>NC_085140.1:119682018-121015649 GCF_024139115.2 Armigeres subalbatus
ATCGTTCTTTCGATAAGATCAAATTAATTTAAATGTACTGAACATTTTATTTCCTTTAGTAAGTGATGCTATGTGAACTGCTTAGACTCTTAGTAACTACTATGTTGTAACTATATCAAACTGTTTAAGCTGCGACAATATACTCATCTTAACTGGATTTTCAAATGTGTGATTATGAAAGATTACAAATTACATAAAACGATTTATAATAGATTTGATTATAGATAACAAATTATAATACATTTTACACTACCTAAAGTATTAGTTTTCTAGTTTATTATAAAATCGCATACACATCCTACAACTTGGCTAGAAGATATGTAAATCAACAAGAACGTCAAATTTCAATTGCAATGCAATAATAATTGAAACAATTATTTGAACTGCAGAAATCATAAAAATCGCATAATTTGATATTGCTGTGAATATTGATTAGAGCAAAATTATCATAATCGACAAACAATTTGATTGTCAAAATATCCTTTCAAATATATGCTAAAATTAGGTGTACACTTTTCTTTGTTGAGAAACCATCCGATCGAAAGCATCATCGTAAAATGCATCTTTTCCGCCTCGAAAGGCGGAGAGGGAGACCAGTGCAATTTGGTGCATTCTGGAAAAGTGCCTTCCTCCATCATATAAATTTTCCTCTGATAACCAACGCAGTAGTAGGTCGGAAATAAAGGAATCGTCTTGCCACCACCCCCACGGGAAGGGTAAAGGTTATTTTCGATTGTGTCTCTCCAGAACTCGATTTGTTTTGTTTTCATGCTGTTGTGTACTGCGCAGGCCTACGCGATCGCGTCTCAGAAACAGCCTCTTGATTTTCCTGTGTCAGGGAAGGACACCGTAGCAGCAAAAAAAATTTCCCCCTACAGCATGAAGCAAGAAAAATCGCCTGCTGGCAACCATTTTGACTCTGCAGTAGCACTTACCAGATTTTCGTTCAGGACACTTCAGCGATTTCCACCAGCACTTTACCAATTTCACCAATTTTCACCTGACACATGTCAGGAGATATTCTCGGACTCAATTTGGTTCGATTTTTTCCGCGCGAGCCCAAAATCTTGCACACACTCTTCTCACTTGCTGATCTTGGGTTTTGTTCTTCCTTCTGCGACGAGGACGCACTAAATTTTGCTGCTGCTGCTGAACGATGACGCGAAAACGTATGAAAAATCATCATCCTGTGCCGAGCGACGAGCTCGACGCTGATTGCTCCACAGCCGTCGCCATCTTGTCCAACAGAGCTGCGCTCGGTCCTTTTTCTGCCCTTAAAATCACACCTAAAACGCACTTTATGGCAAAATTCGTAAAACTTCGTCACTTGCAATTTTCCGCAAATTGCACTTTGCACCGAAATTATGGCACTTTGAACAAAGTTAAAAAATCTTCTCAGCGCCTGTCAAACGGTCAACCAATCGAAGCGTCCTTCTATTCACCCGTCGTTAGAACGCACACGTCACTACCTTCTCCGTCCTACCGACACTAGCAAGCACTCAGGTGAAAATCTTGAACCTTGTCTCTCTTCTGCTGCGTCCGTATGCGTGTGTGTACAAAATTTCATTCGATGGAAAATTCGCTTATCTGTTCTAATTGGACCTTTCCGGATGGAAATCGCTTCTATCGCGATGTTTCTTTTCCCACCACACTGCTGCAAGTTGATAAGACTTTGCAACTATGCGAATAAATTTGCACTGACTTCCACAAACCGTCCGCCACTGACGGAGTCTCGAATCGTTTTGTTGTGTGCAGGCTGTCGTCGCTGGCTGGACTCTGGCGTAGTATGCAGGGTTGTATTATCGAATAATTTATACCGTTTAACGAAGTTGTTTTCTCCAGATACGACTTTAACGGAAGTAGTCCTGATTCCCTAAGATGCGCTAAACAACGCATCCGTTACGACATAAACTTCGGAAGAAGTTCGTTCGAAGCCGACTCAATTTGCATGACATACTGACGCGTCGATCGTGCGGTACGTCAAACCGAAACGAATATCGCAAGAAATTCTTTTGTTTGACGCGTTCGGCACGCACGCGTGTATTCATCGCTCTTGTCTAGCACAATTGTTGCGTATCCGCGTGTGCTGCGAAGGCTGACCGACTGATGCTCGATGTTGTTGTTTTGTTTTGTTGCTGCCAAGCCAAGTGAGCTGCACTAGGGGTGTTAAAAAATATTGGCATATATAATTTAAACGATATTCTTTGCCGGACAAAACAAAAGATATTTTAGTGATTATTTTGCTATATATTGGCGCTTAGATGTTGCATTAAGAAGAAGAAGCAGAAAGATGATAATCGAAAAATCTCGCTTAACTTTTCAAAAGGACCTAAGTAATATTTTTCATGAATTAAATTGAGTCAATAAAGATTGTCGCTGTGCGGAACATCTTTTGCTGGGAGGATATAGGGGTCTATATGTCAAGTAAGGAAAAATATATACGATTTGACAGTTAGGTGTACCACACATGTTTCGAACAGCAGAACAAAGGGAACCGAAGCGACTCTTTATCTGGTAACTAAAATATCTTGACAAAACCGACAAAACCTCAGATAAATACAGTCGCGATTCGCTGGTTGGAATTTTAATACTTGGGCCACTTTTTAGTTGGTCTGCAGTTGCTATGCAAAAGCAACAACGGTATGGGTAAGAATTCAATGTAAACATGGAGAACGGGTTTGAGCGTCTCTGGACATCATTTGTGATGATCAATCGAAATACACGTGTTTAAATGGCTGTCAGTTGACCCAACTAAAAAACAGATTCGTTAATTAGGTCGAGGTTGTGGCCCAACCAGCGAATCGCGACTGTAATCATCTTTATAAATTTATATAAAATGAGTTTGCATTTCGTTTGGGGCAATATTTATAACACTAATGAGTGGACCAATTTGCAGATTATTACTTGTCGATTCGTCTTGGGTTGCTATATGTTTAGATCATCTACAATGATGTACAAAAATTGATGCGTTTGATGGGGAAAAAATAGTAAAAATACAAGGTTTCACAAATTCGGAAAAAATCATTTTAATTGAAATCCAGAAAAAAATTTCATTCGTCTCGCCTGAATGGAAAAAATAGACGTAATGTCTTTGCAAATCTATTGAATTAACTTTACTCTTACCAATCTAAACTTAACGAAATTTGCATACAGTCATTCGCTGGTTGGTCCTGAATGCAGGTGCAAGTCGGTTTTTTAGTTGGGTCAACTGACAGCCATTTAAACACGTGTATTTCGACTTGAACATCACAAATGTGTGTCCAGAGACGCTCACCCGTTTTCCGTGTTTACATTGAATTCTGACGTAAGGTTACTTTTTAGTTGGGCCATGACCCAACCAGCGGAACAAATATTAAATCCCAACCAGCGAATCGCGACTGTGTTTATGTTTCCTCTAAAGGGATAATGGTAATTTGACAATTTTTGCAAGTGAAATAAAACGACGTGTTTATTACGCATCAAGAAAAGGCACGTCAATCCTTTGCTTGTTATTAAGTTTGACCTTTCCCGTCAAAATTGCATCTCGTTTTATTGTCTCAGTCGATTCTTTGGCTTATTTAGGGTCAACTTTCCGAGGAACCCATTATTTTGTGAGGCCCCTAACTATTTTAAAAATTGAGCTTGAACGTGAGCTTAGTGACCGTCGTTTCGTAGCTGCTACTCCGTGATTGACCAGAACAATCGCAATTGGGTCTTAAAGCCCTACCTCATTTATGGTTGCAAACGATATACATCGCTCAAGAATACTTGAACTGATGTTATAAAAATTCTGGTAAAAGTTTAAATTAGGTCTGTAACATTTGGAACAGATGAACCATCAGCCCTAAAACATCAGGCCCGTATATGTCAAAGCAGTTAAATCATATTTGAATAACGAGTCAAGTAATTTTCATATTTTAATTTGAATTAAACTGATGAATGTAGTTTCAGGATGATTAACTTCATCGTTACCTGAAAGAAAAATCCGGGGACTGAAGAAAGCTAATACGCATATTATTCATTCAATATGGCGGTGGTATTATGATTTAATTTCGTTTAATTCAAGATAACAAAACCTCAGAGTATCGACCAGCTATTTTTCAGCACAAGGAAGCCATACAAACACAAAGGCTCGATGTACCTCAACTTTGCATGTTTTCGCCAGGCAAAGTTGATTGCCGATAATGGCACTAACTGCATATGAACCAACCACCCAAAATAGGCGGTACCCAGAAACTGGGTACCAAAAATGATGTTGGGTAGAAGTGCCATTGTACCGCGGATGACAGGCGTTTCACCCTCCGAGAAAATCAAATATCGATTCTTAATTTTTGGACCCAATTACAGGGAACCAATGGAAGAAGCAAGTTTGCTCTTCAACCTCAATTGCACAGTCCGAGAGCTCTAGTATTTCTAAATGGTTGATAACAGCGCTGGCCGTCTCATGCACGGTTAGATGACTTTACCCATTAATGGTTACTATGTTATTGTTGATATTATTCCACCGTGAAAAATCCACATTTTCTTTAAAAGCGCCACTACCCATTAAAATGGGTAGTGTCACTTTCAAGAAAATGGTGAAGTGAAATATATCAACAATAACACAATACCAGTAATGGAATAAAAGTCATCTAAGACATGGATGATTATACAATCACTCGCCCACTGCAAGTCGAGAATTTCTGCACTCCCACGAGTTCATGCGGCATTTTTATTAGAATCTGATGGTTTTGGTTCAATGGCAAGGTTCGTCTTGGTGAACGAGGTTGCCTGGTTATAATCTAATTGGATGCCGAAACAAGCTTTAGCTCATTTCGAATTCTACAGTTACCTGCTAGAACTAGTCAAGTTGTATAGTAGAGGGTGGAACGATGAAAAAGCTCATTTCCAGTTCTAGCGATAGCTAGAACATTGAGAAATATATAGGAAGATACAAAGTAAGAGAATGGAACGGACCTGGGATTGAACCCACGACCTCCTGCGTATGAGGCAGTAGTGGTAGCCATATGACCGCCAAGATATTTCAAAAATTAGAAACAAAAACCGAAAAACTGCTACACTGTGAACCGGCCTGAATATTTCACCCGATGTTCGTTCAAAATCGTTCAAAATGTTAGACCAATCTTGAAAAACAGCACATTTTCAATTTTTTGTTTCAAATTTTAAATATTTAGAACGTCAAAAATATTGGTTTTCGAAATTAGTTTGAAAAGTCCAACGCCGTACTGCTACGTTTTTAATTAAATTGCTTTTAGAATTTTTGAGAAGCGTTTTAAAATTTCTTCATAGTTTCCCGTAGGAGATTTTTCGATTATCTCTTTCTGCTTCTTCTTCTTCATGCAACATCAAGCGCCAATTAAGCGAAAAAAATGTTGACGGAAAAGGTCAATTTATTCAATACGAGATAACAAAATGATTGTATCTTATACCCCTAGTCATTGTAAATGCAATTGTTGCCATTGTCGCGTAAAAGTTATGCTGTAATTTCGTGCTTTTTCCAATTATGAATGGAAATCAGGACCATGCACAACACGTGCGTGTCATTGATGAAACAATAACCAAGCAGGGGCCACATGCAGCGCACAGCCAGCACATATTGTAACGGGAATATTAGTTAAATATTGGAGTGAAATACCTTTAACGTCGTATGTGTTAAAAAATTCTTGATCGATTTGAATTTTTTGTTCAATCGATTGGGACCTTTTGGCAAAAACAAAGTTTTTTTATTAATTCTGGAACACAATGACCACCGACAAATTGTGAATAACAAATAACTGAGCCGCATTCCGTGTCGATTGCAGGACCAAATAGGATAATCTTAGTCAGTTGGTATATATAACCTATGGGTATCCGAGCCTTCTATCATAATTCGGTTTGGTGATCCTTTTGCCTTAACGTACTCTTTGTATATGAGAAAGGCGAAAGTGCAGTTCTGTACTTTACCAACGCTTAATTTACATTACAAGCCGAATCGCTTGGCACATGGTCAATATCTCAGGTTTCTAAAAGTACAAAATATAGATACGTTTGGTTAAAATGCGGCAATATAATTAACGTTGAGGACGTAATAAGAACTTCAAATTATGCGATATCGCGTTAAAAATACGGCTGGAAATTCTTTAACAAATCGAAATTGGTATTCCGACAGGAATTTCGTGAAACAATTACGCCCTAAAATGAGACAAAGTTTGCCTCCGTCTATTTGTTGAATCTGTTGAATAATCTTATAATCAATAATTATATTTATTGAAATTAAACAGAAAACCCGCATTGATATCTTGTGCAATTACGATTGTTCTGTTCAGTAACAAGTACAACTACGAAATGTGCAGCTCATACTCAAACACAATTGCCAATTTCTGAACCAACATTTGAAAAGGCATGTATAATTTATTCCTTCTGATTCTTCGTCTACATATAGCTATATAAGTAGACTAGAATCAAGAGAATAATTACAGCTGTTAAATCAGAATCTGGTCTAATGTATTAAGAAAGAAATAATCTTCTTCTTCTTATTGGCATTTC
This sequence comes from Armigeres subalbatus, assembly GCF_024139115.2. Lineage (NCBI taxonomy): Eukaryota > Metazoa > Arthropoda > Insecta > Diptera > Culicidae > Armigeres > Armigeres subalbatus. The sequence continues at coordinate 119,688,523 of NC_085140.1, forward strand.
CCACTGGGAGACGAGCCGCCTCGCAACAGTGTCATTAAGCACTTCCACATTTATTACTGCGGTTTCTAAGCCAAAGTTACCATTTTGCATTCGTATATCATGAAGCTAGCACGATGATACTTTTATGCCCAGGGAAGTCGAGACAATTTCAATCCGAAATTGCCTAGACCGGCACCGAGAATGACAAGCCACCTAGCATGGTCTTGCTTTGTAGCCGCATCTTACCGCACGGAAGGACCCCTAGGAAGAAATAACACAGAATAAATGGAAAGAAAATACAAATAACTTCGTTTATTTTTTAGCTTGAATATTTCTTCGTGATCTTAGGGAATTACAGATTCTGTACAAAACCACAAATTTGTTTTAAATCAGACTATTTTATTATTTATTCTGAACTTATTTGGTATACCCACCTATACCTTTTTCTATAATTTTATTCTGTAACTAGTTGACCCGGCAGACGTTGCCCTGCATAGTAAGCGAAAATGCGCATTGTGAACTGTCAATGCGAAATTTACATACGATTCTTAATTTTAGTTTTTACGGGTTACTCAATATTTCTCATAATTTTCGCATGGGGAAATATCAAATAAACCGTCGAAACGATAACTAACATGTTTGCTGAAGGAATGAAGAAAATCCATCCAGCCGTTTTCGAGTTATGGAATACGAACACAGACCATTTCATTTTATTATATAGATATTATTTTCTATTCGTAATTTATTTACAAACTATTCTCAATTCTATTATATAGATTATTCCTTGCTCTTCTGATGTGGTCTATTCTACTAAATTAGGTTATTGAGCATCATAAAGCATGAGAATAGCAAATGTTCAACTAACGGTCAATCAATCACAACAGTGGATACAATATTAAAATTCTTGATCAAAGCGGTTGCTTCTGCACGTGTTTTATCCTACCAAAATGTGATAACAAAGGAAGGTTTTTCTACCCATGTCATCCACCGTTCCAGTTGTACGAAGGCTGGAAAATCGATAAATGACTCCCTTTCTTGAGTTGTCAAAATACAACACAGGAAGGCACGAGTCACCTGAAAGTTTTCCTGCTTTTCCGTTTATTTTTCAAAATTTTGCTTTGTCGTTGCCTCGATTTAAAATGTTGAGTCGAATTCCAGCATCAATTTTGGGTCACCAAAAGGCGTCAACAGAGCTCAGTAGGCGTGGTGTAACTTCAATATGTACTCGCACTGCTCTAATGACGACATTCTCTGTATTCGGTTTAGGCTCAAAGAGGATGAAAATATAGTCGCTTCTGATGGAAACGACGCGAAAGATTGAGCTATTCAATCGGTGGCGGACAGTTCTCAACAACTGTATCGCATCATCGACCAATATCAGGAAAGATTGCATTCTAGCACGGAGGAAACTCGTTGGGAAAACCGCGGGTCGGCAAGTTCCCACCACGGTAAACTGATGTAACACAGGCAGGCAATCTCCTACTGTGGTCAGCAGCGTATTACGATTCGGGTGCCTTTACTGCGACTGCATCATGACGTGCAAACCTTCAAGGGGCGTGCCGTGGTGGATCCAGAAGACACTCCAACAGATGGAACAGGAACGACCGAGTACCGGGCGGCGCTGAGCTGGATGAAAAATCGGTCGATACTGGCCGGACAGGCTGGAAAATTTCGCGGCCAGCGACGTAAGACGCCAGACGAAGTTCGACAATACTCGTTGGAGTGTTAAGTAGGTAAATTAAAATATTCAATATCAATTGACTTCCTCTACGAAAAATGTTTTAATGAGCGACTGTTTACAGATTGATCTGCTAGCAGCTGCTAGGACACATGTTCTCCCGCGTTGGTGGGCTATCAGAACTCGATGCTTCAGTTTGCGAAGAAGAGCAAGAACATACAAAACAGCGCTAAAGAGCCTCTCAAAGGACCCGCACTACCTTTTCCATTCTAGGAACTCACTCAAGCGAACCCCAATACCAAGGAGGAGGAAACAGAAGGTCAGGACCAAGTGGACAAACCGGCAGACGATGATCAAATGCTGTTCTTTCATGAAATTATTTATTTCAAAATCAAAAAAAATGTAATCTAATCCATCAATTGTTTCGCAGGACGAATTCAAAGACGAAGATGTCGAAGAAACCAAATGAAACTAAACCGACAAGTTTCAATCCGGATGATGACGATCAACCTCTCGGAAAATCCTGCGGCAACAAACCTTCTGTCGGACATCCCTCAGCTTGACCTTAACAACGAACTGAAATCCGAGCATGACCCAACTTCGGCTTCTGCAGACCTACTCGGTCTAACCATGGACGATGAATTTTCCGACTCCTTTCCTCGCCGGCTCCGTTCATGCCATCGACTTTGCTCAAATCCGAAACCATCTTACCTCCACCTTGGATCATTTTCCGATCTCGAGCAGTTCCCTGCACCGATGAATCCGAAGTCGAGAAGACATCAAGTGACATGTTTGGAAATTTCCTGTCCAGCATTTCCGGGTTCCAACGAGAATGGAGTGGTAGCATCTGGTCATGCTGCGCGGATGCGAAGAAATCTCACAAAGATGGCAAGACGGGTAAGGATCTCTCGGATGGTACCAGCTGTTCGCGAGTTGGATCCGCTTTCCAATCCGGACGCAATACTCCATCGATGCCCACCAACAGTTTGGCGGCTTTTGGTGGCAAAATCAATGATGAATGACGACTCGCAGAATCAAGATGTTATTACTATGCATTGTGTTATCTAATTATGATTCCGATAGATTACGATGGTGATGAGCTCGCAGGACTATGCGATGTTCTTTTATTAATCATATGTATAAGCTTCTTTGAATGTATGTACAACTATCACGTGCTTCACTAATGGAAATAAAAAATCGCGTGAATGTGGAATACTAAAATAGGCACTCATAAAGCATACACATTGTGAAAAACATATCTCATATTTGGATCCGGTGGCCTGCATGACACCCTCCTATCGCATGGTGGATAACAGGCGCGATACTAACGCGGGTGAAACACTTGGGAAACAGCAATTAATATTATTGGACTTCCGTATTGGTTGAGGTTTAAATGCGAATGACCACGGCACAAAAACAAAGGCAGGCTCATCACGTATGTATTCAGTTTGAAGTAAACATGTGACGTCACTGCTATCTTCGCACAAGCTGGACGAGACGATGCTCTACGGTCAGCAAGCTACTTTGTACTCTAACATGTGGCGATAAAACATGCGTCACATTCGAAGTGTCATTTTCTAACGAGCCTACCTTTGTTTCTGTATACCGTGGCGAATGACAAAATTAACGAATAGAAGATGTCAATATGTCTATCCGGAATAAATTTATCCGCTTTTTATACCGAAGTTGGTTTTTCTCAGATACAGGCAACTTTCCCAACTTCAGGTAGTGCGCTGGATTCGCCTAAAGATGCGCTAAACAACGCATCAATGTTTGACAAATAAAACTTCGGAAGAAAGTTCGGTTCGGAAGTCGACTTCGAATTCTAACAGTGCTACGCCGACAATAGCTCAATGGTTGCTACGCTTTAGCATTAACTCGATTACTGTGTATTTCTAACATCCCTCTTAATCAGCTAATCTATGCAAGATCTCAGATCTGCAAACGTCCAGCTTCTAAGCCTTTCGTGAATATATCAGCCAACTGCTCTCAGTGGTGTTAACAGCCTCGACTTCAAGTGTACCGTTATTGATGTGGTCTCTTATGAAGTGGTGCTGATATCGATATGCATTCGCGTTTACATTCGGTATTCTTGGACATAGCTATGCTCAGCAGCTTTCACTCAGTGAAACGCGTCTTAATCAATCGTTCAATAATTAGTAATCGAATTTAATCTATACCGTGTTTTCTGGAATATGCATAACTCATCAACAGGCAACATTGCTGCTCGTGGCGCGAAGATAGCACAACACAAATTCAGGCTACTATGTTGCACTGCACATTTCAGTGATGCCCTCAAAGAAGTTTAACGATCATGACTAAAGATTCGCAACCTGTCTTAAAATCGATTACTAATTATTGGGACGATTAATCAACATGCGGTTTTCGTTGAGTGAAAGCTGTTGAGTATCCCTTTAGCTATGGGTTTTCTTTTAACCTGCGCTTAATGGGAAACGTCATTAACATATAATGAAAAAAAAATTTCCCCATCTAATTTACATACAAACTTGAAACGGCTGCTAAATCAGTTTTAATCCAAATGAGCTTAAATTTTCAGAGGACACTCAGAACATGGTAAAAGAATCAGATGAGCACTGTGGGAGCAAAATCGATTTTTAGACACACCTACTATGCATATTCTGTTATCTTCAAAAATGATGAACAGGTCCTTCTCTTCTATTTCCTTCAAATCTTCCAGTATACCTTTAGAAACAATCCTTCAGATGTTGCAGCGATCAAAGCAATATACTCAGCCTCGCTTGATGAAGTTGCGACGGTTTGCTGCTTCTTACTTACCCAGATACGGATGATCCACTTTGAACAAGTAACCGCTTACTGACTTCCTGTCAATCGTGTCCGAGGCCCAATCAGCAAATCCGACAGAGGCGATTCCCATTTTACTTGATACTTGAGTTTCATTGATTTAGTACCTTTCAAATAGCGTCAATTCTTTTATAGCATCTATGAACTTCAGTAGGTTTTGTTGGAATCTTCCCAAATATCCTATGGAGTAGCCAATATCAGGCCTTGCACATAGCATTGTATACATCAAGCTTCCAGAAGCTCATGATAGGGACGATAAACACATTCTTTAGAGTCTTGCTGCTTTGTAATCTTTTCGATCGATGTTTTGACGGAATTGCAGTTTTCTAATCAAACTTTGTTAAAACTCGATCGATTTCTCTCTGTGATAATTCCATTATACCATCGTCTCGATTGTACGTTATCTTGATTCCAGAAAATGTTTAGCAGTGCCACAATCTGACATTTCAAATTCATTTGATAGAACTTTCTTAATGTCTTCTATCTTCAACATATCATCTCCAACAAGCGAATCGTCAACAGATAATCACGTATGGTTCCAGTCTCGGTGCTTTCACATACAAACAGTAGTCATGTCTGGAACGCTTGAATCCAATCCTGATAAGCAAATCGTTCAATTTCTCGTTCCAGCATCTCGGACTTTGCTTCAAGCCATGAAGTTTTGCTAGCTTGCAAACTTGATTTTGTTTCGCAGTTATGCCATCTTAATTACCATGTACACATCCTCCTTTAGTTCACCGGAAGAAATGCTGTGATATCGAGTTGATGAATGTGGAGCTTCCTATGAACAGCACCAGCATGCATTGTACGAATGGTGACCAACTTTGCAACAGGAGCATATGTTTCTGCATAATCTTGTCCAAGCTGTTGCAGAAAGCCTTTGCGACCAATCGAGCTTTGTAACGGACAGGTAGTTCATTTTCATTCTCCTTGACACGAAAAATCCTTTTGACTTCAACGGGGTTACACCTTTTGGACATTCTACCAGCGCCACACCTTATTGGTTTGAGAGCATCAGTTCGTCTTCAATTGCATTTCCAATGGTCTTCGTCTGAACGTCCGTAGACATCCTTATACGTTTGAGGTGGATCAAGGATGGATACTCGAGTGTTGAGACAGGAGTACTTTGGGCAGTGAAGATTCTGCCAACGATATAATCTATCCATTTACCCGGACCTTTCTGTCCCGTTCAGTGCGCCTTTAATATTCATCTTGTTCAGGTTGCGGATGGACTTCGATCAGAATCCATATTTTCATTGTCATCTACTTTCATTACATCAACTTCTGCAACAGATTTAACATCAGGATCATGATAATCTTGAACACCTTGAACTTCCCTCTCTTGTTCGATTATTTGTACAGCTGGGACTTCAGCAGCTTCTAAATCATCATCGTCATCATCATCAACAAACGGAACAACTACCAATGGGGCTCTGAACTCTATCGACTCTTTTCAGCGTAAGGAACAGTTTTCATTGAACTTAACATCTCTTGCGATGAACAACGCCTCTACCGTATTCACAAAGCGATATCCACTCGATTGCTCCTCATTACAGCTGCTCGACTCTTCGAATCCAGTTTCTTCCACAATTCAGGCGAACGCTCTTCCAAAGACTATCAATGCGCTCGTCGGGCTTCTGTTCAATTAGTATACTGATGCTAATACTGCTTCGTTCCTTTTCGAAACTTGAGACTCTCAGCATAGCACGGACCTTCTCTATAACTGTTCAATTGAACCGTTCCGACACACCATTTTGCTGTGGAGTATAACTTACGATTGGTTCGACTTGAATGCCTTTTGATGCGTTCATCCTTTCCTTTGATGCTTTCATGAAAATCTTTTGCGCTTTTGAAAAATCTCACTGCCTTAGTCGACAGTCATTTTTATATTCAAAATCCCGTGCAACAGTTGCCATTGACTCATAGTTTCAAAATTTTTCGAACATTTGTGACTTTCTTTTCAGCATGTACTGTTCCGTATTAATAAACGTCAAGTTCATGAAATCGCTTCTGCTTGAATCTTGACGCGACGGTTCTAGCCGCCCCTTTTGATGACAACGTTACATTTTCCAGCAAACTTCCTCTTCTGCTTGTTACTAGAGAACGCCGTCGGTTTCCTTATACGTATCGGACTTCGATCGCTCTTCTTTAATTCTTCTGGCAAAAGTCGTTTCTCTCCACGTCCAGTGTCAGCTTTCCTTATCCGAAATTCTCTAAAGCGGTCACTATGGATCGACGTCTCCGGAAGGGTCACGAACAATTAGACACCTCGCTTTCTTCCAAAAGCTCCAGCGAACTTAGTTATCGATAAGTTCTTCGAAAGTCTTCAAATGATATCTAACGGATGAACCTTCTAGCATCGTCAACTTTGAACTGCTTCCGAACGAGCGTTTGAGACGAAACAGATTTCGTGGCATAAACGCTTTCATTGTGATCCAAATTTGTTTAGCGGTATCTTTCTCGGATGAGGTCCAGCATGTCGTCATGAATGAATGAAATGCAGGATTGCTGCTTTACGTCCTGTTCGTTGAACTTCGCTACCAAGCAACCAGAGTTCAGATTTTATAAATTTACTCTTAACCGAACTAATTGGTTAACTATGGTTCATCAAAGTTAAGCATCCTTAACGGAACTTTAAAGTTCATTAAAGTTCCGTTACATACAAATTACTTAAAATGAACTGATTAAGCCAAAATAGCCCTTCTTATCCGAACTTCTGGTTGCTTGGGTGATTCCTCTGGCGCTGCCGAGGCTTCTTTTGCGTGACTTCCAACAGACTAACGGACTTCAGATATTTTTCAACCGGAACTTCCAATTTTCGTAGTCGGTACCTTGAACTGGGGAATGCCGTATGCAACGCTCTACGCGCATCGCCCATAACCTTTTAATGATTGATCTAACGCGAGGTCAAACAGCTTAATTAATATTTATTGGACTTCCGTCTTGGTTGAGAGTTTAAATGCGACAAAATTAACGAATAGAGAAGGAGCGTCAATAACTCATTGGTCGCTACGCTTGTTAACAATTGATCGATTACTGTGATTTCTAACGAGATGGCCCAACCCTGACGCCTGTTGTATTTGTAACTTAATGAGTTGATCGGGGGATGTGCGAAGTTCGAGTTTCAGGCGTATTCTCGAGTCCCTTTGAAATGCGCAGAGACTTACGGCAAGGTGATGGTCTTTCGTGTCTCTCTCAACATCGCTTTAAAATGGCTAATACGAAAGCAGGTATTAATACAGGTGGTACAGCAATTTTCAATTACATGGATTCTGTTTTACACGATTTTTATTCGCTCGTATTTTTGATCGTGTGACTTCAATTTACCATCAAAAGCTTTGCGACATGTTTTAAAAATCCTTAATACCGTGAAGTACCCTAATTTCGCGCACTAAGATCTGACAAAGTTAAAACGTTCATTGAAAACATTTAGTGGCCATTTAGACGCTCTGCATCACGTAGTAGAAGGTTCTCAAAAATATTACTTACAAACTTGCTGTTATTTAAAAAAATGCGGTATGAATTTGAGACCGTTGTAATCTCCTTATTTCGCGCATGAAAATAGGATAGTTCCTAATTTCGCCAAAAGTGTTCTAACTTCGCTCATGTTTGGAATGGAATATCGTTATTGGTTTGATGAAATATAATCAATTGACCAATGAAGCATGCATCCATTGTTCAAAATATACAGATAACGGTATCAGACAGCCATGTATATTCTTTAGTCGAAATGGTATGCCCTATTTTCGACCCTCTGACTTTGCTTAGATTTTACTTCATGAGTTTTAGTTGACTCAGTCATAATTCCTAATATCGTTTTCTTCTGAAATATAAACCGTATTTTAGGAAATAAGACATTGTATCAAATGTTTATTAAGCAATGTGCATTAAAAAAATTGAGACATCATGTAGAAAGTCTTTAATTCCACTATCTCTTACTTAGACAATCTTCAAATATGTGTTTCATATAAGACATCTTCAATATTATATACATTATCGAAAAAGCTGCTGTAGTTTTATCCTCGACTTAAGTTTAGCATCATTTTACATCGGATTTGATAGCTATTGCAAGAACTAATTTATAAGATCTTTCAAGTCAACATAAGTCGATGTTGGTGATTATCCGCCTGAAAATTAGATAAAAGCGTATGATAGTGAACTCCTCGGGTTCTATTCGTATAAAACTGTCCTGTGCATTATATTGCTTTTGTTTCATTAGAATGTTGCAAATGAAACTACGCAAACAATAATAAACGAAATTAGGCACTCTAATTACTCTCCTATATTTCGCGCACAAAGCAAAGTCTAAATAAACACAAAATACATACAGTTTCACACTTTTCAATAGTAATGACGAATAAACATATCCAACAGAGCATAATGGATCAAATATTTCCAAAAGTAGCCAGTTTTGTACAGTAAATCATTTGTTTACTTGGGTCATGTTCTTCGTCTCTGTGCTAAGCACAGCAAATATAGCGGCCATTGAGAGAAGCGAATTGAAATAATTTTGTTTGGTGTACTAAAGATTTGTTTTTCAAGTTCTTTCGTGGAAACATTCAGCAACAATGATATTTTGAAATCCTCCAGATTTTTCTTTTGACTAACAAATTGAGAAAATAATTTATTTATAATGCGCGAAATTAGGGCACACCACGGTAATTCAAAGAAAATCGAGTAATTGATATGCGTTCAACATTTTGGATGAGTGTAAAATTGCGAAAGTGTAAATCGTGTAAAACAGATTCCAGTTTAGTCAGTATTCAGCTATTTTGAGAACTTTGAGAAGATGGAGGAAGCCTCATCAGACTGAAGAGGAAAGCTAAGCTGATCGGACTGATCATCAACACGTCGAAGACGAAGTACTTGATAGGAAAGGTTCAAGAGAAGACAATGTGAGCCACCCACCGCGAACATCAGCGGTGACGAAATCAGGTGGTAGAAGCACGTAGAAGATTGGTCGATCAGATGGATAACGATGGACTGGGTGGTTGGCGACGTGCACCCATAGACCGAGCTGAATAAAAGACTTTTATGTACTACAGGAGCCACTCTTATAAGTCTGAACAAGTAATTATATTGTAGTCGAGTTTTACGCGGAGAATTCGTTCTGAGGCATTCCACGGGGCATCAGTCGATCCTGAGCGACCATTTCGAAAATATTTGAAACTCTGCACGTTTTCAATTTCATCTAAATCGTCTTTTTCGATATCAAATCTTCATATTGAGTCGACTAACTTTTCAAAAGGGTGTATGTGAAAATGGTTAAAAATATTTAAAAAGCTGCACAGCAAAAACGGAATGTTCGATTGTATGATTTTTTAGCAAGTTAGACAACTAAATGGTGATTCTTAAGAAAATGTACAGTAAAAAAATTTTTTGCCTTTAAAAATATCATTTTGTCACAAAACTCAAATATCTCAAAACCCTATCTTTTTTCGAACGTAATTTTTTAGGGAAAACGGTCCATTATATTAGCTATCTACCATAAAAATTTGGTGATGGTAAACTAATAAACAAAAAGTTATGACATTTCAAACATTTCACAATTTTCACATTTAGTAAAAAATTTTTTCTGTGTAAGTTATTTCGAGAATTGCAGTTTGATGCAGATTTTATTGTTAAGGGACGTGATTTAAACAAGTTGTTTTCATGATATTTTGATTTCATAGCATCTATAAGAAACTTAGACACGATCCAGTGTTGTGATCAAAAGTATTGATAGTGTCATAATTTTCATTGCACGTGACTGGCAGAACAATCTTTTAATCGTGTGAAACCTGTTGATAATAACGTTGATAGAAACATATCAGAAATGTTATTTTTAAGACAAAAGCTCAAATCAAAGATTTATATACGTGTACGTCTATAGTTTACCTGCAAAAAATATACCTCTTAGAGAATAGACTTTATGATCGGAGAGAGGTATCTTCAACAACAAATGCATGATAGGTACATACCATGACAATGCTCACGAAAAGCAAAAAATTACTACTACTAAGGTTTTAATCTTATAGTAATTTTTTCTTCAGTCAAAATGACACCAAACTGAGTCAGTAAAAACTTAAGTAGATTTTGTTTTTGAAATATTACGAACAACATGAGTGAGCCGCTTTCTCACTGTTGTAGCCTTTTGATGGAAAAAGTGTTCAAAGAGTTCGAAATCTCACCGAAAGCACCATAGATAAACTGAAAGCGACTGGTTATGCTCAATGTCACTGAATACAAATTTACGCATTTGCACGTCCTGCCGTCTAAACGTTGACAAAGAGCAATCTGTATATCATCGGTTGAGCAGGCGCAGGAAGTTCGAAAACGACAGCAACTGAGGAATTGCCAGATGTATCGACAACAACTGAGGAATTACCAAGTATTAAGTGCTGAGAGCCTTGCCACCGTACCATCAGCGAAATCTGTTTCAACAAATCAATCGGAAGATGGTGTATCGAAAGGTCACATCGAACGCTTTAACGAGGGCTATAGCGGATAAAAGTGACTCGATTAAATGGAGTAAGATGGACTACGTTTATTACCGGAGAAAAATAGCCGTGAAATAAACGAAGCTGTGAGAAAGAAACCTCTTCAAATTGGGACCTGATGATGTGGAAAATACAGACTACGATGGGTAATTATAAATATGAAGAAGGTTCTCGAATGCAGCCACGACAAGGAAAGAAAAATTATTGATTTTGTCGATGCTCCGGTTATTTATGGGGATGCCATTGATGAGTTCAAAACCAATAGAAATACAGTAAAGAACAAAACAATTGAAGAATAACTGTCTTTCAACCAAAATACTAGGTCTAGCTGCATTAACAGATGAGACAAAAGTAGTAGTTCAATATTTTGAAGATGATGAAGTAGTCGAGCTATGCCTGGTCAAAAGATTTTCAGTAAAAAGATGGAAAGCGTCAAAGCAATCCAAAAACGATTAATGATGACGACTTTGAAAGAAGCGTACACGCTTCAAGGAAATTCAGATAATATTAAAATAGGTTTTTCCTCATTTGCAGAGCCTTCGGCCAAGGCAATGTAAGCTTCTTTCAATTCAGGAACACATAATGTGTGTATGCACAACCCATGAGAATATTAATCTTATTTTACATAGTTTGAAAAGAATCAATTTAACAAAGTATAAAATGTTAACTGGGTCTTTTGTCTGAAAATACAACATCAAATTGCTATCTACGATCTTGTTCAGGATTGTCCAGATTCTTCATCATTGGAAAATACTTTATTCCTGAGTTTGAAGAAAATATATTGATCAGTTATCATATGAGTAATGGGTGACCACGGATAGGTGTGACATAGAAACTATTGTAAAACCTGTAGATAAGTTTGTGTCATATTTTGCTTGAAATTAGAGTTTAATCCTCACGATTTCATTAAACAAAGAACAATCCAGCTTTAAAAATACGAAAAATACATTACAAAATGGTGAATTTTTAGTCATTTGTGATTTTTCTAAACAGCTTTGTATTGCAAGATGAAGTGCAGTCCCATCACTGGAACGTAACAAGCTACAATTCATCCATTCGTTATTTATTTTAATGGAAGGCAAATTGAACACTTAAGTTTTATTTCCGAAGATTTAAGACACGATTCAGTATCCGTAAACTTTATTTGAAAAAATGATTAACTTTTACGCGTTGATAAGCATAAAGAAGTCAAAGATATATTTCATGTCTGATGGAGCAGCGTCGCAGTACAAAAATCGTAAAATTTCGAGCCTATGTCAATTTAAATCAATGTGGAATTGATGCAGAATGGCATTTTTTGCTACATCACATGCAAGGTCCTTGTGATGCTATTGGAGGAACAATAAAGCGCATACAAGAGCAAGTTTAGCCAGAACGTGAGCATCAATTAAAACTGCGAAAGAACTTTTGATTGGGCAAATCGTAGAAAGAAAAAGATTTACCAAATTATCATTTTGTTTTACCACTACTGAAGAGTACGAAATAAAGGCTTCAGAGCTCAGCGAGCAGTTTAATAACGCGAAAACGATCCAAGAACAAAAAATTTCACTGTTTCATTCCATTGTCGGAAAATAAAATTAAAGCAAAACTATACTCAAACTGTGCTGATAATAATTCAAAAGTGTTCGATATTTTAAAAATTTGAATAAAAATAAAAATAAAATAAGTATTAATAAACTGTTTTCATGATATCATAACCCATCAAAATTCAAACCCAAAACTCTTAGAGTTTCTATAACAACTATTATAACTGCCATTTAATTTAATACTTAGGATAATATTAATTCATTTTATTTATTTATACATATATATTTATAATAAATATACATAATATCGATGAATAGATAAGTATGGAATATCATACAAACAACTTGTTTAACTCGCAAGGCCCTTAACAATAAAATCAGCATCAAACTCGATTCTTGAAAAAAAAATACACGAATTTTTTTTGTTTTACTATGTGTGAAATGTTTGAAATGTCATTCTTTTTGTTTTATTAGTTTACCATCACCAAATTTTTATGGTAGATAGCTAATATAATGGACCGTTTTCCTAAAAAATTACGTTTGAAAAAGATAGGGTTTTGAGATATTTGAGTTTTGTGACAAAATGATATTTTTTAAAGCAAAAAATTTGTTTTTACTGTGCACATTTTCTTAAGAATCACCATTTAGTTGTCTAACTTTGCTGAAAAATCATAACAATCGAACATTCCGTTTTTGCTGTGCAGCTTTTAAATATTTTTGAACCATTTTCACATACACCCTTTTGAAAAGTTAGTCGTGACTCACTATGAAGATTTGATATCGAAAATGACGATTTAGATGAAATTGAAAAACTGTGCAAAGTTTCAACTCAATAGAAAATCATGAATTAAAATTTTCTTAAATTTTGATGCTGTTGCTTGGAATCGCTCTTCTGCGTAAATTCAAAAATCTGCGTAAAAGCGACCCCAGTACATTATGGATCTCCGGGACTTCTATTAAAATTTGATTTTGAAGGAACATATAGCCTGCAGGTACCGCATAATTGATGACAATGGGTCATTGTTTCAACTTATTAGAATGCTTGTAAAATATTAAATGTATCTGAGGGCAAGTAGACTAAGTTATAAGAACGATTTCGTTATCCAACCTCCAGACTGTCGGTGAGACGATGCCATTCTCACCCCAATATGTACGAGAAAGGCGGAAAGATACAACAATAATGAAAAGCAATGGATATGTGATAAACATACGAAAAGACTCATGGTTTTAATTTTATAAGACCTATATAGTTTTTCTTTTTTTTTCCTCTATCCCTGGTCGCGGATTAACATAGACAAACTTTCATTTCGTTCAAGTTGCCCTTTGGCCACCCTTTATTCTATAGCCATTGTAGTAAACCATCGTTCAGGAGATTTTGGCATCGTCATTAAAAGCAAACCAAAGTTGCAGTCCTGTTTCGAGGTGTTACAATTGTTGATGGTTGATTGTTAGCTATAAACTTCGTATGCATAAATGCGTTCTGACGCTACACTATAATGCCTAATAGTTTTATTTCCATTGCACTGGAAGATCCTGTCCATATTTCTCTCCACTCGGTCTCTTTCTCTCGATCTCATTTTCCATTACTATAGTGGTTCTCAATCAGTTCTTATGCGTTTCATGATGATGGAATTTTGTTATTCTCTTACTGTGCCTTATTCCTATCGATTTTCGGGTTCTGGAGACTCGTTTTCCCAGACACAGTTTCTGGGTCAAATCTTAGCCAAATTTACAATCATAATCTCAAAAGTGCTAACTTATATGTACAACATTGTACTTTTATGTTTTTTATCAAATAGCATTCCGAGGGCGCTAAATTACATCTGTCATAATACGAAATCAACTTTTTTTTTCCCATGCAAAAGGAATATGTAATCATTTTGAAGATAAAACAAACAAAAAGCTGTCAACGAAATACGTGTTCGTTTGATTTCGCATCTCTCAGGCCCTCAAGTTCAAGCCATTCACACTTGACTGAATAAATAAATAAAACTAGGATAAACTTAACAAGCTCTGCAGTCCTTATATCCAGTAGTTGCTTGCCTCACAATGAAAATGTACACGAATTTAGATGCATGGTTTATTGAGCCACTTATAGGAATCCAAACTCACTATTGTTCCTTCCTTTTTTACTGTAAATTATGTTCCTCAGAACGCACTCAATGGTCGAATAAGTCAACCACGTCTACTACTTCTCTTCTTATATAATTACCACGAGTTTGTAAAGAGGTAGAATTAAGCAAAATTAGGAAAACTAAACAATTGTCATACAGATTTATAAAATGTAAACGTACGCGTGTGTTGCAGCAACAAAATGGTCAAAATTATACGATATCACCTTTCGCACTTGTCACACTCACCAGCGCACCTACACACAACAAACACGCATCCACACACACAAGCATAAACAAAACAATTCGTAATGTTGGTCACAATCATAAAACACTTTATAGGGAAGGGGAGCATAGGAATAATTCCACCAAATAATCACTGCTCGAAACAGACTCCACCAGGTAGGCAGGTATAGGGCCCATCTGTCCCCATTTGCGATCGCCAGACTGTGATCTTTCAGTGGTCGTCCGAGAGTCGAACCTTAGAATCTCCTGCCGTATGCTGTGTGATGTAGCAATCCATTGGGTGGAAGAGAAACAGAGAAAAGGAAAATAGAAATTCATTTATTTCACTATAAGGATTTAACAGACGAGTTTGCATTGTGTTCAAATATGGGGCACCGCGAACAAGCGAGCGAGTTCAGTAAAACTTGCCTTCCACCACCAGGTTCGCTAATGTTGCTAAGTTGATGGTGAACTACATTCCAGTGGCGTGAGCTGAATTAATGTCAAATGGAGTCAGTTGTCACGACGTTTTTTGTTTATGCAGTTTCGCTCTCACGTTTCTCACTTTTATTCAGAACAATGATGTAATAGACAAAATTATAGGACCCTTCAAGCGCTTCAAGTTCTGAAAAATCCGAATTGTAAAGAATTTTTGAAAATCTTTTCAGCACGTTTAGTCCCATGAAACCGCAACACATTTCTCAACACTGTTCATGAGTGGTAAACATGGTATGACGACGAATAATATACACCGAATATACAAAGTAGTAGAATTCACCGCCACACAACGTCTTGAAATTTCTCTTTAGTAACGAGTTGGCGGCAGTGAGCATAAGTACACGAGGTCACCAGCGACAAAAAATGTAACTAGAAGATAAACTTTTCGTATTTTGGGTTTCTCCTTTATGTATAATTATATTATAAATCAGTACAATCTCTTCAACTATTGTATCAAAATTACAAACGAAAGAAGAATAACGTAAACTGATAAACTCGTGTTCGTGATATTCATACTTACTCTTCGTAGAACTGCGATTCTCGGTGTGTATGTAGTAACTGCTCTAGGTTCTCAGGATGCCCGACTCACGAAGCATCTTCTGTCGGCCTGCCTTTCTCCATCAGGTTTCTCACCACAAATACGGCACCCATTTGGAGCTTGTTGTCGGATACGACCTGCAAAAAAATCCATGTAGATTATTGTTTATGGTCCTTTGCATGAGACAATATAATATACAATTGATATTCATGCAATTTCAACAATTAAACATCGAATCGATTTAAAATAAAAGTCTAGAACACGAGTTTGTGCTCCATATTCCATTTAATACATCTGCTGTCGCAGATCACTGAGAATACGGCATTACACGGTTTTACTCGGACACACGTGTACGACCATCATAGGTATAGGTTACGTACAACTGTTTTCGCGTCAACATAATTTTCAACGATGAAAGTGTTTCGAGGCTTAGAATATTCATCCCATGACAGGGTTGCCACATTTAAATCTGTATTTTAGCATCAGAAAATCTTTATATCTGAATCTCACGTCAAAAATCTGTATTGCAAATCTGTATCCATCTGAACCAAATCAAAATCGTCTTTAATAAGTCCGGAAATACTATGCGGAGCTACAAGTCCGACATGTCTAATTTAGCAATTGTTTTGCACATTTCTTTCCAAGGATTACAATAAAGGAGTACAAGCAACAATGTTTGCTTTCTCAGGGTTTAATTTGATCATTTACAGATAACATATGTCAATGATCCATTATTCATATACACAACAACGTTATTGGATTAATATTCAGCCACACTGATAACTGTTACGCATTTGAAATATGATCAATGATATTAGACCTGATTCTTAGTATTATATTAGGCGTTCTCTGAGATCACTGTATTAAAATATAAACATTTTCCGGAACATAATCTGATCGGAGTTAAAAACCATTGATCTGCGTAAATTGCCAATTAAGAACAAATTGGAACTTAGTTAATCTCAAAATGGCTTTTAATAAGATCATTTAAGAGTAGCATAAAAGTAATTCACAATATTTTTTGGTACTAAAATCTTCAAGGAATCTGTAAAATCTGTAAATTTTGCAAAAATCTGTATATCTGTACATACAGATTCTTGGTCGCAGTCTTACCCAGAGTCTATTATATAGAGTTGCGCAAAGAGGATCTTCTTACACTTATTCTGAATGATCTTCTTGTTATTCTGTTTGCAACTTTCATTTTTGTTCAACCCTTAAAGTGACTTCACGGGAGTGTTCACTGCTAAAGCTTTTTAATCCGATAACCAAGTCACCCACAGAGTGCAAACACGCAAGTTTCTTGTTGCTACTTTATTGGGGGGTGTATTGAAGTTTTTTGAAGCTGTTTCTAGAACAAATATAATACATTTCAATTCATGCGTTTTAATTCGCCATAATAATCATTAGGCGATAACAATACTTCCGCCTTACCAACAAGCATTTGTTTACTTTGCTCGATAGGTAGACGGTTTGACAGTTCAATAGGTAGATTTGGCTTCACTCTTTGCGTAACTCTATATATAATAGACTCTGGTCTTACCTAAAAAATCTGTATATGTGGCAACCCTGCTTCATGAAACAACTTTGGTCCGAATTTTGACAAACATCGCATGAATATTCAAAACATAGAATGACATAGTCAGACGAGTACTCCACGAGCTCATTTATTGGACTGTCACTGAGTGTGTTTACTATGTGCAGAAAAAAACCCAGATTAATTCACCTAGCGGTGATGGCGCCTTTCTCGCGCAAAAAGGTAATAAATGTAGCCTTTACGCTTACACCTCGATGCTGTACAAGAAAGACAAAACAGTTACACCGTCTAATACTTTTTTATGATAGAAAATTTACACTAGTAGACGACAGATGGCGCTGCCAAAAGTTTCTCGAATTTCCTATGTTCGAATTTTGTCTTTCGGACAATTTCATAGTACTATGAAACTGAACGAAGAGCATACTTACGCCTAAATGCGTGCAACACGAGCATCTTTATAGTACGATGAAACTCTTAATGGGAGCAAGCCACGGATAAACTTCAAAAATATTCGTAGATGCAAGGCATTTTTCATAACACATTATTGTTCTATGTGACTATGTCTCATCACTATTTTAATATTATCTTTTTTATGCGATTCGCAATTGTTATGAAATTCAATAGTGATCAACAGCGTTTTAGTCTCTGTCGGATGCAACTTGTTGCAAGAAAATCGGTTAAGAGTTACTATCTGAAAAATTGGCTAATGTTTTTTATAGCATTTTGTGCACACACATACACACACACGG
Organism: Armigeres subalbatus; assembly: GCF_024139115.2. Lineage (NCBI taxonomy): Eukaryota > Metazoa > Arthropoda > Insecta > Diptera > Culicidae > Armigeres > Armigeres subalbatus. Next base: position 119,706,663 of record NC_085140.1, read on the forward strand.
ACAGACAGACATTTGTTCAGCTCGTCGAGCTGAATCGATTGGTATATAATACTATAGGTATCCGGAACTCTTATCAAAAGTTTGTTTTCGGAGTGAATTGATAGCCTTTCGGTACAACTTTGTTGTACGAGAAAGGCAAAAACATAATTAGCATTGTTTATGTTGATGTTACCGTTGAAAGTGCCTCGCAGATGAGAATCGGATTCAGTCCTATGTGATAAATCACTTTACTCATTTGAAACGTGTTCAGATTTCAGATAATTTAACAATTTGTAAAATGTGCATAAATATTCAATGACTAATATTCAACTGAATATTGACTGTCCAGAGCTGACTATGAATGTGTCGGAAGTGAACTGACAAATGAAGAGAAATGGACTTCACTAAAAATTTTCGATTATTTTACACTCTTTCGATCCCGGGTCGTTAAAGAGTTAATTTCGCACTACTTTTGGCTTCAAACTGGCTAAAATCACTGATACCGGTAACGGTTCACGTTTACAAAGTTACTGTTCCGAGTTTTAACTAAAACACTGGGTTTACGATTTGGATAGAATATATTTCAATTTTAGTTACTGTCAACTATGGCCGGAACATCTTCTTCTTCTTATAAGCATTACATCCCCACACAGGGACAGAGCCGCCTCGCAGCTTAGTGTTCATTAAGCACTTCCACAGTTATTAACTGCGAGGTTTCTAAGCCTGGTTACCATTTTTGCATTCGTATATCATGAGGCTAGCACGATGATACTTTTATGCCCAGGGAAGTCGAGATAATTTCCAATCCGAAAATTGCCTAGACCGGCACCGGGAATCGAACACAGCCACCCTCAGCATGGTATTGCTTTGTAGCCGCGCGTCTTACCGCACGGCTCAGGAGGGCTTTCAACGATGAAAATGTTTAAATCCAGGGTCGTTAAAGAGTTGATTTTGCACTACTTTTGGCTTCAAACTGGCTAAAATCACAGATTTTTTTCTTTATTAAGGTTTTTTTTTTTTATTTTAAAATAAGGTCAGCACCGGTATGGATGGGAACTTAAAGAGCTCCCTTCGCGGTCCAACCAAGGGTTCCGCCACGATGCATATTTGTATGCTGATGAAAGAGGGAAGGGTGGGCCGGATGGGCCCCCCTTGCGTGCCAACCTAGGGCTCGCCAGTTGATTTTCTTATTGCTATTTTTGGATTAACCTAACACTTTAAAAAGCAAACTAATTGTAAAAACAGATAAAACGAATGACAAAATGAAAATAAAAGAAGAATGACGCTTTCACAAACAATCACGGGTGTTACTGGGGTCCGCCTAATGGGAAGAAGACGCTTCCGGGTAGGTCGTGGTGCTGCTCTCTCACTGGAGCACGAACCGCATTCCTGTCAGCATCGCAGTTTGGTTTTCTGGGGAAGTCCCGTAGTCCTGAATCTTGGTGCGCTGTGGTGTTTGGTTTGAAGGATGTGGGCTGTGTTGTCTATGCTTTGGTTCATATTTTTCAGCCGTTTTCTATGTGGTTCACTTAGGGGGTGGGAATTATACCGTACCGGGAAGCCCGTTCGCCTCGGCAGAGGACCTTGTTCCTGATAAAAGATGTTCAAGGCTCCTATATTTGGTAATAGAGCCCGGCATCCTCCAAAAAACAAAAGAGAGCTGCCATTCTGGCTTCGTCGTCGCCTAGAGCTTCTCTTATGCTGCCTGGGATCCCATAAAGTTCCTTAGGGAATTCGTATTTAGGGCATCTACAGGTGAAATGCTCCACGCTGTTTCTGACTCCAAACAGGTCACATTGAGGTCGGGAAGGGCCTCCACCAAAGCTGTGGGAGACCCTTGTATGGCCGGTCAGTAACCTCGATATGATCTCCTGCTTTTTCTGGGAAGTCAGTTCCCTCCATGGGCCAGTAGAGCCTTTGATCTCCCTCAGGGATAGTGTGTGGTTGCTACTCCAAATCCGCGCCAACTTCTGGCCGACGACACTTTTTGTCCACTTTTTAACGTCGGCCAGCGGGACGGAGCGGGTGTAGGGAAGACCTTCGTGCCCAACGCTTGCTAGGGCATCGGCTTCTACGTTTCCCCTGATGCCACAATGGCCGGGGATCCAGGCGAGACAAGTATTTGGTGCCATAGCCGCCAGTATTCCTTGGATCCAAGGGTGTCTAGGAGTGTCGCTTTGGAGAGCAGCGACGACGCTAGCTAAATCTGTAAGGATTACGATCGGTTTGTTGGCCGAAACTGTGGCTGCGAAGAAGATGGCAGCAGCTTCAGCTGAGCAGATACTGCATTGACTAGCTAAACTGTTCGATCTATTTAAACCGGAGCCGGAAACTCCAAAACCGACACCGCGGCTGGAGACTGAATCGGTGAATCGGATTGCATGGTTCTGGAATCGTGTTCCCAACAGTTCTAGGAACGATCTTCTCAACTCGTCTGTATTTTTCCCACTTTTAAACCGGGTGGCTATGGTGTGGTCGACCCTGGCAGGAGGCATTAGTCAGCTTTTTGCTCCGTGCCAGTGGACCCTCGCCACTGGGGGGAGACTAGTGCCGCGTTTCGCAAGATCCGGTCAGCCTCGTCGAGGAGTGGGATCCTGCACTCCCCTGAGGTGGCAGCCGCAAAAGAAGCAGCCTTGCTGCACATAGCCATTAGGACTCGGTGTCGAAAGGGAAACCGGCGTCAACACAAGCGGTTTCTGCAGGCGTGGAAGGAAGCAGTCCAGAGGCCAGCCGAACATAATTGATGAAAACCGGGGAAAGGACGGTCAACAGATCGCTCCGCGCGGAGCTGGTTAGCTCCAGGCCGTAGAGTAGACGACTATCTAATCGCCTGGCCCTTAACCTGGTGTGTCTGTTGTTAGTCTGATGTTTTTTGACCAGGGTTTTCATCAGACTAATCCGGGACTTACAGGCCACCTTAACAGCCCGGAAGTGTGGAACGAAGGTTAATCGGCGATCGATGTCCACTCCAAGGACGCGGACGATTTTCCTGTTCGGGATGGGATCATGGCCGAGTCTGATGGAAGGTCCGGTAAGTTGGTGACGGCTCCGGCAAACGTGGCCCCGAATGCATTTTCCGGCGTTCATAATAAACCCGATGGAGGCAGCCCAACGGTGAATGGCACTAACCGCTGCCTGTGTCTTTATCCTGGTTCGTCCAGGAGTATTACCCACCACGACCAGAGACAAAGAGGTGAATCACTGAACATTCGCCGGTAGAACGCCGAAAACCCCGTTCATTGCGACCAAAAAGAGGGTGACCGCAAGAACCGACCCCTGTGGGACGCCGGTCTCCTCGGCGAATTCTCTAGACACAGTTCCGGTGAGACAGTTTTTTATAAAGGCAAGCATGTTGCCGGTGATGCCCCATTCCTGAAGTTGTTTGAGGACCAAGGGTGTCCAGGTCCTGCTAAAGGCTTTGGCAATATCCAAAGAAGAGTTGATTGGCAGTCTGCTCTGGGGTTCCCGCCAGGTGTTCGATGTAGACAAAGAATTCTTCTGACGATCCATTGGTTGGTAATTTTGAATGTTTTACCAGTATCAGGTCGTTTTCATGCAGCATTTGCATGTCACTTCTAGCTCCAGAGAACTCAAAAGTGACGACGCAGTCCGTGAATGTAGCGAAATCTAACGCATTGCACAGTTCGTCGAAGCTTGATTGCTGATCGTTGATTATTGTGGTGCATTAAAATGGTTCTCCCAATCAAGAAATGTCCCGGAGTGAGCTGTAAATCTTTTGGGGCATCTCCATCGGAGGCTGGCTAAATAGAACAGTGTAGCAAACTCTTTAAATTTGAGTCGTGCATTCCGCGACACGATGTTAAGACGAATGTCGTCGGCGTAAGCGATATTCCAGTGGGAAGTACGAAAGATACCGCTCATGGCCACAAGAAACGAACTTTGCGGAATGCCTGTTTCTTCTTTGCGTATATTTGATTCGTAATTGCTCGCGAGAACCTGGAAGGTAAGTCTACTCAAGAAATTAATAATGAAAGTAAGCATGTTTCCAGTAATTCCCCAGATCGCCAACTTATCTAGGACGCCAGGACACCAATCTCTATTGGAAGCTTAGGCAAGATCCAAGGACACCATCTCAATGTGGAGCCCTTTTTTGTTAATCGTCATCAATGACAGCAAGAGATGCCAGATAGGTGCCGGTTTCCGAAGCCGGGCCGGAAGGCGTCGAAAGTCTAGTTTCCGATTTTCTGCAAGAAACTCGATCATCCAACGATTAACCATTCGCTCCATAATTGAGTTGCAGCTGGTCAGAGCGATTGGCCGGTAGCTGCTGACATCGTCGACAGACCCGCTGTTTTTAGGGATAGCTATGACGAAGCTAAGAATCCAGCTGCTCGGAATCGTTTCTGCAGTCCACTCTTGATTGATGGCGGAGAGAAGGCTGGTCTTTCCTCTGTTTGCGGGTCGTATCGGGGTGATCTTCAGGTAGGTTTCTTCTCGCACGTTTCACTGCTCGTAATAGTTTTCTACGCAATTTGACCGCTTTTTTAACGTCCTCGTTTTACCAGTAGAGCGCACGGCGTACGGGTTTTGGTGAGCCATCATTCAGAACAGAAGTTTCACCGGCTGCCAAGCCTCGCACGTTGTTGGTCCGGATACTCTAAGCTGGATGGTAACTGTTGTCCAAAAAGGATTATGGGCTCTGGAATCCGGTCAAGGGCCTCATCCAGCTTATTTTCTAGGTTTGCCAACTTTCCGATCCTCGGAATCTTCTCTCAACTAACGTGATTGGTTCCGCATAGTCCATTCCACAATGGTAGAGCTGTGGTGCTAGCCTGCTTTTCACCTGCATTATATTCCAAATCGAATCTTTCGAGTCGGGGGACAGCTGTCGATGAATGGACTTGAAGCCAGTATCTTCGGTGTAGTTGCTGTAGTCTATTTTCCAGCGTCGTTATTTCTGTATCATAGACTTGGTGCTGCGTATATCAGACCAAGAGATTTCGCGCTGTAGCTACTTCTGCTGCCGACAGAGACCCAGTTGTACGTTGACTGCGTTCGAATTGGCAATTTTCCTCGAATCGGATTATCCATGTCGTCACTCGAATTAGCTTGGAGTAAAACGAGAATCGGTTGGCCAAAACCTCTATTACGTCGGCGCTCGTATACGGCGTGATGTATACGAGGAATGGCTGCTGACGTCCAACTTTGTTGTCAATTATGTCTCGTTCTGTTGCGGTTACAGTCGGAAATATTAGAGTGTCAGTGATAACTTTCCAATCGGGGTCAAAGTTTAGATGTTGCTAGCGCGCATGGTGCAACTCTGTGGGTTGGCACATGTCTCCAATCCGATACTGGGATGACGGACTTGATTGAAGCTGCTCGGTTAGCCATAAATAGCGGTGAGCGGGATCACCGGAAATTTATGCTAGTGCGGTTGTCCAATCTCTATACCCCATTGTTCAACGGAATGGAATTCGATGATTAAACTGATTCGCCTTCGAATAATCGACCTGGATCATAGTTGAGAGTTTCACATTGCCTTGCAAGTGAGGAGATCTTCTGGATACTGCCAATGAAGGCCTTGGATCTTATGATAGTATCTTGACAGTAGACAGTGTGAATAGGATTCACTGCTTGGTCTTCTGGGGGTTTCTCCGAAAAACCTCCTCGTTGCAGCATAGTGGAATTTGACGACGCTTTTCGATTGCTTCTTCGTATGTGCAAGAATAAAATAGTTGACAAAAAAGTCTTCAATCGCCTTCCTTGCTAACGGAAATTCGTGACCTTCATCCTCTGTTAGCTTAACGTTTTGATACGGCAGCGCGCAGAACATATCAAATCTAATGTGCATTGATCCCGTATTTTGCCAGCTGTTGTTCTGTCCTACCACAGCAGTCGGATGAGCTTGCTATTGTCCCCGATCACACGTATCTGTAGATACGGTATGCAAACGTTGATAGGCGGTTTGTAAAGGGCCCTTGAACGGCAGACCATTCGATGATATGATCTTCGGAAGATCTAGATCAGGAAAATCCTTGAAACGTGACTGGCTGCCCGGCAATCTTACATGTATTTTGTATAAATGGAAGCATCATTGCATTACGTCCTGTCGCGTCACGGACTGTAGATTTCGTGTTTTCTTTACAAAACTTCTCCTACGTCAGGTGCTTGCGTGGTTCCAATTCTTCTATCTCCCAGAATTTGGCGATTGCTTGACTACGGCTCCTCAGAGTCGTTATTGGGCACAAAACATATTGGGGACTTCTAAGTGGAGATTGTTGGCTCAAAGAATCCTGCTAGGGCTGTCTCTTATAGGTCCCAGTGATACGCGTTTTGTGGGGAATTTTTATAACCTTTCATTTGACAACGGCCGGCCATTATGCAGTTCCCAGTCAAATGTCAGCGAATTGGTGCGGAATCGGATTCGCAACAATCTTTGATGATAAGTACACAGTCGGATGTTGTAATCGTTGTTGTAATCGTGAATTCGTGAATTCAGATCTACCCTGACGAATTCGGTGATCTTGGTCATCAGTCCGAAAATTCCTTTCAAAGGCAAGTTTATTCGGTTTGACTTCAACCCCAGCTTCTTCGTAAGATTTGCCGTAATGAAGTTGGCTTGTAACGCAATCTAATAGAGCCCAGCCGTAAATTGTTAACCGTTTGCTTCGACAAGAACGACGACGGTGTCGAATAACACAAAGGGGAAACACTCGGTGTAAGAGAGTTGACTGGTAACTCGGGTGCCGTGTGGCGAGATGGTGCTAGGAGCGGTCTTTCATGGAACAGAGTGATGTCGTTCCTTGCACTTACGGGAATCCTCAGCAGTTTCGAGTAAGTTTGTTGTTTTAGAAGCTTCAAAATTTCCTCCAGCTTAGGAGGCGTCTTCATCGAAGCGGTCTAATTAAACCTTTTTAGGGTCACGGAATTTACCTTAGCCAGGTAAATTCATTTGCAGTCTCGACCCTCACGTTCAATTGCTTGCAATTTTCGCCGTTTCGTAAAGCTTGAGTAGATCGTCCGGCGATGGAATAACGGTGCTCCGCAGAATGTTGAATATGATGATTAACGATCTAGTATTTCCATTTAATTTCAGTGCAATCTGACAACTCTGGCCGGAACAACATATTAAGCTTCACCTGGCTCAATTAGTACGAGACAAGAGTAGTTACAAATAAAGTAAACTAAATACACTTAATAGTACATACTCGTGTTTTAGATTTTTTCAATAATGGATTGTAATATTTTTGATCAGAGAGAATGAAGTTATTACGATATGTCAAGTACAGATACAAATCTGAAAAAGCCATCAAATCGCAAGTGATACTTACCAAAAACTCTCTAATCTTTTTGATGATGTTTTCATCTTCCATTACGTAGTCCTTATCACGCGCACCAGCCGTAATGTTGCTTATAATAATTAAAGCCTGTTCCTTCACTTCCGCCGGATGGGGACCATCCAGAACCAAATTCACCTAAGTTCAAAAATAAAGCAATTCTAATAAACTGGTCACCAATCGAACAAATACCAAATATTACCGCTCGCAGCACTTCCGACGAATGTTCCGACATTATAATCTCAATGTGCAACGTATTGCTAAGGAGATTCCTTAGAAGTCCCAGGGTTTTCATGATGACCCGTTCGTCCGAATCGCTTAGCAGCTGGAATATTCGATCCGTTCCCAGCGTGTCGATGATTTTGGATTTAACTTTTTGTTCAGCCTGTGCGATAGATAAAAATAATGATTTTTTTGTGTTAGGAAATACACATTTCCATAATATACCTGGAAAGCCATGTTCATCAACGCCCAACTCCCGTTCAGTCGTAACGCTGGATCGCTGTGCTTCGTCAACTCACACAACATTTCCACTGCTCCGGAATCGAGCATTGGTTCTTTGGCAGGGGAAAACTCCAGTAGCAGGTTGCATATCGTCGATGTAACCACGGTGAGAAGTTCTAGAGATGGTTCACCTACCAACAGATCCATCAACGGGCGCCACACTGAGTGATCCTGTAAGAAGTCGTACCGAATGGTTGGATTTGAAATATTCACATTTTTCAATCACTTATTTACCTGGAACGTTGTTCTTAGCAGTTGAACTGACCTCGACAGCGAATGCAGACATCGGACGGCAGACAGTCGTACCTTCGGTGAAAATTCGTTAGAGTCAAAAAAACGCATTCAAACTATATTCCCGAGCTTACCTCCGGACACGTGTCTTTCAATCCATTCAGCACCTCCTCCATGAGCCCGTCCATTTCTATAATCCGTTTGCGGATGTCCTCATCGTTGGCAGCCAGCGAGGCGAAGCATCGGAATGCTCCCTGTCGTGACAGCGGTGAAGGACACCGGATCAAGTTAGCCAACGAGCAGATCAGATGATTGCTGATAGCGGCTAGCCGCTGCAATTCGGAATCAATTTCGGCCAAATAAGCCAGAGTTTCGGCGGCCGTTGCACGGGTCTCCTCATCGAAGTCCTCCGAGCAGAGCCTTGCTAAACTGGGAAGGGTTTTGTACACGATCCTGTAGTCATCTGCCCGCAGCGATCCGGATCGGTGTAGATAAGTTAGACAGCGACTTGCTGAGAGTTGAATCTGGACGTCGCGGGTTCGCGAAAGAAGCTCGGTGAGAATATCCAGAATAGATCGTTCCTCGTGACAGGTCATACATACGTTGTCCGATACGTACTTGTTGGTGAAACACATAGCAGCGAGACACTTGAGAGCAGGTACTTGTAGGATCGTGAGATGACTGATCATCAGTCTGACGAGGAACGGAATTACGTTGGCCTGACAGAGATTCTTCTGCTGGTGGGATGAGTGGCAAAGGGGAACGAAGATGTTGGCCACGTACACCTGACACTGGATGGAGCTACCCGGCGAAGCCAGCTGTATCAATCGCACCAGATTGCCTATGTTACAGTGCAATAGTTCAATAGGTGCAAACGGATACTGCAGAATGGTTTTCAGTGCTCCGAGGCAGGTTTCCATGAGGCGTCTGTCGGTACCCGGACTGAGCACAATTCCCAGCAGCACCTGTACCGTCTCGCAGTAGATCAACGAGTGCACCTGAGATTCTGTTCCTTTGGCAAGCGATCCGATGACGATGGCTGCATCCAGGCGCAGGTTCGGATCCTTCGTGTCGTCCCGGAGGAGGGAGATCAAACGGGGCACGATGCCCTGTGAAATAACGGAGCCTTTCTTCTTGTTCGACCCGATGACCGCATTCTTCAAGCACACGATCGCCTCCTGGCACTTGTAGTTGTCCTCCGAATAGAGCTCGTCGATGTACGAACGGGAATGTTCCACGTCCTGGGAGAGATGATGAGATGTAGATATCTAGTGACTTTACTCGATCTCTCTCATTTGTTATTGGCATTGTATACGGAAAACGCAAAAAAAATCATCAAGATCGGGAGAAAAAGCTGCTTTCGCCCTGCAATTGTTACCGAAATACCAAATATTCTATTCGATCTACGACTGTGATCTTCGCTGCTTCTACAGGAATTGCAACCAGCGGGATCCATTGCGCACGAATAAACAATAGGGAGAAAGTGTTTTCACAAGGTACAGTGGGGTAAGTGAAGAAAAATCTCAAACATTTCAATAATAGTGCTTCGGAATTATCAATTTCACTTCACAATCCTACATGGTTGTTCAAATCATTGCTCTGAATAAGTAAAAAATGTTATCTTTTACCATTTCAACAAGCAAGAATAAAAGTTTATTCACTTGTCAAGTTGATCTTTCGAACAAGTTATTTGGCGTTTCAATTAATATTATTTTTCCCTAAGTTTATTCCTAAACCACGTTCAGTTAGTAAATTGATAAGTTGGTTATCTTAATAATTTTGCATTGCAAAAAATATACATATGAACTACAAAAATATTGAAAACACATGTTTTTACTAAGTGTGTGGAACTGAAAAATTCTTAACATTGAAGGAATTTCCTTTTTTAGAGGATCCAAATAGTTTATATTAAGTGTAGATAAACAAATAATGCGCATTCGAAATCATTCGAAGGCATTTAATAGTTTGAGGAATAGGTCAATAGGACCAAAAGGGGAAAATATATCATAGTATTCGGTTATGCATGTGAGTAAAATTCTTCGTGGAAAAAACTTATTAATTAATATATGAAGTTCATATATAGCAGTTTATGCTATTGCAGATAAAATTTCAACAATTACGGTTTATGTGGACGTAGTTGAGAAGACTTGACCATTTGCTAATGTAGATTCTTCTACTGAGTCCGAACAGAAAGCTCCATTATTATAAAGATCAACCCCTATGATTCGATAAATAATTCATGCAAAATTTCCCTGTATGCGTATGGCAACCACTAAAGACAAATGTTTCAGCTCCTATCGAAAGTAAATTTAGACTATAATGCCATGAAAATAATATGAAAAGTATCAAGTTAAGAAACCAATACATTCAAAATAATTCACTCCATAAGTCAAGCTGTGAGGTCTCTAACACAAAATGAGCGTGAACAAAGCGAGAATCATCACTTCTCTGTGGGACTGCCTATCCGATTCTAATTTTTCGCACTTATACAAGTTTGATAAATTTGTTATCATGGCTTGTTATGATTCGGAACTGTTTTTGCCTTTCTTTTATCGTTGCTCGTTATCTATTGAGCGCGATATTATGAATATCTAAATAGTTCTGTAGAAGATAAAAAAAATATTGTTGATTTAAGAAATAAATGAGGCTTGTATTGTGCGAGATTGATTCTCTCCGTAGCCGTTTCTTGTCTATTCCGATCTTTTGTCCCTTTGGACCTTGTGTTCTTCTCGACTTATTGTCCTTTTCGACGTTTAATCCTTTCGACCTTCTGTCCCTTTGACTTTTTGTCCCTAACCCGATTATTACTGTATATAATTTTTTTTAAACTAATTTTATTTGCTAATTGTCTAATACTTGCATTCATCTCTTAGACTAGGTGTTCCGTGTTTTCTTAACACTATCATCCTTATTTGCTATGTTACATTTTTAGTTATTATTAATACATTTCAATTGCCTCTGGCAGTTAGAATATTTCCTCTGGTTGAATTGAACCATGTAGGAATTACAATGTTTTCTACTTAAACTAAACTTAACCTAATTTATACTAAGGGTACAAGGAGCTAATCGTTGCAATAGAAGATTGCAACGATTTTTATCTAAAATTGAAAATTATTTTGTTTTACATTTGTTGCAATGTCTCAATATTAGAAATTCTATGAAGTTCATTGGTACTATACCACGGAGGCAACTTCAGAATCATTTTCAGAATTTTATTTTGAATCCTCTGAAGTGCCTTCTTTCTGGTATTGCAGCAACTAGTCCATATTGGCACAGCATACAACATGGCAGGTCTAAAAGTTTGTTTGTAAATCAAAAGTTTGTTCTTAAGACAAAGTTTTGATTTTCTGTTTATAAGTGGATATAGACACTTAATATATTTGTTACATTTGGCTTGAAGGCCTTCAATGTGATTTTTAAAAGTTAATTTTTGATCTAGCAGAAGTCCTAAATATTTAGCTTCGCTAGACCAATTAATTGGAACCCCATTCATAGTGACAATATGTCTGCTAGAAGGTTTCAAATAAGAAGCTCTCGGCTTATGTGGGAAAATTATAAGCTGAGTTTTGGAAGCATTCAGGGAAATTTTCCATTTTTGCAAGTAAGTGGAGAAAATATCCAAACTTTTTTGCAATCTACTACAAATGACACGAAGGCTACGCCCTTTGGCTGAGAGACCTGTGTCATCTGCGAACAAAGATTTTTGGCACCCTGGTGGTAAATCAGGTAAGTCAGAAGTAAAAATGTTATACAAAATGGGCCCCAGTATGCTGCCTTGGGGAACACCAGCTCTTACAGGTAATCTATCAGATTTAGAATTCTGATAGTTTACCTGCATTGAGCGATCTGATAAATAATTTTGGATCAGTTTAATAATGTACAGAGGAAAATTAAAATTCATCAATTTTACAATCAAACCTTCATGCCAAACACTGTCAAATGCTTTCTCTATATCAAGAAGAGCAACTCCAGTCGAATATCCTTCAGATTTGTTGAGCCGAATTAAGTTCGTAACTCTTAATAACTGATGGGTGGTTGAATGCCCATGGCGAAAACCAAATTGCTCATCAGCAAAATAGAATTGTCATTAATATGAACCATCATTCTATTTAAAATAATCTTTTCAAACAGTTTGCTTATTGAAGAAAGGAAACTGATTGGGCGATAACTAGAAGCCTCAGCTGGATTTTTGTCCGGCTTTAAAATTGGAACAACTTTGGCGTTTTTCCATTTATCTGGGAAGTATGCCAATTGAAAACATTTGTTAAATAAATTAACCAAAAAGGATAAAGAGCTCTCAGAAAGTTTTTTGATAAGTATGTAGAAAATACCATCATCACCCGGGGCTTTCATATTTTTAAATTTTCTAGTAATAGATCTCACTTCATCCAAATTAGTTCCCAACGAAGGGTCAAAAACATTAACTTGGTTGGGAATGTCTTCGAAGCTCCGTGTAACCTGATCCTCAATTGGACTAGTGAGACCTAGACTAAAATTATGGGCACTCTCGAACTGCTTAGCAAGTTTTTGAGCCTTTTCACCATTTGTTAATAAAATTTTATTTCCCTCTTTAAGCGCTGGAATTGGCTTTTGAGGTTTTTTAAGAATTTTCGTTAATTTCCAAAAGGGTTTCGAACTGGGATCCAACTTCGAGACATTATTCTCAAAGTTGGTGTTTCTCAGAATAGCGAAACGTTTTTTAATTTCATTTTGCAAATCTCGCCAAATAACTTTCAACGCGGGATCGCGAGTTCTTTGGTATTGTCTTCGCCTCACATTTTTAAGACGGATCAGTAGTTGAAGATCGTCGTCAATAATAATGGAGTTGAATTTAATTTCACATTTAGGAATTGCAATGCCTCTGGCTTCGACAATTAAGTTTGTCAAAGATACGAGCGCATTGTCAATATCACTTTTGGTATCCAAAGGAATATTAACATCAAAATTCCTATCGATATATGTTTTATATAAATCCCAATCAGCTCTATGATAATTAAAAGTAGAGCTGATTGGATTATAAATGGCTTCTTGTGAGATTTCAAATGTCACAGGAAGGTGATCGGAGTCAAAGTCAGCATGAGTTACCAATTGGCCACACAGCTGACTTGAATCCGTTAAAACTAAATCAATTGTAGAAGGATTTCGACTGGAAGAAAAACAAGTAGGGCCATTGGGATATTGAATAGTATAATATCCCGCAGAACAATCTTCAAATAAAATTTTGCCGTTGGAATTGCTTTGAGCATTATTCCATGAACGGTGTTTGGCATTGAAGTCACCAATTACGAAGAATTTTGATTTGTTGCGAGTCAGAATTTGAAGATCAGCTTTCAACAAATTCTTTTGCTGCCCATTGCATTGAAAAGGCAAATAGGCTGCAATGAAGGAAAATTGACCAAAATTTGTTTCAACAGAAACTCCCAAGGTTTCAAAAACTTTGGTTTCAAACGAAGAAAATAATTTATGTTTGATACGTCTATTATTGACAATGGCGACCGTCGCTGTCAAGACGATCATTTCTGTAGATGAAATAATTTGGATCTCTTTTAATGGAGAGTCCGGGCTTTAAATAAGTTTCTGTTATAATGGCAATATGCACATTATGAACTGTTAGGAAGTTGAATAATTCATCTTCCTTACCCTTTAGAGAGCGGGCATTCCAATTTAGAACTTTCACAAAATTATTTAGATCCATTAAAACGGAGTCCGATAACAATTTTTTGTGTGTACTTTATACCAACCTGAACAGCTTCTGGAATGGTATTTGCTTTGAACATTGCATCAATCATGTGATGTAATTGTTCAGTTAAAAAATCAAAATCGGAAGCAGTCATGCTACCTGAATCGGCAACATGATCATTATTTTCCGTTGGGACATGGGTATAAACCTCTTTTTGAGAAGAGAAGTTTTGTCTACCAGCAGCGATGTTTGCATACGTGGGTACATTCAAAAAATTGGAATTTACTGAAGTGCTTGCTACCCGTTGACGAGCGGCAAAATTTGTTTGTGAATTGTGGTGGGTATGAATTGCTCGACCGGTAACTGGTTTCGAAATTTGAGCGTTTGAAAAATTTCTACCCGTCGAATCTGGGATCCGATTGGAATTTCCCGTCATCAATTTTGCACGGGAATTCAAAACTTTTGCGTGAAGGGCATTCTCAGAAATTGGATTTATGATTGCCCCCACAATTTGCACATTTAAATTTATTGGAATCTTCTCTCACAGGACATGCGTCCTTGGCGTGAGAGGTTCCACCACAAATCATGCATTTAGCATCCATGTGACAATGTTTGGTTCCATGACCCCACTTTTGGCACTTACGACACTGGGTGGGGTTTTGGAAATTTCCCCAGGCCTGCGGAAATGTTCCCATGTAACACGGACATGAGACATAATACAGGCCTTTTCCAAACTTTTCATATTATTTAGTTCACTTTTGTTAAAATGAACTAAATAAAATTCTTGAGAAATGCCCTCTGGGAAGTACCAGAGTGGGATTTCTTTTCATCTTAATTACTTGGACTGGTGAAAATCCAAGTAATTGAGAAATTTCGATTTTAATCTCATCCAGTGATTTATCATCACTGGGAGACCTTTCAAGACGACTTTGAACAATCGCTCAGTTTTGTCGTCGTATGTGAAGAATTTATGGCGCTTCTCAGTTAAATACTGAAGAAGACGTTTGCGATCGTCAAAGGATCCCGGCAAAACGCGACAGTCACCCTTCCTAGCAATCTGAAATGAAACCTTGATCCCCTGAAGGTTACTCAAAATCTCATTCCGGAAGCCAGAAAACTCGGCAACAGATACCACAATTGGCGGAATCCTTTGCTTTTTCGCATGAATCGAATCACCTGGGCTAGAGGTATATTCAATTTGCTCAATTTCATCATTAATCAAATCGAACTGATTGCTCAGTTCGATTGGAGAAGAATTATTTCCGATATTAGAGTTAGAAGGAATATCTGAATTCTCCAGCTTCCTTCTATTTTCCGCGCTTAGGCAGGACGGTCTTGAAACCTTGTTTCTTTGAAGGAAGTGGAGAATTCAGAGACTCACCCTTCCTCTTGTTTTTATTAATGCTCATGGCTGAGCGTGGAGACGTGACCTTCTAAGAGGTTTTTTCCCAGAACGGTGTCCCTGCAGGATTACCACCGCTTGTCGGAATTTTACTTCCGCAAACGGGTCCAACGTAAAACGAAGGCACGGGTCCTTGCAAAGATCGTAACGGGATCAGTGGGTACAAATAGCGCTAAGAAGCACCGTTGAAATTAAAATAGCTTCGGGTAGTATTAAAAACTTCCTTCCGCAAAGAGAGAAAGAACCGCACAGCACGAAATCACGATGCGGTCTGATTACTGCACCCAAAAAAATCTGCACGTTGTTTCCACCTGAAAAAGTACGTAGATCTTGTCCACCTGAAATTCACGTAACTTTTTCTACGTGAAAATCAGGTAAGTTCTACCTGAGTTTTGGATAGAGTTCACCGGACACGTTAGTTTCACCTGAATTTTCTGAAGCATTTGCAGTTACGTGTGCACGTAAAATGTACCTGAAAATTCAGGTGGAAACAACGTTTAGATTATTTGGAGTGTGTATATAATCATTAGAGTGAGGCATCAACGGTTTTTTGAAACCATTCAGGGTCCCAATCAACTGTGCGGAATATGGGCTTCCTTGCTTTCCGCATCGCGTAAGCGAAATGTATGGAAATTAGTATGAGAAAACGTATATTTTTGCATCTTTACTTCTAGAGGTTTCAGTTCATTGTAAACCAAGTGGCACATTCCGTTCAAGTATAACCCGAAGGATGCGGAAAAACTTTGCTAAAGAAGGTACGTTGCTGGAACGTCCACGAAAAAAATTATAACGCTTCGAAGATTGATTGTTCAAACCATATGCAAAAATCGTTTTTTCTGCCAGCACTGCCGAACTACGTGGACCAATAATTTAACTGAGTGTTATTTTAGAATTACAAAAAATATTCGATACATATTTTTCATACATTTTCAAAATACCCAAAGCAAAATAGGGTTTCTTATCCCATTCCCGGTCTAACATGCGAACGACTGCATTATTTAGTTGATATTTATGACAGGAAGCAACTTTTCCTGAATTTTGTGGGCTGTATAATACTGCAATGGGGTTTACTTCTGCTTAAAAATAGCTATTCATGCTAAATATCGTTCAAAAAAGCTTTTATTTGATTTAAAATAACGAGGTGCAGCACTTATTTCAGTCATAGCGATTTGCCATTCCGGCACACGTAAAATCAGTTCCCGGCCTAAACAAAATTTTACTCAATCTCTCAACATTTTACTCTCATTCTCTCTCGGGACGATAGAAAATGAGACGTAAACAAAAATATGCACGTTCCACGACAACAAGATGCCAGATGGTATTATTCATAATCATTTTTATTTGGTTGAGAAGATATATTTACTCATCCAAAATTCTTCCAAACACTTAAAAACAATATCCTTTTCACCTTTTGAAATCGAGAGAATTATAAATAACATGATAGCGTCAACGTATTAGACAGTTTTCCTGTTAACGATGAAGTATCATTTTCATGCTCCTGGCCTTTTGGCAGCACGGTGCGGCTAGAAGTTCTTGGGCCGAGGTGATTTTTTGTTCGGTTTGAGAATACATTTTCAAATGTATTCTAATATGTTTAAATAAGTTCTAGTGAAACGAACTAATAGAAAGAATTGAAGTGCGTGTGTTTAGAATTATCGTGTGGTGATTAAAAACTTAAAGCAATGGTTGTATCGAGCACTGTGACGATTTTCAGGTAGGTGTTTATTTGATGATACCATTTTGTAAACGTGGAAAGAATCACTCCGGCTCAATGGTGTGGCAACGGAGAGCGAAGTTTTGAAACCTACATTTTTATTTTCTACAATTGGATCAATTAGGAGTAAAACGAGTGGTTGAAATATATTGAGTATTGTGAAAGATAAATGGGAGACTTTTTAAAAATTATCAATCATAAACCTACGGCTTCCAAACAGTATAAATCATTAGTTTTCTGTGCAGTGAGCCGGGAATCGGGTCCATAGGCCCAAGTAGTGATTTACCCTATGGCATTTAGTTTTACAGAATGACCTAAATTGTTTGAAAAAGACTAAACACGATTTAATTACGTTTGAATAATCTTTTTTCAATCGAGTTTTGCAAGCAGATAATGAAGATCAACAATTACTTTTTACTGCTTTCATTATTGATGAGAGTTGTCCACACAGATATGTACTTCTGGGGAGAGAAAATATCTTACGAAAGATGAGTCTTTCTGAAATTTAGATTTGAGCACGTTGCTGCATTGGAGGTCAATTATCTCCATTTGAAACATTCCAAATATATTACTCACATCAATAAACGGTGTTGAGGAACTATGTCCTAAAAAAATAGCGAATAGACTTAAATATTTCTGTTGAAATGCTTCGACTGTTTTCTACAGGACAACAATCAATTGTGGGAATTGTGTCAATTTTGTTTCAATAGTTTGTATGTTGGATAATAAAAGTTCGTCGTTGACGATTGAGATGTTTGGTGGCATCTAATATAAAGGCCAATCCACTCACCCATTCAGGATCATGCAACTTGCATATTGGTATTCCATTTTCGTCAACATAATTTGGAATAAGTGATGGTTAAGTTGATTTTCTCAATATTGAGCGTCGCTACATCACGAATATTGATCGTTTTTGCACATAGATCTGATAAATGTGATAAATGCAATGTGCAGAGAAATTACACAAATTAACTGATTAACAATCGATGACCAGATAAACAAAATTGCCTTAATTTTCCAGTGTCACAAAACCCGTGTTCTTTCCCATCATTCCCGGAGCTCCATCAGTTGTTAAACCTTAAGTTTTCAAAGAAGAGTTCTAGCTTCTTCATACAACAGGTTTCAACAGCTTTCCTCAGGTCTATACCTGTGGTAGTCGTTTCATTTCTTGAGATCAAGGCTGCAAATTCCTCTGTAATTTGAAGATGATCATAAATTCCCCTTATGAATAGTGCTACCTGTGCCTTGTTTTTTAAGTTCAGTATTTTCATCGATTGTGAGCAGGCAGATTCAGAAGCAGGTGACTTTTTCACGCAACGTAGCTTTTAAATCTTCTGTAAAAACTCTAATTCTTTGCCGTGCTTTATGACAAACTAATGTTACTGGAGGAGTCTTTTTTTTAGAGCACACCATATCAACAACAGTCGATATGCATTCCATAACAAGTTCTCCGTTCAACTTCGTTGAATTTATTTGTTTTTAAATTAATAATAATCTTCTTCTTCTTCTTCTTATTGGCATTACATCCCCACACTGGGACAGAGCCGCCTCGCAGCTTAGTGTTCATTATGCACTTCCACAGTTATTTACTGCGAGGTTTCTAAGCCAGGTTACCATTTTTGCATTCGTATAACATGAGGCTAACAGGCTTAATAATAATCTACATTACTTATTAACCTTTCGAGACTCGCGACATTGGAAAAAGTACAACAGCTTTGAAAAAAACTCGCTTGTCGTTCACAACAGGGGCGAGCGAGTGAGCGATCCAGAACCATGCGAGTCCCGAAAAGTTAATAAATAATAAGAAGGGGCTTCTCGAGCCAGGGAGAAAAAATTTCGGGTCGGTTAAATATTAAGTATTTTTTCTAACACGGGCCACAAAAAATGGAGCAAAGGGCCGCATTCGGCCCATGGGCCGTACGTTGGGCAGCCCTAATAGGGCTTCGGAGACAATAGGAGTTATTCACAATTATTTCACAATGTAAAAATTCCGACAGGAAGGAAGATGGGTTTTGTCCTCTGACAATCATAGTTTGTTGTTCGGTAGTGCTGGTTTGAACAATCAATTTTCGAGGCGTAATAATTTTTGTAGAGCTTCCAGCTACGTACCTTCTTCGGCAAATCAGACTTTATGCTTACGAATTGAGTCACGTGAATGACGATAAATTGAAGCCGCTAAGAGCAAAAATGTAAAAAGTACGTTTTCCCATACTAATCTCCATATTAATTTAAAACGCGATGCGAGAAGCGAAGACGCAACCAATCGAGGTCATATTTTGCACAGTTGATTGGGATCCCAAAACGGTTCAGAAAAAAAACTTGTTTGGATAAAGTTTGCGTTTTTCCATACACAACTGCACATAAATATTCTTTGAGTGACGGAAAACCAAAGTAACCAGTTGCACTACATTTCGTCTTTTCGGCAATATAAAGCTATTACAGAGCCAGTATAAAGCATGTTTGCACTGTGATAGCGTCGCACGCACGGCTTTGCTGTGGCTGTAGATCCGAGTTCTGGACTCTAGGACGTTTTGGTTGACCCAGGATATCCCGAAACCATCTTACCATGGCCCTTGATCTTCAGGAATATGTTATGAATATGGTTGAATACATAGCCAAGCTTGGAGTGATGAAAAAATCTAGCATGGTAACTGTAAATCGCATATTCTGGACTCAAGGACAGTTTGGATGATCTACCACATAAAAAAATTCTACTTGTTTTGTCATTTCTCCATTATTAATCCCGAAAACAAAATGTATATCAATTTTTTAAAAAATTGGCTTGAAGTGTTAAATAAAACTTGAACACCGGTGCTGCAAAGTTGGGTTCACAAGGAACATATATCTTTCAGCAGGATAATAACCCTATTCACACTTCCCAAAGTAAGCTGCGGTCAGCTCCATGACGTGAAGACTACAAGCCGTTAGGCCCGATGCCCACGTGTAGCGGTTTTTTAACGCCACGTGCATGCAACGTTAAAATAACGCAAGTGTGCATCGTGTGCAACGCAACGCAGCGTTAACGCTTTTTTGGAATCAGACTCCTGGCTTTAAATTGTGTTTTGATTTTAAAGTTCATAGATTGAAATTTTACTGAAAATAAAGTACATGATTCATATCAAAATACATTATTTTATCAAATGATAAGACTCGTGAATAGGCTATACGTTCAAGCAGCATTCACAGTAAATTGAAGAGTTTCGATGCCTGCAATGGCATGAATTTGATTCTAGTATGATAAGAACAGTTGGGGACTCCGAACTATTGGTGAAACTAAAGTGGGAGGCCGCCAGCTTGGATTCTACACACTCGAACTGACATCGATACGAGGTTCAAAGTAAGTTGTCCAGATGGCGTAGGTTCACATGAAAATCACAAATGGGGGGGCTAGAAGCAGAGGGGTGTAAGCGACATTTTGGTCAAAATTTAGTTTACTACAGCAAAAGATACTTTGATTCTCGAACTTTGCGGCAATCTGTTGATATAGTTGGTACGATGTTTATAAAAAATGTGGAAATTCACGGAAAATTAGTAATTATTTGATCTTTCATACAAATTGTATGAAGCGAAAAAAAGGGAAAACTGTGCACCCATTTTTCTCAAAATCAACTTTTTCACACTTACTTACAAAGCCGTGCGTTTGACTTCTTCAAATTGTTAGATGATAATCTTGAGCAATAACTTAAAATGTGTTAACTATTTAGAAACCCCGAGGACCAGAATCCTTAATAACTGGACTTTTATAAACTGATTCTCCAGACAGGTCCTAAAATCCTACCCAACAATGCTTGAAGAACTCTCAAATTTGTCCAGAAACCCTTCAAATGGAGCTCATTGATCTTGTTTTGTATAATCGTGAGATTTGAGATGTCGCAGCTAGGGTTTATCACTGATAGGAAATGGTCATATTAACCAGCGGACCAGGTCTACGGAACATTCCTGAACGCGTCCTCCATGTTCAAAAACTATCATGATGGCCTTAATTGAACTTATTTAGCAAAATCATGACGTTTAACATGCCGCACGCTGACTTATAGAAGTGCTAAACAAGTGTTCCTAAGGATGCCAAAAAACCTACCCCAGTACACCCCGGAATATTTCCCAAACCAAGTAGGCAATGCATACAAAATTTTATCCCATTTCCAGAAACTAGATATCTGAGTGATTGTTTTGTGGGGTTGATTATCACACTCGGTTGAGAAATGCAGAAATTATGATTTTTAGTGACTATATGAAAGCGATCAGGCTTTGAGGATAAATATTTAGTCTAATGCGTGGGAGGCAAGATGTCATTCAAATGACAATTTGACATTTTGAGAAAAAAAATCACTCTCAAGTCTCAGATGTTATATTTAAAACAATGTGCCTTTGGTTAAAAATATAGGACCACTGAAGTGTGGGTTCATTAATAATATGAAGTTACTAAGGCTTTTAGAAAAAGTTTCAGACATAATAGTCAAATGGCATGCAGATGATCCTTTACAACGCTAGGTACAAGCAAACGAAGAAACGAGGAATTTTTGATCACGAAACGGCAGAAACGTTTTAACCGAAAAAATGACTAACCAAGCAATGGTGGTAATTGAGCTATGACAGTGCAATGAACTTGATAAGCAAATTGTTGGAATAAGCAGCCTGGAGTACTGAGAATCACTATGGAGCAGAACTGGATGTAGCAGAAGGTCAGAAAGATGAAGAGCTTCTCTATCGCTCAACCAACAGTGAACAGAGTCGGTAACCAGCATGATTATGTTCGACAACCAGCATGCTTCAGCTAAGTTCTGGTGTTACAAGAAGCGAAATTCAATGCGTTTGATTTGGACAATAACACCTTTGGACAGCAAAACAAAGTGCCGTTGCCCAAATTGTAATAATAATCCACGATTTTTGCAACAACATTCATGAGAATCTGAACACAATTCCATCCATCCACAAATCCAGAATTACAATATAGCCATATACGATCATACGATAACTAGAATATTATTATTAGGATATAATGTGTTTGGATCCCAAAGTATTGCCTATTCCTAATACACTCACCTAAAAGATATTAGCATTTTAAATTTATCCAATCAATTTCAAAAAAATCTTAAATTGCAATTTTCGAAATATAAATCCGCTATTTTCGCGACAACATTTCAAGGAACCGCGATTTTCGCGACTGGAAGAGCAAATCCGCGAAATTCGCGAAAAACGCAAAATCCGCGACTGTTGTAACAGCCCTGCACTTGCCTGCCCTGCCCGGCATCGAGCCTTAAGATACAAAGGATAATACAACGAAATATTAAATTCTATTCTACAACTTCTGATTTCGGTTGAAAAGTGCGCCCAACCTAAATAGACGAATATTTTATGAGGACATATTGAATGGATTTGGTGTTTTTCTGCCTGATATTTAAAAATAAAGATAAATAAATTAATTCGCTACACAATAAGATTGTTAGTGTCATTTTTTTTATTAGTATATTTACAATGTTCTGAAAACTCAGAAGTAAATATGTACATTATGTGGGAGATTTTCATTTGAAAAATGTATTGGAGGTACCCACTTTCCTTCAATGGGACTCAAACTCACGACCCTCAGTACGCTAGACTGGTATTTTTAACCAACTGAACTTTTATCTTGTTTAAGGTATGAACAATATGTGATGGATTTAATTCGAAAAGTGTACCACTTTGTTCGGTGCAGTTTGGATTCATGATCCACAGAACGCTACTCTACTAGTGCTTTCTCCAACTATGCTACGGTGGACCTCCGTTAGCCTTCGCAGCTTACTGATAAATCTAAATTCCCAGCATTGGATGTTATATGTGGTTATATTCAATGGATATTATAGTCAGATCTTCTTTTCTAAATCATGTTTATATCACCAAATAACCCAATAAATCAGATTGGAATAAATAACTTGAAGACAATAAAACGAAGTTCAATAATATATCGATTGCCGCCAAGAGTATGATAGAAATAATATGTTAATGAAAGACTTCCAATAAGAAATTAAAACACCGGTACCAGATAACTGTCCATCGATGACTATCTTCACATGTGTGCATGAGCGTAGATTCCATAATCCGTCGACATACGCAACTACTGTCCGACACTTGGATCGCATATCAATGCACTCTTTGGCGTTCGTGCTTATGTGTGTAGTGACCCACCAAGCAACACGCACCATAGCCAAGGCGGACGATACACGATGCACTTTGCAACCACATAGACTGACAGATACATAAACATCAGGAGAAACCGTGTTGAGCTGGGCCGTCTTGTGTCTATGTGACCATAACGGAATAACGGCGTGCTGCTTCATCAATCTCAATGGTCATAATTGTTATATACATTTTTTATCATGTTGATAGACAAACAGTATCAAACCAAAAAAAAACTAAATTAGATTTCATAAAACATGTATGTTACAACCTATTCTAGAATTTCAGCAAAAATCATGAATCAAAGTCTTTTTGTTTCCCCTTTTTGACGTAGAATTACGTCCCTTCGGTAAGATAGGGGGTCATTCCACAGTTTCAAATTTGGTACCGTCACGAAAAGAGGTCAGGAAGTACGAGCCTATAATTCAGCCGTTTTTCAACGGATTCTGTAGATTTTTGTATTATTCTATACTGTTGTAAACAATTGATTCAATGCAATTAATTATTGAAAAACTCAATTTAGCCAGTCAATGTTGAAATAGCACTTTAACAGTAAATTGCCTACATTTCGGCTTGATGTCTTGTTGATGTTGATGATCAATTTTTGCATCAACTTTCGCACTTTACGTAATTCTACGTTCAAATTGCGGTCATATCTTTCATACAACCCTCTACTCTTATTTTTTTCCTAATACCTAAAATGTGAATACCATTTGCGCATTAAATACTGAATATCATGAACAGTATGCGGTTTTTAATCTTATTGTTATTGCCTTTCGATATTCATTGAGTCATTTTTATAAAGTCTTGTTCGTGCTACTTGCAATAAATTAAACAAACTCTTTATTCTATATCTATTGTGTATGGCAACGTGCAAGGATTTTTGTCTGATATTTAGGCTAAATAAATTTAAACTCAACTTCACTAAACACACATTTTTTGATTACATGTACATGTCACGTAATCTACTTTACGGCCACCTTCCGTGAAAGTGAAACCACTGTGCACTATGCATAGAAGAGCTGCAGTACCGTTGTAAATAACAAAATACTTTTCCTTCACAGGTGTGTGCGAAATATTAAAGTTCCCGATGTCGCATGTGGTTGTCGCCGCCGTGTCTCTGTGTGTATTGTACGTCTGCCATCGCACGTACACCCGAAAAAAAGCGGAGAACCATCCGAAGTAGGAGCAGACACCGCCGCAGCCGCCGAGACCTTGTCGTTGGGAAAAGTGAAATTTCCGGTCACGTCCGGAAGCGAGCACTCACCATAAAACACGCAAACGGTTCCAGAGCCATCGGTGCACAGTTTGCAGCAATTTTCGGCGAAGATTGGATCACTTTTTTACGGTAAAATTCCGAAAAACTAACCGACTGCAAGCGAATCCAAAACACACGCAATTTATTTTTTCACATTCTCTCGCACAACGATGACGGATCGAGGTGCGATGACAGAAGCTATTTGACAGTCATTCACGGGAGCTTTTTCGATGAGAGTACGCAGAGGTCTGAACCGATAATGATGATGGCGTGCAAGGATGTTATCGATCATTTATTATTTAGGCTTTGGTCCGATTCGTGAATTAAAATCAAATTAAACTAACAAGCTCGCTTAACAGTTCAAACATTTCCAAATAACCCTGCTCGCAGAGCAAGATTACTTTTGACCTTAGATAACATGCTATTCAGGCTGTGAACCATTCCACTGATTCGTTTAACTTTTAGTTAAAATTTGATAGTTCGATGGTTATTTCCCCGTGGTTAAAAATAACCCTGCTCCGGAGCATGGTTAGATTTGACAGTTCAATAGTTATTATGCATCTCGAGATAAAATAGAATACTGCGGCTTCCTGCTGGTTGCTTCTACACGTAAAAAAAATTTAATGTTGTTTATTATTAATATTTCTAATACTTTTTTGCCAAAGCAGGCGCTTAATGACATGTATAAGAAAAAACTTATACATCGCATTAGTCGCATACATTCGGAAACTTATACTTTTCATTAACTTATGAATGTTATTAGCTTTTTGATATGGGATCATTCATTAGGTGGCATAATGAAGAGTATATAAGTATTTTCGAATGTTTTTTTGCCATAATATATAAGGTTATTTTTTTACGTGTAAGGTAATCGCAACGATCACTAAACACGACAGAGTCAATGAAAATCTTACCCACCGTATACACTTGCCATGATAAACACTCTCCATGTACTCAGTGACTCCGGTTGCCTCAAACTAATACAGTCGAACACTGCTCTCATTTCGCGAAAAGCACGTGGTTTTGTTTTGAGTGGGAAAATTCTGCCTATCTTTTAACACGGCGGCTATCTTGACGTTTACATTCGCAGTCGAGCCTGCGAGTGTAAGACCGCCGCCGCATTCTAAAAAAAGATAAGCGCGACAATAAACTTTGTTCGCGAGAAAATTAGCGCCAAATCCATTTCGTTCCGAATAACTATATATAGAATATTATATATAAATCTGTCAAAACTCAAATGGTCGGCTTCGGAGTAAAATTTTAACCACGATGGGAAAATAACCATCGAAGTGTCAAATTTTAACTAAAAGTTAAACGAATCAGTGGAATGGTTCACAGCCTCAAATTATCGAAAGCTCATCAAAATACCCGAATAACATTACAAGGCCCTATAGTGCGAACATAGTATATAAAATGGGATTGGGATAGAAAAAAAAAATCTATTGAACACGATACCAACCTTAAGAATCAAGTAAACGGGGAGCAGAAAGCGCGGCGGTATCTTTCTTGAAGGGTACGCCGCGTGCCATTTTGAGAAAATCCAGCAAAAATTATTTATAATTAAAAGATTCGTTGGGTTATGTTTCCTTTCGGGGAACACCTTTTAGAGCCCAATTTGAAATCATTTGAAAATCATTGATTATTCGTAATGACCTATATAAAAGCTCTTTCGTGACAGAAGCTTTCCAGTTTTGGTTTCGTTGCTTGCTTTGTCAACACAACAAAATAAATTCGATATTCTCGTTTCATAAGGACGAAAGTCACAAACGTATTTAACACTTAAATTAATTGACTGCCTTCAAACATTACTACTCACCACTCCAACCCACTTCTATGTTGTATAAAACACCGATTTCTCTTGGAAAGTTGGCTGAACATTCTTAATTATTGAAACATATTTTAAAAAAATCAATCATGACTTTTACAACTTTCGCCCTATCAAAAGGCAAGTTCGAAATGCATTTTGATTTGACGTTTTATTTTCTCATCGTAAACAAAGTCGAACGAAACTTGTTTGGAATCTCCTCAGGTTTGGATATACTAAAAATCCCAAATTCTCGTGACGTAAATTTCAACCGTTATTTCAATAAAAATATGGTGAAATGTCTGCTCTATTACATAAGTTTGACCGTGATTATTGCAGTTGCGGAAAAAGGTATGAACGTTAATTTATATCTAAATCGGAGTCAATGAAAACATTTAAACATGTTTTGTCAGACGAATGGAAAGGAGAATGGTTTCCCAGTGTTCCGGAATCGAAGGCAATCCCACAAGACGAGCACGGACGGATCCTGATGGGCCTAGATAATCCAAATTGTGACGATGCTCATAAGAACCTGACGATTGATTTCGATCCGTACGACGTTCGTCATTCCACTGTGTTTATGTGTTTGGATAACAGGCATGACTATAGCGGCGATTACAATATGGAACCGCTGATAACGTTGTACGATATTCCGGATGCGTACGTAGCTATTCACAAGTGTATGAACACCAGTATTGACTATGAAGAACGGATTCCAACTTTGTAAGTCCGGGTGAATTACGATTATGGATTACTCAAGTCTTATCCTATGGCTATGATTTAGTACCAGATATAGAAATATCTTTTTATTTTTAATTCCAGTGGTACACATCGCCCGCTTTGGCCAAGGTACGGAGAATATGAATACGTCCCTACGCAACGCTGGCTTCATAACGCGGAGCATGGTGCCGTCGTCGCTCTCTACCATCCATGCGCAAACAAGGATCAAGTTGAGCAACTGAGAAACATCGTCAAGAGATGCCTTTATAGACACATAATCACTCCGTCGATACTGCCATCCAAGGATCGTCCGTTCGCGCTTGTAGCGTGGGGAGCATTACTGGAGTTCTCGGTTCTACAACAAGAAGTTGTGGAAGAATTCATTCGAGAGCATGCCTTGAGGGGTCCAGAACAAACGTCTCGCGACGGCCAATATGACCACTTGCTGCTAGTACCAGCAACGGTTGTTTCCACAATTGATGATGAACAACTCTGTCCGAAGCAGCACAGAAGGAGGGATTGAGGCAAATACGCTAGGCAGGTAAGCTCTATTGGCGTTATGCGATTTAATACACCCATACTTTGCCATTCAATGTAAACAGTGATACCCTAGAATCTTTTGAAGAGCATTTTATAATGTAGTATAGTTACAAGCAACGGAAATAGCCCCGGAGACGGTTTATAGATAGCTGATTTTTATGGAAAAGTTATTCCCCACCATGGACTTTTCAATTCCAGTACTAATATCTGTATACAAATTTTTGATATAAATATATGAATATGCTTTTATGTGAATGATCAATTTACTTAGACATAAGACGAGTTAATCCCATTCCATTTAAATCCACCAATTGATTTTAACTTTACATATGCGACCTCTGCAGTAACATCGTCTTCAGTGTCTTGTTCTTGACGTAGTTGAGAAACTAAAGGTGACCTGCTGAAATGAAAATACACATTTGTAAAGTAACAATCAGATGATGGAGTTAAATAGGACAGTGCTAACTCGTCCTATTATAATTAAAGGCATTGCACTGGATGCTTTAAATAATTTTCTATTTAAAATGAACAATTGTTAGAATATTTGCCACAATTATTTTTTACATTCAAATCATGGAAACAAAAAAACTTGGTACTACCACTACGAATATACAAAAATAAAATCTATATAAACAATACTCAAGGTCATTTTAATCAAGTAGAGAAAAAGAAAATTACATTTACTTACATAGAGCTAATTTCCCGCCTTCCAGACTATATTATTGTCAGTTTCGCTGGTAACAAAACGCGCCGATCACTTTTTAAGCACCTTTAAAATCGTCGCCAATATCATTATTTTCAATCTGTGGTAGTTCAAAGCCAAATCATGAAAATATATGCATGAAAAATAGTACTAAATTTCTGGAAATAATGTGATTATTGAAATCAAACAATTTTGTTCACAGTTGATCTGACAGATCTTATGGCCATTTTTGCTGGCGACGATTTGCTTTGCGACGATTTCAAATCGTCGCAAAGCAAATCGTCGCCAGCAAAAATGGCCATAAGATCTGTCAGATCAACTGTGAACAAAATTGTTTGATTTCAATATTGCTTTTCTCACTGAAGAATAGACTACCGTGCGAATTTGTTGAAGCACCAAAACAAATGCTCACACGTCCAATTGTATAGAAATTAGCGAAAGCACAATCCAAAACATCATTCTTGCACCTTTTTTCACATCCCAAAAAGTTCTTTCTTGCAGTGGAGACGTCATCCATATATGGAGAAACTGGTGGGAACTATAGATAGTGGAATATATAGATGAGCGAAGATAAATCCTCTGTCTCCAAACGAACTGTCAAACGTGTCTCCAAACGAGCATGACGTCACGATTTCAATGGAAACGTTAAGGGCTGTGACGTCATATGCGCGTGTGCACGGGCAAAAAAATCGACTCAGCCATGCTTTCGCTCATCTATAGATTCTACTATCTATAGTGGGAACATATTTTGGTGGGACAATATTTTTTGCATGGGAGTCGAACACGGCGCAAAATTCGCAATAATCACATTATTTCCAGAAATTTAGTACTATTTTTCATGCATATTTTCATAATTTGGCTTTGAACTACCACAGATTGAAAATAATGATATTGGCGACGATTTTAAAGGTGCTTAAAAAATGATCGGCGCGTTTTGTTACCAGCGAAACTGACAATATGAGTTAGATCTCTTGATTTGACATTATTTCAAGACAAAATTTTCAAAACGACTTATCTGCTTTTGTAAACAAAGATTCGAACGTCGATTTGACGAATCTGATAGCACTCCCACGCAAACCAACACTATCAATAGGTAGGTGAAGGTTTCGGCTACCTGTCAATGACGTTAGTTTGAGTCGAAGTGCTATCAGATTCGTCAAATCGACGTTTTAATCTTTGTTTACAAAAGCAGATAAGTCGTTTTGAAAATTTTGTCTTGATTTGCATATTACGATAGATACCTTGACCACCCTTGACGTGATGTGTTACGGGGTAAGATCTACCATGTTCACATATCCAGCTATAGCCAAATCATGACCATGAATACCCTCCTCAATATTTTTTCTTCTTTATTTTTGTTGTTGCCTGTTTTCCCGCTTGCCGGGCAGTGACAACTATATTGCCACCAATGTTGTCCCGCTTGACGGGCAGTGGCAACTACATATTTTTTTTTTTTTTTTTTTTTTTTTTTTTTTAACGAAGGTAATGGAAATCTGCAAACAGACACCTGGGGAGGCGAACCCAGGTAGTGTGGGGATGGGATCACCACTCCCGACCCACTAAAACCAACTCCTTCCTCTCCAGTCATTCCCCGGCCCGCAATTAAGCAATACTTCGGGGGATGACTATTGGGCATTGCGCCCCCTCCATGACGTACACAAGTGCACGTATGCGCCTCAACTCTTCGACACTCCCCATGCAACACATTTGCACAAGACACACTGGCACCACATGTGCCCCAAAACTCACCTGCCTATGCCGCTTGAATGACTGCAAGGACCAATTTATAAGTACCCTGCAGGGGGTACCCCATGCCGCCATCTCACAACATAGACAGTCCTCACTCAGTGTGGTGTTCACCCTGTCCTGCAACAGGGTGGCACCACTTGTCTACCAAGCCGGAGGCGACCCTAGGTTGGTGGCTCCTATGCCGCTCCTACCTCAGCTACGAGGCAGACCCTTTCATGTCTCCTATTTCTGAGGTGCCGCAGAGGCATCAACCCCCCGACACTCCTGCCAGTCATAGCGAGACTTTCGTGTCCCCTACTTCTGAGGTGCCGCAGAGGTATCTGCCCCCCGACACTCCTGCCAGGCCTACCGAGACTTCACTCATTCGTCCCTGACAGCCGGATCACACTACTGCCTAAGCAGCCACTCTGACCATACGTACCATGCGAGTCTGACTTGTGTGCCCGCTCATACATTCAGTCCCGATCGCTTGCACCACTTGTGCACCACTCTCTTTGACATTCAGTCACTCACTCAGTGGGGGTTGTAATACCCCCATCTCCCATTTTTATCCACTCTGTGCACCTCCTGTGCATCGTTTGGGCGTGGAACACCCGGCACGTCAGACGTGCCTAACACTCACCTACCCAGGCTTTGACACTGCCAATAGGTCCCCATTAGGTACTATGCCGGTAGCACCCACCCATTGACGTTTCGAAGCCCAGGTAGTCCTCAGCCAATGTGGTGGTCACCCCATCCTGGAACGGGGTCGCACCACTACCTTACATGTCTCCGATTTCTGAGGTGCCGCAGAAGCATCAACCCCCCGACACTCCTGCCAGACGCAGCGAGACTTTCGTGTCCCCTACTTCTGAGGTGCCGCAGAGGTATCTGCCCCCGACACTCCTGCCAGGCCTCACCAGACTTCAGTCATTCTAACACTACCGACCATGCGTACCATGCAGAGACTTACTTGTGTGCTCACCCATACACTCGGTCCCTCATTCTGTGGGGTATTACGAGTAATACCCCAACTCCTGTTCGCTTGCACCACATGTGCACCACTTGGGGGTGTGAGGGTACCACCCACTGCCACCCGCTTGCCGCCGAAACAGCCCTCACTCTGTGGAACCTCCACAGGCTCCGTTAACGACCTGGCTAATTGTTTCACCTCCAGGCCATTCATCCCTTCGGCACGGGTCGCCTGACACCTTGGGATTCGGGGTTAGGGGCTTGTATGCTTTAAGCGGCACACGGTCGCTTGATAAGGTTTGCTTGCGGATATGTGGTTTTTGGGAGGAATTAACAGCGCCCTCTGTTAACCCCACCACCTCCTAGGCAGAACCCCCTGACTCACAGACGGCTGGGGAGGGGTCGTCAAGCCCTTGGACATGGTCCCTGCTGCCCGCAGTGGCAACTACATATATTGGCACCAATTTTCCAATGTTACTGAACTGTTTAATGTATAACAAACATGCATTTGAGTTTAATATCCTTTTTAACATTGTGTCCTATTGTTGTTTTTGTTAATTTATTGTTTAGATTCATCTGCCTTATAAATGGTTAAGGAGACGACGATACAAGGTTAGGAATGCTCTTTGGAGAAGGGGGAGGATGTAGCCTTTAGACATAATTTAAATTCTCTATTATTTAGTTCATCCGAAGTTCTTTGAAATTGTACAATTTCCCCAATTCCTCAAAAATATCGGCAAAAATGGCGGCTCTGTCCCAGTGTGGGGATGTAATGCCAATAAGAAGAAGAAGAAGAATCGGAATCATGGTTTGCCCAGTAAAAAGCAATGATTAATGTGTTTTCTCACATTAGCCGAGAGCTTCTTATTTGAAACCTTCTATAGCAGACATATTGTCACTATGAATGGGGTTCCAATTAATTGGTCTAGCGAAGCTAAATATTTAGGACTTCTGCTAGATCAAAAATTAACTTTTAAAAATCACATTGAAGGCATTCAAGCCAAATGTTTATTATTATTTATCATTAGACTAAAACCGGAGTGGCCTGTGCTGCACATAAAAGACTTCTCCATTCAGCTCGGTCCATGGCTGCACTTCGCCAACCACGCAGTCTGCGGAGGGTCCGCAAGTCGTCCTCCACCTGATCGATCCACCTTGCCCGCTGTGCACCTCGCCTTCTTGTTCCCGTCGGATGGTTGTCGAGAACCATTTTCACCGGATTACTGTCCGACATTCTGGCTACGTGCCCGGCCCACCGCAGTCTTCCGATTTTCGCGGTGTGAACTCCCCCTCCGGTGTGTGTCTCCCAGCAGCTCATGCAACTCGTGGTTCATTCGCCTCCTCCACGTACCGTCCGCCATCTGCACCCCACCATAGATGGTACGCAACACTTTCCTTTCGAAAACTCCAAGTGCGCGTTGGTCCTCCACGAGCATCGTCCAGGTCTCGTGTCCGTAGAGAACTACCGGTCTTATAAGCGTTTTGTAGATAGCCAGTTTGGTACGGCGGCGAACTCTATTCGATCGGAGCGTCTTACGAAGTCCAAAGTACGTACGATTTCCAGCCACTATGCGTCTCCGAATTTCTCTGCTGGTATCGTTATCGGCGGTCACCAGCAGGCATTGAAAAAAATCAGATCATGAGTTAAAATCAGCTAAATTCATGCCAACTTGATGTTCTCCTGTGGTCTAATCGCTGATGCTTTCTAGATCGTTGAAATTTGGCGCTCGTTGATTCAATGTTTAAAGATCTTCATCGCTCACCAATGGGAGACAACTGAGCGAGGCAAATCACTTGGTAACCTAACAATGAGTGTTGTTACCACACGCTGTTAGAAAAATCTTTTCAGACATTAGGAAAATTAAGTCCGCTATGAGAATGGAACTCGGATACACTGCATGGGAGGCTTCGGTACTTTCTCTCCTCCATCCCAGCAACTTGAAAGCAGAGTGCATATAGCAGAACACCTGATGTGTTTTGGTTTTATTCTAGTAGAGCAAGCGTAATACAAATGCTCCAGTCGTAGCTTCCCTGGATACCATACCAAGTTTGGCTTGGCGAACCCTGTTGCTCGTTGTTTACGCAGCAACGATCGCTCATAATCGTTGTTTGGTATCCATCTGAGCAAGGCTGTTCACTCACTGGCATTGGATGCTATGATTGAATTAGATCAATGCTCGTCCGCTTCACTCACGCTTTCAATGCCTGGTCACCAGTGAGCCCAAGTACACGAATTCTTCAACCACCTCGATTTCGTTACCACCGATAGAAACTCGTGGTGGGTGGCTCACATTGACCTCTCTTGAGCCTCTTCGTATCATGTACTTCGTCTTCGACGTGCTGATGACTAGTCCAATCCGTTTAGCTTCGCTTTTCAGTCTGATGTAGGCTTCCTCCATCCTCTCAAAGTTACGTGCCATGATATCAATGTCGTCGGCGAAACCAAATAACTGGACGGACTTCATGAAAATCGTACCACTCGTGTCAATCCCTGCCCTTCGTATTACTCCCTCCAAAGCGATGTTGAATAGCAGACACGAAAGACCATCGCCTTGCCGTAACCCTCTACGGGTTTCGAAGGGACTCGAGAATGCCCCTGAAACTCGAACTACGCACATCACCCGATCCATCGTCGCCTTGATCAACCGTATCAGTTTATCCGGAAATCCGTTTTCGTGCATTAGCTGCCATAGCTGGTCCCGATCGATTGTATCATATGCGGCTTTGAAGTCGATAAATAGATGATGTGTGGGCACGTTGTATTCGCGGCATTTCTTCAATACCTGACGTATGGCGAACACCTGGTCTGTGGTAGAGCGTTCACCCATAAATCCCGCCTGGTACTGCCCCACGAACTCTCTTGCAATTGGTGTTAGTCGACGGCATAAAATTTGGGAGAGTACCTTGAAGGCGGCGTTCAGCAATGTGATTGCGCGGTAGTTGCTACAATCTAGCTTATCGCCCTTTTTGTAGATGGGACACACGACACCTTCCATCCACTCCTGCGGCAGAACCTCATCCGCCCAAACCTTGGTAATCACCCAGTGCAGTGCTCTACCCAGTGCCTCACCACCGTGTTTAAACAGCTCTCCTGGTTTAGTTGGTCAACTCCAGAGGCTTTGTTGTTTTTCATACAGCCGATCTTCTCCTGGATTTCCTGGATATTCGGAGCCGGAAATCCCATGTCCCGCGCGTGTGCACCTAGGTTCATTACCATACCGCCACCGTTGTCTGCCATATCGCCATTCAGGTGCTCTTCGTACTTCTGCCGCCACCTTTGGATCACCTCACGCTCGTTTGTAAGAAGGTTCCCGTTTATGTCCTTACACATATCGGGCTGTGGCACGTGGCCCTTACGTGAACGGTTCAACTTCTCATAGAACTTTCGTGCGTTATTAGCACGGTACAGTTCCTCCGTCTCTTCACGGTCTCCGTCTCTTCCTGCTGGCGCTTTTTCCTCCGGAAAATCGAGTTTTGTCTGTTCCGCGCCCGTTTGTATCGTGCCTCGTTCGCCCTCGTGCGGTGTTGCAGCAATCTCGCCCATGCTGCATTCTTCTCCTCAACTAACTGCTCACACTCGCCGTCATACCAGTCGTTTCTCTGATCCGGAGCCACCGTGCCTAGTGCAGCGGTTGCGGTGCTTCCAATGGCGGATCGAATATCTCTCCAGCCATCTTCAAGAGATGCTGCGCCTAGCTGCTCTTCCGTTGGGAGTGCCACTTCCAGCTGCTGCGCGTAGTCTTGGGCTAGTCTACCGTCTTGTAGCCGCCCAATGTTAAGCCGCGGCGGACGACTCCGACGCGTGTTGATCACCGTCGAGAGTTTTGAGCGCAGACATACTGCGACGAGGTAGTGGTCGGATTCAATATTCGCACTGCGGTAAGTGCGTACGTTCGTGATGTCGGAGAAGAATTTACCGTCGATTAGAACGTGGTCGATTTGGTTTTCCGTTACTTGATTAGGTGATTTCCATGTGGCCTTGTGGATATTCTTGCGGGGGAAGAAAGTGCTTCGGACTACCATTCCGCGGGAGGCTGCAAAGTTAATGCATCGTTGGCCGTTGTCGTTCGATACAGTATGCAGACTATCGGTCCGATGACCGGTCTATACATTTCCTCCCTTCCTACCTGAGCGTTCATGTCACCGATGACGATTTTGACGTCCCGCAGTGGGCATCCATCGTATGTCTGCTCCAGCTGCGCATAGAACGCTTCTTTCTCGTCGTCGGATCTCCCTTCGTGTGGGCAGTGCACGTTGATGATGCTATAGTTGAAGAAACGGCCTTTAATCCTCAGCTTGCACATCCTTGCGTTGATTGGCTGCCACCCAATCACGCGTTGGCGCATCTTTCCCAGCACTATGAAGCCGGTTCCCAGCTCGTTGGTGGTGCCACAGCTTTGGTAGAAGGTAGCCGCTCGATGCCCGCTTTTCCACACTTTCTGTCCTGTCCAGCAGATTTCCTGCAGCGCTACGACATCGAAGTTGCGGGGATGTAATTCATCGTAGATTATCCTGTCGCAACCTGCGAAGCCTAGCGACTTGCAGTTCCATGTTCCAAGCTTCCAATCGTGATCCTTTATTCGTCGCCTAGGTCGTTGCCGATTGTATCGAGTCGTATTATCTTCTATGTCGTTCGTAATAGTTGTTTTTAAAGGCGGCTTATTGGGCCTGCGCAAGCCTCCTGTCTCGTCGGAGGGCCGTCGTGTCAGGGCTGTTTAGCGTCCCACCTAACACCAGGACTTGGGCTTGTGCGCTTTGAGCGGCACACGGTCGCTTTGGCGGAGCCTACTTGCGGATACATGCAGCTTTTTATAGAGGTTTAACAGGGCCCACTGTCAAACCCCACTACATCCTAGGCAGGCGCCACAACTCGCAGATGGCCTGGGGAGGGATCGTCAAGCCCTTGGACATAGTCCCTGCTGCCCCTGCCAAATGCCCCAAGCCAAATGTAACAAATATATTAAGTGTCTATATCCACTTATGAGCATGAGCATGATGACCGTGCATTTCGTAGTTGTTACTCCGTGATCAACCGAACAATCGCAATTGCACAGGGAACCAATAGATGGAAGCATGGGATTTGCTCTCCAACCTCAATGTGCAGTCCGAGAGCTCTAGTATTTTGGATGGTCGATAATAGCGCTGGACACGTCCTCACGGTCATCGGGGATGGGAAGGAATTGATGATGCAGTCACTCGCCCACTGCAAGCCGAGAACACCTCTGCACTCGCCACGAGTTCCTGCGGAATTTTATTAGAATCTGGGGGTAAGGTTCTATTGCAGAGGTTCGTCTTGGTTAACGGGTTGCCAATGTGATAGTAATGAAAGGGAGATGTATTCTAATTGGATGCCGAAACGAGCTTTTATGCTCATTTCGAATTCTAACAGTTACCTGCTAGAACTAATCAAGTTGTAGGTATTGGGATAGAAGATGGAAACGGTATGAAAGCCCATTTCCAATTCTAGCGATTGCTAGAACATGAGAAATATATGAAAGATACAAAGTAGGAGAAATGGAACGAGCCTGGGATTGAACCCACGACCTCCTGCGTATGAGGCAGAAGCGGTAGCCATATTACCACCAAGCCCGTTAATTAAGTGTCTATATCCACTTATGAACAGAAAATCAAAACTTTGTATTAAGAACAAACTTTTGATTTACAGTAGCCGTTCGATAACTGCAAAATGTTTACTTTTCAGTTAACGAATGCCGTTCGATAACTGCAACGCATTCTAGACGTCAAACGGTTGTCAATCGACGTCAGATCCAATAAAAGTGCATCTAAATGTGCAGCGCAATGCAGCTGTCATTGAGTTTGACATCAGTTTGAAGTTTAGCGGTCCGATAACTGCAAAACTGTTGCAACTATCGAATTGCAGTTATTGTCGCTTATCTTTTTCTAGAATGCTGCGGCGGTCTTACACTCCCAGGCTCGACTGCGAAGGTAAACGTCAAGATAGCCGCCGTGTTAAAAGATAGGTAGAATTTTCCCGCTCAAAACAAAACCACGTGCTTTTCGCGAAATGACAGCAGTGTTCGATTGTATTAGTGAGAGGCAACCGGAGTCACTGAGTACGTGGAGAGTGTTTATCATGACAAGTGAGATTTTCATTGACTCTGTTGTGTTTAGTGACCGCTGCGATTACCTGAGAAGTAACCAGCAGGAAGCCGCAGTATTCTATTTTATCTCGAGATGCATAATAAATGACTTGCAGTTATCGAACGTCTACAGTAACTGTACATACAAATTTTCAGACCAGCCATGTTGTATGCTGTGCCAATATGAACTAGTTGCTGTAATATGTACCAGAAAGAAGGCACTTCAGAGGATTCAAAATAAAATTTTGAAAATGATTCTGAAGTTGCCTCCGTGGTATAGTACCAATAAACTTCATAGAATTTTTAATATTCGCGAAGTCGAAGCAAATTCTGCTCTTTCCTCCTATGGGAAATCCCATTGCTCTCTGTCAGAGTTTGAGTGAAACATGGCCGCCATCTCCTCCTCTCTATTGCTCTACTGTAAAAACGCATAAAGAACTGTCATTGTTTGTGTGAAGAATTTTGCTTCGACTTCGCGAATTGAGACATTGCAACAAATGTCCAACAAAATAATTTCCAATTTTAGACAAAAATCGTTGCAATCTTCTACATATTGCAACGATTAGATCCTTGTAAATACCCTTTGTGTGTACCCTAATTCCGCCGAACGAGCTATCCGTTGATTTGATCGCTTGTGTGCTGTCTTCTTGAGCGTACAACTCCGGGCGTGCCCGACGAGGAAAGAGGCAGAGTCATGTCATGGCCTGCTGCTATCCACTGGTCAATGTTGGCAGCCGAACCGTTATGCAACGTACACACCAGTCAAGCAAATGGACGAACATTGACTCCACCCCCAAGAAAACGCTTCGGTTGCTGCTTTGTTCGTGTATGAAGTTGTTCGAACTAGCAACCCTATAACCAGAGACCGGCGGAGTGAAAAACTGTCGAAATGGCAACCCTAATAAAAAAGTCCAATAGAATTACAATAGAAATTATTGTAACAATACGATAAGTTTAATTGTTATTACAATAAACTCTATTCTCACAATAGAATAACAATTAAGAATATTGTTTGCCACCATAAATCCTATTGTAAATGGCAATTTTACTATAGAAATTAGGGGTTGTTAGTTACCGTAACAATAAAAAATCGCAAATTTCTCGAATATTTTTTTGCAATTTCAATAGAATTTATTGTTATTCTATTGTCAACATTTTTCTGTCAATAGATTTTATTGTACGTTTATTGGAACAACAATAAGGCAATTTAATTGGTACAATAGAAGAACAATAGAATTGATTGTTCCTCAATAAAACGTATTGTAATTTAATGATATTTTAATGTAATTCTATTGTACTTTCTATTCGGGAACGTATGAAAATGCATGAAATCGCGAAAATGATACTGGCAGCACTTGAACTTTTTGCTTGCTTCTTATGGATGCAAAAAGTAAACAAGTTGAAATGGAACCGCTTTTGACGGTTCGATTGGAAACAAGATGGCGTCTTTGCCGATCTCTTATTCTACACGGATAACTTCGTAAACTCATTAATGAGTAAAAAAATAACCATTTTTTGATCTCATATGAAGCTGTCAGAAAATGTGGAAAATTTGACAACTTGAAATGGGTGAAAAAACACTCATTTTGAGAATGTTGACCAACTTCAAAAACGTTTATTTTCAAACCCATAAATGGGTGAAAAAAGTCTTTGGAAGTTTTAATTTAAGATGAAGCTGCCAGTTGCGTATTACGGCGTTGCGGAAATTACAAGGATTATTGTGACCTGATTCTACGCGTGAACCATGGAGCAACTTGAACGTAAGTAATTGAAAATATATTAAACGGAATGTAAATAACCTAACAGTTAGTTTTGAATTATCAGGATCGGAACCGATGGACAAAACCAAGATGCAGGCTGCCTAGATTAAAGAAAAAAATATCAATGTAATATCAGCTATAACTTTAATAGAATGTAAAATTCATTAATATATCAAATAAACAAATACACGTGAGCATTTTTATTTGTTGTACTTTTCCTTGAATCTGGAATAAATCCCATTTTTATATTTTCCATTCTATCTCCATTCTAAAAAATGAGAGTTTTTTACCCATTTTCGACAAAATTCAATTTTTCTAAATGGGTAAAAATGACACATTTTTTGACATATATTGCGTTTACTCATTTATGAGTAAAACGTGATTTACTCATTAAATGAGTAGATCCACTTATACTTCAAAATGAGTGAAAATTTACCCTTTAATGAGTTTACGAGGTTCTCCGTGTAGTATTTCTACACGGAGAACCTCAATAAAAATCTCATTTCAAAAGAAACATTTAGAAAATCATTTAGAATGGTAAAAATTTAATGATGTACAATAAAATGAAAAAATGTATGTCTGTCATCAATACACGCTCAGAGTGGATTGCCCAATTTCTATTAAATCTCACCCTCACACTTAGGGTCTGTCTCATCCCGCTCGGAAACGTCTTCTAGAAATCTCCCGTGATATCTCTGAGACAAAAAAATAAGTCTCCTAGATATTTTTGGTCGATTTCTAGAACCTGTCAGACCTCAAATCCGCCTCAAATGCAACAACCGTTTGAACCGGTGTCTACCTCAAATTTTAGACGAGTAGACCGTTTGAACCGGAAAGGATTTGAC
This sequence comes from Armigeres subalbatus, assembly GCF_024139115.2. NCBI lineage: Eukaryota > Metazoa > Arthropoda > Insecta > Diptera > Culicidae > Armigeres > Armigeres subalbatus. The sequence goes on from NC_085140.1 coordinate 119,746,055, forward strand.
GTAACGGTTCTCTTAGATAACGCAGAGATATCTCCTAGACATTAGTACCACAGCTCTACTAGATTTTTATTAGATATGATTTAGATATGGGTACCTCGATTCTTCTTCTTAGCATTCTTTTTTCGGCTTGTTTACAAAATAGTTTTTGTGAACATATTTATTTTAAATTTATTCTTTATTTTCTTTTCAACCATTATATGTATTTGTACATTTTTATGTATATTTATGTATTTATATATTTACATATTATATATATTTATGTATATTTTTTCGGTAAACCTGGGTAGACTCCTCAGAGATTTCTGTGCATTTTTTTTGTGAAGTTCGGACAGATTCTTACGAGAATTCGGGGCAGATTTCATAGAGGACACTGATCACCTTTTTTGGAAAATTCCGGCAGATTCTTTCGGGAATCCTAAGCAGATTTCTCGGGGAATTCTGATTGAATCAAATAGGGAATCTTGGTAGGATTGCTTGTGGAATTGTGAGCGGATTAATTTAGGAATCTTGGGCGCATTCTTTCATGAATCTTAGACGAGTGGATTACTGAGAAAATACTGAGCGGATTCTTTAGCGAGTTCTAGGCGGTTCATTCGGGAATCCTGGTCAGATTTCTTTGGAAATATTGGGCAGATTTATTTGAGAATTATAGGCAGAATCCTTCGGGACGTTCAAGCAGATTCTTCCGAGAATTCAGAGCAGATTCATCTAGGATTCTGATCAGATTTCTTGGGGAAATTTGAGTAGATTCCTTTGGAAACATTAGGCTGATTCCTTCGAGAATTATGAGTGGATTGCTACGAGAATCTGAGCCGATGCCTTGAGAATCCTGAGCAGATTCCTGTATTCTTTCGAGAATTCTTAGCAGATTCCATCAAAGATTCAGAGCAAGGTTTTTTTTTGAGAAATATGAGCAGATTACATCGGGAAAATGAATCAGATTCATTTTGAAAATGTGGGTAGTTTTCTCAGGAAGTTCTAAGTGGATTCCTTCTGTAATTATTGGCGGTTCATTTAGAAATACTGGAAAGATTCCATTGGAAATATTGGGCAGATTCTTTTTGGAAATAAGACAGATTCTTTCGGTAAAGACGGACAGACTTTTTAGAGAATTCTAAGCAGATTCCATCGTGGATTCTGATCAGATTAGGTACTTCGGGAAATTCAGGCAAATTTCTCAGAGAGTGGATTCCTGTGGGAATGCTAAGTGAATTCGGGAATCTTGAGTATATTCCTTTGGAAATGTTGGGCAGATGTTTTCAGCAATCCTAGGTATTTCTCCGATTTTTTCGATGAAATCTCTCGGAATACCTGAGAGATCCATACCAGGAATACAACGAGGAATTCTCGCGGAATTTCTAAACGAATTCTCTCAGAATTTCTGGAAATATTCGCTTGGAATTACCTTGGGGAATCCTTAGAGGATTCCTTGGGAAATCCTTAGAGGATTCCTTGGGGAATCCTTAGAGGATTCCTTGGGGAATCCTTAGAGGATTCCTTGGGGAATCCTTAGAGGATTCCTTGGGGAATCCTTAGAGGATTCCTTGGGGAATCCTTAGAGGATTCCTTGGAGAATCTTCAGAAGATTCCTTGAAGAATCCTTAGAGGATTCCTTGAAGAATCCTTAGAGGATTCCTTGGGGAATCCTTAGAGGATTCCTTGGGGAATCTTCAGAAGATTTCTTGGGGAATCCTTAGAGGATTCCTTGGGGAATCCTTAGAGGATTCCTTGGGGAATCCTTAGAGGATTCCTTGGGGAATCCTTAGAGGATTCCTTGGGGAATCCTTAGAGGATTCCTTGGGGAATCCTTAGAGGATTCCTTGGGAATCCTTAAAAGATTCCTTGGAGAATCCTTGACGGATTCCTTGGGGATTCCTTAGAGGATTCCTTGGGGAATCCTTAGAGGATTCCTTGGGGAATCCTTAGAGGATTCCTTGGGGAATCCTTAGAGGATTCCTTGGGGAATCCTTAGAGGATTCCTTGGGGAATCCTTAGAGGATTCCTTGGGGAATCCTTAGAGGATTCCTCGGGGAATCCTTAGAGGATTCCTGGGGAATCCTTAGAGGATTCCTTGGGAATCCTTAGAGGATTCCTTGAGGAATCTTAGAGGATTCCTTGAGGAATCATCAGAGGATTCCTTGGGGAATCCTTAGAAGATTTCTTGGGAATCCTTAGAGGATTCCTTGGGAATCCTTAGAGGATTCCTTGGGGAATTCTTAGAGGATTCCTTGGGGAATCCTTAGAGGATTCCTTGGGGAATCCTTAGAGGATTCCTTGGGGAATCCTTAGAGGATTCCTTGGGGAATCCTTAGAGGATTCCTTGAAAAATTCCTTGGGGAATCCTTAGAGGATTCCTTGGGGAATCCTTAGAGGATTCCTTGGGGAATCCTTAGAGGATTCCTTGGGGAATCCTTAGAGGATTCCTTGGAGAATCCTTAGAGAATTCCTTGAAAAATCCTTAGAGCATTCCTTAGAGAATCCTTAGAGGATTCCTTAGAGAATTCTTAGAGCATTCCTTAGAGAATCCTTAGAGGATTCCTTAGAGAATTCTTAGAGTATTCCTTGAGGAATCCTTAGAGGATTCCTTGGGGAATCCTGAGACTATTCCTTGAGGAATATAATTGTATTCCAGAAGGAATCCCAACTGAGGAAAGTCTACTGAATCCATAAGGAATACCCATTGATTTCCAGAAGGAACCCCTAGGCCTACTCTGCCGCTAACCACAAGTCGAGCACATATGTATATGGATCTCCATATACAGATGTGCGGTTAGCGGCAGTACTGGATTCCAGAAGGAATCCCCACTGAAGTCAAGCAGAAATTTGCACTGTATCCCAGAAGGAATCTTTACTGGATTCCAGATGAAATTCCCACTGGAATTCAGGAGATATCCCCTTTGGATTCATGAGGATCACCCACTGGATTCAAGAAGGAATTCCAACTAAAGTACAGATGGAACTTTTCTATGGTGTCAGGCCATTTGGCCGAATGCCGTCTGGCCGAATGCCGTTTGGCCGAACGCAATTTGGCCAAATGCCGTTTGGCCGAACGGGTCGTTTGGCCGAATGCCGTTCGGCCGAATAGTTAAAAAATTTACCTCAAATTACGAGTAGCGAAGATTGAGAAATGAAACGTGAGTAATGAGAAGTAAGAAGTGAAATGTGAAATCTTCCTCCTTTTCCCTTCTCTCTTTTCCTTCTTCCTTCTTCTTTCTTCTGTCTTTCATTTTCCTTCTTTATTTTTTCTTTTTTCTTCCTTTTTCTTTCTTCCTTCTTCATTCCCCTTTCTTTCTTCTTTCTACTTCCTTCTTCCTTCTCCCTTCTCCCTTTTTTCTTCTTCCTTCTTCATTATTTCTATTCCTTATCTCATCTTCTTTCTTCCTTCTTTCTTCTTTTTTGTCCCTTCTTCCTTCTTCCTTCTTTCTTCTTTCTTCTTTCTTCTTCCTTCTTCTTTCTTTCTTCTTTCTTCTTCCTTCTTCCTTCTTCCTTCTTCCTTCTTCCTTCTTCCTTCTTCCTTCTTCTTTTATCCTTCTTCCTTCTTCCATTTTCCATCTTCCTTCTTCCTTCTTTCTTCTTCCTTCGTCCTTCTTCCTTCTCACTTCTTCCTTCTTCCTTCTTATTTTATCCTTCTTCCTTCTTCCATCTTCCTTCTTCCTTCTTCTTTTATCCTTCTTCCTTCTTCCTTCTTCCATCTTCCATCTTCCATCTTCCTTCTTCTTTCTTCTTTCTTCTATCTATTCTATCTTCTTCTATCTTCCTACTTCCTTCTTCCTTCTTTTTTCTTCCTTCTTCCTTCTTCCCTCTTCTTTTATCCTTCTTCCGTATTCCTTCTTCCTTCTTCCTTCTTCTTTTATCCTTCTTCCATCTTCCTTCTTCCATCTTCCTTCTTCTTTCTTCCTTCTTCCTTTTTTCTTTTTCCTTCTTCCTTCTTCCTTCGTCCTTCTTCCTTCTTCCTTCTCACTTCTTCCTTCTTATTTTATCCTTCTTCCTTCTTCCTTCTTCCATCTTCCTTTTTCCTTCTTCCTTCTTCTTTTATCCTTTTTGCTTCTTTTTTCTTCCATCTTCCTTCTTCCTTCTTCTATCTATTCTATCTTCTTCTATCTTCCTACTTCCTTCTTCTTTTATCCTTCTTCCTTCTTCCGTATTCCTTCTTCCTTCTTCCTTCTTTCTTCTTCTTTTATCCTTCTTCCATCTTCCTTCTTCTTTCTTCCTTCTTCCTTTTTTCTTTTTCCTTCTTCCTTCTTCTTTCTTCCTTCTTCCTTCTTTTTTCTTCCTTCTACCTTCTTCCCTTTTGCTTCTTCCTTCTTCTTTCTTCCTTCTTATTTCTTCTTCCTTCTTCCTTCTTCCGTCTTCCGTCTTCTATCTTCCTTCTTCCTTCTTTCTTCTTTATTCTTCGTACTTCTTTTCTTTTTCTTTTTTCCTTCTTGATTCTTTCTTCTTCTATGGTTCTTTCTTCTTTCTCTTTCCTTCTTCTTCATTTATTCTTCATTCGGAGAATTTCAACTATTCGGCCAAACGGCAATCGGCCAGATGGCGTTCGGCCAAATGACTTATTCGGCCAAACGACATTCGGCCAAATGACCCTAAACTTTTTCTATAGATTCATAAGGAACCTCCATTGGATTCATATTAAACCTCCACTGGATTCCAGAAAAAAATCCCACTGCATTCCAGGACCAATCCCCACTGGGTTCATGAGAAATTCCCACTGGATATCAAAAGCAATCCTCACTGGTTTCCAGAGGAAATCTCAACTGGATTCATAAGTAATCTGCATTCAATTCATAAGATTTTTTCATGAATTTATTTGAGTACTGCAATCAATAGCTTCCATATTGGTCTGTTGATTGAAATATTGAAATTAATTAATGAAAAAATGCAGGAGGGTGAAACGCCTGTCATCCACGGTACACTGGCACTCTACCCAACATCGTTTTTGGTACCTTTTCCTAGCAAAAACTTGCAATTAGTTGTGGTATATCGAGCCTTTTGTGTTTGTATGGCTTTCTATGTCAAATAAAAGCCCGTCGATACTTCCGAAGCTTTGTAATCATTGAATCAACGAAATTTAAAAAAAACATTGGACGCCATATTGAACAAATGGTGGTTAGTCGTATTAGCCTTCTCTTCAGTCCCCTGAAAGTCCAGTCCAGTCCCCTTGACTCCAGAAGGATTGCTCACTAGACTACAGAAGAAATCTCTACTAGATCTAGAAGTAATCCCCACTGGAATTCAAAAGAATTCCCTACTGGATTCCAAAAGTAATCCAAACTGAATTCATGAGAAATCCCTACTAGATTTCAGAAGGAATTTCCATTGAAGCACAGAATTAAACCTCACTAAAGTTGAGAAGGAATACTCACTGGAGTTCTGAAAGAATCCTCACTGGATTCCAGGTATAATTTCCACTGGATTGCAGATGGAATCTCCACTGGATTCATATGGAATCCCCACTAAAGATAAGAATCATTTTTCCTACCGGCCCTGTATTTCCCTTGGCATGCCGGTTTTTGAATTTTTCCACGACATCGGGGAAACAAATGTATCAAGGAAAAGGCTCCCTACAAGCAAATGAGGTGCAACACCCACCCATTATTCCAGAACCCAGATACAAGCTCGCTCGAAATGTTTTGGTCCTAAAAATATACAAAAAAAGACATGGATAAAACTAGGGATCCTACATTCAGAGATATGCGAAAGCGGCCATCTTGAGCCAATCGAGCATTGAGAGCTGTCAGAATCTGAGCCAAATGAACATCGTTATTGTTGCGGATTGAAAGGTATTGCGATTGTAATGAAAAAGATTTCACGAAAAGTTTTGTCGAATAAACAATTTGTTTTACATTGGCAAGTTGAAGTAGTCTAGTTCATGCATGGTACTTTGTTCATTTGTATTACACTTTTATTTTAGTGATAATACACTGTTGGACGTTAGATAACGAAGTCTAAAAATGCTATTATGAGCAAAGTCACGTTTGAGCTCCAACATTTTGCGCCACGGCAAGTGCTGGCAGCGTTTGTTTACGAAAGTAACAGCGCTGCTAAATCGTCTGGAAAAGTATTCGCACATCTCTTAATATAGGATCCCTAGATAAAACGAAAGCTTACCTGCGGCCCTGTTGCGGCTGCCGACGCCCAATGCCCTAACTGGTATAAACCAATGAAGGGCCCCCTCGGGAGATCGGCGCGGCAATACCCGAAGGCACCACCGGGATTTGGCATCGTGTGATGCCGCGCCGCCGAGAGGAGCTTGGACGCCGCCGTTCTAAACGGCTATGGTCCAACCGCTCCTTTTAGGAAAACAGGACCGTCTTATCCTTCCAATAGGATCTCTCTGGAAGGGGGACGGAATAAGTTCCGAATCCGAAGCTAAATGTTTCACGGGCGGGTACTGCGCCCAGGAGATGCGTTGAGAAAGGTGCGGATCATCTTTCCGTTGACGATAGTCATCGAATGGTAGCCGGCGGTCCTGTCTGGTTGGCGTTGCTGCTGTGAATTTCGTCTGCGGGATCTATTAGATGTAGGATTTATTTGCGCCTCGTTTTGCGCTGCACCCGTGCAGCCAATCTGGTGTCGAATCACGAAGTTACCTGTAAAACACACAAGAAAGGAAATAAACGATCAACATTCTAAATAAAAATAAAACACCCACACTTTACCCAGAGACGTTTCTGACTATACCCACCTTTGATGAAGCGAAAGATTGTGTTGGCCAAGGATCTCACTGTTGCTGATGGGCACCGAAAGGCACCGTACAGTTCCATCCAATTGGAGTCCCCACTGGGTGAATCGTTTGTGGGAGAAGTTTGCCATTGGATCCATTTTAACTGCATTTGTGCTGCTTTTGACCTACGAAGAAACCAAAAAAAAATAACTTAACATAGTTCTACCGCCACTACAAAGTTCCTACATGTTCCTACATAAAAAACCCACACCATATTTACCTTTATTGGATGCCGCCCTGGCCACTCATCCTGGTGACTCGTACTCCGGATATGCTTAGCATTCGTCAGACGTCCTGCCGGAGAGGTGATTTCACCCTGTTGATTGATTCCAAATTAGAGTTTTTGCAATAACGCCGTATTTGTGCATTTTTTGCCTTGCCGGAAGACGCCTTTTCGAGGATAATCTTTAAATAAAATTGTCACGGCCGCGAAAGGAACGAGATACAGTCGGTACAAAAGATGGACGACGAAAAGAAAAAAAAGTGTCAGTTGAACCCTTTGAACCGCTTAGCATGTTCAATGTGTTAGTGTACCGGTGAACACACAGATTTGCGCTTAGTCGAAGGGGTCGAAGATACACGATTCGAGTCCAAGATGAATATTTGAACCTTTGCTAGGATGGTTTGCGTCTAATTGAGGTAGATTCCTGTTCGCTTTTAGACATCGTTCCGTGCGGGATTTGGAGAATTAAACTAAAAAGTGACAGTTCGAAAATTTAAAAATCACCCCGTTATAAGAATGGCTGGTGCTACCCAGCAATTCCAACAGGACATCGATGGAAAATAATTCGATATCTGTCAAAAGTAATCTTGCTCTGCGAGCAGGGTTATTCGATAATTATGGAAATGTCACTTCTAAGTTTAATTTCAGTTTAATTATCCAATTGAGACAGAGCCTTAGTATAAATTAGGTTAAGTTTATATCTGTTTATTATGTGTCGATTTTCCTGAGTGAACGTCTTATATGAAAAGCCTTAAGGCAATTGCCCCATCGGCCCAATCCATTGACATTTTATTTACTGATGAGATTTCTGAAAATCAACATATCTGGCACCCCGGTTTCGCGACTTTGACAACGAACGGCGACGGCAAGACAGCAAAATTTTGTAAATGAAATTGAAATCCAGCTGCAACGCTGCAACATCAGTATAGTTTGTGAATCTGAATCACTCGGTTTCTTATCGCCTTTCATTCCTTTCATTTTGTGTTTAGCTGTAAAGCAGAAGTGATTCATTTAATTTTTCTCCGCTGATAACGCAGGCAAAACTATGGTAGTGTCGGAGGAGGAAATCAGTCAGAGAAAACTTTTGAAGGTACGTTTGTTTTTTTTTTTATCAAATCTGGTGTATTGATCTAAAGTTTTTTGGATGTTGACAGCATCGTGGCCGGAACGTCGCATACCATTTTCAGCTTCCGGCTTACGTGCAAATAATACGCCGTCTGAATGCAGCTCCTCTGCTGGACCTGAACATGGTAACGCTTCTGGAAGTTTTGTTGGATCGGTTGCAAAAACTAGCAGATTTCAACAGCTATCGGCCACCGGATATTTCTGAGGTTGACCTTCGTCAGCAGAAAGTGGCCTTTACGTTTGGCTGTGGTTTTTGCAATGAAAAAGGTTTCAACGCCCGTCAATCTCTTGAACACGTTATGAATGTTGAACACAACCAATTGAACCACAGACAGATGAAGAAGCTTCAACGCTTCAAGAAGACCTCAACGGACAACTATCAGGAATTCCTTTTCAGAAGGCATGAAATGATGGGGAAGAATAACTTGCAACCGCATCTGCTGGATGGGTTGTTCGATTTCTATGTGATGACGAAGAATTTCCTTAAAATGACCACTCGCTACTTGTCGTCGTTGAGCAAGCTGGAATGGGCTCCATCGATAATTGTCGCGCAAGGGGTTCTCGATCTTTTGAACATGATCGATTTGTTGCTAACCAAATCAAAGTGCATTGAATCTGTTCCGCGATTCACGACGATACTGCAGCAACTGCTGCCAGGCGAACTACGGTTCGTCGGAAATGGAAAAATATTCGTAAGTATAGTTGAATCACGTTGAATGTTATTGATTATCTAGAACATTATTTCATGGTTTCGGAATTGATTACAGGACCACATTCAATCAGCAATTGATCACGTAGCGCTGGGATCAGGATTGAAAATGGCTCCCCCTGCGCAAGGTAAATATGAAACGATTTAAAGGGCAATAATTTTTATCTAGTTTTGTAAACAAAGTAATCAAAACTTCAGTATCGCTCACGCAAACTAAAACGTTATTATTAAAGGTAGGGTTTGCAGGGTTTGTGCTGTGTTGATTTGAGTGGGAGTGCTATCAGATTCGACAAACCCGTCGTTTGAATCGTTGTTTACATAATCACATTTTAACAAAACGAACAACGATAAAAGAGGCAAAAACTGTTCCGAATCATAACAAGCCATGATAACAAATTTATCAAACATGCATACAAGTGCGACAAAACAGAATCGGATAGGCAGCCCTCACATAAAAATTGTGCTTTGTTTTCGCTATTTTCATTTGAAGCTCCCCCCATTTGAAGCTTCCTAAAAGAAATTTATCATGGGGTGTAGTATTTCGAATCAGTTCTCTATCATGACAGCTTGCGAAAAAAGTCTCTCGCGGTATGCTACATATCATATACACCCAGGTTTTTTTTACACGGTTTGGTTTTAGTCGTTTAAGACCTTCAGCGTCAATAAAACAATGAGTTAACCTCACGAAAAAATTCACAACAAATCAAAGAAAATTCGGGGGGTATTTAAAAAGCTGTGAAAGTTTAGGTTAACCGAGAAATTAATGAATTCTAACTGCGTAAAAAAAACCTGGGTGTATGTATACAGAGATGATAAGTGAGAGACTTGTTCTTTCTCTTTAGGATTCAATCCCTACATTTTAACTATGCACGTCCCGTGTAACCCCTGAAACTTGTACATCACTATCTGAGCTTTTACTTCTAATTTTATAAAAGTAATGTTGAAGAATGTGGTTGTCCTCAAGTGCCGGACACTTCCAAAAACCACTTCCAGCAACACAATATCTTCTATAAAAGAAAGCCCTTTATTTGCATGGAACGTCATACTCGAGCTTGATCGAGCTGAGCTGTGTTCAAAATTTGAGATTGAAAAAAAATGACCGAGTTGCCTGTGCTTACCCTTACCTAGAAGATATTAATCAATATACCATGCGATCAAGTAACATTCTCTCAGATTCAAATCATGTGGAGAGTTTAAAAATAAGCCATCCTTAGAACAGCGATAATGATTTGTATTGATTATTGAAGCCATGACTTATGATTCGTAATAAAATCTTCATTCTGGTAAGAAAATTCTTTTGAGCTTTTAGTGGAATCACTTTACTTGTCATAGAGTTCGTAAAATTCCATTTAATTCCACTACTTGATTGTACCTTGGCCATGTACGTATGTCGACGAGGCCGTCTTCAGACCACTCATATGTACAGTCCAGTCGGTCTTTTTTTATTTTTATTGTTTTACAAGGGAGAATGCATTTACACACTAACCCAGCACACGTGCATTGTAGTTGCCAAACTACCACACGGAAGTGTGCTGGATTGTCGGACTCGACCGTACCGGTAATATCGACTAAACTCCCTTCGCCATCGTTTCCCCAGGAACAACCTCCCAGTACTAGGGTAAAATGCCCAATAGTGGACCCCCTAGTAGCGGAATTTAGCTCTTCCTGTCATACGGAGTAGAAATTTTCAACATATTAATTCTGCTTGATATTTAATACCAAGTTCTGCATCTCCTCTTCACGATACGTACATAAAACACTCAAATACACGACGTTATTTGTGGAAATTAACATTTTAAAGTCCACGCAGAAAAAACTATTGTAAAAACAATAATATTTTATGTAAATTCAAAAAGAATTTAACATTGTTTTGGCGGTAATAAGAAAACATATTTGTTTCAAAAATCAGGTATTGTTGAAATTAAAAGAAAATATGTTTATATTTGGATTGGTATAATGGTTTGAAACTTCGCTGCACTGGTAACGTCGTAACGTGTAACTCACAAATAACAAAAATATTGTTATTTTTAAAAGAGATTTCTTATTGTTTTAATTTGCTTTCTCATTAAAAATACATCCAAAATATTTTTGTTTTAATGATCCTTTATTTTTAAATTCATTTAGGGTATAATTGTTATAATTAAAAGATATGTCATTTAACTTCAGGGATTCTTTAATTTCTTTTTTAGAGTGACTAAAAACATGTATTTGTGCATGTCACATGTGTTTATTCTAATGCCTTCTTGTATCTTATAAAAATATCAGTCACCTGATTCTCTTATTTATTAGTTTCGTAGAGGCAATAAATTTGTAAAGCAAAAATATTAAAGATCTCTTATAATATTAAAGAAGCATCATAGCAACAAGAAACACTTAAATGTACTCACAATACATGATATCTAATAGAACACCTCGCATTCACTTATAATTAACAGCATTGGCCTCCCGGCTGATGATCCTTCAGGTTGTTTCGCCAAAAGTAGTTTTGAGTTATCCGTATTGATCCCTCGTTGAATGTGATGGTAGGAGATATGTTGCAGATGATGCGTGGATTGTACAGGAAAGCTTGTACCAGTTGCAATGACGCCCCGGCCTCCATCGTGTCGTATCTGTTGTCAGAACTTTGATAACCTTGGTATCCGTATGGGTATCGCAAAGATCTCGGCGTATATAGTATCGTCCTGCTTGAACAAGGAAAAAAACTTAAAGACGGATTTTTCGTAGTAAATTAGACATTTTACCGTATTCCGGTTCTGCATGCAGTATCGATATATCGTTGCGCTCTTGTTATTTACACAGCATAGTGTTGCAGAGCAAACATAAAATACGTGTGGAAGGTTTGGTTGTAAGGAATGGAATGATTTATTAGGAAAAAATAACAAAGATGGTTTCTAGCAAACGTTACTAAACACCCGGTATCTTGGATCGCTCGTCCAGCTAACACTCCTCCTCGAGTAGTCCAGATTTCACTCCGGCGTTCGTTCGGTGAGTGACCAACTTCCTTTTTTGTAGTGGTTTGGTCAACATATCAGCAATCATAGTTTCTGTAGGGCAATAGATAACTTTGATAAGCTTCTTCTTAACCAGATCTTTGACGAATTCGAATTTGGTATCCACATGTTTGGATCTCCTCTCTAACTTCTCGGTTTTAAGTTGTTGGATTGTACTTTGGTTATCTTCATATAGTATTATTTCAGCTACTTCATTGAAATCTAGCATCATTTTACGAATCCATAAAAGCTCCTGACTTGCTTCGGCAACTGCTATAAATTCTGCTTCAGATGAAGAAAGCGCCACACATGTTTGTTTCTTTGCACCCCAACTGATTGCTCCTCCTCCGAAGAATATTATGTAGCCTGTGTTCGATTTTCGATCGCGATGATCTCCTGCCCAGTCAGCATCTACGAAGGCAGTCATGTTTGACTCATCTATTCCTAAATGTAATTCATGTTTGGCCGTTGTTACAAGGTATCACATCACTCGTTTTGCTTCCGTCCAATCCTCTGCCCTTGGGGAACTAACTTTGCGGCCCAGCAAGGAAGTGCTGATGGCTATGTCCGGCCTTGTATTCACAGCAACGTAGAGCAATCCGCCAATTAAACTCAGATATGAATTGTTATTGGGCAAAAGATCACTCTCCTCCTCCTTTGCTCGAAGGTAGCCGGGTTCCATAGGTATGGCTGATGGTTTCGCCTTGTCAAGACCAAAACGTTCTGCTAATCGCTGAATATAATTTTGCTGATTGATTACAAAACCTCCTCCTGAACATTGATTGACTTGAATTCCGAGATAGTGGCGTACATCACCGAGTGGATTAACTTTGAACCTTGCAGAAAGAGATTTGAGAATCGCTTCATATTCTTCCAAAGTGTTACATACAATTAGCATGTCATCGACGTATAGTAGTATGAATGTTTGCTGATTTTCATTGTTGATTTTAATGTACAAACAGGCATCGGAATTTGATTGGACAAAGCCGAGCCGTTTGAAAAAATTATCAATGGTTTTGTTCCAAACGTGTCCAGCCTGTTTCAAGCCATATAAACTTCGCTTCAGATGACAAACTGTATCAGAACTGCCTGTTTCATATCCTTTAGGTTGCTTCATGAATACGTCTTCAGATAGAACACCATTGAGATATGCATTCTTGAAATCTACGTGCTTTACCAACAATTTTCGACGGGCAGCAACAGTAAGCAGCATCCGAAAAGTAGTATGCCTTGCAACTGGAGCAAAAACTTGGTCATAGTCGATGCCAAACTTCTGTCTGAAGCCTTGAACAACTAATCTTGCCTTGTATCGAGAAATTCGACCATGTTCATCTAGCTTGCGCTTATACAACCACCTACATCCGATGGCCTTCTTGCCTTCAGGTAACGTTGTGTATTCCCATGTTGAATTCTGCATTAGTGACATGAACTCTTCATCCATTGCTGATTTCCACAATTCACTATCATCACTAGAACAAGCTTCGTCGTAGGTTTGTGGCTCGATTCTTTTCACCAAATTACTTGAAGTCTTGTATCGTGCCGGTGGAACTCCCTTATTACATCGCTCAGACTTGCGTGTTGTGGTACAGGTAGTATCTTCATCACACGAATCAAAATCATCGTCTTCATCAGTGCTTTCATCGTTATTTCTATCAGCAATAGGTTGAAGCGCGATCGGCAATTGTTTCATAGGCTGCAAAGGTTGTAACGCATCTTCGACAGTTTCCTCCAATATCGGGACATCTTCACTAGCTTGGATATATTCTTCTTCTACGAATCTTGCATCTCGGCTGATCACCAGTTGATTTGTGGAAACATCGACGAACCGGTACGCTTTGTGGTTGTTTGAATACCCAACAAATGTCATTTGTCTCGACTTCTCATCCAACTTCCGTCGTTTTTCTTTAGGGATGTGAACAAAAGCTTTACACCCAAACACTCTGAGATGCTTGACGTCAGGTTTCTTACCCCACCAGGCCTCGTATGGAGTAACATCAGAGATCGATCTGGTTGGTAAAAGGTTCTGTAGATATACCGCTGTATTTGCTGCTTCTGCCCAGTACCGCGTTGGAAGTTTGGAATCAATTAACATACAACGACACATTTCTATAATATATCTGTTCCGTCTTTCCGCCACTCCATTTTGCTGCGGTGAATACCCAGCTGTGAACTCAGCATGAATTCCTTTCTCTCGGTAATATGTCATCAGCCGTTCGCTTGAGTATTCCCCTCCTCGGTCGGATCTGATCCGCTTGGGGTATCGTCCAAATTGTGTTTTCACGTATGCCGACCATTCTATTATTTTGCTTGGTACTTCAGACTTACATTTCAACAGGAAAATCGTGCAGTATCGGCTGTAATCATCTACAAGTGTAAGGATGTAACGTTTACCACTCACCGACTTAACTTCCAACGGTCCATATACGTCAGAGTGAATAAGATCCATAGAAGCTGTCGTCTTTGTCTCTGATGTCTTGGGAAATGATGTTCGAGATTGCTTTCCCTTCAGACAACATTCACATCCTGTACGAATTCCACAATCAGATACCTTCATTCCGTTGACAAGGCTTTTTCGCAAAATCTCAGATAAAGCTTCCGCATCACGATGCCCAAAGCGCCGGTGCCAAGTGTGTTGACAATCCCCTCGATGAACATCACCGTTGGATGCACAAGCTTGATCACTACATTGCTTGATGCGATATAAACCCCTCGATTTCACAGCTTCTGCGATTGTCTTGCCATTGATCAGTATCAAGCATTTCGTTTCCTCGAATTTCAGTTCAGCTTTTCTTGTAGTGAGAACAGGAACCGACAACAAATTTGCGGCTAACTTTGGCACGTAGAGTACTCCATTCAAGCGTATCATGGTTAAGTTACCATTCTCATCGCTACACTTGATAACTCCGCTGCCAGATCCCTCAACTGTGAGATTCCGTCCATCAGCTAGCTCAACATTTCCTGTCGCGGGAACTATTTCTTCAAAGAATTTACGGCTTGACGTCATATGAGAACTGGCTCCGGAATCAACAATCCAGTCTTCCGAATCATGTCCTTCGCCAATTATTAGTGCGTACATTTCACCCTGATTGCCAAGAGCCGTTTTTGCATTTTGCTTCTTCTCCGTTCTCGACTCTTGCTTCCATCTGCATTCCCGTTGCTTGTGACCTGGCCGCTTGCAATTATGGCATAATATCAATTTACGGTTCACAAATCCCCTCAATGCCGATCCACTGGAAACATTACGAGCATGCTTGTTTACTTCATCCAAAAGCTTTTCACGTATTAAGTTCAAGGTCAACGCATCATCCGAACGTGTTTCTAATGCGGTCGTTAAGGCATTGAACGACTTCGGCAGTCCTCGCAGTATGAAAGCCACCATAGTGTCTTCGCCGAGATCCTTCCCTGCACTGCAGAGTTTCGTGTATAGGTCTTCCATCTTGTTCAAATAATTATCCATATCTTCGCCATCGTTATAACGAGTTTCACACATTCGCTGTAGTAAAGAAACCCTCGTGGTAAGTGTTGCTTTTTGATGGTGTTTTGCTAATGCTTCCCATGCTTCCTTGGCTGTCAGATGTGCTCGAATTACGCCATACTGATTCTCTTCCAACAGGAGCAATATGGTAGCACGAGCCTTTGCATCACCTTCTGTCCACGCCTCAGGTATGCCATCAGCCTGACCTGCTACCGGAGCTGGTGGCCCGTTCTTAATATACGTCCACAGTCCCTCTCGGATCAGCAGTGCTTCCGTTCTTAACTTCCACGTCTCATAATTTGAATTATTGAGCTTCGTAGCATTGACGCTTCTCAGATCCATATCTATCGCAGAATAGGCTCTAACGTTCAATAGAGAAATACTGTGCTCAGGCCCATAACCTGTTGCAGAGCAAACATAAAATACGTGTGGAAGGTTTGGTTGTAAGGAATGGAATGATTTATTAGGAAAAAATAACAAAGATGGTTTCTAGCAAACGTTACTAAACACCCGGTATCTTGGATCGCTCGTCCAGCTAACACATAGCTGGGTGTTGGTTGGATTGTCCGAGAAACTTACTTGCAAGTCACAGTGATCGCCTTGTTTCATACACATCCTGTTGTCATCATTGCTGACTGGAAAGTCGATCGAGTTGGCTGCTTCTGTTGAGAATGTCCCGGATGCTTGTGTTCCTGCCATCGGCTTCTCCTGTATCCGAGAAGTTTTCCTATCATCAAACCTTTTACGAAGAGATTTATTTTTATCAATAGACATTAATAATGAATTATTTAACTTACCTATACTTTTAATAGCTGCTGAGTAAATTTAGATTGGTAGATTTAAATTATAAACTGTTCCGGTACCTAACAAAAAAATAAACATTTTTGTTTTTGACATTTATGCGAGCGTTTTTCTTTTTCGAAAATGTTATGCGAGCGTTAAGAGCCCCGCACATAGGATACGTTTGCGTTACGTTTGACACATTTCCCATGAGAAAACTGTCAAACGCAACGCAAACGTATCCTATGTGCGCGGCTCTTTATGCTGGTGCCATTCCGTTACGAAGGTTGCTGCATAGGGTGACAAAAAGTAACTACACGTTAAATTTAAATCAAATTTTATTGATTCAAAAATAAATTATATTAGTTTTTACAATAATATTGTTATAAATCGTATTATTGAAACAAACATAATTTTGTTTTAAAATCATGTAAACAAATATTATGAAAGCAATAATAATTGAGGTAAATTCAAATAATTTCAATCATTTGAATATAAAAAACGATATTATTATTTCAATTGGAATAAATTTCTGTCCGTGTCTGACTGAATTCGCCCTATAGTAGACCCCCTGGGGGTCCATAACAGGAAATTGCTTCCCTATAGTCGACACTTCATTTGATTTTCATGTTTCGTTTCGGGACGTTCTTCTTCCCTATTATGGACCCCCCAAAATATTCATATAATGGACACTTTCGTGTTTATTTTCAAAAGAATTGTAAAAATTCATCCAATTTTGCTTTCCATAGCATTTCCAATGCATGTAATCAAATCATAGGACTGTAAAGTAGGTTCTCCCGATGGAATTTCATAGCAAAATATTTACATTGTGCTGTAATAATGCAAAAATAGCTGGAGGGTCCACTATTGGTTGGGGGTCCACTATTGGGCACTTTACCCTACTTCTGGGGGATGGCAGTACTAAACGTACTCGCTCATTCTCGCTCACACAGGCACCCGTCCCATGCGAGTCTTACTTGGGTGCTCGTTCTATCGCACCCTCTAACACACCCTACATGCTCTGTCCCACCCTGTGAGTCTGACTTGTATGCTCACCTCTATCATGCCATGTGGGTCTGACTTGTATGCCCATCCTTCTCATGCCATGTGGGTCTGACTTGTATGCCCGCCCACCTTTATCATGCCATGTGAGTCTGACTTGGATGCTCACCTCTTTCATTCAGTTCGCGCTGACACATACTACTCTAGTCATTCGACCTAACTCTCGCTCTGGCATCCCTTGTGGGACATTTTATTTAGGTTCCCACTTCTGACATGCCATGTGAGTCTGACTTGGACGCTCACCTCGCTCATACTATATGAGACTAGCTCAACTCAAACATACCGTGTGAGACTGATTTGTGTGCTCATTCCTTTCGTTTCATTCCATGTGAGACTGACTTGGATGCTCACCCACACTCCTCTGCCACGCCGCGGGGTATCAGTAGTCATAGGAACCAACATTCCTGCGCTACTCCCAGCGCGGCGTGTCCTCCCAATGGGGTCTCCCCACCCAGCTTGATGTGTTAGGAATCAGCCGGTGGGTCCACCTACCTTTCGAGGAGTTATCCCACTCGCGCTGCCATCTGGCAACCGAAGTCACCCTGGTACGTTCGCGGGCTCCTCTGGTGCCACGTAGCTCAAAACACTCCTCGTCTTCCCGGATGACCAGCCCGACTGGCATCATACTCGCTATCACGCAGGATGCGTCGTGCGATACCGTGCGGTAGGCCGATATCACCCTGAGACACATCAAGCGGTAGGTGGTCTCCAGTTTCTGCAGGTAACTGGTTACCTACAGTGCTTTTGCCCAGGACGGGCCGCCGTACCTAAGGATAGATGCGGCAACGCCTGCCAGTAGCCTACGTCTACTGGCGCACACCTTGGAGCTGTTGGACATCATCCTCGATAATGTCGCCACAGCAGTCGAAGCCTGCTTGCACCCATATTCGACATGGCTACCGAAGGTAAGCTTGTCGTCTATGATGACCCCAAGAATCTTCAGACTCCGCTTTGAAGTGATCGCGACGTCTCCCACGTGAACAACTGCATGTTGTGCCGACTTACGGTTACTGACGATAACCACCTCCGTCTTATGTTGAGCGAGCTCAAGGCCTCTCGCACTGATCCAGTCCGCCACAGTGCTGATCGCGTGTTCTGCGGTTAGTTCTACTTCGGGGATCGACTCCCCGTAGACCTCTAGGGTTACATCGTCAGCAAAGCCGACGATCTTCACACCAGGAGGGAACTTTAGCTTCAGAACCCCGCCATACATCAGGTTCCATAGTACCGGGCCCAGGATTGACCCTTGCGGGACTTTTGCGGTAATAGGAACACTTTTCTGACCGGCATCGGTCTCGTATAGCAGCACACGGTTCTGAAGTAGCTGTCCAAGATCGGGTACAGTCCCACCGGCAGGCTAAGCCGGTGTAACGAGAGCGCGATGGCATCCCAGCTTGCGCTATTGAATGCGTTCTTCACGTCCAGTGTCACCAACGCACTGTATCGAATTCCTCGCCTTTTCCGTTGCATCGCTACCTCTGCAGTCTTTAGCACTGAGTTGATAGCGTCCACCGTGGACTTACCCTTCCGAAAACCAAACTGGTTACTCGACAGGCCATCCGTACCCTCTGCGTACGGGGTGAGCCTGTTGAGAATGATCCTCTCGAGTAGCTTACCCGTCGTGTCGATCAGGCAAATTGGTCTGTACGCCGATGGGTCGCCCGGAGGCTTCCCGGCCTTCGGCAGCAGTACCAACTTCTGCCTTTTCCATCTCTCAGAGAAACGACACTCATCCAGGCATCTCTGCATAGCTAGCCTGAACATGTTCGGGTTCGCTATGATCGCTGCCTTGAGTGCACTGTTTGGAACTCCATCAGGCCCTGGAGCTTTGTTCATCGCAAGGGTATTAGCCACTGCGAGTAACTCTTCATTCGTCACCGGAGCCACCATTTCGGCCACACTCCCAGCGCCTTGCAGCGCAGGAGGAGGCCAGGGACTTGTGGCTCGGGACGGGAAGAGTACTTCGATAATCCTCGCCAACAGGTCCGGTGACCGTTCGGGGGGTGAAGAGCCCCCTTTGGTCTTGGCCATAAAGATCCTATAGGCGTCACCCCGCGGATTCGCGTTGGCACCCTCGCACAGGTTGTCGAAGCACGCTCTCTTGCTGCTCTTGATGGCCTTGTTAACCTTCCGGGACTCGCTTCATCCTGGGCCGCTCACGCAGTCCCGCCTGTGTTTTGAACGAGAAGCGTGCTTTTTTCGAACCTGTTGTACTTTTTACAACGGCGCGAGTCCCCGAAGGTTAAGGGCCAGTCTCGCAGCTCGAAACACTTCCCGGCGGCCCGCTTTTCCTCCTCGGTGCGGGCTCGTTGCGTCCTACGTCTAGCCTTGAGACAGGCTGATCGTAGGGCTGCAATTTCGGCACTCCACCAGTATGCCGGGCGTCTGCCATTTCTTGGCAGGACATAGTAGCGTCGCACGCGCGTGATAGGACAGCTACCAGCGCATCCCCGCTTAGACTGTCGGTGTTGGCCTCCAGTCCCAGGGCCGCGGTGAAAACTTCGCTGACGAAGTGATTGGACTTCCACCCACGGGCCTGACAGGGATCACCCGCCCTCGGATGCTGCACACCATAGTTGATCTTGAAGCGAATTGCTAGGTGATCACTATGGGTGTAGCCCTCGTCTACCCTCCAGTCCAGGTCAGAGACCAGACCGGGGCTGACAAACGTTACATCTATCCATGACTCGGCCCCATTCCTACGGAATGTGCTACTGGCTCCGTCATTGACAAGCACTGCGTCGAGTTTTGCAAGTGCCTCGAGTAACGCTTGTCCCCTCTGATTGGTACAGCGGCTGCCCCATTCCACTGCCCAAGCATTAAAATCTCCAGCTATAACGAACGGGCTCCGACCTACTAGGTCGGACGATAGCCTGTCGACCATCTGGTTGAATTGTTCCATTGGCCACCTTGGTGGGGCGTAGCAGCTACAATAGTAGAACACACCATTGATCTTGGCTATCGCGACACCCTCCGCGGAGGAGTGTACAACCTCTTGAACCGGGTACCTTCCCATTGTGCAGATTGCCGCCGACCTAGACCCGTCCGCCACCCAGTTGCCATTGTCGGCAGGGACGTTGTACGGGTCGGACAGCAGGGCGACATCGGTCCTCGACTCCGAGACCGACTACCACAGCAGTTGCTGGGTAGGTGCACAGTGGTTCAGGTTCAGCTGTGTTACTTGCACGGCTTTTTCCGATTGGCTTCTCCGAAGGGACACGCAAGCCCGCCCATAGCATGGTTCCGGGCCTGCTTCTTACTGGCGCAGATGAGGCACCTAGGTGCCTTGTCGCATTCCTGCGCCTCGCCACAGCGACGGCACATCTTGCTTCGTTCTGAATGACCTTTTTGGCGTCAGCCACCGGTAGTTTGAGATTGGCTACCTGCGTACCAAAGAATCCCCCTCTTAGACGTACAGAGGACCGCTCAACCTCTGTGCCGCACTGCTCTTTGACGGCAGAGATGACGTCTTCCGCGGTCGTGACCTCGTCCAGTTGCTTACACTGGAGGGTCACTTCCGCACCCAACGACCTGACCTGAGCGCCGTCACCCAAGACCTCCTGGGCAAGCTTTTTGTAAGCTACCCCGCTGGATTGCGCGCCACGCTTCAGTACCAAGATCATTTCACCGTTCTTGGTACGTCTGACGCTGCGCACATCCTTGCCCAGGGCCGATAGGCTATCGGCCGCTTGCAGCAATTTGAGGACATCGGCGTATTTGTCCTTGTCGGTTTTCACCAGCAAGGCTCGCCTCTGTCTCTCACCTTCTTCGCAGGTCGAGGGGTGTTTGACTTCCGAACCCTACTGACCAGCTGCCAAGGAGTTGTATCCCCTTCGGTGGATACCGATGGCTGGCTGGGGCCAGCTTGTGGCTCAGCAACTTGTGCCTGTCTAGTGCCTTTCATCTTCTTGGGCACACGCTCTTCAGGCTCCGGTGCACCTTCCAGGCGACGTTTTGCCTTGATGGTAGCGCGTTTGGGTCGCTTCGAGCTTGGCGTTTTCTTACCCTCACTGGCCGTCGCCTCTTTCGCCGCAGTAACACCGCTAGGGGAGGAGAGGGCCTTGGTCTGGATACCTTTGGCTACCTTCTCTGCTGCCGCTACACGCCTGATATAAGCGTCCTGTTCTTGTCTTGCGACTCGAACAGCTTGCCGAAGCACCAACAGGCTCTGCTTAAGCTCCTTGTTGGTGTTCTGCTTGCCGCTTATGAACTCGATGATCTCATCGAGTTGCTCGGCCACCACCCGTATTCCTGGTAGTGGCTCATCAGGCGTGCAGGCAGGGCTACTCCCCACCACCATTGGAAACTCTTCGGTACTGCCAATAGCAGCAACCGTCACTCCACTCTCCCCCTCTCTAATAGGGGACCTCGCTAGACCCCTTTTGGCAAAGGGGTCCATCACCTCCATCTCCAATGATTTTTGTCTTTCAAGGCTCATTGCTCTATGGGTCCCCCTTGCGGCTGCCGCCGAATCCACCTGGAGTAGTCGCCTTCAGTGATTCCATGGTTGACTATGCCTGCCTTGCGACAAGCAGGGAGGCCATGCGAGGGTTGACACTTGCGTGTTCAGAGCCAGATCAGCGCAAGTCAGGAAAGTGCATCTGAGCCTACTCCCACCCAGTAGCAGGCCTGGTAGCGGGTCACTTTTTAGTGACTTGGTTACTTTTTTCGAGTCAGTCACTAAAAAGTCTCTTTTTTCGAGCTCAAGTCACTAAAGTCACTTTTTCTCGAAAAAAGTCACTATTTTTAACTATTTTAAATATGTTTCGTGAGCATCGTCGTGGAATGAGAAAAATGTTTAAAAATGTGAAACTTCATCCGTTGCAAGATGCTTCATTCATGACGAACATGAAATGACGAATTTTGGAAAAATGACTACTTAGTACTTTTTGGCCCGAACGCATTTCGGAGCTTCTTCGAGACTCCAGATTCGCTGTGAATCTCGGTGTCATAAGATTTTCAATAGCCATTAATTAAAAGGTTTTCGTGTCACAGTTTATGATTGGGTATAAAGTAATGCAAGCAGGATGGGCACAGCGGATTGTGAATCTAAATTATTTACAAAGCCAAAAGCTGACTGCTGAGTTTCAAACCTATTTTGAAAACTGTTAAACTCTATCAATTGTTAAAGTGTAGATTTTAACAGTTTTTAAAAGAGGTTTTAAACTGTTGAATATTCAGATTGATCTTTTTAATTTCAGTTACATTTCCTGTTGTTTCGGGGAAATTATTAGTGAGCGAAGGCTTGCTCTAATGCTCATTAGTGCATACTCAAAACAAACAATCTTTTCAGCTTATTTTGATGACAATTTAAACATTTGAAACTGCATAAAATTTGGATATTCCATCGAGAAAAATCGTGGATTTGTTGGTTGGTAGCTCGAACTTCTTGTTTATGCTTTTTGAAGTTCTGAGAAAATTCATTAGGTTTTGAAATTATTCTTGGGTTTCAGATTAATAAACTATGTGAGTCGAATTAAATCTATGTCTAAAAATTAATTATATAAATTTCTGTAATAAAAAAAGAGCTATTTTTACACACAAGCGAAGATTTTCCGAATAAGTTCGAACCCATAATAAACATTATTGCACATTATTCTGTATGACTTATCTCAAAGTTGTGCTTTTCCAGTGGTGAAGGGGGTGGAAAGTAAAAAAATAAAACAGAATCAAATAAAACAAACTTATTAGATTTCACACGTCATAAGACGAACTATTCCATTTATTTCCATCACTCTGTAAACTTGGATCAATGTCTCATACTTGACTCGGCTTGAGAGACTAAAGACGTCTTTACTGTTGAGGTCGAAATACGTATACTAGTAAAGATTGCAAAGTAATGGAATTAAATGGTGCATGAAAAGTGAAGACATTCCATTAAATAAGCACACAATTTCCTTTTCATCGGATTTGTTGAATAATGTTTTGGCAATTCTTTTTTTTTGAATTTATTGCCCCTTCAGAGACATAATTTTTGAAAATAATTTTTATCGGCCTTATTAACTTCAAATAAAGTCCATTTTGTCACTGTAAATGAAATTAAAAGTCACTATTTGGTCACTTTTTCTGCAGCTGAAAGTCACTATTTGGTCCCTTTTTTCGCCAGTGTTGGTCACTAAAGTCACTATTTTAAGCAGCAATGATCGCTACCAGCCCTGCAGTAGGCAAAACTGGATGGCAGGATTGGGCAGCGTGCTACAAGGCCCGCCACGGTTTTATGGGACGGAAGACAGCCTAGCCATTAGCCCACTCGCCGTTTCGAGTCGGTGTCACCCGTACTAAGAGAGTAGAATGTGAGACTGCCAGCCCTCGCTTCACAATATCACAATATACCATACACATAGCCATGACGTGCCTGCCAGAAACATAATTGAGACCTTACTGGCGCCAGCCTCAATGCGCTACCGCGCTCCCTCATTTGTAGTTCATTTAGCCGCCTAGCCCTTCAACTGCCGTTGATACGCTACCGTTTCCAGCGAGCACCGCGCGGAGGCGAACTATAGTATACGCTGCCCGCCATTCGGTCTAACTAAGCTCAACTGTGTAAGGCCCTCTTCGGTGTCTCGTACTTGACTCGATTTTTGATCGAGTCAAGTGCGAGCAGTGCGAGACACTAAAGACGGCCTACCTTACTGACAAGTTCATTCTGGTATTGAACCGGCTGCAAAAAAAGGGAATTTGGCTGCGGTTATTAGCTGAGGCAGTGTTGGGAAATGTACAGTAAAACACTGTGATTCAGCCCGGTGGCATCCCTATCTCACACAATAGGTTTGTTTTGCAGCCAACATTGCGTGACCGTATCCCACTGACAGTTCTGTATCCCAATGAGAATCAAATGTGATGTTTGTAAACAAAACACATACTATCATGAATTTTACTTTGAGATGTTGGCTACAAAAACATGGCGCCGTGCCACCGACCTGCTGTGATTATGCGAATGTTTACATTTTATCCAGTCAAATTTCACGCACCGCACAAACCGAAACTGTTTTCCAAAAAAAATGTACGCCTCATTGTGACATTTTTTTTGCCGATGAGGCAAACTGTTTGTTTGCATGCTGCGTGAGATTCGAGCCACCGCGCGCTAAGCATTTGCATTATATTTCTTATTTTGGTTAGTGCGCAGCGCAAACAGAACAGAATCGTGTCTAATTGCCTGTGCCGCAAAGCCTACAAAGAATGCTAGCCGTTGTTACTAATTTATTAGATCTAGTCTCTAAAATGAGCAAGGAGTAATGAAATTATCATTTACCACCAAAAACGGTCATACGTCGTGAAATGAGTGTACAGAAACATTCATTGTGGAGAGAGAAAATAATAAAATCATGTGCTGACTGTCGTCTGCTTGGTCGTGGCTGCTGCTGCGGCTGTCGTGGATTTATTTTTTCTTTGACTGCGTGGCAGAATGAATGATAAAAATAAATGTCAACCGTTCCCGTTCCTTGCTGAGAGGCAGTAAAACACGTCTGGTCAGATCGAGATAACAAACTTGATTGAGCTTTATTCATTCTTCTTTTCTTTTCATTCATTCCACTTCATTCGTTCAGAACCATTTACACTTTCAGTCCCTCGCGCTCTCACTGAATACGCTAAGAGAAGAATGAATTCTGTCATCAAAAGAAAAAGTAGAATCATGAAAAGAATTTCACAGCGTGGTATGGGATGCAGCTCTCAAAATAATTTTCAAAATTTCAAAATTATATTTATTTACAAATAATTTATAGCATGAGGTTAGAATTTCGATTATCTACATTATACTTATATTAATTTGATTGTTAATGACAATGAAGTTTTTTCTTGAAATGATTCCGGAGATGGTACTACTTTTAATGTTTATTGAATTTCTAATACCGCCTAATAAATCATTTTCAAAAAAATGTCTGTTTGTAATTTTTAAAATTATTTTCAATTACATTGGCTATACCTTGCCGTGCCAAATTTCAGTGATTCTACTTTTCCTCTGATGACAGCGTTCATCCACTTCTCCTCGCGTATTGCGCGATGCTGAAAGGCGCAGTGCTGCCATCACTCCTTCTCATCGCGCAGAGATCGTAAACCAATCCTCTTGCGTAGCCCAAAAAACATCGGAAGCTGATGGAGCGCTTATTCAACCAAAAATAGTCTTCTTCAGCTAAAAAAATAGCTTATTCAGCTTAAATTCTTTGTTGGGAGGTCCTCTAGCTTCACCCAATTCAGCGGCTTAGTGAGTAGATCCGCCAATATATTCGCCGATGGGCAATAAGTCACATTGATGTGATATTTGGTATCCACGTGTTTGAAACGCTTCAGCCCTGCATTGTGGTGCAACATTTTGATGCAACTTTGGTTGTCTTCGAAGATCTGCAGTGGGTTCTGTACAGACTCTCCGAAGTCCTTCAATAGCTTCTTGAGCCAAAGCAACTCCCGGCAACTTTCAGCCAATGAGATGTACTTTGCCTCGGTCTATGAAAGTGCCATGCATTGTTGCTTTCTGGCACACCACGAAATCGTGCAACTGAACAGGTACCCGAATTCGATTTATGGTCCTTCACATTTCCGGGAAATGGGAATCCAACCAACTTGTCAGTCCAAACTGTCCAACCAACGATGTCGATGTAGCATTTTTGGTCCAAGCAGTAGGCGTAGTCCTTCTTCGTCACTCTCAAAAAAAGATATTTTAATTACTAGATAAAGATTGTCGCTGTCGTCGCTGTCCGGAACATCTTTTGCTAGCGAGGATAGGGGAGCTAAATACGATTTGACAGGTATGTACCACACATGTTTCGGACAGCAGAACAAAGGGAACCGAAGCGACAATCTTTATCTAGTAACTAAAATATCTTTTCTCTCAAACCTAAAAAAATGTTTCACCTCGCCAGGCGTTGTTATCTGGAATTCTCCTGCCAAAGCCTTCACAACTCCATCGTACCCAAGATGAATACACAGCTAGGTGTTTCAACCTGCCCAGTTTATGGAAGAGAAGAAGGCGGGGGTGAAAAATTCATTTTCGGTGCAAAACATAAACAAACCGGCTGGCTTTCTCATACTAAAATCCTAGATGGCTGAATCGTGGAAGATTGGATTTGGAAGATTGGAACACCTAGTGGTGTATTCACGTACCCATTGTCGTTGGATGTGACGATCAGCATATTATCCACATAAGCTATTTCCATTAATAATAATACAAAGTGTGATTTTGTGTGTTCATGAGTGAATGTGCGTCCCATATTAAAACTACTCGCCTAACAGTTCCATTAAGAATTTACATGACCTGACTGCACAAAATTAAGCAGTGTTTCAATCAAACTAAATCGTTTCCCGGTAGTCTATCGAATGAAAATTTCAACGAAATCCGATTATGTTTCAATTTATTAGATTTTTTTAAAGTTTCATATGGAAGATGCGATTTGGAACTTCAACAGCTATTATCTCAGTAGGTATGTGAAAAACGGTATGGTACTGATATGCGAGTGAGGGCAGTACGCTACAATTACAATAAGTTTGTGGGACTTGTTTTGTGATGTTTTTAAACATTGCGTATACTTAAAGGCTCACTCGTCGGTTGTAGCATTACAGAGCCGAATATCAATACCCTCAGAAGTTTTGAAATCCCTCCCCTTTTTAATTCAATAAAACTTTTTTATCTTTTGAAGACTTGTCTACTATTGCGTTGTGAAAACACTGATCAGTGTAGTTTGTTTTTGCGGGACAATATTTACCATCCAAATTTTGTTATGTAACCACATGTTTAATATTTCAAAGAAATTGAACAGAAATTAAATGTTAAACCAGCTGGTAACATTTTAATACCGAATCCTTTTCTCTCTCCAGGATTTCAAAACGTGTTTACCTTACCCCCAATTGGCAACGGTTCCTTCTATCAGCTACCGCCAAATATGCTAGTAGGACCTCCAATTGTGGCCGGGCCAGGCATTCCTGCCTTCACAACCAACCCTCCGGTTCGAATGTTGCCACCACCACCGATTCATTTGCCACCGCCCCCAATGATGAGCGCTTCCATGATGCGACTGGGCATCGACATGCAAATGATCAGCATCGGTACCCAACAACAGCAACGGCAACAATTCGTACACCAACAGCAGCTGTTATTCAATCCGTCCGTGATGAGAATGACCAATCAACAGCAGCAAATGGCTTTCCAGCAACCCCCACCGCAAATCCCTCCACCTATGAGTCCCACTGGGACGAATACGATTGCACCAATCGCACCAATCGACAAACGCTTGCCACCGATACATCAAACGGGCTCCGTCGATTGTCCTACATTGAGCTCCGAATTGTTACAGTTCCTCACAAACCCCAACGTGGACAGTCTGATCGAAAACGGAAATAACTTGATCTTTTTTGCCAAGTCCAGCGTCATACCGTGCGAGATAAAAAGTGCCTTGAAAGCGATCGCACCAGATGTTCGGGTGGAGTGTTTCGGAGCCAAAGTGTCTGGAGTTGGGTATGAGGAGGACAGTGTCAATCTGTATATCGATGATGGTGCGTATAGCATTTGAGTGGAAAACACACTGTTGTGCTTATTCTAATATATTTGTTCCCTTTCTTAGCGAAATATCCAAAAACGGCAGAATCCGTGAAAGAAATTCTTGATGCGTTGAAAGCCTTTTTCATCGACAACAATGATGAATGGGTGATTCAGAACATTCAAGAGGCGGACGTTCAAACGCATCTGACGGTAAAGAACACATGCGAAAACATAAGCTGCCGTGTAACATTCGCCGGTGAAATCAACTGCCACAACAGCACGCTGATCCATTACTACGTCAAATCATTCCCCATGTACCAAAAACTATGTTACTTCGTTCAGGAGTTCATCAAACTGGGCGGTCTGGATCTCAATCGCTACATAATAATCGTTCTGGTTCTGTTCTACCTACAGAAACGGGATTACCTACCTACGATTGCTCAATTGCAATCCAAAGTTTCTGATAAAAAAATAATCGGAAGTGAGTTAACGTCCAATTTACAGCACTACCTCAATATTCATCAACATTTTTTATTCTTGGCAGACTGGCTCGTCAACTTTATTCCTCGTAAGCCCGAAGAAATGAAGTTGAAACCGTGCGAAACCGATCTCCGCAAAAGTGCTTCCGATTTTTTCCTATTCTATGGCAAACAGTTCTCCTTTCAGGAATCGGTTGTTTGTCCGCAGATCGGTCTTGCCCTTAATCGAACGGACTTCCTCGTCGAAAATATGTGGAAGATGCCGCTTAAACAGTACAAAGTTTACGTCGAAGAGTGCATGGCCAAAGATGTAGCAGCGGGCAACAGTTTCGATCAGTTTGCTGTGACCTCGATGTGCGTGCAGGATCCGTTGGCGCTGACGACAAACATTGCCTCGCAGGTCACATCGGAAGACACCGGCAAGTTCACCCAGTTATGCCACACGGCGTACAATTTTTACTTGAATAATTAGGTAAAAGTATTCATTGTGATTTGTTGCCCTTTTAATGTTTGATATTTTATTCGATTTCGTAACGTTGCATTTCATTTTACAAATGGCGATCAACTGAATTAAATTCTGCATCGCGAATGACTGAATATGTTAAAATAATTAACGTTTACATAGAATATATCGATAATAAACGTTACCAAAAAGTTTCAATAATTTTTATTACAAATGAATTTTGATGACTTTCTTCTCCCATTCAAAATCCGCCAAACATGCTTCGCCTTAGCATTGTAATATCAACCTGAATGGCACGACAGTGGTATTACTATTACTATTCAGTGCCAGTGAGGCTTACTTTCTTGGCTTAGACAGAAACCTTATTATCCGACAAGACCTTGACGAAGTGTACCGGGTTGTTGAAACTACTGTACCCCTTGATCAACCATCGGTCGTCATTGTTTCTGAAAAATAAGCTTGCTGTCCACAAGCAAATCATCCGCCCTGTGATCGAAGAGCTGCATCAAAACCCAACATCTCAAATTACAAAATAATATTCCTGCGGATGATTATAAACACTGCACCTAAAACAAATAACATATCTCCAATTTTTTGACATAATAAGGAATATGAATTTCTCTTTTAAATGCCGTGTGAACATATTTTTTTGGTCTGCCCTAACCGGAGATATCGACTTATGAAAAAAATGTAATTTTGACAGAAAAACGATTATAACTTTTGATCGGTAGAAGATATTGAGCATATTTACCCGGATAAAAAACAACCATAAGCTCCATGGTGCAAACTGTACAAAAACAATATTATGCATACCATGATAAACACTCGGATCGTGATAATCTCAATCAGCCTCCGTTGAATCGCGCTGGTGCGCGCCCATTTACTTTACACACGGCGGCTATTCAGCTATGGCAACCCCATTCGACGGCTTATTAAATCTAACAGCGTAGACTCGCACCCTGTTGAAAAGCTTATGAGCGCGCTGCTGCAATCTTTGCTTGCGCGTTACCACCGCGAAGATCTGAGCGTTTGAGAAGAGCGCGACAATACAGTGCATGGGAAACAATAGAAAATATTGTTTACGAATTGTATGATTTTTCGAACAAATAAACTCATCTACTGTATTTACAATAAAAATACAATAATTTATATTTTTTCGAAAATGTGTATTGTACATATAATACATTTACAATATTTTTTGTTGTTTGCCACATTTTTGTTTGTTGTTTTGTTTTCTTTGCATTTAACTTTTTGTAATATTGACGAAAATTTGTGCTGTTACTTGAAGAGAATGCAGGTAGGAAAATCGACAAAAAAGATTATCTTTTCAATTATAATATAAAACTTGTTATCTACATTTCCAGAAATTTACAAGATTGTGAGAATCCTGCGTTTGACGATACCAAAAAGGTAAAGTTCATCATCGGACGGCGGCTTCAAAATCCGCGAAATTCAGAACCGCTGCCGGGAGTCGGTGCCGATGGTGCCGATAGGCAAGCAGTGCAACGGGAACGGCCAGAACAATGTGTCGGTTATGGGGATCGAACATTTACCGGGCGAGAGACATGATTGACCGGATCATCAATGACGATCGCGACCGGGAGGAACATCACCCCGACTAAAGTGGTTGGAGGTGAGCGTGACGTTATAGTCATTTGTTCAACCACCGCTCCCCAATCCTACCCAGAGCGGAAAATTGTTTCAACGTCCAACGTGTGCGATTTGTGCTACGTCACCTAAACTTAAAGGCTTAGGTTCAGAAAGAACAGGTTTAAAATTACAGCAAACGACAAAATAGGTTCGATTTAACAAACAACATACAGCTGAATAATAAGGAGGAGTAAAATATTTGCATTTATAATTTCCCGCTACTCAGATATAAACATTTAAAACAGACGTAGAATTCAAACGATGCAGTACCGTCGCGAAAACTAGGGACAGCTTACATTTAAATTTGAACTAGTTGCTAATCGAAAAGATTACAAACCGCGAGGCCGAAGAGGAACTTTGACCGCCTGAACGAGGGTGAAGAATACTTTCGGATGAACGAGAAATTTTCACCGGCGGTCCACGAAATAGAATAATGGTAATTTTTCTTTAATCCTGGTGTTAACGTGGTCTTCGGAAGGAAAGTTGACGCAAATCTCCGAACACACGGGAGTTCAAATCCGTCAAGGCTTCCTAGATAAAGGTGTCATCGTTGGGCCGATGTCCACATAGCGTTTTTTCAACGCTGCGTTCACGTGCCGTTGAAGAAACGCAGGTGTGCATTGGTGCGGGAACTACGTGTGCATCGAGCCTTTAATGGTGTCCGATGCGCTACTGCAATCGACCATGAAAAAATTCTGTATCGCCTTGCTAATCACACGCTGTGCTGAGGCAACTGAATCGCATGCTGGAATACAAGGAGCTCCACCTGATTTTGTTGGACAATAATGCCTCATGAAGGAGATACGGAACTGGACATATGTAGGCAACAAAACTGTTTGCTCAGCGCCAAGTTGGTACACACGTCGTCGAGGATGACTACGAAGGAAAATAGGAAGGTGAACCGGAATTGAGCTACTCAGACCAAGAGGACAATCCAGATTTCAAGACCACTCGCAATGAAAGCAGAAAAGGGTAAGTTGAAAATGGTATTTTCTTTGCATGTTTAGCAAGCAGGATTTTTTGCTTGGAAAAATGTGTGTCGTAACTCTCGGTTCAAAGTAAGTTTGTTCTTGTTCCTTTTTTTGTTTATCCATTCGTAACATATTATGCATCCCATGATAAACACTCGGATCGTGATAATCTCAATCAGCCTCCGTTGAATCGCGCTGGTGCGCGCCCATTTACTTTACACACGGCGGCTATTCAGCTATGGCAACCCCATTCGACGGCTTATTAAATCTAACAGCGTAGACTCGCACCCTGTTGAAAAGCTTATGAGCGCGCTGCTGCGCAATCTTTGCTTGCGCGTTACCACCGCGAAGATCTGAGCGTTTGAGAAGAGCGCGACAATACTAAGAAAAAACAGAAATTGTCCCAAAAATATCCTTTCGATGCTAAAACTCACTCACGTTTCTTTTTTGCATAGGTCAGTGTGTGTATCCGGGAATCGGCCATAAAAAGGAAGATGGGACGAAAACACATGAAACTACAGTACTTCAGTTAGTTTCCGCTTTACATAGAGTGTTGAATCGAAGTGCTCGACCAAACGGTGTAGCTGCAAGAAGTTGAATGAAATTAGATAATGCATTGCTAAAGAATATCGAATATCAAATAGAGAAGAGATTTGTTGAAACTACGGTAGGAAAAGAAAAATTAGTTGACATATATATGATATATATGATATATATCTATAGAATAGCGTCCGTTAACGCTCGCTGATTAACCGTAAATTGCAATGTTCATTACGGAGATAATATATTGCATTGATGGTAGGGCGATTTGATTTTTACGCGGTTTATTGTTTATGTAACAAAAGAATATTTGTATTTATGCTTGTCCAAACATCAGCG
Organism: Armigeres subalbatus; assembly: GCF_024139115.2. Lineage (NCBI taxonomy): Eukaryota > Metazoa > Arthropoda > Insecta > Diptera > Culicidae > Armigeres > Armigeres subalbatus. The sequence continues at coordinate 119,778,056 of NC_085140.1, forward strand.
CCCTTAAACTTTCTGAACCGTACATAGGTGCATGTTTGTTTATGCAGCAATCACTCAACGATTGGAAATCATATAACAGTTACGAGAATATACATAACAGAAAAAGAAACAAAAGAAAAATCTGCTGGATTCGGCATCAATTGTTTTTATCAACTACTATCATTATATATATATTACTACTATCATTACATATATAAACTTCTAGTTATTAGTGTTATATGCTGAGTTGAGGAAATAAAATTGACATTACAGTATACATCATGCCGTAGTATAATCTCATTGACAATATTCTATTTACATTTATTAAGCTATAATTCCACGAAAAAAAACTACGTTTTACTGTTTTACAATTAATTAACAATAAGCCTTTTTTATTAGAAAAACAATTCATTAACAATAAATGTAATAGTTTTGGTCAAAGAACTATAACAATATCGAAACAATAGAAATAATTGTTTTGTGTTCTAAAATGTATGAGAAAAAAGGGATTTTTTTACTGTTACGGTAACTAACAACCCACCTTTTTTATTGTAAAAGTCTCAATAACAATAAATTGTATGGTATAGCACAATATATTGTATTGTATTTTTAATGTAATACTCACATTACTTTTTATTGTAATTTTAATGTATTCTTTCGTATTGTAACAAACAAAGTTATTGTTTTTTTATTGTACTTTTTATTCGGGTACCCATCAAAAGTTGCATTTTTTTGAGCTCTAAAAGTCACCTGAAGACGATTTTTTCGAGAAATCTAAATAAAAAAAAGTAGGTCAAAAATACTGTTTTTGTGAGGTACACCCTAATCCAATTAGGTAAAATTGCTCTAAATCAGCCAACTTAACAGCTACAGAAAAAGTTTTTTTTAGCAAAATTGATTGGAATAAGCTGCGCTACAACTTTGTAGAACATAACATGTCAATATTCCGAGAAATAAAAAAAATATTTTCTATTTTTTTTATATGATGGGCCACTCTATTTTTTGGTTGCACCGTAATGATGGCCTCACTATTTCGAACAATTGTGTAGAACAACAGTTTTTTCTCAAAAATATAGTTTTGGCGTAAAATGCATCTTTCCGCGTAAATCTGTATCCTGGACCATAGTGCAATGGAGGGGGAATCTGCTCAACAGACATCCTGGGTTGTCCAGAAAGTGCGGGGTTAGGGGCCACCTCCAACAGCAAACGAGGGAGGCAGGACTGCATCCCCGATCCGCTAAACCGTTTCCATTGCCGCCAAGCCCATCGTCCCTTCGGTACAACCAGAAAGTAATGCTTCAAAGGGGGGCCAGTGCATAACGCACCCTCGAGGTTAGCTGCGTGTCCTTGCAGCAATGAACATCGTGACTCGCTTTTTTAGAAGAACACCATGGTATCGTGCCAGCGCATTGCCGGCTTTCCAGGTGGCCTTAACACGCCCTATGTCCTCGGAAGGTGGGAAGGGTCGACTTCGCGCCTGCTTCCCTCTACACACATACACACACCATACACTTGATACACGACTGGTATCAAGAATGATGATGCCGCGTGCACCCCAAATTGACCTCTCTGCGATAGGGCCTATTCGCCAGCACACAGAGGGACTTGCCGACGCGGTGCCTACGCCTGCCCCAGCCTTGACGAGGACCCCTTTCCGTCCTCGGGCTCGAAACCCGCCCTGTTGACCGACGCCGCGAAAGCGACGATACCATGTTGTTCTTCACGCGGCCACTTGTTCGATAAAAGGATCGAGTTCGACCACAGGGCACCTGTATGACCCATGAAGCCGACTCCGAACCCTCCGAACTCCGAACGAAAAGATTATCCGGGGTAGTGTCCCTCCCGCACACCTCAAACATTCCGCTCCTCACATCGACGAAACGAGGACATACGAATAGTACGTGCTCGGCAGTTTCGTCGACCCCTGGGCAGTCCGGGCAGACGGGAGAGTCCGTATGCCCAAACCTGTGTAGGTACACCTAAAGCAGCCATAGCCTGACAGGAACTGTGTCAGATGGAAGTGAACTTCCCCATGCCTCCTATTAACCCAACTTGATACGCTAGGTATCAGCCGATGGGTCCACCTACCCTTAGAAGAGTTATCCCAGTCCCGTTGCCACTTGATAGTTGAGGTGACTCTAATGGCTTTACGGGCTCCTCTGGTTCCGCGCATTTCGAAACTTTCCTCGTCTTCCCGTATGACTAGCCCAATGGGTAACATACACGCAATCACACAAGCTGCATCCCGTGATACCGTGCGGTAGGCACTTATCACTCTGAGGCACACTTGCCTGTGTACGCTAAGCGCCGAGGCCCAAGCTGGACCGCCGTATCTAAGGATAGATACGGCAACTCCAGCTAATAATCTGCGTCTGCTGGAGCGCACCCCCGAGCTATTGGACATTATCCTGGATAATGCCGCAATAGCTGTCGAAGCTCTCCTGCAGGCGTAATCTAAGTGACTGCCGAAGTTCAGTTCATCGTCGATTAACACCCCGAGGAGCTTCACCTCCCGCTTGGAAATGATCTCACAGTCGCCCACGCGAACCACTGCCTCCTGTAACAACAACCAACTCCGTTTTACGATGAGCTAGCCCCAGCTACCTTGAGCTCATCCATTCCTCTACTATAGCGATCGCGTGGGGCGCCGTCAGTACCACCTCAACAATAGACTCGCCGTATACCTCCAGCGTTATGTCATCAGCGAGGCCAACGATCTTAACACATGGGGGGAACTTCAGTCTTAAAACACTTTCGTACATAGTGTTCCATAGCACCGAGCCCAGGATAGATCTCTGAGGGACTCTTGCGGCGATAGAAGCACTACCCTCTCCTTCATCGGTCTCGTATAAGAGTACGCGATTCTGGAAGTAGCTTTCCAAAATGTTGTACAGGCCCACCGGAATGCCCAACCGGAGTAAAGAGAGCGCGATGGCATCCCAGCTTGCGCGGTTGAATGCATTCTTGACGTCGAGCATCACAATCGCACAGAATCGAGTTCTCCTCCACTTGCGTTGTATCGCTACTTCCGCATTTTTTTCAACCGAGTTGATAGCATCCACCGTGGACCTACTCTTACGAAACCCAAACTGATTGTTTGACAGGACGTTCGTACATTGCACGTAGCATTGGCGTTCAGGCATAGGTTGTCAAAACACTTTCTTTTACTACTACTGATGGCCTTGTTAAGGGCCAACTCCGCAGCTTTGAACGTTAAGCGGCGTTCATTCCTTAGCTGCTCAGAGCGATCTCTTTGCATCCTTCGTCTAGCCCTAAGGCAGGTTGACCGAATGTCTGCGATTGCTGCACTCCACCAGTATGCTAGAGGTTCTACCGTTCCTCAGTGGTGCCCTCATCTGCATGCTGGCATCCCATGCACGTGACAGGACAGCTGTCAGTGCGTCCCCTGTAAGACTGTCAGTGTTACCCTCCAGTCCCAGTGCCGTGGTGAAAACTTCGCTGTCGAAGCTTTGGGCTTTTCACCTTGGGCTTTTCAGCCCTCATCGACCATCCAGGGCTATCACCCACTGCGCCGCGAAGATGAAATTTAACACAGCAAAATGTACACATTCACCCAGCAAATTGAAAAAATTCACCACGCGTTTAAATGGGCCACTCACAGTCATACGATAAGGCGCGAACTGAGCAGCCTGTCAGAGCGACTTGTGAGTGGCTGAATGCGAAATTGAATGGTCGGTGTTGGAAATGATGCACCCAGTCGCACTCACCACGGCGGCGATGAAGGCGACTGCAGATTATACTGAGATTCATGTTTTTCACTGCATTGACTGTGAAATATTTCTACCCTGGCAGCTACAATAGAACACCCCGTTGATCTTAGCTATGGCGACACCTTCGACAGGTGTGTGTGTGTGTGTACGACCTCTTGGACCGGGAACAGACCCAGTTCCCGTTATTGGCAGGGACACAGTGCGGATCTGCAAGAATAGCGACGTCGGTCTCTGACTCAGAGACCGACTGCCATAGCAGCTGCTGGGCAGCAGCACAATGGTTAAGATTCAGCTGTGCTACCCGCACGGCGACTTCTTATTGCACTCCCATGACTTGTGACCAGGTTCGAAGCACCTAAAACACTTTTCGACTAAAGGTGGCTGGAATATGCTTACTGGGCATATTGACCATCCAACCTTCAGTTCCCCGACCGCCAGGACCTTTTTGGCGTCCGCTACCGGTAACTTGAACCAAGCTGTGTGCTCACCTCTAAGACGAATAGAAGACCGCCCGACTTCTATATCGCACTGCGCCTTTAACGATGAAATAAGGTCCTCTGCCTCAGCTGACCTCGTCCAGCTGTTTACACCGGAGGGTCACCTCGATGCCCAGGGACCTCACTTCCACTCCCTCATCCAGGACCTCCTGGGTCAACCCCTTATAGGCGGTACCACTCGCCTTTGCTCCATGCTTCAGCACCAAGAATAGTTCACCTGCCTTGGTGCGTCTGACGCTTCGCACGTCCACACCCAGTGTCGAAAGCTTTTCGGCACCTCGCATGGTCTTAAGGACATCGGCGTACCTCTCTTTGTCGGTCTTGACCAACAAGGCCTCACCTCTGTCCCTAAGTTTCCTTGCGGGGTGAGAACCCTCTTCCCTCTTCTTAACTCTGCTAACGAGCTGCCAGGGATTTTCGGTCCGCTGAGCAGCCGTCGCAGAGTGGCTACCGTCACCCTGGGGTTTAGTAGCCTGGGCCGCACCGTTGCCCTTCCCTCGTGGTTTCGCCTGATTGGGTGCCCTCTCTCGACGATCGGGCGCCCTATCGAGCTCGACCGTACCGCTGTCCGTAACAGTTAGGCGCCGCTTAACGTTACCGGACCGACCCTCTGACTGCTGCCGGGCGCGTTTGGAGCGCGCCGCAGTCCCTCCCTCGCCGACACTCGAGGTGGTGCCAATCCGGAGTAGGTGTCTGTAGGGTTCTGCCGGAGTAGGTGTCTCCCACTTCTCGCTTCCAACCTCTCTCCTGGTGAGCGTGCCATGTTCGCGTTTTACCGCTTGAACCGACTGTCAAAGTACCAGAAGTTTCTGTTTCGGATCCTTGCTGATATTGTTTCGACCGCTCGTGAACTCGATGATCTCATCGAGCTGCTTGGCGACTAACCGGATACCGATTAGAGGCTCGCCTGGTGTATTGACTGCATGAGCATCGCACCCCTCCCGCTGGGGTAGTGCTAGTCCTGTGCAAACTAGCTACTACCTCAACATCGTTCTCCTCCCTAGTGGGAGGAGACCTCGCTAGACCCCTACTTGCGAAAGGATCTTCCGCTGCGCCTATGGCGCCCTTATCTCTGGAAACTAGAGTACTTGACATAGCTCATGGGTCCCCCTTGCAGCTGCCATCGAATCCTTCTGAAGTAGTCGCCTCTGTGATCTCATGGTTGTCTATGCTTGCGAGCAAGCAGAGAGGCCATGCGTGGGTTGACACTCTCATGTTCAGAGCCAGATCGGCGTTAGTCAGGGAGTTCATCTGAGCCTACTTCTGTCTGGTCACCAACCAGGCAGCAGGATTGGACAGCGTGCCACAAGGCCCACCACGGATTTTCTGGGACGGAAGGCAGCCTTGCCATTAGTCCACCCGTCGTTTCGAGTCGGTTTCACCTGACTTTACTAAGGGAATAGAATGCGTCGGCTGTCAGCCCTCGCAATACACAATATAACAATATACCAAAACACACAACCTTTAACGCGCCTGCCAGAACCGTAATTGAGACTTAACTGGCAGTCTAAGTCTCAATGCGCTAACCAGCGCTCCCGTCGTCGTAGTCCATTTAGCCGCCTAGCCCTTCAACTGCCGTTGATACGCTATCGTTTCCAGCGAGCACCGCGCGGAGGCGAACTACACTTCCCGCCGAACGTGAACAGATCAAGTGAACGTGAACAGATCAAGTGTTCGCCTTACGTCAGGTATTGCAGAAATGCCGTGAATACAACGTCCCCACACACCTTCTATTTATCAACTTCAAAGCCGCATATGATACAATCGATCGGGACCAGCTATGGCAGCTAATGCACGAAAACGGATAAACTGATACAGTTGATCAAGGCGACAATGGATCGAGTGATGTGCGTAGTTCGAGTTTCAGAGGCATTCTCGAGTCCCTTCGAAACGCGCAGAGGGTTACGGCAAGATTATCGTCTTTCGTGTCTGCTATTCAACATCGCTTCGATATTATGGCACGTAAGCCATAAGGTGGTGACGAAATCGAGATGGTTGAAGAATTCGTGTACTTGGGCTCACTCGTGACTTCCGATAACGATACCAACAGAGAAATTCGGAGACGCATCATGACAGGAAATCGTACGTACTTTGGACTCCGCAAAATGATCCGATCGAATAGAGTTCGCCGCCGTACCAAACTGACTATCTACAAAACGTTTATTAGACCGGTAGTTCTCTACGAACACAAGACCTGGACGATGCTCGTGGAGGACCAACGTGCACTAGGAGTTTTCGGAAGGAAAGTGCTGCGTACCATCTAAGTGGTCGTACACTAATTACGTAAGCACTTATGGAGGGAGGGGGGTCTGCCATTTTCTTACGCTCCATATAAATAAAAAATGATTTGTATGGGAAAAATCGTTCATAGGGGAGGGGTTTAAAACACAGAAAAATGGTTACGTAATTAGTGTACGTCGCTTAAGGTGGGGTGCAGATGGGGGACGGTACGTGGAGGAGGCGAATGAACCACGAGTTGCCTCAGCTGTTGGGAGAACCATCCATCGTTCACACCGCGAACATCGGAAGACTGTGGTGGGCCGGGCACGTAGCCAGAATGTCGGACAGTAATCCGGTGAAAATGGTTCTCGTCAACGATTCGACGGGAACAGGAAGGTGAGGTGCACATCGAGCAAGGTGGATCGATCAGGTGGAGGACGATTTGCGGACCCTCCGCAGGCTACGTGATTGGCGACGTGCAGCCGAGCTGAATGGAGAAGACTTTTGTGTAGGGTGGGTGTACCAATCGGCGCCATACATAAGAACTATTTTTTTTAAATAAGTGAAAGGCATGCATGGTCGACTTTATATATCAAGCGAAAGGTTTTACTTCCTGTAGCAACCATTGATATGTACAGTCAGTCTAAGCTAAGCTAAGCTAACGAAAGGTTTTACTTCCTACTCCTTAGAACAGCTGTGAAAACAACAATAAAATTGGTTATAATCCTCAAAATTGATTAATCCATAATAGGAACGCATGCATCAGTTGTGGCACTATTCTTAATTTTGGTTCCTTATTTGGCAAATCCCATCGTTTTCTTATGGGATTGGCCAAAAGATGTTTTAGTTATTAGATAAAGATTGCCGCTGTCGTCGCTGTCCGCAACATCTTTTGCTGGCGAGGATAGGGGAGCTAAATGTCAGACCGCATCGTGCTTTCGTGCTGTGCGGTTCATTCTCTCTTTGCGGAAGGAAGTTTTTAATACTACTCGAAGCTATTTTAATTTCAACGGTGCTTCTTAGCGCTATTTGTACCCACTGATCCCGTTACGATCTTTGCAAGGACCCGTGCCTTCGTTTTACGTTGGACCCGTTTGCGGAAGTAAAATTCCGACAAGCGGTGGTAATCCTGCAGGGACACCGTTCTGGAAAAAAAAACTCTTAGAAGGTCACGTCTCCACGCTCAGCCATGAGCATTAATAAAAACAAGAGGAAGGGGGAGTCTCTGAATTCTCCACTTCCTTCAAAGAAACAAGGTTTCAAGACCGTCCTGCCCAAGCGCGGAAAAAATAGAAGGAAGCTGGAGACTTCAGATATTCCTTCTAAATCTAATGTTGACATTGTTTCTTCTCCTATCGAACTGAGCAATCAGTTCGATTTAATTAATGATGAAATTGAGCAAATCGAATATACCTCTAGCCCAGGTGATTCGATTCATGCGAAAAAGCAAAGGATTCCGCCAATTGTGGTATCTGTTGCCGAGTTTTCTGGCTTCCGGAATGAGATTTTGAGTAACCTTCAGGGGATCAAGGTTTCATTTCAGATTGCTAGGAAGGGTGACTGCCGCGTTTTGCCGGGATCCTTTGACGATCGCAAACGTCTTCTTCAGTATTTAACTGAGAAGCGCCATAAATTCTTCACATACGACGACAAAACTGAGCGATTGTTCAAAGTCGTCTTGAAAGGTCTCCCCAGTGATGATAAATCACTGGATGAGATTAAAATTGAAATTTCTCAATTACTTGGATTTTCACCAGTCCAAGTAATTAAGATGAAAAAGAAATCTCGCTCTGGTACTTCCCAGAGGGGCATTTCTCAAGAATTTTATTTAGTTCATTTTAACAAAAGTGAACTAAATAATATGAAAAGTTTGGAAAAGGCCTGTATTATGTCCCATGTCCGTGTTACATGGAAACATTTCCGCAGGCCTGGGGGAAATTTCCAAAACCCCACCCAGTGCCGTAAGTGCCAAAAGTGGGGTCATGGAACCAAACATTGTCACATGGATGCTAAATGCATGATTTGTGGTGGAACCTCTCACGCCAAGGACGCATGTCCTGTGAGAGAAGATTCCAATAAATTTAAATGTGCAAATTGTGGGGGCAATCATAAATCCAATTTCTGGGAATGCCCTTCACGCAAAAAAGTTTTGAATTCTCGTGCAAAATTGATGACGGGAAATTCCAATCGGATCCCAGATTCGACGGGTAGAAATATTTCAAACGCTCAAATTTCGAAACCGGTTACCGGTCGAGCAATTCATACCCACCACAATTCACAAACAAATTTTGCCGCTCATAATTTTTTGGTTTAATCACCGTTACTCAATATGGGGTTGATTTATTGATATTTTTCGGTGAACAATAACTACGCCATTTGTTTTCCTGCGTGACGTTTCGGTCTACTACTTTGTCTCGACCATCTTCAGACGCCTTATTTATTGAAAAAATTAAACAAAAAATAAACATTAATTAAATTACAATTATTTAGAACGGCACTTTACATTTAACACAACACACTTTTTTTCCCACCACAACTCACATTTCGATCACCGCAGCAATTTCCACCTCGTTGTCTGCTGGGCGATCACGTACCACTGGCAAGTGGGGTTGCAGTTGTGGTGTTTGTCGTCTATTTGTCTCTCTTCGTCGTCTTTCGTCATTCGTCAAATTTCGTAGCTTAAACACTAATGCATTGTAGTCAGAGTTGAACATTCCACACTCTCGCTGGAGGTTGACTGTGTTGTGTTCTTTCGCCAGCTTGATATGGAATGTCTCCGCCGTCATCCTGCTTTCCTGGTCGTCGATGCGTTCAATTATTTTAGTTTTGTCAAAATTAAAGTTGTGTCCATCAATCAGCGTATGTTGTCCCGCACGGTTGTTTTACTTTTCGTTTTACGTCATTCCTATGTTCTCTTATTCGTATGTCGAGTTTTCTTCCTGTTTGTCCGATGTAAACTTTTCCATCTCCTGTTCCACATGGCACGGAATACACCACGTTTTTCTGCTGTCCTGGTGGTATGGGATCTTTCAGTTTGGAAAAATGTTGTTTTTCACTTTGTTTTTTGGTTTAACAGCCAGCAATCCACTTTGCCTGAGGATTTTTTGTTGCTTCTCGCTTAGGCATGGGTGAGGGAACATATTTGGTCTGTTCTACCTCTTTTATATCCTGCAACCCGTTGAAGTGTTTATGCACTCGTTGCTTTAAGACATTCTGAATGAACCATGTTGGATAATTGTTACATTTGAGAATGCCTTTTACGGTGTTGATGGCTTCTGGTCGGTTGACAGCATCGGTTAGTTTGATTGCTCGATCTACTAGAGCAATGGCTGTGTTCCGTTTATGCGAGAACGGGCTCTCTGAGTTGTAGTCCAGATATCGTCCGTTTTCTTGTTCACAAATTTTGCCGCTCGTCAACGGGTAGCAAGCACTTCAGTAAATTCCAATTTTTCGAATGTACCTACGTATGCAAACATCGCTGCTGGATCTAAATAATTTTGTGAAAGTTCTAAATTGGAATGCCCGCTCTCTAAAGGGTAAGGAAGATGAATTATTCAACTTCCTAACAGTTCATAATGTGCATATTGCCATTATAACAGAAACTTATTTAACCCTTAAATGCGCAATGTTGTTTTAAAACAACAAACCGAAAATACGTTTAATGTTAATATTTTCAATGGTTATTTACGTTAACCGTTGTGTGACCGGCAAAAAAAACACCCTTAACAGGCCGGCAGGGTACCCGGGTACCCACGAAACTAAAATGCTTATATCTCTGGAAATTTTCAACCGATTTCAACAATTTTGGGCTTATTCGATTCAGAATTTTCTCTTCTATAAAGATGTTACCAGGATGAACCGATCCGGTCAATTCGATTCCTGGAAAATCCGGATTTCCAGGAACATGTCCTGCATAAATGATACTGATCGTGGATTTCGATAGCTAATCAGCTATACGGGTATCAAACTTCTAGAAATTTCATCAGTAGATTGATTCTTATCGATTTGGGTCCTTTAGAAGTGCAGATTTTCGATTGGCCATTCCAGAACAGGTTCCTCGAGGGGTCATAGGTGGCCATGAACATTGTTCAATGGAACATCAACAATATGGGTATCAAACTTCATGAAATTAACTCTTGCGTATGTCTTTAATGATCCTAGGTTTACCAGACAAGTTGACTCAGGAGTGGCCATTCTGGAACAGGTTCCCCGGGCGCCGGGGTTGGCCAAAATTATTTCTCATTGGAACCCCAACAATATGGGTGTCAAACTTCTTGAAATTGTCTCAAGCGTTTATTTCTGATCTATTTAGGTTCATCAAACAAGTTCACCCCGGATCTCCAATTCCGGAATAGGTTCCCTGAGGAGTCAAGAATGTTCATTAACATTTTCAAAGCTCATTGTTTTAAATCAATTTATCTAGCAATGTGAGTGCAAAATAAATGCAGGGACCAGAGCATAAAATATTCAATTTCATGAAGCACATTCACTTCGACTTTTGACATTCGTGTTTTGATTATTCAAAACATAGAATGACTTACTCAGTTTACTTCTTCATAAATTCATTCAATTGATTACCACTGAGTATGGTAACTGCGCGCGAAAAAAACAAAATTAGCCTTGATTATATTGACATTTGGCGCTAAAAATGTCCCTCAATTGAACGCCGGGATTAAATCTATGCGTGTATTTATTTAAATCATCAAACATGTGTTCAGTTTCACGATTATTTAATAATTTGTGATATTCAAATAAATACTCACTGACCCATATTCATTCTGAAAATTGACGGTGCCGAGTCGAATATAAATATGTTTAGAAGTGAAGTGACAAAGAAGCCCGATGGGCTTCATAAAAAATAATCGAATACTTAAAGCTCTGGCAGGGACCACTCATTGACGCCGGGTGACCAGCAGGAGACCCACCATAAGATTCCGGACACTCGGAGATATGATCGATTCCAGAAATTCTTCTAAACAGATGTGACTTTTCATAAACCGTTTGTTTTAACATTGTCATGTCAAAACCAATACATGCACTACTCTTCGATCCTGGGTGGCCTCTATCTGATACTACGCAAGTTTGTTCTAGAAATTTGCGCATTTTCGTATAAACAATCCGTTGTAAAGTAATTTCCAGGGCCATTAATTGACTCCAGGTGGACACTAAGTTATCCTTGGGAAGTTCCGATTCATCCGGAGCAGTGGTTAATTCTTGAAATTCGTCATTTGTTGTGAGAGCAAAATTAATACAAGGGCTACCTGGTGGTCCCCAAATGGTGCTCCAGAAGTGCAGAGGCATCCAGAGCTGTGGTCAATTATTGCAGTTCGTTCTAGAAACTTTCGAAAATCGTTTGTAATAGCAATATAGAAGCAGAGTCTTTGCTCGCGCTTAGAGTCATAGGGGCGTGACTGTATTGATCGATTTCTCTTCATAGATTTTATATTTGCTTCAGGTAGAAGATGCAATCATCCTTCATTACAACCATGAACCATCGGCAAACTACCGCAATTCACTACATTGATAAAAGGAAAATATCGTCGAAGATAAATCGATCACTACAGTTACGCCCGTATGATTCTAAGCGCGAGATTGCGAATATCATCCATTGATCCCGAGTGGCCACCAAGAAGCCCTCCTGAAATACCGGAATTCCCGAAGCAATCGTCATTTCTTACATTTTGTTTTCAACAGTTGCGTAATCGTGAACAATTTTTTGTAACAAAGTAAAAAAAGAAGGAGAAGAGAGCGGGCTTGGTAGTCATAAGGCTACTGCTTCTGCCTCATACGCAGGAAGTCGTGGGTTCAATCCAAAGTCCGTTCCATTCTCCTGCTTTGTATCTTTCTTTATATTTATCCCTAGCAATCGCTAGAACTGGAAATGGACTTCCATACCATTTCCATTTCTTTTCTTATACCTTCAACTTGACTATTCTAGCCGTGTCTGCTTCCCTTCATTGACTTGCATTCTGAATCCACTGATAATCTGTGTGAAACAAAAATCTGTTACTAAATGCGCTCCCTCAGTAGATGAAGAAACTGGCTAGTCTAATCAGTTTCGTCGCTCCAGTTTCAAAATCTACCTGTCTGGCCGTGAAGGCCGATGAGATGTCGACGGACGAGATGTTTAGTCTGAAGATGATCCTTTGTGAATTTCGGGAGTAAAACTTGCAGACTCACCATCTGTCTATTGATTTCAAAGTAGCGTACGATTCCGTGAAGTGCTGAGGTAGTGCTTGAAGGGGAAGTTGTTGAAGAATTTGTTTATATTTGAACACATGACATGTGACATGTGACAATGACGTTTCCTGTGAAGTGAAAAGATGTATTGCTGCTGCGAATAGGGGCTTCCTCGAATATTGGAAACGAAAATTTTTCTCTGATTCGTTAGGATGTAAAAAGAGGTGGACCGGAAAGCTTTTGGGGTTTTCGAGCGAAAAGTGCTACGTACAATTCTCGATGGGAAATTAGAAAAAAAATGTGTGGCGCAGACGCATAAATCACGAGCTGTATCAAGTGTATAATGAAGAAAATATTGTGAATCGTATAAAATACGGCAAACTCCAGAGGGCCGGTCACTTAGTGCGAATGCCGGAAGAAAGAATAGCAAAAACAATATTCACCAGAGATCCGTATAGAGGCCAGCGACTTCGTGGCTGCTGCACGCGGTTGAATCGGACCTGGGAACCCTAAAAGTTTATGAAAACTGGAGGAACATCACCCAAGATTGACAATTATGGAGCTCTACAATACGTCATTCAAAGGTTGTTTAGAGCTTCTAGTGGAGAGTCTTCACTTGTCATAAGACGATTTAGAACTATCCCATTTTATTCCACCACTTGAAGTGAACGAACGATTTATTGAAAGTCGCAGTATTATTGGATGCATTGTGGCCGTTTAGATTGCATCAATTATGCTCTCACATTTCTCAACAAGCGATATCTAAAAACTCACAACTTTCTAGGACGACTTAAAAATTGGCACATCTTCGAAAGTTCCGAAGCTTCCAGATGTTCACCTAATGGCCACACGGTGTCAATGAATGACCCTCGAATTGGTTTTGATAGCACACAACTACAAAAAAAATCGCAGTCGGGGTCAACGTTGGTTCTTGAAATGATATTGCTCTCATTTTAACGCATAAATCGTTTTGTGAAACAGTACGGTTTATGAGGATGAATTTAAAATTTGGCCCTTTTCTCAGAATGTTCCGGAGTTCCCGGAGGACCATTTAGCGGAGTCTTGCTCTCACATTCATAACAAACCACTGTATTCTAGGACGATTTTCAAGAATTTGTCTTTACTATGGGTGTTGCGGACATTCAGCGCCAGATGACCAATGGTGGTCAATGCGTTGGTCATGCAATGATTTTACTCTCACAATGCTACAACAAGTAATAGTTTTTAGGATTTCCAGAATTGGCATTACGCCAACAATAGATTTATAAAAAAAAATCGCAACTTCAAAATATAATCTTCTACGGTGTTAGGCCATTTGGCCGAATGCTGTTTGGGCTTACGCCATTTGGCCGAGTGCCGTTTGGCCGAACAGGTCGTTTGGCCGAATGTCGTTACCTTAGTTTACGAGTGGTCTTTCTCCCTACTTCCTTCTTCTTTCTTCCTTCCTCCTTATTCCCTCTTCCTTCTTTCTTCTTTCTTCTTTTTTCCGTCCTCTACCTTCCTTCTTCTTTCTTCCTTCTTTCTTCTTCCTTCTTTCTGCTTCCTTCTTTCTTCTCACTTCTTCTTTCTTCCTTCCTTCTTCTTACTTCTTCCCTCTTCCTTCCTCCTTCGTTTTCCTTACTTCTTCATTCTTCCTTTTTCTTTTTTCCTTCTTCCTTCTCCTTTCTTCGTTCGTCCTTCTTCCTTGGACCTTCTTCTTCTTTGTTCCTTCTTCCTTTTCCCTTCTTTTTTATTTCTTATTCCTTCTTCCTTCGTTTTTGTTTTTTCTTTCTTCTACCTTCTTCATACTTCATTCTTCATTTTTTCCTCTTCCTTCTTCCTTCCTCCATCTTCCTTCTTCTTTCTTCCTTCATTTCCTTCTTCTTTCTTCCTTCTTTCTGCTTCCTTCTTCTTTCTTCCTTCTTACTTTTTCCTTCTTCCTTCTTCTTTCTTCCTTCTTCCTTCTTCCATTTTCCTTCTTTCTTCTTCCTTCTTCATTTTTCCTTCTCACTACTCACTTCGTAAGGAAACGTATTTCAACTATTCGGCCAAACGGCCAAATGGCGTTCGGCCAAATGACCCTTTCGGCCAAATGGCATTCGGCCAAATGACTCTAAACCTCTTCTACACCTTGTCATTTCTCCTGATGTTCCAGAACTTTCTAAAACCACTTAGTGGCCATCCGGGATGAATGAGTAGTCCTTGTATTGATTTTGTTCGCTCATTGCTACAACACTAAAATTCTAAAAAGTCTCAGTTTTCTAGGATAAACTTTCAGAATCGGCAACTTCTCCGGATGTTTCGGAGCTTTCAGTGGTCCACTTAGTTGCCTTCTGGTGTCAGAGGGTAGTCCTTGCAATGATTTGGCTCTCAACACACGGATTACAAAAAAACTGCAGCTTTCTATTTTTTTATTTATATTTATTTATATTGAAAAGTATTTATGGCCACTTAACGCCCTTCGGGGTCCTGTCCTGCAATGGAAACTATAAAGTCAGCACGTCTGGTGGCTTTAAAACAATCAGAAACACACTGCTGAGGCAATTTCAAGAATGTCCATGGCCACCTATGACCCCTCGAGGAACCTGTTCTGGAATGGCCAATTGAAGATCTGCACGTCTGATGGACCCAAATCACTAAAAATCAACCTGCTGATGAAATATCAAGAAGTTTGATACCCATATTGCTATTTACCAATCGAAATCCACGATCAGTATAATCTATGCAGGACATGTCCCTAGAAATCTGGATTTCCCGGTGATCCGAGGGTCCGGCCCGGTCCAATACTAAAACAGCATGATAAAGGACAAAATTCTGAATCGAATGAGTCCAAAATGGTTGAAAACGGTTTAAAATTGCCTAAGATATAAGCATTTTAGTTTCGTGGGTACCCGGGTACCCTGCCGGCCATTTAAAGGGTAAAAAAATGTCGGAACCCCTCCCTCCACCCCTCCTTAATCAAAATTTCAGTTAACCCGTACAATCGATTTTGGCCGTCATTATTGTGGATATGACAAAGTTTCAACCTCCTACTATGAAAATTCATTTAGATATCGCGAATTGAATTTGAAAAAGGTACCCGGGTACCCAGCCGGCCACACAAGGGTTTCGTCGATTTCTAAAAAAATCGCCTTGCGCCTTTAAGGGTTAAAGCCCGGACTCTCCATTAAAAGAGTTCCAAATTATTTTATCTACAGAAATGATCGTCTTGACAGCGCCGGTCGTGGGGTCGCCATTGTCATTAATAGACGTATCAAACATAAATTATTTTCTTCGTTTGAAACCAAAGTTTTTGAAACCTTGGGAGTTTCTGTTGAAACACATTTGAAACAAATTTGGTCAATTTTCCTTCATTGCAGCCTATTTGCCTTTTCAATGCAATGGGCAGCAAAAGAATTTGTTGAAAGCTGATCTTCAAATTCTGACTCGCAACAAATCAAAATTCTTCGTAATTGGTGACTTCAATGCCAAACACCGTTCATGGAATAATGCTCAAAGCAATTCCAATGGTAAAATTTTATTTGAAGATTGTTCTGCGGGATATTATACTATTCAATATCCCAATGGACCAACTTGTTTTTCTTCCAGTCGAAATCCTTCTACAATTGATTTAGTTTTAACGGATTCAAGTCAGCTGTGTGGCCAATTGGTAACTCATGCTGACTTTGACTCTGATCACCTTCCTGTGACATTTGAAATCTCACAAGAAGCCATTTATAATCCAATCAGCTCTACTTTTAATTATCATAGAGCTGATTGGGATTTATATAAAACATATATCGATAGGAATTTTGATGTTAATATTCCTTTGGATACCAAAAGTGATATTGACAATGCGCTCGTATCTTTGCCAAATTTAATTGTCGAAGCCAGAGGCATTGCAATTCCTAAATGTGAAATTAAATTCAACTCCATTATTATTGACGACGATCTTCAGCTACTGATCCGTCTTAAAAATGTGAGGTGAAGGCAATATCAAAGAACTCGCGATCCCGCGTTGAAAGTTATTTGGCGAGATTTGCAAAATGAAATTAAAAAACGTTTCGCTATTCTGAGAAATACCAACTTTGAGAATAATGTCTCGAAGTTGGATCCCAGTTCGAAACCCTTTTGGAAATTAACGAAAATTCTTAAAAAACCTCAAAAGCCAATTCCAGCGCTTAAAGAGGGAAATAAAATTTTATTAACAAATGGCGAAAAGGCTCAAAAACTTGCTCAGCAGTTCGAGAGTGCCCATAATTTTAGTCTAGGTCTCACTAGTCCAATTGAGGATCAGGTTACACGGAGCTTCGAATACATTCTCAATCAAGAGAATGTTTTTGACCCTTCGTTGGGAACTAATTTGGATGAAGTGAGATCTATTACTAGAAAATTTAAAAATATGAAAGCTCCGGGTGATGATGGTATTTTCTACATACTTATCAACAAACTTCCTGAGAGCTCTTTATCCTTTTTGGTTAATTTATTTAACAAATGTTTTCAATTGGCATACTTTCCAGATAAATGGAAAAACGCCAAAGTTGTTCCAATTTTGAAGCCGGACAAAAATCCAGCTGAGGCTTCTAGTTATCCTTAATCAGTTTGCTTTCTTCAATAAGCAAACTGTTTGAAAAGATTATTTTAAATAGAATGATGGTTCATATTAATGACAATTCTATTTTTGCTGATGAGCAATTTGGTTTTCGCCATGGGCATTCAACCACTCATCAGTTATTAAGAGTTACGAACTTAATTCGGCTCAACAAATCTGAAGGATATTCGACTGGAGTTGCTCTTCTTGATATAGAGAAAGCATTTGACAGTGTTTGGCATGAAGGTTTGATTGTAAAATTGATGAATTTTAATTTTCCTCTGTATATTATTAAACTGATCCAAAATTATTTATCAGATCGCTCACTGCAAGTAAACTATCTGAATTCTAAATCTGATAGATTACCTGTAAGGGCTGGTGTCTCCCAAGGCAGCATACTGGGGCCCATATTGTATAACATTTTTACTTCTGACTTACCTGATTTACCACCAGGGTGTCAAACATCTTTGTTTGCAGATGACACAGGTCTCTCAGCCAAAGGGCGTAGCCTTCGTGTCATTTGTAGTAGATTGCAAAAAAGTTTGGATATTTTCTCCACTTACTTGCAAAATGGAAAATTTCCCGAATGCTTCCAACACTCAGCTTATAATTTTCCCACATAAGCCGAGATCTTCTTATTTGAAACCTTCTAGCAGACATATTGTCACTATGAATGGGGTTCCAATTAATTGGTCTAGCGAAGCTAAATATTTAGGACTTCTGCTGGATCAAAAATTAACTTTTAAAAATCACATTGAAGGCCTTCAAGCCAAATGTAACAAATATATCAAGTGTCTATATCCACTTATAAACAGAAAATCAAAACTTTGTCTTAAGAACAAACTTTTGATTTACTAACAAATTTTGAGACCATCCATACAACATGCTGTGCCAATATGGACTAGTTGCTACAATACCAGAAAGAAGGCACTTCAGAGGATTCAAAATAAAATTTTGAAAATGATTCTGAAGTTGCCTCCTTGGTATAGTACCAATCAACTTCATAGAATTTCTAATATTGAGACATTGCAACAAATGTCCAACAAAATAATTTCCAATTTTAGACAAAAAAATCGTTGCAATCTTCTATTGCAACGATTAACTCTTTGTACCCTTAGTATAAAATAGGTTAAGATTAGTTTAAGCTGAAAACATTGTAATTCCTACATGGTTCAATTCAACCAGAGGAAAAATTCTAACTGCCAGAGGTAATTGAAATGTATTAATAATAACTAAAAATATAACATAGCAAATAAGGATGATAGGGTTAAGAAAACACGGAACACCTAGTCTAAGAGATGAATGCATGTATTAGATAATTAGCAAATAAAATTAGTTAAAAAAAAAATCCTTTCTTGAGAAAACAGAACAATAATACTGCTTTTGGCCATGCATCGGAGCCCTAGCCGCATCCCTGTCTTGCTTCTAGAATATCACCAGTGAAACTCTTAAAACCCGGGATTTAGCTCTGTTTACAAGACCATTTCAAGCAAGAGAATTTGTTCAGTAATAAGAACTTCCGTGTGTTCCCTCACTACCATTGTTCACCAGTTCAAGAAGAGTTAGTACGTATTTAAACCCCTAACTCTATTTTACAGCAGTCAGTTCAGCCTAGGACCGGGTTTTTTTAACTAATTGCTTGAAAAGTTGTTTCCGCTGCATACAGTTTAGCCTCAAACAAGAGGAATTCGAGTCTTTCAACTGTCTGCAAGGTAACATTAATTATGTTTTATGAGACTGCTGTTGGTAGCGGGAACTAAATACGATAAATCCTTATTTACCACAACTTATTGCCCTAGCTAGAAAAATGGATTAAGCTAGGGCTCTGGTAGATCTTACACCGCAACACACTACGTCAAAGAAAAGTATAGTGTCTTTCTTTTTTCCAGGCAAGGCTAAACGGAAATTTGCAAACAGACGCCTGAGTAGGTTAACTCAGGTAGTGTGGGGCTGGGTGTTCTATAGAAGCTCACCCGACCCACGAAAACCAAAACCCTTTCGAGGGCCGCACCTTGTTTTTGCTTTGATCATTTTGGACGGAGTGATTCTAACCCTTTCCTTCCCATGGTAGCTGTAAGAGCTCCATCAAATTTTGCACCTTCCAACATTCATCGAATTATTTCAACAAAAATCAGTATTTAGCACAACTTAATGGTTTCATTAGACTGCAAATATAATTAATTTTGAGTAACAATAGTGAAACTATTGAAAGCAATCAAGTAACTATTGATTTACAATCAAAAACTTTTTTTTCGTTTTCCACTAATTTTAGCTATGCCAAAAAACTTTTGTTCTAGCATTTGTTCCATAGAAATAGATGATTCCTTCCTATTGAAATCTTTGAAAAAAGTCGTGGGAAAGAGAGGGTTAACACCAATATACGTTTTGATACCCTCTGAGTCAGCTGACAGATATTATCAATTCAGTGCAAAACCGAATTATAGCCGCTATCGAAATTGGATTTTTTCTCACAATCCATACCCAGCTTCGGAAGTGGTGCGCTGTTTTCATTTAGTGATGTGCTATACAACGCACCACTTCCGAAATTAGGTTTAACCAGGGTTTCGACTTTTCGTTTCAATGAGACCAAAGCAAGCGTTTTTCGGGCCAAGGGAAAATCTTGTTTCGTTGTTTATGTTGAGGATCATCTTTCATCCATCAATCTTTTCTCTAGAATTAGCATTGGAAGATGAACGAAAATCTTGCCTATTAGATGAAAATCCTTTTTCGTTTCATTACTTTTACCTCTCACTCACTTTTCGCGAGAATTATCGCAGAACAATTACAAAATTGTATGGCCGCGCCGGGATTCGAACCCAGAATAGTAACAATAATAGCTGTTGGGATGCACCTACTTTAGCCACACCACCACGCTATCTGTATGAAAGCGTTAAGTTATTTGTTCCACATAAGCTACTACCATTTGCATTGATGATGGCACGATAAGACTCGAATATGAAAGAAAAAGAGCAAACCAACGTTTAGTGGCAATCGAAGTGAGCGAAAAATCACTCTCCATGCTGTTTTTCTTTCTCGAAAAGTGATTTCTCCCCGAAAACTTTCGTGAGGGAAAATCATGTGCTCGTGAGATTGAGTGAGCATTACGAACCCTGGGTTTAACGTATGGATTGTGAGAAAAATCCAATTTCGATAGCGGCTATAATTCGGTTTTCTACTGAATTTATAATATACTAGTTGACCCGGCAGACGTTGTCCTGCATAGTAGGCGCGAACTGCCCATGCGAAATTCCCATACGAATCCTTTTTTTAGTTTTTCACGATTTACTCATCTTTACTAATGATTTTCGATCGAGGAAATATCATATAAACCCGTCGGAAACGATAACGAACATATTTGCTGAACGGATGACGAAAATCCATCCAGCCTTTTTTGAGTTATGCGGATACGAACACAGACCATTTCATTTTTATATATAAGAAGATTTAAAAGCTTTCGTCCAAGTAGGGTAGGACGGGGCAAGATGAGCACCCTAAGAATGATACTTAATACCTTCTCAGCAAGCATACTTTTCTATATTACAATACAACAGTTATTATTTGTTGCATCTGATCTAACATCTAGACTGGAACGCGAATTTCAAAAAGAACGGTAATATCGATAAATGTGACCTAACTAAGACTCTGTTTTTGGCTGGTTCAAATACACTAAGGGGCAAGATGAGCGTCCCTACGGGGCAAGAAGGACACCCTTCTAAAAATCATTTTTTCTTACTAAAATGTATTAGAGCACCAATATTCACAAAAAAAATATCTTTTAATGCGCATTGGCCATATTAGAACAATAAAACAGTTTTTGGGATCGATATGTTATTATTTTTCATTGATACCATCAAAATCACATTGAATAACAAAAATCAGTTGAAAATTTCAGTAAATTTGATAATGTACGTTACTCAACAGATTCAGCGCATAGTAAATCATAATTGTAAGTTGTTCAAACGAATTTTAGTATTTTGTGGATTATTTGATTGTTTCAAAAGGGGGTGCTCATCTTGTCCCATACGAGACAAATTATTCAAAGCTTTTTAAGCTTTTTAAGCAAACATTTTACTGTGAATATTTTAAATGGCTCTAAAACATTCTTTGAAGACATATAATATGTGTAGTAGTGTGGTTCAAAAATTCGATTTTGCTCCACACCGCTCATCTAATTCTGTTCCATGTTCTGAGTGTCCTCTGAAAATTTGAGCTAATTTGGATGAAAACTGATTTAGCCAAGCCGTTTCATGTTTGCATGGAAATTAGTATGGGAAAATTAAATTTTCCGTCGTACTCAATATAGCGCTTCCCCATTGAGCGTAGGCAAAAAGATAACCCACATAGCTAAAAGGAATGCTCATGAGCATTCGCTCAATGAAAATCGCATCTTGATTAATCGTTCCAATAATTAGTAATCGATTTTAATACAAGTTGCAAATCTTTGGTCATGATCATTAAAGTTCTCTGAGGGCATCACTGAAACGTGCAGTGCAACATAGTGGCCTGAATTTGCTCTGCTATTTTTCGCACCAGAGGCAGCAATGTTGCACGGTGTAAAAAAATGGATTATTATCAAAGTTTCATGTACCTCTGATTTTTTTTCACAGAAAGTTGGACAAGGCCACTAGAAATGAGGTACGGGGTGTTTCAAAATCGGCGATTTTTTGAAAAAAGTGATTTTTATTGTTTTTTTCCTTAATATATCGTCTAAAAAGTCAATTGATAACTCAGTAATGGATAAATTATTGTAATTAGCCCTCAGAATTAAAAATATCCATTTTTGTTGCCTCTTTTGTATAGAAAACCTATCGTGAAACGGATCTAAAATTTTGAAAAATATGTTTTTTTTTGTGACTTGAGCGTTTTTAAAGTATGTTTTCGGATATTCATTTTACTTTTACTTTATTGACATTTTTTTTCATTTTTTTTTTCACCAAATATCATCTATTTCCAGCCTTGGTTGTCTGTTGTATTCACATTTTTTTCTTCCGACATTCGCACTAGATGGCCAGCCATTTGTCAGTTTGTCATATTTTATGGAATTCATAATATTGCGCATAAATCCCAAAATTTTATTCCCACCCTTGGGTTTCCGCGCCGAGCACTCAGCGCAAGATTCGGCGACAAGAGGAATGTTATGAAGTTGGTAGCCCTGATTTTTGACAATTAATGTCGATTGTTTGTGTGAGTTCACCGATGTCAAAAAATAGAGCTGAATTTTTCATTGTTAAATGCAAGTTTTGACAGTATTATTGTATGAGTGAAAAACATGTATAAAAGGTCTATCGGGGAAGCAGTCGCTGAAGACAAATGTCATTGTCTTCAACGACGAAACGGAAAGTTTCAATGCAAAAAGCAATATTTTCCTCTAGATACAGTGTCTCATATCTCATCATTACTGTGGCACACGCCATGTACAAGACCCACACTGAATATTATTTGCAGCACATTTTACTTTAAACCCATAAATCTTCCTGGCCTTCTTCTAACAGTGTTCACGCTTCATGTCCGAAATAGGCTATCGGATAAACTAGGGATTTATACAGAGCGAAATTCATTTCCGACTGCATGTTACCGAAGCTGTTGCTACAAGCCCAACTGTCCCATATTTGAGTGATTCCATTTCTGTGTGGGTCATTCATACAGTGGGCAGCAAGTTGGTTACGACAATTGTAAAAGACCATATTCGCAACAGCAATCCAAAGTATTCAAAGGAAACAATTTCTCCAAAACCTCCAACATTTATAACAATTACTATAACAATTTGTTGAGTGAATTACCATCTCAATCTTCAGTAAGACAAAAGTTTCCACCATTTCGTCTGCAAAACCAAACCCAAGTCTGCAATATGCGTAAGTACTGCCGAGATGAAGTACATGGTTGCGTGTAGAAACAGAGATAAGCTGAGGCCTAAGTTAGGTCTTGTATAATACAGACGGAAAAGAAATTCGCTCTTTAATACCCTTATTCTACCGATAAGCAATTACGGACATAAAATGTAAAGAAGCAGACTAGGAAGCTTTCAAACTTTCCGAGCGGAAGGTGCTGTGTACAATACATAGTGAGGGGCCAGTAAATGACGAGTGGCGCTTACGCATGAATTACAAGAAATCTCGCTTAACTTTTCAAAAGGACCTAAGTAACATTTTTTTCATGAATTAATTTGAATAGCGCAATCAACAGAAGAACATGAAAGCTATTGATTGCTGTATTCAAATAATTTCAGGGAAAAAATGTTACTTAGGTCCTTTTGAAAAGTTAAGCGAGATTTATATCATATGTTTAAAAGAGAAAATATTATGAATCTTTTAAAATACGGCGCACTTCAGTGGGCAGGTCATATATTGCAAATATCAAAATTTAGAATTGCAAAAACAATATTCAAGTGAATATTCATCAGGCAACAGTATAGATACCGGAGATAGAAGCAAAGATAGAAAAAGTTGTTGAAATTTACGCGAAAGTAATGCACATAAAGGGAATGCCAAAAAGCGCGTAATATTAACCGATATTTTCGCTTGAATGTATGCAATTTGTATTGCATTATGTCACTATTTAGTTGGGTAAGTGGCATAATGCTATACAAATTTCATACATTTAGGGTGAAATTGATGGAATAGATGCATGTATGCTCAGAATAGTGTAATTTTCTGCGCCTGTATTTTTTACGCGCTGATTAGTTTTCATTATTTTTTTCTGTGAGATTATTAAAACGCAAAAATTAAAAACAAAAGTAATGCTTGAAAAAAACGCCTTAACCAATAAAAATCAATATTCTTACAAATTTTAGACCTGTTTTAAAATAGGTTTTCTATACAAAAGAGGCTACAAATATGTATATTTTTAAATACGCGGGCTAATTACAATAATTTATCCATTACTGAGTTATCAATTGACTTTTAGACGGTATATTGCGATTTTTTTCACCATTTAGACTCTTATGATAAAAATTTCGTCTTGCTCAGATTCCGCTTTCGATTTCGCTGCTGGCTACCGTGCGCATTTCACTTGAAGATTGTGACAGCTGCCGCAAGCCCCCTCATGTTTACATATTTTTTCATTGTTCTTATCTCTCCAGCTGATCATGTTTACACAACAAAACCAGCTGGTGCTCGATGTTTACATTCAGTCCCATTGTTCTCAACCGACCACGTGGTTGACAATCAAGGTAATCTATGAAAAGGTTGTCGAAAATGCCTTGAAATACAAAATTGACAACTCTTGAATTTCGTCGATCGAATCTAATCATTCGTGAAAAATACAATATTAAGGAAGAAAACAATAAAAATCACTTTTTTCAAAAAATCGCCGATGAAATATTTTTAAACACCCCGTACCTCATTTCTAGTGGCCTTGCCTAACTTTCTGTGAAAAAAAATCAGAGGTACATGAAACTTCGATAATAATCCATTTTTTTACACCGTGTGTTGCCTGTTAAGTAGTAACGCAATCAGCTCTAGAAAACTACGATATAGATTAAAATCGATTACTAATTATTGGAATCATTGATTAGGACGCGGTTTTCGTTGAGTGAAAGCTCTCAAGTATTGCTTTCAGCTATGTGGGTTCTTTTTTCACCTGCGTGCAATGGGGAAGCACTATAATCAGTACAATGGAAAATTTAATTTCCCCATACTAATTTCCATGCAAACTTGAAACGGCTTGTGCTAAATCAGTTTTCATCCAAAATCAGCTCAAATTTTCAGAACAGACAGAATCTGATGAGCGGTGTGGAGCAAAATAGAGTTTTTGAACCACCCTAATGTGTGGTTGGTTATCTTCATTAAAAAAAAAACATGTTTTTAAAAACTTTATTTTCTAATGCTGATTTCTTATAAGAAAATTCAAGTTTCCACCAACTTTTACTAATTCATCTGTTTTTCAGAATCATTTTATTTTTATACTATCTTTTCGGTCTCAAGTCTTTTGTTGGACTATACTTTAACAGTGTGCGGGGTTATTCAGGGAGAAAATAGCTTAAGAGCGGTAAAATTATGGGGCGCTTTTCTTACCCGGGTGGCGATCTTGCCCCGTCCTCCCGTACTAACTTGTATGGTCAAAGCTCATTTTTATTGTGTGAGACAGGGATGCCAGATGATATTTTCAAATGTCTTCACAGTCGTTTAAAAATGTCTTCAAATGTCTTCAATATTAAAATTATGAATATTAGCGAAAAATTTCAAAATGCAATAGGTCTGTGAATTCAATCAAGTCCTTATTTTATTGATGTGGAATAATGTTTATTTTTTAATACTTAAATTGTTAGAATTTTAGAGAATATTTTTTAAATATAATTTAAATATTTTTTTAAAATATTTATATTTAATTTAAAATTTCCACGAGATAGTGTATAACGAGTTTCGCTGGATTTTTTATTGAAATTCCACTGGCTATTTTTACTGAACTTCCACGTGAAATTCTTCCAAATTATTTTTAAAGAATATCCTGTACGGATTCAATATTTACTATGAGATTTTTTGTAGGAACTTCCGGATAAATTTCTGGAGCAACTTCCGGATAAATCCTTGATGGAGCTTCTTATTATTGCGCATAAGCCCCAAAATTTTATTCCCACCTTTTGGTTTCCGCGCCGAGCACTCAGCGCCAGACTCGGCGACAAGGAGATAGTGGTCATGTTGGTACTCCTGATTTTTTGACAACTGATGTTGATTGGTTGTGTGAGTGCACCGGTGTCAAAAAATAGAGCTTTTAGCTGAAAATTTAGTTGTCAAATGCATATTTTGACAGAAATATAGATGTATGAGTGAATAAAATGTACAAATGCTCTATCGCGGAAGCAGTCGCTGAAGTCAAGTGTCAATGGTTTCAGTGACGAAACGAAAAGTTTCAATGCAAAAAGCAATACTTATACTAATTTATTCTGTATGGAGCTTCTAATAACTTCTAAAACTCCTGACGAAATTTCCCGAAGATTTCCTCTTGGAGCATCCAAAGAATTTATTGAAGGAACTTGCGGAGGAATTGCTGGAGGATTTTCAGGAGAAATTCTTGAAGAAACTTAAGAAGGAATTCTTGTAGGAACTTCAGAATACATTCCGGAGGGATTTTCTGGAGAAATTCCTGAAGGATTCTCCTGATGAATTTCTGAAGGATATTTCTTAGGAATTACTGAAGTATTTCTTGGTGTTCAGGAATTCCACAGGAAATTCCTTCAGTAATTCCTAAGAATATCCTTCAGAAATTCATCAAGAAAATCCTTCAGGAATTTCACCAGAAAATCCCTCTAGAATTTACCCTGAAGTTCCTACAGGAATTCCTTCTTGTTAAGAAATTTCTAAACAAACTTCCGAAGGAATTCTTGGAAGTAGAAATGCAGAAATGCTGCAGAAATTTCCGAAAGAAATTATGGAGGAAATAACAGAGAAATTCATTAGTATACTTCCGGAGGCATTCTTGGAGAAGCTTTCGGCAACATTCTTGGAGAATCTTCCAGAATAATTCCTGGAGAAACTTCCGGAGGGATCCCTAAAGAAGCTTCCACGGGAATTCCTGGGGGAACTTTCGAAAGAATTTCTGGAAGAACTTCCGGAGGAATTCTTAAAAACAACTGCTGGAGGAGTTCGTGAAGGAACTACCGGAGGAATTATGGAGGATCTTCCGAAGGAATTCTTGGATATACTTTCGCTGGAATTCGTGGATGATCTTATGGAGGAGCTTTTAGAGGAGATCCGAAAGGAATTCCTGGAGGATTTTTTGGGGAAATCCCTGAAACTTCCGGACGAATTCGTTGAGGAATTTTAGGAGAAATTTCAGAAAGAATACCAGAACGATTTTTCTCAGAGAAAATAATGGAAGAATGACCAAAGATATTTATAGAAGAATTACCAAAGGAATTCAAGGAAGAATTTTACTAAAGCGTGTATCATGTTTCCTCGGGATTTGTTTTAAGAACATTTTCCTGTAGTAATTTACCATGGAAATTCTGAGAAATATCTTTTTAACGCCAAAACAATTTCAATTTCTTGTTGACATTTGTAAGAATTTTCCGAGGAATTTTCTATGGAAATTAAATGAGACAAAATTCTTGTGGAAATTGAAAAGGATTTTTTTGTGGGAGTTCATCGGAAATTCTTTTTATTTTACACGAAAAATTCTATTAAATTTTCACTGAAAATTCTTTTAAAAATCCACGGGAAATTCAAAGAGTTTCCCGACGGATATTTAGAGGAATGTGGAATGATGGAATGGAAATGCCGAAAAGATCAGATGAATTCAGAAAGAAATAAAAAAAATAAATCAGCTCAACGGTTGAATAGATTAAATCTAGTCATAGAAGAATTCTGTCTATGTTTGCCGCATGTTAGATCGGTCATTGCGTTCCGATTTAATGGTCGAAATACCTTTTCACAGACACGCCAAAAACGACGCCGCCGCCATGAGGTCTAAAATGCATTACAGTTATCAATCGGCTAATGTGAATGTATTTTTATATTAAATATAAATTTTGAGATTCTAAGCCCGAGACAAACACTATTATAACTTATGTAATATTCATTAAGTTTACATATAGAGGTAGTAGAATTTATAAGTAATAAAATTGTATTTTCTATTCGCTGGCTTATTGATTGTCTTCAAGTATCTTCAAATAAGTATACAAGTCTTCACATATTTTGAAAAGTCTTCAAAATGTCTTCACAAAATAAATGTCTTCACGGAGATTCAAATGTCTTCAAATTGAAGACATGTCTTCAAATCTGGCATCTCTGGTGTGAGAAGCAAATTAAGGAAAAAATGTGCTAAGCATCACTGAGCTAGAGCAAATATGACGCGCGCGCCACGAGTGATCAATTAGCCACCTAGTGATTCTTTGAATTGACCAATAAATCAGTGAACGTTGGATATTTGTCGAGTGTTATGTCTGTATTTCTGTGGTATTACTGTTCTGTTTTCTTAAGGTGGTTATACAACAAAGCCACAAATCGGCCATCTTGGAAACCACGTGCTTTTTCTAGTGATTTTTCAAGAGCACGAATTGAGAGAACCACAACGCCCATGGAGATGACACATCCGTAGATCGTTTGCGTACTCATGCTAAACAATCGACTTTAATTCCAGCATTGTACGAAAAATATTACGCTAGATTCGAACTTTTCATAACAGGAGTAGAAACCGAGTGGTGAATTTGAAATTCACCACTTGGCTTGATTGTATAATCACCTTAAGAAAGGATTGATTTCTTATTGATACCCCACTCCCCCTAAATTGTCCACGTGGTATAACAATACGGGAAGTGCTACAATAGATCTAATCTTCTCCGTTCACGTAAGGGCCACGTGCCACAGCCCGATATGTGTAAGGACATAAACGGGAACCTTCTTACAAACAAGCGTGAGGTGATCCAAAGGTGGCGGCAGCACTACGAAGAGCACCTGAATGGCGATGTGGCAGACAACGGTAGCAGTATGGAAATGAACCTAGCAGCACGCGCGCAGAACATACGACTTCCAGGAAATCCAGGAGGAGATCGGCCGGCTGAAGAACAACAAAGCCCCTGGGGTTGACCATTGACCAACTACCAGGAGAGCTTTTTAAACACTGTGGCGAGGCACTGGCTAGAGCGCTGCAAGGGTTGGGAGTATGAGGTTCTGCCGCAGGAGTATGAGGTTCTGCCGCAGGAGTGGATGGAAGGTGGCGTGTGTCATATCTACCAAAAGGGGGATAAGCTGGATTGTATCAACTACCGTGAATCACATTGCTGACCACCGCCTACAAAGTACTCTCCCAAATTTTATGCCGCCGACTAACACCAGTTGCAAGAGAGTTCGTGGGTCAATACCAGGCGGGATTTATTGGGTGAACGCTCTTTTTTTCCATTAGGGTGGGAATCTGCATCCAGACACCGGTGGGCTATCGGCGACGGGGTTAGCTGCCGCCGACCCGCTAAAACCACCCTGTTTACAGACCCTGAACAGTCTTGCGACATTACTTCTGGGAGGGGTCTGTGCGATTACGCAGGCCCACATACTAGCTACCCACTAGCTTCAAATCACAACACTAGCTACCCACTAGTTCCTCTACCTCGTGACTAGCTACCCGCTAGTTCCTCTACCTCTTGACTAGCTACCCGCTAGTACCTCACCCTCCTGACTAGCTACCCACTAGTCGGCGCTATCCGACTGCTGGTCGGCGCGCCAATTGCGCTGCAAAATGCTGGCAATCTGAGTGGTAGCGGCCCAGACCGCGTTCCACTTTTCAACTTCTTGACACATCCTCTGGATAAGATTATCCGGGGTAGTGTCCCTCCCGCACACCTCAAACATTCCGCTCCTCACATCGACGAAACGAGGACATACGAATAGTACGTGCTCGGCAGTTTCGTCGACCCCTGGGCAGTCCGGGCAGACGGGAGAGTCCGTATGCCCAAACCTGTGTAGGTACCACCTAAAGCAGCCATGGCCTGACAGGAACTGTGTCAGATGGAAGTGAACTTCCCCATGCCTCCTATTAACCCATCTTGATACGCTAGGTATCAGCCGATGGGTCCACCTACCCTTAGAAGAGTTATCCCAGTCCCGTTGCCACTTGATAGTCGAGGTGACTCTAATGGCTTTACGGGCTCCTCTGGTTCCGCGCATTTCGAAACTCTCCTCGTCTTCCCGTATGACTAGCCCAATGGGTAACATACACGCAATCACACAAGCTGCATCCCGTGATACCGTGCGGTAGGCACTTATCACTCTGAGGCACGCTAGCCTGTGTACACTCTCCAGCTTCTTTAGGTTACGTTCGACGCTAAGCCCAAGCTGGACCGCCGTATCTAAGGATAGATACGGCAACTCCAGCTAATAATCTGCGTCTGCTGGAGCGCACCCCCGAGCTATTGGACATCATCCTGGATAATGCCGCAATAGCTGTCAAAGCTCTCCTGCAGGCGTAATCTAAGTGACTGCCGAAGTTCAGTCTATCGTCGATTAACACCCCGAGGAGCTTCACCTCCCGCTTGGAAATGATCTCACAGTCGCTCACGCGAACCACTGTCTACTGTACCGACTTACGGTTGTTAACAACAACCAATTCCGTTTTACGATGAGCTAGCCCCAGCTGCCTTGAGCTCATCCATTCCTCTACTATAGCGATCGCGTGGGGCGCCGTCAGTTCCACCTCAACAACCGACTCGCCGTAGCGAAGCCAACGATCTTAACACCTGGGGGGAACTTCAGTCTTAAAACCAGGGCTTGTAAAAAGTGCAGATTTGTGAATATACTCTATGATAATTTGTTGCATGGAAATTCTCAGATTCGTCGAAAGAGAGGAGATACACATATTCGATGTACTGTGTTTGTCGCACAAATACTGCACAAGAGAGTTGTCTTGCTTCATTTTTGCGTATGAAGTATTGTTGCTCGGTGTTGCAACCTACTCACAACATCATTTAGCGACAAAGCTTCTCTCTCGCTTTGCTTGTGTTGCTGGCATTATTTACTGGTTTGTTTTGCTCGGAAGTTCCATTTCTACGGGTCGGGACCGAGAAGGATTGCTTCATGCTACAACATGGCACTGAGGAGATACATGTTTAATTCGTTCAGTACTGTAGTAAGAGAGCGTATAGACACAATCAACATACGTTCACAATTCGCACGCTGGAAGCGTGCAATAATAGAATGGTGGAGCATAGGGAATGCACCTAAATTTTGAACTAAAAAACGGGAATTTCAATAATTCAATTATTTTCTATGAGAACATTAATGCTTTCAGAGAAATAATACCTTATGTGAATAAATCCTTAGAATATTCTGAAAATTGTCTCCCACAAACTTTTTCCAACTCCAGCATTTTCAGTTAGAAAACATGCCATCAAAACAGGAAGTACTGTGGCACACATTGTACACTACTATTAACCTTCTGTCTGTGCTCAAAAAAACTTACGTTGTCTGTGCTCTGGGGTCAAATTGACCCCAAATTGAAATAGCTATAACTTTTTTAATGTTTGACCAATTTTGGATTTTTGGGGCTGTTTCGAAAGATAATTTAATCATCTTTCAGGTTGTTACCAAATATTGACTATTGATGGGCGGGTACATCGCGGGGAGGGGTTTTAGTGAACAAGGGTACAAAAACAGTGATTTTTCATGATTATTTTACTTGTATCCGAAAATCCTACCCATTTTGAACTGCACCTTTTTTAAAAAGGTTATGCAGGAAGGCATGTGCTTTGGCATGAGGCGTTGGTTAGTTTAGGCCGCCAGGGTGTGGTATCTTTGAATTCATTATTTTAGACTACTCAAGATATTCCGATATATAGAATTCTCCTCAGTGTAAATATTCTTATCGCACACATTTAAAAATTGGAAGAAGTGCTCATTATATTGAGTACCGCTTTGTAGTGCTAGACATCCTGAACAGTGTTGCCGAATACAACTTGGGTGTAGGTATGAGGGATCTCAAGCTAAAGTAATATTTCATATATGCTAGAATATTGCAAGTACACTAGCGTCGCCTATTTGTAAATTTCCTAATTATTTATTCCGTCACATGACAGTCCATTCCCATCAGACGAACTTTGTTAAGGACGTTATCTTTACAAATTGATTGTGATATTCTACAAAGTTGTTCGAAATATCAAACCCATTGTGGACAACATTTAAATAATTTAGAATTCATCCGCATGGTGGCGCTATCGTCTATGAGACAACCAGTTGAATAAGATATCTCAGAGTCTGTAAAATTTAGACAGTTGTGATCAGTACTGTTATTTCTCATTTTCAATGAGAGATGTCACGTGATGTTTACATATCTGCCCTTTTCAATATCTATAGAAACGCGAAGGATGAATGGCATGCTACAAAAATCTCTTTTTTATGTCGTGACAGGGCATGAAAGTGTGCAATATCTGCTTTATTTTTTGTTTATTACCACTTTCAACTTGGTGAATCAAAGGAGTATGATTAATTTATCGACTTGTCACTATTCTTCGCACATATCTATTAGAATAACTTAGAAAAATTGATATTAAAATAAAGCACAACATCCTTTCATGACTGCCTTTCATGCGAAATCGGTCAAAGAAACCACGATTATGTCATTAGGTCGCCTGAAATAGAAAAAGGCGCTTTGCTCTGTATCTTGTGACGATCACGACCTTTCCAGTACTGGTGGTGATATTCTACAAAGTTGTTCGAAAGATTAAACCCGGAGAATATCTCATTATTTCGTAATTCATCCGCATGGTGACACTAGCGTCTATGAGACAACCAGTTGAATAAGATATCTCAGAATCTGTGATATTCGGAGAGTTGTGCTGCAAAGTGTCACCGTTCAAGTCACGCAAAGCGTGACAATAACAAAATCCAGGTCATGTGTCAAGTACTCAATTGTGATGTTCAATGTGGATCTCACATGCTTGGTGTAACGATCACCATGAAAGTGACATTTTAGTAACTAGCGCTGGGTCACTCACCATGTCTTCACTTCTTCTGCCCGTGATCACCAGCATGAATGATAGGAAAACTTTTCTGATTTTGTGGTTGTCATATCCGTGTCATCTTGACTATCGTGATGATCACTTGTCCTATGCGGTGTTTGGTTCGAAATCAACGCTCGTCAGCAATAACGCAATAATCCACTTAGCGGAAATTAATGGATTTTCGCTGTAATAAAAATGCATGAAGCCAAAATAGAATTTAAGTGTTCTTATTGTTTATGTTGACTTTTTGTGCAATATTTTAAGAGGTGCTGTGAAAAGAAAAGTACATACATACACTACTAGAAATCCACACATATTTATTGGCAAAAATCCATAGATTTAACTTATGATGTATATCAGTGCACACATAACCATTCTCCACGCGACCTACTAATAAAATATATATCCAGATAAACTTTATGTGTGGTCTCGAATTAGCAATTATTTAATTTATGTGTGGTTCTATATCGATTATATTAGGGTGGAGCTATTGCAAAAATTTATAACGGTGACACATATATCTTATATAGATATTTTTGGCAGTGTAGGTTTTCCAAATTTGATCCAGACTATCTTTTGAAAAAGGCCAAATTTTTTTTATTGATTTTTTCAAATGGATACAATCAAAAAACGACGCATCCTACAAAAAAATGTTGTATGGGTGACTATCGCAAAATCAGTCAAAGTTTCTAATAAAGATATCGGAAACAATTCAAATTGAGCCCTACACTGAAAAAAATCACTTTTAAAAATTAAAACTCGATTTGCGAAAAAAACGCTTTTTTTGATTTGTATGAAATTGTGTCTCAAGATAGGAAATTATGTTCCCTACCAACCGTCTATACATCGCAAGCTTGACACTTTCAAGGGAAAAAAAATTTCTAACAAAAAAAATTTCTTGTCGGAATTGATTTTTTTTTTCAGTGTCAAGGAGTGTCAGTGGAATTAGCATATACATACATACATACATAAATTAAAATATTCCTGTACAGTTAAGCAGAGAACAATATTTAGGTCGTAACTAATCGCAACGGATAAACATACACTGAAAATAATTTTGACAAGAAAAAGGTTTTGTTAGAATAACTTTTTTTCCTTCAAAGTGCCCAGCTTGCGATGTATGGACGGTTGGTAGGGAACATAATCAGCTATCGTGAGGCACAATTTCATTCAAATTAAAAAAGGCGTTTTTTGCAAATCGAGTTTTAATTTTTAAAACTGATTTTTGTCAGTGTGGGGCTCAATTTTAATTGTTTTCGATATCTTTATTAGAAATTTTGACTGATTTTGCGATAGTCACCCACACAACATTTTTTTGTAGGATGCGTCGTTTTTTGATTGTATCCATTTGAAAAAATCAATAAAAAAAATTTGGCCTTTTTCAAAAGATAGTCTGGATCAAATTTGTAAAAACTTAGTTTAACTAAGTTAATAGAGCCATTCACAAATATGGCCCATACAAATTTCAGAACCCTTCCATACAAAATACGTTACGAGAGGGTGGGTGGGGGCTGAAAATGATCCATTATAGCGTTATGTAATTTGTGAATGAATCCTTAATTTAACTATTGATTTATCCGATTTATCAATCAAAACGACGTCAGTCCAATCAAACGACAACAAAATCAAAATTACTTTTCACTTTTCACTTTTCAAAATTACAGGTCGTCATTACTATGGAGCTTGTATTCAATATTGCATTCAAGAAAAAGTTGGATGTAAAATTAGAGGCTATTGAACACAAAAATAAGCGTTTGAATATTTCCATGGCGTGTAATTTTCAGAATTTTTAACTGTGTACTCACGTGTCAGCTTCTACATGTCACGATGCGCTTGCAGTGATTGTCAGTAAAGAACACCGTTTAAAAGACTGGTTGTGATATTCCACAAAGTTGTGAATCATTTCTTAACTGAACTAATCTTCAACATAATGGTTTTTGCCTTCCAAACAAATTTGTAGTATACAGCTACTTGCCAAATTGTATAGATTCCGAGACATCCTACCTTGCCGAAGGTCTCATGTACACTAGCGCCGTTCGGTGGATCAATTCTGAACTAAACTAGTCTTTAACATAATGGTTTTGATCTTTTGAACAACTTTGTAGAAGACGGCTTCTTTCTAAACTGAATAGATTCCGAGATATCCTACCTTGCCGAAAGTCTCTTGTACACTAGCGCCGTTGGGTGGATGAATTCTAAACTAAACTAATCTTCAACATAATGGTTTTTACCATCCAAACAGATTTGTAGAATACAGCCACTCGCTAAATTGTATGGATTCTAAGATATTCTACTTTGCTGAAAGTCTTATTTATACTAGCGCTTTCGGGTGAGCGAATTTCGAACTAAACTAATATCCAACATAATGGTTTTGACTTTCCGAACAACTTTACAGAAGATGGCTACTTTCCAAGTTGAATAGATTCCGAGATATCCTACCTTGCCTGAACTAAGCTAAACTTTAACATAATGGATTTAAACTTGTGAACAACTTTGTAGAAGACGGTTTCTTTCTGAATTGAATAGATTCCGAGATATCCTACATCATCTTCCAAAAATATTTGCTAAAACTCTTCGAATTAACCACTAAAGCACCTTTTATTTGACAAAATTCCGTTCAAAATGATGATAAATCTACATTTTTCATTAAAAAAAATTGCTTCCTTTGAGCCTACTGTTGCGTTAGTGCTAAGGTCCTATTGTTGAGGGTATCGCTTCCATAAGAAATACAAGCAATACCACAACAATAGAACTGACATACAAAAAACATCGCAACGATAGGCAATTGCGTCCTATTATTGCGGCAGTTTGTTTTCATTGTAATAAAAACAAAGAATTTAAGTTTAAAACAATTTACGTCATATTTACGAAACTAGAATTAACGAGCATCCTATTCGATTACTGCAATGTAAAAAAAGATACACAGTTAATTTTTAAAGAATTTTTGAAAACAATTTTGTTTCGACGCGGCGTTTAACCCCTCCATAATAGGTCGTTTTACCCTACATCTACTTGCTAAATTGTATGGATTCCGTGATATCCTATATTGCAGAAAGTCTTATGAACAATGAATTCCAAACTAAATTAATCTCCAACAAAATGGTTTTGACCTTCCGAAGAACTTTGTAAAAGACGACTTTCTAAATCTAACCGCTTCCAAGATATATTAGATGTGTTATACTATAGATAGTGGAATATTCTACTACTAGATTCTACTATCTATAGTTATACCCAATTACTCTCTAACCCTTAGAAATAACCGCATGTTTTTGATGCGCGTGTGGATCAAACTGCTTCGTTAAAACATGTATTCAAAGAGAAGCGAGACAAGCGCTACAGCCTGAGAACAGCTGCAAAATTCAGAATTGTTTTGCTTTGTTATGTTTCATCTTCTCCCGTAACACAACGCAGGAGTGACATCAACACAAGAGTTCGTTACAATCGCTTCCCTCGGTAGGCGATCAAACAACGAACATGTATGATTCAGTAGCTTATGTGTGACAAGAGCATCGAAGCTTCGTGTTGCTTGCCGAATTTGTTTCCTCACTACCACTGGCTGCTTGTGAAGCAAGCAAGAGAAGGAGGCATGCGTGGTTTGCTCATCTTCGGTGGGTTGCAAGCCCTGCTTAAAACACTTTCGTACATAGTGTTCCATAGCACCGGGCCCAGGATAGATCCCTGAGGGACTCTTGCGGTGATAGAAGCACTACCCTCCCCTTCATCGGTATCGTATAAGAATACGCGATTCTGGAAATAGCTTTCCAAAATGTTGTACAGGCCCACCGGAATGCCCAACCGGAGTAACGAGAGCGCGATGGCATCCCAGCTTGCGCTGTTGAATGCATTCTTGACGTCGAGCGTGAAAATCGCACAGAATCGAGTTACCCTCCACTTGCGTTGTATCGCTACTTCCGCAGTTTTTACAATCGAGTTGATAGCATCCACCGTGGACCTGCTCTTACGAAACCCAAACTGATGGCTTGACAGGACGTTCGTACATTGCACGTAGCATTGGTGTTCAGGCATAGGTTGTCAAAACACTTTCTTTTACTACTACTGATGGCCTTGTTAAGGGCCAACTTCGCAGCTTTGAACGTTAAGCGGCGTTCATCCCTTAGCTGCTCAGAGCGAGCTCTCTGCATCCTTCGCCTAGCCCTAAGGCAGGTTGACCGAAGGTCTGCGATTGCTGCGCTCCACCAGTATGCTGGAGGTCTACCGTTCCTCGGTGGTGCCCTCCTCTGCATGCTGGCATCGCATGCACGTGACAGGACAGCTGTCAGTGCGTCCCCTGTAAGACTGTCAGTGTTACCCTCCAGTCCCAGTGCCGCGGTGAAAACTTCGCTGTCGAAGCTTTGGGCATTTCACCCACGGACCTGACGGGGATTCCTCAACCTCGATTGCTGAACACCACAGCTGATCAGCGGATGGCTAGGTGATCGCTGTGGGTGTAGCCCTCATCGACCCTCCAGGGCTATCACCCACTGCGCCGCGAAGATGAAATTTAACACAGCAAAATGTACACATTCACCCAGAAAATTGAAAAAAAATCACCACGCGTTTAAATGGGCCACTCACAGTCATACGGTAAGGCGCGAACTGAGCAGCCTGTCAGAGCGACTTGTGAGTGGCTGAATGCGAAATTAAATGGTCGGTGTTGGAAATGATGCACCCAGTCGCACTAACCACGGCGGCGATGAAGGCGACTGCAGATTATACTGAGATTCATGTTTTTCACTGCATTGACTGTGAAATATTTCTACCCTGGCAGCTACAATAGAACACCCCGTTGATCTTAGCTATGGCGACACCTTCGACAGGTGTGTGTGTGTGTGTGTGTGTGTGTACGACCTCTTGGACCGGGAACAGACCCAAGTAACCAAAAGTTCCTTTAAGAGTACGTTTTACGCTTAATCAGCTTCACTGAGCTGCTTAAACGAAACACGTGCTCTTAAAGAAACTTTTGGTTACTTGGGGACCCAGTTTCCGTTATTGGCAGGGACACAGTGCGGATCTGCA
The DNA here is from genome assembly GCF_024139115.2 of Armigeres subalbatus. Taxonomy (NCBI): domain Eukaryota; kingdom Metazoa; phylum Arthropoda; class Insecta; order Diptera; family Culicidae; genus Armigeres; species Armigeres subalbatus. The sequence continues at coordinate 119,815,652 of NC_085140.1, forward strand.
AGAATAGCGACGTCGGTCTCTGACTCAGAGACCGACTGCCATATCAGCTGCTGGGCAGCAGCACAATGATTAAGATTCAGCTGTGCTACCCGCACGGCGACTTCTTATTGCCACCACCGAAGGGACAAGTGTGGACCTACTACCTACTACCTACTACCATAACATGGTTACGAGTTTGCTTTATACTAGCGCAGATACGGCACCTTGGTGCTTTATCGCAGCCAACGACAACACAGGTTACATCGGTACGGCCCCTGGCACTCCCATGACTTGTGACCAGATTCGAAGCACCTAAAACACTTTTCGACTAAAGGTGGCTGGAATATGATTACTGGGCATATTAACCATCCAACCTTCAGTTCCCCGACCGCCAGGACCTTTTTGGCGTCCGCTACCGGTAACTTGAACCAAGCTACCAAAGTGTGCCAAAGGGCCCACCTCTAAGACGAATTGAAGACCGCCCGACTTCTATATCGCACTGCGCCTTTAACGACGAAATGAGGTCCTCTGCCTCAGCTGACCTCGTCCAGCTGTTTACACCGGAGGGTCACCTCGGTACCCAGGGACCTCACTTCCACTCCCTCACCCAGGACCTCCTGGATCAACCTCTTATAGTGTAACGTTTTACGTTTTTGTTGTTAATTAATTATTCGTAAACTGAAAATATTATAAGAATAAAATAATAACTTTAAATAAAAGCTAGTGTTGATAAAATCGAGCTATCTCTGTGCTCAACTCGCGTACATGGAACATGTTATAAAAGCTCTGCTTTTATAGCATGGCGCTAAATTTAAAATAAGCGGTTTAAATTCGCCATGCTTCTCGGCGCCATGCAAATCATTTGGCGCGATTTTCAAATAATGCATTCTCCTGAAGAATAGTTACAGAGTAGTCTTTAAAAAAAAACTTGAATAGGGCTCAAATTTGAAAAGAGGCACAGCTTCTTGGCGTAGCTTTTTCATCCACTCGATCATTTCGCTAGAAGATCGGCTGGAAAGCAGAAGTACGCGATTGGAGATAGTTACGTTTTGAGAATATCTTGTGTGATACTTCAAGTACAATTTAAAGGTAACATTAGTGAGTGAGTTTAAAAAAAATGATAAGTGGTGTTAAACGTTTTGTGTTTCTTTCTTTGTTAAGTGGACTGAAGTCCGTTGTATCGCAAATTCTGCTTGTTTTTTTTTTTTTATTAAATCTACTACTACGAAAAAAGGTAATTATACTCAATTATGTGAGCGATTTAACTTAATACTAAAATAAATTCGTGTTGGACACGCAGCGCGCTGCGCTTTTTTCGTACGGCTGGAAATTTCCGTCGTCTTGTGGCGACCGTCCAAGGTTCCGTCGTGGTGCGAGCCACGAATTCCGTTCAAGATCATCGAGACCCGTGTGTACCGTGAAGGCCCGCCTCAAGTAGGTAGTTAAACGGAGTGTGTGAAGTCGTTCAAACCATCGTAGCGAAGAATCTCCCATCGGTCGTCCATTGCCGAAGGTAAGGTCCCTCTCCGTCATTTTCTGTGGACCGGAGCCATCCGAGAGCGCGTGTCGTCCATTGCACGCAGTGAACCCGATCCGAACCGAAAGATAGAGGTTTCGCCGATCCCCGCTCGGTGGAACGGGAAGGTACGCGAAGCCGGGTCGCTTTGGGTACGTGTGCCTCTATCCGTAAGTGAGGATCGCCCCGGGGACATTATCGGCATTTTTACGCCGCCATTGCTCTCGCGGAACAAAACGGAAGCTTCCGTTCCAGCCGCCACTACCTCCGCATCTCTAGTTCGGCCATAACACACACGCGGGTCATCTGTACGTTGCGCGCCAAATCGCAGCGTGGACATTCCGGTGGCAGCCATCGCCAGAAGCTGCCAGATTCGTCGAAGTTCGTCGGGCCCCATCGATCATCAAAAATCTGCGCAGGTACGTGTTAGAGCTTAGGGAAGATCCATAAAGTACGTCACACAAAAATCGGCGATTTTCAACCCCCCCTCCCGCCTTCGTCACACTTTTTGTAATACACCTCTAAAATTTTTGTATGGATCGTCACGCTGCTCTGAACCCCCCCTCCCCCCTAGAGGCGTGACGTACTTTGTGGACGGCCCCTTAGTTACATGGCCATGTTTGCTCTTATTTTCCATTTCCGTTGAAAAACGTCCAGCACGAATAAAATATTCTAGAAGTAAAGTGATGGTGATTTAGCTTAATTACGTTTAACGTCAGTTTCTTAAATAAACGACTCACTAATTTCGGGAGCCAAACACGTTATTTCTTGGTTGTATAGAAACTGTTTGCGGTCCCTAAGATCTTGCGATGAATGAATGGGAGGAGATTTGGCTTGCGTTTGAGAGATTTTTCCAATTTCGCTTGATAACCGCTCTAGGGTTTTCCCTGAGCCAAACAGTCTCAAAAAGTCGGGCAAATAAAACGTGACCGGTGGTCTCTCGTTGAGAGTGGCGCTAAAGCCATCGATTAATTAAACTCGGTAAACGTGAACGGTTATAATAGGCGGTACCGCTCGCCTTTGCTCCACGCTTTAGCGCCAAGATCAGTTCACCTGCCTTGGTGCGTCTGACGTTTCGCACGTCCTCACCCAGTGTCGAAAGCTTTTCGGCACCTCGCATGGTCTTAAGGACATCTCTCTTTGTCGGTCTTGACCAACAAGGCCTCACCTCTATCCTTATGTTTCCTTGCGGGGTGAGGACCCTCTTCCCTCTTCTTAACTCTGCAAACGAGCTGCCAGGGATTTTCGGTCCACTGTGCAGCCGTCGCAGAGTGGCTACCGTCACCCTGGGGTTTAGTAGCCTGGGCCGCACCGTTGCCCTTCCCTCGTCGTTTCGCCTGATTGGGTGCCCTCTCTCGACGATCGGCGCCCTACCTACCTCGACCGTAAGGCTGTCCATAACAGTTAGGCGTCACTTAACGTTACCGGACCGACCCTCTGACTGCTGCCGGGCGCGTTTGGAGCGGGCCGCAGTCCCTCCCTCGCCGACACTCGAGGTGGTGCCAATCACCTCTTGCGTCGAGACCTTCCCTCCAAGGAAGCAGAAGGGTTCTTCCGGAGTAGGTGTCTCCCCCTTCTCGCTTCCAACCTCCCTCCTGGTGAGCGTGCCATGTTCGCGTTTTACCGCTTGAACCGACTGTCGAAGTACCAGAAGTTTCTGTTTCAGATCCTTGCTGATATTGTTTCGACCGCTCGTGAACTCGATGATCTCATCGAGCTGCTTGGCGACTAACCGGATACCGGTTAGAGGCTCGTCTGGTGTATTGACTGCCTGAGCATCGCACCCCTCCCGAGGGGGTAGTGCCGTGTCCCGTGCAAACTAGCTACTACCTCAACATCGTTCTCCTCCCTAGTGGGAGGAGACCTCGCTAGACCCCTACTTGCGAAAGGATCTTCCGCTGCGCCTATGGCGCCCTTATCTCTGGAAACTAGAGTACTTGACATAGCTCATGGTTCCCCCTTACAGCTGCCATCGAATCCTACTGAAGTAGTCGCCTCTGTGATCTCATGGTTGTCTATGCTTGCGAACAAGCAGGGAGGCCATGCGTGGGTTGACACTCTCGTGTTCAAAGCCAGATCGGCGTTAGTCAGGGAGTTCATCTGAGCCTACTTCTGTCTGGTCACCAACTAAGCAGCAGGATTGGACAGCGTGCCACAAGGCCCGCCACGGTTTTATGGGACGGAAGGCAGCCTTGCCATTAGCCCACCCGTCGTTTCGAGTCGGTTTCACCCGGCTTTACTAAGGGAGTAGAATGACTCGGCTGTCACTCCTTGCAATACACAATATAACAATATACCAAAACACACAACCTTTAACGCGCCTGCCAGAACCGTAATTGAGACTTAACTGGCAGTCTAAGCCTCAATGCGCTAACCAGCGCTCCCGTCGTCATAGTCCATTTAGCCGCCTAGCCCTTCAACTGCCGTTGATACGCTATCGTTTCTAGCGAGCACCGCGCGGAGGCGAACTACACTTCCCGCCGAACGTGAACAGATTAAGTGGACGTGAACAGATCAAGTGTTCGCCTTACGTCAGAAGAAATGCCGTGAATACAACGTCCCCACACACCTTCTATTTATCAACTTCAAAGCCGCATATGATACAATCGATCGGGACCAGCTATGGCAACTAATGCACGAAAACGGATAAACTGATACGGTTGATCAAGGCGACAATGGATCGAGTGATGTGCGTAGTTCGAGTTTCAGAGGCATTCTCGAGTCCCTTCGAAACGCGCAGAGGGTTACGGCAAGATGATCGTCTTTCGTGTCTGCTATTCAACATCGCTTCGATATTATGGCACGTAAGCCATAAGGTGGTGACGAAATCGAGAGGTGGTTGAAGAATTCGTGTACTTGGGCTCACTCGTGACCTCCGATAACGATACCAGCAGAGAAATTCGGAGACGCATCATGGCAGGAAATCGTACGTACTTTGGACTCCGCAAAATGGTCCGATCGAATAGAATTCGCCGCCGTACCAAACTGACTATCTACAAAACGTTTATTAGACCGGTAGTTCTCTACGGACACAAGACCTGGACGATGCTCGTGGACGACCAACGCGCACTGCAAGTTTTCGAAAGTAAAGTGCTGCGTACCATCTATGGTGGGGTGCAGATAGCGGACGTTACGTGGGAGAGGCGAATGAACCACGAGTTGCATCAGCTGTTGGGAGAACCATCCATCGTTCACACCGCGAAAATCGGACGACTACGGTGGGCCAGGAACATCGCCAGAATGTCGGACAGTGATCCGGTAAAAATGATTCTCGACAAGAACCCAACGGGAACAAAAAGGCGAAGTGCGCAGTGAGCAAGGTGAATCGGTCAGGTGGAGGACGTTTTGCAGACCCTCCGCTGGCTGCGTGGTTGGCGACGTACAGCCATGGACCGAGCTGAATGGAGAAGGTTTTTGTGTACATAAACAATAAATCTAATAACTGATCGCAGTGGCACACCCTAACAGGAAAAAATCTAAAAATATTGGAGGGCTTTACTACACTTACGTGCTGTCGATAGGGCTTTACTACACTTACGATAAATAGTCGAAATAATCAAGGAATAGTTCTTTCCAAATGATTGCTGCAAACCTTTCAATGGTACAATTTTCTGTATTATATATTCATTCTCACATTCATTTTGTCTAACTTCCCCTTGAAATATCACCTCCTCGGCCTTTTCACATACCTCATTTACGCACTTTCTGTTACAACGGAACGCTGCAGGTTAATCGGTGTTGAACTTCTTTTTTTAACTATGTTTCCTTCGAATCAATAATAGTTAGTACTATGGCTGTTTCAGTTGTTCTTAATTGATTTTACTGTTGAGATAAAACTTTCGCTACTGTCGTTACTTCTGCTGTTGTGCTAAGAATGTTTCCTTTTTGTCTACCCATAAAACAGTGGTCAATTTTTAAACTTGAATACGGTTCGGCTACCGAACGTGTACTTGTGTTAGATGCATTGCGGTCCGCCGAAAAATCGAGACACTTCATATACGTGGGTTAGGTAGTCAAGAGTTTATCACGATCGTCATAATTATCCTTTCAGTTGTGCATGTTTTTTCTGCTTTTCTGTTACCTACTACTTTCGGTTCATTACTTCTAACCGTTACCGAATGTTTACTTTATTTGTTCCTTGCTCATTTATAATCATCTCTAAACTAACAATAAATATACAGTTTCAGTTTGGAATCTTATTCTTTTGTTCACATGTCTAACTAGATTATACATCTCTTACTTTTGTTATGGTTTATTTCTTCATTTGTTCTCTTCACAGCTTAATAAATATCCTTTGTGTAATTCCTTTCGCGTTTGCAAAATGTGTTCAATATATCGTCGCTTATGCTTCAAAGGTATATTTGTTCGAGGATAAACGTTTTAAGGGATTCAATCGAGTGACGGCTTTGAATTGACTAACCACTTTGCTATGGGCATGGCAGATAGTCTCCCACACTTTTGATAATAGCGACAGAAAATTTCAAACGAATTCGCTGCGTTCGAATCGTTTTCCCATTTGATTTTGCTAGCGTTAACGAGTTTTCATTCGAAAACACATTCGAAAGTTAATGAGAATACGAGTGGTAGTACGGTTGTTATTAGCAATGATTTAGATTTACATTCACTACTCATACTCCAGATCCGATCGATTAGAGATCACAGTGTCGCGTGTTGTGCTCTATTTTTGGGACGCAGGTATAGGTGATAATTTTATTTGATTTTTGATTAATAAGCGACGACATACAGTGTTTAAATTTCTGCCCTTCATTCCTCGCTATCGATTTATTTCCTTCAAACAGACATTCCTGTTTGTATTATGAATTTGGAAAATTTGATTGATTTGCTATTAACTACATTGGATTCCTTTCTGCTATTAATATCTGAGATTTGGGATCGTGTGACTGAGTTTGTTTCTCGTATGAGTGTTGAAATAGAACTTTCTATAATGTAGGTAGTAGGACCGCTATGTACGCTAGAGAAGGACTAATATATAATCAAAAATGGGGAGAAACGGTGATTTTTCTTTCTTAGCTTTAAATATTGAATCTTGTTATCATCTGTATAAATTTCAACTATTTTGCTATTAACGATGAAAAGGTACCGATTTATGTGTTTGTTCAACGTTTTACTTGTATCGTTTATCTGTGGGTAAATTTGGTTCACAGGTATTAAATGGATTGATACCGTCTATTATCAAACATGAAGGGTTTGCTTTTATGCTATTTCAATCTTATTTTTGATGTGATCACAGGCAAACAGACATGGCAGTTGAGAAGATCTTTTTGCGATATTTAAAGAATGTCTACGTAGCTTAATAATAGCCCAAGAAAAAACAAAGGTGTGGACAAAGATGAGAAAACCACGAAAGCAAAGAAAACAACTCTTTTGCAAAAAAAAAGACTGGAACAGCATTAAATAGATTTCATTGCTCAAAAGAAGCGCTACTTGTTGGAGCACTTGGCGCATTTATTTTTTAAAGTTATTTGAAGAACTTTATGGAAAACGACACTGAAAACTGAAATCGTGTGCTTGAGAAGAAAAATATTCATGAAATACGCAAAAAAAATAGCCACTGCCTACCGAGATGCATCCTGAACAGAACATGAGCCAAGAGCGTGCCTCGGTGTTCTAAGTTCTGAATTCTGAACACAGTTCAGTGTGCGCTGGGTTGGTACGCAAGCAAAACGATCATGGTAACTAAGATTCCTTAGATTTCGAGCTATGCATTTCGGCACCGGCAATTTGTTTTCCTAGGATACAAGTTGCTAAGTTAGCTCAGTGCTCTTGAACGGTGTGCTGTGTTCAGAACGTTTTGAACACGAACACGCGTTCTCGTGTTCAGATGCATCTCTGACCGGTCGGGATCGAACCCACACCTTCAAATACGCTAGACGGCTGCTCTACCATTAGGCTATAGTAAATTTAATGATACTCTCATTAAGTTACATTAGTACTGTAATAAATACGGTTCCTGAAGTCCCGGAGATCAAGCTGCCATCGATAATCAATTTCTTTCGGATGTCTATTGTGCCGACAAGTCCCCTCGTCACGACAACACTACCTACTGTAGTACTAAGACCGACTCTCAGGTATCTGGCAACCCCAATCCTACCCAATACGTTTGACAATAGCCAGCATCTTTGAGTTTCCCATTGTTCGGTTGAAATTGGGTTTCCCACTGACAATTCTATTTTGTAAATAAACCACTATTCCGAAGTGATTTTTTCCAAATAGACGTAATTATTTCTCACCATTTTTCAAGAATTTGTGCAAAACTATGAATGCGAGGTGTATTTCAACAAGAATATTGATGCCGCTCTACTACGCCAAAAAATCATGATATGATATTTAATACTTATTTTCAAAGGCTGGTTTCAACGACTATGATTACGCCTTCGCATTGAATAAATCGACGATTTTGATGCTGGCATCAGAAACATGGCCGCTTGGCAGACCCCTGCCGACTCTGCTGTAGTGAGCAGGCTTTTGACATCCTATTGTTTAGTCCATCGCCAGATCGTAGCCAGGATGTTCCGGGCTATAATTTTTTTTCATACTGCGTTTCAATGATGACAGCGGGCTATGTCTATTGATGATGATGACACCACGCTTGTCACCGGCTCGGTAGTGAGTGATCGATGAAATGTCAGCTGTCATGATAAAGCTAAATTGAAAGGCCGAATGAAAGCTAAAGCAACTAAGCAAATAGTTTATACAATAAATATTGAATTCGATAAATAATATTGAAGAATTATCTCTATAATTACGGTCTGATCCTTTTGGCAAACTCCCGTATGCCTTCTACCAAAATCCCGTATGAAGGGGGAGGGAAGAATATTAGTGCGGAAGCTGATATATCTCCATGCCTGCCGTATTCTAACGGAACCAGCAATTATATACTTTCGCCTCTAATTCTATCATGCATTTCCGTATCATTGTAAATCGTTTAGTTTAACGTAGAAGTAATACACTCAAATCATTAATTGGTTTAAGATAGTGTTATTGTTGTTGATCAAGGATGGAGAATCGGTAAAATCTTGTGTTCCAATCTACCAATGCGCCGCGGAACTGCCAATCCTGCAATCGTCCTGACGTGGCAGAAAGCGAGATGGTCCAGTGCAGCGTCTGTAAGCTGTGGGAGCACTTCGAATGTGCGGGTGTTGGCGAGGAGATTAAACATGTGAATGTCAGGTATGTCTGTAGGCAATGTGCTACCAACCAGGGAACCTCAACCGGAGGTGCTCTGCAAGTGCCTGTTGAAGATAAGCGGAAATCCAAAAGATCGAAGGCGAGCTCCAAAGCAGCATCGAAAAAAGGGAAAACGCCCCTTGACCCACCGAAAAGTGTCAGTTCCAGCATCCGCGCCAAGCTACTAGAAGAAGAACTGCGGCTTATCGAAGAAGAACGGCAGTTAAAGGAGTTGAGCTACAAGAGCAGGAAGACATTAAACAATGGCAGCTAATTGAGGAAGAGCGTAGACTTGAAGAAAAACGGCGCACGCTTAAAATCAATAACACAGAGATATGTTTGTTTCACACAAAACGGACCTAATGCGGAACATCCTCTAGATGAGCGACAGTTACACAGGCACAAAAATGCCTCTTACGGTCGTGATAACGGTTCTTTTCAATATGTAAACGTTTGTACAGATTCCTTGTTTCATGAGGAACCAAATACTGTTGAAAATATTGAAATCCAAACTTCAATAAAACCACACGAACTATTTTTGTGGCTGTGTAACTGTCGCTCATCTAGGGGATGTTCCGCATTAGGTCCGTTTTGTGTGAAGCAAACACATCTCTGTGTTATTGATTTTAAGCGTGCGACTCGCAGAAGAGGAGAGCAACATTCGTGAGCGAAAATTGCAAGAAGAAGTGGCACTAACAAGAAAGGATGGTATCGGAGCTGAGCTCATCAAGATGGGCCCGGAAAAGCTGGCCACTTGCCAGCACAAACTGATAGTCAGAATCTGGGAAACCGAACAGCTACCGGAGGAGTGGAAGGAAGGGGTTATATGCCCCATCTACAAGAAAGGCGACAAACTGGAGTGTGAGAACTTTCGAGTGATCACCATCCTTAATGCCGCCTACAAAGTGATATCCCAGATCATCTTCCGTCGTCTGTCACCATTAGTGAACGAGTTCGTGGAAAGTTATCAAGCCGGCTTCGTTGACGGCCGCTCGACAATGGACCAGATCTTTACTGTACGGCAAATCCTTCAAAAATGCCGTGAATACCAGGTCCCAACGCACCATCTGTTCGTTGATTTCAAGGCGGCATACGACAGTATAGACCGCGTAGAGCTATGGAAAATTATGGACGAGAACAGCCTACCTGGGAAGCTTACCAGACTGATCAAAAAACGGTGGAAGGTGTGCAAAACTGTGTGAAGATTTCGGGCGAACACTCCAGTTCGTTCGAATCGCGCCGGGGACTAAAGAAAGGTTATGGGCTTTGGTGCCTGATGTTCAACATTGCGCTAGAAGGTGTCATGCGCAGAGCCGGGTGTAACAGTCGGGGTACGATTTTCAACAGATCCAGTCAATTTATTTGTTTCGCGGATGACATGGACATTGTCGGCCGAACATTTGCAAAGGTGGCAGAACTGTACACCCGCCTGAAACGTGAAGCAACAAAAGTTGGACTGGTGGTGAATGCGTCAAAGACAAAGTACATGCTTGTGGGCGGAACCGAGCGCGACAGGGCCCGCCTGGGAAGCAGTGTTACGATAGACGGGGATACCTTCGAGGTGGTCGAGGAATTCGTCTACCTCGGATCCTTGCTAACGGCTGACAACAACGTTAGTCGTGAAATACGAAGGCGCATCATCTGTGGAAGTCGGGCCTACTACGGGCTCCAGAAGAAACTGCGGTCGAAAAGATTCGCCACCGCACCAAATGTGTCATGTACAAGACGTTAATAAGACCGGTAGTCCTCTACGGACATGAAACATGGACAATGCTCGAGGAGGACTTGCAAGCACTCGGAGTATTCGAGAGACGGGTGCTTAGGACCATATTTGGCGGTGTGCAAGAAGACGGTGTGTGGCGGCGAAGAATGAACCATGAGCTCGCCCAACTCTACGGCGAACCCAGTATCCAGAAGGTAGCTAAAGCCGGAAGGGTACGATGGGCAGGACATGTTGCAAGAATGCCGGACAGCAACCCTGCAAAGATGGTGTTCGCTTCCGATCCGGCAGGTACGAGACGGCGTGGAGCGCAGCGAGCGAGATGGGCAGACCAGGTGCAGAACGACTTGGCGAGCGTGGGGCGTATCCGAGGATGGAGAGATGCGGCCTCGAACCGTGCATTGTGGCGTCAAATTGTTGATTTAGTGTTATCTGTTTAGATGTTAACTAAATAAATGAAAATGAAATGAAGAAAGCAGATGCAAATTCGCAAGGAATCCTTTGAGAAACGGCAGGCGGTTATCCGGCAGGCAGCCTCGGCAAGTTTCAGAGGTAGTTCGATCGGAGACTCGAATGAAAAGGTGAACAAGTGGCTGAATTCACAAAACAATGTTGGAGGATCCATAAAGGAACTGGAAGGCGACGACAACGATGAGGAACGATCTGCCGATCATGACGCAAGAATGGTTCCGATGGACCCAAGAAATGTGGACCCCAAGCTTGCAGCACTTTCGATCGTGTCAGACTCCAACAGACTTCTCTATCCAGTTGCTCAATCAGCGCACAATTTGCCAAGCCCCCAAAGAGCTGTGCCAACTCACATGCTCACTCAAGTGCAGATCGTCGCGAGGCAAGTAATGGGAAATGATCTTCCGGCATTCGGAGTGGCCAATACTTATAAGCAACTTTGAGCAATCCACGGTCACCTGCGGATACACCGATGCGGAAAATCTTGTCCGGCTTCAACGGTCTTTGAAGGGAGTTGCTCTTGAATCTGTAGGAAGTCGTCTCCTGAGCAGGAGAAATTGGCTCAATAATAGCTAATTCTGTTAATGATACCATACTCTGTTATGAACTAGCCCTGCATAAGAGGTAAAATACCAAAGGAATAATACCAAAAAGTTATATGCACAATACTTGAGCTATAACATACTCTGTTATTAAATTTTATTTCAATACCAACTGCATAACCAATTATTATTCTTTCAGTATTGAAATACCTAAGCATGTTATCCCTTAAGTATTCTGCATATACAATTTTGGTATTATTTTTTGGTATTTTACCTCTTATGCTAGTTCATACCAATTTCTGTTATCGAGCTCGTCGCTCCTGCTCGGGGTTCTGCTACCAGCAAGTGTGCCGCACGTCATAAAGACTCTGCGCACACTATACGGAAGGCCGGAACTCATCATCCGATCACAAATGATCAAGATTCATCAGGCTAATCCAATTCGTTCTATCGGTGCAAAACCTCGTAGATCATCTTAAAGCAGCAGGGCAAATCGATCATCTCTCAAATCCAGCCCTTATGTAGGACTTATAGAGAAATTACTTTGATCAATGGGGCTAGACTGGGCAATTTACTTTCGGCGAGTTCCTGTCTGGATTAGTAACGCCAGCGAGCGAAGTTCTTTCCAGAGGTAGGCGCGTCAGCAAGAAGCGACAAACGCAAAAGAAACTGTGAGTGGTCATGCACACACTGCTGAACGGAATCTTTCATCCGTAACTGGGGATTCGTCTGTAACCAACAGTATGAAAAGCATGTGGACGGAGTGGACATCGGGTGGTAGGATGTCATCAGTTTAAGGGCGCTACTTTAGATAAAAGGTGGAAGTTGGTCAAACAAAATAAAATGTTGTCGAACTTGCCTCAAAAGTCATGGAAAATGGCCCTGTCGCTCCTGGAATGGTTGTGGAACTGAAGGATGTCGGCAGAAACACATTACACTTCTCCAAACATTCTCCCCCTCTCAGGAAAACGTTGGTATGTCAGCCAGTCACGTGACCTCAAAGGACTTGAAGTGGTCTTTATTCCGCATTGTTCCCGTCATCCTGTTCAGCAACAGTTCCACTGAAACATTATTTGCTTTCATAGATGAGGGCTCTTCTTATACCCTATTAGAAAATCAGTTATACATCAATTAGGAGCTAAAGGACAGCACGAACCACTCACACTGCAGTGGACTGGCAATGTGAAGCGTAAGGAAACAAAATCACAGCGTTTACAGCTTGATATCTCGGGTTGAGGTGGTGTATCTCGTTACAATTCAATTGATGTTCGAACAGTTATCAGACTTGTACTGATCGGCCTGGACAATTTGAGACTGTGCGCCCCGCTCAAATTGCGAGAGGGAGGGTTGGCGAATCCACGCGATGCTAAATGTAGACTGGGGTGGAGCATCTACTGTTGTGTACCTAAGCGCTCCTCTCCAACGGCGATGGTCAACCTTCATGTTGGAACGGTATCTGATCCCGACCAAGAATTAAACGAGCAACTACGCGACTATTTCACACTGGAGAATGTACGAACTTCAAACCCACATGAGGTTCCGGAATCGGATGAAGAACAACGAGCGAAACGACTATTGGTAACCACGACACGGCGTATGCCAAATGGAACGGGATATAAAACTGGACTATTATGGAGAACAGATTGTCTGAGCTTCCCTGATAGTTACCCTATGGCGTTACGTCGGTTGGAGGCTCTAGAGCGAAAGCTTCAGAAGGAACCGAAGCTAGAGCGACGTGTTCGAGAACTAATTTCGGAGTACGAACGTAAAGGATACGCACACAAAGCAAATTTGGAAGAATTGACCTCCGTCTGTCCTAATCAGGTTTGGTACCTGCCATTGGAGGTCATCGTTAATCCAAAGAAGCCTGGGAAAGTGCGGCTAATCTGGGACGCAGCGGCGAAAGTTGACAACGTCTCTTTCAACTCTAATCTTCTCAAGGGCTCTGGCCTGCTGTCACCCCTTCCGAAAAGTCTCTATCATTTCCGCCAATTTCCCGTCGCTATATGCGGTGATTTGATGGAAATGTTCCATCAAAGAAAATTCGAGCCCCCCATACCCGCGCAAAGTCTGAAGCCATAATGAGAGCATATAGAAAACACATTTTGATTTTGACATCAAATTGAAATCATAATTTGTTTTCAAATATGAATCATCATGATTGATTACATATTTTGATCTCATTTTGCTATATTGTGCTTCCAGTTGAAAACCGAAGTGAGCTCTCGCGACGATTGAGTTTTTCCTTATTTCATGATGTCGCAACTGCATCGCGACTAGTGCGCATCTATGCCACCGCCGTGCGCCTTGATGCGCACTAGTCGCGACGTAGTTGCGACAAAAGGAAACGGGAGAAAACTCGATTGTCGCGAGAGCTCACTTCGGTTTTCAACTGGAAGTACAATAGATTTCTAAATTGTTTGATCTGACATCAAACTGTGTACAGTGGACGTTCGCTAATTGGGTCTTTTCTAGTTGGGGCGTTTCTTAGTTGGGGGTTTGCTAATTGGGGTGAAACCCAATTAAAAACCAGCTGAACGTCAGAATGTGATGTCAAAAACGCGTTGACGTTTTGTTTCCGTGTTTGGCGGGATCGATTTTTTCTGGCGCGTAAAATTTTCCTTTGTTCAATGCAAAAAGTAAACAACATTGACGCTTGTCAAAACGCCCCAATTAGCGAACGATCACTGTACTTATTTTGTTATCGGAACTAATATCAAATTTAGTTGTTATTTTAACCGTTAAAACGACCAAAAAGATATCAAATTAAGTAATCATATTCGGCGATTTCACAACATCAAAACGAGTTATCGTTTTGCTCTCAAGCTTTGCTCGGGTAGTCAGTCAGTAAGGTTTTTATTTCGTGACAATCACAAAAGTTTTTATTCCGTGATTCTTCGAAACAGGACCGATTCACCTTCGAAGCAGAATATTGAATGGAGCTGCTGAAAGAAGAAAGACACTATTTCGTGTCGTATTCGGAAGGATTATTTCCGGAGTTGTTTCTGAAGTCCTGTTGTATCAGAACGTCGGCTCAGGAGGTACTTTCCCCTCAGTTCTGCTAAGGTCCTCAGGAACGGTTTCTACCTGGATGGAGTGCTGTCGACATCGAAACAGGGAAGGTGTTGGAGGAATTGAGAGACGAGCGGTCGATTCTAGAATTACATTTATCGACCTTCGCTGTGCAAACTTTAGGTTTCACATTGGAACCCAGCACTGATTGCTACCGTTTCAATTCGACTCCCTTGGATAAATCTGCAGAATTTACAAAGCGGTGCATGTCTCTCGTCTATTTGATCCATTAGGACTAAGGCTTCCAAGCCGTTAAATAGGTTTCCACGTTTCTTAAATGTGAAGCTCCCGAGCCTCTTGAGAGAAGGCTCCAAAGCCTCTTAAAAAGAGGCCTCCTAGAATTTTGAAAGGAGTACCCAGGGCCTGTTGAAAAGGGGCTCCCGAGGCTTCAGAGGCTCTTGAAAGAAGGCTTCCGAGCATTTTGAAAGGAGGCTTCCGAGCCTTTTGAAAGGAGGCTTCCGAGCCTCTAGAAAGGAGGCTTCCGAGCCTCTTGAAAGGAGGCTTCCGAGCCTCTTGAAAGGAGGCTTCCGAGGCCTCTTGAAAGGAGGCTTCGAGCCTCTTGAAAGGAGGCTTCCGAGCCTCTTGACAGGAGGCTTCGGAGGCCTCTTGAAAGGAGGCTTTGAGGCCTCTTGAAAGGAGGCTTCTGAGCCTCTTGAAAGGAGGCTTCCGAGCCTCTTGAAAGGAGGCTTCCGAGCCTCTTGAAAGGAGGCTTCCGAG
Source organism: Armigeres subalbatus (assembly GCF_024139115.2). NCBI lineage: Eukaryota > Metazoa > Arthropoda > Insecta > Diptera > Culicidae > Armigeres > Armigeres subalbatus. The sequence continues at coordinate 119,830,854 of NC_085140.1, forward strand.
CCTCTTGAAAGGAGGCTTCCGAGCCTCTTGAAAGGAGGCTTCCGAGCCTCTTGAAAGGAGGCTTCCGAGCCTCTTGAAAGGAGGCTTCCGAGCCTCTTAAAAAGAGGCTTCCGAGCCTCTTGAAAGGAGGCTTCCGAGCCTCTTGAAAGGAGGCTTCCGAGCCTCTTGAAAGGAGGCTTCCGAGCCTCTTGAAAGGAGGCTTCTGAACCAAGGGTGGGAAAAATCAAATTTTTATACAATCTGGTTTGATCAACACCCACATGCGATCATACTTTTAAATTATCCATTGGTAAAAACTAGTCAGCGAGTAAGAATCGTTTGAAAAGTGTATCTTGATTTGAAGCATTTACAGCATGACGAAATCCGGGCGAGTCGATGTACTCGATTTGAAGGTTCAAAGGTTGAAATGCGAGCAGAATTGTACCAGAAGCCGAATGTTGACGGGAAGGAGTCGGTTGAAAAGAGAACGGTAAAAAGAAGCAAGAGCTATCAAAACAAGAACCTACGCAGAACAAGAAAAAGCCGTATGAAAAACGTGTGTTTACCGTTGCGCAAAAAAGCGTGATGCAGAACGATATGCATAGATTTTAGGAGACTGTCACTGGCGTGCAGAGAAAAGCAGCGCCATATTCCGTTATGTGGAACGACCAAGAAGGTATTTTTTTCTGACAGAGCGATGATGACCAAGCTGTGAGGCCGCTTAAAAATATGGATGCAGGAAAGGACCAGCCCTCTGCTTTACTTCTCAAACAGGAAATTAAGCAGCTTTACGAAGTGCTGCATCATCATCTTCTTCTTATTGGCATTACGTCCCCACACTGGGACAGAGCCGCCTCGCAGCTTAGTGTTCATTAAGCACTTCCACAGTTATTAACTGCGAGGTTTCTAAGCCAGGTTACCATTTTTGCATTCGTATATCATGAGGCTAACACGATGATACTTTTATGCCCAGGGAAGTCGAGACAACTTCCAATCCGAAAATTGCCTAGACCAGCACCGGGAATCGAACCCAGCCACCCTCAGCATGGTCTTGCTTTGTAGCCGCGCGTCTTACCACACGGCTAAGGAGGGCCCCATCATATTATGTTATGGTGCTGCATCATATTATGTCGAAAACATGGGAGGAAGAAGAATTCTCTATAAACAATGGCACAGAATGGAACGACCCAATTAATTTTCCAATTCGGGGTGCGAATGGTACATGGTGCATTGCACAGGGAACCAACAGATGTTTGCTTGGGACTAGCACACATCTTCAATGTACAAGTACTGGTGATCTCATTTGTTAGGTCATACTGGCGCTTGCCACGTCAGAATGCAAGTCAATGTAGGGAAGGGGGAGGAAATGATTATGCAATCACTCGCCCACTGCAAGCCGAATATACCTCTGCACTTGCCACGAGTTCATGCGGAATTTGTTGGAATTTTTGGGTTAGGTTCGAGAGGCAGAGGTCCGTCTTGGTTAACGAGCTGCCAATGTGATAAATAGGAGAAAGCAACTGATGGAATATCTAATTGGAAACGCGCTTTATAAGCTCATTTTCAATTCTAGCAGATTACTGTTAGAATATTCATGTTGAAGGTATAGGAATTGAGATGTAAACGGTATGGAAAATGAGAAAATGAGAAATATAGAGAAAGATACAAAGTAGGAGAGAATAGAACGGACCTGGGATTGAACCCACGACCTCCTGCGTATGTGGCAGAAGCAGTAGCCATATGACTACCAAGCCCGCTAGGCTGGATTCGTTGTTCTTATGCCGGAAAAATCGAGCGAAAATAATATTCAGTAGAGAAGTCGGTAGGCTTTTTGCAGTTAGAGAGGACCTGAGGGCGCTAAACGTTGAAGCATATGGAAACGAGTGACCCAAGAAAAGGATGCTTTACTCGGCAAAGGATCATCAAGGAGGAGCTTTAGACCATTAAATTTAAATGTAGAGGTGATTACTAGACATATTAGTTTTCAAAAAATAGTAACTCAAGCCATTACCCGGTTGAGTAGATTATTTCCCAAATCATTTCCCATCGTGTCCAATTTTCGTTTTTTCGGCTTTTCCCGGCTTTCCCAACTGTATGTAGTGGAAACCCTGTTAAGTAGACCCTGACTGAAGGAGACATGAAAACGGTTGTGAGCGTGAATCAGTTCAAGGTAAACTGACGTTTCACTGCGTAAAACGAGGACAAAAAAGAACAGGTTCAGGGTTAAGATTTTAATATTGTTGTAAAGAAATTAAATATCATCACACAAAGAAGATTTCCATGTCTGTTCATCTGTGAAAAATGGCTAGATTCAGAATGCTGCATTATAACATATTGTTTAAAGTTTCTTTGAGAAAAATATCATCATGATTGGTTTACAAACTAAACCTCATAAATCTTGAACATAGCGTAAACCAATTGTTCGACTCAAGTTGCTCTGTTTCTACTTGCAATGTAACACATTACTGGTGTTTCAAATTGTGATTTTTATAAACATTAGGCTTTCCAATTTCAACTATTTACTTACCTAAAGGAAATATAGTCTTATTTTCTTCACATCAGCGTTTGTTTTTTTAGTAAGTCTGTAACATTTCATCAATGCGCGTTCACTTCCTAACGATTGTACTACACACATTTGTTTGTTCCTTCTTCAGACTAGGTATGTCGAAAAACGGGGAGAAAGGCTACCGGAAAATGTTGCTAATAATTTACTTCGTTTGAAATTATTGGCACATGGTCGAGTGGTAAGGCCGGATACTGCCCTACCAATTAATTAGGGAAGAGGAAACACATTATCTTATTATCTATTCAACTCATTTTTCATTCCAAGCAATTGGTGTTACTTTATAAAAAGCAAATAACATTTGTTTCCTATTGGGAAAATTAACAAAATAGCGATGAACACTCTGCAGTCACTTAAAATATTTGCAATGTTGTGCAAAAAGTGTTTGTGCATTTGAATCTAATAGGCTAAACAATACTGAGAAAGAAGTAAATTATGAATCGGTTTACATTTCATGGCTTTGGATATTCGATTTTATTAATACAATTCTACTTTCATTCAATGAGTTCTTACTTCAATATCCTTTATAATCTAACTAAACAATGTTTTAGTTTTTCTTTTTCTCTACTTACATCTTATAAGGTCGATCGAGTTGTGGATTCTTGTTTTCTTTTTTCGAGTGTTATTTCTCACTTTGAACCGATTTTGAGCGATCGTGTTTAATTATGTTGTTTTTTTTTTATTCTCCTACAAAGAAACGAGTGTTAAAGCAAAATATCATAACACACCTGCGTTCAGAATAATATCAGTGCCAGTTTAATTTCCCAATTTGTTTGACGTGAGTGTCCAATTGATTTGACGGCCTTTATCAATTTATTTGAACAAGAACTGAAATGTGCAGTAAGTAGTGTCATGTAACTGAAAGGTTATAGCTGTTCGTAAAAAAATGGAAACTACACTGACTTAAAAGCTTCACTCTTATTACTCTGAACACAAGTGTGAGGTTTTGAACCGTTATGTAACCGGTTATTTAACATAATTCATTACAACTAATTATTTGAACAAATGTGTACGGATTCGTTGGTAACTTACAAATATCTATAATTAGTAGGTGTAATCGAAAAAAATAAATAAGTAGAGTTATGGGAAAAGACAGACAAGATTGGGAGATCAATGTATTCGTGTTTCATCATTGAGTTGGATTAGATCGGTTAACGTTTGATGATTGAGGCATGACATTTTAAATCTGTTTAACTATGGCTTTAAACGAGTTATTGCATTTTACCGGACAACAACCTGTCGAATGACAGCGAAATGTTTTAAAAGCTAACTCATAATACTAGTAATATCACAAACCACAATCTTAAATTTATATAATAGTCATCCAACGGGCTAGACATTACGTGGTGTAACAGAGCAAGTGAATTGTTGCGTACATTATTTTACTCATGAACATCCTAACTAAATTTTATTGTGCCCTGTTAATTAATCTTTAATCTATATACATAAAAATGAATTTCTGTCTGTCTGAACCTTATAGACTCCGAAAATACTGAACCGATCGGCGTGAAAATTTGTATGCAGAGGTTTCTGGGGCCGGGGAAGGTTCTTAAGATGGGGCTCCCATACAAATGAAACAGAAATTTCTGCATAATGCGAGAACTAATCAGAGAATAAATCAATTTTAGGCGAAACAAAGTTCATCGGGTCTGCTAGTTATCAAATAAAATTTTACATTTTTCGCCATTGTTGTTGGTAGGTATCCATATTCGATCCAGCTTGGCAATTTATTTAACGAACATTTTTTTGCATGTTTGTGTATTTATTCTGAAGAATGAGGTTTAAAACTGACAATATTTACATGTAAAAATAATGCAAACCAAATAGGTGCATGGGTTGGGATGGTGATCATTATAATACATTACCACCCATACACAACATTTGAATTCGGAGTTTTTGTAATTGCAACCACAACTTATCTGAAAAACACTGCTTTCTGGTCTATTTTCTTCTGGACATTTAACAATGAGATAAGAAAAATAATAGTGGAGTGAAAGTTGTTATTTAAATAACTTAAAAAACTTTCCTGATTTAATTGGTCGCCTCTTTCTAATCAGCGTAACTAGATTTGAAGCATTTTTATCTGGGAGAAGCCCATATGGCATAATGCCATTCAGCATAATGTCATTTGGCATAACGAGTTAAACGTCAAGGGCCATTTGGCATAATCACATGAATCTAACAGCTCTATTATAAATTTTAAATTAGGGTATTTTAGCATATTGTAAAATTTTGTTGCTAGATCCCCTAAGGTTAAAGTAAGTTAAAACCTTTAATTCCATGCAAAATAGTAATTAAGAAAAAAAATGTGGCCAAACAAGCTGATTTTCAAAAGAAAATAGTAAATTCTTGCATATCGAATCGAAATATCATAGATTTTGAGACACAAAAATAAAAACTGTAACCATGAGTATCAACACTTGTGGAAACTTATCAAACGTATTTAGGAACCTTGATGGACCTTAATCATATCGATTGCCACTATTATTTTATTCCAACTCAATGATCAAACACCAACTTTCATAGTACAGAGTACAATAATATTCTTACTTATTTGCATTGCTAACGATCCAGATCGGGGAAGTCTTTTCCAGGCGAAATATGTCGATGAAGAGAACAAAAAGTATTTACCTACTAATACTAATATCAATAAAACGCGGACAACTTTGACAGTGGGGGGACGGTGGACTCTGGATTCTTCTCCTTAGTTCTAGACTCAGTTCATGGGCTTTTCCACACATACACCCTTCCGGGCTCCGTCCCCTCGAAAACACTCTTGCACTCAAAAATTACATTCACACGTGCGCTAGTAGTTGTCTAATGGTGGTCCGTTGCATTTGATCCGGGGATGCGATCATACCCATCCGGTCACTATCTGCTACCGGTGCGCCTCGACGCGGTTACCGCCTTCCAGAGCTTCCGGATTTCGCCGTCGCGCAGATCCGGCGTGGTAAAGAAGAACTGCTGCTCGGTGGCATTCAGTTTGTTCTCGATGATGGCATCTTTTTGGGTTTGGTTGAGCAGCATGCTGCCGGTAGGGGTGATGGTGGCGTTGATTCGCTGTGCAATAGTACCCGTCACGTGGACGTCGTCGATCCAGAAGTAGGGCTGCTGTTGCGCCTCTCGGTAGAGCAGGAACGCCACGTCCGGAGTGTAGATTATCGAGTAACCGGGACAGTGGCTGGGGTAGTACTTGTTCCGGTACTCCGGAATGCTAACGAACCACTTAGAGCGGTGTGTTCGCTTGACCGGCGCTTGCCGGATCTCCTGGCAGAAGAGCAACCTCCGCCGTTGGGTTGTCGATTCGAGCACGTCGTACAGTGTGGGAGTATTCACGAAGACATCGTCGTCCGCTTTTAGAATGTATTTGGCTTCGGGACAGTGATATGTGAACCATTTTAGTGCCATCACATGCTTGTAGGTCATATTGCGATAGGCGTCTAGGAAGTTTCCCTGTACGATGTCGTCGTACATACGGTTTTCTTGCTCTATCCGTCGCTGCAGGGTTCTGGAGTTGACTATACCCAGTAGGAAGACGAGCTTTGCTCGCGGATCGTGCTGTCCCCAAGTATCACGAATCGTATTGCGCTTGTACCAATTGGATGGTGCCGAATGAACTAGTACTAAAACTAACGGTGATCGTCGTTCGTCACCCTTAAGGCTATCACTTTGCACACTGTCTGACCTACTCCTTCCGCTATCGCTACTACAATTGTTAAAGTTGATGATGAATCTAAAATCTTTTAAATCTATTAAACTGGTATAATCATCTTTTGGCAACCGTTCGACTGGATTGACTAACGATAGAATCGATCGTGACGCGTTGGTTTGGTTCCAACTGACCGCCACATCATCACCGGGACCCCCACCGTCCGGTAAGGCGTATAAATTGTAACCGCTGCTAGGGTGGGGAACCGCCACCGGGGATGGTGTGTGAAGGGGGCCCTTGCATGTAGGGTGGTACGATGCCAGTCGGTTCGCTGCTGTCGGCTTCCTGCAGCGACATGTGCCATATCGTCACTACCAGTGTCAGCACGATCAGAGCCCCAAACAGTGGACGACGCTCGAACATGACCCCGGGGGACGCCAACGCCTTTCGCGAGCTCGGTGGCTGCGGAGGCAGGTGTTGTGATATTTGAAGCGTGCCGCCTGCAGATTAGTAATTGTCTGATTTTTTCATTATACACCGCTTATCAGTTCTGGAAGGGAAAAAAAAAGAATAAAGAAATTGTTATGACAATAGACGATAACAAGTGCATTCTAATATAAAGGATTATAGGGTATCTGTTCCTATATCAATAACAATAAGGCAATGGGCATATGAAATGCATTGATTTCTCACCCAATAATCAAGAAACATGAGAATAATTATGCTCGGCTCACGTAATTTTTAATTGAAAACAATTTGGTAACTCCTTTTTATTTATTATCAGACTAAGGCCGGAGTGGCCTGTGCTGCACATAAAAGTCTTCTCCATTCAGCTCGGTCCATGGCTGCACTTCGCCAACCACGCAGTCTGCGGAGGGTCCGCAAATCGTCCTCCACCTGATCGATCCACCTTGCCCGCTGTGCACCTCGCCTTCTTGTTCCCGTCGTCGAGAACCATTTTCACCGGATTACTGTCCGACATTCTGGCTACGTGCCCGGCGCACCGCAGTCTTCCGATTTTCGCGGTGTGAACGATGGATGGTTCTCCCAACAGCTGATGCAACTCGTGGTTCATTCGCCTCCTCCACGTACCGTCCGCCATCTGCACCCCACCATAGATGGTACGCAACACTTTCCTTTCAAAAACTCCCAGTGCGCGTTGGTCCTCCACGAGCATCGTCCAGGTCCCGTGTCCGTAGAGAACTACCGGTCTTATAAGCGTTTTGTAGATAGTCAGTTTGGTACGGCGGCGAACTCTATTCGATCGGAGCGGAGCGTCTTGCGGAGTCCAAAGTACGTACGATTTCCAGCCACTATGCGCCTCCGAATTTCTCTGCTGGTATCGTTATCGGCGGTCACCAGTGAGCCCAAGTACACGTATTCTTCAACCACCTCGATTTCGTCACCACCGATAGAAACTCGTGGTGGCTGGCTTACATTGACCTCTCTTGAGCCTCTTCCTATCATGTGCTTCGTCTTCGACGTATTGATGACTAGTCCAATCCGTTTAGCTTCGCTTTTCAGTCTGATGTAGGATTCCTCCATCCTCTCAAAGTTACGTGCCATGATATCAATGTCGTCGGCGAAACCAAATAACTGGACGGACTTCGTGAAAATCGTACCACTCGTGTCAATCCCTGCCCTTCGTATTACTCTTTCCAAAGCGATGTTGAATAGCAGACACGAGAGACTATCACCTTGCCGTAACCCTCTACGCGTTTCGAAGGGACTCGAGAATGCCCCTGAAACTCGAACTACGCACATCACCCGATCCATCGTCGCCTTGATCAACCGTATCAGTTTATCCGGAAATCCGTTTTCGTGCATTAGCTGCCATAGCTGGTCCCGATCGATTGTATCATATGCGGCTTTGAAGTCGATAAATAGATTATGTGTGGGCACGTTGTATTCGCGGCATTTCTGCAATACCTGACGTATGGCGAACACCTGGTCTGTGGTAGAGCGTTCACCCATAAATCCCGCCTGGTACTGCCCCACGAACTCTCTTGCAATTGGTGTTAGTCGGCGGCATAAAATTTGGGAAAGTACCTTGTAGGCGGCGTTCAGCAATGTGATTGCGCGGTAGTTGCTACAATCCAGCTTATCGCCCTTTTTGTAGATGGGACACACGACACCTTCCATCCACTCCTGCGGCAGAACCTCATCCTCCCAAACCTTGGTAATCACCCAGTGCAGCGCTCTAGCCAGTGCCTCACCACCGTGTTTAAACAGCTCTCCTGGTAGTTGGTCAACTCCAGGGGCTTTGTTGTTTTTCAGCCGGTCGATCTCCTCCTGGATTTCCTGGAGATTCGGAGCCGGAAGTCGCATGTCCTGCGCGCGTGCTCCTAGGTTCATTACCATACCGCCACCGTTGTCTGCCATATCGCCATTCAGGTGCTCTTCGTAGTGCTGCCGCCACCTTTGGATCACCTCACGCTCGTTTGTAAGAAGGTTCCCGGTTATATCCTTACACATATCGGGCTGTGGCACGTGGCCCTTACGTGAACGATTTAACTTCTCATAGAACTTTCATGCGTTGTTAGCGCGGTACAGCTGCTCCGTCTATTCACGGTCTCGATCTTCCTGCTGGCGCTTTTTCCTCCGGAAAATCGATTTTTGTCTGTTCCGTGCCCGTTTGTTTCGTTCCTCGTTCGCCATAGTGTGGTGTTGCAGGAAACTCACCCATGCTGCATTCTTTTCCTCAACTAACTGCTCACATTCGCCGTCATACCAGTCGTTTCTCTGATCTGGAGCCACCGTGCCTAGTGCAGCGGTTGCAGTACTTCCAATGGCGGATCGAATATCTCTCCAGCCATCTTCAAGAAACGCTGCGTCTAGTTGCTCTTCCGTTTAGAGTGCCACTTCCAGCTGCTGAATTTGCCGTCTATTAGAACGTGGTCGATTTGGTTTTCTGTTACTTGATTACGTGATTTTATTGTATTCTCAGAGCAATCTAATTGAAACGACTTGTTTGTTTCACGTGTGACTAATAACTAAATAATTTTATTTAAAACAAAGTCATGGCTTACTTAGATCCTAACACTCCTCCTTAAGCTACGACTCCTATGGCTTCACGATTTGCTTCAAATTTCAAACGAGGTAATGGTTTTGTGAGGCCATCGGCGAGTTGGTTTTCCGATGATATATAATTAACTTTAACAACTTCTCTTTCTAGCGCATCCCGTATGTAGTGGTGGCGTATGTCGATATGCTTGGTCCGAGGATTGTAGCCGCCGTTCTTCGCGATCGCAATAGCGCTTTGATTATCGCAGTGTATAGTAATTGCACAACTAGGCGCAAATTGTGCGGTTAACCATTGCCACCACGACACGAACAGCAGCGGACAGAGCTATATATTCTGCTTCGCATGTTGATAAGGCAATTGTTGGTTGGCACTTACAGCACCAAGAGATAGCTGCTCCTTGCAGCGTAAAAATGTAGCCGCTGGTGGACTTCCTGTCATCTACATCGGCTGAACAAACTGCGTCGCTGTAGCCATTTATGTCATTTCCGCCATCATTGCGATACACGAGCTTGAACGAAGATGTTCCGCGAAGGTAGCGGGACAAGGTTTTCACCGCAATCCAATGCTGCATTCCGGGATTAGAATTGTACCGGCTGAGTTGATTAACGACATACAAAATATCCGGCCGAGTGCATTGAGCCAGATACATCAGGCTACCCATCGCTTCCTGGTACGGAATTTGCATCATCCGAGCCGCTTCCTGCTGTTTTCGGAGACATGTCCTTTGAGAGTCTTTCGGTCATTGGAATTTTCGCTGGTTTGCAGTTCACCATGTTGAACTTTGTGAGCATCGCCTCCACGTATGCTTCTTGGTCTAGTTCTACCGATCCGGATTTGTGTGTAATCCGAATGCCAAGGCAGTTCTTTGCCGCACCAAGATCTTTCATATGGAAATTACCACTCAATAACGCTTTTGTTTGCTCCAGCCAACCACTATCATTCGAAAATAGCATGACGTCGTCTACGTATACTGCCACGAATATTATACTACCGTCTTAAATGTGATAATATACACAAGGGTCGTATTTTGCCTGGGTCAGCCCAAACTCCTTCAGCATTTGATCCAGTTTTTTGTTCCAGACGCGGCTGGATTGCTTCAGTCCGTACAGTGCTTTGTTCAAGCGGCACACCAGGGTTGGATTCCGTCGATTTTCGAAGAGCGGAGGTTGCTCCATATAGATTTCATCCGTTAGTTCACTTTGCAGAAATGCAGTAACCGCATCCATCTGATGAACAACCAGATTGTGCTTTGCTGCCATCGCGAACAAGTATCGCAGCGAACTGTGTCGAACTACCGGGGAATATGTTTCGTCATAATCTACCCCCTTTCGCTGCGAAAACCCCTTAATGACGAGACGTGCCTTGTGTCGTGCAAGGTTTCCGTTAACGTCCTGCTTGCTTTTGTATATCCACTTGCAACGGATCGCCTTCTTACCCACAGGAAGTTCCGTTAGGGTCCATGTTTCGTTGTCCATCAGTGCATCGTACTCCTCCTGCATAGCAACTTTCCATTTGTCGGCATCGTCACGCGACATTGCTTCTTGATGCGTAATTGGATCGTCCGAAACGACGAGACACTCGTCACTGGGAAGCCACACCAGTAAATTGTACCGACCTCTCAGGCCCCGAGGACGAGCTACTTCCTTCGCCGCTTGCCGTATCCGGATGTAATGGAATGTTGTCACCAGATGTAAAAATCTGCGGAGTATGAGAAGAGGGCAGGCCTTTGCTCGAAATAGCAAAATCATTATACTTGCCTGGAAGTTTGTGCTCCCGACCACTGCGCCTCAACACCTGTGACAAAGGTGGATTTGAAGTTTGACGTGGTGGGAGCACAGTCACATTTGTCACGGTATCAACGGAAGAATTACTAATGTTGCTTTCAGCTTCTTCGAAATCTTCCTCGTCCCAGTCACTTTCATCGACCTCAACTGGACCAGTCGCACCCTCCAAGGAAATTGGATGCTTGTCGGTAGCTTCTTCGGGATTTAGAGACAATGATACTGCTTCTTCTTCATTCAGTATGATGAACTTTGGTTTTCTGCTATTGGCTGTCGAAACGGTGGTACCAACATCGTTCTCATCGATAAATGTCACATCACGGCTTCTCGAAATCTTCTTCGTCACTGGATCGTAGACACGATAGCCTCTCGTATCTTCATCGAATCCAATCAGTCTGCATTCGCGGGCTTTAGCATCCCACTTGCGTCGCTTCGGTTTTGGAATATGAACCATCACTTTGGCACCGAAGATTCGTACGTGTGATAAATCCGGCTTTTTGCCGCTCCAGCATTCTTCGGGTGTCATGCTGTGGCCACGGGTTGGTGACCGGTTGATTAAATACACCGCGGTCGAAACAGCTTCCGCCCAAAATCTATCTATCTATCTATCTATCTATCTATATATATAAAACTCAATGTTTGTATGTTTGTATGTATGTTCCAGCATAACTTCTGAACGCATTGACCGAATTCAACCAAATTTGGAACACTCATTCGTTATCTTAAGGAGACGACGATAGGGGGGGTTATGGATGTTGTTTGAAAAAGGGGGAGGGTGTAGGGGGAGGGGCATTGCTTAGTCATCGATCAACTCAGTGTACCTTCTGAACCCTATGGCCGAACTCAACCAAATTTGGAACACACATTCTTTATCTTAAGAAGACGACAATAGGGTGGTTATAGATGCTGTTCGGAAAAGGGGGTGGGTGTGGGGGGAGGGGTGTTGCTTAGTCATCGATCAACTCAGTGTACCTTCTGAACCCCTTGGCCGATCTCAACCAAATTTAAAACACACATTCTTTACCTTAAGGAGATGACGATAGGTCGGTTATGGATGCGGTTTGGAAAAGGGGGCGGGGTAGGGGGAGGGGTATTGCTTAGTCATCGATTGACTCAGTGTACCTTCTGAACCCCGTGGCCGATCTCAACCAAATTTAAAACACATATTCTTTACCTTAAGGAGACGACAATAGGTCGGTTATGGATGCTGTTCGGAAAAGGGGGAGGGTATTGCTTAGTCATCGATCAACTCAGTGTACCTTCTGAACCCCTTGGCCGATCTCAACCAAATTTGGAACACACATTCTTTATCTTAAGGAGACGACAATAGGGGGGTTAGGGATGCTCTTCGGAAAAGGGGGAGGGGTATTGATAAGTTATCAATCAACTCAGTGTAACTTCTGAACCCCTTAGCCGATTTCAACCAAATTTGGAACACACATTCTTTATCTTAAGGAGACGACGATAGGGGTTAGGCATGCGCTTTGGAAATAAGAGATGGTATGTGGGGAGGGGTATTGTTTAACAATCGATCAACTCAATGTAAGTCTTGAGCCCCATGACCGATTTGAACCAAATTTGTATCAAATATTGTCTGACCTAAGGAACCGATTTTAGTGGATATTGGTAGGTCCTTTTAAAATGGGGTGGTTGTGAGAGAGGGGTATTGATTAGTTAGCGATCAATTCAGCATAACTTCTGAACCCATTTACCGATGTCCACCAAATTTGGAACCCATATTATCTGTCTAAGGAAGACTATATCAGGTTAGGAAGGACTGTCATAGCAAATTTAATAAATTAAATTAAACGAACAGTTTAGTATACCTTTCTATCGCATGGGTGAATTCAAACCAAATATTTAAACACGTATTGTTTACCCAAAGGAAATTATTTTAGAGAGGCTGGGAGGAGTATTTGAAATGCGGGAGAATGTTGGGGTTGGGTATTGTATAGAAAACGACTTAATTTAAAATACCTCTTATTTAGTTCATCCGAGGTTCTTTGACATTGCACAATGCTCCGAAAACAATTCTTCAAAAATAGCAAATCCTCGACAATAACATTTTCCTGAAAATGGCATAACCCTGAATGAAGCAGGCCATTAACATAACACTATTTGGCCTAAGGTCATTTAACATGAAGTAAATTTGAGATAATACTGAATCAGAAAAAAATTCATATAAAGCATGCATTTGCTGGGTATAAAGCAATGATAATTGTTACCCTTCATCGGAATCATAGTTTGCCCAGTGAAAAGCAATGAATAATGTGTTTCCTTCTGGATGGTGGATGTGATTGCTCCTTTAAAAGTAGGCTTTTTTCGGAATAAGGGAATGGTGGGTGTGATCCCTACTTTAAAAATATGCGTTTGCCCGGAATAAAACATTGGTGGATGTTTTCCCTTCCTTAGAAATAGAAATGCCCGGAATAAGGCTATTCAAACCCACAATCCCTTCTTCAAAATTAGTCAATATTTCCAAAAGCCTTCTTTTAATCAAATGATGAAGTATCAACAAGTAAACACAACTACCCTGTTAACCAATTGGTTTTATTATTTTCCGATTGTGAGAAAAATACTGCAAACCAAACTGGCTACTCCGAGCAAGGCCGGGTACATAAAGCTAGTGACTTGATTAAGTTGGCTTCGAACAGCATGCATCTGGCACGCTCAACGATCGTTCGGTTTGCTCTCTCTGCCATACCGTTCTGCTGCGGGGTGTAGTCATTGGTTCGCTGATGTCGAATACCAAACTTTTCCAGGTAGGTTTGAAATTTTTGTTCGTGTATTCCAGTCCGTTGTCGGTTCTGATCACCTTGATTTTGCGGCCGGTTTGCCGCTCTGTCATTGTGTGGAAGCCTTGAAATGTCTTCAATACTTCGTCCTCGGATTTTGTTCGTAGAAAATACACGAACATGCGGCGTGATCTGTCGTCCACAAATACGATGAAGTACCTGCTAGGGATGGTACTTCCATCGGACCGCAAATATCCGAGTGAACAATTTCCAGTAGCTCTTTCGCACGGGAACCATTCTTCGTAGAAAATACACGAACATGCGGCGTGATCTGTCGTCCACAAATACGATGTAGTACCTGCTAGGGATGGTACTTCCATCGGACCGCAAATATCCGAGTGAATCATTTTCAGGAGCACTTTCCCACCATTTTTCCCAAAGGGCAAACGACATTGCTTCCTCATTGCGCACACGCTGCAATCATTACTAAATCTATTAGTGTTAATTGTAATTCCACTCACCAGGCCACTTGATAGCTTTTTCAATCCCGCCGTACTGAGATGTCCCATTCGCCGATGCCACACATCCAGGGAATCATTCGCCGGACAGACCAATGCTTTATTGGATCCACTTTGGTCACGCTGTTCCAGCTTAAAAAGCTCGTTCTCGTGGCACCCAGTTGCCACCACGCCACCGCTCGTGTTGATGACTTTGCAGCCATCGTTGTCAAACACCATCGTGTAGCCCTTACTTACGATTTTGTTGACGGATAGGAGATTCACCGACAGCTCTGGTATATATTGGACATCATTCACAGGTATTTCGATCCCAGATTTCTGACAGATAGGCTTGAGTACAGTTGTTCCTGTTGCTTCAATCCTCATAGAAGCTTTGTTTGCGACTACGACAGCACCGTTGGATGACTTTAGTTCTGCAACAGAGCCTTGGTCATAAGAGTTGTTGCTCCTGAATCGAAGTATCAGTCAGAATCACTACTAGCTTCGAACGTCGTCAGGACTGTACAGAAGGCATCTCCTTTTTTAGACATTCTGCAATCCTTCGCAATGTGCCCAAAGTTTTGACACTTTCTACAACTCGGTCCCTCCGATGGGTTGGCTTGCTTAGATCTGTTGCGGTCATTTTCGTTTCCGAGCTTTTGGTAACCATGGTTGTGGTTGCTGTGGTTACGTTTACCTTTCGACAACAACGCCGCGTCCGCAGTTGAAATTTGTATTTCCTGCAGCAGCTTAGTTTTTATGGCGTCACCAGTGATTTTCGTTCCGGAATTTTCCAGAGCCATGATCATCGGCCTGTATTCCTCCGGAAGACCACAGAGCAGTAGGGCATCAATCCATTCTTCTGAAATATTGAAGCCGATTCCATTGAGCTGGTGCGCTGTGGAAATCACCTGATTCACATATTCGGCCATCGATGAACAGCTTACCAATTACGATTTCACCAGCTTATGAAACAGGCCAATTCTTCTAGTCAAACCGGAATCCTCAAATGCTTTTTCCAGGTTTTCCCACACTTCGTGTGCCGTTTTCGCCTCCTTAACGTGAACGTAATTTATCGGCTCAAGAAGAAGAATCACTTTAGCTCTTGCCTTTCGGTCAGCTTCGTACGTTCCATCCGCATTTTGCTTCGGTTTGACGGCTCCCCAGAGATCTTCCAACTCAAGGTACGTTTATCGTTATACATGAACGCTCAGGTAGGAAGGGAGGAAATGTATAGACCGGTCATCGGACCGGATAGTCTGCATACCGTATCGAACGACAACGGCCAACGATGCATAAACTTTGCAGCCTCCCGCGGAATGGTAGTCCGAAGCACTTTCTTCCCCCGCAAGAATATCCACAAGGCCACATGGAAATCACCTAATCAAGTAACGGAAAACCAAATCGACCACGTTTTAATCGACGGTAAATTCTTCTCCGACATCATGAACGTACGCACTTACCGCAGTGCGAATATTGAATCCGACCACTACCTCGTCGCAGTATGTCTGCGCTCAAAACTCTCGACGGTGATCAACACGCGTCGGAGTCGTCCGCCGCGGCTAAACATTGGGCGGCTGCAAGACAGTAGACTAGCCCAAGACTACGCACAGCAGCTGGAAGTGACACTCGCAACGGAAGAGCAGCTAGGCGCAGCGTCTCTTGAAGATGGCTGGAGAGGTATTCGATCCGCCATTGGAAGCACCGCAACCGCTGCACTAGGCACGGTGGCTCCGGATCAGAGAAACGACTGGTATGACGGCGAATGTGAGCAGTTAGTTGAGGAGAAGAATGCAGCATGGGCGAGATTGCTGCAACACCGCACGAGGGCGAACGAGGCACGATACAAACGGGCGCGGAACAGACAAAACTCGATTTTCCGGAGGAAAAAGCGCCAGCAGGAAGATCGAGACCGTGAAGAGACGGAGGAACTGTACCGCGCTAATAACGCACGAAAGTTCTATGAGAAGTTGAACCGTTCACGTAAGGGCCACGTGCCACAGCCCGATATGTGTAAGGACATAAACGGGAACCTTCTTACGAACGAGCGTGAGGTGATCCAAAGGTGGCGGCAGCACTACGAAGAGCACCTGAATGGCGATATGGCAGACGACGGTGGCGGTATGGTAATGAACCTAGGAGCACGCGCGCAGGACATGCGACTTCCGGCTCCGAATCTCCAGGAAATCCAGGAGGAGATCGGCCGGCTGAAAAACAACAAAGCCCCTGGAGTTGACCAACTACCAGGAGAGCTGTTTAAACACGGTGGTGAAGCACTGGCTAGAGCGCTGCACTGGGTGATTACCAAGGTTTGGGAGGATGAGGTTCTGCCGCAGGAGTGGATGGAAGGTGTCGTGTGTCCCATCTACAAAAGGGCGATAAGCTGGATTGTAGCAACTACCGCGCAATCACATTGCTGAACGCCGCCTACAAGGTACTCTCCCAAATTTTATGCCGTCGACTAACACCAATTGCAAGAGAGTTCGTGGGGCAGTACCAGGCGGGATTTATGGGTGAACGCTCTACCACAGACCAGGTGTTCGCCATACGTCAGGTATTGCAGAAATGCCGCGAATACAACGTGCCCACACATCATCTATTTATCGACTTCAAAGCCGCATATGATACAATCGATCGGGACCAGCTATGGCAGCTAATGCACGAAAACGGATTTCCGGATAAACTGATACGGTTGATCAAGGCGACGATGGATCGGGTGATGTGCGTAGTTCGAGTTTCAGGGTATTCTCGAGTCCCTTCGAAACCCGTAGAGGGTTACGGCAAGGTGATGGTCTTTCGTGTCTGCTATTCAACATCGCTTTGGAGGGAGTAATACGAAGAGCAGGGATTGACACGAGTGGTACGATTTTCACGAAGTCCGTCCAGTTATTTGGTTTCGCCGACGACATTGATATCATGGCACGTAACTTTGAGAGGATGGAGGAAGCCTACATCAGACTGAAAAGCGAAGCTAAACGGATTGGACTAGTCATCAACACGTCGAAGACGAAGTACATGATAGGAAGAGGCTCAAGAGCAGTCAATGTAAGCCAACCATCACGAGTTTCTGTCAGTGGTGACGAAATTGAGGTGGTTGAAGAATTCGGGTACTTGGGCTCACTGGTGACCGCCGATAACGATACCAGCAGAGAAATTCGGAGACGCATAGTGGCTGGAAATCGTACGTACTTTGGACTCCGCAAGACGCTCCGATCGAATAGAGTTCGCCGCCGTACCAAACTGACTATCTACAAAACGCTTATAAGACCGGTAGTTCTCTACGGACACGAGACCTGGACGATGCTCGTGGAGGACCAACGCGCACTGGGAGTTTTCGAAAGGAAAGTGTTGCGTACCATCTATGGTGGGGTGCAGATGGCGGACGGTACGTGGAGGAGGCGAATGAACCACGAGTTGCATCAGCTGTTGGGAGAACCATCCATCGTTCACACCGCGAAAATCGGAAGACTGCGGTGGGCCGGGCACGTAGCCAGAATGTCGGACAGTAATCCGGTGAAAATGGTTCTCGACAACGATCCGACGGGAACAAGAAGGCGAGGTGCACAGCGGGCAAGGTGGATCGATCAGGTGGAGGACGACTTGCGGACCCTCCGCAGACTGCGTGGCTGGCGAAGTGCAGCCATGGACCGAGCTGAATGGAGAAGTCTTTTATGTGCAGCACAGGCCACTCCGGCCTTAGTCTGATTATAAATAAATAATTATCGTACGTACGGTCTATACATTTCCTCCCTTCCTACCTGAGCGTTCATGTCACCGATGACGATTTTGACGTCCCGCAGTGGGCATCCATCGTATGTCTGCTCCAGCTGCGCATAGAATGCTTCTTTCTCGTCGTCGGGTCTCCCTTCGTGTGGGCAGTGCACGTTGATGATGCTATAGTTGAAGAAACGGTCTTTTATCCTCAGCATGCACATGCTTGCGTTGATTGGATGCCACCCAATCATGCGTTGGCGCATCTTTCCCAGCACTATGAAGGCGGTTCCCAGCTCGTTGGTGGTGCCGCAGCTTTGGTAGAAGGTAGCCGCTCGATGCCCGCTTTTTCACACTTTCTGTCCTGTCCAGCAGATTTCCTGCAGCGCTACGACGTCGAAGTTGCGGGGATGTAAGTCATCGTAGATTATCCTGTCGCAACCTGCGAAACCTAGCGACTTGCAGTTCCATGCTCCAAGCTTCCAATCCTGATCCTTTATTCGTCGCCTAGGTCGTTGCCGATTGTATCGAGTCGTATTATCTTCTATGTCGTTCGTAATGGTTGTTTTCAAAGGCGGCTTATTAGACCTGCGCAAACTTCTTGTCTCGTCCGAGGGACTTCGTGTCAGGTCTGTTTAGTGTCCCACCTAACACCAGGACTTGAGCTTGTGCACTTTGAGCGGCACACGGTCGCTTTGGCGGAGCCTACTTACGGATACATGCAGCTTTTTATGGAAATTAAACAGAGCCCACTTTCAAACCCCACCAAAACTCGCAGATGGCTGGGGAGGGATCGTCAAGCCCTTGGACATAGTCCCTGCTGCCCCCAACTCCAAAAATGAAATTATTATCACATTATAGAAGTATTTAGCTTAAAAACATCATCACCGCCATGTACCTATTTCAATAACATTCAAAAACAGTTAGTTAGTCCTATGCTTGTACCTATATCAATAATGCTGTTTCCAACACAAAATACGCACACTATTACTTGTGTGTATACGTAACGATATGATTGCAGTGATGCCGAATTCTTCAATGTTTTGTATTTGAGCAGAGGCGTCGCGTGATCAATTCTTCAACCTGTGCACTATTTTAGTATTTTGAGAAAAACACATAAAAGGTACCTGAAATGATAAACGAGTTATTTTCCACCGCGTTTCTCAATAAGTTTTGCTTATTTTGTTGCATCTAACTGGTTCTTAGCTACATCTTATTTTCTGAATTCACTCAAACTAAACTAAGCTTAAAAGTGATAGTTCGTAAAATTAAAAATTACTATCACAAGAATCGTTTTCAATGTGACAAATAAGACATACATGTATTCGGAAATTATTGAGCTGGCACTTTCAATTCTAATTTGAGTTATTTCGTAAAATAAGACGAAGTTTTTAATAGAGAGAAGGAAATTGGACTATATCAATCATGCAAAGTTACTAATAATGACTTGAAATTAGCATGTCACGTCAGAAAAATAAAGTCTATACAATAAACAATGAAGTTCATAGCCTTAACTCTTCTTAATTAATAATTATTCTATTTACAATTTATTTCTTTGATCAATATTCTGGACTGGACAGATGACGAACAATTTTCCGTCCATCAGCATGGGCATTCCCTCAAAAAAATGTTTGGATTAGAAAGACAAGAAATCTATCGAGATTTTAAATGTTGGGGATAGAATTGCCACATGTGCAGTGCACAGGTTGCACATGCGGACGCGACGCCTCTGTATTTGAGTTGAAATATAATTACAAAATTGCAGTTTTTGTTGTAGTTTTTCAACTTATCAGTTTAATTTTATGTTTGTCATAGATTATCTTTTCGATATGCCTTATTTTACAAACATAAGAGTTGAATTTCACAATGAAAGATCATTCACGCATTTTTTAAATAAAAATCTAGGTCGGCAACCCTTGAGAGTACTGCAAGCCATGTAAACAGTTTGGAATACGGACAAGGATAATTTAGACGTTGTTCGAAATAAACCTATATCAAACTATAGGAAATCGCGTTGATTTTTCAAATATAATTATATTTGTAGTGAAAATGTGATGTGCTTTATATGTTGTGAAGTGAATTTTGAAAGGATACATTTGTGTTAGCTTGCAATTGAGTGGAAAACAAAGGCGTGAAAATAGCTGAATCTGCTAGTAGCAATCGAGCAGTGCATCAAACCAACAGTTCAGAGGTAGGAAAATGAAAATAAAAGTGCTTTATTTTATCTTTTAATAATTTGATGCTTGTGCATTAAAACATTACTTAAACAAAATCTTGAATAATATTCCAAACATTCGATAATGTGTTCCATCCATTATTCTGTACATACGATGTGTGGAATTGTAATTAAATTGATTTTTTATTTGGTTTATCGACGTTTAGGATTAATATACGGGCTGTTATTAATATGGGAACAGATACCCTAAATGAATGTTTTTGATTAGGGGAAAAGACGGCTTTGACAGGTTTTGTTCTATTATTGGCAGGGGGTTTTTTGTCGACCGAATTTTATGAAATTTGGCCACAATATTCTTCTTTAATATTCAAAGGATGTTTGGGCATTTGAGCATAATCAGCCATAACAAAACCCCCTGACAATAATAGAACAAAACTTGCCAAAGCCGTCATTCCCCCTAGTTAGCATCCATAAAGTCGGAAAATTATTTCCAAGAAGTCGGTTAAAGTTTCCCAAGCAGCTAAGAATAGTTTAGCTTCGCATATTTTGACTGTTTTCATCGTAGTTGCTATGCTAAGCCGCGATTGGCCAAATAAAAAAAATGCATATTAAACCAAAATAAAAGTCGAGCAAGAACCATTTTGCAAATGTTAATTCAAACGAATAACGTCGAGTAGTGTGTTTCTATTTGAGTGTTTTATGTATGTACCCTAAAGAGGAGATGCAGAGCTTGATATTAGATGTCACGCAAAATTATTATTTTGACTTCCACTCCTTATGCCAGGAAATGCTAAATTTTGCTACTAGGGGGTCCACTATTGGGCATTTTACCCTAATTTGTGGAATTGTGGAAATAAATAAAAATTTATCAAAACGATTCCAACTGTTGTAACCTTCCACACTAACAATTCCAAAACATTTTTCAGTACAAAGGTGTCCAAATAACCATCCTTCCTCTTCCGAGCCATCCTTGCAAGGACGTGGCCAGGACAGATCTGAATTGGAGAATACATTGCTTGCATCTATGAAATAGAGATTAGTCTAAAATCAATATGTGTTGTAATGGATGACTGTGATTCTACTCTCATACAATGGTAAATACAGGTTTGTACCATCTACAAATAATGATAATGCTAATATTCTGTTAATAATGAAATAATTGTAAATGGAAATGGGAATAAATGGAAGTTTAGTTAATTCCCCCCGAAAATTAGAGAAATTTCCCCAAGGAAGACGAAAGAACTGAACTGAGGGAGTGGGAAAAACTTCCTCCAGGATGTTGAAAAAATTTCCCCAGTTAGTTGAGAAAGGTTGCCTTAGGGAAATGGAGAAACATCTCCCAGGAAGATGAGAAAATTGACACCAGAAAGTTGAGAAAATACCCACCAGGAAGATGAAGGAAGTTCGATGATCATTCTCCAGGAGGTTGGAAAAAAAATTTGGCTAATGTGGAAATAATTGTAAATGGAAATGGGAATAAATGGAAGTTTAGTTAATTCCCCCCGAAAATTAGAGAAATTTCCCCAAGGAAGACGAAAGAACTGAACGGAGGGAGTGGAAAAAACTTCCTCCAGGATGTTGAAAAAATTTCCCCAGTTAGTTGAGAAAAGTTGCCTTAGGGAAATGGAGAAACATCTCCCAGGAAGATGAGAAAATTGCCACCAGAAAGTTGAGAAAATACCCACCAGGAAGATGAAGGAAGTTCGATGATCATTCTCCAGGAGGTTGGAAAAAAAATCCTCAAAGAAATTAATAAAATTTTCCCCAAAAAGTAGATAACTGTTTTTCTCCAGTTGGTTGGGGAAACTTTCTTCAAGAAGTTATAGAAACTTCCCAATGGAATTGGAAAAAAGCTTAGAAACATCCTCCAGTTGGAATAGATATTATGGCACGTAACTTTGAGAAGATGGAGGAAGCCTACATCAGACTGAAGAGGGAAGCTAAGCGGATCGGACTAGTCATCAACACGTCGAAGACGAAGTACATGATAGGAAGAGGTTCAAGAGAAGACAATGTGAGCCACCCACCGCGAGTTTGCATCGGTGGTGACGAAATCGAGGTGGTAGAAGAATTTGTGTACTTGGGCTCACTGGTGACTGCCGAAAATGACACCAGCAGAGAAATTCGGAGACGCATAGTGGCTGGAAATCGTACGTACTTTGGACTCCGCAAGACGCTCCGATCGAATAATGTTCGCCGCCGTACCAAACTGACAATCTACAAAACGCTAATTAGACCGGTAGTCCTCTACGGACACGAGACCTGGACGATGCTCGTGGAGGACCAACGCGCACTTGGAGTTTTCGAAAGGAAAGTGCTGCGTACCATCTATGGTGGGGTGCAGATGGCGGACGGTACGTGGAGGAGGCGAATGAACCACGAATTGCATCAGCTGTTGGGAGAACCATCCATCGTTCACACCGCGAAAATCGGGCGACTGCGATGGGCCGGGCACGTAGCCAGAATGTCGGACAGTAACCCGGTGAAAATGGTTCTCGACAACGATCCGACGGGCACAAGAAGGCGAGGTGCGCAGCGGGCAAAGTGGATCGATCAGGTGGAAGATGACTTGCGGACCCTCCGTAGACTGCGTGGTTGGCGACGTGTAGCCATGGACCGAGCCGAATGGAGAAGACTCTTATATACCGCACAGGCCACTTCGGCCTTAGTCTGAATAAATATAATAAAATATAAAATATCCTCCAGTTGGAAGTTGAAAAAACTTTCTCCAGGAAGTTGGAAAAATCATCCTAGATCCATCATCCTAGAATCCATTTTTCCAAATTTCCACTCCGGGTGGCTTATATCTGGAATATAGGCAATTAAGTCCAGGGAGTTGAAAAAGCTTCCTCTAGGAAGTTGCAAAAATTTCCACCAGGAATATGAGATAACATCTCCCAGGAAGCTGGGAAAAACGCAACCAGGCAGATGAAAAAACATCCCCCATAAAGATGAAAAAACTTCCTCCAGCAGTATCTCAGGGAGATGAGTCAAGTACGAGACACTGAAGACGTCCTTACTGTTGAGGTCGAAATACGTATCAGTCAAAGGAATAAAGTAGCCATACTGGAATTAAATGGAATTATACAAATTCGTCTTATGACAAGTGAAATGAGAAAACTTTCTCCGGTAGTTTGGAAAAACTTCCTCCAGGAAGATAGAATACTTCCTCCAGGAAGATAGAATACTTCCCCCAGAAAGTTAGGTTCCCCTGGAAGATGATAAAACTT
Organism: Armigeres subalbatus; assembly: GCF_024139115.2. NCBI lineage: Eukaryota > Metazoa > Arthropoda > Insecta > Diptera > Culicidae > Armigeres > Armigeres subalbatus. The sequence goes on from NC_085140.1 coordinate 119,854,200, forward strand.
CCCCCATGAAGATGGGAAAACTACCCTCAGGTAACATCTCTTGAACCAGGCTTGGCCATTGAAGCTGGTTCCAAAACTATACATTGTATACAAGAGGCAGTTCGTCTCATATTCGTGGACTAATCTTTTTAGTAGTCATTGGCACTCGGGCCAACGCACTAGTACCTGAGGGATTTCGGTATGTGGTATCCACATGAAACCTTGGAAAATGGTAAAAGATTGACTTTGTATTTCGATTCAATTCGGTATGTATAGGCAACAGTTCTTTCGGGTTTACAAAACATCTATTCTAAACATTAATGTAAAATAAGGAAACACTGGGGCGCCAGGCTAAGTGTTGACAAACATAAGCAATATTGACTCAGAATCCTGTAACTTTAAAGCTTCCATAATGTTTATTGTTTTGTTATTTGACGCTCCGCTTGCTGCGTTCCTTCTGTGGTGCGAGATTCATACAACAACGCATCGATACTTGAAATAGGAGCTCAGCAAAACATATCCGCGGTGTGGGGCATTCTTGCATTCGTCTTGTGTCATTTGGCGATCATGCCGTAGCATAGCAACGGATCACGTGAGGTGTAGGATTACTGTATTAAGTTTTTGGTTTTTAAGGTCACTCCTGACAGAATCCCAGTATAATACGCTGGTACTTGGGGTTAGGGAGCACGTGATATTTGATGAACTTTCCAGTTTGACTGTTACTCTAGGACTATATTTCAGATTTCAGATTTGTACAATTGAAACTTAAACTCTACACAATTATTACATTTCTACACTACAATATAATTATGGGAGGTGCGTGTATGTACATAACAAATTCTATTTGAACCAATCACTTTCGAGTTGGCTATCCATGCGACATATGTTTTGAAAACAACATATGTCTTTTCTACTCGGGTGGCATATTGATGACTGCTCATAACATAGAATGTATGTCAAGAAAGAATGAGAACACGTAGCTTGAATTGGATGGTAATTTGAGCTTTTGTTTAAAAGTGTCCAAAACATATTATGGTTCAAGTAAGGAAAACATGTGCATGTAATAAATTCAAAGGAGGTCGCTATGAAAGTAGGTCTGTTAATAAATTTGACTACACATGCACTTGAGTGTAATGTTGCTAAAGGCAGTTGTATCCAATTGCAATTTATGACTTGTTAAATGAAATGTACATGTGAGGTCTGATCCAAACATGTTGAAGTTGTTTCAGATGAATTTCGAGATGAATAAATTAATCAACAAGATTGAGTATGCTACACCTTCCCTCTTAAAGAGAATGATGTAACGAAGAGAAATCATTCGTATATTATACACACACCTTTACAAAAAAAAATTTAATTTAGATCGAATTGAATTTTAAGCTTTATAGAATATACCTAAGATTATACCTATCTCATTTTTTTTTCTTCATTTTACTTACCGAATACCGATTGAATATTGGGAAAAAATATATATATATTATATTTCTTATTATTTTATCAATCTATTTTTATGCACTACCATTGTTTTATTTGACGCCATATCTTGAATTGTACAATTTGTTCCTGTTATGTCAATCACTTTAAATGGTCCAATATATTTTGCATCTAGTTTACTTCTATTTTCATTCGTTAAATATACTCTATCATTTATTTGAATATGGATTGGGTTGCTAATTGGTTCATATTTATTCGTTCGGGATATTTTGTGTTTATTTAAATTCTTTTTTGCGATTTCGTTAGATTTTTGTAGTTTATATTTCAATTCATAGTAGTATTCATTGATATTATATACGGGTTCTATTCCAAGTTTGTGAATTTCATTAGGTAAACTGCATTTTCTTCCAAAAATTAACTCATAAGGTGTAAAACCATGGTCAGTATGAGGAGTAGTATTATATGTAAAAGAATAAAACTTCATCCAGTTATCCCAATCATCTTTCTGATCATTGATGAAAGATCTTAGATACTCGTTTAAGCATCTATGATTCCTCTCTAATGATCCAATTGTCTGTGGATGATAAGCTGTTGCAAATGTTTGTTTTATACCTAATAATTTACAAATTCGGTCAAGAACTTCATTCTTGTATTCTGTTCCTTGGTCGGATTTTAAATCAAAAAATGTACCATAAATAAGTATAAAATTTTCTACTAAAGCCTTAGCAATAACGGTTGCTTCTTTAGTCGGTATAGGAATTAAAACTATATATTTTGTAAGGTCACATTGTATGCTTATGGCATATCTGTTTCCCTTAATACTTATAGGTAAAGGTCCTACAGTATCTATAGATATAACTTCAAATGGTGAAGATGGTGTTGTGGTAATCACCATTTTTCTTTTGTGTGTCTTATTGTTTTGTTCTTTTACACGATTCGCAGGCCCTTACGAATCTAGAAATCGAACCTTTCATATCTCTCCAGGTATACTTTTCACGAACTTTAAGGTACAAGCGATGTTGTCCTATGTGTCCTCCTGTGGGTGTATTATGATAATTTTCTAAAATTGACTGAATTTCATTTAAATCAGTAAGAAACTTTGGCGGTTGATAGATTATAATGCGCATGCTTTTTAACGCTTGATTTACTACAGTCTTGAACGAATTCAAGGGTATGTATTTGAATATATCTTCTAGTAATGATATTGCCATTTCTTTAATATTCAACAATTTTGCATTATTTTCAAGTATTGGAAGAACAAATTCAAGAATTTGACTTCCACTTTCATTTCTTTGTTTCACGTGTGCTACAATAATTTTCTTTGCTCTATTTTCCATAATAAAAGTCCATATTTTATTATCAACGTGTACACGAAGTTTCCATAATCGTTTTGTCTCAGTTGGGTTCTCAGTAACATAAGTCAAAAGGTGATCAATCTTTTGATTACATTCTGGTAAATGTAAAGATCCGTTGTTATCATTGTGTTTTACATTAGAATTTTGTTTATTTCGAGTCATTGATCTAGTGTTAACTACTAGAACACTGTCTCTTTTTAAGTCATCAGATGAAATTATAATTCTTGATAATGCATCTGCACCAGTATTATTTTTCCCTTTAATGTATTCTACTACATAATTGTAATCTTCTAAATCAATACGCATTCTTGTTAATTTTGAAGTAGGATTTTTCATTCCAAACAAGTAAACAAGTGGTCTATGATCTGTTCTTACTCTGAATTGACGTCCATACAAATACGCTTTAAAATAGTTTATAGCCCAGTGTATGGCAGTTAATTCCTTAAGTATAACAGGTTTATTCTTTTTCACCTTGGGTAAATGATTTACTTGCAAATGCAATGGGTAAATCTTCATTTCCAAACTTCTGGGATAAGACTGCTCCACATCCAACGTCTGAAGCGTCTGTTGTAAGTATAAATTCATTTGAAAAATCTGGGTATTGGAGAATTGTTGGAGATATTAGATAATTTCTCAAACTATTAAATGCTGTTTCACATTCTGAAGTCCATTTAAATTGAATATTTTTCCTTAAAAGCTTATTTAAAGGTTGTGCTATAGTCGCAAAATGCGGAACAAATTTACGATAGTAATTACAAAATGCCACAAATCTTCGAACTTCATCTGCGTTCGTAGGTGTTGGGTAATTTATGATTACATCGAATTTAGAACTGTCAGGTAAAATACCTTTATCAGTTATGTGATGCCCTAAATATGTTACTTCAGAGCGGAAAAATTTGCACTTCTTTACATTAAGTTTAAGATTGTATTTTCTTAAACGATTAAAACTGTTTCTAAATTTGATAAATGGTGTTTGATTGAACAACCGATGACTACAATATCATCGATGTATACAAAAGCACATTCGGGAGATAATCCAGCCATAGCTATTGTCATCATACGCTGGAAACTATTTGGACTTACATTCAATCCAAACGGTAGTCGCGTAAACTGATAATGACCAGACTGTGTTGAAAAAGCAGTATATTTTCTGGAATCATTTTCCAAAGGAATTTGATGAAATCCAGACATCAAATCTAAAGTTGTAAAATACTTCGCTCTACCAAGTTGATCAAGAATCGTATCAATTCTTGGTAATGGGAATTTATCAGCCATTATTTTTGTTAAGTTGTCTGAAATCAACAACTAAACGCCACTTCTTTTCTCCATTATCTGATTTTTCGGGACCAAAAGTATGGGTGAATTGTAAGATGACACAGATGGTTCAATAGTTTTATTTTGAAGCATCTTCTTCACTTGACTTTGTATTTCATCATGCTGAGCATGTATTGTCTTGTAATTGGGTATATACGTTGGAACAGCATCGTTTAACACAATGTTCTGTGAATAAAAATTATTGGTAGTTAACTTTTCCTCTGGTAAACAGAATATATCTGCATAATCTGTAATGAGTTTATTGAAATTTTTCTGTGAACTTTCTGGTAAATTGCAGACATCTAACTCCTTCAAAATATTCTGTACTCTCTCTGTAAAACTTGTTTATTTTTGGAATATTTCATTATGCAATAATCCTTCAGTGGTTCTAAAATTGGATTAAATGATAAATTTGAAATATATACCGGATTATCAGTAGTATTTATAAATTTTACATATGGCATTTCTGGCGATATGATAGTATTTCCACAAAAATTCCTGGTAGAATTTCTTGTGAATGTACCACCACATCTTCTTGAATATGCAAATTTGAAATTTTCGAATTACTTCACTTCTGTTAGGCAGAATAAATCCATTGTTTACGTTATCCTCAATTGGAATTGAAATTTTTATATTACCAACATTAAAATGTAATAACCATGTGATGAGTTTGATTGCCTTCACGTAAACGGTCGCGTGTACTCAGACGACTAATGACGGTGAAAGACCGACACTTGATTACAATTTGTCCATTTCGAAACATATGCTGTGCATATGCACAGCTAAGATATTTAACAAAAAAATGGTTTTCGTACGGCCGAGTTGCCGAATAATATGCAATTAATTGTAATCAAGTGTCGGTCTTTCACCGTCATTAGTCGTCTGAGTACACGCGACCGTTTACGTGAAGGCAATCAAACTCATCAAATGCTTTAGCCAAGCAAGCCTTTGGCACAGCAGAGTGCGATTGAATTCGCATTCTATACCGTCCCGCCCAGTCCGTTGCTGGGGGGCATGGAGTGCGATCCTCTCGTTTAATAAACAATGTGCACTCGCTTGGCTGTGGATATACAACAGTAAAGCAAATGTGGAGATTGGGCAAATCAAGCATCCGAAAGATATTCAATTTGCAAAAAAGAGAGCTAACCGCGGTGGAGGTTGGTACTCGGATTCTGATGGCTTTTCCGCAAACGTGACCTTTAAGTGGTCTTGTTGTGTAGGGGTTATCACGCCTATCTAGAGAGTAGGAGGTTGAGGGTTCGAGTCCCTCCAAGACACGTGGATTCTTTTTCGCAAATTTCATATCAATTTGTCCATTTCGAAACATATGCTGTGCATATGCACAGCTAAGATATTTAACAAAAAAATGGTTTTCGTACGGCCGAGTTGCCGAATAATATGCAATTAATTGTAATCAAGTGTCGGTCTTTCACCGTCATTAGTCGTCTGAGTACACGCGACCGTTTACGTGAAGGCAATCAAACTCATCAAATGCTTTAGCCAAGCAAGCCTTTGGCACAGCAGAGTGCGATTGAATTCGCATTCTATACCATCCCGCCCAGTCCGTTGCTGGGGGCATGGAGTGCGATCCTCTCGTTTAATAAACAATGTGCACTCGCTTGGCTGTGGATATACAACAGTAAAGCAAATGTGGAGATTGGGCAAATCAAGCATCCGAAAGATATTCAATTTGCAAAAAGAGAGCTAACCGCGGTGGAGGTTGGTACTCGGATTCTGATGGCTTTTCCGCAAACGTGACCTTTAAGTGGTCTTGTTGTGTAGGGGTTATCACGCCTATCTAGAGAGTAGGAGGTTGAGGGTTCGAGTCCCTCCAAGACACGTGGATTCTTTTTCGCAAATTTCATATCAATTTGTCCATTTCGAAACATATGCTGTGCATATGCACAGCTAAGATATTTAACAAAAAAATGGTTTTCGTACGGCCGAGTTGCCGAATAATATGCAATTAATTGTAATCAAGTGTCGGTCTTTCACCGTCATTAGTCGTCTGAGTACACGCGACCGTTTACGTGAATGTAATAACCATGTTTCATAATCAATTATGCATTTATTATTGGTTAGAAAATCTCTTCCTAAAATGCCATCTGTCGCAATAGGAAAGTTGCTAGGCACCACATGAAAGGTATGCCGTATTGATAAACCATGTTCAAAATGTAGGTCAGTTACCGTAGTTGCTAGTGTATAAACAGTTCCACTGGTTATACCCGTTAACCTTGTTTTAACTGCTGTATCAATAATTTGTGTTGGATTAATTTTGTCAGCTTTAAAGAGCGATACGTCAGCTCCACAATCGATTATAAAAGTACACTTGCGATTTGCCATGTGAACCTCAGCTGTTATGAAATTTGATGCGTTTAAATTAATGGTAAAGACGGTCATTTGCATTTTATTCCTATTTGTATTTACATTCGCCGGTCTAAAAATGTTGTTGCGTTTGTTGGGGTTGCTGGTTTTGCACAACTTGCGCATACGTTTGGGTGGCTTGGCTCGGATGAATAGAACGATTTACAGATTGGTTAGCTGTTTGCATTTCGAATGTATTGTCTTGATAAGTTGTAACATTTCCAACTTGTGGGTTTAAATTAGAGAAATAAACACGAGAGAATCTGTTGCTGTTATGGTTTCCAAAATTCTGAAAACGATTGTAACCAACATCTCTATTTCGGAAATGGATATTTCTATTTCTTTGATTTGGAGTGGGATTAAAACTTCTGTTTGGTTGTCTATTATTGAAAGTTCTGGAAAACCGTGTTCGATCATACGATTGATTTCGGTTAGAATATGCATCTCGCGAGAAATTCGGTCTAAAATTTCTTGGAATGGTATCAAATTTACGAGTTTGTATATTTTTGGTTTGCAGAATTGCAGAAGTTTGAGTTGCATCGGGAACATTCTCAATCAAGACATTGATTGCATCCTTCAGGGTGTCAAATTTCCTATTTTCAGCATCATTTTTGTTTCGCTGCTATAAGATTCCCTTGCCATGGTCTGTATGGCAAGTTTAATAGCCATTTTCTTTGCTACGTCAGCAGGAATTTCTTCTCTGATATAAGCTCCAGTCAGCTTGTCAGAAAGAAATTCTATTTGTTTTGTAAAGTTCTGTAGGTCATCGATATTTTTGAGTTTCAAATTTTCAGACTTGATTGCGTTAAATCTGAATTACTTTTATCAGAACATTCTGATTTAATTTTATCGATTATCTCATCGAATTCCAGTGGTACGGCCACGAAGAGGTTTCGCGCCTTGCCACTTAATTTAGTTAATATTATTTTAATTGCAGCCTCCTTTTGTCCAGCTGGTATAATTGTTTTGACCAATGCTACCGCATCAGTAAAAGATTTTACTCCCTCGACGTTCCCATTGTATGATGGAATTAGCGTCGCTAGCTCGGAAGCTGTTTTTATATCCATAGCCATGTTTAGTATACGATTATGTTTCACTCTGGAGTACCAAATAATTATTTTAGCAATAGTTTTTACCCTAATTTTAACTTTAGGTTGCTTTAAACCTTCTAATGAAAATTTATTTTGGTCGTCTTCCTGAATTGTTTCTGTCTGACCATCATTCAAAATTACTTCACTAGTATCCAGTAATGTAATGCATTGATTGTATCTCAATTTTACCGCAGAATAAGTTTCAACTTCTGAATTCCACTCTTTTGCACTAATTCTATGTTCATAACTTTTCAGGATTTTTCTATAACGTTCAATATTTTGATTCAAATTTTCCTTTTTATTCAAAATATTCTCCAATGATCTTGCTCTGTATTTACTTTTCTGCAAATTTAAATGCTCTTTAGAAATTAATTGCTCAATTTCGCGCAATTGATTCATTGATTGTTAAGATCTCAATTAAGTTGATATGCTTATTCTAATTTTACTAATTCCTTCCAAGTTCTAGGGGTATTTTAGATTCCTTAGTAAATTCTGGTTGCCATTTTCACTCATATATGAAATTTCAGCAAATAATTCCTTATCAAATGTACCATTAATCCTTAATTCATTGTTTTTCCTATTAACTTCTAAGGCGCTCACATAATCAACATCGTGCAAATTATTTAGCTCTGCCACAACTCTGGCGGATCCGTTCATTTTGTTTCCATTTTGCGATTTAATTTAATTTACAAGGCTCAGAAATTTTTGATAACATAAGAAAAATCAATCATAATAGATATTCCACAATAATCTAACACTTCAATAAGAATAGATATTCCACAATTATGTTTATCATGTAATTGAAATCCATCAGCTGACTTACATTATTTTACGCTGGTGCTCCTTGTTGCATTCATAAGCTGTTACGTTCCTCCGTCACCTTTCTCCTCTTCCTTCAGAAAACCCGCCTGCCGACTCCCGCCGACAGTGGTCTCGCCTGCAGTTGAATGTTTATTTTCGTTGTTCACTTCGCACCAAAGGCAGAAATATGCATTTTTTTTCATTTGTATCGTCACTCGGTGGGTCACTTCATCATCAATTAGTGTTTGTTTTGATTCTTCTTTCGCCAATGCATGTACAAAGGTTACGCACAGTTATTTAGTAGGAGCCATGTGTAAAAAGCAGTTATTTTTTTTGTGTCCATGCACTGCACCGTCGCATCTCACTGTTAATTGTTTTTGTTTATTGAGAACTGTGTCAACTGGGGCGCAATAATTTTCACTCCGCGCTCTATACTGTTTGCGCAAATACAGCCTTTTTGGCGGCTTTTACCATCATTTTCTTAGCCAACTTCACCATTATTTTTAATTATTATCCAAAGAGTTTGGATAATTAATAAGCACAAAATAATATTCAACTTCGCACTATGGTCTTCGTGGAAGCCTGTATGAACTTCCTGATTTTCAACTATGGTGACTGTTTGATCGCCGATAGTTTTAGCACTTTCTTCTTTAGATGCTCCTTTGCCCATTTTATTTGCATCTCATTTACTGCATTTTAAGAAAATGTTTTCACTAATGCACTTAGCACTTTTTTACTATCACTGTTTTTTAAAGTCCGAACATTGCACGTCCGAAAGTCACTCGTCGCCATATAATACGCTGGTACTTGGGGTTAGGGAGCACGTGATATTTGATGAACTTTCCAGTTTGACTGTTACTCTAGGACTATATTTCAGATTTCAGATTTGTACAATTGAAACTTAAACTCTACACAATTATTACATTTCTACACTACAATATAATTATGGGAGGTGCGTGTATGTACATAACAAATTCTATTTGAACCAATCACTTTCGAGTTGGCTATCCATGCGACATATGTTTTGAAAACAACATATGTCTTTTCTACTCGGGTGGCATATTGATGACTGCTCATAACATAGAATGTATGTCAAGAAAGAATGAGAACACGTAGCTTGAATTGGATGGTAATTTGAGCTTTTGTTTAAAAGTGTCCAAAACATATTATGGTTCAAGTAAGGAAAACATGTGCATGTAATAAATTCAAAGGAGGTCGCTACGAAAGTAGGTCTGTTAATAAATTTGACTACACATGCACTTGAGTGTAATGTTGCTAAAGGCAGTTGTATCCAATTGCAATTTATGACTTGTTAAATGAAATGTACATGTGAGGTCTGATCCAAACATGTTGAAGTTGTTTCAGATGAATTTCGAGATGAATAAATTAATCAACAAGATTGAGTATGCTACACCAGTTTCAAAGTGCTCGCGTTTTCGGGGGCACACCACTCGATACGGAAGCAACGCACAACTGTCATTTTATTCTTTCACGCATGCTGCGACGCAGCAAAGCTGAATCAACAAAAATGACGGTTGTCTGCCGCCTCCGTATCGAGTGGACTGGTGTGCCCCCGAAAACGCGAGCACTTTGAAACTTGGATTCTGTCAGGAGTGACCTTAATTTTAATTGGCGAGAGGTATGCTGCCGCTAACCGCAAATCGAGCACATCTGTATATGGCCCATATACAGATGTGCTCAACTTGCGGTTAGCGGCAGTATGGTACACCCCCAGCAAGTTGAGAAAACATCCCCAAAGAAGATAAAAAAAACTTCGTCCAGGCAGTTAGAAAAACTTTCTCCAGAGATTTTCACCAGGAACTCGAGAAAACATCTCCCAGGAAAATAAGAAAATTGCCACCAAAAAGATGAGAAAACTTCCCACAAGAAGTTGAGCAAACTTCCCCAAAGAAGATGGAAGAGATTTCTTCGGGAAGATCGAAAAACTCTGTGCAGGGACTTTGAAAAACTTCCTATACAAACTTAAATTATTTTGCCGACCTCAGCAAAATTTTCGCCGAGATTCCAACAGCCGAGATCTCGGTAATTTACTTTTTACCGAGATCTCGGTAACGATTACCGATGACTCGGTAAAGTTTACCGAAATCTCGTTAAAAATTTAATTTAAATAGATGTTTTACCGAGATTCGTCGAAATTATTGCCAAAATTCCGGCTGTTGGATTCTCGGCAATCGTAACATTTCGAATTATAAGTGTGTAGGATTCTCCAGGAAGTTAAGAAAAGTTTGCTAAGAAAAATGAGGAACTTCCTCCAGACACTTGGAATAATTTTGACAAGGAATTCGGGAGAACATTTCCCAGGAAGATTTATTTATTTATCATCAGACTAAGGCCGGAGTGGCCTGTGCTGCACATAAAAGACTTCTCCATTCAGCTCGGTCCATGGCTGCACTTCGCCAACCACGCAGTCTGCGGAGGGTCCGCAAGTCGTCCTGATCGATCCACCTTGCCCGCTGTGTACCTCGCCTTCTTGTTCCCGTCGGATCGTTGTCGAGAACCATTTTCACCGGATTACTGTCCGACATTCTGGCTACGTGCCCGGCCCACCGCAGTCTTCCGATTTTCGCGGTGTGAACGATGGATGGTTCTCCCAACAGCTGATGCAACTCGTGGTTCATTCGCCTCATCCACGTACCGTCCGCCATCTGCACCCCACCATAGATGGTACGCAACACTTTCCTTTCGAAAACTCCCAGTGCGCGTTGGTCCTCCACGAGGAAGATGAGAAAATATAATTAAATTTCAATAATTTCGAAACATCGACCAGGGACCATTGAAGATGAATGAATCAAATATTTAGTTGAAAAATATCTACGATTACGATTAATTGGAATAATTCACATGCTGTATTCGTCAATGATCGTGGACTCTTCGGTCCCCATTCTCATTATTACTTCTGTGAAAATTCGCGTATTCCCATCCGTTTTTTTATCTTTTGCAATAAATGTAAGAAACGACATCCTTGTAGAAACGCCGTTTATACAATAGCTGTTTTTCATAAAACTGGCAATCGGAAATCATTTCTCCCAGAAAAGGCGTTGTAACTTCCTGAAAATTACTCTAGAAAATCATTCAAAAGCTCCGAAATGCTTAGTAAAAGTTCATCCAAAGGTTCTTAAAATTATTGAGGCAGATTATTGTTGTCGAGCTTCCACAGAATTGATAGTTTTTTTAAAAGAAATTTCAAGAGTATTTCTTGAACATTTCGAGCTTCGTCGAATTTCTTAAAAAAAAATGACTAAATATTGAAGCTGGAATTTTACAGCAGTTTATTCAAAATCAATTTTCAGATTCCCGGTTTTTCCCGGTTGGAGGGACTGATACTAAAATATCATATTAGCGGATCTAAACAAGAAATCAGCTTTTATGTTTGTTTTATTAGAGGAAAAACTAGGAAGCTTCCAGACCCGTTCAGTATAAATCAATCCCAGTTTTATCACATGCGGAATAGAAGCAGAATCGAGAATTTCCAAAGATGAGCCAGTCTAGGGCTGCAAGTCTCTTTAAAAAATACAATTAATTCAAGAAATTTCTGATAGAACAGAAAAAGCAGAAGCACAATTTCTTCTTGGAGGAACTCAGGCTTAGATTTTCCTCTCAGTTCCTCAAGACAGGATTAATCTCAAATAATCTTCCAAAAATAACTCTAGGATCCCTTGGAATGGCTTCAGAATTTTATTGATGATGTTCTTTAAACCTCTAAGACTGTACTGCCTCTAAGACTGTACCTATACTGCCGTGAATCGCATATCTGTCCCATCTTTGCTGGGTTTCCTTTTCAAATGGGACAAACATGCGATTCAGTATAGTGCGTTAAAATTTTAAAACCTTAGAATTTTGTTTACAATATTGTTTATTCATTGTCATAAGACGAGTTTAGTACAATTCCGATTAATTCCACCATCTCGTATTACTTTTACTATGTTGGAATTAAACGGAATTGTACTAAACTCGTCCTATGACAGTGAAAACATTCCACTAAAAAAGAGCTAAATAATTGTCTTGTTTATTCATGTCTTTCAAGGAAAGTTTGGATGGCCTGGGACGTAGTGCCAGGTCGTAGTGACTTAGTGCCAAGCACTAATATTCATGAGTTTTTATAAAAGTTTAGAATATGCAATAATTTCAATACAACATTTTTTAGCTTTTGCCAAAACTACGATTCAGAAGACCTAAAAGAGTAGGCCCCCTATTGCTCGAAATCCTGGGGAATTCATGACTGTGGGAATTTATTCACAAGGAATAGGAAGCTTCTTAGTTTTCTGTTGGTTACCTGTTAAAATACCTTAGGAGTTATCCGAAAATATCGCAAAAACTCCTCCAGTTGTTCAGACTTTCTGCGGAAGCACCTATTAAAATAAAGGCATCTGCATCTAATCAAAGAACATTATTGTGTTTTCAATTGCTGTATAAATCTTCATTCGTTCTAGATGAATGCTATGAAAGCAATGTAAAATGATCCAACACTATGAAAGAATTCCTGACGATAAAACTTTTAAAAAATGATATGATATATCATGCTAGGCGGTTGATCGTAAAAGAAATAATTAATTAGAAACTGATAAATATATCGGAAATACAAAAAATGACACGGGTATTCATGTCCATAATAGACATGTTTTGTGTTCGTCATGTTTAAGAATGGATTAAAAATGACTCTGTGTTGAACTTATTCTAGAATTGAAAAACATATAAATAAAGACTTAAAAAATAAATAAAAATGATAACAAGTGACGTTCCTCTTCTCATAACTATTGTTTACAAAATGGTTAAGAGTGTAATGCATGCCATTCAATAAAAGCTTGGACATATCCGAAAAATAATGTTAACAGCCTTCAAACGTATTTTTTGTTCTCAACAACATTTGCCAATGAAAATAAACCCCATCTAGATAGACATGAAACTAATTTTCAAATGAACGTGTTATTTAGGCCGATACAAATATTTAAAAACAATGGTGGGGTTTTTTGCCGAAAAATAATATTTTGAGGGGGCAACTAAAAAAAATCGGACAATATTGAGGATTTTCAAAACACTCTTTAACAAATCCGAGGAGTTTTATTGATTTTTTTTTCATTTTAATATTTGGTCGGGGTTCAGCCAAATCGCACCAAGCGGCTTTTCGACTGACTTGTGATAATTTGTTCCTACAAGGACAACGGAAATAGTTTCATATCAATTTAAGCATACATTTGCAGTAGGATATCCTCAGTTATGGGGTTGAGGGATGTTCGATGCGATTTGCGATCAATTAAATCTGCTAAACGAAAGTTTGAGCAAAAAACGAACAGTGGGTAATGTCTGTGACATAACCGCTAAGTGGACGTAGGACTTGACTTGACCATGCCTTTAAGATACATAATATGTCCAAATTTCTCACATCAACTATTTTGGATAAATAATCGGCATTGCATACCATTCCTTGGCAAAATCTTCTCATCAAACCGACACAGAAATCATACCTACCTCGAACAAGAATCACCAAAAACAATTCAGGAAGTATCTGTCCGGTCACGGAATATTAGCCTCGACAGTGGCAACCTTCCCACTGAAGGACTGCCTGAAATAAGCCACAAGTTGGCCCAGCAGGGGATGTAGGGCCTCCTAATCCGTGCGATAGCGACTGAAGGAGAACATTATTTTTAACTCTTAGAGCCTTGAAAAAGGCTGTTTGCTTCGGCTAAGTCCAAAAAGTAAGAAAACGATCTTTTCAAATAACCGCGAATTTCTAGTGGTGGTATAAAAAAGACTGTATGCTCTGCGAGCGAATGCACTTTTCTTTTATACCTTATTTTGAATCTTCTCTGCTTCTTAATTGGTGGGCCAATCAGCCAGCGTCTTGTATCCCGCTTCTTTGTCAGCCAAAGCGTCATCATCATCAACGCGTTCGAGAAGGGCTTCTTCTTTTTTACGCTTGTTGCTCGCTGCTGGCGTCTATTTCCTAACGGGACTTTTTGCTTGATACAGGCCAATAAGCCGGGAAAGCGAGCTTAGAATTGCAGTTCAGGTGAGAAGTACGTGTTCTTTTCTGAGACAACATTGTTAGTAGTAGATGGAAGGAAACACCCGGACATGGGATTTCGGGTGATAAGATTTAGAATTGGTAACATGGGACGATCATTCAGTCACGTTCGCTTTGTGTGCGGTCAGTATCAAACAATGTTTATCTAGATATTTCTTGATCAATGCCAAAAAATCCAACATTTGATGAAAAATCGATTGATAGTTTATTAATGTTTGAGCTCTTATCGGTGTTTTTTTAATCCAAATATCCAAATATTTTGTGAGAGATTTGGACATCTTATGTTTTTTTTAGGCATGGTCAAGCGAAGTCCTTCGTCCACTTCGCGGTTAAATCAGAAAAATTATCCACTGTTAGTTTTGACGCCATTTATGAAAATCACGCATAAAATTTTATCACTAGAATATTGGATTTGGCACCCAAGTACAATTTCTATCCCGAAGGGTATTGAAAGCTTTGATATTGATCTCTATTATTGACTCTCTGAAGAACCGTTTGTTTTTTGGACATACATGCTGCATCATGTGGCTTTTCTTCAGCCTGTCTCGGCTCATCACCGATGCCGGCCGGTCTCGGCTCGACTCTGCTGCTGCTGCCGGTATCTGCTCAGCATTGCTGCTTTGTCGGGTCTGTAGGGTGGACTGCTGCTGTACTGGCTAGGTTTCGGCTGATGATGGTGTCGAGCCGAAAAAGCGGTCGGTGCAGACTTCATTCCCTGCTGTCCCTGCTGTGCTGTTCAATCGATGATGCGGTTGCTTCGCTTGTCCCGGTCAGAATGAAAGGAAAAAAACGCGTTGCGCTATTTTATGGCTTCTCGGCAGACCCAGCGGCTGCTCATTCGCTGGTGTCTGCAACAATGAGAACGTGGTAATGGAATGATGCAATAATTGTGCGGTACCCATATTTATAGGTTCTCTTGATCTCAATGTTTTTCATTAAAAACAGTTTCATGCCTATTTCGGGTCTTATCAAGCATGGCCATGAAAGGCATACTTGAAATCTGTCGATTGAGGGGCTTACCGCAGAAATTCGTCCATTGAGACGAACGCTATTAACGTTTAAAATCTTTCAACACAGCGTAACGCGGTCGATTTGAATATTTTGGAATGACACCCGGTATAGTAAAGAGAGACGTAAGTCCTACGTCAAAAATCGTGTAATTTTTCGATGGCACTTGGTGTGATTTGGCTGTACCCCGACCATTTATTTTTTATTATCCCCTCCCCCCCTTGACCTTTCAGAGACCAGTAGGACATAATTTGAATTAGGGGAAACCGCCAAATGTTGAACGGCTAATTTTGTCGCCTATTGTTGAACTCCCATAAGAAATGCACGTGCGTTCAACAATAGGCGAAGAAATTAGCCGTTCAACATTTGGCGAATTACCCTAAATATTTGTAACGGCCTTATTAAGTTTTCACCTGAAACTAAATCCGCGCCAAATCCACGCGAAACCCTAAAATCGTTAGGTACCAATCCACGAAAATCTTCGACAAAATTTTGCCTATCTCAACCTTTCTGTCTAACCTCTGTAGGGTAACCGTAGCACCAATAGTGGAGAGATGTTTTTGAAAAATATTTTCTCTTGAGGATCTACTAATACCTCCACTATTGGTACCGTTACCCTATTTGTTCTAATTTACTAAATCGAACAGCTCTTTTATTCCACCAACATATCCCAGATAGTTAGCGTTTTTTCTAAAGTAGTTTACATTAAGTACCTAGTGCAGTGCAAAAACTCACACGGAACACGCCTGATAAGAACTTTTAATATGCAAATTGCTAAGTAATAACGGTACAGCGAAAGAAATGGTAATCTCAAAGCGTTTGCTGCGTGATGCACTCGTCGAGGGGAATGTTCTGGGAGTGGGATGGAAAGCATTTTCATTTTCTTTGTTCGTTGGAAGTTTATTGCATGCAAGCAGCAACATTTGCATAATGTAAATTAAACATTCAGTACCGGGAACACCTGTAGATTCTCGTAAATAATTGTTTCTATTTCTAAATTATTGCATGGTAAGAATTATTACTCTTATGATAAAGCGAAATTTACAGAAAGGCTATTTCGACTGCCATAAACTATAATTGTGCAACAAAAATCTTAACAATTCAAATGATAAAATTAAGAGTTTTCTCACAACAAACGAACATTCAATCTTAATGTACTTATGAATCCATTCATTTCCTACCGCCATTGAGGGGGAAACTCAATTTGAAGTGAAACTCATAACGGAACCTTAAAGTCCTTCGGTGGATTGGATTGACAGTTAAACTGCAGTCTTTCCCGAATGTGCATCGTTGCGCCTTCTAGCACCATCTGTCGACAGGCGCTTAGGCACTATTAGACAGGCACACATGAATTCAGTTTTCAAGGCACATGCCATACCGTTCTGTCATCTTTCGAATATCGGCCATCTATGGCAGGCACGGCATGTAGAATAAAGAATTGCAATCAATAGAGGGGTGTATTTTCGAATGATGGATCGCACGTTCGTTAAAAATGCATATTGGTTGAAGAAAAAAAAATGCGCGAACCCCACAGAAGTAACAAATGACCGAACCATCCCATGAGATTTATGATGGGAAAATGGCAAAAGGGGACCGATAACCCCTTTTTATTTTTATTTATTGGATGCATTTAGTCAGCATTCTGAATCAACTTAGCGGTGCGATGCGCGGCTACAAAGCAAGATCATGCTGTAGGTGGCCTTGGATGTAATGTCAACAAGGAGGAGAAGGACTGCGTGGAAAGTAGGCCTGAAAACTTTAGAAATACATTGTTCTCCTTCTTTAGAGCTTCTCCATATTCAAACATGTAGGGGTTTATACTCGTTCTTACTGAAGTTGACAACTATTCCTTACTATACCGACAGACATTGGTCATTAGTGTAACGTAGTAGTACTAGCGCCAGCTTTATAGCCATTTTTTGTCACATTTGCCCATATCCTGTGGACCAAGCATCGCCCCAATGTATGGATGCTTTTACTGCTGGCATGGATCCTGTGACTGAGCATTACTTTCCTCCTGCTGAGAGCTCACGCAACTGGAAATCTTTTCAATCGCCGGGCGGCACGTTTCTTGTTCTTGCAGGACTGCCCCTCCAGCAAGTTTTCCACCGACTGTTCGACATTGTTCCACAAATGCAAGTACACACAGCTACAACAAGTCCTGCTGCCTAATGCAATTGCAGTCGGGCCGCACAGCACGAAGCGGACGACCAACGAGGAGGACGAAGATGTCGTTCTTCCGTTTCACTTCTGCTAACGAAGCGGTCATACTTCCTATCGCATTGTGGCGGCATAGCGTGATTCATGCTGCCCCAACAAACACCAAGTTTAGCTTCAGCAACAGAGAGAAGGGGAAAAGTTGCATGCCAAGGCAAAATCTCGTAACTATAATGTCCTGCCGACAAGTTAGTTGGAAGGAAAGGGGTTACACTCTCATGACCATATAGCTACTGCAATTTTCTCTACTGTTGTTCATAAAAGTATGCACATTCTGCGATTTTTTTAACGGAAGTCAGAGCGGGATTGTTTCTTAGTTCCTTTGTTCAGGGCGCTGTTTCCCTTGTGTAGAGAAAGGGGAGAGGTTTATGTGAAAAAACTTTCCCAAACGTAGGTGAACTGTGCATGACATGAATGATTGCTGTTAATAAACTCTCTACACCTTTACTAAAATTGGATTGTAACAAATGTGGATTTAAACATCAACAAACGAACATAAATAAGACATATTAGTATTATACTATTTTTTTATGATAGATACTGTACCGTAACAAGAGATTGACTGAACTGTCCCACTTGAAAGCGCCGAGCTCAAGAATCGATCTATTAGTAAAAAAATTATATTCATCACACATATTACAACTCGATTAGATGTACATGTTTGGCTATCTGTAGCATCTATTTTGGCTATCTGTAGCATCTATTTTTCACGAAAGAATATTCGAAAGCATACATGGAAACATCTAGGTAAATGGCAATAATTTATTATTATTTATTCCTCATACTAAGGCTGAAGTGCCTGTGCACAGTGTGCTGCACCAAATAAAAGTCTTCTCCATTCAAATTGGTCCATGGCTGCACGTCGCCACTCTGCGGAGCCCCTCGTGCACCTCGTTATCTTGTTCCCGTTGGCAAGTTGTTAAGAACCATTTTTACCGGGTTATTGTCCAACATTCTCACTACGTGCCCGATCCACCGCAGTCTTCCGATTTTCGTGGTGTGAACGATGGATGATTCTACCAACAGCAGTTGCAACTCTGTACCCACTGTACCAAAACTCACGCGTTGATCCCCACGATCATTGTCCAGGTCTCGTGTCCGTAGAGAACTACCGGTCTAATGAGCGTTTTGTAGATAGTCAGTTTGGTACGGCAGCGAAATCTATTCGATCGGAGCATTTTGTGGAGTACAAAGTACGTAGGATTTCCTGCCATGATATTATTTATTATTAGTTATTTATTCAGACTAAGGCCAAAGTGGCCTGTGCGGTATATAAGAGTATTCTCCATTCGGCTCGGTCCATGGCTACACGTCGCCAACCACGCAGTCTACGGAGGGTCCGCAAGTCATCTTCCACCTGATCGATCCACCTTGCCCGCTGCGCACCTCGCCTTCTTGTGCCCGTCGGATCGTTGTCGAGAACCATTTTCACCGGGTTACTGTCCGACATTCTGGCTACGTGCCCGGCCCATCGCAGTCGTCCGATTTTCGCGGTGTGAACGATGGATGGTTCTCCCAACAGCTGATGCAATTCGTGGTTCATTCGCCTCCTCCACGTACCGTCCGCCATCTGCACCCCACCATAGATGGTACGCAGCACTTTCCTTTCGAAAACTCCAAGTGCGCGTTGGTCCTCCACGAGCATCGTCCAGGTCTCGTGTCCGTAGAGAACTACCGGTCTAATTAGCGTTTTGTAGATTGTCAGTTTGGTACGGCGGCGAACTCTATTCGATCGGAGCGTCTTACGGAGTCCAAAGTACGTACGATTTCCAGCCACTATGCGTCTCCGAATTTCTCTGCTGGTGTCATTTTCGGCAGTCACCAGTGAGCCCAAGTACACAAATTCTTCTACCACCTCGATTTCGTCACCACCGATGCAAACTCGCGGTGGGTGGCTCACATTGTCTTCTCTTGAACCTCTGCCTATCATGTACTTCGTCTTCGACGTGTTGATGACTAGTCCGATCCGCTTAGCTTCCCTCTTCAGTCTGATGTAGGCTTCCTCCATCTTCTCAAAGTTACGTGCCATAATATCTATGTCGTCGGCGAAACCAAATAGCTGGACGGACTTATTGAAAATTGTACCACTCGTGTTAATCCCTGCTCTTCGTATTACCCTTCCAAAGCGATGTTGAATAGCAAACACGAAAGACCATCACCTTGCCGTAACCCTCTGCGGGTTTCGAAGGGACTCGAGAATGCCCCTGAAACTCGAACTACGCACATCACCCGATCCATCGTCGCTTTGATCAACCGTATCAGTTTATCCGGAAAACCGTGTTCGTGCATTAGCTGCCATAGCTGGTCCCGATCGATTGTATCATATGCGGCTTTGAAGTCGATGAATAGATGATGTGTGAGCACGTTGTATTCGCGGCATTTCTGCAGTACTTGGCGAATGCCGAACACCTGGTCCGTGGTGGAGCGTTCGCCCATAAAACCCGCCTGGTACTGCCCCACGAACTCCCTTGCAGTTGGTGCTAGTCGACGGCATAAAATTTGGGAGAGTACCTTGTAGGCGGCGTTCAGCAATGTGATTGCGCGGTAGTTGCTACAATCCAGCTTATCGCCCTTTCTGTAGATGGGACACACGACACCTTCCATCAACTCCTGCGGCAAAACTTCCTCCTCCCAAATCTTGGTAATGACCCAGTGCAGCGCTCTAGCCAGTGCCTCACCACCGTGTTTAAATAGCTCTCCTGGTAGTTGGTCAACCCCAGGGGCTTTGTTGTTCTTCAGCCGGCCAATCTCCTCCTGGATTTCCTGGAGATCCGGAGCCGGTAGAATTATGTCCTGCGTGCGTTCTCCCAGGTCCATCACCATACCGCCATCTTCGTCTGCCACATCGCCATTCAGGTGTTCTTCGTAGTGCTGCCGCCACCTTTGGATCACCTCACGCTCGTTCGTAAGAAGGTTCCCGTTTATGTCCTTACACATATCAGGCTGTGGCACGCGGCCCTTACGTGAACGGTTTAACTTCTCATAGAACTTTCGTGTGTTATTAGCGCGGTACAGTTGCTCCGTTTCTTCACGGTCCATGGTTTCTTCCTGCCATGATGCGTCTCCGAATTTCTTTGCTGGTATCGTTATCGGAGATCACCAGTGAGCCCAAGTACACGATTTCTTCAGTCACCTCGATTTCGTCACCACCGTTACAAACTCGTGGTGGGTGGCTTACATTGTCCTCTCTTGAGCCTTCGTCTTCGAAGTGTTGATGACTAGCCCAATCCGTTTAGCTTCCCCTTTCAGTCTGATGTAGGCTTCCTCCATATTCAAAAATTGCGTGCCATGATAACAATGTCGTCGGCGAAACCAAATAGCTGAAAGGATTTCATGAAATCGTATCTCTCGTGTCATTGCCTCCCCTTCATATTACTCCCTCCAAAGCGGTGTCGAATAGCAGAAACGAAAGACGTAACCCTTTGCGGGTTTCGAAAGGACTCGAAAATGCGCCTGAAACAACTATTCACATCACTCGATCCATCGTCTCCTTGATCAACCGTATCAGTTTATCCGGAAATCCGTGTTCGTACATTAGCTGATCTCCATCGATTGTTTCATATACGGCTTTGAAGTCGATGAATAGATAATGTGTGGGCACGTTGCATTCGCGGCATTTTTAGAATATTTGGCGTATGGCGAACACCTGATCTGTGTTAAGGCGTTCGCCGATGAATACCGGATGGTACGGCCCCACGAACTCTCTTGTTATTGATTTTAGTCGACGGCATAACATTTGGGAGATTACCTTGTACGCGTTCAACAATGTGTTGCTACAATCCAGCTTATTGCCCTTTTTGTAGATGGGATAGACGACACCTTCCATCCACTCCTACGGCAGAAACTCCTTCTCCTAAATCTGGATAATTATCCAGTGGAGCATTCGTGTCAGTGCATCACCACCGTATTTAAATAAATCTTCTGGTAGTTGATCAACCCCAGGAGCTTTGTTGGTTTTCAGCCGGACAATCTCCTAGATTTCCTGAAGGAAAGGAACTGTGTAACTTTCTTCCGTATTAGTCCAACTACGATCGATCAGCAAATGGGTGGCCTTCCTTCCTATAAAGTCAACGAAGAACCAGTTTTTGCCCAACTAGGAATCGACTACGCCGGACCCATCCTTGTGAAACAGGCGACTCGAAATGCGACTCCAGTTAAGGGTTACATTTGCATTTTTGTCTGTATGTCAAAAAGTCCATTCACTTAGAGGCAGTAGAGAATCTTTCAACGAAAGCCTATTTAGCAGCTTTTAATCGATTTGTGGCACGGAAAGGTACCCCACGTACCGTAAACAGCAACAATGGTACTAATTTTATTGGGGCCAAGTCAGAGCTGCACCAGCTCTATGTAATGTTTCAGAACGAAGTTACCCAGCGAAAACTGTTCGAGCTTTGCCAAAGCAGAAGATCCTCTGGCGAACCATTCCTCCCGGCTGTTCCCATTTCGGAGGCCTTTGGGAGGCTGGGGTGAAAAGCGTGAAGTCTGTCTGTCCAAAAACGTAAATCAGTCAGCATCCCTTACAATTTTCGAGTTCTACACACTCCTATGCCAAGTGGACGCAATTCTAAACTCCAGACCCTTATTTGCGCACTCAAATGACCCTCAAGATCCAGAAACCCTAATTCCTGCTATTCTATGATTGGACTTCCTCTCCATGCGGTTCCCGAACCGTCATATCCACAAATTCCAACCAATCGTTTATCTCGTTGACAATATGTCCAACAGCTACGCGAGCATTTTTGGAACCGCTGCACTAAGGGGTAACTAGACCAAAATCCTGGCCATAATTATATTTCGGCGTTTTCTGATAGGTTTTGCATTTATGATGCAAAAACATAGTAACAAACGATTTTCGAACATTTTTAAGGTGCAAATTCACCTACCAGTGATAAATTACCTTTCTTGATATGTTCAAAAATTAAATTATAAACTGATACAGAAGCGACAGCTCCATGACAGTTCATTTTTTACTCACTTTTGTCCTTAATTCGCGTGGGAAACGTGAAAAATGAAAAATCTCGCGTAGCATTTGAAAAGGGCCTATTACAGAAAGGTAAACATTAATCGATTCAAAACTAAACATTAAATTTTCCGCTCCCATTTCACAAGTTTATTATATTTTTAGCAGCGAAAGCTACCCAGAACGTACAATCAACACTGATTACTCACGCATAACATCGGTTGCATCGGAAACTTTGAAATTGATTAAACAAAAGTCTGGCTATTGTTTTTGCACCCTTATGGGTCGTTCATAAACTTTTTGCTTAAATCATCTTCATCTTACAAAAACATAGAATCGATTATTTTTGGAGAGGAAATGTTTCATTCAGTCCTATGTACAAGGTTGCCTCAAGTGGTCACTTCACTTCACTTAAGACTAAGTAGACTGCTTATTCGAATTGTTTCTATTTAGCTTGAAGTGGCACTTGTCCGTTTTAACCCCCTACCTCATATTATTTCTTTGCTTCAACTTGTCTACATAATATCAACTATGATGTATTTAAGTTATATCGATATTTACATATCTGTTATCAATGCAATCGCCAAATGCAATATAATTGATATTTTGATTTTTCATAAGATTGGTTAGTGGGAATGAGATGAAAGATAATGGAGCATGCGCCATGCTTTGTAGAGATTTAAATGAGCAGCAGATGCCCCAAACTAACATTATAATTTGAGCGTTAGGCTACAAAATTGCATTAAAAAGCTTTTTAAACGGCTCCGCAACGCCCTACAGCATTTGAGCCTACCAAATGAACGAATGAATAACAAAAAACAGAGTATGTTACTATTGTATTCAATCATGTCTATGTGTCAAATGCAGGGCTGTTAAAAACTGACCAAATTCCAATCCGCGAAATCCGCGACTAACAAAATGAAATCCGCGACTACAAAAACAAAACCGCGACAAACAAAAATAAGCGAATTATCACGTAAAAACACATTTCAATGCACAATTTCAATACTGTTGTTTTTAATCTATCAATGCTTTGATCAGTAGAAAACGTGAAAAAAATATGCCGCATGATGCTTTGAATGGCGAATCAGAAATTATTTCATTGTTTATAAATAAATGGATCGTTGCATTCCTAATTGCCTAGCCTCCAGGCTTTCCCACTTCATAGAGTTTTGATGTCAAAGTTCACAGATTTACTGAAAATAAAGTACATGACGTTTCATATCAAGATACATTATTTTATCAAAAGAATAAACTCGTAAAAAGTTATACGTTCAAGCAGAACTGACTTTCAAATGCAGCCAAAATAGTTGATGGCTATTTCACAGTCAATTCAAGGGTTTCGATGCAGGCAGTAGCATGAATTTGGATATAGAGTGATAAGAACAGTTGACGATTCCGAACTCATGGTGGAACCAAAGTGGGAAGCCGCCAGTTTGGATTCTACACATTAGAACTAACATCGATACGAGGTTCTAAGTAGGTTGTTTAGATGGCATTGGTCACACGTAGATCACAATTTGGTTGATGGTAATATAGAAGAGCAATAATTTGAAATGTGTTAACTATTTAGAAACCCAGATGACTAGCATCCTTATGCTACGTTTTGACAGGGCAAGTGAATTGAACAACTCAGTTGAATTCAATGGACTTGCCAAAAATTGAACATGTCAAAACAAATAAAAGTCAACTTTCTTTTCGTTCGAGTATATTGAACGGAAATGTTTAGACGTTCAATTCGCGTTCAATAAATTCGAGCAACTTCAACTTCATTTGCCCTGTCTAAACGCAGCATTAAGAACTCGATTTTACCAAACTGATTCTCCAGAGAGGCCCTAAAATTCTACCTAAAAAAGCTCTGAAAAATATATGCAGAGTCTGTAAGGTCTGCGGATTGTTTATCAAATTGTCGAAATACGATGTGCTGTCCACAAAGTGCCGAATCATCTCTGCATAGTTCATATTGGAGCAGAGGGAAATACAGGACTTGCGATATTCTGCTCCTCATGAACATACAAGTATCCAGTTGGAGGGATGGCATCGTCTATTGACCGCTGATCTATTGCGAGCAGTGGATCGTCGGATTTGCAACCAACCGAGAGTTTCCTGGTGTCTCAGTTTCTGTAATGTACTCAAGCACAAGCAGTGTTGTAAAATGTCATTGGCATTCATTTGTCTAATTTTTTTAAACTTTTTTCAAAAACTCATATCAAATTATGAGGTGTACCGAACTTATAGCGCTTATAAGGTCATATAACTTTGTCTAACAGGACATTGTTGATAAAATAGTCTGACAGCATAATGTGTTTGAATTGTTGTTGATATTTTTAATCCGGAAAATTCCGAATTAGCGAGATCCGGACTAACGAGTCGTCGGAATACTGAGGTCCGGATAAGCGGGAGGATACTGTATTATTAAAATTCAATACAAGATTTCGAAAAAAAATCTGTTGACAAACTTGGCCTAACATTCGCGATTATGAACCAACATCAGGCGAATCCTTCTAGTCGGTTTATTCGTGCAAAACTTTTTCGGTTTTTGTTTCAATTTTTAAGAAATAGGGGTTCTTCGTGAAAGTTGACCTTAAGCGAATCAAAGAGTTGGCTGAGAGTATACAAAAGAGATACATTTTTTTTACGGAAAGGTCAATTTAGCTATGACAGTGCTAAATACTAGATGGCAAATAATTGGAATAGGCAGCCTGGAGTACTGGGAGTCACTATGGAGCAGAACTGGATGAGGCATATGGTCGGAAAGATGAAGCGTCTCTCTATCGCTCAACCGAATGGACAGAGTTGATAACAACCAGCATAATTACGTGCGATAACCAGCATGCCTTAGCTCGATTCCGGCGGTCCCAGGTGCGAATTTCAATGCGTTAATTTGGTCAATGGAGAGCAAAATAGACAAAATGTCAAACCCCAAATTGTAAAAATATTGTACGATATTCGCAACAACATTCATGGGAATCACTCAGGTCAACAGACGGTCTTTCAAGTATTGTTTGGATATATATAATGGACTAAAATATATAATGTGTTTGATATAATGTGTAATGTTAATTGTACCTTGACAGATACGTATTTCGACCTCAACAGTAAGGTCGTCTTCAGTGTCTCGTACTTGAAGTCGAGCCAAGGTACAATTAAGCAAGGATGCTAATGATCATTCAGTGATTTGCATTCGATCATTTAGTAGTTTGTCAATAATACATTCCAGAAGCTGAATTTTAAAATATGTTGTGTGGTGGACTTCTATTGTGAAGGTCTTTCTACAACTTTGCCTAATGGTTTGTTGTTTGAATTCCACTAGTAACTGAGTTATAGCTATAGTTTCAGTAACTTAGACTAAATGACAACAAAATTCCAATCATTTAGTTTAAGTTACTGCAACTAGCGCTCTAACTCCGTTATTAGTTGAATTCTAATAACGAACCGTTAGGCAAAGTTGCAGAAAAACCTTCGCACTAGAAGTCCACCATACAACATATTTTGAAATTCAGCTTCTGGAATGTGTTATTGACAAACTAATAAATGATCGAACGCAAATTACTGAATGATCGTTAACATCCTTGCAATTAAGTGGTGGAATTTAATGGGATTGTACAAACTCGTCTTATGACAAGTGAAGACATTCTACTAAAAAGCCCAAAATAATTTTCTTAACAAAATTAATATTTTGAATTTTCGAGAGAGTGTAAATAGAAATCCGCGATTTTTGCGACAACATTTAACTGAACCGAGATTTTTGCGACTGGAAGAGCAAATCTGCGATAAATCCGCGAAATTCGCGAAAAACGCGAAAATCGCGAAATCCGCGACTGTTGTAACAGCCCTGCAAATGCCTCGAAAACCAGAAAAAGTTATCTGCGGAAATTTTTTGCCTATATACTGTTGAAAACAATGGCGGAAAATATGAAAACAACCTATTTTGAAGTTCCTCGCAAATTCGTTTGCGGACGAGTGCGGATGATCTTTAACCCGCAATAGAAAGATGAAATCCTATATTTTCATGTGTGTACAATCTCGTAGCGCAATACGAGGGAGTACTTCTACTTTTTTTAAATAATGAAGTTTATTAAAAAATGTCAAAAACTACATGTTATTTATGTTTATGAAAAAATATCTTAATGTTAAATATAATTCATTTCAATTCATGGAGGTCCTAGGGCAGTCTATAAATGATGTTTTGTGTACTATAAACCTAAAATTATATGTCTTGTTTAGATTAGTCAGCGGTGGTAACTGATCTTTGTCTTACGGCACGCTAAAAACCAAATTAACATGATTTTTGATAGGTTGTCATTAATACTAATAAGGAACAAACGTAAAAATTTCAATGACACATAATGGGCCTTGAAGAATATTCTAAAAATGTAATACCATGCAAAAGTTTGAAAAACGAGAAAGGGTTTTTGGCCAGCCATTTGTTCTAGCTACTCTACCGTGCGCTGGTCTAGAGAATATTTGACAGAAATGCATGTGCAAGTAAACTCATTCGCAATTCCCTGGGGGAGAATGTTCAGCCCGAAAGACGGGCTGAAGTACGGTGATTGGTCAGATACAATCAACCAACCAAAGCGCAGCACTCAACTCGATTCAACTATAAAACAGCGCGCTGTTCTGCAATCGTCATTCAGTTGTTCAAACGCCACGGACGAAGCAAGCCAAAGCAGCAGACCCGAAAAGAATCCAGTTAGGGAAGATCCATAAAGTACGTCACGCAAAAATTGGCGATTTTGAACCCCCCTCCCTCCTTCGTCACCCTTTTTGTATGAAATCTCTAAAATTTTTGTATGAGTCGTCACGCTGCTCGAAACCCCCCTCCCTCCTAGGAGCGTGACGTAGTTTGTGGATGGACCCCAACGAGCGAGAACGAGACCGACCCGACAGCCGCAGCCGTGCGGCGATCAGCAGCTGTACTTCGAGCAGCAGCCGTAGGTGTGCGAGTGGTGATGCAACTGATTCTTGCTGATGCATCGTCACCGCCGTCGCTCGATATCGCAAGCGTTGCGTAGTGGTAATGGTAGCAGCGAAGAAATACGAAGAAATTTTGTGTATCTTGAAGGAAAATAACAGAATGAAGAACTGAACTGTGTAGCTCTGTGTTTTGCTCCAACGATCGCTCCCTTCTCAACACCACTCCAACCGGCTGTTTTCAGAGCCAATCCAGAGTTAATAATAATTTTCAACTGAAGGAGTTAAATAATTTTCGATGGCCGTTTCCATCGTCAACAGTCAGCTAGTCCCAGACTGCCTCCATTGTGACGGCAACCACCGGTGTTGTCCATACGTGGCTCGGTCCTGCGAGGGGAACGGGCAATCCACCCGACCAGCAGTGCAGCATACAGTCCACCTAACCTTAAACACTACTATTCCGCGGGAAGCTGCAAAGTTTATGCAAGCCGTTGACGATTTTGACATCCCGCAGTGAACATCCATCGTATGTCTGCCCCAGCTGTTCTGCTTGCGGATACTAGCAGCTTTCTATAGAAGTTTAACAGAGCCTGCTGTCAAACCGCACCACATCCTAGGCAGGCATCATCGTCAAGCCCTTGAATACGGCAGATTACAGTGGTTTGGACATGTAGTGTGTTGTGTCGGCAGAGAGGCCAGGATAAGTCATGTTCATCAGCGAACCTGGAAGACGACGTCGGCTCCGGGGTAGACCCCGCCATCGTTGACTGTGTGCTATCGAAAAAGATCCGCGTGCGGCCGGTGTGCAAGGAGACACTGGCGATTGTCGGCCCAAAAACGAGAGATCTGGAATTGACGTTACATTCGGTTTCGCTCGGGACAGCATGGAGTGGTCGACCACCATAGGTATAGGTATATGCAGTATTTGCTAAGCTGCGAAGGAACGAGATAATAATAGTTATGTAATTTATAAACTTAGGTAGGGTTACTGCTCCTGGACTTCATCTCATAGCTCCGATATTGGTCTCACGAAAAACAAAGCAATGAAAAGGTATTTTGTTTGTTTATTATTTTTGTGATTTTTTTCAGCAGTGAGCATGCATGTTAGCAAAAAGAAGCGACGAAATTGGTGCGGAATTTCTTTGTTTCGCTATGAGATGAATATATGTACAGTGAGATTGAAAACGGAACAGTTCCGCTATATATCATTAGATACAGTTCGATTTATTAGGCTTACAAAATATTGGAGTTCTGCTAAGGGGTTGTACACTTATTACGTATGCACTTATGGGGAGGGGGCGAAAAACCCAGGGAAAATATGCTTACGTAATCACTCCCCACTGCAAGCCGAATATACCTCTGCACTTGCCTTGTCATATGGAATTTTATTGGAATTTTTAGGTTAGGTTCGAGAGACAGAGGTTCGTCTTGGTTAACGAGCTACCAATGTAATAGATAGAAGAAAGCAACTGATGGAATTTATAATTTGACAAAGGAAACGAGCTTTTTAGTTCTTTTCCAATTGTAGCAGCTACTGCTAGAATAGTCAAGTTAAAGGTATAGGATAGACATGCTAGAACATGAAAAATATAGAGAAAGATACAAAATAGGAAAATGCAACGGACCTGGGATTGAACCCACGACCTCCTCCGTATGAGGCAGAAGCAGTAGCCATAAACCAAGACTACCAAGCCCGTACTTAATGCTGACTGTAGATCGAGAATCCATAAAAAACTACGCAGAGAATATGGCCATTTCCGTAGAAACGGTTCCGGGAACATGTTGAAATGGTAACAGATCGGAATAACGCAAATATGGATATCTATTTCATGATTACAGAAACATTTTCAGGGTGATAGTATCCACTGCAGCAGGTATCCACCGCATTATAGCAGGTTCCAGGGACCTTCGAGAAGGGGTCGGTTTTTGAACCATCTAAAACCATGTATATATGGGTGTTAAAATTCATGTTTTTCCAAGGCGATGAATATAAAAGCTATATTAAAGATACATTTTGAAAACCGTACGACTCACTGGCCAATTTGTAACAGGTTCCGGGTGTTTTGCGAAAGTGACATTTGTTCAGGATGTATGTCAATCCCGTACCGTTTTCACGCAAATGGTCATATCGGCACCAACATTTCAAAAGGGCGAAACTGCTTTTGTAAACAAGAGCTTCTCACGTCTCTTGTGGGCTTATTTGTGCTCACCCACGCAATCCAGCACCATTAAATGAAAGAAGAGGATTCGATGCTTCCATCAGTGGTGTTGGATTGCGTGGGTGGGCTCAAATTAACCCACCAACGACGTGAGAAGCTTTTGTTTACAAAAGCAGTTACGCCCTTTTGAAATGTTGGTGCCGATATCTTTTCGTATACCTGACGGATTTTCGATTTGCAGCCAGCATTGGTCAACATGCCAAAAGCCAATCTGAGGTTTTGCATGAGGACAATATGCTAAAGTTTCCGCGTTCGATGGTCCCGGTTTTATCACAACCGGTTTTTTTAATTTGTTGAAGCTTATCACTTAAAACACTCCTCCGACCGTGCCTCCCAAACAGTCGGAACGCTATTTTCAAATTGCTATATCTCAGCCGTTGGTGAACCGATTTGAACAATTTTGGGACTCACAAATTTTCCCGTCCATCAAGATTTCTCTGAGATGTTGAGACCTCCGATCGGACCAAAAATGACCTCTGTGGACCTCCAAACGTCGGAGCAAGTCGTGATTTTCATACAAATTTCGTGGTTGGTGCTCACCAGCTTGATGTTCATGCTAATATTAGTAAGATACTTCGAAATCCGTGAGATTTAGAAAAATGCCGTCTTCTACAATTTTGTTCAGGAGGGCAAAACTAAACTGTCGCAGATCATGATATTTTGGAACTCGTCCGCTTGGCGGCGCTAGTGTATATGGGAATATTCGGTCGGTCAAATATTTCGGAATCCGAAAGATTTAGAAAGCCGCCGTCTTCTACAAATTTGTAAAGAAGGCCAAAACCATACTGTCCTAGATCATATTATTTTGGAACTTGTCCGCTTGGCGGCGCTAGTGTATATGGGAATACTCGTTGGGTCAAATATTTCGGAATCCGAAAGATTTAGAAAGCCGCCGTCTTCTACAAATTTGTTCAGGAGGCCAAAACCATACTGTCGCAGATCATATTATTTTGGAACTCATCCGCTTGGCGGCGCTAGTGTATATGGGAGTACGCGTTGGGTCAAATATTTCGGAATCCGTAGGATTTAGAAAGCTGCCGTCTTCTACAAATTTGTTCAGGAGGCCATAACCATACTGTCGCAGATCATATTATTTTGGAATTCGTCCGCTTGGCGGCGCTAGTGTATATGGGAATACTCGTTGGGTCAAATATTTCGGAATCCGAAAGATTTAGAAAGCTGCAGTCTTCTACAAATTTGTTCAGGAGGCCAAACCCATACTGTCGCAGATCATATTATTTTGGAACTCGTCCGCTTGGTGGCGCTAGTGTATATGGGAGTACTCGTTGGGTCAAATATTTCGGAATCCGTAGGATTTAGAAAGCTGCCGTCTTCTACAAATTTGTTCAGGAGGCCATAACCATACTGTCGCAGATCATATTATTTTGGAATTCGTCCGCTTGGCGGCGCTAGTGTATATGGGAATACTCGTTGGGTCAAATATTTCGGAATCCGAAAGATTTAGAAAGCTGCAGTCTTCTACAAATTTGTTCAGGAGGCCAAACCCATACTGTCGCAGATCATATTATTTTGGAACTCGTCCGCTTGGTGGCGCTAGTGTATATGGGAATACTCGGTCAGTCAAATATTTCGGAATCCGTAGGATTTAGAAAGCTGCCGTCTTCTACAAATTTGTTCAGAAGGTCATAACCATACTGTCGCAGATTATATTATATTGGAACTCGTCCGCTTGGTGGCGCTAGTATATATGGGAATACTCGTTGGGTCAAATATTTCGGAATGCGAGACTTTATAAGATCAGAATTCATCTGCTTGAATGAATGTTAGTTAGCACATACGGAAACAATAAACCACTAGGTATATGTTTCAGTGACATGCACGTTAGGTTTTTATTTCACTTGATGATACATTCAATAGTACTATTTTTTTAGAAAAAATATCAACTAATAAAGTGTCAAAATGAATATTTAACATAACTGGTTTAACAAAATTATTCTTATTTCACTCCCGTTTTGCACAGTTTGGCCAACAGATGAATATCCTTCACTCTGTGCTCAAAGCACACTACACTTTTTCTTTTTGATCTGGTACAGAAGTTGCAGATGGTCTCTCCTATCTGCTGCCTGTGCGGAATCGGTTCTCCAAGACACACTTATTTATTATTTATTCAGACAAAGGCCGAAGTGGCCTGTGCTGTATATAAGAGTCTTCTTCATTCGGCTTGGTCTACATGTCGCCAACCACGAAGTTTACGGAGGGTCCGCAAGTCATTTTCCACCTGATCGATCAACCTTGTCCGCTGCGCACCTCGCCTTCTTGTGCCCGTTGGATCGTTGTCGAGAACCATCTTAACCGGGTTACTGTCCGACATTCTAGCTACGTGCCCGGCCCACCGCAGTCTTCCAATTTTCGCGGTATGAACGATGGATGGTTCTCCCATCAGCTCATGCAACTCGTGGTTCATTCTCCACATACCGTCCGCCATCTGCACCACACCATAGATGGTACGCAGCACTATCCTTTCGAAAACTCCAAATGCGCGTTAGTCCTCCACGAGCATTGTCCATGTCTCGTGTCCGTAGAGGACTACCGGTCTAATGAGCGTTTTGTAGATTGTCAGATTGTCTTGCGGAGTCCGAAGTACGTATGATTGCCAGCCACTATACGTCTCCGCCTATATCTGCTGGTATCATTTTCGGCAGTCACCAGTGAGCCCAAGTACACAAATTCTTCTACCACCTCGATTTCGTCACCACCGATGCAAACTCGCGGTGGGTGGCTCACATTGTCCTCTCGTGAACCTCTTCCTATCATGTACTTCGTCTTCGACGTGTTGATGACTAGTCCGATCCGCTTAGCTTTCCTCTTCAGTCTGACGTAGGCTTCCTCCATCTTCTCAAAGTTACGTGCCATAATATCTATGTCGTCGGCGAAGCCAAATAGCTGGACGGACTTATTGAAAATTGTACCACTCGTGTTAATCCTTGCTCTTCGTATTACCCCTTCCAAAGAGATGTTGAATAGCAGACACAGCGTTCTTGCCGTTCAGCGTTCAGACCATCACCTTGCCGTAACCCTATACGCGCGGTCTCGAGAATGCCCCTGAAAATCGAACTACGCACATCACCCGATCCATCGTCGCTATGATCAAGTCAGTTTATCCGGAAATCCGTGTTCGTGCATTAGCTGCCATAGCTGGACCCAATCGAAGTCGATGAATAGATGATGTGTGGGCACGTTTAATTCGCGTAATTTCTGCAGTACTTGTCGAATGGCGAACACCTGGTCTGTGGTATATCGGTCGTATGTCTGCTCCAACTGTGCGTAGAACGCTTCTTTCTCGTCATCGGGTGTCCCTTCGTGTGGGCAGTGCACGTTGATGATGCCATAGTTGAAGAAACTGCCTTTTATCCTCAGCTTGCACATCCTTGCGTTGATTGGCTGCCACTCAATCACGCGTTGGCACATCTTACCCAGCACTATGAAGCCGGTTCCCAACTCGTTGGTGGTTCCACAGCTTTGGTGGAAGGTAGCCGCTCGATGCCCACTTTTCCACACTTTCTGTCCTGTCCAGCAAATCTCCTGCAGCGCCACGATGTCGAAGTTGCGGGGATGTAATTCATCGTAGATCATCCTGTCGCAATCTGCGAAACCTAGCGACTTGCAGTTCCATGTTCCAAGCTTCCAATCAAGATCCTTTATTCGTCGTCTAGGTCTTTGCCGATTATATCGAGTCGCATTATCTCTTATATTGCTCGTAATTATTGGTTTTCCAGGCGGCTTATTGCTTTTGCTTGAATGAATAGATTGAACATGTGATATTCTCATATTTGGAATAAACGTTAAGGTCTGCTTCAGAAGATCATGTTGAACATTTTCGTTTTACAATTTCTCAACCTTCACGAAGAACTTCAGCATATCGGTTTTGAAGTTCCGTGTGTATACTTCCTCTTTGAAATAGCTTCAGCCTTTGTCCCACATGATTTTCAGCAAGACGAAACGCCAGGTCTTTCAAAAATAACTCATAGCGACGCATAATTCTATTTTCCCAGGCTAGAAATTTCGTTGTAAACAATACGAACGAGTTTTGTAGCATCATTTCGAGATCTCCGTAAAAAAACACCATCTTTTCGTTGGCTTCGATAGCGAGAACTGTTTTGTTATGTCACCAAAATATCTACGCCGCATTTCATTGGATTGTAGTGCTCATTCACAAGTGGCAATACGACAGAGGAACTTTTAAAGGAATTTCTGGATAAACTTCTGAAATTTTTTTAGAGGAACTTCTGAAGCAATTCCTGGACGATCTTTAGAAAGAATTCCCGGTGGAACTTACGAGAAAAAATCCTGGGGGAACTTGCGGAGGAATGCCAGTAGAAACACCCCAAGGAATCCTGTAGGGACATCACGAAGAATTCTTGGAGCAATTTCCGGAGAAGCTTTCGGCAGAATTCCTGGTGGAACTTCCACGGGAACTCCTGAAGGAACTTTCGAAGAAATTCCTTGAGAAACTTTCAGAGGAATTCCTGAAAGCAATTCCTGGAGGAACTTCCGGAGAAATTCCTGAAGCAACTTCCATAGGAATGCCTGAAGGAACTTCCGAAGGAAGGAGGAATT
Organism: Armigeres subalbatus; assembly: GCF_024139115.2. Classification (NCBI taxonomy): domain Eukaryota; kingdom Metazoa; phylum Arthropoda; class Insecta; order Diptera; family Culicidae; genus Armigeres; species Armigeres subalbatus. The sequence continues at coordinate 119,888,480 of NC_085140.1, forward strand.
CCTGGAGGAACTTCCGTAGGAATTCCTGAAGGCATTTCCGGAAGAAATTCCCGGAGGAACTTCCGGAAGGAATTTTCGGAGCATTTCTGAAGGAATTTTCGGAGCATTTCTGAAGGAATTTCCGGAGGAATTCCTGGAGGAACGTCCGAAGGAATTCGTGGAGCAACTTCCGGAGGAATTCCTGGAGGAACTTCCGGAGGAATTCCTGGAGGAACATCCGGAGGAATTCCTTGAGGAACTTCTGGAGGAATTCCTGGAGGAACTTCCGGAGGAATTCCTGGAGGAACTTCCGGAGGAATTCCTGGAGGAACTTCTTGAGGAATTATTGGAGGAACTTCCGCAGGAATTCCTGGAGGAACTTCCGGAGGAATTCCTGGAGGAACTTCCGGAGGAATTCCTGGAGGAACATCTGGAGGAATTCCTGGAGGAACTTCCGGAGGAATTCCTGGAGGAACTTCCGGAGGAATTCCTGGAGGAACTTCCGGAGGAATTCCTGGAGGAACTTCCGGAGGAATTCCTGGAGGAACTTCCGGAGGAATTCCTGGAGGAACTTCCGGAGGAATTCCTGGAGGAACTTCCGGAGGAATTCCTGGAGGAACTTCCGGAGGAATTCCTGGAGGAACTTCCGGAGGAATTCCTGGAGGAACTTCCGGAGAAATTCCTGGAGGAACTTCCGGAGAAATTCCTGAAGGAACTTCCGGAGGAATTCCTGGAGGAACTTTCGGAGGAATCCCTGGAAGAACTTCCGGAGGTATTCCTGGAGGAACTTCCGGAGGAATTAGTGGATGAACTTCCGGAGGAATTCCTGGAGGAACTTCCGGAGGAATTCCTGGAGGAACTTCCGGAGGAATTCCTGGAGGAACTTCCGGAGGAATTCCTGGAGGAACTTCCAGAGGAAATCCTGTAGGAACTTCCAGAGGAAATTCTGGAGGAACATCCGAAGGAATTCCTGGAGGAACATCCGGAGGAATTCCTGGAGGAACTTCCGGAGCAATTCCTGGAGGAACTTCCGGAGGAATTCCTGGAGGAACTTCCGGAGGAACTTCCGGAGGAATTCCTGGAGGAACTTCCGGAGGAATTCCTGGAGAAACTTCCGAAGGAAATCCTGGAGGAACTTCCGGAGGAAATCCTGGAGGAACTCCTGGAGGAACTCCTGGAAGAACTTCCGGAGGAATTCCTGGAAGAACTTCCGGAGGAATTGTTTTTGGCCTCCTAAACAAAACTGTAGAAGACGGCAGCTTTCAATTTTTTTCGGATTCCGAAAAATTTGACCCAACGAGCTTTCTCATATACACTAGCGCCGCCAAGCGGACGGTTTTGGCCTCCAGAAAAAAAAATTAAAAGGTAGCAGCTTTCTAAATCTTACGGATTCCGAAATATTTGACCCAACTAGCTTTCTCATATACACTAGCGCCGCCAAGCGGACAAGTTCCGAAATATAATGATCTGCGACAGTATGTTTTTGGCCTCCTAAACAAAATTGTTGAAGACGGTAGCTTTCTAAATTTTTCGGGTTCCGAAATATTTGACCCAACAAGCTTTCTTATATACATTAGCGCCGCCAAGCGGACGAGTTCCAAAATAATATGATTTGCGACAGTATGTTTTTGGCCTCCTGAACAAAATTGTAGAAGACGGCAGCCTTCTAAAATTTTCGGATTCCGAAATATTTACCCAACTCACATACTCTAGCGCCACCAAGCGGACGAGTTCCAAAATATTATGATCTGCGATAGTATGGATCTGACGTCCGGAACAAAATTTTAAAGACGGCAGCTTTCTTAATCTTTCGAATTCCGAAATATTTGACTGAACGAGCTTTTTCATATACACTACCGTCGCCAAGCGGACGAGTTCCAAAATAATATGATCTGCGACAGTATGTTTTTGGCCTCCTAAACAAAATTGTAGAAGACGGCAGCTTTCTAAAATTTTCGAATTCCGAAATATTTTTCCCAACTAGCTTTCTCATATACTCTGGCGCCGCCAAGCGAACGAGTTCCGAAATATTATGATCTACGATAGTATAGATCTGACCTCTGGAACAAAATTGTAGAACACGGCAGCTTTCTAAATCCTACGGACTCTGAAATATTTGACCCAACGAGTATTCCCATATACACTAGCGCCACCAAGCGGACGAGTTCCAAAATAATATGATCAGCGACAGTATGGTTTTGGTCTCCTGAACAAATTTGGAGAAGACGGCGGCTTTCTAAATCTTTCGGATTCCGAAATATTTGACCCAACGAGTATTCCCATATACACTAGCGCCGCCAAGCGGACGAATTCCAAAATAATATGATCTGCGACAGTATGGTTATGGCCTCCTGAACAAATTTGTAGAAGACGGCAGCTTTCTAAATCCTACGGATTCCGAAATATTTGACCCAACGAGTATTTCCATATATACTAGCGCCACCAAGCGGAGGAGTTCCAAAATAATATGATCTAGGACAGTATGGTTTTGGCCTCCTGGACAAATTTGTAGAAGACGGCGGCTTTCTAAATCTTTCGGATTCCGAAATATTTGACCGACCGAGTATTCCCATATACACTAGCGCCACCAAGCGGATGATTTCCAAAATAATATGATCTGCGACAGTATGGTTTTGGCCTCCTGAACAAATTTGTATAAGACGGCAGCCTTCTAAATCTTTTGGATTCCGAAATATTCGACCCTAGGAGTATTTGCATATACACTAGCGCCGCCAAGCGGACGAATTCCAATATAATATGATCTGCGACGGTATGGTTATGGCCTCCTGAACAAATTTGTAGAAGACGGCAGCTTTTGAAATCCGACGGACTCCGAAATATTTGACCCAAAGAGTATTTCCATATACACTAGCGCCACCAAGCGGACGAGTACCAATATAATATAATCTGCGACAGTATGGTTAGGACCTCCTGAACAAATTTGTAGAAGACGGCAGCTTTCTAAATCCTACGGATTCCGAAATATTTGACTGACCGAGTATTCCCATATACACTAGCGCCACCAAGCGGAGGAGTTCCAAAATAATATAATCTGCGACAGTATGGTTTTGGCCTCCTGAACAAATTTGTATAAGACGGCAGCCTTCTAAATCTTTCGGATTCCGAAATATTCGACCCTAGGAGTATTTGCATATACACTAGCGCCGCCAAGCGGACGAATTCCAAAATAATATGATCTGCGACAGTATGGTTATGGCCTCCTGAACAAATTTGTAGAAGACGGCAGCTTTCTAAATCCTACGGACTCCGAAATATTTGACCCAACGAGTATTTCCATATATACTAGCGCCACCAAGCGGACGAGTTCCAAAATAATATGATCTGCGACAGTATGTTTATAGCCTCCTGAACAAATTTGTAGAAGACGGCAGCTTTCTAAATCCTACGGACTCCGAAATATTTGACCCAACGAGTATTTCCATATATACTAGCGCCACCAAGCGGACGAGTTCCAAAATAATATGATCTGCGACAGTATGGTTATGGCCTCCTGAACAAATTTGGAGAAGACGGCGGCTTTCTAAATCTTTCGGATTCCGAAATATTTGACCCAACGAGTATTCCCATATACACTAGCGCCGCCAAGCGGACGAATTCTAAAATAATATGATCTGCGACAGTATGGTTATGGCCTCCTGAACAAATTTGTAGAAGACGGCAGCTTTCTAAATCCTACGGATTCCGAAATATTTGACCCAACGAGTATTTCCATATATACTAGCGCCACCAAGCGGAGGAGTTCCAAAATAATATGATCTAGGACAGTATGGTTTTGGCCTCCTGGACAAATTTGTAGAAGACGGCGGCTTTCTAAATCTTTCGGATTCCGAAATATTTGACCGACCGAGTATTCCCATATACACTAGCGCCACCAAGCGGATGATTTCCAAAATAATATGATCTGCGACAGTATGGTTTTGGCCTCCTGAACAAATTTGTATAAGACGGCAGCCTTCTAAATCTTTTGGATTCCGAAATATTCGACCCTAGGAGTATTTGCATATACACTAGCGCCGCCAAGCGGACGAATTCCAATATAATATGATCTGCGACGGTATGGTTATGGCCTCCTGAACAAATTTGTAGAAGACGACAGCTTTTGAAATCCGACGGACTCCGAAATATTTGACCCAAAGAGTATTTCCATATACACTAGCGCCACCAAGCGGACGAGTACCAATATAATATAATCTGCGACAGTATGGTTAGGACCTCCTGAACAAATTTGTAGAAGACGGCAGCTTTCTAAATCCTACGGATTCCGAAATATTTGACTGACCGAGTATTCCCATATACACTAGCGCCACCAAGCGGAGGAGTTCCAAAATAATATAATCTGCGACAGTATGGTTTTGGCCTCCTGAACAAATTTGTATAAGACGGCAGCCTTCTAAATCTTTCGGATTCCGAAATATTCGACCCTAGGAGTATTTGCATATACACTAGCGCCGCCAAGCGGATGAGTTCCAAAATAATATAATCTGCGACAGTATGTTTAGGACCTCCTGAACAAATTTGTAGAAGACGGCAGCTTTCTAAATCCTACGGACTCCGAAATATTTGACCCAACGAGTATTTCCATATATACTAGCGCCACCAAGCGGACGAGTTCCAAAATAATATGATCTGCGACAGTATGGTTATAGCCTCCTGAACAAATTTGTAGAAGACGGCAGCTTTCTAAATCCTACGGACTCCGAAATATTTGACCCAACGAGTATTTCCATATATACTAGCGCCACCAAGCGGACGAGTTCCAAAATAATATGATCTGCGACAGTATGGTTATGGCCTCCTGAACAAATTTGTAGAAGACGGCAGCTTTCTAAATCCTACCTAAATCCTCCTGAACAAATTTGTAGAAGACGGCGGCTTTCTAAATCTTTCGGATTCCGAAATATTTGACCCAACGAGTATTCCCATATACACTAGCGCCGCCAAGCGGACAAGTTCCAAAATAATATGATCTAGGACAGTATGGTTTTGGCCTCCTTTACAAATTTGTAGAAGACGGCGGTTTTCTAAATCTTTCGGATTCCGAAATATTTGACCGACCGAATATTCCCATATACACTAGCGCCGCCAAGCGGACGAGTTCCAAAATATCATGATCTGCGACAGTTTAGTTTTGGCCTCCTGAAAAAAATTGTAGAAGACGGCATCTTTCTAAATCTCACGGATTTCGAAGTATCTTACTAATATTAACATGAACATCAAGCTGGTGAGCACCAACCACGAAATTTGTATGAAAATCACGACTTGCTCCGACGTTTGGAGGTCCACAGAGGTCATTTTTGGTCCGATCGGAGGTCTCAACATCTCAGACAAATCTTGATGGACGGGAAAATTTGTGAGTCCCAAAATTGTTCAAATCGGTTCACTAACGGCTGAGATATAGCGATTTGAAAATAGTGTCTTTCGAGGCATGGTCGTTCGTGTAAGTAAAACCTATCACGGTCGGAGGAGTGTTAAATCGTATATTCCTCAACTCAGTAGTTGAAGATATTCTATAACAAAATACACGCATAATTAGTTCTAAAGAAATTCCCATGTTGTTTTCACGAGCAGTGTATCAGATGACAGTCAAAAAGGTGTTTGGTGTAGTTTGACAGAAACCTGATCATTTATTATACTCGTGATCGACATCAAATGCCCCAATCAAAGAAAGTATCCCAAAGGAAAAGAAAATCATTGGTAAGTAACATGAGCCGAACCTCAATCGCTTAATTCTCGGAGCGAATTAAAATCTACTGCATGCTTACTGCTTGATTACCTGCAAATTCCAAAGCCCCAGTCATGAGATGAAATCATCATACACCGCACCCGAGCATTTCTGAGTGAAATTGCTTCGGCCCAAACCAGTGAATGTATGTATATATATACGGAACTATGTATGTAGTGCTGTAGTGCAAGTATCCGCCTGAAGGCAGACACATGTACCTACGAGGACTCGCCTGGATTGTGGTTTCTTACGTCGATATAATCACCGGCAAGCACCACTTCAACATTTTACCTAAGAACAACCGGTATCGTCGTAAACGTAGCAGCCAGGATGGCGGTTGAGTGCACCGCTTCAACCTCCTACGACACGAAATCCCATCTAGAGAGAGAGAGAGAGAGAAAGCTCGAGCACACATTCACCGAGCCGTGGAAACAGAAGCAGACTTCCTTAGTGGCCCGGAAATCATATGTAGTTACAGGACCTCGGTACCGCGCGGCAGTGTACCGGAAGATTGAACCAAGATTGGAAATGTACGAGTAATTACAGATTATGACTGGCTGTGGCGAAGGTTTTGCGAGCGGTAGTGAAATATGGTTTTATTGCATACACCCCGGGCACGAACCGGGAACCAAAACTGTCGATGCTGTCGACGGGACGACGACGACAGCGACGACGATGGTTAGTAGGTAATGAACGTGGAATTCGTGCACACTGCACCCTAAAAACGAAAAACTTGGTGTTGTAGAACGGAAGTGCACCAGCCCGTCGTCGTCGTAGTTGCCCAACCGATAAAATCGGATCAGGAAACCATGGCTATGTTTCTGGTTGTGTCGCTTGCTGTGGCTGTGGAATGGATTGGGGTCTATGAGCGGGTTGTGATTGTTTCCCGTGTCAATAAGGAAGAAGGACATGCATGGCATACAGGAATGGAAGGAACGGCAGTACAAGTGCTGGAACATGACATCATATTTGCATCTACATAGCACCCATGGGGAAATGGTAACAAGTTAAGTTTTATTGATTATTTTAGAGAATTTAAACTTATGCTTATGGTGGGTTGGGAACGATGTACTGATAGTTACTTACATTGATCGCCGACCTCAGGAAAAATGAAACAAATAATTCAACAGCGAAAATTGCGATATTTTTCATAAAAACCGAATTAATTTACCTGGTGGTATAATACTTAAGGGGGCAACATGGACTGTCCAAGGGCGTGACGACCATGACCGGACCACGGTGAGTTGTCAGGCTTGTCTAGGATATGATGGGGTTTGAGCTCTGTTAAATTTGTATAAAAAGCTGCACCACAGTAGACACAAGTCCTAGTGCAGGGCTGCCCAACGTACGGCCCGCGGGCCGGATGCGGCCTTCGACTCCATTTTTTTGTGGCCCGCGGCATGTAAGAAATATAACCTCATGATCGGCCCGCCAGCTTTACCACCTGGCTCCATAAGTTTTTTTTATTATTCGTTATTCAATATTTAAGCTATAAATCAAAGCTCGCGCTGCAAAACAATTCATTTAAATGTGAAACGAAAAATAATATTTTACATAATTAGAAATGATTACATAAGTGACCCCAAGACATGAAAAGTTGATGGAGAACATCGCGTTTGCAATAAAGATTGGTCAAAGTAGTTTATGTTCACGTTGAAAAAAGGAAAGCCGGTTTGCTTAATTTGTTCGGAAAGTTTTGCTATATTGAAGGAATAAAATCTGAATCCAAGCCTTCTATGAAATATGATATTTAAAAAGGCCCAGGTAGGAAACAAAAGTTGATGGAATTTCAAAGGTTTCAATTCAAATTTACATTTATTGATTCAAATTTATGGTACAATGGATCATAGAAGCAACAAACTCTTTTCACTCGAGCTAATACGAGCTAGGCAAAACGGATGGTTTTTTCCAAGACGGAGAAATTGTTAAGGGATGCATTTCGGTTGTTGTTGACATCGTGTGTCCTATAGAAAAAGTCTACTTCAGTAGCATTAGCTTGCGCGGAACACGGTGAAGAGTAAAAGTTCTCGCAGAAGAAAAACGTCGACGGAAAAATCCGTCGCTTCATATTCTACTCTCTCTCTCTCAAGCGATGAAAATACCGTCGTGAAAAACGTGGCAGTCTTCATGGTCATTTTTGAATGACAGAGAAATTGGCAGCTTTATTTCCAATGCAGGGAACAACTAACGGGGAAAACCTGAGGGCTGTTAAGACCTGTGTGAGTAGAATAATTTAATATTTAAAATGGATCCCTAATGCAACGGTGAAAACAAAATAAACAAAAAAGATAGTTTTAACGCAATTAAATCGTGTTTAGTTTTTCTAGAAAACGAAAAAAAAACAATGTTTTTTTTAAATATTCAAAAAGTTATGTACAAAATATTTTCTGCCAGCAAGTGTGAATTCTAAAAATTGGCCCGTGGCTTGAAAAGGTTGGGCAGGCCTTTCCTAGTGTTTGGTGGGACTCTCAACCGACTAACTTGACCGCCCTCCGGAGAGACAGGTTTTTACGAAGGCCTCAAAGCTTCCTGTAAAACCAATCATTACAAATAAGAGATAGTACGACTCAATACAGTCGGCAACGACCTAGGCGACGAATAGGATCACAATTGGAAGCTTGGAAGCGACGTCTTGAGGTTGCAGAAAATTGGTTGGACAGGGCTGAAAGAATGGAAAGACGGGCATCGTACGGTTACCTATCAAAGTTCTGCTATCACCAGTGAGCTTCATAGTGATGGACAAGATGCGCCAACACGTCTGTTGCCACACGAGAAAGCAACTGGCAGCCCGGACTATCATGATGTCAAAGTGATCGCTGCCGGTCCACATCGTATGAGCTACCTGTCTGTCATCGTCGTGACGAAGCGTTATATGAAGGCAATTTTCTTTCTATGAGGAATTATTTATCCTATATTTCGAAGTGTTTTGCAATTGTGAACTCTAAATTAATCCTTGAAAAGGTAGTGAATTCTTATCCGATGCGTATCATGTGCACTTGCTGAATTCTATCATATGTGTAACACAATATTGTTTACTTTCTTGCTAGGAGGCAATAAGCTCAATCTTAGTCCGTGTAGACGCGCCAGAGATCGCAGTATTTAGCTCAAGACAAAGCCCATTGAGAAGTAAGCTAGGTGTAACTTATCAATTACAGAATTAACTTTTATAATTACATCAAGTTTCTAGTATTCTACAAAGCATTCCATCGGTTAATTCCGGGACCATTCAACTGAATTAGGTCACTGAAATGTAAGTCCCACTGTTAGTACCTATAGGAATACCGTCTTATCCCCTTTATACAATTTCAGTTTTGAAGCGTTTAATAAACTGCTGTCAGACCTCAGAAACCATTTTCTTGTCCGGCGTTAACAACGTCATTGGGCGACAGTCAATTTGTAGCTTGTTATTTATGCGCATCAATGACCTATCGCGTTAATTTCAGCTTCTACAGTAAAGATATCAACTCAATCGTACTTTTCAAACATTTTCATCAGTGTCAATCTGGAAGACATTTACGTATAGTAAGAATTCCAGTATTAATTCCTAATTAGTTTGAACGGACAATTCTGGAAGAACTTCGTCGGGGATCGCCGAAATGATTTTCAGCGATTTTGTTTATAGGATCTCAGAATAAATTTTCTTTTGATCTCCTGAAGGAAGAATTGCCTTGTAATTAAAAAAGTTTTTCTACTAGACTTCTTCTCGGTGTTACTTGAACGTTAGATCGGCATCGAGAACAACTCCAAGATCTTGAACAGAATAAGCAAGGTTTAGCGGTTCATCACCGATTACGTAGTTGTGATGAAACGATCTTTCGTTCAAAACTTAAGACGGAACAAATTAACACGCTCAAAGTCATGTGATTGGCCCAACACCAGACGAGAAGCGATATTTAATATGAAGTAGCTTTTTCCAACATTGCGGATTATATCGCTTAAGAAGAAGGGGGAGAATAGCAACGGTCCGAGATTGCTTCTCTATAGAAACATCCGAGACATAGGGTCCTATTTTAACAGCTAGTTTTCTATCAAACAGATAGGACATGAACCAACCATGAAGCTCAGAAAGTGACTTGAGAAATCATGGAAGTCGTTGGTGATTCGGTGGACCATTTAAGGTCTGAGGGAAGCTCTCTCGCGGTAGAGCGCTATTTTTGTACTAAAATGTATATTTCCCAAATTCCCTTTATTTTTCTCAAATTTGAATTAAGCTCTAAGTACTAAACTATTGTACAACTGAAATTTTCGTTTCTCAGTACCTCTCTCCGGTGATTTGAAGCAGAAAGGAACCGAAAGAAAGAAACCCAACTAACAAAAGTTTTGAAATTTTCTAACGATCTTGATGTAATAGAAAGTATATGTGACCGCATTAAATTTTGAAGGAAAGTCTTTTTACTTCAATCAAGTTTCCCAAATTACAGGCCGGACTCGATTATCCGGAGTGTTGAAAAAAATTTCACTCCGGATAATCGAACCCTCCGGATAATCGAGCCATTTTTTGTTGTAGCTGAAAATTTAACTTTTGCTCAAATAATCTTTATTTTGGTTATATAACATCTAATAAAATATCCCGTTGGTCCGTTCATGGATTCTGACTACTGTTAGAGGTCAGCGCCGATCCGAAAATCGTCGGCGGCAACGTTTGTCATCATTTTGATCGGCGATGACTTGATGATTTTTGATGATTTTTTTTATTACGTTCATTTTTTCAAGTGTTTTTTTTTGGGATATTTTAAGATATTACGGCGGGAATCCTTTTAATTTTCCCGGAATAATCTAATGAGCTGTCCCAGAAGATTCTTCCGTTTTTCGTATTTTGAACAGGGATTGCTCTAGTTTTCACGGGAAATTGTTTAGGAGTTTGCCTATGCCACCGCACTATGGTCCAGGATCGAGATTTACGCGGAAAGTATCGAAAATGATATGATCCTAAAACCTGTTCAATAAGTTTGTGTATGAATTGAAGAAAATTGAAGTTTTTTCAAAAAATATTAATTAAGATGTCGTTTAAAACTGTTCTACATTAGAAACTAATCTGTGAATATGCAGTTTTCGTTTTTTTCAAAAGAATGGCGAGGGATACATCAATGTTGGTTTACAAGTTGCAAAAATGAGTTGTGAAATGAAATGAGAAGTAAAAACCAAACAGTTTTCAAAATTAAAGTTTTATTATTGACTAGATGTCAATCTTGTTAATACTTTTATTCCGTATAGACTGCAATGTTGAATACATGTATATTCTCTAACGTAAATCATTAACCAAGTATACGTAAACAAACTCACGGGACGGCGTCGCAAGGTGTTTTTAGTTTGGAATAATAATGAACTATATTGACGATGTTTCTGACCATTTTGAGAATTGAAAAGCTGTTTCAACACTAATTTACTTAATACGTTTTTACTAAGCATTAGGTTAATTTGAATAACTTGACAAATTGCTTGATAATATTCTGGTAATTATGTTTCCAAATTCGTACCGATAAGGGGAAATATTGATTACATTTATTGTTCGAACAGCAAAACACTGATATTGTGAACCAACATTGTAATACTTCAAAAGTTTGGTGTTACTGTAGTATGATAAATCGAAGTGTAGTTTATTGTAGTTCATGTAGTTAATTACAGAGTTTCAAAACATAGATCGTATAATTATGTTTATAATCAATTTTTTTTTATAATCATATAATTGTATAATGATTGTGACTGACCTTCATGAGTCGATATTGAAAGGAACAGTCGATTCATGGAAATATCGAGATGTGGAATAGAAAATCCTTGGAAAGCTTTTTGGAGGGACCATCACAGTAACCCGGAAAATATTGTTTTCATATGGCATAATTTGCTTTCATGAGCCGACATCGAATCATAGAACATCGACTCATGGAGATTTGACTGTAATCATTTTTAAATTCAACTAGCAGACCCGACTAACTTTGTTTCGCCTAAAATTGATTTATTCTCTTATTAGTTCTCGAGTTATGCAGAAATTTCTGTTTCATTTGTATGGGAGCCCCCCTTTCCAAAGGAGGGATGGGTCTCGAAACATCTTAAGAACCTTCCCGGCCCCAAAAACCTCTACGTACAAATTTTCACGCCGATCGGTTCAGTAGTTTCGAAGTCTATAAGGTTCAGACAGACAGAAATTCATTTTTATGTATTCAAAATGAACTAATGGTCTATGTTAACTATTTGAGGCAACGAAGTTCGATTCTTTTATTTGGCATTTTTCGCATGGTTACGCAGAAAGAAAGATTTTAGCTCAAGAACAGAGAGTTTCTTTACTATGTGCGTCTCCGTCTTCTTCCTCTGTATCTAGTAGGCTTGCATTGATGCTTACTTTTCTGATTCACAGTGACCGGTTAAGTGTGACAACAAGATCAACGAATACAAAACGAGCTGTCTTTCCTCAAGATCGGTAAATTTTATTATCAACTAGTCGACCCTGCAAACGTTCTACTGCATAGTAGGCGAAAGTGCGCGTTGTGAACTGCCCATGCGAAATTTCCATTATCTCATTATTTTCGCATGAGGATATATCATATAAGCCCGTCGGAAACGACAACGAATCTGCTGAAGGAATGAAGAAAATCCATCCAGCCGTTTTCGAGTTATGCAGATACGATTAAATTTTTATTATTTAAAGATATTATTTACATCAACATCAGCACTTTAAACCATCAATATGGAAGAATTGGGTTACAAAACTGTAAAACAAAAAGCCTTTTTTGAGGAATGTCTTTACCTGTCATAAGACGAGTTTAGTAGGTACTATCCAATTTTATTCCACCACGATGTTGTATCTAAAAAAAAATGTTTGCTAATTTTGGTGTGAATTATAATCAGATAAATAGTAAAAATCACGCGACCCCTTGCTAATTCAATACTGTTATACCATATCGTTTGACGTTTCGATGTTCCGTATAACACATTCAATCTGTTATAAGGGTACAACTTTTGCTACCCGAGTTACACATATGTTATGTGAAGGCCATCATCATGGTGCTATCAAAAAATAGGGTGGCGCATCATACAAAAAAAAATAGAAAATATTTTTTTTATTTCTCGGAATACTGACATGTTATGTTCTACAAAGTTGTAGCGCAGCTTATTCCAATAAATTTTGCTAAAAAAGCTTTTTCTGTAGCTCTTAAGTTGGCTGATTTAGAGCAATTTTACCTAATTGGATTAGGGTGTACTTCAAAAAACAGTATTTTTTATCTACTTGGTTTGTTTTAGATTTATCCAAAAAGTCGTCTTCGGTTGCAACTTTTGATGGGTAAATTTGCTCAATATCTTTTTCCGATCAAAAGTTATAATCGTTTTTCTGTCAAAATAACATTTTTTTTTCAAAAGTTGATATCTCCGGTTGGGGCAAACCAAACAAATATGTTTACACGGAATTTGAAAGAGCAACTCATATTCTTCATTTTGTCAAAAAATTGAAGATATGTTATTTTTTTATCGCAAGTTTTACCAATTTTATTAAAGTCATGTTTTTTTCAAATAAATTAATATAACTCGACAGCGGAAGAAGATACAGACGATGTTATTATAGCAAAACACGCGTTTTGAAAGCCCCAAAAGTCTTCAGAAAGTGACATTCGCGAAAAATAAAAAATGAAATGAGCAGATCATAAATATTGTTTCTTGAGAAACACCCTAATACTGGTAAGTAAAATTGCTCTAAACAAGTGAGCTTATAAGCTACATAAAAAAATTATATAGCAAAGTTGATTGAAAAAAGCTGCGCAACATTTTTGTAGAACATTTTTTGTCACTATTCTGCAAAATAAAAAAAATAAAAAAAATCATTTTTTTATAAAATGGCCCACCCTATTTTTCGATAACTCTATAATAAGGGCCCAAGTATCCAGAACAACTTTGTAGAACAAATGTTTTTGCTTAAAAGTATACTTTAGGCCGAAAATGCATCTTTTCTCGTTAATCTGACAATACAGTGATAATGATAAAACTTATGAAAAGTGTTAAAGCTGTAGATTTTTTATTTTTCATTTTTTACGAATGTTACTTTCTGTAGACTTTTGGGGCTTTTCAAAACTTTTGTATCTTCTTCCATTGTCGAGTTATATCAATTTATTTGAAAAAACATGATTTTATTAAAATTGGTAAAACTTGAGATAAAAAAATAACATATCTCCAATTTTTAAACATATAAAAGAATATGAGTTGCTCTTTCAAATACTGTATAAACATATTTTTTGGTCTTCCCTAACCGGAGATATCAACTTAAAAAAAATGTAATTTTGACAGAAAAACGATTATAACTTTTGATCGGAAAAAGATATTGAGCAAATTTACCCATCAAAAGTTGCATTTTTTTGAGCTCTAAAAGTCACCCGAAGACGACTTTTTCGAGAAATCTAAAACAAACAAAGTAGATAAAAAATACTGTTTTTTGAGGTACACCCTAATCTAATTAGGTAAAATTGCTCTAAATCAGCCAACTTAAGAGCTACAGAAAAAGCTTTTTTAGCAAAATTTATTGGAATAAGCTGCGCTACAACTTTGTAGAACATAACATGTCAGTATTCCGAGAAATAAAAAAATATTTTCTATTTTTTTTTTGTATGATGGGCCACCCTATTTTTTTATAGCACCATGATGATGGCCTTACTATTTCTAACAATTTTGTAGAACAACATTTTTTTCTAAAAAATATAGTTTTGGCGTAAAATGCATCTTTCCGCGTAAATCTCGATCCTGGACCATAGTGCACCGGGCATGCATGCTTCGAATTTAACAGAATTTCCTTGTGTTTTTTTTAAGTTTCACAAAAACTGTTTCCGACGGAATTTCAACTGGATTTTTTAGGGAGTTTCTTTGGATTTCTACGTGAATTTCGTTATGTTGTCTATTAGTAATGCTTCGGAAATTCCACATGAAAATTTTCAAAAGACGATGGGTCGTTTGATTGGAAGTCATTTGACCGAATACCACATGGCCGAATAATACGTTGAGCCGAAAACTATCTAGCCGAATTCCATTTGTCTGATACTGTGGAATATGGTTTGGCGGTTACGACCAAACTAGTCATTTGGCCGAAAACGCAGTATGCCCTAACAGGTCGTTTGGTCGAATAGGCCTTGTCATCGAAAATTCCATTTGACCGAAACGGTAGTTTAGCAGGAAGGGCAATTTGGCCGAAAATGTTATTCGGTTGATCGAAAAATACGGCGAAAAACGTCGACCCGTTCAGCCAAACGCCGTTTTCGAACAAATGAGCTGTCGGAGCAAATGTTTTTTTCGGCCAAATTATCAGTTCGGCTGTATGCGAAATTTATTACACACAATATTTTGTATATGAATTATATTTCTTTGACTGCATTGTGGAACGAATGACATAAGCCAATGGATTTAGATGTATTTTGGACCACCAAGAGGAATTGGCACTCAGTGGTCCAAAATATGAGCCGTCGAACTGGTGGTCCAAAGTGCCTCCCTTACCTTAATTGGAATAGTGCTTGAAAGATCGTGTTAAAGTGCGCGTCGATTCGGTTCAAGTTACGCGTTTGTCGGTATGCAAAAGTATGCAAAGGTATGCAAACGGTCTTGAGGCCACAGATTTTTGTTCTGCTTTGTGCGGTAAGTTATTCAAATAATACAGGTGCGCGATCGGACGTGTCTGTTTAAAAAAGAACGGTCTCGAGATCACGGAATTTTTGTTCTACTTGGTGCGGTCAGTAATTGAACTAATTAGTGCGCGATAGTCAAACTACACGTTATACACAGCATGCCGTTTACCAAGACGAACCCGGCTACATTCCCTACAAAAAAATATTTTCCAACATCCCCAACAGCTGCTTTACTCTCACAGCTCTGATGAAAAAAAAACCCTAGACACAATATTTTAATGTCCAGAAACTAGAAGAGATGGCTAAAAGATTGGTAACATACGCGAGAAAATCGGTTAAAAAACGACTGAGATATAGCCATTTGAAAATTTAGCTAAAAGGATATTCGACACGAATGTATCCGCGTAAGCTTCAGAAAAATATATTAAGCTCGTTTAGTGGAATGTATTAAACCGTCTAAGACGAATTAAGTACTGTCCATTTAATTCCACCAGTTAATTTTCGTTATCTTTGCAGATACGTATTTCGACCACAACTGTGTGGTCGTCTTCAGTGTCTTGTACTTGACTCGACTTCGAGTCAAGTACAAGACACTGAAGACGACCACACAGTTGTGGTCGAAATACGTATCTGCAAAGATAACGAAAATTAACTGGTGGAATTAAATGGACAGTACTTAATTCGTCTTAGACGGTTTATCCGCGTAAGTTTTTTCAGCGAATGCATCCTAATGTTAAAAATTCCTTTAGTAATTTCTTCCTTACTTTAGGAATTCCTTTGGGAATTGTTTCAGGAGTTTCCGAATGGATTTTTTAAATATTCAATGAAATTATTTTTAAAACATCTGAAGAAATGTTCGAAAAAGTTCCTGAAGTAGTTTTCCACTGAATTTCTAGAGGAATATCCGATGGAAATCTGGAAAATCTGAGAGAATATAAAAAATCGTAAGGAAATTCTAGAGAAGTACGTAGAGGAGAAACTTTTGAATTAATTACTGAAAGAGTACCTGGACGATTTTGAAAAGCAATCGCTGGAAGAATTATCAAAATTATATCTATATAAATTTCCTGGAGGAATTCTCGAATAATTTCATGGAAGAACTAAAAAAACTTCCTGGAGGATTGCCAAAAACTTTTCCAGAGGAATTTTTGAAAAAAATAATATAGAGACCTTGAGGGATTTTTGAAAGAGTTCCTATTGGATTTGGTGTGTATATTGAGCATGAGCATGAGCAGCATGAGCATGATGACCGTGCATTTCGTAGTTGCTACTCCGTGATCGACCAGAACAATCGCAATTGCACAGGGAACCAATGGATGGAGGCATGGGATTTGCACTCCAACCTCAATGTGCACAGTCCGAGAGCTCTAGTATTTTGAAAGGTCGATAACGGCGCTGGCCACGTCCTCACGGTCATCGGGGATGAGAAGGAATTGATGTTGCAGTCACTCGCCCACTGCAAGCCGAGAACACCTCTGCACTCACCACGAGTTCCTGCGGAATTTTATTGGAATCTGGGGGTTAGGTTTTTATGGCAGAGGTTCGTCTTGGTTAACGGGTTGCCAATGTGATAGTAATGAAAGGGTGGTGTAGTATTCTAATTCGATGCCGAAACGAACTTTTTCGCTCTTTTCGAATTCTAACAGTTACCTGCTAGAACTAATCAAGTTGTAGTTATAGGGGGATAGAAGATAGAAATGGTATGAAAGCCCATTTCCAGTTCTAGTGATTGCTAAGACATGAGAAATATATGAAAAGATACAAAGTAGGAGAATGGAACGGGCCTGGGATTGAACCCACGACCTCCTGCGTATGAGGCAGAAGCGGTAGCCATATGACCACCAAGCCCTATTGGATTTGGTGTGTATATTCTAATTTAAGCAAAAATATTCAATTGAGTGGGTGACGTGCCTAATCGTGTCGCAGTTTAACCCCAGCCGATGTTGAAGTCCACAAGAAACTAATTCTATCCTTTTTTATACTTGAAAGGGATAGTATATTAATATTCAAGAGTCAGACATAAAACCTTATGGCCTGCTTCTTCTTCAGTTGTGATTACAGCGTGTTCTGTAACATGATGTTAATATTAACTATTGAGTTTCTCCGGAGACGAGCCAGCCTCGGGCTGAAAGTCTCCTTAATAAAGACAAAAAAAAAACTATTGAGTTTGACCATTCAAAAATATAAAACAAAACGATACTTGTACGTTCCAAAAATTGTTGCGTAATTTCTCAAAAACTAAACAAAAGTAGCTAGACTACGTAGTAGACTACGAGCCTAGTACCTAGTTGATGAGGATTCTCCGTGAATAATTCGAATCGTTGTTTGGAAATTCCGAACAGGTATTATTCTCTTGAAATGCCGAAGAAAATTCATCAAAAATTGAATGCAGTGTCGGAAAATCGGACAAATATGTTTAAATATCAAAGCGTATGACACTATAATTTATAATGGAATAAAAAAAAATTCTTTGTTCTGATTAGAAAAAAATTAATTGAAATGCAAATTGCGGCTTATAATCGACTAGCCCATCCATAATCGATAAGCTTTTCGCCATCTCTGTTGCTACTTCCACGGTGTGCTGAATCACTGCACGGTGAGTGTTTTCTTCCGTTAGAAAAAGCAACTAATAACAAGGCGCTACCAATCGGAGGTATACATGACACAAGCTCCGATAACACCTTGAAGGTTTTCTTCCGCCTTGAAACCGGGTGTTATGATGTGCAGAATTTCCCATGCAATCCATTAGCCTTAGATATTTCCCATGGATATGACGACCAATATTCGGTTAGGTTGGTGACTGTATGTGAGGAGGATGACGACCCATGCCACTCAATTATTGAAGGAGATAACCCTTCCGTTTTGCGTCTTATGGTTTACTTTGTTGGCTCCACCTTCCTATGGAGACATATCTCAATCGTTTATTAGGTTGACCATATAAGTCCATCTGGGCACCGGAAATGTAACTAAATACAAACTTGGTTCAGAATTAATGTTGTTATTTTTGTACCATTTTTAGTACTAGTTCAAAACACTCTTTCAAGTAGGGCAAAGATGTTCTTACAATATTTAGCAAAAACGTTTTAAGAGAAATAATCAAAAATACTTATTTGATAGTCATATTATTAACATTGCAGAAATAGTGAAATTATGTTGCTTCGCACATGAGCGTTTCATACAATGTGATAAATTTGGTGTGAATATAAATTATTACTATTATAAAAACTGTTTTCGCTCGATGTTTGCCATCATTGGAAGCTCAAAAATCAGGCTACGGACGGATCGATAGTTATAAATATAATAGGAAACTTGGAGCCTGTCGGAGGACACGGATTTGCATTTTTCACTCTATGCAGCAACTTGATTCGTACGGGGATATGCCAACCGCATCATATAGTAGGTAGTATATCAACCGCCATAAATCTGCCTTGTATGGAATTTTATTGGCAAAGCCAAAGCTCTTTGGCATAATTACAGAAAGCCTCGTGGCGTCGGATGGTCTCTAGAGAAAAGCGTACCGACGGCGAATCATAATTTCTAAATAGAATGGGTCGCCTGTTTTTTTTTTGCGGTGTAATTTTACAAAATTCAGGCTCCACAATGGCGTTGATTATATTATCTTTAATCCAATGAAGGTTATCGGAAGCAAGCAAAATTGAATTGTCAAATTATGTGTACTTAGTGTGATTGATGACGCTTCAATCAAATACATGGATCAATGAATCGACTGCTTCGAGCGTGCTTACAGCGGCACACTAGGAGTTAACTTTCTGAAATCAGTATGGCGAAATGCATCTAAGGTTCGATTTCTCAAAATTAAGCACTTTAATCGAAAAAATATTTGGTAGGCGTTGTAGCGGACACCATCCCTCATAACCGGTACCAAATAGTTTTTCATGAAAAGTTCCTAATTTTGAGGAAACCAGCGTTAGATGTCTTTCGCCATACAAATTTCTGGCGGTTAACTCTTGTTGGCTATTTTGTGCATATACTATAGCGCCTGGATGTGGCTGCGGCGGGTAGAAAATCAGCCACTGCCAATAATTCATTATGAAGGAAGCGTGGTGGAGACCTTTCTACTAACTGCTTACCCGAGCAAAGTCTGATATCATAAATAGAGCTAATTGAGAACATATTTTGATGTCGACATCAAACTGAAATTATTATTTGTTTTTAAATTCTAATTTTTGTTATTGATTTCAACCTTTGATTTCAATTACCTAGCTGTAGATTTTTTAGATTAAACTGATTACTTATTTTGTTAACAAAAACCATCGACAGCAGGAATAGTTTTCAATTTGATGTCACGGTAAGATTTTTCTGCCATAAATTTTGATCTTTTACCCGTTAAAGCAACCAAGAGTTATCAAAATTAGCAGATTTCACAACATCAAAATTAGTTTTCGATTTGCTCTTAAGCTTTGCTCGGGTACGGAGACGTCGGATCTTTTACGTTTTCCCTTTCTGCCTTTAATTTACCGACCGATACTTTGCCTATTTTACATTTAACGTGATGAAACCTAAGCAACTAAGCACGCAATTTGAGAAGTTTTGTTTGGAAACTGCGAACTTATGAAATCGAAAAGCTCAGTTTGGTTTCGTTTTCATTATTCGCTTTTAATTGTATCGTCTATATTAACTCACTCAAGGGTCGAACATAGGGGTGGTACTGATTTAGAATGTTGATTGTGATTTTCCTCCGTCTGGCATGAAGGCGTTTTACATAACGCTGTTCAGCAGAGTTGTAATTTTGCCCAGAGACTGATTAACGATTCTGTGATTTAATTGCGGTTCTTTTATGCTTAAGGACATTGCGTGTCAATGTCTTGCGTTAGGTACACATTTAATTTTCAGAATGTTATGTTTATTTTCCGAGGTGGGCATCGTCGAGTCTCAGAAACATGAATCTCGCCGAGATTTCAGTAAAAGCGGCGTTTCGGTTGCTCAGATTCACAAAATATTTTGCTGATAATCAGCAACGAACAAATAATTGCTAAACTGTGGGACCGTTCAAGCACAAAAATCAAAAACTAGGTATGTACATCTCTTACATCCAGTTGCCTCTCTAAGTAACTTTCTTCGTATATTCGAGAATTCTAAAAAAAATCCCGCTTGCTTCAAAATTTTCTTCACAAATCACTTATTTTTTTTTAGGATTGTCCAGAGATTACTCTTGAGAATAATGAAGGGGATACGGGAAGCACGAACAATCATCAAATCGTCATCATTTTCATCATTCTACAACAAATATAATTTTGAAAAAGTATCAGCGACGCGTGCTTACTCGCAATCTACATGCTGATACATTTACAGTTACATCAAACAACTGAAAACCGAAATACGCCGCTCCAAAGTTACGACGTGATAATGCTAGAAAGAGATAAAAGATAGGAAAAATAACACTGTGTAGTGCTTCCCCAAATCACCTTAAGAAAACCTTTTCTATAGCAACATCTTTGAATGTTTCATCAGAATTTCCACAGAAGTTTCTTCAAAAGTTTTTCAAAAATTCATTCGGAAGTTCTTGCAGAAATTTCTATAAAA
This sequence comes from Armigeres subalbatus, assembly GCF_024139115.2. Lineage (NCBI taxonomy): Eukaryota > Metazoa > Arthropoda > Insecta > Diptera > Culicidae > Armigeres > Armigeres subalbatus. The sequence goes on from NC_085140.1 coordinate 119,909,339, forward strand.
GATTCTTTAGAAATTTTGCCAGACGTTCTTCCAGAAATTCTTCCTGATTTTTTTCTTAAATTCCTTCAGAAGCTGTTTCAAACATTCTTCCGGATGTTTTTTCGAAAATTCTTTCAGAAATTCCTTTGGAAGTTCTGTTACAAATTCCTCCTAGAGTTATTTAAGGTGATTATAGAATGAAGCCAGAAATCGGCCATTTTGAAAACCACGTGCTTTTCCAATATTTTTTTCAAGAGCACGAGATGAAAGAACCATAACGCGTATGGGGCTGAAACAATGGTAGATCGTTTGCTTAGTTATGTTGAACAATCATGATTTGAGTTTCGGCACTGTACGAAAACTATTACGCCAGATTTGGGCTTTAGGAAATGTATGTAGATAAACGTGTGGTGAATTTGAAATTCACCACGGGCTTCATTCTATAATCACCTTAAGAATTTTTCAATTCCTTTGGGAGTTCTTAAGAAAATTCTTCCGAAAATTATTTCAGGAAATATTTTGTAAGTTTTTTCAGAAATTCCTTCGAAAGCTCCTTCAGAAATTCATTTTTCGAAAATCAGAAATTCCCTTGCTAGTTCTTTTTAAAATTCCTTTGGAATCCTCTTTCGAAAATCCTTTCTTAACTTCTTTTAGACATTACTTTGGAAGTTCTTCCAAAGATTATTTCAGAAGTTCTTTTAAAAATTCTTTCGAAAATTCAGAGATCCCTTCGCCATCGGAAGATCAATCAGTTGTTCTTCCGGAAGTTCCTTTCGAATGAAGTTTTTTCAGAAATTTCTTCGGAAGTTCGATCAGAAATTCCTTCGAAAGTTCGGAAATTCCTCCGGGCATTCCTGCGGAAGTTCCTCCGGGAATTCCTCCAGGAGAAGTTCCTCCGGGAATTCCTCCAGGAGAAGTTCCTTCGGGAATTCCTCCAGGAGAAGTTCCTCCGGGAATTCCTCCAGGAAAAGTTCCTCCGGGAATTCCTCCAGGAGAAGTTCCTCCGGGAATTCCTCCAGGAGAAGTTCCTCTGGGAATTCCTCCAGGAGAAGTTCGTCCGGGAATTCCTCCAGGAGAAGTTCCTCCGGGAATTCCTCCAGGAAAAGTTCCTCCGGGAATTCCCCCAGGAGAAGTTCCTCCGGGAATTCCTCCAGGAGAAGTTCCTCCGGGAATTCCTCCAGGAGAAGTTCCTCCGGGAATTCCTCCAGGAGAAGTTCCTCCGGGAATTCCTCCAGGAAAAGTTCCGCCGGGAATTCCTCCAGGAAAAGTTCCTCCGGGAATTCCTCCAGGAGAAGTTCCTCCGGGCATTCCTCCAGGAGAAGTTCCTCCGGGAATTCCTCCAGGAGAAGTTCCTCCGGGAATTCCTCCAGGAGAAGTTCCTCCGGGAATTCCTCCAGGAGAAGTTCCTCCGGGAATTCCTCCAGGAGAAGTTCCTCCGGGAATTCCTCCGGAAGTTCCTCCGGGAACTCCTCCAGAAGTTCCTCCGGGAATTCCTCCGGAAGTTCCTCCGGGAATTCCTCCGGAAGTTCCTCCGGGAATTCCTCCGGAAGTTCCTCCGGGAATTCCTCCGGAAGTTCCTCCGGGAATTCCTCCGGAAGTTCCTCCAGGAATTCCTCCGGAAGTTCCTCCGGGAATTCCTCCAGGAGAAGTTCCTTCGGGAATTCCTCCAGGAGAAGTTCCTCCGGGAATTCCTCCAGGAGAAGTTCCTCCGGGAATTCCTCCAGGAAAAGTTCCTCCGGGAATTCCTCCAGGAGAAGTTCCTCTGGGAATTCCTCCAGGAGAAGTTCCTTCGGGAATTCCTCCGGGAATTCCTCCAGGAGAAGTTCCTCCGGGAATTCCTCCAGGAGAAGTTCCTCCGGGAATTCCTCCAGGAGAAGTTCCTCCGGGAATTCCTCCAGGAGAAGTTCCTCCGGGAATTCCTCCAGGAGAAGTTCCTCCGGGAATTCCTCCAGGAGAAGTTCCTCCGGGAATTCCTCCAGGAGAAGTTCCTCCGGGAATTCCTCCAGGAGAAGTTCCTCCGGGAATTTCTCCAGGAGAAGTTCCTCCGGGAATTCCTCCAGGAGAAGTTCCTCCGGGAATTCCTCCAGGAAAAGTTCCTCCGGGAATTCCTCCAGGAAAAGTTCCTCCGGGAATTCCTCCAGGAGAAGTTCCTCCGGGAATTCCTCCAGGAGAAGTTCCTCCGGGAATTCCTCCAGGAGAAGTTCCTCCGGGAATTCCTCCGGAAGTTCCTCCGGGAACTCCTCCAGAAGTTCCTCCGGGAATTCCTCCGGAAGTTCCTCCGGGAATTCCTCCGGAAGTTCCTCCGGGAATTCCTCCGGAAGTTCCTCCGGGAATTCCTCCAGGAGAAGTTCCTTCGGGAATTCCTCCAGGAGAAGTTCCTCCGGGAATTCCTCCAGGAGAAGTTCCTCCGGGAATTCCTCCAGGAAAAGTTCCTCCGGGAATTCCTCCAGGAGAAGTTCCTCTGGGAATTCCTCCAGGAGAAGTTCCTCCGGGAATTCCTCCAGGAAGTCGTCCAGGGGAAGTTCCTCCGGGAAGTCCTCCGGGGGAAGTTCCTCCGGGAATTCCTCCAGGAGAAGTTCCTCCGGGAATTCCTCCAGGAGAAGTTCCTCCGGGAATTCCCCCAGGAGAAGTTCCTCCGGGAATTCCTCCAGGAGAAGTTCCTCCGGGAATTCCTCCAGGAGAAGTTCCTCCGGGAATTCCTCCAGGAGAAGTTCCTCCGGGAATTCCTCCAGGAGAAGTTCCTCCGGGAATTCCTCCAGGAGAAGTTCCTCCGGGAATTCCTCCAGGAGAAGTTCCTCCGGGAATTCCTCCAGGAAAAGTTCCTCCGGGAATTCCTCCAGGAAAAGTTCCTCCGGAATTCCTCCAGGAGAAGTTCCTCCGGGAATTCCTCCAGGAGAAGTTCCTCCGAATTCCTCCAGGAGAAGTTCCTCCGGGAATTCCTCCAGGAGAAGTTCCTCCGAATTCCTCCAGGAGAAGTTCCTCCGGAATTCCTCCGGAAGTTCCTCCGGGAACTCCTCCGGAATTCCTCCGGAAGTTCCTCCGGGAATTCCTCCGGAAGTTCCTCCGGGAATTCCTCGGAAGTTCCTCCGGGAATTCCTCCGGAAGTTCCTCCGAATTCCTCCGGAAGTTCCTCCGAAGTTCCTCCGGGAATTCCTCCGGAAGTTCCTCCGGAATTCCTCCGGAAGTTCCTCCGGGAATTCCTCTGGAAGTTTCTCCGAATTCCTCCGGAAGTTCCTCCAGGAATTCCTCCGGAAGTTCCTCGGAATTCCTCCGGAAGTTCCTCCGAATTCCTCCGGAAGTTCCTCCGGGAATTCCTCCGGAAGTTCCTCCGAATTCCTCCGGAAGTTCCTCCGGGAATTCCTCCGGAAGTTCCTCCGGAATTCCTCCGGAAGTTCCTCCGGAATTCCTCCGGAAGTTCCTCCGGAATTCCTCCGAAGTTCCTCCGAATTCCTCCGGAAGTTCCTCCGGAATTCCTCCGGAAGTTCCTCCGGGAATTCCTCCGGAAGTTCCTCCGAATTCCTCCGGAAGTTCCTCCGGAATTCCTCCGGAAGTTCCTCCGGGAATTCCTCCGGAAGTTCCTCCGAATTCCTCCGGAAGTTCCTCCGGAATTCCTCCGGAAGTTCCTCCAGAATTCCTCCGGAAGTTCCTCCGGGAATTCCTCCGGAAGTTCCTCGGGAATTCCTCCGGAAGTTCCTCCGAATTCCTCCGGAAGTTCCTCCAGGAATTCCTCCGGAAGTTCCTCCGGAATTCCCCCGGAAGCTCCCCTCGGAATTCCTCCGGCAGTTCCTCTGGGAATTCCTCCGGATGTTCCTCCGGGAATTCCTCCGGGAATTCCTCCGGAAGTTCCTCCGGGAATTCCTCCGAAAGTTCCTCCAGGAATTCCTCCGGAAGTTCCTCCGGGAATTCCTCCGAAAGTTCCTCCGGAAGTTCCTCCGGAAGTTCCTCCATTCCTCCTCCGGCAGTTCCTCCTGGACTTCCTCCGGAAGTTCCTCCGGGAATTCCTCCGGAAGTTCCCTCGGGAATTCCTCCGGAAGTTCCTCCGGGAATTCCTCCGGAAGTTCCTCCGGGAATTCCTCCGGAAGTTCCTCCGGGAATTCCTCCGGAAGTTCCTCCGGGAATTCCTCCGGAAGTTCCTCCTGGAATTTCTCCGGAAGTTCCTCCGCGAATTCCTCGGAAGTTCCTCCAGGAATTCCTCCGGAAGTTCCTCCGGGAATTCCTCCGGAAGTTCCTCCGGGAATTCCTCCGGAAGTTCCTCCGGGAATTCCTCCGGAAGTTCCTCCGGGAATTCCTCCGGAAGTTCCTCTGGGAATTCCTTCGGAAGTTCCTCCGGGAATTCCTCCGGAAGTTCCTCCGGGAATTCCTTCGGAAGTTCCTCCGGGAATTCCTCCGGAAGTTCCTCCGGGAATTCCTCCGGAAGTTCCTCCGGGAATTAGTTTCTCCAGGAATGCATTCGAAAGTTCCTCCAGGAATTCCTTCGGAAGTTCCTCCAAGAATTCCTTCGGAAGTACCTCCGGGAACACCTCCGGAAGGTCTTTCAGGAGTTCCTCCGGGAATTACTCAGAAATTTGCTCCGGGAGTTCCTCCGGGAGATTCCTTCGGAAGTTCCTCCGGAAGATTCCTCCGGAAATTCCTCCGGGAGATTCCTCCGGAAGTTCCTCCGGGAGATTCCTCCGGAAGTTCCTCCGGGAGATTCCTCCGGAAGTTCCTCCGGGAGATTCCTCCGGAAGTTCCTCCGGAGATTCCTCCGGAAGTTCCTCAGGAGATTCCTCCGGAAGCTCCTCCGGAGATTCCTCCTGACGCTCCTCCGGGGGATTCCTCCGGAAGTTCCTCCGGGAGATTCCTCCGGAAGTTCCTCCGGGAGATTCCTCCGGAAGTTCCTCCGGGAGATTCCTCCGGAAGTTCCTCCGGGAGATTCCTCCGGAAGTTCCTCCGGGAGATTCCTCCGGAAGTTCCTCCGGGAGATTCCTCCGGAAGTTCCTCCGGGAGATTCCTCCGGAAGTTCCTCCGGGAGATTCCTCCGGAAGTTCCTCCGGGAGATTCCTCCGGAAGTTCCTCCGGGAGATTCCTCCGGAAGTTCCTCCGGGAGATTCCTCCGGAAGTTCCTCCGGAAGTTCCTCCGGAAGTTCCTCCGGAAGTTCCTCCGGGAGATTCCTCCGGAAGTTCCTCCGGAAGTTCCTCCGGAAGTTCCTCCGGGAGATTCCTCCGGAAGTTCCTCCGGGAGATTCCTCCGGAAGTTCCTCCGGGAGATTCCTCCGGAAGTTCCTCCGGGAGATTCCTCCGGGAGATTCCTCCGGAAGTTCCTCCGGGAGATTCCTCCGGAAGTTCCTCCGGGAGATTCCTCCGGAAGTTCCTCCAGGAGATTCCTCCGGAAGTTCCTCCAGGAGATTCCTCCGGAAGTTCCTCTGGGAATTCCTCCGGAAGTTCCTATGGGAATTCCTCCGGAAGTTCCTCCGGGAGATTCCTCCGAAAGTTCCTCCGGGAGATTACTCCGAAAGTTCCTCCGGGAGATTCCTCCAAAAGTTTCTCCGGGAATTCCTCCGGAAGTACCTCCGGGAAACCCTTCGGAAGTTCCTCCGGGAATTAGTTTCTCCAGGAATTCCTTCAGAAGTTCCTCCAAGAATTCCTTCGGAAGTTCCTCCAGGAATACTTTCGGAAGTTCCTCCATGAATTCCTTCGGAAGTTCCTCCGGGAACACCTCCGGAAGATCTTTCAGGAGTTCCTCCGGGAATTACTCCGAAAGTTGCTCCGGGAGTACCTCCGGCAATTCCTCTGGAAGTACCTCCGGAAATTTCTTCGAGAATTCCTCCGGAAGTTCCTCTGGGAATTCCTTCGGAAGTTTCTTTGGGAATTCCTCCGGAAGTTTCTCTGGAAATTCCTCCGGAAGTTTCACTGGGAGTTTCTCTGGAAGTTCCTCTAGAATTGCTCCCGGGAATTCCTCCGGATGTTCCTCCAGAAGTTCCTCGGTAATTCTTCCGGAAGTTCCTTCGGGAGTTCCCGCGGGGATTCCTCTGGAAGTTACTCCGGAAGTTCGTCCAGGAATTCTTCCGAAAGAATCTCAATAATAAATAATAAACTATTCCAATATTTTTTTTCATTTCTACTTTTCTTAGTTATTTTTCCTGCAATATTGTGAATTTTGGGGTTTTTCACTGTTGCTTTATACTTGTCACAACAGATACATATTCATGTAAAAGCAATCAATTTATCACTACTAATATACTACTATACTAATGAAACATTTTATTGAAAAACAGGCCAGTTGAAATGTTGAGCCATTGGAGTAGAAGAACGAAGACAAATAAACTAACCGCCTAGAAATGGTGTTGACATTGAAAATTATAATCATAATAGGTTGTAAATATTGGTGCACACAATCTCCCATCCTAGTTCAAATCAACAGCAGTAACAGTAAACACAATAGGCCATAATAAATTATTAATCCCCCAGTTCAATTGAATCGAATACTGTTTATTATTAGACGATTTCCAAACAAACTCAATAATAATATCGGGAAAACAATTCCCGAGCTCTCCATTTAACCGTACCAACCGATTGCCAACGCACTTACCGGGATACTTTCGAAATCGGAACTAATATATCGTCGACTTTATCTATTTCAATCACACAAAATCCGGGTCGTGCTGCGGCAGCAACGGATTATTACTATTGCCCGTGCGCCTTCACATATGGTACCCTTCTCCTCAACGGAAACCTCCTTAGAATTTTTACTCCACCGCAGCACACCGATTGGGTTGATGCACTTACGTTACGACACTGTGTCGTGTGCCGGGTGTCGCCACTTTATTGAAATTGATACTTTGCATGCTCAACTATGAGTGCCGTACCACCTCACCAAACGAATTCGTCATCGTCAGAGTTTGGACGAATCATTCTGGTCGATTATCGGCCGGCCAGACAGCCGACCGCGGCCGGTGCGGTGTTGTTTTTCTGTCCATATAGGAATGTCGGTAAGGTACCGTGTAGTCATCATCGTTTGTAATTTGGAGTTACAAAAAAAAAATCGTCGCTTGTGGACAACGTTGACACAGACAATAGCGGCCTTCGGTCACTGTGTTACCTTAAATTGAAACAAAGGATGGCATGCGACAAAATTGTCTGCGATTCCGTTTTATTTGATAAATTAATATGCTGTATGGTAAGTACATTGTATGTACTGTAATAAGGGTGGCAGTTTTTCTTTCTGTTGTAACCTTCGATCATAATAAAAGAGTAGATGATGTTATTATTGTTCGTCAGGCATCAGTCATTTAGGAAGAGATTTTCTATGGCCATCTCAATCATACAGAAAAAAGAATCACGAAAATGTGTAAAAACATCATCCTTAATTGAAATATTTTAAAATATGGATCACGCGGCTTCGATAATAGTGTTGCCTGCAGTTGATTCTCGCTCGCGACTTGTGAACGCCATAACAACTATGTTTACATTCTACACCAACAAATGACTAACCTTAGTATAATAATCCCATAATTTGTGACCATTGATTGTTACACATCAGACGGAAACTATCTCTGTTCCAGTTATGGCGAATTGCATGCCTCAATTGACAACGTCCGACGTGGCAGTGTGTTTGGTGGTGATCGTATCAAGTCGTTTGAATGGTGCCGCGAGACGGTTGAAAGATTATATGGGAATGTCCGTCTAGACATCAATAATGACGACAACCCCGATGACGGCATTAAACCGCAGTATATAGGTTGGGGTTGAGAACAATTCAGTAGAAAGCCTGTTACTACAATGAACATGCAAACATTGATAATGCATGTACTTCGTTGATGGCGGCAGACTGAAGTCCACCGCTGTGGTACTCGGAGACGGAATAAAATACGAGCGTGTCACACCCGTGCCTGGCGATAACTGACGGTAAATGATGAAATGCAATAAACGCGTTTCATGCGATATTGTGGTGAGTGATGATTTTATCATTCTAGGAAATGTGAATTCAATTTCATCTTATAATAATGTTTATTGCGAATGCGAAGGTTTGGCTGTTTCAATGTTTAGCTTCATTTCGCGATACCGAAGGTCAGGTTCGTCATGCATAGTATGAGAGATGTAATAGCACTTATATATAACGAGGTTCCGAAATCAAGTATTCGAATTGCAGAGGAAGTGTCAACCTCGTTTGTGACCGTAGACGGATTGAAGCAGGTTATGCACTTTTGAATGTATTGTTGAACATTGCACTCGAATGCGCGATTTGGAGATCTGGCGTGGTACTATCATCACACGGACGCATATGCTGCTGGGCTTTGAGGACGTCATCGACCTCATTGGAATCGATCGCAGAGCAGTAGTGGAGGTATTCATCCCACTGAAAAGGGAGACGGCGAGGGTAGGCTTAACCATTAACTCTGCGCAGTCCTACGTCACCCTTGCGTACAACCCGATAAGGCTGCACTTTTGAGTTTTTCTTCGAAAATTGTACAAATGGATACCAATGACATTTTACATCCCTTATTCTTCTCCACCGTTACTGTTCCTCATCGTAATCGACGAGATTCTGGTAGATGCAATTGACCGTGAACCAAACCGCGGGCTGTTATGGCAGCCTATAACCATGGAGCACCTGAACGACTTCGAATTGGCTGATGACGTTGCACTCCTCGCACAACGGCGCTCTGATATGCAGAGTAAGCTCACGACCTTGTCGAGCACTCATCTTCGGCAAGTTTAGTCATCAACGTCAACAAAACCAAATCGTTGGATGTAAACACGGTGACTCCTTCCAGTTTCACAGTAGCCGGGCAACCAGTGGAGAATGTTGAAAGCTTCCAATATCTTGGTAGCCATATGTCGTCAGACGGCGGTACCAAGATCGACATAGCCGCACGGATCAAGAAAGCAAGGGCTGCCTTTGCGAGTTTGAGAAATATCTGGAAACACAGGCAGATAAGTGAACGCACCAAAATGCGAATTTTCAACTCTAACGTGAAATCTGTTCTGTTATACGCTAGCGAAACATGGTGTGTATCAGTGGAGAACACTCAACGGCTGCAGGTGTTCATCAACAGAGGCCTGGTGGCCTCACAACTGGATCTCAAACAACGAGCTCCATCGTCGTTGTCACCAGAGGCCGATAGCAACCGAAATTCGGGATCGGAAGTGGGGCTGGGTCGGCCACACTCTACGTAGGGGCGGAAACGAAATCTGTAAACAAGCATTAGACTGGAAACCAGCGTGACATCGCAGCAGAGGCAGACCCAGAGGCTCATGGCGGCGAAGCCTCAATAAAGAAATAGATAGCGATAGCTGGGCAACGCTCAGGATGGGGATCTTTCAAGTCGGCCCTTTGCACCACCGGAGGTGTGCAGGATCCATAAGTAAGTAAGTTCTTCTTCTTATTGGCATTACATCCCCACACTGGAAGAGAGCCGCCTCGCAGCTTAGTATTCATTAAGCACTTCCACAGTTATTAACTGCGAGGATTCTGAGCCAAGTTACCATTTTTGCATTCGTATATCATGAGGCTGGCACGATGACACTTTTATGCCCAGGGAAGTCGTGACAATTTCCAATCCAAAAATTGCCTAGACCGGCACCGGGAATCGAACCCAGCCCCCCTCAGCATGGTCTTGCTTTGTAGCCGCGCGTCTTACCGAATTACATTTTACATCCCAGTTTGGGATTATAGAAAAAAGAAGTACCGTCGCACCTGATGACAGAGGCAAATTGTTTTGTTTTTTTTTTAATACTTGTGACACATATATGATACCAATATCACTGTACAGCATAAAATCATATGTCTGTCACCCAGAATCACGCTGGTATCACGATAGCACGATGATTTCCGTACCCTGCCCTTCGACCGTTGTATTGTACGAAACAGAACATAATTTGTTGTTTGAAATGTCAAAAACGCCGTTTAACACATGAAATAAAAACAAACATTTGCAAGCTGACTGAGTAAAAATCGTTTTTTTGCAATTCCGGGTGATATTTTTCGCAACATTGGCAAAATAATCCTTCTTAAACCCCATTTTCTACAATTGGGTTGTTTAGTGGTATATATATGTAGAATCAGAATCAGTATAAAAACAAAGCCTAAGCCAATTTTTCAGATTTTTTGGAGCCCCGGAACTATTTTTAATTTGCATTTTAAATTTATATGGGACTAAAACATTGTTCTTATGCTGCATGGGCCAACTGTCATTCTATGAATGTTAGTGTCATTCTATCGATTGAAATGGCTTATTGTTTACTGTAAAAAATGTAAATAAAAGGTTTACAAACAAAATAAAAATTTCTGTATCGTGTGATTTTGAACATTTTGTGCAAGGATCCCATAAGTTTTAATTGGAATGAGGTCTAGGGATTGGGAAGAACGCGGGATCTTTGATTTTTCATTAGTCAGCATCTACTTTTTTAGATGGGTAGAATGTTTTTTACCGTTGTTTTGGACAAATTTGAAATTGGATCTATGAGCCAATTTAACGGTGCTGGCTTTATTTTTCAAAATGTCCAAATGAGTTAAACGATCAGTGCCGTTTGCACTGAAATCACCCCAAACCATAGAACAGAGTGACTAACGTCCGCAGAAATAATTGCCCTGTGGAATATTTACAAGAACTCGCATATTTCTGCTAAAATACCTATACGAAGAATTGGAAAACTATTATGTTTTCATATCGATGAATGAACTGCTGACGCGAATTTACAATTTATTCAAAAATATGGGTAAATATTGTGTAATACTCATAAAAACTATAGTAACAGTTTATGATTTTTATACATTTTGATGAAACATATAGTTTTAGAAAGCGGTAGAAACAGTTTCAAAACAAGCTGACAAAAAGATACAACGGTGCTGGAAAGAAAAGATGTGTGTCATCTTGTCACTGTACGCGTACAACGTGATACGAAAATCATTGTGCGGAAATCATATGCCTGTCGATAGTATAAGGAGAGAGCATGCTTTATAACAACAATATTATTGTAGATTCGGTTTGAACGAGGTGTGATATTGCAAAATATTCATTACAAAAATATAGTGAAACGTGTATGTGATATAGTGAAACATGGATGATGATATGTATTACCTTATCCGATTATCTTAGAAAAAGTAACAAACCTGAAATGAGAGAAAAAAGGAACAACTTTTACTGATGACATTCGATTAATTGTAAAATCGTACTTTTTGATAGAATTAATTATTCAAGAAGCTATTAGTTGATGGGCTTGATGGTAATCAAATATGATATTATCGATATATTACCCCCTGAAGAACTAATAAAGCATTCGTTTCGAAAGCAGGAGAAAAATGATAGATGAGGATAAACGTAACACTTTTGTTGTTAAGCCACCCTAATACACTGGTTTTTCTGCCTCAAATATTGTCGTTTTTAGCTTTCTCGTAAACTAAGAATAAATCTAAAGGAACACCTCAAAACCGAACTTTTGAAAAAAAGACTTGAGGACATGCAGTGGTGTGAATTACTTCAGAAACACAAGACAGTTCAAAAACACTTGGTTTTCCCGACATTCATTCGTCACCCGCAAGCCAGGAAGACCTAAAGGTCCCTGTCGGTTGCCTCTTTTTTATTACTTTTATAGTAACTATTTTATGAAAATTCTTAAAGAATTCTAATTATAAATTGATAGTTTTTTTTTAGTAATATTCATATTACTTTTTCTCCGCAAAGAATGCCAGCATTTTTCAGTACAATTTTAAATTTTACATAGAAGAATTTAATTTTAGACTTTTTTTTCAATTTCCCTTAATTTTTTTATCTCCCTCATCGTACTTTCCAGCAGCTCTCGGACATAAAATAAATTTGTATCGGCCATTTATTAAAAGTTTATAAATAGATAAACCAACCAATCCCGTACTTGCATCGCCAGCACAGACATCAAAATCTAGCAACTTGCGGGATTGGTTCCAATTCTCAGTTCGAACGAGTTCTCGCGGAGAGCGGACAAAGCAGCCTGGCCATGAAGATCGTGGTAGCGATCGTGACGGAATATCATTAGCATCGGAGAGAGTTGTTGGAGTTGTTAACCGGTCCTTTTCAGTGCTAAAAATTGTACATGACAAGAGAAAAGAGTGAGAGTAAATCGAAGGTTGAGCCGAGACGAATTTTCTTCAAATTGCAAACATAATTGCTTGGCGGTAGTAGAGAATTGCCGTCGGTAACAGAATAATATGTGATTAAAAAAAACCATCCATTACGTACAACTACTTTTGTGCGACCTGACTGGGCTGTTTTCCTAACTAAGCACAAATTCCCTTCATGAGTGCCTTCCATTCGAAGAAGATCAAAGAGCTCAAGATATTTTCGTTTGTTAGCGTGAGGTAGAAAAAGGCACAGTTTATATTCCAAATACTCTCCCTGTAGCATTTTATCTTTAATCTGAAAATTATTTTCTTGAATTCGTTTATATTTTTCATCCTTCGAAGTTTTCGGGTGCTAAAACGTTGATGTTCGAACGTGTTTGGACGCAGTGCTTTACCCGAAATAAAACTAACTTCTGAACCCCTTATTTTGTCCCGTCATTATATTATAGCAACACGTCCAGACGTATTTTTGACCTGCGTTCTCTATAAAACAAATTGCATCCATTTCCTTCAGATTTTCCGCGCGTTGGTGTTTTCTCTCCCAAGTCGGAAAGAAACGTCAGGCCCCGGCATCTTTTCGCCAAAAACGTTTCACCCAATTTTGAATAATCAACCTCACTGGGCTCACAACTGGATTTCCAATGCTGAGCTCCATTGACTACACCCCCGGAAATAATTATAACGTATTCGCTAATTCTCATACAAAATGGTCATGTTTGAGGATCAAAATCTTGATTTGTAGCGATTAGATTGAGAACATATTTGGCAATTAAGTCTTCAACTATCTAAAACAAGTTTAGTGCTTTCCTTTAATTCCACTACATTTTGTTATCTCTGCAGATACGTATTTCGACTTCAATTGTGACTCGACCAAGACGACCAGGTCACGACCTTCCTGCTGTCAAGCTTTCGTATGAAGAGGGAGGTTGAGTATCAGTATCGGTGGCTGATATCTCCCCACTGGCCAAAGCGTTTAACTTCATGCTGTTTTCCATATGATCATATGTCAATAAATTCTGTAATTTCATTCTTATGTTTTTATGCTCGAGGTTTCGTAAAAAATCCATATTCGGATTCTGAGCAGCATCCGCTCGAGATTCTACGAAGCATCCACTTAAGATTCTGAACAGAATTCGTACGAGATTCTAAAAGGAATTCATCTGGAATAATAAACATAATTCATTTGATATTCTGAAAAAAACATAACCCGTTCGGGATTTTTGAATAGTATTCGTTCGTGATTCTGAACAAAATTCCAGTCGAGATTCGGAGCAGAATCCTTTATAAATTCGTTTGAAATTTTTAGGATTCTGTTAGAGATTCTGAACAGAATCCGTTTGAAGGTACGGAACAGAATGTGTTTGCGATTTTGAAAAGAATTCGAATGGTATTATGAACAGAATCCATAGTGGATAGTCAACGTAAGCAGGGATGTTAACGATCATTCAGTAATTTGCGTTCGATCATTTAGTAGTTTGTCAAAAACACATTCCAGAAGCTGAATTTCAAAATATGTTGTATGGTGGACTTCAAGTGCAAAGGTTTTTCTACAATTCTGCCTAATGGTTGGTTGTTTGAATTCCACTAGTAACGGAGTTATAGCTATAGTTTCAGTAACTTAGACTAAATGATAACAAAATTCCAATCATTTAGTTTAAGTTATTGCAACAAGCGCTCTAACTCCGTTATTAGTTGAATTCGAATAACAAACCATTAGGCAAAGTTGTAGAAAAATCTTCACACTAGAAGTCCACCATACAACATATTTTGAAATTCAGCTCCTGGAATGTGTTTTTGACAAACTACTAAATGATCGAACGCAAATTATTGAATGATCGTTAACATCCTTGAACGTAAGGATTATTAATCCAGCAAAACTTCAGTTCAATTTTGACAAAACCTAACTTATTTTGAAAAATAAATGCATTCTTATTACGGAGCAGTGTATGACAACATTATTTTTACCTGTAGTTCAACATTCAGTTCTTTAAATCGTAATGATAAATGAGTAGTAAAAAGTGAGAAGCGACATATTCGAAGGAAGTAGTGAGATCTGATAGTTGAGAAGTGAGAGGAGAGAAGTAAGAAGTGACTAATAAGAAATAGGAAGCGAAAGATTGGAAGTGAGAGACGACAAAAAGAAGAAATAAAAATAAAATTTCTTATTTATTACTTCTCACTTTTCACTTCACACTTCTCACATCTCACTTGGCTTAATACTTCAATTTTACCTTTGTAACTTTTAACTTATTTTTTTGTGAGGCGAGAAGTGACAGATTTCACGAGGGCGAGAAAGGCCGAATGACTCTCAGCCAAATGGCCTGACACCAATATGAGTACTATACTAATACATTACAGTGGTTTGCTTAGTACCAGAGCTAATCTAAGTAGGCTGATTGGATGGGGCTCGTCATGATAGGACCTAGGATAGGACGAGGAAATATCGGAATCTACTCTAACTGATCCACCTAGTAGATCGTTGGTCCGTTGCGTTGAAGAAGCTCAAGCAAATCAGAGTCATCAACTACACTATTTTTGATTGAACACGATACAGGCGAAAAGGAAATAAATGTGGAACTTCATTCCCGAGACCCACCTGAAACCCGAGGTGAGTGCAACAATGCTGGATTCCCATGTTGGTGAGGTTCATTACATCCCCACATTGGGATAGAGCCGCCTCGCAGCTTAGTGTTCATTAAGCACTTCCACAGTTATTAACTGCGAGGTTTCCAAGCCAGGTTACCATTTTTGTATTCGTATATCATAAGGCTAACACGATGATACGCCCAGGGAAGTCGAAACAATTCTTCTTCCCAATCCGAAAATTGTCTAGACCAGAACCGGGAATCGAACCCAGCCACCCTTGGCATGGTCTTGCTTTGTAGCCGCGCGGCTAATGAGGGCCCCAGGTGAGGTGAGGGTTGGTGAGGTTGGATCGGACAAACTTCAGTGAAAGAGAAGTCGTCATCGTCTTACGGAACAACATCGGGTGTCACCTGCTTCATAACTGCAATTCATCGAAGCCGTAGGAGCGGAAGTTACTACCTCTGTCGGCGCCATCACGCTTATCGTGACAAATTGTCCCGAACAAGTCAAGGCGGTGATGGAACATAGTGCGATCTGCGTAGATACATAGTCAAGCTCACTCTGCGACAGAGTCTGTACATCATCACAGGGGAGTTCACCCGTGCAGGAGAAAATAACGTAATAATTCCATATTCTGTTATTGATACCCTACACTGTTGTGAACTTGGGGTGCACAAGAGGTAAAACATCAAAAATAATACCAAAAATTTTAATGCAAATACTGTACTGCCATAATCTGAAAATGTGATGTATGCGCCATTTTACAACATTTATGTTTTCCATTTTTCTGTTAAAGAGTACGATGAGTACTACCCGATAACACCATTTATGGAAAATGGCGTATACGTCAATTTGCCAGATTACGTTTGAATGTTATGCCGCTTTCATCAGAAATTTGATAAATTTATTTCAGTAAACTATCGTCGTTGCTTTGCCAGTTAACTGCAAAGACACTTTAGGCCCTGGTAGTTGAGAAAATGATTCGAAACGACAATTTCATGTCCCGATACTCAATACAATATTTTTTTTTAAATATGAAGAAATAGACTGCATTCCAACGAACGTTGCCGTGTGTAAATACGCAAATAATTATTGGCAAGCGTTGCGCCGACATTTTTTACGACCGTTTGTGGCAGAGCTGAAAGACGTGTCGCCCAATAACTCATCTTCGCTGCCAGCTACCATCCATTGCATCGTCTGGTATTAAAAGGGTCGAGCTGCACTAATTCACGTCACAACAAGATGACGCAAATCAAATTAAGAGGATGCATGCAGTTTGCAGTTGTAGAATGTATTTAGGAAGCTCACGAAATCATCATGATCGTGCGACAGTTTTTACCGAAGATGGCCAAAAATAAAACGGTTTCAATTATATTTATATAGTTTGCTAACCGAAGGGATGATTATATATTGTTATACGTTAATGTTTATTAGCCGAATAATAAAAACTGTGTTATCTCTTGCTTATCCCATTAACTATAGTGCCCTGTTATACGAATACGGATTTACTAAAATAACTAATAGGGGGAGGATCCCCCAGTGCCGGACACATATGTAAGCCATTTAACGAAAAACTTTCTAATTATTCGGATTTGGTTTACTTTTTTTTTTTTCCAAGTTCGTTTATTTGGAAGGCTCAGGCGTGTATAACACTTTACGGAGCCATATTTCTTTGTGATATATACAATCAATGTCATTTTTTTTAGTTAGTAAGAGAGGGATAGGAGCCAGCGTACTCGTGGTGACTCGAGGTTAGTTTACAATATTAAAGGATGGACGAGGCTTAGGATTCGGAATCAAGGAATTTCGGCTGCTCATCCGGGCATTTGGCGTAAGGGACGATGTGGCGTGTCGTCGTGCTCGAGGATTGGTTCTACTGGGAGCGTCTTCCGGATGGCCTGAGTAACGGAGATCTACGGAACATAGAGACAGAGACAGTACAAAAAAAAACTTTGACAGAAGAAAAAAAATTAGATTTTGATGTCAGAATCACAAATGAAACTATAAATGGCCTGCATATAGACCGCATCACGATCCCCCAAAACACCTCGAATTTCCCTGAAGGGTTGTTTACCTCGGGCCACTAGGGTATCCAATAGTCGCTCTCTGGAGGCGTCATTTTCCGAGCAGAACCAAACTACGTGATCGATGTCATCATAACCGGCTCCGCACCTACATAAGTTGCTATCGACAAGGTTTATTCTGTACAAATGTGCGTTTAGTGAATAGTGATTGGACATAAGTCTCGACATCACGCGAATGAAGCCTCGACTTAAGTCCTCACCTCTGAACCACGCTCGCCCAGAAACTTTTGGAACTATGGAAAATAGCCACCGTCCGAGTTCATTGTGGGTCCAATTCCTTTGCCAACTTTGAAGAGTACTCTGACGGACTAATGGGAAAAACTCGTTGCTCGAGAATTGTCTATCATATCCTGTGCGCCCATCTTTGCCAGCGAGTCTGCCTTCTCATTGCCGTAGATTGAGCAGTGAGATGGGACCCAAACAAAGGTAATCTTGAATGATCTTTCGACCAAAACACGCATCTGCTCTCTTATGTTTGTAAGAAAGTAAGATGCGTGCTTAACAGGTTTCATCGACCGGAGTGCCTCGATAGAACTAAGACTATCCGAGAAGATGAAATAATGGTCTACGGGCTGATTGGAAATTATCCCCAAAGCGAAGTTAATTGCTGCCAGCTCAGCAACATAAACCGAACACGGTTCCTGAAGTTTTTGGAAGGTGGTTGAAGTTACATTGAAAACACCGAAGCCAGTGGATCCGTTGATGCGAGAACCATCAGTGAAATATCTGTTGTTGCAATTGACATGTTCATATTTTTCAGAAAAAGTGAGGGAATAGATATTTGTCGAAGATGATCTGGTATTCCTTGAATAGCGTGTTTCATGGACAGATCGTATTCAATGGAGGAACTGTCGTTGGTGAAGTGAACTCGAGGGGATTATAACACGGAAGACAAAGATCTGATGATATGTAGTTGAGATAAACTCTCAGGAATCTTGAACGACAAGTTAGTTCAAGCATATTATCGAAGTTATCTAGAACAAGTGTGTTACTTGTTCCACATTTGATGAGTATTCTAAGCGAGAGCTCCCAGTAACGGTGCTTTAAAGGAGTGACTCCAGCAAGCACCTCCAGGCTCATGTTATGCGTTGAATGCATGCAGCCAAGGGCAATACGCAAACAACGATACTGAATTCGTTCCAATGTGATCAGGTGGCAATCAGCTGCTGAGAGGAAGCAGAAGGAGCCATACTCTAAAACAGAGAGAATAGTTGTTCTATAGAGTTTGATGAGGTCTTCCGGGTGAGCACCCCACCATGTTCCGGAGATAGAACGTAGAAAATTGATCCTTTTCCGGCATTTTTGTATCAAATACTCAATGTGGAGTTTCCAGGTACATTTGGAATCAAACACGACCCCAAGGTATTTAGAAGATAAAGATTGGTTGATGTCATCATTCAACAGCTTGAGTTTCAGTTGAGCAGGATACCGCTTCTTAGTAAACACAACCAACTGAGTTTTTTTGCGGTGAAAACTCGATCCCTAAATGTCTGGCCCAAACAGTCAGATTATCCAGGGTACTTTGCAATGGTCCTTGCAAGACAGCTGCACATGGACCTCTTAGAGAGACCACGGCATCATCTGCAAGTTGTCTGAGCGTGCATTGTCCTTCCAAACAATTGTCAATATCTTTGACATAGACATTATAAAGCAAGGGACTTAAACATGAACCTTGGGGAAGGCCCATGTAACTAGTTCTGGAAGTTGTCAGAGTGCCGAGTGTGAAGTTCATTTGTTTTTCTGACAACAAATTGTACAAGAAATTATTCAAAATAATGGGTAATCCATTACTGTGCAGATTGTCTGACAGTACTTCTATGGAAACTGAATCAAAAGCGCCCTTAATGTCCAAGAATACTGAAGCCAATTGCTCCTTGTGCGCAAAGGCCAGTTGTATATCTGAAGAAAGCAACGCTAGACAATCGTTTGTTCCTTTCCCTTTTCGAAATCCAAACTGAGTATTTAAAAGCAATGCATTTTCTTCGACCCAATGGTCGACTCTTGAAAGGATCATTTTCTCCAATAATTTTCTCATGCATGATAGCATGGCAATCGGTCGGTATGAATTGTGATTAGACGTTGGTTTCCCAGGCTTTTGAATAGCTATTACTTTGGCCTGTCGCCATTCAGGTGGCACAATGTTGTACTCCATGAAACAGTTGTACAGGTCAAGTAATCGTCTTTTTACGATATCTGGGAGGTTCTTCAGAAGATTGAATTTGATGTTATCGCATCCCGGAGCAGAGTTATTCGATGAAAGAAGAGACATAGAAAGTTCCAGCATTGTGAATGGTCCACCCAAAGAACCGGGATCAGTGACTGATTCTCGAAATAGCGGTTCTGCTGGTACGGAATCTGGGCAGACCTTTTTTGCGAAGCTGAATATCCATCGATTGGAGTATTCTTCACTCTCATTGGTGGAAATGCGGTTCCGCATGTTGCGAGCCGTTTTCCAAAGTGTTGTCATTGAGGTTTCTCGTGATAGTCCCTCGACAAAACGTCGCCAGTAGCTACGTTTTTTGCCTTGAGAAGATTTTTGAGTTTTCTTTCGAGCCTCAAATACTCTTCAAAGCTCTGACCTTCCGTGTTTACGGAAGGCCTTGAAGGCATCAGATTTCTCAGAATACAACTTAGTACATTCATCATCCCATCCAGGAGTGGCTGGTCTTCTGATGACAGATGTACTTGGAACGCGTCGTTTCTGAGCTTCTAGTGCGCTTTTTGAATCAACTCAGTAAGGAATCGATATTCATCCAAAGGGGAAGAGTATCAGTTGATTCAATACCAATTTTACCGCCGATGCAAATTTTTGCCAGTCAATGTTCTTCGTGAGATCGAAAGGAACATTAACTGGCTCAGATTGTTGATAGCCACTCTTAATTGTGGTGACTATCGGCATATGGTCACTACCATGGGGATCTTGAATTACCTTCCACGTGCAATCTAATGATAGTGAATTTGAACATAAAGACAGATCAATACGGCTTTGTTGACCATTTGGTCCTATTCGAGTTACTTCACCAGTGTTCAAAATATTCAAATTGAAATCGTCACACAAATCATAGAAAATAGGCGCTCCATAATCGTCATATCTTTCGCCCCATCCAATACCATGTGCGTTCATATCACCCAATATCAATACTGGAGATGATAGGAGGAGACTGCGCTCCAAAAATGTCGACGATTAATAGAGGCATTTGGAGGAATGTACACTGAAGCTATGCAAAGATCTTTATTCTTTACATTTATTTGGCAAGCGACGATCTCTAGGCCATTAACAGTCGGAATGGGAATTCTGTAGAAGGAGTAGCACTTTTTGATCCCCAAAAGAACGCCACCATAATGATCATCCCGATCTTGGCGAATAATATTAAAATCGTGGAAGTTGATTTCATCTTCAGAAGAAAGCCATGTTTCACAGAGTGCAAATATATCGCAATCGGAATTGCGAATCAAAAACTTGAACACGTCTAATTTATTTTTCAGACTATGACAGTTCCACTGCAACACAGTGATTGTATCTTGCTTATACATCGAAAGATACAATTTCTGCAAGAAGGGGCCATGAAACAGTCAATTGCTTCAGATAACTTTTTACTGTTTGTATAAAGAGGTCAATGAGTGGCCTCAATGAATTCGGAATATTGAACAAATTCAGAAAACGGTCCACGAGGTCCTTAAAGGAGATCAATCCTCGCTTGGACGGAATATTTTTCTGGAAGTGCGAATTGCATTTTTCTTTCATTGATTCTCTAACCGGATGTTTCTTGGAAACATCGGTTTTAGGCAATGGCGGGAATGTCTTGCTGCAACTAGGATCCAAAGGAGCAGTGAAGACAGATTGCTTCAGGGATTTTAAATAATCCCCATTACCTTCAGATTTTGGCAAGCTTTTATGGATGACTTTTTGTTCTCTTACGGCGCGATCCCGGGAAGACGGTTGCTTCCTCTTTTCGGGCACGTGTACCTCCGCAGGATCATCCATATCGGCTGCGTCAGAGTCCAATTCATCAATGGATATGGAATCATAATAATCACTTACACGAACGGTGGCTGAAATAGCAGTCGATGCAGTGGCTGTGGCGGATGTGTCTTGCGACTTAACCATTTCCGCATACGACTGCTTGGAGCGCTGTACCAACGAGCGCTTCACTTTTTGGGTGCGCTTTTTGTACACCGGGCATTCTTGCAAACCATGGGGAGGATCCATGCCACAATAAGCGCACTTTGTAGCTTGTTGTTGACAGGACTCCTCCCTATGCTTTTCAAAACATTTGCCACAACGGGGCTTGTTGTCGCAAAACTCGGCAGTGTGCCCCAACTGTTTGCAGTTGGTACAATTGAACACCCTCGGCACAAAAAACGCACCGGAAATAACATATTTTCAATATCTACATATTTTGGGAGAATCGAACCGGCGAACGTCACCCGAAGCGAGCCTGACTTAGAATACACTTTCTTACCATCTACCATGGCTGCTGAATGCAACTCTTTGCAATCCAGAATATCCACAGTAGATTGCAGGGCGTTCTTAATACGACCTTTTCCTGCAAGTACATCCTTGCAGGTCAGGCTCGCTGCGTTTATCACACCTTCGATTTCGACCTCCATCGAGGGGACATAAACCAAATATTCAACATTGTAAGCCTTGTCTTTAGCGATTTCGTTTGCATCCTTGTATGTAGGTGCGGTTATGCGTAGTTTGTTCCGATTTACCTGATGGAAATCAGTTTTCGGAAAACGACGCGTCAAATCTCGCTTAATGCCGAGAAAATCTAGGCTTTTCACTTTCTGCCGAAAGTAAACAACCCAAGGCCCAGGAGAAGATGCATGGTAGAATCGTGTGCGACCACCATCTTTGGGAGGCCCACTGCCCTCCGCAGTCTCCGCCTCCATTATCACCTCGCAAGGTGTTGGAAGTATAGTTATTACAAGCTAAGAACTAATAACTATTAACTAATTAGAAAAAAAAACTAATAAAAAACTAATTCAAACTATTCTAATCAGACCCACTCTGTGGGAGAACAATACAACAATCTTTGCCACTTATTTGCGGCTGCTGCTGTAGGTAGCAGCAGTAACAATAGCCTGCTTCACTGGCGTCGCCAGAAGCAGCTACTTCCACTCGCCGACAGTGATCGCCTTGGATCCGTAGGTAGGATACGCACCACACAATAGCACTCGCACTACCGAACGCAATCCGCGATGAGACACAGCACACACGTCTGGCTCGTTCGAACTATCGGCACGGAATGATTTGGTTTACTTGTATACCATATACACAAAATATGATCATTGATGATTCATACAAACTATATTTGGCCATTTGAACACGTTTTTGGACAAAGTATTTTGATGATGAATTTTTGGGAAAATTATCACGATTCAGAAAAGTGTCCCGAGTACCGGACAATTTTGCAGCATATTCAAACATGACCAAGTTCCTATTACATGAGTAAAAACATCATTTAGAATAGTAATATTTTTAACTTGCTTCAAGCTGCAGATATTAACACGTGTTGGTAGAGCTTATGTGACATTCTAGCTCAATTTCTCACATCCTTCTCAAAATTCCCTCCATACACAATAAAATCTTAAATTTTTTTCTGTTTATTTCTTTGGCTTTCTGCTCAGCAAGAAAAAACAATTGAATTGAAGTAAATTTAGCAAAATATGTGCATACAATGGCTATTTGATCACATGAAAAAACACACTGTCCGGACCCGGGGGACAGCTACCGGATATATAAATTTATTTCCCACCATAGATACATTATAAATCCAACAAATCATGATCATTATTTGAAATATGACTAATATTGGCTATCTCGACATAATCAGAATGCATTCAATTGATTTTAATATTGTTGACCTTCTCAAATATGGCGAAACATGAAAAGTTTTGACATTTATGTTTTATTTCAAATTTTGTACAAAATTTACAACATGAGGATCTGATATTGCATACAGGTAAAGGACTTTTCAATAGCTTTGTTTTGTACTACATAAGATGATGTAGGGATCTCTGCAAATGCCGTTTTTAGAAGTGTCCAGCGCTGGGGGATCTCCCCCTATAGCAAGAGTCAATAATTAGGGCGAGTTTATTTTTGTTTTACAAATACGAGAATTTAGAAACACTCAAACTATGGAAACTTAATTGAGTGCTACAAAAATCGTTTTGCAGCTTAAACACAAACCGGGAAGCACGTATTATAATCCGGAATCGCAAACGAAAACTATTACAAACTGACGTTGAAAGTGCTAAACAATTGGATTCCTGAGAATTCTCCGAATTCTGTGCGTTTGTGTATCCGGCAAGAGGTAAGCATTTGAGCGGATAAACAAATCATTCTACTGCTGGATAACCGGCACATGCCACCTAAATCACTGTAGAGAGAACTGTGAAACATCATCCGTGCTTCAACAAAATACGCTAAGTATGGGTTTTACGGCTGGAAGGAATACTCTTTGAATTTTGCGTTAAAGATAGAAACGTTGTGTGCTGAAGGTTTGTTTGTTTGCTTCAATGCCACATCGTGAACACGCGTTCCAACTGTTCCATCGCAGAACCTCTCGCTTATTTGCGGAAATCATCGAAATTAAAAATTTACCAATTTAATTCTATCCATTCTATCCATTCTAATTCTCTCGACAAGTTTTTCATATATTTTCGATTATTTAGCAGCACCCCGGCCCTCGCCGTTATCTATTTCTAATCACCACTGTCAATAGAAACGGATACAATGGGATGCAATTGCATCTAGCTGGGCATTGTTCAAATAGTATACCAAGTTGAATATAGCACGACGCTCGACAGGAAACAGGCTGCCAATGCAATGCACATGTGAGCCATTTGCATTCGAGCGTTCCTTCATGCACCTACAGGAAGAGAATTGCACTTCAGGCCATGTCCTAACCCAACACCGGACATTTGAAATCTTGTCGAAGCAAATGTTTAAAAAATCGTAAGTAAAACTGAAACAAAATTCGATTACTGATGGAGAAGCAAAACTCCACCACTAGATGAATTGATCCTTTGCAGCTTGAAAAGTATCGTCCTATATTAGTGTTATTGTTAGCACTGCTTCGTCATCGTATTCATCTCACCAGCCTAGTTGCAACTACAACAACAACGGAATTCCGGCGGCGTCATGTGCCTAAGCACTCGCTTTCCTTTGTGGCAAATGTTGGAGCTGTTGTGTGGGCATATGATGGATGCTCTGTTTTTATTCTGTGCCTATGCCTACAGCAATCCCTCATACAGTATAATTAAACCGTCACATGATTTGGAAAATACGTATTAGGGTATGCAATTTGACGTTCTATTATCCTACTAAGACACGGATAGCCTACCCAATATGAGTGAATTCCGTGACCCAGCTATTTTTCGTTTAGTCAGTTTAGGTAACTTAACTTGGGAATTTGACAGGGATTTCCTAAGTATTTCTCAAGGAAAACAATGATCTTTTGTAATATTCATAACGGTGTGATAATGTGGAACTGATCCAACCTTTTAAGATCTGAATTTAAGTACAGTTTGGCGCGTCGAAGATATTCTCATAATTATGTAAAATGCCCATAAATGCGTGATGATGTCCCCAGGAGCTAAACCTCCCTTCACGATTGGTAGCGACACCGCATGTCTGATTGTTGTGCATATTCTTATAATACTGTAATATGTTCATGAAGATAGATGACGTCTGCAGGAGCTGATCTAACTCACAAGAATGATTCAGACATCATATACCTCCTTGTTGATTATTTTGAATATCATGATCTGAACTTCAGGATAGTTAAAAATGTTGTCAAACTCCTGAAAAGTGTCCATCAGAAGACTGCAGCGGCTCTCATACGCGGTATATTTGCCATCTATCTCACATCGGTTTTGCTACTGGTGTTTTGGTACCTAATATCTGGGTGGTATACCCTAATTCAGCTGCTCATTTTGGGCGAATGGCTCGTACGTAGTTAGTGCTAATTTTCGGTAATTCACTTTTTCTAACAAAAACTTGAAATTAGTTGATGTATATCGAGGCGTTTGTGTTTGTATAGCTATTCATAGGCGTAACTAGAGTCTCGGTCTAGGGGGGGCCATGGCCCCAACTGGTGGGATGTAATTTTCAAAGGCGATTTAAAGCACTGTGCGCATGGATTGCAATAGAAATTGTTTGACTAAGTTTATCGCTCATTCGTCCTAGAACTAACATAAAAAAAATCGCGAATAATACAATTGATTTCCAATGATGCTGTAATTGCTTCAAAACGCTGTGTCTGTGTCAACTTGTCTTCTCCATGTTACTAAATGTGGATAAGTGTGTAATCAAGACAAAATTTTCAAAACGACTTATCTGCTTTTGTAAACAAAGATTCAAACGACGATTTGACGAATCTGATAGCTCTCCCACGCAAACCAACACCATCAACAGGTAGCGGAATCCTTCACTTACCTATTGATGGTGTTGGTTTGCGTGGAAGAGCTATCAGATTCGTCCAATCGTCGTTTGAATCTTTGTTTACAAAAGTAGATAAGTCGTTTTGAAAATTTTGTCTTGTAATCTAAGATTCAATAATCTTCTTCGAATTATCTATAAATGAAATTCGATATGAGTATATTTCTGAAAGTTTTCAAGCATTTCCATAATTACTTAATGCATAAAGATCTCGATTGAAACTTGAAATTTTTGAAACTCTTTAGATGTGGAATAAATTCCACGAAATTTTGTCATAATCAATATAAGTATTCATGCAATTCCAAAATGTATGCTATGTGCTGAAATAGCTAAGTACCGATGAACACAAATTTGGTGTTTTTTATGAGTCATACATTCCATGAGTCATAAAATTATGAGTCATAAATCAAATTCCAGAATAACATAGGGTTTTTGTAGTTACTGACGTTAGGAAGAGGCTTTATTATGGTTTTCTGAATAGGTTTTTTCTCTGCAAAAATCAAAGAGACTTGAGAAGCAACCAAATCGAACTGAATTGTGCTGCAAAAGAAATGTTTTCTGATACGAACTGGTTTCTAAATCTATTTTTTTTATCCTAATAAACAAATTCTAACTAAAGCAGGCACAAAAGAGTTTTCCGATGATCCTTATGAAATCGCCAAAAAATTAAATGGAACAAGGTCTTTTGAGGATTATAAAAATATTTCTTTAATGCAATCTCTGTTGTGAGTGCGAAGGTTGCCTATGTTTTGTCCTAATACTTTCAATGGAATGCGTTGTTGATTTTTCTGTCATTGTAACAAAGATTCTTAAGTTTTATAATTTTATATCTTTCTGTGCCAGAATTATATAGCGAGAGCAAAAAGCTCCATAGGAATTTGATCAACTGTTTTGCAGCAAACCTTGCGATTAACTCGAAGATTTTCGAAAGAATGGTCGTTCGAAATTTCATTGACCGGGTTTGTGTACATGTGCTCATTTTGATGTAGTTGCTTCAGTCTTTTTTGAAGCGGATGGTACTTTAATAGAACAGAAATATTTATATCTTAATACAATTATGTTTTTATGTTTCTGCGACCAGGATACTAGTCAAACAAATGCAGAACAAATTTATTATTTTAAGCTAGCAACTGAATTAGAAGCGGCATTGATTTTAGCTTAAAAATCGAGAAAATGTTCCCGGGGGTCCAACTTAAATATTTCGATGCTTTGCTGAACAAATGGTCATAGATGTGATAACGCAACAAACAATATGTTTATAGAATTCATAATCAAAATTAAGAAATATGTAGGAAATATGTAAATGAAATAAAAACTGACTAAGTTGGAATTACTTTTCAAAATTTTCTGGGGGGCCACAAGTAGGTCTGGAGGGGGCCAGGCCCCCCCGGCCCCCCCTTATTTACGCCAATGGCTATTTTATGCCGAAAATAGTCCATCAATACTTCTGAAGCATTGTAATCAATGATAAAAGGGCAAAACAAACCTTTTTTGAATGAATTATGGGTAGGCGAATCTGCCATCCCTTCAGTCCCCTGGTGTCCATAGTAGTGTAATGATGTCCTATTTAGTTATTCAATGTCCTAAGTTATTCAATGTCATAAGAATAGTCGGATTCACGTAAATATTGACCATATAGACTTTCAAGGATCTGAGCTCAACAATAGTTTAGGGCATCGTAAATATTGTCATAAATCTGCAGAAAAGCGTAGCAAGCTTTGCCGCGGACGGTTGACTGTCAATTTCTTTATCACGCTTTTTTTTCTCTGTTTAATGTTCTCGTATTTTAAGATTTCTTCTTCAATGCTTTTTAATTTGAATCAGAAACATGTGGTGTTAAGTGCTAAAGTGAGTGATAAGTTTATTCAAGAACAGAAGAGGATCATAGGAGTTTTCATCACGCAAGGGAGTATTTTTTTTTTTCATATGGCTAGTATTTTTGTTAGTGTGAAAGCAAGCTGGATTGTATGGTTTAGAAAAAAATATTCAAAAACCCACATTATATTTTCATTATTCAATGCGAATGATTGCACGAGATGAACAAGCCTTTTTAATCTCAACAAACTTATTGAACAAAATTCTATTTTATGACATTTTATTGGGCAACTTGATTTTTCTTTAAATCGTTGAGGTTTATTGATCACACGACCAAAAATACGATCGAAAAAAGACATAGAAATTAAAATCACAATTCTGTTCTATCTACAAAACACTGAACATCCTGAACCGGGCCAAAACTACAAACTGATTCTCTGAATTGACAACTTTACACTGATGGCACAGCTATTTGAGACACTATATTCATTACATTTATTACAAATTTACACTTATCGATTACGGTATACACGATTTGTCATAATCTCATTTTTAAGAACAAATCAATCTGGTGCCGGCTTAACTGGGTGTTCCCATAAAGGTAACGATTTATTTATATTGATGACATCAGCTTGAGTTTTATTAATCAAATGGAAATTAGCAACGCACTCTCAAATTATTAGTTAATAATCCTCCATGGCAGTCAGCATGACAGAAATATTTTTATGACATTATTGAGTGATTTGTTGCTGAAACATTTGATTTGCTGAAACACGAAGTTCGATAAAAAATTCATAAAACGAAATGCGAGATAGTTTAGTTTTATGGTGTAAAGGAATGTATAGAAACAATAATTAGGCTATAGTTTCAAGGCTCGTCTACGTAATGGATATTCTATTTGCTGCTGTGTTGCATGTTGCTTTCATTGAAAATAAGTATAATGAAAAATGTTTGATCTTTCTAGTAAATTGATGTATTCTGAATAATTTATAACAAAGCAAGAAAGTGGTTGATTTGCTCAAGACTTCACGTCTCGCCGCTAAACTATGAATAAATAACATTGTGATGTTTTCTTAAGTGCGGTACGCCATTTCTTGAGTGGGACCACGTAATATTACAATTACAGAAACACCCAGCATACATTTCTCAGGAGCAGATTATGTTAGAATTATCACAAACCATTTACAATTGCTCTACCGGAGCGATTGATTGTCTGCCCTTACGTTGGGTGAACAATGACACAACAAAATACGTCGTAGCTGATCTTAGCTTTGTTCTCGCGTCAACATTAACATGCTAGTTACTTGGATTACATCACTTACCAAGGTGAATCCTTATCTAAGTAATGACACTTCCTCTCCCTACCTACAATACTCCTTCCCGTAACAACCGTAGAGATGCAGACGATTCGTCGGTCTCTAAAACAACGGTTGTTACAATAACATTCCTTCCCTTCCCTCGATGATCGTAAGGACGTGGCCGGCGCCGTTATTGAACCTTCAAATGTTGAGCTTTCGGAACGTGCACATTGAGGATGGAGTGCTAATCCCAAGTCCCATCTGTTGGTTCCTTGTGCAATTCCGCTAGTTCTGGTCAATCACGGAGTAGCAACTACGAATTGTACGATCTCATGCTCATGCTCATGCTCGTAAATATTGTCATAAATCTGCAATATTTTTAAAATGGTACAGGGATGTACCACTAACTATTTTCAGAAAATATCTCAATTTGTCATTGAATTGAGAGATTGCGATCTATCTAAAGCCTGTCCACGTTAAATTTCGGACACTGAGGCAATGTCCATTTGATTTTTGGCCATTTTATCTCTTTCGACAAGAATAAAAACCCGCTGAAAGAATAACATAAAGCAGAGAGATTCAACTGTCATGTAAATTGATCTCCTCAGTGGTTTGTAAAAATTTTAAAAAATCGCAATGGATGATGGGTGTCCGAAATTTAACGTGGACAGGCTTTAGTAGTAATGTCACTTAAACGAAATATGCTGAACAGAGAGAGTATAAGTCGTATCAAAATTCAAGGCCAAATATAGTTCCGCATATTTGAAAAAAGTTCCTGGAAATGGACAATTACTAATCTAGCTGACAACACCATTCAGAACCGAGCATGAAAAGTTCACAGTCTATCAAAAAGTTACCATTTTCCAGTGATAATTTATACTCAAAAAGGGACGCATATGGACAAATTTCTCCTAACAATTTCCCATGCGCTTGTTTTGCAAAATCTCAGAGCCAAATTTGAAAACCGATCAGAATGTGACCAGATTCCGGGTAGAGGTGAATAACAAACAAATAACATAATAATAACAAATTTTGCTGTGATATCACATTTTGTTATTCCTATATGCAAATTTTGTTATAATAGTAAAATTTGTTTTTATTATGTTACTAGCAGACCCGACGAACTTTGTTTCGCCTAAAATTGATTTATTATCTAATTAATTTTGGAGTTATGAAGAAATTGGTGTTTCATTGGTATGGGAGCCCCCCTTTTCAAAGGGGGAGGGGTCTCGAACCATCTTAAGAACCATTCCCGACCCCAAAAACCTCTGCATACAAATTTTTACGTCGATCGGTTCAGTAGTTTAGGAGTCTATATTGGTTCAGACAGACAGAAATTCATTTTTATATATATAGAAGACTGTATGGAAGAACAGAACAACAAATGAAGAATACATTTTGCAATCATAACAAAGTCTTTTATTCATTTATAATTTGCATTTTCAACATGTCAATAATAACTGATTTTGATATTTCCCTCTCTATCAATATCCCGGGTAGACGATAATAGTAAATAGTAAACAGTAAAACGTGATATTGATATCAAAACATGATATGAACTTGTTTGAAATAAGAGTAAAAATTTGCACCGAAATATCATAAAAATGTCAGGTTTTGCCATTAACAAGAACTTCAAAATCTTGAGCTATTAGTTTGTTATTGTTAATAGCAAAACCTGATTTTTTATGATATTCCGGTGCAATTTTTTGTTATTCTTGCTTGTTATTTTTATTATTATTTCAAACAAGTTAATATCATGTTTTGTTATCAATATCACGGCTTCTATTCGGAAGAAGAATTTTGAAACCTATCAAACTACCTACCTATCGAACCGGCGTGTAACTTAAAATAAGACCAAACGCGCACTAGTTAGTTAATTTAACGGGCGCACAAATTATTTCGGATAATCGCGCAATCGTTCTACGACCAAACACGCACTAATCAATTTATTTGCCAGCCGTACAAAGCAGAACAAATTATTACAAATAATTGCGCGATCGTTCTGCGCACTTCTCGAAATATAAACATGCACTAATTAATTTATTTACCGGCCACACAAAGCTGATCAAAATAAATTCGGATGATCGCGCGATCGTTCTACGTACTTCTCGGAAACACGAACACGCACTATTTATTCACTCACCGACCGCAAATACCCGATTCTGGCGAATATTATGCGTCTCATATGAACACATCCAAGTACTTCTGGATAAACTGATACGGTTGATCAAAGCGACGATGGATCAAGTGATGTGCGTAGTTCGAGTTTCAGGGGCATTCTCGAGTCCCTTGGAAACGCGCAGAGGGTTACGGCAAGGTGATGATCTTTCGTGTCTGCTGTTTAACACTGCTTTGGAGGGGGTAATACGAAGGTTAGGGTCGACACGAGTGGTGCGATTTTCAATTAGTTCGTCCAGTTATTTGGTTTCGCCGACGACATAGATATTATTGCACGTAACTTTGAGAATATGGAGGAAGCCTACATTAGACTGAAGGGTGGTCATCAACACGTCAAAGACGAAGTACATGATAGGACGAGGTTCAAGAGAAGACAACGAGCCACCCATCACGAGTTTGTATCGGTGGTGATGAAATCGAGGTGGCCGAAGAATTCATGTACTTGGGTTCACTGGTGATACCAGCAGAGAAATTCGGAGACGCATCGTGACTTGAAACCGTAAATACTTCATGCTCCGCAAGACGCTCTGATCGAATATAGCTCGCCGCCGTAGCAAACTGACAATCTACAAAACGCTCATTACACCGATAGTCCTCTACGGACACGAGACCTGGACGGTGCTCGTGGAGGAACGGTGTTACGTTTAGGTTTTGTTCAGCCATTATAAACCACTACGTCTTAGAAAATTAGCTGATAACAAATAAATTAGCAAACTAGTAGGGGCGACAAAAACAAATTGAACCACGCACGCCAAAGAAATCCGCATTACATCATCATACCAAATGCGTCAAATATTCGAATCATTCAGTGTAAGTCGTCAGAAGCAACCGTCGTTTTAAGCGCACTCCGAGCAGCCCATCCCTGCAGCGAATGAGAGGAACACTATTCGAAATAAGAGGCCGACACCGTTTCGTTTTGACGTTTGTGCTTCCGCTGGGGGAGAGAAAAGAAACACAAAAACTGCTGGAAAAGGCAGCCGTCTGTTCGCAGGCAGGCGAATAAAAAGTGAACCGCTGACAAATACCGTTGCCCGGATTATCGTTGCAGCTTTTATTGTGCCAAGTGCAGTGATCGAGTGCAAGTTTTCGGCTAGTCGACAAACCCGGTGACAGAGACGGAAATCAAGACTCAACCACCGAAAAAGAGTGAAACCGTAATCGTGCTCGACCAACATTGCACTCGAAAAGAACTGCTGGACGATAGCAACCAGCAAGTTTCGAAACTAGCCGTAAGTAGTTCACACGTTTCTACCTAACCTCAAAACTAAGGCACACCGTCTTCTCAGGTGCAATCGCGGGCTTGGAAACATCAGCCCAGAATCATCAGCATCACGGAAACAAGCCATTGGATTGCGAAAAAGGTGGCCAGCTCATTGGCGTCTTGCAAATCACCAGTAAAAGGCCCCGAAGGGTGAGTTTCTCTTATTAAAATCTGTGGGAAAATAGACCTTCATCACTGTTGCCTCGACAGGGCCTTTGTCACCATCCGGATCACTCCGAACAACGCGGGAACCCATCGCCGGACAGAAGGGGCGGAAAGCCGGCGAGTGAACGACAACCCAGGGCTAACAGCGAGCGCTATCGTCCCACAAGAGGGGAGGCACCACCGACTGAACGCGATCGAGGATCGGCAAAGATTCGTCACTCGTTGCAGCGGGTGAAGAAAGCATCATCGAAGACGAGCGCGGCCAAAACTCCCTCGGAGGGTCCCCATCCAGTAACCCGGTCGCACTGGACGGCCAGAGGGGTCCCCAGCAGAGGGATTGGCGTGCGGAGCGAACGAGTGTCTATTGTAGGCAAGGATGTCGACGAGAGGCGTGCGTGGAGCGGCGGCAGGTAACCGACCACAGAACGTGTCGTTGCTGTAGGGGGACGCCCCGACAGTACCGTGAGTACGGAGAAGAAACCGTGAGTAAGAAAACTGAGGTGTTTTGTAAAGTAGGAAAATAGAGAAAGAGGAGTGAAAGGGAAAGAAGATAAGATGACTAGGAGGTAGGAAGTAACAGAGGAAAATGGGTGCCTTACCCTAAATACATGTATTAAATTGAGATTTGTGGTTATTTGATTTGTGTTGGTGCTTTAGCCCTCCAGTTTTGTTTGTTTTGTGTCCGCTTTGGTAGTTCTGCTCTACCCGCTACCGGAAGCTCGCAATAACGGGACGGGAGTTTTCGAAAGAAAAGTTCTGCGTACCATCTATGGTGGGGTGCAGATTGCGAACAGTACATGGAGGAGGCGAATGAACCACGAGTTGCATCAGCTTTTGGGAGAATCATCCATCTCACATACCGCGAAAATCAGACGATATGAGTGGGCTGGGCACGTAGCCAGAATGCCGGATAGCAATCTGGTGAAAATGATTCTCGACAACGATCCGTCGGACACAAGAAGGCGAGCTGCACAGCGATCAGGTAAGGACGATTTGCGGACCCTCCGTAGACTGCGTGGTTGGCGACGTGCAGCCATGAACCGAACCGAATGGAGAAGACTTTTTTGTATTGCACAGGCCACTCCACCCTCAGTCTGAGCAAATAATAAATAAATAATGAACGCGTCCAATCGTATACTAATTTGTTTAATCACCGACCGCACAAAGCACAGATGTGGATTTTGCGTCCTAATACGAATTCACCAAATCGTGCACTCCATTCAGCCAAAATGGACATACAGCCGAAAATGTAATTCGGCCGAACGGGCCTACATTCCAGGTCATATTACTCATAACATTTTTGGTCAAACGTCATTTTCGGTCATAAAGGTAGCCTCACATCCCGGAAATTTGATCCGCAGATTTTTTCCCCATGTATTTTTACATATGCGATGTTTTCGGCATATGGGCACGGAAAATCAAAATCCCAGCCCCATTTAAATAACACGGGAACCGAAACCCGGCGAAAAATTTTCTCGAGGTGTAAGGTAGCCTTAAGGGAAATAATTTTTTCGGCCAAATTATCAGTTCGACTGTTCGACTTTCAGCCAAATAACATTTTTGAAAAAACTATTTTTGCCTTAATTGATTTCGGCCAAATCGAATCCGGCAAGATGACTTCGTCTTAACGGGGTATACCCCGTTAGGCATAATGAATATTAGGCATAATTTACGATATGCATAATGGAAGTTAGGCATGAAATGACCCGAAGAACATCCTATCTACGACATAAGAAAGGCATAATTAGGCGTCTTAACAAATTATTTGGCCATTTGGGCGAAAAAGTCACTTGGTCAAATAGGTCGTATGGCCGAAACAATCATTTGACCAAATAAGCCATGTCGCCTAAAATGTCGTTTGGCCAAAATGGTCGTTTGACCGAAAGTGTCATTTGCTGAACGGGTAATATAGTCAAACATTCTGGTAGACAAATGGCGAATGACTCTTTCTACCAAACAGCACTTCTCTTTTTTAACAACTTCCCATAGTACTTCCGAAAAAAAAAATCAGAAGGGTTGTGTTCAAGACACTATTATTATAACCCATACGTACAGGGGTTAGACAAAAAGGTTGAGATAGGCAAAAAATTGTCGAAGTTCAAATCAGCATAACTTTGCGTAAAATGATCCGATTTTGATCAAACTGAGACCATCAGACGCGGAAACTCTTCTAGTATACTGGCTCTATGCGAAACCTCTGATTGGCCCTTGGCCACCGGTGGTGTTCCGGGTTTTCCGAGGGTATGTTAAAAATGCATTTTTTCTGCTGCTTGTCATTTTATATGACGTTTACTGCCATCATGTTTTATGTTTTCCCTAGAAACTAGAACTAATATGCTGACCAATGCTGGCTGCAGATCGAAAATCCGATAGGTATACGCAGAGATATGGCCATTTTCGTGAAAACGGTACGGGATTGGCCATACACCCTGAACAAATGTCACTTTCGCAGAACTTCCGGAACCTGTTACAAATTGGCCAAAGAGTCTCACAGTCCTCAACTTATATCTCTACTAAAGGTCCTATATTCATCGTCTTGGGAAAACATGAATTTTGACACCCATATATGCATGGTTCTAGATGGTGCCAAAACCGGCCCCTCCTGGAAGGCCGTTTTTACGGAAATGGTCGTATCTCTGTGTAGTTTTGATGGATTCTCGATCTACAGCCACCATTGGCCGGCATATTAGTTCTAGTTTTCGAAGAAAGCATAAAACATTATGAAAGTTAACGTCACATAAAATGACAAGCAGTGGAATAAATGCATCTTGAACATACCCTCGGAAAACCCGGAACATTTCCGGTGGCCAAGGACCAATCTCAGGTTTTGCAGAGGGACAGTATACAAGAAGAGTGTCCGCTTCTGATGGTCCTGGTTTTATCGAAATCGGATTATTATACGCATAGTTATGCTGATTTGAATTTCGACTTATTTTTACCTATCTCAACCTTTTTGTCTAACCCCTGTATGTAGTTTATTATGGTTAGGATTTTAGTGTTAACTTTAGTATTATTGTTTTGTTGGTTGAAATGTGAATATGGTTAAAGTATGATCGTCTGAGACACATTTTGATCAAACATGTTGTAGATTGTGGAATATTCACGTTACAATTAGGTTGATTTTTATCTTCCTTAAGAAATTTCTTTTCTACAGTAAAATTTGAAATTTGTTCTGATTGGTGTTGTACTGCAAATCCATTCCATCTTGAAAAGCCTTACCTTGAGTGGAAGGAAGGCAATAACATTTTTGGTGGCATGAAACCGTTTTAAGTGTTATGGATCGCGTCCTGGCGAATTTTATCGGCCGGATGATGTCTCTGAAGATGCTGCTCCTTCAGGGTCGTTTGTTGTGCTGGCGATTTGAAAGCGATGATGACCACAGCTCTGAAGATTTTGCTACAGCAAAGACATTGTTATACAAAAACGACGGGACTGGGACCACTAACCGCTCTTCACGATATTTCAAATGAAATGCCACGCGACGCGAGTGAGGGAAAGCAGTTTTCTTATAATCAATAAAGGAGACCCATTCGTCCCGCCTCATTGTTGATCTATATGAGGACAAATATTGTGTAACCGTAACACACACCAAAGAGGCGTGGCTACATGGTTAACGATGTCGATCCATCGGCAACGGCGGAGCTCCTGCCGGAAATTTTATTCCCGCCGATAGTGTGGATCGTGTGGTCGTCGTCGTCGGCATCAGCAGCACTCAGATGAAATTGTCTTGCCTGTTTCACTACGATGGCGGCTGTGGCAGCGCGCGGTGGAGCACGTTTTTGCAACGGTGGGGTCTGAAATGCAATCGATTGGCTATTATCAGTGAAAGCAGCTCTTAAGCCATAATTTGAGGCGAGACGAATTTTGATTAAAGTTCAAATGATTCGCTTGATGATGGTAGATAGTTTCCGTTGGTAGCAGAATCACGAGCGCGTGTCAGAGAGAGAGAGACGGAGTAGAAATTTTTTCGCATGAATACCAGCAGTAGCCCGCTCGTGATTTTGCTGCCGACGGCAACTTTCTGCTGTCACCAAGCGATTATGATTTGCATTTGCGCATTAATTCGCCTTCCCAGTCACAAACAGTAACAAAACAAATCAGAATCAAAATTTCACTTGGCTGCCATTGATGCCATCCATGCGAATAAATATTTGTAGCATCTCCCTCCGACGCGCGATCGTGATTCTGCTACGGACCGCATTTTTTGGCGTCGCAAAGCGATTAATTTGTACTTAAAACAAAATTATTCACACAACAGCCTTCATTGATATAAAATGATGGTACTGGAAAGAACCAATTTATTGGTCCTGGAACCACGCAAGAAAATTTCACTCACCGTGGATCATCGTACAGAAATGACGCGCGAGCGCGAATCATGGGTTTTTTATACCCGGAGAAAATGAAACGGTAGGTCATAAGGCCCGTAACTTACATCATTCTGATGTCCGTGTTGGGAATGTATGAATGGGATTGGTTGGTTCTGATATTTTTACTGGGTAGGACAAGAATTGAAATTTTCAACAGTTTATCGTAAATAATCAAAAGTTTCAATGAAATTGACAAATTGCTGGAGAGTTGCGGAGTCGATTGATATATAAATCTCGAAAATCCATCAAAAGATAAAGGCTCGGTTAACGTTTAAAATCTTACATGATTTCGTGACGGTCCCCAATTTTAGATCTTAATTTGACACGCAGTACCTTCGGGTAAGACGTTGTCCAACATCAAAAATTGTGGACAATACAAAGAATTTTCCGAAGAAATCCAAAGAAACACCATCCACAAAATTCCTCGTTGAAATTTAGTACATTTCTCCGTGGAATTTTAAAACGTCACGTTAACAGTGTTGGTAAAATCATTCAAAAATCTGTGCGAGCAATCTCGTTTGCGAATTTGAAGAAATTCATCACAGCTGATTCAAATGGATGATTCAACTCAGCTATGAGTTTATAGGTGCTGAGTTGGGTGCGTTTTTCAACTTTGATTTGTTCAACGATTGATTTGAATCGTTCATGAGTTTTGAGATTTTGAGATTTTCGCAACACTGCTCGTTAATGTCTCGAGAATATCCCGAAAAAATATTACTATATTTCGGCAAGAAATCAGTAAAGTAAATCATGATCTGGCGTCGGCGGTTACTAATGCAAGAACACAATGGAAGCTGCATTCTCCGCTCGGTAGAAACAGTATTGGCCGTTATGAAGTTGTCGCGAAACCCCGGACGGAGGAACACTTCTTTCAGGTTTAGCTGAAGCAGAGTGAATGGTGAACACTCATCTTTTTACGTATCTTCCATTGAATTTAGTTGAAACTGAAGCGACTATGTCAACCAGTCTAAGCTCCGACGGATTCCTCATTGGCGATGCGCTCGAACTGGAAGGATGTCCAGGCCATGTTCGACCGCCTCTAGAATCGGTGGGTAAAGAAATATCTTCTGGTCATCTCGCAGCACTCAGCAGTCTAAGTGGTTTGCTGAAGAGAAGTCGATTCAAGTTGGAGGACTAGTTATAGTCGTCAACGAAGCACGGAGGAACAGCTGGGAATTGGCAGTCGTAGTCAACGTATCCAGACAAGGACGGACAAGTAGATTTGAAATCAGCATCCAGCATTATTCGACCATTAACCAAGCTCACATTCTTGATCTTGCTATAACAAAAAGGCACAGCAATGACGTTTATATGCGCAACGGTGCAATACCCCTCGTTAACGAATGACGACTACGAATTTACTGAGTTGGTAGGATTCAAGCCTTAGTTGTCAGTGTATTTATCAATATGTTAAGCAAGCGTTCAGAATCTATAAAAAAAATTACCGCTCCCCCGTAAGAACTAGCACTCCGGGATGTCTAGTAATGTGACCAGATGGACCAACCCTAGTAACATTTTGGATTTATAACACTCTTGTAGAGTAAATTACGGTCTTCAATAGCGTTATAAAACTTAAAAATGTTACTTGAGAAATGTCCTCAGAATACTTTCTCGAATGTATGAGCTGCGATCGGCGATTGATAGTCAGTTGCGTCAGTCTGTATTTTCGCAATCAGTAGATTGCAGGAGTGAATCAACGTTTATCAACTCAAAAGTTTACACAAAATTTGTCCTAGCTCAACTATCTGTTATCTGTGGCAAAACTATTCTGAAGGTGACGGTTTGATTCCGGTGACAAGTTAGCGATTTGATCCCAATCCCAAGCATTGTTCAGGGAACTTGATCAAAACCTTTTCCTGCAAAGTAACTAATGAGCCATGATTGCGGGAGGGCTGAATCTATTTTTTGACATTTTCAATCCGGAGAAAAAGATTTTGAATTGTATTCGTTATCCTACAGAAGCACTTTCTGGGAAACAAATGTACTTTTTGTGAGCTTTTTCAGTGCATTACTTTCTGCTCGTCCTAGTTATAGACCAACCTAAGGGAGTGTTTCATCTTTTTATTCAGTTTTTTTTATTCTCGATATATCCTGTGTTGATATGAAGTCTCGCAAGTGCTACCAGTTTGTGCGCAGTGTATGCAAATATGCACCACCTCGTGTGGAGAATGAACGTTCACTATTGAATGCATCTTTCTCCGCCCTATCTAAGCCATTGCTGATGTTGCTGTTGTTGCATTCATATTGCTCTTGAGAAAACCCGTGTAGGTGGTTCTTGAGCTATGGTGAATTATTTTGTGCTGATTCTTCACCATTGCATCGAAATAAGGTCACTATGTAGCTTTATGCGGTTGGAGGCATCAATGTGACAATAATTATCAGCAACGTCAAAATTTTAAGTGTTTCACTTCTTATGATGAATTTTAATGAAAACAATTTGGTTTCATCTATGTTCATCTTTAAGGATTTTTTCGTCACAATCAATTATCAACTTAGCTCCCACAAACAGCTGGCTGTCAAGCTTGACTGTGCCGGCGAGAAATGTAGCCACATCATCACACACACGCACATTCGAACGAATCTATAATCGGCTGAATCAATGTCCATCACCCGCCGAGAAGAAATCCAACCAGGAATTCCACGCACTGCGGGCTGTCAATCAAATAGACACCCAAACAAACGTCCTGCGAAGCACGACTGCGACTATCACGATGATGCGGAAAACGTCCATGCGCTTGTTAACGAAAATCAGGCAATCAAAGCATCTACGTGGAAAGCGTGGAAATTTATTATTAGGGCGTCGTCGTCCGTGGAAACAGATATGGTGGCGTCGAATGGTCGATCAGCTGGTTCTCCGGGGTTACTATTTTTAGGTCGTTGCAGCTGCGATGTCCCATGATGACGGAAAACATCGATAATACGCCGGTGCCCAGGTGCAGGTTAGCTTCTATATGACGTGGCAAAGTTGCATCCCAAGCAGTAAGCTCGGCCAGAACGAAAATCGTATCAACTTAAAATATTGACGATTATTGATATATTTAATTTAGTTACAGCCATTCGTTTCGAATACAATTTTAAATCAAAATAAAGCAGTTTTTTTGTGTATTTAATTTGTTATTTTGACTACTAACGAAACCTAATTCAATAATAATTCAATAAATCCGTAGAAAAAACATATAATCAAATAACATGCCAAATCAAATAACAATTAACTCTACTCGGAAGACGAAGAGTAAATATTTATTTTAATAAATCTATGGAAAAAAACGAAAGATCCTAATCATTTCAACAGAATTCCAGGCTTTTCAACACATATTTCATTGAAACATCTTTCAGATAATAATATATTTCTAGTAATTATTAAAAATAAGGGGCCCTCCTTAGCCGTGCGGTGAGACGCGCGGCTGAAAAGCAAGACCATGCTGAGGGTGACTGGGTTGGATTCCCGGTGCCGATCTAGGCAATTTTCGGATTGGAAATTGTCTCGACTTCCCAGGGCTTAAGTATCATCGTGGTAGCCTCATGATATACGAATGCAAAAATGGTAACCTGGCTTAGAAACCTCGCAGTTAATAACTGTGGAAGTGCTTAATGAACACTAAGCTGCGAGGCGACTCTGTCCCAGTCCCAGTGTGGGGATGTAATGCCAATAAGAAGAAAAAGAAGAATTATTAAAAATCACATCATTTATTTTCAATGCGACTGAGTAGTAAAATCTGTAGAAGGGAATAGACATATCATAAAGCAAATGTAATTACAAGCAGTACCATAGCAGAAGTACCTTTTTACCCTTCCATAGTTCTGTTGTAGACGCCTTCAGGCGCTGGATCATCGCGTTGAACTATGAATTATGACTGATAATGTTGCAGTTGCACTCAGGGAGAACAATCTTCTCCGTACAATAGTGCTTCGAGATACAGTTTCGAAAGATAATATAACCGTCAGAAGTCCTGTGTGTCAAAGTCATCCCCATTACAAGACCACGATGCCAGCAGACATAATCTCTGGGAAAAAGAGAGAGAGAGGCGGGGGTGGCTATGGATGCTTTTATGTGCTTCTATGTACACATTGTTCGCGTAAATACGATCCACGTTGATGTTGAAGTTAAATCTATAGCAAACAGTTTGCAAACATAGCACCTTCACAATGACTTTACCTTTGCGCGCTACCAACGGTGTGTGGGGCAAAAGAGTCACAGGGGGGAGGTCTGTTTGCTTGCTTTTCGATAAATGACACCTCCGGACGTAGTCATTAATCAGATGACAGGGATAGTTAAAGTGAGCACATTACGGATATCGATTGGCTCTGTTGGTGGGCTGCTAGGGAATAAGAAACTATATCGTGCAACTAGAAGGGAAGACAGAATTTGTTTACTTTTTTAATTGATTTACAAATGGTGTTTAAACGCGAGACGAGGGCTAGGTCGTTCGGCGTTGTGGCGGCCACTCTTTTGTGTTTTGCTGACTGATGGATATTATAAAGTAAAACCACGAGTCAATAAAATGCCTTTGATCGTCCTTGTGTATAATTGCGTACCAGTTAAAATTACTTTGACGATTGCGCAACAGAATCTTCTTGCCATTTTTTGGAACCTGGTCCGCCCAACTAACATTTCTTTATTGTACCTGCCAGATCCGGCACCATTTTTGCAGGGTTGCTGTCCGGCAGTCTTGCATTTTGTCCTGCCCTTTGTATTTCTCCAGTCACTTTTTGAATACTGGGTAGAGTTGGGCGTAGTTTATTCTTTGCCGCCACACACCGTTCTTTCGCACACCATCAAAGATGGTCCTAAGCACGCGTCTCTCAAATACGGCACGGTAAATTCTGAGCAAGGCATTGGTACTTCGTGTACCTCAAGGACCAAAATAGACCCCAAGCCCCAAGGAGTGATCCATAGCAGCTTGGCCAGCAACTCCCTACCTCCTTGTGGTGCAAACCGGAGTACCACCAGTAATCCTAGGGAAGATGGGGTAACCAACCTCGGGAGGAACATTCGTCGTGTGCTGACAAAGAACGGGGTGATTGTTCCTCTTCGGAAATGCAAATCTGATCGAGCGTCCGTCCACCAAGGGCAGAAAACAGCTTCTGTTCCGCATGTCAGGGCCTGCTGATCATCGTGTACCAGCGAGGGACTCTTACCAAAATAATGCATTACGGTTCTCCCAGAGGCGTCGCGTGATCAATTCTTCAACCTGTGCACTATATTATTATTTCGAGAAAAACACATAAAAGGGACCTGAAATTATGAACGAATCATTTTCCAGCGCATTTCTCAATATGTTTGCTTTTTTTTGTTGCATCTAACTGGTTCTTAGCTACTATTTATTTTCTGAATTAACTTAAACTAAACTAAGCTCCTGAGTCGTGCGGTAAGACGCGCGGCTACAAAGCAAGACCATGCTGACGCTGAGGGTGGCTGGGTTCGATTCCCGGTGCCGGTCTAGGCAATTTTCGGATTGGAAATTGTCTCGGCTTCCCTGGGCATAAACGTATTATCGTGTTAGCCTCATGATATACGAATGCAAAAATGGTAACCTGGCTTAGAAGCCGCGCAGTTAATAACTGTGGAACTGCTTAATGAACACTAAGCTGCGAGGCGGCTCTTTCCCAGTGTGGGGATGTAATGCCAATAAAAAAGAAGAAGAAACTAAGCTTAAAAATGATAATTCTTAAAATTAAAAATAACTATCATCTGAATCGTTTCCAATGTGACAAATGAGACATATATCTATTCGGAAATTATTGAGCTGGCATTTACAATTCTAATTTGAGTTATTTCGTAAAATGAGACGAGGTTTTAAATAAAGAAAACAAAAGTGGAATATATTATTCATGCAAAGTTACTAATGATAATTTGTGATAAGTATGTCATATCAGAAAAATAAAGTCTGTACACTAATGTTCTGGACTGGACAGATGTCGAACAGCTACCTAACAAAATATATTAGAATACTCGTAAAAAAACCTTCAGAAATAAATTTCCCCCAAACCACCCCCCCCCCCCCAAAACGCCTTTTGTGGTTTCCCTCATATTTACCGTCATTAATATGTCCGTAACAAAACTAGATCTAAAATTATGTAGGATAGGCGATGAAAGTTTCAAAATAGTGCATTGGAAGGTCGAAAAAACCGAAAATTTCCACATTTTGAAGAAACATCTAACATTTTGGCGAGGCAAAACGCCCTAGTAGCAATAACCTACAAAGTACTTGCGTCTCCACGGACTATCCATACTAGAATGCTGATTCGCCGACGCGTGGTGCTTTGTTCCCTCATGAGTTTTCCGGCAACAAAATATCACCACTTTTTTT
The DNA here is from genome assembly GCF_024139115.2 of Armigeres subalbatus. Lineage (NCBI taxonomy): Eukaryota > Metazoa > Arthropoda > Insecta > Diptera > Culicidae > Armigeres > Armigeres subalbatus. Next base: position 119,951,908 of record NC_085140.1, read on the forward strand.
AAATGTAAATGTTATCAATATGATTGAAATTTTCGACAATTTTTGAATGGCATCAACTAGCTAGCTTGTTTAACTGATGCATAATGTAAAAATGCCCATGAATAGCGTTACAAATAAGACAATAGAGCAGTGTTTGCTTAGCTAGGGCATATTGCCCCCCCTTCCCCGACCCGTTTCATATTCGCTAATTCTGCAACAATATAGGTATGTAGATTTTCATCAGAAGGTGAAATGTCTGTTCTTTTTACATTATGTTAATATTGTCGGATACTTCAATGTCGAATAAAATAAGCGTATTTGTAAACAAGCTTGATTGCAAGCGCTTATTAGCAGATGACAATTTCTGTTTACATTGAGCTAATGTCGCGCTAGTATTATCGGACAGCACATTGTCGCCAGGATTAATGGATATGTAAACGGGCCATCCAATTCAATATCAAATAGCAAAAGCGCCTTCGCTTCGCGGTGCTTATTCAAAGCGGAACATTTGTCATGGAACGCGTTGAGAGAGCAGAAATGCGCGCACGTTTAAAGTAAATTACACATCGCATGAATAATTTTCACACATGACGACGATGACACGAGAGCATCTTCATCTTCATCAATATTCATCTTCATGAAGCAACTTCGGTCCGAATTTTGACAAACATCGCATGACTATTCAAAACATAGAATGACATAGTCAGACGACTACTCCACGAACTCATTCATTCGACTGTCACTGAGTGTGTTTACTATGTGCAGAAAAAACATAATTAGCATTGTTTATGTTGATGTTTACCGTTGAAAGTGCCTCGCGGATGAAAATCGGATTCAGTCCTTTGTGATAAATCACTTTACTCATTTGAAACGTGTTCAGATTTCAGATAATTTATCAATTTGTAAAATGTGCATAAATATTCAATGACTAATATTCAACTGAATATTGACTGTCCAGAGCCGACTATGAATGTGTCGGAAGTGAACTGACAAATGAAGAAAAATGGACTTCACCAAAAAATTTCGATTATTTTACACTCTGCACGAGAGAATAGCAATCTGTGTGAAAATTATGTGTAAGACATGCACAGTCGCTGTGTAATGACTTTTATTCTTTTAATATGTGTAAGAAACTTTGCTTCGAACTGTCAAGTCCATTTTGATCGCCATGATCGATTACGTCCGGCATGCACCGCAACGAAAATGACTTTTTCTGTGGATTTTCGTTATGTTTCGATACGATACAACTAAAATGTGCGACTATAAACATCACACTTTAGTTTGGTCATATCGAAACAAATGGGGACTCCTCTGAAATAGTATAAAAATGTTGCGATAATTTTCAATTTACATGAAAAAATATAATTGAGGTTAGGTCCGTTTTCCGACCGCTCTCTCACTGTGTGAAATGAACTCATCGGAAATCGTTAACCGTCAATTACACTAAAATGAGTAACATGGCAGTTACTCATAATATGTGTTGTTCCAGGTTAGGCCCGTTTTGTGTGAACGAAACACAAAATTGTGTGAATGACTTTAAGCGTGCGGGCTTTACTTTTCTCTTTCGATTTTGCAGTCTCTTCACCGAATCGCGCATGCGCTGTTTGAAGCGGTTCTCGACAGGCACCAAACAGCCCGGTGGCATCCCTATCTCACACAATAGGTTTGTTTTGCAGCCAACATAACGCGACCGTATCCCACTGACAGTTCTGTATCCTAATAGAAATCAAATGTGATGTTTGTAAACAAAACACATACTATCATGAATTTTATACTGAGATGTTGGCTACAAAAACATGGCGGCGTGCCACCGACCTGGCACCAAACCGTGCAATGCCAGCGAAGAACGCTTTGACTACCTATACATCGCCGATTGCGGTTACAGCAGATGATCCACACATACAAAATAATGATACATGACAAAGCGTTCTCCGCTTTGCCTTCTCCGCTGAAAGTTCCGTGTTGAATCAACATGTGGCTTCGGTGGGTCGGTTCGGTATCGTAGAGAAAAATATAACGCGCCCCCATCGCAGCATTTGGTTACCTCACATCACATGACGCCTATGCAAAAAATCATGCATATTTTCCGTTTATGTATCTAATAGTCAGGTTTGCATGAAATATCTATCGAATGCACATAGTCCAAATATATGTCTGGATTAGAAAGACAAGAAATCCATAGAGAGTTTGAATGTTGGAGATAAAATTGCCACATGTGCAGTGCACAGGTTGCACATGCGGACGCGACGCCTCTGGGTTCTCCGAAAATTTGGTATCACGCCCTACCAATCTGCCTTAAAAAAAGCAACGAATGATCACTGACAAAAATACGGAATCTAAGTTATGACTGGGAATTAAATCATGACGATATTTGCGTATTTTTACTGTTATTTTTTAAATTATCAGGCATGAAGATTAGAGTGGAGCATAATTGTCATTTTTTCAAATCAATGTTTTTTCGAAACTGTTTGGGTCCCAAACATGTGTGCAGAACCTGAGACCGTTTGATTACTTCCTCGCTTTCCGCATCGCGTTAGAAGTTTGTATGGTGTCAGGCCATTTGGCCGAATGCCGTTTGGCCGAACGCCATTTGGCCGAATGCCGTTTGGCCGAACGGGTCATTTGGCCGAATGCCGTTTGGCCGAATAGTTAGAAAAATTTGACCTCAGTTGACGAATGGTTCTTCTTCCTACTTCCTTCTTTATTTTTCCTTCTTCTTTCTTCTTTCTTCCTACTTCCTTCTTAATTTTTCCTTCTCCTTTCTTCTTTCTTCCTTCTTCCTTCTTTCTTCTTTCTTCTTCCTTCTTCCTTCTTCCTTCTTCTTTCTCCCTTCTTTCTTCTTCCTTCTTCCTTCTTCCCTCTCCCTTCTTTCTTCTTCCTTCTTCTTTCTTCTTTCTTCCTTCTTCCCTCTTCCTTCTTCCTTCTTCCTTCTTCCTTCTTCTTTCTCCCTTCTTTCTTCTTCCTTCTTCCTTCTTCCCTCTCCCTTCTTTCTTCTTCCTTCTTCTATCTTCTTTCTTCCTTCTTCCCTCTTCCTTCTTCTTTCTTCCTTCTTCTTTCTTCTTTCTTCCTTTTTAATTCTTCCTTCTTCCTTCTTCCAACATCCTTCTTCCTTCTTCCTTCTTCCAACATCCTTCTTCCTTCTTCCTTCTTCCAACATCCTTCTTCCTTCTTCCTTCTTCCAACATCCTTCTTCCTTCTTCCTTCTTCCTTCTTCCTGCTTCATTTCTCCTTCTTCCTTCTTCCTTCTTCCTTCTTCCTTCTTCCTTCTTCCTTCTTCCTTCTTTTTTCTTCCTACTTCTTTCTCTTCTTCTTCCTTCTTCTTTTTTCTTTCTTCCTTCGTCCTTATTCTTTCTTCCTTCTTCCTTCTTCCTTCGTCCTTCTTCCTTCTTCCTTCTTCCTTCTTCCTTCTTCCTTCTTCCTTCTTCCTTCTTCCTTCTTCCTTCTTCCTTCTTCCTTCTTCCTTCATCCTTCTCTCTTCTTTCTTCTTCCTTCTTTTTTCTTTCTTCCTTCTTCCTTCGTCCTTATTCTTTCTTCCTTCTTCCTTCTTTCTTCTTCCTTCTTCTTATTTCTTCCTTCTTCCTTCTTTCTTCATCCTTCTTCCATCTTCCTTCTTCCTTCTTCCTTCTTCCTTCTTCCTTCTTCCTTCTTCCTTCTTCCTTCTTCCTTCTTCCTTCTTCCTTCTTCCTTCTTCCTTATTCCTTATTCCTTCTCCTTCTTTTTTCTTCCTTCCTTCTTCTTCTTTCTTTCTTCTTTCTTCTTCCTTCTTTCTTCTTTCTTCTTCCTTCTTCCTTCGTCTTTTTTCCTTCTTCCTACTTCCTTCTTCCTTTTCCTCCTGCCTTCTTCTTTCTTCCCTCTTCCTTCTTCCTTTTTCCTTCTTCTTTCTCCTTCTTCCTTCTTTCTTCTTCCTTCTTTCTTCTTCCTTCTTTCTTCTTCCTTCTTTCTTCTTCCTTCTTTCTTCTTCCTTCTTTCTTCTTCCTTCTTTCTTCTTCCTTCTTTCTTCTTCCTTCTTTCTTCTTCCTTTTTCCTTCTGCCTTCTTCTTTCTCCTTCTTCTTTTCTTTTGCCTCTTTCCTTATTCTTTCTTTTTTCTTTCTCATTCCTTCTTCCTTTCTTTTGCCTTCTCCTGTCTTCCTTCTTCCTTATTCCTTCTTTTCTTCTTTCTTGTTCCTTCGTCCTTCTACTACTACTTCCACTACTCACTTCGTAAGAAAACGTATTTCAACTATTCGGCCAAACGGCATTCGGCCAAATGGCGTTCGGCCAAATGACCCTTTCGGCCAAACGTCATTCGGCCAAACAGCATTCGGCCAAATGACCCTAAACCGTTTGTATTAAAATTAGTATGAAAAAATATACATTTTTACATTTTTACTCCTACAGGTTTCAGTTTATCGAATACCAAGTGGCACATTGTAAAAAACGCACAAAAATGTAAAGAATGTACGTTTTCTCACACTAATCTCCTTATAAATTTTTAACGCGATGCGGAAAACGGGGACGCAACCGATCCTTTCTACACACTTTAATCATTTCACAGATTTCGGTGAATTTCGCTTCATTTCACCGAAATATCAACAGCGATTTTCTGCGATTACCTTTGTTCAACTGTCAAAACCACCTAAAATCTGTAACATTATTTACCGAACTGTTCTGCTGTTGAAATTTCACAGAAATCTGCGATTTATTTTAAGTGTGTATCTTTTGCACAACTGATTGAGGTCCTGAACAGGATTTAGACCTTAGGACCTTTATCTGACATATTATTGGATAAGTTTGCGTTTTCCTATACAAATGCGCCCCACTCTTATGAATATGTATGCATTTGGGACAACATTTCAAACGTTAGTTTGAAAGTGTTGTTTGATAATACATAAATCAATGTCCACACCCAACCGGCGGTTGTTAGATTTTCTAACAATTCTGTATAAGAATCTACCAACACCTGTTTAAGAACTGGGCATATACGAAATTGCTAGAATCTTATACAAGTATTGTATAAGAATCTAACAATTTTGTAAGCTTTTCTTACAATATTTGTTTGATAGCTTACATTTTTTGTATAAGAATCTAACAATTTCGCATATGCCCAGTTCTTATACAGGTTTTGGTAGATTCTTATACAGAATTGTTAGAAAATCTAACAACCGCCGCACTAAGGAGTAACTCACCCCAAATCCTGGCCAAAAGTCAAAATCAATATTTTTAGATATCTCCATATTATTTTTCGTTTTTGTACTCTCAAATAGTAATACTAACTTGCCCTGGGATTTTTGGATCAATATTGATTACTTGTGAGCAATGCTGGCTGCCAATACTTCACCATAATTTACATGCTAGTTTTATCGCAATTGTCCATGAAAAAATGTTCATGTTTTATCGTGTTTTTCTGGGTTTTTATTGATTTTTAAGATGAAAATCAATATAGGTGTCAATAATGTGGGTATGTAAAATCGTTTCCAAGCATGATTCGATATGAAATTGTTTTTAGGTGATCCATAATGATGATATTAATTGCTAGCTTTTTTTACCTTTTTTACAATAATATGTTTTACAAAATTAAACTTTTGATAAGGTTCCAAACCCGATCAAGCAACAAAATTGTCAGCGTTGGAAAGATTGAAGTTTCCTCAATAAGCTCCACGAAAAACATTTCACGCATCCTCACGCAATCGTGAGTTGTTTTTAATTGAATATAGTGAAGTTTTCTAAGAAAAGCTAGGCGAAAAAAAATAAATAATTATGATTTTAAGCGACAAAGCTCATAAAATGGGTTGCTTTCAAAGAAGAGCTGGACTTTGATGAAAAGCATACGAATTTTTCGGATGTAAAAGGTTGTTAAGAAAAAAAAGCGGTTGAAATGCAACGAATTTATCTGATCTGCTCCATTGATTGTAATATCAATACATTATCCAGGGACTTTAATATTATCCTATGACAAATTGATATAGTTGAAGTGAACAAACGAAGCACATTTTCAGTAATCTAAGCAAGTAATAATTAAAGAATGAAAATTAACATAAAAACCATACTCATTGACAGAGTCAGAGGAGGACACCACTCGTCGCAAGCACGCTGTAGTTCCCAAAGGCAGCGTTCTTACGCCAAGTGGTGCTTAACCTAATAATAACAACTGACGCCGCCGGTGGTCATACTTCACTACTAGTGTAATACAAAGTGCACAAAAGCAATAAAATACGCTTTACTGTTAATTGGATGCATTTACAGCCGACAAAATGATTGGCATAGTTTTGGCCACGCTTTTATACTGCGTACTCCTATGTGCGCCGGTTGGGTGCAGTTAATCGGATTGTCCGAATGCCGGTTGGCCAAATGCCGTTTCACCGAACACCATTTCGCCGAACGGGTCGTTATAAGAAGTGAAAAGTGGGCAGTGAGAAGCGAGTATCAGGAAGAGAGAAATTAGAAGTGAGAAGTGTCAAATAAAAAGTGGTAAGCAAGAGTGAGACGAAAGCAGTGAGATGTAAGAAATAAGAATTAAGAAATGATAAATAAGAAGTATAGAGTGAGTAGTTGAAAGTGTGTGAGAACTGAGAAGTGAGATGAATGGAGTGGTAAGTCAAAAGTGCAAATTGAAAAGTGAGAAGTGACTGATAAAAAGGGAGTAATGAGAAAATAGTAGTGAGAAATAAAAAGAGAGAAATAAGAAGTGCGAATTAAAAGGGAGAGATGAGAGTGTTCTTTGTTCTTTTTTTCTGGGACTTATAATTTCTAACTTCTCACCTCTGGCTCCTCATTTCTCACTTGGCACTCCTGCTTCTCACTTATTTCTTGCTTTACACATTTACAGACGTAACATACTTCAAAAATTCGTCAAAAAACGGTATTTATTCAAATTGCATTTGACCAAATGGTTGAGGTTCTGCCAAATTACTAAACGTTAAACAAATACTTATTTTCTGCCCGAGATATCGTTTAGCAGATTTAATTGATTGCAAATCGTATCCGATATCCCTCAACCTCAACCCCATAACTGAGGATATCCTACAACAAATATACGTATGAATTGTAGCCACGTTTTCTACGTGCGAACAAAATATCACAAGTCAGCCAAAAAACCGCTTGGTACGGTTTGCAGGGTGGAGACTAGTTTTCAAAATAAAAATTTCCTGTTTTTCCAGGGTTTTCGTCAAATTTCCAGGTTTATGGAAAATGCATCGAATAAACATATAACGTCTGGGAGCTGTTTTCACGGTTTTAAGTTATAAATGGTGCAGAAGAATTATTCATGTTCGAAATGAGGTATAAATAAGTTTGGATGCTAAATAGTAAATTGATCATTATAACAACAGGTTTATCAGTAAAACGTTGTTTTTTCTGCGAGTTTCACACTTATTTTGAAACTATGCATATTTGATAACACTGAATGCTTAAATTCATTCTTCGTTCACTTTATGCACTTTTAAACATTACAAGTTTTAAATCGTATTCTATCGTCTAGAAATTCTTATTTACAAAGAAACTTCTAGGAATTCTTTGAAATATTTTTCTAGAAACATTTTCGGATATTGTCTTCAAAATTCCAGGAATTATTTGATTCAGGAGGTCCGTCAGAATTTTCTCTTAGAATTTCTTAAATTTCGACAAAAAATCGTTTAGACAAACCCTAGGTAATTTTTTAAAGAATTCGTTTAGCAATTTTTCAACAAACTATTTTAGAAATCACTTGAAAAAAATGCTATATTGTTTAATTTTAGTTCACCCTTAAAAAAGGCCAAATATACATGCCGAAACGTCGGGCAAAACAAAACTAATCGTTTTGACTAAATCAGAATGAGAAAGCCATACAAAATAGCATAAAATCTTCCAGTCGTAATTCTTTTGAATAACCCTTTAAAAATCTTTCGAAATTTTCTTCAGCAATTTCGTCTAAAATTCATTCAAAAAAATCATTAGGAAAATATTTCTGGAATTCTGCCGAGAATTCCTCCAGGTATTTCTCTGGAAAATCGTACATCAATCATTTTGCGTTGGAAATGCCATTCCTTTGGAAAATTCGGAAAATCCATTCCCTTGAAAATCTGTCTTTAAAAATAATTCGAAATTTCCTCCGGAAATTCCTTCAAACATTCTAGGAATCCTAAAGGAATTTCCGAATAAATTTCTAAATTTCTAAAAAAGAAAGGAAGAATTCCAGAAGATATTTATATCATTCTTAATTTTTTTCGGAATTCCTTCCAAAGCTCCTTTAGAAAATCCTTCGGAAATCCTTTTACGAAGTCTATTGGACTTTTTTTCAGAAATCCCATCGAAATTCTACTAGGAATGCGTTCGAAAATTCCTCCTTTCCTTACCACTGAAAAGAAAGGAATATCTTAAGAAATTCCGATAGAATTCCGTAAGGTAATTCTAAAGGAGTACCTAGATGAATTCAATTGAATTTCCGGAGGATTTTAGAAAGGAATATTTTTAGATGAATTTTCTGGAGGAATTCCGGGAGGTTTTCAAAAAGAATTCTTAAAGGTTTGCTGAAAACATTTGTGGTCAAGAAACAAAATCTATCCTTCTCAAGTTATGAGCCGAGTGGCATATGTCCCATTTATTCTAACATTAAGACGTGTATTTTCGACTCTTTATTTGAACAAACGCTATAAACACAACATGTTCACTTTCTCTCTTGCTAATTTCCCTGATTGACCCAAGAATTCCCTGATTTTTTCAGGTTTTCCAGGTAGTCGACGCCCTGGCTTACTCTGTATATTAAAGCGCCGTTGAGCTAGGGGTGGTGCAGCGTCCGCTAATTCAAAGTCGTTTAGGTGCTTCGTGATTATAGGCTGCCATAGCAGCCCACGGTTTGGTACACGTTCATTCGTACCTACACCTTAATCGCAAAATCTCATCGATTACCATGAGGAAAAATTGCGTCGATAGAATACATTCTTGTTTCACACCAGCTACGACCCGGATGGGGTCTTGTTCAATTTCATGCTTTGGATGGCCGTTTGAATCTCTAGCAATAATGGAGCTTCGGTACTGAAGCGTGTTATACGTCGGATCCTAGGCAGATCATGCCGGTGTGGTGGTGACATGAGCGTTTCACTTCCGTTTCCAGAGTCGAGTATGGACTAAGACTTTGGCTCCTTTGGTTTTTGTTCGCTTTATGGTGTTTGGATTATCTTCGTTCTTCTATCTTCACCCAGGTCTCATCGGTGATCTATAATTTACTCGTCCGAAAAATGCAAATTATTTATTATCAACATTTAGACGCGTTGTTGCAGTTCTAAAGACATATTCGAACTCAGCTAACCAAAATCCACTCGAAACACAACTTTTATGGTTTTTTGCATTTGATAAGTTTTACTTAGATCGTAATTTTTGGTTTTACAGGCTGTTTATTGGGTTTGCACAAATCTCCTGTCTCGTCGGAGGGCCGTCGTGTCAGGTCTGATTAGTGTCCCACCTAACACCGGGGCATGAGCGTGTGCGCTCTGAGCGGCACACGATTGCTTTGGCGGAACCTGCATGTGGATACATGCAGCTTTTTATAGAAGTTTAAGGACGAACTTTTCGGAATCCAATGTTGTTCCACCTCGCGTTTTTAATGGAACCACTTTCTATATTGAAGGAACGGGCTGCTATCATCTTTTTATTCTACGCTTGCCGCGACGCAGCGAAGCTAAAATAAAAAGATGACAGTGAGGCCGATGACATACTCACGCGTGTGCGTGCGCGAACACGTCGAAGACAAAAGAATTTCTCTTTGCTGATATTCTGTTTTACGAGTGTTTGGGCGCGCCCCGCATCGCTCGACGCATCAGTATGTCATGTATGTCAGCAATTGGCCTGGGGAGGGATCATTAAGCCCTTGGACATAGTCCCAAACTGACTATCTACGAAACGCTCATTAGACTGGTAGTTCTTTACGGAAACAAATGTTGCGTATTATCTATAGCGGGGTGCAGATGATCACGAGTTGCAACAACTGTTGGGAGAACCATCCATCGTTCGCATCGCGAAAATTGGAAAACTGCGATGGACCGGGCCCGTAGCCAGAATGTTGTACAATAACCCGGTGAAAATGATTCTCAATAGCGATCCGACCGGCACAAGAAGCCGAGGTGCGCAGCCAGCAATGTGGATCGATCAGGTGGAAGACGATTTTTGGACCCTCTGCAGACTGCGTGGCTGGCGACGTGTAGCCATGAACCTTGTTGATTGGAGAAGACTTTTATGTACTGCACAAGCCACAACGGTCCTAGTCTGAGTAAAAAATTAAAAATAATGTTTACTTTGTTCCATATTTTACTGATGAATGGAGTCTCCCTGACTGTGGTGAGCGCTGTGGAAGGCGACAAATAGCCTTTGATAAATTTTTCGCAATAGTTCATCAGAAGACCTTAATCAGATGGCAGCGGAGATGGGAAAAGTGAGATACGGGTAAATGGATGCACTCTATTATCCGGCAAGTATTTGAGAGACCCTAGTTCAAAGGTTTATATACAAAGGTTTATCAAAGGTTTATGTACAAGAAGTTTGATGAGGTGTTTAATTGATTACTGGTCTAACTATGGCCATAACTGGTGCTATAATCACAACCGGTTTATCATTTCGGTTACGCAAGAAATGCTCGACCCAAACGATCCATTAGAAATAAAGTTACCCCTAATACATTTTTCTAATACAGTCTTTCACATACTGTACATATTCACATCGAGTAATCAGAACATTGTTAATTGATGTCCATGTTAGGTGATGGATTCCCGGTAGATAAGCATTTAGCAGTGATTGAAATAAATAATTGTTCAACGTATGACTTAGTTTCAACGAAATATTCTTCAAAAGCAAACTCTAGTTTAAATGAAACATGGTAGTTGATAGTGATGGTAGTTTGTACCACTGGCAGAAGCCCCTAAATTGAATATTGTTTACAGACATGAAATGCTGGAAAAACCGATATAAACATAAACATATTAATTTTACTATTTATTATTTATTTGTCATTGGGTTAGTAAGTCAAACCATGCCTAGAAAGCCTACATTATTGATAAGAAAAATTATCGTTTGTAATTGATGTGATTTTTTGATTGTATAAAACCATAATCCCGTTTTCATCTAGTTCAACTGTTCAGAAATAGTTTTTCCATTGAACAATGATGTAATGATTAACACGATGAAAATTACTTTCTTTTGATATGTTCAATGCACTGTTGTTGGTAACGGAAATTAGTAATTAGTAAATGAATCCACACTGTACCGACAAACGATAGTTAATCAGAAAGCCCAATTGGAAATAAAAAATAATTCACTATACGCAGCACAAATTTCATTTGATTTCGAACAATAATGTGACATTAATGCTAGCTAGTAGGCCACTGATAAGTCACGTTCAATGTCGCTGATGATGGTGTATCGAAAAAATGGTTATTTCCTTCATTATACGGAGATTTCACGTGGCCAAACCGAGAGCAAACAAACGGTTGCATTTTCGATGTCACCCCATGGCCATCGGGCGGGAATAGTTGCCCGCAGCGATTAGTGTAATAACGATAATTGATAGAGCACATCATCCGTCGTAGGCGCTTTATTCGGCGGTGAAGTCGATGAAAAGATTGGCCGATTGCCGGTTAGAGGCCACCCAACGACGGCGGCTGTCACATGGGTCGGCTCGGAAATAGTACAATAGTGGTGTCTTTATTCAAACACAACGGAAAGTGCTCTCGATACTGCATTTCCACCGAACAATTCGATACATTGTATATAGATAGAGTAACGTTGCAGCAATATCGTCGCCATTTATTTTGTATTTAAATAGCCCGTCGTAAATTATACAGACGACAGTTTGCTCTTTAGACAGTCGCAGTTGTATTGCCTCTGGGAGGAAGCTAAAGTGCATCGATTGATCATCTGAATGGAAGAGCCGCGACGAGGGAAGGATATGGTGTGTTCGATATGAACAAAAATAGACCAAAGTGTTATGGTTTAACATTGTTAAAGATAATATACCGAATGTTTGTGTGACTTTATTTAATTGTAATTGTGTAGTAGGTAGTTGATTATACTAGACATACATTTGGAAAGTGATCAAATCCATTCTATGAATGGATTTGATCATTATAATAAGAGAATTATAATAATAATAAATAAATTTTTGAATGTAGCGAGAAATATTATGACAATTTTGTTGATATTATTATTTATTTACTCAGACTAAGGCCAGAGTAGCCTGTGCAGTACAGAAAAGTTTTCTCAATTCACCTTGATCTATAGCTGCACGTCGTCAACCACGTAGTTTACGGAGGGTCCGCAAATCGTCTTCCACCCAATCGATCCACCCCTGTTCGTTGTTCTCGTTGGATCGTTGTCGAGAACCATTTTCACCGGATTACTGTCGGACATTCTGCCTACGTGACCGGCCTACCGGAGTCGTCCGATTTTCACGGTGTAGACGATTAAAGGTTCTTCCAACAGCTGATATCACTCGTGGTTCATTCGTCTTCTCCACGCACCACACATTTATCGAACGATGTTCAAAAACAAATTTTGCAATGGTATAAAAAAGAAACTTAAAAATTCTGAGTAATTTTCAAAGCATTGGCGTTGTTTGTGCCTTTCTTGTACATTAGATACATGTACTGAAAACTTGAATGGTATTTTGAATTTTTGAGGTTTTTTATTCAAATCGCATTTACGCCATTACTTTTGATCTGGCTCAATTTCAATAGGAAACAAAAGGACAGAATTCCACGTTAAATAAAATTTATTACGAGTGAATCTGTTCGTCGAGCTGAGTCTATTCGTATATGCCACTATAGGTTTCCAGACTATCTATAAAAAGTTTGTTTTGGATCGGATATATAGCCTTTACGTATACATAGTATACGAGAAAGGCAAAATACTATACTGAGATACAAATGAGCGTTACTAGCTCATGCGTTAGACTGCCCATCCGAAGAAAGCAAGTTTAATCTGTGGTGCAGTTTAAATTTTTTTGGGAAGAAAAGATTAACGACTCTCGGACAAAGTTTCATTTGTGATTCCCGCGAAAGAGTTCATGCAGTCATAGAAAGCCTTCAATTGAAATGCTAGTAAGAAGTGCGTGAATTTCAGTAGGAACGTGGAGCTAAAAAAATAAATAAAAGTAAAATGGTCTTAGTCGCGATTATTATACATTTCTGTAATTATTGGCTTTCTCGTAATTGTACATTTTGTGTTTGAAATGTTTGTGGTACAAAGTACCTAGTGAATAAAAATATCTGTTCCTACTATGTATCATTCGCAGTTTGAAATCCCAATCTATTCACCGATCGAAACACCTTAAACAATTTAACCTCCTTCCGACTAAGTTTGTGCCACTAAGCTAACTAGTCAGAACTAGTCAAAACAAACACCAAACTGGAAATATCCGAACGACCTTCTCGACAACCGCAGGAAATGAACCGCTTTCTAGCGGCTCAACTTAACAAGTGACCACAAACGAACGTGACGATTTTCGTGGCGTTGTAAGCTGCTGGTTTTCGCGCAGTCAAAGGAAAGCTCCAATTAACCGTCATGCCAGACAGACCAGACACCAGACGGACAGCGCACGTCGTGTAAATAAATACCCAATGGTCGTAATGTGTCGTTCCCACGGCGATAGACACGCGCATGTGTACAGATATGAGTGGCTCAACTGTTTTATCGCGAACAGATGTTTTTTTTTGTACCAATATGATACGATTCCAAATAAGACGTCTGTTTTCTGATAGTGCTCAATCTGTGGTAAAATTTTATGAAGTCGAAGAGCAAACAAAGTGTCGATCTGTCGTGGAGCATGGGTTTGTTTTGGGGCCCCGTGGCAAAACCAATAAATATTACTGTTAATCCAGATCAGGGTTGTTAATCGTTCATTTATCGTTATCGCCGAAAAAGTTTATTGTGCTCAACGCTATCGGTTGTTACGATAAAGATGAATCAACTCAATTATTATCGGAGCTCGATAATAACGTATTGTCGGCGTAGCACCAAATTAGAATTCGGAAGTCGGCACTTCCAAACCGAACTTTCTTCCGAAATTTTATTGCATGTATCTGGAGAAAAATCCAACTTCGGTATAAAAAGCGTACATACTAAATTTGTTCCGGATAGACAATAAGTTAAGTAGAAGCCTCTCGGAATTCAAATTTAAATCTACTCGCGTTCTTAAGGGCCTATCACTCAATACGAAAGCAATGCAAAACCGTCATCCATACGTGAAACAGTAAAAACAGCAGTTGCTTCCGTTTTGAGTGGTGTGGCCTTGAAAATGCGTGTGTATTTAGTTTTGAACTCCGGGAGGCTTGTCCTTCACTGGATAATTTAGCAATTATTTGGGTTACTAGATTACGCGGATTTCACAAAATGATTGTAGATGGTCGACTAGAGTTAATTTTGATTGTAGCGCTCTAGAATCAATGCTTAAGGCATGACACTCTAAGATACGAAGAAAAGTTTGGTTGTGCTGAAGATTTTTCAGTGACTTTTTTTCAGTATGCCACATTGGTGTTCCGCTAAGAATAAGGCGGAAACTTGCACTAACCAGCCAGACTTGCTCCTCTAATTTTTTTTTTAAATTTCTTTATTAAAGTGATACTTGCTTCTCTGAGATAGACACATACGCTACTACTTAGGGCGCGTGATTACTTTTTCTTTGTTAATCTTTGTCGGATAAGAAAAAAACTGATGCTGCATTTTAGCAAGTTGTCTACTCATCTGTAAAAACCAAAAGTCCCTGATTTCTCCAGGTTTTTTGCAGGTGCTTTACATCAATTTTCAGATAAAAACAAACGTGCCATATATAGACTTTAGCAACAAAATAACGGATTCAAATAAGTAAATACAGGGTTGTTACGAAGATCTCGAAATATTTTCCGCGCCAAATTCGCGCCGACTAAAATTAAATCCAACTGTGTGGTCGTCTTCAGTGTCTTGTACTTGACTCGACTTGAAGAAAACAATCGCAACTTACACTATTTATACTACGCTAGGTACCTAATCTAATCTTATTTGCCTACTTTATTTACCTATACAGTAAATTACTTTATTGTTTAGGTAGAAACTTGAAGAGCCAAGAGCTGCCATTTCCTTGATCCTTATTCAACAGCGCTGTTTGTACCTGTCGGTGGATTTCCAAACTCTCAGCTACATCGAGTTTCCATGGGGAAGAGACATTTCTTAAGATTTTAATATTTGATGCCGTAATTGGGTGATCCTTATACACATGCTCTGCTACCTTAGATCTAAATTCGTAATGTAATCCCTTATCGTTTTCTCTTTTCGCCTTACTCACTTCCGCCATATGTTCCTTGAACCTTATATCTAATGATCTTTTTGTTTGGCCTACATAGAAAGGATCTACCCAGGATTTTGGAAGCGATAAACAACGTGCATAAGGACATCAAATTTACCTTCGAAGAGGAAAAAGAAGGTAAACTACCTTTCTTGGATCTACTAGTCATCAGGGAAGCAAATACAACATTGAGCCTCGAAATCTACAGGAAGCCCACGAACACCATGAGAGTCATCCCATATACATCGAACCATTCGTACCAACATAAAATGGCAGCATTTCATCACATGATCCACAGGATGCAGACGATACCCCTGAGTGAAGAAGGAAAAACGAAGGAACTACAATACATCTTGGAAACAGCGAAGATCAACGGATACCAGGAGAGGACTATACGAGCGATCATCAACAAGAAGGAAAGGAACCTACGACGAAATGGACATACAACGCTGACACCGATAGAGGAGCCGCTGAAAAGAGTTTCGGTCCCATATGATAAACACATCACCAACCAGCTACGCCCTCGACTAAGGAAATTCGGCATCGATCTAGTATTCTCCAGTAGAAGCAACCAACTCAAGTCTCTATTGGGTTCAACGAAGGATAAAGTAGAAATGTTGAATAAGGCAGGCGTTTATAAGATAAGTTGTTCCCAATGTGAAAAAATCTATGTAGGCCAAACAAAAGATCATTAGATATAAGGTTCAAGGAACATATGGCGGAAGTGAGTAAGGCGAAAAGAGAAAACGATAAGGGATTACATTACGAATTTAGATCTAAGGTAGCAGAGCATGTGTATAAGGAAAATCACCCAATTACGGCATCAAATATTAAAATCTTAAGAAATGTCTCTTCCCCATGGAAACTCGATGTAGCTGAGAGTTTGGAAATCCACCGACAGGTACAAACAGCGCTGTTGAATAAGGATCAAGGAAATGGCAGCTCTTGGCTCTTCAAGTTTCTACCTAAACAATAAAGTAATTTACTGTATAGGTAAATAAAGTAGGCAAATAAGATTAGATTAGGTACCTAGCGTAGTATAAATAGTGTAAGTTGCGATTGTTTTCTTCAAGTCGAGTCAAGTACAAGACACTGAAGACGACCACACAGTTGTGGTCGAAATACGTATCTGCAAAGATAACGAAAATTAACTGGTGGAATTAAATGGACAGTACTTAATTCGTCTTAGACGGTTCAATCACTTAGTTTTTCACAAGTTTTTTGCATCTAGCGCTATAACTCCGTTATTAGTGGAATTCAAACAACACATTTTGAAATTCAGTTTCTGGGATGAGTTATTGATAAACTACTAAATGATCGAACCCAGAATACTAAATGATCCTTATTTCTATGAACATCGCTTTATACAGAAGATGATGGTTTTCGCATCTTTCGTTGTGGGATTTTCGATGATCACACTTTAAAAATTCGGCCCAAGATTCATAGATATACAAAGAATGTTCGGGCCAAATTTGATTATCATTGATTGTTACTTAATTTGAAAACAACAAGAAAAAATCGCCAAAGCTGTCATATCTAACTTAGTTCCTCAAGTTTCGTTAAATGCAATCCAGTTAAATTGAAGCAGAAATCTCTTCGGAAAATTTAGAAGAGTATTTTCAGAAATTTCAGCAGGTATTTAGTCGGGAATGTTTGAGGAAATTCTTGCACCTTTAATTCATGTAAAAACTCCTACAGGAGCTCACCCGGTAAATCCGAACAGATTTACTATGGTAATTTTTCAAAGAATTTTTATTGAAGAGCTTGAGCTTGAGCTTGATTGACTGCTCGTAGTTGCTACTCCATTATGACCAGATCAGCTGTTCTTGCACAGGGAACCAACAGATGTTTGCTTGGGACTAGCACACATCTTCAATGTACAAGTACTGGTGATCTCATTTGTTAGGTCATACTGGCGCCTGCCACGTCAGAATGCAAGTCAATGTAGGGAAGGGGAGGAAATGATGATGCAATCACTCGCCCACTGCAAGCCGAATATACCTCTGCACTTGCCACGAGTTCATGCGGAATTTGTTGAAATTTCTGGGTTAGGTTGGAGAGGCAGAGGTCCGTCTTGGTTAACGAGCTGCCAATGTGATAGATAGGAGAAGGTAACTGATGGAATTTCTAATTGGATGTAGGAAACGAGCTCTATAAGTTCATTTCCAATTCTAGCAGATTACTGTTAGAATACTCAAATTGAAGGTATAGGAATAGTAATGGAAACGGTATGGAAGTCCATTTCCAGTTCTAGCGATTGCTAGAACATGAGAAATAAAGAGAAAGATACAAAGTAGGAGAATGGAACGGACCTGGGATTGAATTCACGACCTCCTGCGTATGAGGCAGAAGCAGTAGCCATATGACTACCAAGCCCGCTTCGAAACAAGAGAGACCACGCACTGAACTGATTATTTTTATTACCGGCCGCGCAATGCAGAACACAATAATTCGGCCGACCGCGCGATCGTTCTGCTGTCCGAAACAAGAGAGATCATGCACTGAACTGATTATTTTTATTACCGGCCGCGCAATGCAGAACACAATAATTCGGCCGACCGCGCGATCGTTCTGCTATCCGAAACATGAGAGATCACGCACTGAACTAATTATTTTTATTACCGGCCGCGCAATGCAGAACACAATAATTCGGCCGACCGCGCGATCGTTCTGCTGTCCGAAACATGAGAGATCACGCACTGAACTCGTCTTAAGTTTGTTATGTATAAGAGATAGAAACTCGGGATATTCCGCAAAGTTGCTCGTATTAACATTTGCTACAACTTTACGGAAGACACTACGTGTATATCTCATTCTGGTGGAAAAATAATTTTCTCAACTCACTTTTAGGTGGATTAATCATCAACCTCTTTTTATCGAAAGATGCGCTCCTAAATATCTTGAAACTTCTGTCCAAAATCAACACTTTTCGAGTTTTTGTATTTCGATCGTGAAAATGACGAAATAAAACCTGTTCGTTGTCTCATACTAGGTGTTAAATTTTCAATCAGTGAAGTCAAGTTTGTGTGGTAAAAATTTGGTGAAAAAATGAACATATGGGATTTTGAGATTATCGATCTTTTTTCAGTGTAAAATAATTGTTTTGACCAGTGTAATATTTTGTACATAAAGCCCTTTTAGTCCCCTACAATTTATTCTCAGGCAATGAACGGTTTTCGAGTTACAATGTTTTTAATTAATTTGCTCGAAAACACATACGACCTTTTTATAAATTACTCGATGGTCGATTTTTTTAAAAATTGGAATGGTCGATCTCCTACACCAAAAAAATGTGACAAGCTTCAATCGAATCCACTATCATCAAATTTGGTCAATGTGTCATTTTGCGTGGAATCCGTCAACTTTATGAATTGCTTCAGAATTTCCCTCAGGAATTCATTCGGAACTTCCTCCAGGATATCAATCGGATTTTTCTTACAAAAACTATAGAAAACACCTCAAGGTTCCGGAAATTCCTTTAAAAATGCGTTTGCAATTCCTTTACGAATTTCTTTGGAAATTTGTTTAAGAATTCTTTCTTTAGGATTTTAGGATTTTAATTCAGTAATTTCTTTAAAGGAACTTTAGAAGACTTCTTAAGGAATTGTTCCGTATACATGTTTGAGAATTTCTTCGGGAATTCCTTCAGAATTTCTAACAAAAAAATCCATCAGAAAATCCATTGGAAACTGCTTTTCAAAAATTCGTTCGTAAACACAGTTGATGCAATAGCATGAGAATCCTAGGTCCACGGCGTTAGGCATAACGGACCTTAGCCTTAGGCATAACATTAGGCGTAATGGATAATAGGCATAATTATGTTGTGGGCTGTTTTGGGGCATTTTATACTTAAAATCCTTTATGCCTAACGTACATTAATAACTAACGGGATTAACCCGAGATTCCTAATGTCGCTCCCGTTCGCGTGACTAAACTTTTAGTTTGCCTGGACCTAGCTGCCAAGGTACCGGTATTTTAAGTGTTAAACCGATGTAGATGATGAAATCAAGCATGCACTACAAAAAATGCTTCGGATATTCTTTTGAATTTCGTTGTTTTTTTTTAGAAACACATTCGGAAGGAAAAACTTGAATATCCATAGGAATTGCCTTCGGGAATTCATACGGAAATTGTTTCCTTTGAACTTTGGAATTATTTTGTGCAAGTCGTTCGAGAATACCTTTAGAAAATCCATTGGCGATTTCTTCGAAAATTCCTTTGGCAAAAATCCTTCACAAATCCCTTTAGGGCGATGACATACTGACGATGCGGAACGCGTCCAAGCACTCATAAGGCAGAACATCAGCAAGAGAAATTCTTTTGTGAGTATGTCATCGGTCTTAGACTTTTTAAACACCCTTTAAGTTCCCTTTCGGAAATTCCTTAAAAAATCCATACGAAAATTCGTCCAGAAATTCCTTGGGAAATTGACCCAGAAATTGCTTCGGAAGTTCCTCCAGGAAATGCCTAGTAAAATCCTTACTAATTTTGTATGTCTTAATACATTTCTGAATAATTTTCAAGGGAATTCTCAAAATAATTTACAAAGAAATCCCTAATTTATTTCCCGAATAAATTCCTAGATTTTGACAGGAATTACTTCAGAAATTTTCCAGGAATTTTTTTTGGCGATGAAAAAGGTTTTCGGCAAAAGGACATGATAATATCTTTAATCTCCTCCTAATCAAACAAACCATAACCGCACCAAGCGGCTTTTTGACTGACTTCAAATATTTTGTTCGCACAAGGAAAACGGATAATCTTTTATGTCAAACCATGCGCACATTTGTAGTAGGATATCCTCAGTTATGACGTTGAACGATGTCCGATGCGATTTGTGATTAATTGAATCTGTTACACGAAAACATTGGCAAAAAAATGGGAATTTTTCATTGGCGCTTGGTGTGATTTGGCAGAACCCCGACCAAATGTAAAAAATGATTTTGCTTAATTTTTGTCGTCCTTTGCCATAAGAAAACAATGGTATTTGCCATAATAGGAACCAAAATTGAGAATAGTGCCACAGCTGGTACATGCATTCCTATTGTGGATTAAGCAATTTTGGGTACTATCACGAATTTTAATGCGGTTTTCACATTTGTTCCAAGGAGCAGGAATCTTCTATTCAGTATGTTTCGGAGTGGAATTAAATTTGATAAAACTAACTCGTCTTATGACAAGTGAGATTCTGGTAGGTTGAATTCAGAATTATAAGAAAATCTGCAGTCCACGGTTGCTTGTTTTTGACATTTTCATAGACAATTACACTCCGTGGCTGTGCGGAACTGCTTCCATAAGTTTGTAGTGGAAGAAAAAATCATTAAATTTTATACACCTGCACAATCTACAGATGTATCCAAACATTGCCACAACAAGAGCTCACGCTCTGCTGCAGCGGGATGACACTATAATTTGTGCCACACCGAAGCATTAGCGGAAAGGTTGGTTTCAAGCAATTTACGGTAGACGAAAACTATATGTCTACAAAAACGCAGTGCCAATGCAGAAGGTGAGCCGAAAAAAAAGCGCACCTCCACTTAAGTGAACGAGCGTATAGGGGAAAGGACATTTTCGGCTGACGACTGCAAAAAACGGTTATTTATTTCCGTTCCAAATATGTTACTCCAATATTTTGAGTTCTATAAAAATCACATTTCATTCGTTGGTTTTCGAGCTTTTGCATGAAATGAGAGCCCTGCCAGAACAACATATCGTTACCCTATATATAAACAAACTGGTCGCGCTCCAACGCGGGTGACGATTTACTGACGATGATTGAGAAACCTGTTGATATAGCGGCCTAGGTGGTATCTGGGTTGTGTATTACTGTACTACATTACTCTGTAATAGTTGTTGATTCAATCAATCGCAAAAATGAATGAGCAATTGGTAACAAGTGTAAACTGTAAACTCTCTTTCATTTATGTAGCACATTCCTCACTGCAGTTTGTAATGACGGAGATAAAAGTTCAGTTTGTCATTTTGTTTAACTAACAAATAATTAATTTTAAATACACCTGAAGTTCCCTGTTCGCACCTATTTCGGTCTCAGAAGTAGGTATAAAGAACAAAAAGTACTAATTTTTGCATGCTGTTTGCTAGTTGAAATGACTTTTCAGCACTATTAAGTCCAACAATGCTACAAAAACCGCAATTAAAAACCACAAACATAATTTTTATTGATGTCACGATGCGACCTACGGCTACCGGCCATGAGTTGCACACCTACCTTGGAAAGTAAGAATTACTGCTGCTAGTTCTCTACGTTTGTATTCGGTATGACGCTACTATGGTGTGGTGCGCAATTAGACAACACTACGCAGCCTGGCGGATGGAAGTAGACAGTGTGCCCGGTGGGAAGCGACGGAAGATCATTCCCATCACGCGCGTGGCACCTCTCTTAGCAAATACGCGTATGGAAACCCACGTGGCACTTTATTAGCAGCACTTGGCAGCACTAATTGCCTCGAACCGATGCGATGAAGCGCTATATCGTCTGCCGACGCCACCGCCACCACCACCGGACGACAGGGGAGTAGATAGGATACACTTTGTGTTGATCTGCGCAGTGGGGAGTGGGGTGCAGATAGCCAAAACACCTTCGCTCAGCACTGTTTCTTCTCTGTTCACTTTCGCACCTTTACTCTGGACGAGAATCACAACCAATAGCAGGCAAGTGCTGCAACGTATCACACAACAGGTTTGTACACGCCACTACACATTGGGAAACATATAAAAACCGATAAAATTTTATAAATTTAATGTTGAAAAAAATATTTTTGAAGAGAATTTTTGGAAATTTGAGGAAACAATATCTTTTTTGGACACGTATAATTTGCTAATAACACTTTCAATTCACGCTAATGGTGCTGGAATTGTGGTATTTAATAAAATTACGTTAACTATCCATTGACCCTCCCAGTTTTTAAATAGTGGCATTGATTTCCATGTTTTTCTCCGTTGTGTATAGCAAGATCGAGCAATTAATCGGAAAAACGAACGGCGAACCATGGACGGTCCGTATTTACGATTCTCGGTTAATTTGCTCACCTTGTTTGGCCTATGACGCACTCAATTTTCCTTATTCATTATATACTTCCATCACAGGGCATTTCACTTTTCATCTAGCAATTCATTTTTCGCTTTTGGAGCATCATCATTGTGCGCGTCAGAGAGTTGAGATAGTAATCTATACTGAACGAACGATTCAATCACCTTTTGCTGGCCGTCTGCCCGGTGATTCGTATTTTTTGTTTCAGTTGGTTGAAAAACTGGCTGCTGCTGCTGGATTCAGTGGCGATCGGCTCTGTGCTGATGTGTATAACGATTTCGATTATGAAATACTATGCGACAACTGATTCCCTGAAAACGATACAAAAAGAAAAACGAAAATAATTAATTTTGCGGCGTAATCAAGCGGAGGGAGAAAATTTCACCAATGCTAGCAATAAATCTTAAAAATCGACTGGAAAATTTGTAAAAATGATTTAGTTGGTGAGAACAACGATGGCGCCAAGCCGCCAGCTATTGAAAATGATGGAGTACCACTCAGCTCAGCGCGATTCGGTAGCCTTTAGAGATGATAGCGTGCGTTCAACCATTCACCAGTCCGAGAGAAATGGGTTAAGTGGAGTAGCACTTGCACTTTAATCCCAACTAATCTCAGAGTAGAACGAACTATTACTGGTAGCGTAAACAAATATATTTTTTTAATCTTTTCCAATTAATCAACGCCTTTTATCGATATTTCTATGATAATTATATAGGGGAACTGCTCATGGAATTCATGTCATGGCTCCGATATTCATCCCAATTTAATTTGTTTCTTATTTTTGTCATTTTTTCAGCAGTGAGTACGCACGTTGACAGAAAGAAGCAACGAAATTGGTGATGTTTTTTTTTCGATGTGATGAATATATGTTCAGTGAGGGACAGTTCCCCTATTTCCTTAAGGGGGCTTCAACCAAATGAGCTCAAAATCATACCATAGTTATTTTTTCTCGGTTATATGAAAGGCACGTAGTTGAAATTTTGTATTGTTATTAGAAAAGGTTTATTAATGATGACCAATGTGTTTAAAGGTCAAAAGGGGGAGGAGAGGCATCCATAAATGGTGGCCCGTTGATGGTGACTTAACCTGCTTACAGAAGTTCCACAGTTCATAAAAAATATATGATACATAAAATCAAAACATTTTCTTATTCTATAGACTTTTCTGCATCACTATAACCAGAACGGCAAAAAAATAGAAAGTTATGATTGACAAAACTCAATAAAATCGATTTCCGAATCAATTAACATTTTCTCATGTGGTGTGAAAAATAGTTGTGTTGCATAATGCTACCAGATGTGGCATAGCAACAAAAATTCCATCGTCAAGGTTTTGCAGCATGGGCCAGAACACCAAAGTTCAATCGTCCATGATGCAAATACCAACGACGCATAGTTCTCAAGCTCAATTTTAGCCTTCTCAAATTTCACCATTATCCGCAGTTCACGACGGGTTGTCGACTGCAATAAATTCTGAATACATCTGGTTACCATGCACCTCCGATTCTCTCTTTCATTCTCTTTCTCCTGAAACACAGTATGTATGATTTACCAACAAGTATCAATAATTGAATTTTGTAGCCCATCAAGAATCAAGAAAGAATCAATAATTGAATAAAGTAATTGATTCACAACGTAACCTACGTGTCGTGTACAGTGTACACTCCCGATGACCGCCACAGTTTACCCCAACCAGTACACTCATAAATGTGCAAAATTTCTACTGCGTACCTCTCATACAAGTGACGAACAAATTCTTCAAAAACTAGCATGATTTTGACCTCACAAGGTAGAAGCTTCTTTCAAATGGATTAATACGTAGAAATTATCGTAACAGTTTGTTGAACGCATCATATTGTTGTAATAGTTTGTTATTATTACCTTGGTCCTCCTTGTTATGCATAAATTGTGTGGTTTAGAATAATTTGGCCGAACGCCATTTGTTCTAACAGTTCAAATATGTTTCCTTATATCATTTCCTTGTGGGAGGTGATAAATGATAAGTGCGAAATGAGAAGTGATTAATGTAGAATAAAAAAGTGAGATGTTCAAGGTGAATAGTGAGAAGGGAGAGTGATTATTTGGAAGTGAAAATGAGATTTTCGAAGTAAATAGTGAGAAGTGAGAAATGAAGAGCGAGTGGTGATAAGTGAGAGGTAATAGATTAGAAGTGAAGGTGAGAAATAATTGGTGAGTAGTGCGAAATGAAAAGCGAGAGGTGAAAAGTGAACAATGTAAGGAAAAGGGAAGAATGGAGAAGGAAGAAGAAAAACCATTATTGAACCACTTAGCGGTGGATTTTTCATTCGTTCCAAAGGGATGAGAAGCATATAAGGAAATTCCATCAGACCGGAAACAATGGGACAGGATTGTCCGATGCAGCTGTCGAAAGCAAGTAGGTAAGGGTGCCCGAAAAATGAGTGAGTTATTTGCACGGGTATTGTGCATAAAAAATATATTTTGACCATAATTTCGAAGCCCATAGTCCAATCTGACCAATTTTCAATAAGATAGGATTCTTCGTCGATTACAACTGCGCGAAATTTGGTTAAGGATAAGTGCTTTAACCGATTCAATACGGATGGGTCATATATGACCCAAGACAAAATCATCTGTCAAAAATCAGTTTTAAGAGATAAAGCCTTACTTTCTTCAGGAAAATTTTTTACAATTAACTGTCCATCAACTGTAACATCCAGGCAAATATTGCCCAGGTCAGGTTACTGGCACTAGGATGAAATGAGGCTACACCATTTTTTACTACATTCTGGTTAAATAATTGAAATTGAAATGCTTTATGATAATATCCCACGCCTGTCCAGCGATATAACAGATCTTTTCCAATACCTACGATACTCCAAACAGTTCTTGAACTCAGATCTTAATATTCAAATCGGTCAACAAAAAGATCTACGATGTCCCCACCAGTTTTATGAGTTGTAATAGCTCCAGGGTTCCTCATTACCATTACCATTATAGACAGACTAGAGAATTCGTTAGACATCTACGACACTCCAAACTCTCCTTGAGGTCAGCTCCTTATATTTAAATCAATCAACATGAAGATCTTCGATGTCCCTACTAGTTTTATGAGTTGGAAAAGCTCCAGGGTTCCTCATTACACCCTTACAGATACACTAAAGAATTCGTTCGACATCTATGACACTCCAAACTCTTCTTTAGCTCAGATCTTAATATTGAAATCAATCAACATGAAGATTTTTGATGTCCCCACTAGTTTTATGAGTTGGAATAGCTCCAGGGTTCCTCATTGCACCATTATAGACACACTAGAGAATTCGTTCTACATCTATGACACTCCAAACTCTTTTTGAGCTCAGATCTATTGAAATCAATCAACATGAAGATCTTCGATGTCCCTACTAGTTTTATGAGTTGGAATAGCTCCAGGGTTCCTCATTACACCCTTACAGATACACTAGAGAATTCGTTCGACGTCTATGACACTCCAAACTCTCCTTGAGCTCAGATCTTAATATTGAAATCAATCAACATGAAGATCTTCGATGTCCCTACTAGTCATCTACGACACTCCAAACTCTCCTTGAGATCAGATCTTAATATTCAAATCGAAAAACATGATCTTCTATCTTCTATGTCCCCACTAGTTTTATTAGTTGGAATTGCTCCACGGTACCTCGTAACACCATGACAGACACACCACATAATTCGTTCGACATTTACGACACTCCAAACTGTTCTTGAGTACAGATCTTAATATCCAAATTGTTCAACATGATGATTTTTGATGTCCCCACTAGTTTTATGAGTTGGAATTGCTGTAGGGTTCCTCATTACACTGTTACAGACACACCACAGAATTCGTTCGATATATACGACACTCCAAACTGTCCTAGAGTTATTTATTTATTTATTTATTTATTCAGACTAAGGCCGAAGTGGCCTGTGCGGTATATAAGAGTCTCCTCCATTCGGCTCGGTCCATGGCTACACGTCGCCAACCACGCAGTCTACGGAGGGTCCGCAAGTCATCTTCCACCTGATCGATCCACCTTGCTCGCTGCGCACCTCGCCTTCGTGTGCCCGTCGGATCGTTGTCGAGAACCATTTTCACCGGGTTACTGTCCGACATTCTGGCTACGTGCCCGGCCCATCGCAGTCGTCCGATTTTCGCGGTGTGAACGATGGATGGTTCTCCCAACAGCTGATGCAATTCGTGGTTCATTCGCCTCCTCCACGTACCGTCCGCCATCTGCACCCCACCATAGATGGTACGCAGCACTTTCCTTTCGAAAACTCCAAGTGCGCGTTGGTCCTCCACGAGCATCGTCCAGGTCTCGTGTCCGTAGAGGACTACCGGTCTAATGAGCGTTTTGTAGATTGTCAGTTTGGTACGGCGGCGAACTCTATTCGATCGGAGCGTCTTGCGGAGTCCAAAGTACGTACGATTTCCAGCCACTATGCGTCTCCGAATTTCTCTGCTGGTGTCATTTTCGGCAGTCACCAGTGAGCCCAAATACACAAATTCTTCTACCACTTCGATTTCGTCACCACCGATGAAAACTCGCGGTGGGTGGCTCACATTGTCTTCTCTTGAACCTCTTCCTATCATGTACTTCGTCTTCGACGTGTTGATGACTAGTCCGATCCGCTTAGCTTCCCTCTTCAGTCTGATGTAGGCTTCCTCCATCTTCTCAAAGTTACGTGCCATAATATCTATGTCGTCAGCGAAACCAAATAGCTGGACGGACTTATTGAAAATTGTACCACTCGTGTTAATCCCTGCTCTTCGTATTACCCCTTCCAAAGCGATGTTGAATAGCAAACACGAAAGACCATCACCTTGCCGTAACCCTCTGCGGGTTTCGAAGGGACTCGAGAATGCCCCTGAAACTCGAACTACGCACATCACCCGATCCATCGTCGCCTTGATCAACCGTATCAGTTTATCCGGAAAACCGTGTTCGTGCATTAGCTGCCATAGCTGGTCCCGATCGATTGTATCATATGCGGCTTTGAAGTCGATGAATAGATGATGTGTGGGCACGTTGTATTCGCGGCATTTCTGCAGTACTTGGCGAATGGCGAACACCTGGTCCGTGGTGGAGCGTTCACCCATAAAACCCGCCTGGTACTGCTTCACGAACTCCCTTGCAGTTGGTGCTAGTCGACGGCATAAAATTTGGGAGAGTACCTTGTAGGCGGCGTTCAGCAATGTGATTTCGCGGTAGTTGCTACAATCCAGCTTATCGCCCTTTTTGTAGATGGGACACACGACACCTTCCATCCACTCCTGCGGCAAAACTTCCTCCTCCCAAATCTTGGTAATGACCGAGTGCAGCGCTCTAGCCAGTGCCTCACCACCGTGTTTAAATAGGTCTACTGGTAGTTGGTCAACCCCAGGGGCTTTGTTGTTCTTCAACCGGCCAATCTCCTCCTGGATTTCCCGGAGATTCGGAGCCGGTAAGATTATATCCTGCGCGCGTTCTCCCAGGTCCATCACCATACCGCCATCTTCGTCTGCCACATCGCCATTCAGGTGTTCTTCGTAGTGCTGCCGCCACCTTTGGATCACCTCACGCTCGTTCGTAAGAAGGTTCCCGTTTATGTCCTTACACATATCAGGCTTTGGCACGTGGCTATTACGTGAACGGTTTAACTTCTCATAGAACTTTCGTGTCCTAGAGTACAGATCTGAATATTCAAAACGATCGATATGGAGATTATCGATGCCTCAACTATTTTTGTGAGTTGTAATAGCTATATGGGATTTCGTTACACCATTATAGACACAACACAGATAAGTGAGTTTTTTTGTGCACACACACACATACACACAGACATCACCTCAATTCGTCGACCAGAGTCGATTGGCATATAACGCTATGGGTCTCCACGTATCAATACTTAGTATACCAGAAAGGCAAAAAAAAGAAAGATAGGAGACGGGAGAAAGAAAGAGAGAGGAAGGGAAGAAGGCAGAAGAAAAGGAAAAGAAGGGTAAAAGAATTATGAAGAAAAAGGAACAAGGAAGAAGAAAGGAAATAGAAGGAAGAAATAATATAGAAGGAGAAGGAAGGAAGAAGACAGAATAAAGAAGGCAGAAGAAAGAAAAAGAAAAAAAATGAATATCGATGAAAAGGAAAGAAGAAAGAAAAAAAGAATGGAGGAGAAAAAATAAGAAATTAAGAACTGAAGTTAAAACTAATTTCCCACTTTTCAATGGATTTCACTTTAACTCATTCCTTACTTCTCACGTCTGACTACTCACACCTCATTCCTAATTCTTTACTTCTCAGTTTTCGATTCTCATTTCTCACTTCTCACTGCTTAATTTTTGCTTTATTTTTTGTATGTAATGAACGGAGTATGAGAAGTATGGTGTCCGCAAAGTGCGATGGCTCACTCCTCAGCGATACGATTCACACTTAGGATTTTCGGTTCGGGTTTACATCTGGCATATGATGCGTTTCGGGTCTGCAAAGCAGATATGCCTGCATAGTAGTTTTCTTTGTTCTTTATTCGTTTTCGGGCCTAAGATGAGGCAAACTTGAAGACTCAAACAATCGCTTTTGTGAAGGCAAGCTAGTTAGACCAGCCGATTGTGAATAAGACTAGTGGTAGAAGTTTGGGAATACCAATTTTGGAATATAGTCTTGAAAATTATAGTTTGATCTACGTTACAATCGTCTAAATTAGTGAAAGAGGGAAATGAACCTTAAGCCTAAATAAATAATGTGTTTTTGGAAAATCTAACAAATAAATATATTTATATATATTATATAATATATATCGATATATCGTTGTTGGGTAACTTTTCCTTTATTCTTCTTTTGGCTTTTGAAAACTCCAAGTGCCACGGAGGTTTTGCGGTGACGGATCTGAAGTTCTTCGCCAATGTGGTTATCAGCATCCGATGAAGGTGTGAGAAGGCTCCCGAGACTCATCGTAGTAGGGCTCACCAACTTTCTCTCGGGCTATGATCATCTCACGACCGGAAGCATCTGAGTTATCCGCATCTCACGACACCCTCAGACGTCCGCTCCGACAGTCGTAGTCAGGACGTTTGGTCATCCAAGTACAGAACTCAGTCCACTAAGCTGTCTGCTCTGGCCCATACTGCTGATAGCTCTAGCTCGCACTCTCCGGATCCTCGATGCTGAGTCGTCGAAGCTAGCCATATCGTAATCAAAATTCGCAAGATGTTAAACAAAAATCTCTTATTTTCTTACGCTACATGACAAAAGAACTGACTTGTGAAAAATATATCGTGTAAAATCGTAGAAAAATCCTTCAAGTAATTAGTCTACCACCCCTAATAGGTGGAGTAACACAAATCAACGCTAATAGTGTGGCCTAAACGAGTTATCAATTATGAAGAAAAACATTTCAAATCAAATTATATTGAATTCATGCTTTAATTATGATGTCAAACTTTGCCCGGGCACTGGAATGACACTTCTGCAACAACAAAGTCTGTATTTGAAAAAAGCAAGACACATTGATTATATTTCTTCAATTCAAGACTAATAACGATGCCGGCCACGTCGTCGTCACAGCCAATTCAGAATTAGAGGAAAAAAAATAGTTCGACACACACTGCTACAAGAGCCCGATGAATCCTCTGCATCTTCATGAGCACCACTGGAAAGGAATAATAGGTTAGTTGGTAAGCGGTTGAATTCTACTTTCTAACAACGCTGTCTGTTCGAAAACAAAGCCGTGTTTCATTCTGCCATTGAAAGATTGGAAATCAAGCAAATGCCATCTAATTTCGATCTTTAATTATTTTTCATGAAGTCATTTTTCAATCAGCAAACAAAATAATGGAATTCAGGGTTATCAGAGAAACAGAATAATTAAACTGTATCACCGCATCGCGCATAGAAATTCCATTCTCATTCATCATTCGCCATTTCACCGAAAATCACATCACTGGCCAAATCGACTTTGATGGATTGTCGTGAATCACCGCTCATTTCATGGAACAGATCATAATTCGAAGCGCGTGGCTTATGGTAGAAGAAAACCTTATCAGTTAACAGTCACCGCCACCAGGCACTATATGTAGGTATTTACGGATAGTAAACAAAGTTTTTTTTCTGGCACCGACAAGCTTCAGGGCTTATCACGAATTGTCAAGTGGCAAACAGTTATGCGTGTTCTTATGTTTACTCAGTTGTTATGGGCAATAAATCTGTTCAATCAAAGTGGAAGTACAAGTACCTTTGATCTTCCGCGTGAGAACATTTGACTTAATTAAATCATTAATTGACATGTATGTTCTTGCTTATCAAGTAGGGCGCATTTTTTCGTCTTCGTAATAATGGTACGTGGGACTGATTCGAGTGAATATTGCCATCTAATTACTTTATTAAGTTTTTCTTTTCTCTTTCACTGGCATTGCAATATTGCATTCTCTACACCTTTTCCGTCTCACAGATTGCTTTCATCAATTCCATTTTCTAACATATTTGTACACCATGTCGTTTGCGCGAAATTTTCTAGACAAAACCGGGGATAGAACCCATCAGCCTCCAAGCACTACTATTGTAAAAATTACAATTTCAAAGATTCTCATTTTTAATTGTACGAAAATGTTTGAATGTAAATTGCAAAGTTTTAGGTCGACATGAAAAGAATTACTTTGTTTAAATGTCCACTTGAGTCTCGCATTATCTAAAGCAATGATTAAATTTTCTGTTAGCTTTTGGTCACTTCACATCGCGATTTCATGTTTATCTGAAAAATTGAACTTGTTCCGTTATTGAGAATTAATTTTGCGATTAAATGTCGGTTCTAAAATTCCTTGATAGCCAACTTTGCAAGATAAGATTATATCAACAGGTAAACCACGAAACGGATTCAAAGAATGCGCAATTGAATAACACAATAAACTGACCAACTCATTATCGAACGATAATAGCTACACAGTCAGCTCATAGAAACCCCATACTACCCCCGGACAAGAATCAATTGCCACAAGTTTAATTGATTTCACCTCACGAATTGTCTTCGTTGAATATGGGCAATGTTTTTTTCGTTTAGATCAGACGTGTGATTCAACTTGTGTGCCAGCAAATCAGCTTTGATTTGAAAACATTCGAGACGTATTTTACTATTTATCACACATGCTAGATTTTTTAATGTGTTATCAGAAGAACGCTGATTCACTGGTCGAGAGAACTACATTAGAGAACACTTCAATTTTCAAACAGAAAAATCATTCACGATTCTTTGGCTAATCAGCTTTGATAAGCGCCGCCCACTACCTATGTAGGATTTCATCTCATCCGAAAAAGAAGCAATGGTAAGAAACTTGATTTTTTTTTCTTATTTTTGTGATTTTTTCAGCAGTGAGCAGGCATGTTAGTAAAAAGAATCGACGATATTGGTGATGTACTTCTTTGTTTCGCGGTTAGATGATGAGATGGAAAACGGAATTCCCCTAGATAAAATAAAATCAAACACACCTTCCATTTGAATAAGTGTATAAGTAGAATTATTTGCGGAATTATTAACCAAAACAAAAGTGCACCTAGAAATCCTTGCTATTATTGCACTGCCAAAGAAGACAGCACCCGAATAGCACACTATTTGTTTTGGATGGACTGTTTTTCCTTTTTATTGTGAACGAAACGAAAAAAATTCAAAGTAAACCTTCCAACAGTGCTAAAAAACTCAAACTTACGGTTACGGTGTTCGGGTCATATTGACCCGGATTTTACTCTCAGGCATTTCTCAATCAAATTCACATGTTTATAATTTATATACAATTTGGTTGTTAGGATTGAAAAAAAAGTTTAACACGAGAATCGAACTCGAGTCCACTGGGTGAGATCCCAACGCGCTGCTCCTCGGCTATCATTGCTTCTTGGACACGGAATAGTCTAATCTCGAATTCGTTTTTGAAAAGTTCCAACCTAGGTTGGAATCAGTTCCAACCTAAATGCTGTCAAAACGGTTCGAACAAGGTTCGCACTAGTTCCAACCCCAAATCTGTCGGGTTCCCACTGTATTTTTTTTTTTTTTTTTTTTTAACTAATTTTATTTGCTAATTATCTAATACATGCATTCATCTCTTAGACTAGGTGTTCCGTGTTTTCTTAACACTATCATCCTTATTTGCTATGTTACGCTTTTAGTTATTATTAATACATTTCAATTGCCTCTGGCAGTTAGAATTTTTCCTCTGGTTAAATTGAACCATGTAGGAATTACAATGTTTTCAACTTAAACTAAACTTAACCTATTTTATACTAAGGGTACAAGGAGTTAATCGTTGCAATAGAAGATTGCAACGATTTTTATCTAAAATTGAAATTATTTTGTTGGACATTTGTTGCAATGTCTCAATATTAGAAATTCTATGAAGTTCATTGGTACTATACCACGGAGGCAACTTCAGAATCATTTTCAACATTTTATTTTGAATCCTCTGGAGTGCCTTCTTTCTGGTATTGAAGCAACTAGCCCATATTGGCACAGCATACAACATGGCAGGTCTAAAAATTTGTTTGTAAATCAAAAGTTTGTTCTTAAGACAAAGTTTTGATTTTCTGTAGTGGATAGTGAATATAGGCACTTAATATATTTGTTACATTTGGCTTGAAGGCCTTCAATGTGATTTTTAAAAGTTAATTTTTGATCTAGCAGAAGTCCTAAATATTTAGCTTCGCTAGACCAATTAATTGGAACCCCATTCATAGTGACAATATGTCTGCTAGAAGGTTTCAAATAAGAAGCTCTCGGCTTATGTGGGAAAATTATAAGCTGAGTTTTGGAAGCATTCGGGGAAATTTTCCATTTTCGAAATTCCAATATCCAAACTTTTTTGCAATCTACTACAAATGACACGAAGGCTTCGCCCTTTGGCTGAAAGGCCCGTGTCAACTGCAAACAAAGATTTTTGACACCATGGTAGTAAATCAGGTAAGTCAGAAGTAAAAATGTTATACAATATGGGCCCCAGTATGCTGCCTTGGGGACACCAGCCCTTACAGGTAATCTATCAGATTTAGTATTCTGATAGTTTACCTGCAGCGAAACGATCTGATAAATAATTTTGGATCAGTTTAATGATGTACAGAGGAAAATTAAAATTCATCAATTTTACAATCAAACCTTCATGCCAAACACTGTCAAATGCTTTCTCTATATCAAGAAGAGCAACTCCAGTCGAATATCCTTCAGATTTGTTGAGCCGAATTAAGTTCGTAACTCTTAATAACTGATGAGTGGTTGAATGCCCATGGCGAAAACCAAATTGCTCATCAGCAAAAATAGAATTGTCATTAATATGAACCATCATTCTATTTAATCTTTTCAAACAGTTTGCTTATTGAAGAAAGCAAACTGATTGGGCGATAACTAGAAGCCTCAGCTGGATTTTTGTCCGGCTTCAAAATTGGAACAACTTTGGCGTTTTTCCATTTATCTGGAAAGTATGCCAATTGAAAACATTTGTTAAATAAATTAACCAAAAAGGATAAAGAGCTCTCAGGAAGTTTTTTGATAAGTAGGTATGTAGAAAATACCATCATCACCCGGGGCTTTCATATTTTTAAATTTTCTAGTAATAGATCTCACTTCATCCAAATTGGTTCCCAACGAAGGGTCAAAAACATTCTCTTGATTGAGAATGTCTTCGAAGCTCCGTGTAACCTGATCCTCAATTGGACTAGTGAGACCTAGACTAAAATTATGGGCACTCTCGAACTGCTGAGCAAGTTTTTGAGCCTTTTCGCCATTTGTTAATAAAATTTTATTTCCCTCTTTAAGCGCTGGAATTGGCTTTTGAGGTTTTTAAGAATTTTGTTAATTTCAAAGGGTTTCGAACTGGGATCCAACTTCGAGACATTATTCTCAAAGTTGGTATTTCTCAGAATAGCGAAACGTTTTTAATTTCATTTTGCAAATCTCGCCAAATAACTTTCAACGCGGGATCGCGAGTTCTTTAGTATTGCCTTCTTCTCACATTTTAAGACGGATCAGTAGCTGAAGATCGTCGTCAATAATAATGGAGTTGAATTTAACTTCACATTTCGGAATTGCAATGCCTCTGGCTTCGACAATTAAATTTGTCAAAGATACGAGAGCATTATCAATATCACTTTTGGTATCGAGAGGAATATCAACATCAAAATTCCTATCGATATACGTTTTATATAAATCCCAATCAGCTCTATGATAATTAAAAGTAGAGCTGATTGGATTATAAATGGCTTCTTGTGAGATTTCAAATGTCACAGGAAGGTGATCAGAGTCAAAGTCAGCATGAGTTACCAATTGGCCACACAGCTGACTTGAATCCGTTAAAACTAAATCAATTGTAGAAGGATTTCGACTGGAAGAAAAACAAGTTGGTCCATTTGGATATTGAATAGTATAATATCCCGCAGAACAATCTTCAAATAAAATTTTACCATTGGAATTGCTTTGAGCATTATTCCATGGACGGTGTTTAGCATTGAATTCACCAAATATGAAAAATTTGGATTTGTTGCGAGTTAGAATTTGAAGATCAGCTCTCAACAAATTCTTTTGCTGCCCATTGCATTGAAAAGGCAAGTAGGCTGCAATGAAGGAAAATTGTCCAAAATTTGTTTCAACAGAAACTCCCAAGGTTTCAAAAACTTTGGTTTCGAACGAAGAAAGTAATTTATGTTTGATACGTTTATTGATGACAATGGCGACCCCACCACAGGCGCTGTCAAGACGATCATTTCTGTAGATAAAATAATTTGGATCTCTTTTAATGGAGAGTCCTGGTTTTAAATAAGTTTCTATTATAATGGCAATATGCACATTATGAACTGTTAGGAAATTGAATAATTCATCTTCCTTACCCTTTTAAGAGCGTGCATTCCAATTTAGAACTTTCACACAATTATTTGGATCCATTGAAACGGAGTCCGTTAACAATTTTTTGTGTGTACTTTATACCAACCTGAACAGCTTCAGGTATGGTATTTGCTTTGAACATTGCATCAGTCATGTGATGCAATTGTTCAGTTAAACAATCAAAATCGGAAGCAGTCATGCTACCTGAGTCGGCAACATGACCATTATTTTCCGTTGGGACATGGGTATAAACCTCATTTTGAGAAGAGAAATTTTGTCTACCAGCAGCGATGTTTTCATACGTAGGTCACGGTGTGTTTGTCCGAAGAAACTTATTTTCAAAAAATCAGTATCTCTAAAACACTCACTACCCGAAAGTATGGGTTTTCCTCTTTCACGTAGGTGCATTTTTAAAATGTTCTATCGGGGGTCATTTTTCCATACATTTTTGGGGGGGGGCTAAATCGGCTATCAATTAAGATTTCTATGAAATTTGCACCAAAATTAGTGAAAAAAATAAAAATTGTTCTAGATCCCCAAATAGAACATTTTAGTTTACCCACTATATGAAAGAGGAGAGCACCTACTTTCACGTGGTGATTGTTTCAGAGATACTAATTTTTGAAAAATAATGTTTCCCCATAGACACACCGTGAGGTACATTGGAAAAATTGGAATTTACTGAAGTGCTTGCTACCCGTTGAAAATTTGTTTGTGAATTGTGGTGGGTATGAATTGCACGACCGGTAACTGGTTTCGAAATTTGAGCGTTTGAAAAATTTCTACCCGTCGAATCTGGGATCCGATTGGAATTTCCCGTCATCAATTTTTCACGGGAATTCAAAACTTTTTTGCGTGAAGGGCATTCCCAGAAATTGGATTTATGATTGCCCCCACAATTTGCACATTTAAATTTATTGGAATCTTCTCTCACAGGACATGCGTCCTTGGCGTGAGAGGTTCCACCACAAATCATGCAGTTCTTTCAAGAATTCCTCCGGAAGTTCCTTCAGGAAGTCCTCCAGATGTTTTTTTCAGGTATTCCTCCAGAAGTTCCTCCGGAGGAACTCTTCGGAAATTCCTTCAGGAGAAACTTCCGGACGAATTCCTGGAGGAACTTCTGGAGGCATTCTTCAAGGAACTCTCAGAGGATTCTTCTTCTTCTTCTTATTGGCATTACATCCCAACACTGGGACAGAGCCGCCTCGCAGCTTAGTGTTCATTAAGCACTTCCACAGTTATTAACTGCGAGGTTTTAAGCCAAGTTACCTTTTCTGCATTCGTATATCATGCGGCTAACACGATGATACTTTTATGCCCAGGGAAGTCGAGACAATTTCCAATCCGAAAATTGCCTAGACCGGCACCGGGAATCGAACCCAGCCACCCTCAGCATGGTCTTGCTTTGTAGCCGCGCGTCTTACCGCATGGCTAAGGAGGACCCCAATCTCAGAGGATATCTTCAAGGAACTTTTGGAGGATTTCCTCAAGGAACAGGTTGAGCAATTCCTGAAGAAACTTCTGAAAGACTTCCCGAAGGAACTTCTGGAGAAATTCCTGAAGGAACTTCTAAAGAAAATCCTGAACGAGCTTCTGGAGGAATTCCCGAACAAACCTCGGGAGGAATTCCGGAAAAATGAAGGAACTTCCGAAAGGCTTCCCGAAGAAACTTCCGGAGAATTCCTGAAGCAGCTTCAACTTCTAAAGGAAATCTGAACGAACTTCAGGGGGAATTTCTGAATGAACTTCTGGAGGAGCTCCTGATCGAACTTCCGAGGAACTCCTCATGGAACTTTCGGAGGAATACCTAAAGGAATTTCCGGAGGCATTTATGTATGAAACTTGCGGAGGAATTCCTGAAGGAAACTTCGAGCAAATTCCCGAACAAACTTCCGGAGGAATTCCTGAAGGTGTTTTCGGAGGAATTACTAAAAGAATTTCCGGAGCAATTCCTGAAGAAACTTCCGGATGAAATTTTGTAATGGAGAGAAAAACTTTAGATGAATTCCAGATGATTTCGTTGAGGAATTTCAGGAAGAATTTCTGAAGGAAAACCGGAAGAATTCCTGACGGAGTTTCAGGGGAATTTTAGGGAATTCTGATTGAAATTCTCCCCGTAACGCTGGGTAGACACCTTTGCGTGGTGTGTGACAGTGTAAGATCTATAATGGTCACATTGTTAGCTACAGGCAAATCCTGACCCAACGAATACCTTCCCCAATATCTAACTCGGTGGTACTATAAGGGTGACGCTGAGTCGGAGGCCTCTCATTGTAAGTACCACATCAACACTTTCTTCCCCTCCTAAATTACGGTGCCCATGATTTTGTGATTTTTATCCTAGATTGAAATCAAGGACCTATCACCTATCTTGATTTCTGATAGCCATCTGAATAAGGATTTCAAACGAAAAACTTGAGTATCTCTAGTGTCCAATCTACGAAGTACGCCGTAACTATGCTATTCTAATTGTAGGAATTCTGGTCGAAATTCTATTTGGAATAATTTCTGTAGGATTTTCTGAACGAATTCTATGCAGAACCGAAGAAACTTTATTTGGAACTGGGGAGATTCCAAAGACAATTTTGGGTGGATTTCCTGGTGAATTTTTAGTTGAAACTTTCTTAAGTTTTCTATGTTGGACTCTTGAAGCACTAGGAAGGAACTCCTAGAGGATTTCCAGGATCAATTTCTGGAAGATTTTCAGGAGGACTTTCTTGGATGAATTAAAATAGGCGGCGCTAGTGTGCTTGCAATATTCGTGCATGTGTGAAATATTGCTCTAGCTTGAGATCCTTCGTACCTACAGCAAAGTTGTATTCGGCAACATTGTTCAGGATGTCCAGGACTACCCAGCGGTGCTCAGTGTAATGAGCACTTTTTCCAAGAGGCAGCGCTAGTGAGCAGTTATATTTGAGTATATTGTTCCATGTGAGATCTGACATATTGCTATGCGTTATATTTTTGGCAAACACGAATGTTGTGGTAGTAGACTACCAAGCCCGTCTCTGTTTAAATGTTTGTTGTTGCTGAAAATTTAACTTTTGCTCAAATAATCTTTATTTTGGTTATATAACATCTAATAAAATATCCATTCATGGATTCTGACTACCGTTAGAGGTCAGCGCCGATCCGAAAATCGTCGGCGGCAACGTTTGTCATAATTTTGGTCGGCGATGGCTTGGCGATTTTTTTATTACGTTCGTAACGTAAAGTTTTTTTTTTCAGGATATTTTAAGACATTAACTAGAGAATCCTTTTAATTTCCCCGGAAAAATCTAATGAGCTGTCCCAGGAGATGCTCTAAAGTTTTCACGGGAATTTCTGGGCATGCATGCTTCGAATTTAACAGAATTTCCTTGTGATTTTTTTTTAAGTTTCACAAAAACTGTTTCCAACGGTATTTCAACTGGATTTTTCACGTAATTTCTTTGGATTTTTACGTAAAACTCCTTTATTGTCTATAGTTGATTCTTCGAAAATTCTACGAGAAAATTTTCAAAAGACGAAGGGTCGTTTGGTTGAAAGTCATTTGACCGAATACCACATGGCCGTAATACGTTAAGCCGAAAGCTATCTAGCCGAATTCCATTTGTCCGATACGGTTATGTGGAAAATGGTTTGGCGGTACGACCAAACTAGTAATTTCGCCGAAAAAGCCGTATGCCCTAACAGGTCGTTTGGTCGAATAGGCCTTGTCATCGAAAATTTCGACCTTATGTCACCTCGTCCAGCCAAGCACACTCACAAAAAACTCCGCATTATATTCGTGAATTCACACATGGATTTTTGCAATATGGTTGCGAAATGGATTCCATATTTTCGACACATATATTCCATGCACCCACATGTATTTCATGAGTATTCACACATACTATCCATGTGGGCCATAGTATCCATGTGTGGATTTGTATGCAATTAAGTATGTGCCGACGCATGATATGCATATTTCAAAATACATGGTTTTTTGCCATAAAGTATGTGTTGATTTTCCTGAATGCAGCATTTTCGGTCAAACGATTTTTTTTCGACAGCTCGGGCAAACAACACCATATGTTCATTTCGGCCAAATGGCCCTTTTCTACCAAACGACCATCTAGGCCTTTTTGGCTAAATGACCTATTCGATTAGACGACTTTTCAGTCAAATGACCTGTTCGGCCGAACGACATTATCGGCCATATGTCTATTTCGGCCAAATGATTTTATGCCAGTCGAGTTTCGGATTAATGACATATTCGGCCAAACAACAAACGGCCCTTCCCCGTCAAAACATTTGATTTCAACGTGAAATTCTGTGGATTTCAACAGGAAATCCTTGGAAATTTACGCAGGTAATTCTTCGAGATTCCCAAAGGAAATTCTTTATAATTTACCCGGGAAATTTCTGGAATTTGCATTGTTAGTGGTGTCAGTCATCTAAGCGTATTTTCCAGCCATGGAGTGTGATTTTGATTCCCGCCCTAGTTTTTAGTTTTTACGAAAAGCTTTTTCGATTTTTGAACGAAAAAATGTAAAGAATTTTCAAGAAAAATAGCTTTTTCACGAGAAATTCGTCTACATTCAGCACGGTCAGTATTTTCACGTCGCCAACTTTGTAGTCCACGGAGGAGGGACCTCAAATCGAACCACCTTGCTCTTTGCGCACCTCGCCTTCTTGTCCCTTGCGGATACCTATCAGGAACCATTTTCATTGAGTTATTGTCCGACATGCTGAGCATGATATTGTGTATAGATCACCTTGGCCACCGAGTGATTCTTTAGAAAATGAAAATATTCATTTCATAATTAAGGGAAGATCCATTAATTACGTAACGCAAAAATGGCCATTTTCAATCCCCCTCCCCCCTATGTCACACTTTTTGTATGAGGTATCTAAAAAAATTGTATGGATTGTCACACTTCAGGGAATCCCTAAGCGTTACGTAATTAATAGATGTTCCCTAAACACAAGGATTTTTTGTTGTTACTATGCGTACACAAGTTCCAGTGTTTGAACCTACATATGGACCACTGTTGGTGAAATAACCATTTTTTCATATAAATATTGGAACTGTTCACAAATTACGAAACGCTGGGAGAAGAGCAGCCGGTCAGACCGTGCGTTACGATTCATACAAACCAATAGAACCTTCCATATAAAAAGCGTTACGATGCGGGAGATGGAGGTTCAAAATCGTCAAATTTAGCGTTCCGTAATTTTTGAACGAACCCATTCCGGATATTCCGGAGGACCATTTGGTACCATCAGAGTCTATTATATAGAGTTGCGCAAAGAGGATCTTCTTCCACTTATTCTGAACGATCTTCTTGTTTTTCTGTTTGCAACTTTCATTTTTGTTCAACCCTTAAAGTGACTTCACGGGAGTTTTCACTGCTAAAGCTTTCTAATTCGATAACCAAGTCACCCACAGAGTGCAAACACGTGAGTTTCTTGTTGCTACTTTATTGGGGGGTGTATTGAAGTTTTTTCAAGCTGTTTCTAGAACAAATCTAATACATTTCAATTCATGCGTTTTAATTCGCCATAACAATCATTAGGCGATAACAATACTTCCGCCTTACCAACAAGCATTTGTTTACTTTGCTCGATAGGTAGACGGTTTGACAGTTCAATAGGTAGATTTGGCAACTCTATATATAATGGACTCTGGGTACCATCAGTCAATTTGGCCATTTTTATGAATGTTCTTGATTTCCGTTCCCTTAGGGTTCTTTCACAAAAATCGTAACACTGAATTTGCTAATTTTGATACCCCACTCTCCCTCTCGCAACCCATTTGCCTTTCTTTAATTGTTTTGTGCGGACCGTAACGCTTGGTCTGACTTCCTCCCTCCCCCTAAAGCGTTACGTAATTTGTTAACAGTCCCTTAGGAGAAAGGCACTATCATTACTGGGTGTCTTGCGTTACGGATACACACTGATAATACATATTTCTATTTTTGTAAGATGGGTAAAAATATTACTCCGGATAATCGAGCCATTTTCTCCGGATAATCGAGTCCGGCCTGTATTATGAATAGGAATCGTTGTATTGAAAAAGTTTGGCTTATTATTCAATCGTGATCAACTATTGGAACAAATGACTATGTCTGAAACTCGATTTATGCATATGCATAACATGTGATAGATTTAATTTGGAAAAGGTATTGGAAGGTAACCACTCTCTTTGGTGGGGTTTGATCCCAAGAAACCAGTACGCTAGACAGGTGCTTTCCCAAGTAAGCTACGAAGGACCTCTATCGTCCTCCGTAGCTACCAGGTACTGATGAAACCAAATTCCCAGCACCAGGCACGTAGCCGTTATCTCGCAATACATTTTCAGAACTAATCCTTTCATATACACTCCCTCCCTCCTGGAACACTTTTGCCAAAAAGTAATAATTTCCCAATCAAATTCACTACAACCAATGGGAAATGAATTTCTATCAGCAATATTACATATCTACCTAGCAATCCATCATGATTTTGACTGCTTCACATGCTCAAAATGCTTTGTTCGAAAACAATTGAATTGATCAGTGTTCCATAATTGTTCCACCACGGCAAAATTTTCCCACAGTTATGGAACAGTTTAGTATTTCTTGTATTAATCGCTTCTCAATCATTTTTGTGTCGACATCCACAATCGTAAGCAATAATTGTAGGTTAGTGTTATATTGCAGCAATAACATTGGCGGTATGAATGAATTTGTGGCTAATATTTGCATTAAAACGACATTGTTTACTTTCGATGCCATCTTGAACTCGACGTGTTCCATAATATGGTTATTTGCAGTCGATTTGAAGTTGAGTAGTTTTGTGGAAATCAAACCTATTTTAGATGGGTATCACATAGCGGATCGAAGACTTAGATCCTAGCAATGGTTTTCATGTATTAATATCTACAATCGGTCGATTTTATGGCGTGTTAGAAGTAATTGAATACTGAAAAGTCGTTTAGCGTTCCATAACCGTGGGGGTAGTGTATAGTTTTGTACAATGCCAACCAAGTAGGATGGGTATTTAGTATCGCCTGGCTCCTACACACTTGCTTCATCAGCAACTGCGCTCGATGAAGTAGGGTTGTGTGAGGTTGTGCCAGTTGGTCGTCAGATCCCAACCCGATCACATAAGCGAAGAGAGATCGCCACTCGAGTTCAGTTCATTGCCTATGTTCCGGTAGTTGGGAAAACACCTGTCTAACGTAATGGTTTCGTGGGATCAAACCCCACCGAAGGGAGTGGTTACTCTCCAATACCTTCTTCGAACTAAATCTATCACATGTTGTGCATATGCAGGAATCGAGTTTCTGACATAGGTAGTAATTAATTTCCACTCCGGGTGGCTTAATACCCGGAACATAAGTAATTAACTTTAGATGTATTGAAACTAGATTTAATTTCGACATAACCATGAGAATTGAAACACAAATTTGATTACCTTCATAGCTCAGAAAAGCAATAAAAAAGGTCATAAGTTTATGCAACAGCTTTGAATAAATAAATATGTCTTATACTATGACATTTAAATTGATTGGAATTTGATCGATGACTTGAAAAGCTAAGGACTTCTAAAGTTGTGTTGCGCCAATCCAGACCATTCCATTCAACCCAACCCAGCCCTCTGTCTGTGTACGTAATACTCATTCGTGAGCTACCCCAAAAAACATCCGATATCCAGTACTTGCTGCTATATTGCCCACAAAGGTTCCGCCCAACTGCCCGAAAGCGGAAACAACCTTGAACTAATTTTCGTTCGTCGTTGCCAATATTTTCCTACATTCCTCATTCTGGTCGTACGACCAGAACCTACGCTGAGATTGAGAGGAAAGAGAACGTGTAGTTTTCTCGGCGGCAACCAACGGCGCCGTTTGTGACCTTGATTTTCTTCCTTTTTTCTCCGAATAGGTAACTTGTTCCTGGTCTGGCATAACTCTACACGGCATAGAATAGCGAGAGAGATTGTGGCGCCATGTTAGGACGATAACAATCAAGTTGTTGAGGTAAAAGAGACTGCACCACTACTGGCTGGCACTGTTTTCTCACTATCTACATAATAAAGGAAGCTACGGTGCAGTCAGTCGTATTCGTACACACATAGGACGGTATGGCATTCGGAGCAAGGGCAATGATGCGAATATATTCCGGCGGTAGAGCTGCCCTGGCTGGATAAGCAACGGAAGCTGAATGGCGGCACCACGACGACGGGGATAAATGATTGTGTGGCGTACAGCGGAAATAAATGTTGTTTTGATGATTTATTGCTTTTGAGGTGAACCGTGCTCAGTGGTCCGCCGGGACGACAACGACAACATGGTTTGCGGCTTTTCTTGCTCTGAGAAATATCACTCAGCATCGATAACGAGGTGATAATGGGGATAGGAAGAACGGATGAAAAAACGAATTCACAAGAGCGTGTAGACATGGATGGTACACGAAGGTTTTCCCAAAGAT
The DNA here is from genome assembly GCF_024139115.2 of Armigeres subalbatus. Lineage (NCBI taxonomy): Eukaryota > Metazoa > Arthropoda > Insecta > Diptera > Culicidae > Armigeres > Armigeres subalbatus. The sequence continues at coordinate 119,995,457 of NC_085140.1, forward strand.
TGCAATAGTTTATCGATTAATGCCTATATCACCTAGAATTTATTATCCGATTCCACTTGGTTGCGTCCTGTTGAAGTCCGATTTTAACAGTTACAACCTTAACATTCAACATCTTCTGAAAACTGTATTTGAAGCTGTGAATCGCGTATTCTTAACGCCTGCACCCACCATATGTACGGATCCGTACAGAGCCGCCCGGCAAAATAAGTTGTTTTGGACAATAGACCAATCAACAACTGTTATTCTGTTGTACATCGAAATGCCAATAGGGCAGATGGGCCACTCCTGCCAGCGACCATTCAGCTGCCCCGGTTCTCCGTTTGTGTTGAGAGACGGGGTCTTCCAAACTCCTCCTGCACGAAGGACGCTGTTTTTTTCGAACAATTCTTTTCCTGAATCGATTATCTTTTCCAGTGGTACTCCACCAAGCCAAGTATGCCTTCAACTGGATACTGGGACGTCCCGGTGTAACAATCCTAAGGAAGTCCCTATCTCTTCTATCGCAGGTAAGCCCCTCTTGCCAACGTCCAGCAGCCGTTCGGGTCCTGCGCATGGGATGGGAGACGGAGTCATCCGAATTCCTATTACCGGAAAGTACAATCAACCAATAAACGTCTCTTTTCCTAATATTATCCCGATGGCCGGAGTAACAGCTCCTTCCCGAATCGGACCCCTTCGGACACCATTTTGTACTACCAGAAGGTTGGAATATTGAATAGCCTAGTGGAAGATTGTCTACTAGCGGTCATGGATCATCGTTACGATATCATAGTCTTAACCGAGACTTGGCTGGACTCTCACACAATTCCAAGCTACGTTCTTGGATATAGTTTACGCTATGAAAGATACGAGTTTTTTCGCTATGAAAGAAATCTGAACAAAAGCAGGAAATTTATAGGTGGTGGCATGAATATCGCTGTAAGTTCCAGGCTGAAAGCAAGAAGAACCTTAAATATACCCCTCCCCCCCGCCTCTTCCAGTGCGGGCGTTATGTCTCCACCAGAACTGGAAAGATATACGAAAGAGGGACGCATTATTCCCTTGTGAGCAATATACTGATCAAAAATCTGTCCCATATTTGCTGATTTTCCTATTCATATGGAACAGATATGCGATTACAGGCAGTATAGCAGGCGTAAAACCACAAAACAGATAGGCATCATAGATTTTCAAAGTAGGCTTTTTGTGTATCACCAATCAGCAAACGCCACTCCCGTATATCCAAGGCGAAAGAAAGGGACAGCAAGGCATGCGATGCTGCTCTGTCTTACGCGCATTGTTCAGTGAAACTTGACTTCCACTACCGCTATCGGGGGTGACAATAGGTCTGGGGGGTGAGAATGGGTCATCGCTCTCACCGGTAGTCTGGAGGTCATAGAGCAAAATCGTCCAAAAAGGTCTCTTATATTTTAGTCTTCTTGCCCTCAGATACATTCAATCTATTCTATAAGCATTCCACAATGACCCATTCTCACCCCCTTTGACCCATTGTTACCCCCGACGACGGTAGCATTTCAAAATCATGGAAGGACTACCAACCTGGGTTAATCGTTGGGACGGTTTAGGATTATTTGGCCGAATAAGTTGAAATAAGACTCGGTGGTCTACCAGAACGATTCCTACTGTTAAACCTTCAACACTAACAATCCAAAAACCTTCCGTGGCACCTATGAGAGGTCGTAGAGTTCTCTGCATCTTTCTTAAGTAGGTGTCCAACTTACCATCCTTCCCCTTCCTCAGCATTCGCAAGGACGTGGCCAGGACAGATCTCGACTATTGGAGAATGCATTGCTTCCATCTAAGAGATAGCGATTAGTCCCAAATCAATATCTGTGGTAACGGATGAAAGAGATTCTACTCTCATACAATAGTCTTGGCTTATACCACCTACGAATTTGTGCGAAATGCTCAATGCTAATGCTAATGCTAATTTGGCCGAATAAGTTGAAATATGATTCCTTATTAAGTAGGAAGTAAGAAGGGTGACGTGATACGGTTGATCAAGGCGACGATGGATCGGGTGATGTGCATAGTTCGAGTTTCAGGGGCATTCTCGAGTCCCTTCGAACGCGTAGAGGGTTACGGCAAGGTGATGGTCTTTCGTGTCTGCTATTCAACATCGCTTCGGAGGGAGTAATGCGAAGGGCAGGGATAGACACGAGTGGTACAATTTTCACGAAGTCCGTCCAGTTATTTGGTTTCGCCGACGACATTGATATCATGGCACGTATCTTTGAGAGGATGGAGGAAGCCTACATCAGACTGAAAAGCGAAGCTAAACGGATTGGACTAGTCATCAACACGTCGAAGACGAAGTACATGATAGGAAGAGTCTCAAGACCTCTCTTGTGAGTCACCCACCACGAGTTTCTATCGGTGGTGACGAAATCGAGGTGGTTGAAGAATTCGTGTACTTGGGCTCACTGGACCGCGGATAACAATACCAGCAGAGAAATTCGAAGACGCATAGTGGCTGGAAATCGTACGTACTTTGGACTCTGCAAGACGCTCCGATCGAATAGAGTTCGCCGCCGTACCAAACTCAAAGCAAAACGCTCATTAGACCGGTACCCCTCTACGAATACGAGACCTGGACGATGCTCGTGGAGGACCAACGCGCACTTGGAGTTTTCGAAAGAAAAGTGCTGCGTACCATATATGGTGGGGTGCTGATGGTGGATGGTACGTGGAGGAGGCGAATGAACCACGAGTTGCATCAGCTGTTGGAAGAACCATCAATTGCGGGGATTATAACCAGCCCCGTCTACAGTGGATTCAGAATGCTGATGATAACGTGCTGATTGCTGACACTTTGTCTGTTCCTGCATCAAGTGCTGCACTGCTGGACGGAATGGATTTCATGAATATGACCCAGATTAATTACCATCGTAATCAATCAGATCGTACACTGGACCTTGTGTTCTGTTCCGATAATTATAAACCAAACGTCAACCCTGCTGTAGTTGCTTTGTTGCCCGTTGATACGCATCATCCTCCGTTGGAAATATCTATCCCAGCGCGACGTGAATTCCCGACTGATTACTCGCACGGTACAGACGATAAGCCAGGCCTGGATTTTGGTAAGGTAGATTATGAGTTACTCTGCAGTGATCTTCAAAATATCGATTGGGATTGTTTAAATGCGAGTCAGAATGTTAACGAAATGGCGAGTAAATTCTGTTTTATCGTTCAACAATGGTTGCAAGCCAATGTTCCTGCTCAGCGGCCCCCAAAGTCACCTGCTTGGAGTACCTCGTTACTTAGAAAGCTGAAACGCGAAAGAAATACCAGTCAACGAAAGCATCGTGCGCAACTGTCTCTGGAGAGCAAACTTCGTTTCCAATGTGCTTGTAATGCTTACCGCAGCTTGAATTCGGATTTGTATAAGGCCCACGTAATGAGAGTGCAAACCAATCTCAAGCGTAATCCCAAAAGCTTTTGGAAGTTCGTCAACAGTAAAAGGAAAAACTCATCTATTCCAAAGAATGTGGTATATGACAACGCTGAAGCGAAAACATCTGCGGAATGTTGTGAACTCTTTGCAAGATTTTTTGAATCCGTATTCAATCAAAGCTCTGCCACCGACGCCAAAGCTGCATCCGCCTCGTTAGACGTTCCATTGGACTTGATTAGCCTAACAACATTCGTGGTCACCCCGGCAATGGTCATCGCTGCTGCTAAAAAGTTGAAAAGCTCTCTGTCTCCGGGTCTAGATGGGATTCCATCTGTTATATTTTGTCGCTGCTCCACTGTTTTCGCCGAGCCTCTCGCTTCTATTTTCTCCCGCTCACTCGATGACGGCATCTTTCCGGAGATTAGGAAGCAATCCTATATGTTTCCTGTCTTCAAAAATGGTGACAGTAAGGAAGTCAGAAACTACAGGGGGATAACTAGCTTATCAGCTGCGTCCAAGCTATTCGAAATAATCGTCAGTGAGGTGATTCTTAGTAAATCTAAGAACTACATCTCAACCGATCAGCACGGTTTTATGCCAGGAAGATCGGTCACTACGAACTTGTTAGTTTTTACTAACACGTGCGTGAATGCCATGGAAAGCAAGGCTCAAGTAGATGTTATCTACACTGACTTGAAAGCAGCCTTTGATAAGATCGACCATAGTATGCTGCTGATCAAACTTTTCGTCTCGGTATCTCCACTAAATTTGCATCATGATTGAGCTCTTACCTAACTGGAAGAAAACTACGAGTGAAAATTGATTCCTGCGTTCCTTCGTCCTTCTGCAGTGGTTCTGGTGTGCCCCAGGGAAGCAACTTGGGGCCCTTGTTGTTCACGTTGTACTTCAACGATGTCGCTGCAAAACTAGGACTTGATTGCAAAATCATCTATGCAGACGATCTGAAATTTTTTTTGGTGAAACGATCGGCTGATGATTGTCACCGATTACAGAGTTTGCTGGATCTGTTCGTTGCCTGGTGCCATCAGAACCGACTTCTTATCACGTTTTCGAAATGTTCCCTGTAGACGCGCCTTCGATTGAAGGAGCCAATATTGTTCGATTATCGGATAGACGACACGATACTTGAAAGAGTTGAGATGGTTTCCGATCTAGGAGTCATGTTGGATCCAAAGCTGACATTCAATTCTCATTATACAGCGATAATCTCCAAAGCAAATCGTCAGCTGGGCTTTATTGCTAAAATTGCCAAAGACTTTACCGATCCATATTGCTTGAAGTCTCTGTATTGTGCGCTTGTACGACCTATCCTTGAGACCGCTTCTGTTATCAAGACGCCAAATGATGTATCATGGTCCCTAAGGATTTAACGTGTTCAGCGGAGGTTCATTCGGTTGGCATTACGTAGTTTGCCCTGGCGTGACCCATTGAATCTTCCAGCTTACCCTGATCGCTGTAAACTGCTTGGTATGGACACCCTTGAAAGAAGAAAAATTCAGCAGGCAACATTCGTTGCCAAGGTACTGAACAACGAAATGGATTCTCCGCAGCGGCTTGCGCTTCTGGACTTCCGCGCAATTCAACGTCCTCTCCGGCAACGATCACTGCTACAGGACAGGTTCCATCGAACGGCGTTCGGCTACAATGAGTCACTATCGTCGATGATCCGGACGTTCACGGTAGTTGAGGATCTTTTCGATTTTAACCAAACAAGCACACGCTTCAAAAAGAAGATTTATCGTTCGTCATTGCTGTAGGTGTAATTATCGTGTGTTATGACAAGTTATGTAGAGTATTTTATTCATTAAGACATTGTAGTCAGATGGATCAGCACTAAATAAATAAATAAATCGTTCACACCGCGAAAATTGGAAGACTGCGGTAGTGCGGTGAGCCGGACACGTAGCCAGAATGTCGAGAGGACGATTTACGGACCCTCCACAGACTGCGTGGTTGGCGACGTGCAGCCATGGACCGAGCTGAATGGAGAAAACTTTTATGTGAAGCACAGGCCACTCCGGCCTTAGTCTGGTAATAATAATAATACGTATCTTTTGACAGATAACAGATGCTGTCATTCTGACAAGCGTCATTTGCTTGCTATAGAAACATGATGTTTTGTGCTCAACATCAAACCTAATAGCAGGGTTTGTAGAAATCGCTCTCAATAGATAACGAACAACGATAAAAGAGAGGCAAAAACTGTTCCGAATTATAACGAGCCATGATAACAAATTTATCGAACTTGTATACAAGTGCGAAAAAACAGAATCGGATAGGCAGCTCCCACAGAAAAATGGTGATTCTCGCTTTGTTTTCGCTCCTTTCGTGTTGATTTTTTTTTTGTTCGGGGTGAACCACTGCGTCCATTTCATTGAACTTTTGTAGTATACCCGTGTCATTTGTTTAGTGCATGTCTTTCTGCTCCATTTCTATTGAGAAGAAATAAAGTAGTCGTTTTTTATTCAGATATTTTCTCAAGCATAATGTAAGGCCTCTTTAGATTAAGGTACCGCTATTCATACCCTTCCTACAGTTCAAACATATTTTTGCTTCTTCTTATGAGTCCCGGATTCGTTTTTGTACAGAGATCTGATTTCATTGCGTTTGGCATTTCTGAATCTCACCTTTACACAGAGCTCTAATTAGTCAGAGGGTTCAGCAGATCCACCAAATTCGTATCCGCTTCTTTCCTAATTAATCAGCGCTCTGGAGCTTTGAGATTCATGTCATCGGCTTTAAAACCAGCCTAAGATTGAGTTACGTTTTTATAATTTACTCCATTGACTCCATCCAAAAGTGGCAAAAGGTGGGTCATCTAAAAGCAGATTATAGTCGTTCCATACTCTTTCGACCATCACTCATAAGTATTAACAAGAATAGTAAGAACTAGAGCACAGTGTGGTAGATCTTTCTCCGTAATGCACCACGAAAAATAATGTCTACCCAGCATTACAGGTTCCGTTAACTGCCTGGCTAATTGTTTCACCCCCCAGGCCATTCATCCCCTCGGCACGGGTCGCCTGACACCTTGGGATTCGGGGTTTTAAAAAAAATATCCCAGCGTAACGGGACGCCATGGAACGCCATCGTGTTGGGTACTTCACAGCTGTGTAAAACGAATTGAAATGCATTATCAGAGCCAGTGCTCCCCGCATTAAGAGCTTTCTAAAAGAAATTTATCATGGGGTATAGCTTCCCGAATCAGTTCTCTATCATGACAGCTGTCGAAAAAAGTCTCTCGTGGTATGCTACATATCGTATATGTATACAGTAGACCTCTTCATGTTTTCAAAAAGTTTCAAAACCTCAACCGGTCAGCCCAGAATTTTAATTCTTATGCTAAAATAAGCCCCCTGTCAAATTTTCAGCTAATTCGGATAGAATTTCGAGGTGGCTCAAGTCGATTTAGTGTTTTTGGGCTATTTTCAATTTTGAAGAAAATATAACTAGAGATATAAATGCCGAAAACTATCGCAACAACCTCTATACGCAAGCTTTTGGTGTGCTCTAAATATCTTGTGAACATTGCGATTTGTTCCGTTCACGTTTTGACCATGTTAAAGTGATTTTCGAGCTTTTAAGTGCATTAAAACACTGTTTCCCCTGAAAGTAGTTGTTCTACAAAATTCTTGAATTTATTACAAATCATTGCTAATTTACTATTTTATTATTTCTCTTTTTTCCCTGGATATTTGAGTAATATAATTGCCAATGTGCGACTTACCGTTAAATTCTTAAAAATCAGAAGCTGAATCTTTGTCATAAATTTGCACGTTAGGATTTCTTCAAACAAGTTGTTTGAACAAAGAAGCTTTTATTTCACTTGTTACTACGATGCACTCAGTGGTAAAATCATACAGACATATGGTGTAATGAACCACGTTTGGAGGTCATTTGTTGTAAGCATCAAATATGATATGATAGGATTTATGTTTTGTTCGAATAACTTGTTTGAAGAAATCTTAACGTGCAAATTTATGACAAAGATTCAGCTTCTGATTTTTAAGAATTTAACGGTAAGTCGTACATTGGTAATTATATTACTCAAATATCCAGGAAGAAAAAAGGAATAATAAAATAGTAAATTAGCAATGATTTGTAATAAATTCAAGAATTTTGTAGTACAAAGACTTTTAGTGGAAACAGTGTTTTAATGCACTTAAATGCTCAAATATCACTTTAACATGGTCAAAACGTGAACGGAACGAATCGCAATGTTCACAAGACTTTTAGAGCACACCAAAAGCATTCGTATAGAGGTTGTTGCGATAATTTTCGGCGTTTATATTTCAAGTTAGATTTTTTTCAAAATTGAAAATAGCCCAAAAACACTAAATCGACTTGAGCCACCTCGAAATTCTATCCGAATTAGCTGAAAATTTGACAGGAGGCTTATTTTAGCATAAGAATTGTGATTCTGGGCTGACCGGTTGAATTTTTGATACTTTTTGAAAACATGAAGAGGTCTAGTATACAGGGATGATAAGTGAGAGACTTGTTTATTCTCTTTAGGATTCAAACCCTGCCTAATAGACATCTCTACTTTGAACTACGAACAAATCTTTTTTTTTTAACAAGAAACACAATACTGAAGTTTGTTTTACCTTTCTTAACGTGTCATAAATTGAAGTGATTTAATTGAACAAATGAGTTCCAAAGCGTATTTATACAGTAAATTTAATCTGTTGTGAGGATCAATTGCCATCAAAATTTGAGAGCGAATTTTTTTCTTCACATTCAAAAAAAAGCTGCGAAATTCGGTTGTGGATATCCTCATTTTATTGACAAATGAATCAATGTCGCTGTAGTTGTCCCATAACTTATTTTAGATTGCGTTTTTAAGCAGTTTTTTTATAATTATTCAGACATAATTGATAGAAATAATGAGTTTAATTTATATTTTTATTTATTGGGCATGTCTAGTTATTGTACACATACTTTTTGGAACTAAGCGTTGACCGATTTGCTTGCAACAAGTTGCATTCGACGGGGAATCCTGTCTTATTGCTTTTTGTTGAAAATTGGCCAAATCGGGCTCTGGGATCAAAATTGATGGCCAAAATATTATATTTTTAATAGTGAACGAGAAAGGCACCATTACCTTCAGGGTGAATTATCAGGGTTTTTTAATGCAATAAGCGTAAATCAATGGAAAAAAATGAAATCTATTTGCCTAAAGTGCAATTTTAATCTTTTCATATGAGATTGTTTTCTATATCTTCCTAATGCATGAGAAAGGCATGATCACTGCTAAGTGGATTGATCTGAGTTTTTAGAGCCTTCTGGCTATTTAAATAAACAAATTATTCCTTTTCTTTAAATTTATGTGGTTTTGATTATTTCTTTTTTTTCTGCCAAGTTTCCAAGGGTGCCCACAACCAAACCAAAAAATTTACCAAATCGTCGAAATCAATATAATTTCTTTGCTAAAGGCCAGTATCGACTTAAAAAGTAGAGAGGTTACGGAATTTTGTTCAATATTACCAAGAGGAATTTTGACAACTGATCTGCATGGAGCAAATTGTCACTTTTACTTTCGGAATAATCGAGCAGAATATTTTTCCGAAAGTAAAGTGACAGCTTTGCGTGGGAACCTTACAAATGCCAATTTTGTTTTTTGTTCTTTTCATGTGGATACTGTTGAAAGATTTTTTTTTCGATTCTTTACTTTTCCGATTCAGTGAACGGAATTTAACATGTGATTGAGATAGAAAAATAAATTTCTTTTGAACACGATACCAACCTTAATAGAAGGGTTATTCGTCTAGCTTTCCATTGGTATACAATTGTCGGCATAAGGTCAACTAGGGCCAAAGTTATAGACCAAAGACAAATAGGGGGCCCAGAACCGAACCTCCTTCCCTAATTTTTTCAAAAATATTTTGTAGGTAATTGGTTCGTAAAATTTTCTTGTTCTGTTTGTATTTTTTTCGATTCTAGAACTTTGTGTCAATTGTTCGTGATTACGCGTACTTGTTCAGGATATGTCTCAACTGTCGGAAATGTGTTTTGTATGTCAGATCGAGTTTTTTGTTTCTTTTGTGGTTCGTCTTTGTTCATGGTGTGTATTATTGTTCTGTAGTCAACTTTTGGTGTTGTTGTGTAGTTCACCTGTCTGAATTTAGATTTTAGTGTTTGTCATGGTCCAATGCACCGAATGAACACAATGACGTTTGAGACGGGCGCTGTTTACTAAAAATGAACACTTGCATGAACTCGATGAATGAAAAAGTATTCATTCTTAGTAAACAGCGCACCGCTCAAACGTCAATGATGAACTCGGTGCATTGGACCATACTTGGCTGTTCCAACTGTGGCAATTCAGTAGTAGACTCTAACAAAGCAAATTTGTCGGATGTTTTGATGCTTTGTCTTGGGTAAAGGTATTCCGTCTCATGAAATGTCATTTTATTGGCAGTCATAGCTACATATATGTGTTCTAGTCTAACGCGCTCTGGACATGCCTTGTTTGTAGGTAGGTGGTTTCCACCACAGTTCCTGCATGTTTTTCCCGTTTCCCTCACATTGAGTGTGTTTTTCAGTTACGTATTGTCCGCATGTTATGCAAGTTTTCTTGCTCTTACAGGCTGTGTTTTTGTGTCCTAATCTCCAGCATGAAGTACAAATTCGTACTGGGTAAATGTAAATTTCTGGTTTCTCGTGAACTCCATAAATGAATATCGTTCATGATAGTTCAGGGCCTTCAAATATTGTTTTAATGGATCTTTGCGTCTTTTTATCCGTCCAATTCGTATGATTTTTTTGTCTAGTAGCATTATTTTTATTGTTTATAATTATTGTTCTTGAGTGTTTCTGTTGAGTTGAGAATTTTCTCTGAGACTTTTAGTGTTTTGTATGTGATCTTGTATCGATATTGTCCTGCTCGTTTGATTTCAATGAATTGGTCGAGCCCTATGTCATGGAGAAATTTTCCTACTTCCATAGGTTCTAGTAATTTTTTTCCTTCTTTGGTTGAAATTGGTTCAATGAACAGTACGTCATCTAGTTTGTTTTGGATCCAGTTTATTTGTCTTCCTTTATTTTCATTTCGCTGATTGGTGTTTTTCTGTCTTTTGTGTTGTTTTGGTTGGCGTTTGTTATTTGTTCGTTTGATAGTTTTGTTTGATTTTGGTCTTGTGATCTTGTGTTGTATTGTGTTTCGGTTGTTTTTTGTAGTTTGCTTTGTTTTTTTTTTGTTGTTGGTTGTTTTCACCTAACCTAATCATAGGCAACATTATTTTACAAAAATCAGTGTCACTGGAACAGCCACCATGTGAAAGTATATGCTCTCCTCTTTTATGTCGTGTGTAAACTAAAATGTTCTATCGGGGATCACGAACAAATTTTATTTTTCCGGTATCTGACCACCCCAAAAATGCAGAAAGATGCGTTATTATTATTATAGAGTTTTGGCACTTCCTCAGCAAGCATGCTGGGAATTTTCAACTACCCCGGGCAATCTGAATGCCAAAGGGGACTAGGCTCAGTGGATCTCATTCGCCGGTTGGCTTAAAATCCTATAATAAACGTTGTACCGGATGTATTAGATATGGTGGTTCAGGAACCTTCTTATAATACTGCAAGTTCCAAGAACTACTGTCTTTTGGATGCTATGGAGGTTATGTGATAGTTCCAGCCCTCCTAAGGAACTCAGAAGAGATTTCGGGACGATTCCGGTTGCTGAAATAACAACCGAAATTACTCGCACGTGCTCCAGGTGCCACATCTGCTTCAACTCCTCCACCAAGTCGTGATATTTTGTTATCTTGTTGGAGAATGTTGTTTGGACATTATGGTCTAGCGGTACAGCAATGTCGATGAGGTATTACCCGCTTCATCCTTTTGTCGCAGACCACAATATCGGGCAGATTGGCACGAATGAGGACATCCGTTATGATCTCGCGATCCCAGTACAGCTTCACGAAACTATTTTCCAGAACCGGGACAAGCACATATTTGTAGTAGGCGACAAACTGGTTGACCAAGTTGTGCTTTAAAGTAAGCTGTTGGTGCACAATCTTGGCTACTTCGTTATGACGACCGAGATAGGCTGAATCAGCTAAGGTGAGCTAAGGCTGAACACCCGCACACGATATGCTCGATCGTCTCTACCAGTCTTCACGAAAACATGAACCGTGTTTAAACAAGTGCAGTTTTCCCGTGTGCCAGTTCGTACTCAAACATGCATACTAGATCCAAACCGAGTTCATCATAAACCGAACCAAAATCGCACCCAGTTTGAACACGAGTGTGCGCCCAAGTTCAAACACACAGATTTGAGCATGGAAGTTTAAACATCAGCTTACACACAGTATGCTGTTCATCTGTTCATGTTGGTCAAATAGTTTCTCTTCTTCAGTAGAGATCTGTGGTAACTCATTTGGCGTTCACTCAGGACACTAATGTTTGAATCCTTTTCTACGGAATATTTTTTAGGAAAGTGGCACATGAATGGTTTCAGTTTTATAAATAGCACTTTTCAGCCCTTGTCGTGTGGTGGAATAGCTGAATATAGTTGAATAGCCGGCAGCCTCCGATGTAATGATTATATTTAAAGCATCTTTGCGTTTATGTTCTAAACGAGGTAAAATAAGTCTCTGTTTTTATTTGTTCAGAACGTTAATACATATTCCCCAACATGAGTCTAAAATGTAGACCCTTAATTATTTTATATCCGTTACATATGCAAGCATGCATTTTGTTTTGTTAGATACGATGGGATTTGCATATCGTGAATAAAATATAGATGTTGATTCCAAAAAGTTCAAAGACACACTTTTAGTGGGGGAGGGTGAAGAACTGGTTGTTAACCAAAAATTCAAATTGATAGAAATTTAAAAAGATAGTAGGGGGACTGTTCATAATGTATTCTGGCTCTCATAAAAGATAAAAACTTCAATTATTACAGTCTAAAAAATCTTCTTATTCTTATTGGCATCACATCCCTACACACTGGGACAGAGCCGCCTCGCAGCTTAGTGTTCATTAAGCACTTCTACAGACCGCCCTCAGCATGGCCTTGCTTTATAGCCGCGCGTCTTACCTCACGGCTAAAGCCCTCTGTACACCTCCCGTGAACATGAACATGAACAAGAGGTGAGAAAGAGCGATAATTTCACAGTGAACATCGTCGTGGACAATCGAGTCTAGTTGGAAGTGTTGAATTATTGCCCACGAATGCAGGCAGCAAGTAAGTGTGCAGTAGTAAACGAAGAAAATAAAAATGAAACATATTGTCGCATATATGTATATGAATTATTTGAGTTGGTAATCTACGGAACGATGTCGATCGAGTTGTTTAATTTAAATTATCTTTTCGTTCAAATGTTTGGGAATTTTGTTATGGAAAGCCAGTAGGTACATATACTTAATGATTTCTGAATGGCAAATTTTCAACTGTGCTACCAAATGTATACATTTTGCACCGTTCAAAGCTGAATTAACAAGTTCCGCTGATCAATTGACCTGAATCCAAATATTATCTTTCGACTAGTTCGCATCAAAGGAGTTCTGGCAAAACTACCCACGAAGCATGTAATTCACATGATTCATTCTGTTCCGCACAATAATACAATAATGTTCAATTATGCAATTAGAGTTAAGAAAATACGAATTCACGAAAAGAGAAGAAATTTCTTCTAATTTTTTATCTAGTGACTTCTATCCCATTTGAACGATTGATTTTGACATGTAGTAACAAGTTTAATTTGATGAGGAGTTTTTTTTTTACTTTTGCTAGATATAATTTTTGACTTTCTCTTTTGGTTTACATTTGTTCAATACTTTTCTTCATCTCATTTTTTTTTAAATTTATTATTCATTTGTTCGAATAGTGTTAATTAATGTTTGAATATTTGACCAGTTCGCCAATAAAAAATCCCAATTTATATGACATGTAGTAACAAGTTTAATTTGATGAGGAGTTTTTTTTTTTACTTTTGCTAGATATAATTTTTGACTTTCTCTTTTGGTTTACATTTGTTCAATACTTTTCTTCATCTCATTTTTTTTTAAATTTATTATTCATTTGTTCGAATAGTGTTAATTAATGTTTGAATATTTGACCAGTTCGCCAATAAAAAATCCCAATTTATATTTTTATATAATTAATAAGTTTTCGTGTATAACATTCAATTGATCACCTATCGTATATCCGTACCGTATTTAATTGTTGTGTTTACTATTGAAAATCTTAATATGTATTCAATAATTTTTGCTGTGCTAAGATTTTGTTGATAGTCATTATCCAAATTATGTAAATTACTCACATAAACTGTTTCAAATAAACAACTTTATTGAATAAACTCATATAGGTATACCTAATCACAAACATTCTGAATGATAATTATTATTAATATCTGTACCTCGTGGATGGTCATAACGCAAAGAGCATACGAGCATGTGTGTACCAAAAAAACAAGGGCAGACAGACAGGCAGGATGAAAACGACAGAGAGGCAATCTACACATCTTGTTAGATTCTTCATTCTCCCTGTATTGCTGTGGTGGATATATGGCGTATATGGTGTATATATCAGAGAGGAGAGAAGCTTTCTCTGATAAATCAGGTAAAAAAAATCCACGGAGCTCGTTCACGTTCGAATGGCAAAAGCATTCTGAAAATCTGTTCACCGTGAACGACAGAGACGATGCACAAGCATATCGGAAGCATATCAAATGATTCAGCAGTAGCAAAGCAGAAAAAGTATGCCAAGCATTTATAACTAATATAGCTAAGACTTTGAATAAACAAAAGAATAAATAAATAAATAAATAAATAAATGACTTCAAATTAATGGGTTGATAAATTAAAAAATGAACAATCGACAAAATTACAAAATTATTGATTTGAAAAACTAATAAATGGATAATTTTTTAGATTAATAAATTCAGGAATGAATGAATTTATAAATTATTGAATAAAAAAAATAAATATAATAAAATAATCAAAAATAAAATAGTAAAATAATAAAAAATATTTCAAAATAAGTTTATAAAGGTATGTTAATAAATTATTAAATTACCAAATTGATAAATAAACAAATTTATAAATTTATAAATCAATGAAATAATAAATTAATAATTTGATGAATAAAAAAATGGATAAATTAATCAATTAATAGTTAATAAATTACTAAACTGCCGCTGCAAGCATAACTGTCCAATATTTACATGATTTGCTATCTATATGGAAAAGTTATTTATGAACAGTAAATTAATAAATTAAAAAGAAATTAATAAACTAATCACTCAAAAATGTAATTAATCAACAACAAAAAATAATAAATCAATAAATTTATTTTGAAACCTAGTAAATCAGTAACTCAAAAAATAAGCAAATGAACAAATTATAATTAATGAACAATAATGATGGTGTATGTAAAAAACACACAAAAAAAAGATATTTTTTCCTTCATTGCACACTAGGTAATCCGCTTTCAAAAGAGGAAAAAAAATAATAACTTTCCTTACGGACAACTTACAGAAGAGTTTAAGGGCTTATTCAAAAAGGAATTTCCAAAGAATTTAAGAATCAAGGACGTGGAACACTTCTGTGTGTAATTATGAGGCTCGTTTTGCCCCAATGTTCCATATATCACGAGTTTACATTCACGAGTTTACAGTCATTTTATCTTTAGGACATTGCTCTAAAATTGTGTTTATCTCTTCACTGTGGATCGACAGAAGGGCACCACATATATTTTGCTGGAAAAAGTTGAAAATTTCAGGGATTGTGGTGTTTAATAAGCGTCAAAATGCATTTTGTTTGAATTTTCCGGCCGCGTCAATCGTCGCAAAGCAAATTGTCGCCAGCAAACATGGCCATAAGATCTGTCAGATCAACTACGAACAAAATTGTTTGATTTCAATAATCAGATTATTTCCAGAAGTTGAGTATTTTTTTTGCATGTTTTAATGATTTGGCTTTGCATTAACACAGATTTGAATTAAAGATATTGGCGACGATTTTAAAGGTGCTTAAAAAGTGATCGACGCGATTTGTTACCAGCGAAACTGAAAATACTATTAATTTAAATGATATTTGCCAATGATATAATGAAAATAACAAATAATCATATATTTCATTGAATGTATTGAATTATAGGGGACTTTGGGGTCATACAAGTCTAAAAGCTCATTAAATATATATATATTTTTTACAAAATAGGATAACTTTTTTCACGGACGACAGAGGAGAATGAGAGCTTATTCAAAAGAAAATTTTCAAAGAAATTCAGTGAGTGATTTTTTATAGACGCGGGATACTACTGTATGTAGTTATTTCGTCCTTTTATCTTTAAAATATTGTACCAAAATTGTGTTTTCCTCTTCATTGTGGATCCTCAAAAAGCACTATACATATTATGTTGGCAAAAGTTGAAAATTAAAGTGTTTTTGGGGTAAAATAATCATCAAAGCGCATTTTTGTGAATTTATTTTTAATATAAAATAAGCTTCTGAGCTTATTGACCTCAAAAACCCCTCGAATCATTTTTTTCAATGCAATATACGAGTATTTGTTATTTTCATAGTATAATTGACAAATTATCATTAAATTAATATTACTCCATCATCTATTAACTCACAATTATTGAGCTATATAATTGCATAGAGGAATTTGGGCGCAAAGGCATGAGAAAAGAATATTTCCGATCTCATCCTATCTATTGTCACATCGACTCTCAAATAATATGATAACTCTTGTCTAGTTGTGCGATCGGGTATGGTTTGGAAATGTTCGGTATCGGTTCTATCAAGAAGTATTTAAATCACAAAACAAAACAAAACATTTGCGAAATGATTTACTTCATTAGTTATTGTTTCACAAACATTTATCAATGTCTGTACAACATTTTTGGACAATAATATCAACAATTATCTGTAAATATTAGTTATTTTTACAGAATACATGAAAAATTCACATAAAATGCACATTGATGCCTATTTGACCCCTAAATCCCTTAAATTTCCAACTATTACCATAATTAGTGCACCTCTATGGATCCACAGTGAAGAGATGAACACAATTTTAGAGAAATCTCCTAAAGTAAAATATAGAAAAAATATGAAAACTCTTGATATATGGAACATTGGGGCAAAACATGCTCAATATCTACATACAGAAGTGTTCCACGTCCAATGAAACAGCACTCACTGAATTTTCTTGGAAAATTCTCTTTCGAATAAGCCCTTGATTTCTTCTGTAAATCACTCGTAAAGAAAGTTAAAAAAAATTCCTCCTTCGAAATCGGATTTTCCCATTGTGCATTGGCTCTACATTCCACTGAAACTATCTATCTATGAATATATATGAAATATCTATAAATCTATCTATGAAAATATAAATTTTTCGATTGAATATACGAATGATTGAAGTATTAAAATAAAAAGTATTTAAAAAGAAAAAAATATTACCAAATAATAAAAAAGAAACACAATTCATTTATGAGAAACTACTGAGTTAGTTTCCTTCCGACCAAACCGATACGAGTATTAAAATGAGCGACAGCGACACACAAAGCAGAAACCCACCGAACCGATTCAACGAGAACAGTAAACACTCTCGGTCGGTGTGAACTCCCAATCTAAATCAATCTATTCTCCTTGTATTTTTGAATTCACCACAGCTCCACGTTCATGTTCACCGTCGCGTTTACACTTGCGATGAGTTCACCGCAGATACGATTTCACGATGATTTCACAGGCATGACCGTGGAATGCTCATAAATCTAATATTATTGATGTTTTTCATGTTTTTATGCATCTGACTACTAAATGCAGCATCTGCCTTTCATTTGAACATGATTCCCTCACGATTTGAGTATGTATCAAGAAGTTATTATCGAAAAACAGTTTGTTCACGTTCACGTTCACGGGAGGTGTAAAATGCGCTTAAGGAGGACCCAATATAAAAAAATACAAAACTGGAATTAAATAATTGATCATAAGGTTTTTCAAAAAGGTGAAACCCCTCTCTCCTTGCAATAAAGAAATCTCTATGCAATCCACAACTTCGCTTCAGATTCTCGGTATGTTTATCAAGTACCACCGCAAAGTAAGTAGAATAATTTATCCCCCTATATACGTGCTAGAAAAATCTAAGCCCAAACTTTTAGAAATATGAACTAATCAGTTTTTTGGTGGTTGCAGAATCCCGAAATCCTAAGAAAAATTGCTTTCAAAACCTCGAAAATGGAACAAAAAGCTCCGCTCAGAGCAGATTCGAACCTAAGACGTCGTGAATGAAAGTCCTGAATCAAGATCTCACCTCTATAAACGCTTCGTTATGCAAGTGCAAAAAATGTGCACAAAATGTTTAAATTTTTCAATCATACCTTCATTGAAGTTTGGTTGAATTCTCTTATTCGAGATATGAATAACAAGGCTGGGAAACGTGAAGAATCAACAATAGTTTCCCTATCAAGCCGTTCATTTACCCAAGCGTGGCATTCTCGTGTACAAGCGCACATGTTTGAACCCAAGTTTAAACCCGATGTTTGAACATTGTACATTGCGCCTGGGTGTATCGGAGTTCAGGCTCGTGTTCAGATTGCTATCTGCAAGTTCGAACATAGCAAGCAATGTTTGATTGGGTGCAAAAACTCACGTGAACATCTCACACATGTTGCACATTGAAGACTGCTCTCCTACTGAATTGCACTTCGTGCAGCGGTCTTTTACGTTTTCGTGCAATACATAGTCCCGATAGTTCTTCGTCGCAATTACCCGATCCTGGATGGCTACCATAAATCCTTCTTCTGCACCAGCCACGTATTCGACGCCACTATGTCGATATATTCCAGCTCCAGTTGATGCGATCATCTCGTCGACAGATTTGATGTAGCAATTCAGATGATAGTCCTCTTGCGCCGGATGCAGGGCACTGAATCCGTGGTCAGCTTCACACACAGCGCGATAGATTTCATGGCGGTTCTGGATTTCCACGAAGTATCTTCGCAACTTCCTCCTACTGTGCGTGGCAGGGTGACTCTCACAATGGACGATTTTGGATGGCGCATGCGATGCTTAGTGAACACCACTCGTACTGCTCGTTCTAACGCCTCCAAGTCAGTCTTGGTCCACTTCACCAGCCCGAAATTGTATGTCAACAAGGGCACGGCAAACGTGTTTATCGCCTTCACCTTGTTGCCACGATGCAAGAACTTTTCCTGCAGCTCTTTCTTGATCATCGTATGGCAAATTCCTTTCAGTTGCAGGAAACCTAGGAACTTGTATGTTTCGCCTTCAACCATGTTTCGAATCTTCTCCTGTTCGTTGACGCGGAAACTGTCAGCATCCACCAGGTGACCCCGGTGTAGATGTATGCATCGACATTTATCGATACCAAACTCTATCCGGATGTCGTTGCTGAATACCGTTACAAGCTGCAGAAATTGGTGCAGCTTCTCTGTGTTGATTGAGTTCGCTGCTAAGAGGGTTCACGGCAAGGCAAAACCATAGAAGACTAAAGGTATCGCCTTGGAATAAGCCCCTCATGATGCTGAGAGACCTGGACCGTAACACCTTTTCTCCATCGGTAATGTGTAGGGACGTGCTCCACATCCTCATAGCGTGCTGCATTAGCCTGATGACGTTACCGTCTACTACAGTACCTTAAGAAGGTACGAGTGAGTCGATATACGCCATGCTCAGGTTTCTTTGCTTGTGGGTGGCCTGCCCAACAACGACTGCATCAATGATGACCTGATCCTTGCAGCCTCGTGTGTTGCGTCGACAACCTTTTTGTTCTTCGGTCATCAGGTTGTTGACGTCGCAATGGTTCTGCACCCTCCTCGCTACTACCGATGACAGCACTTTGTACAGACTCGAAATGCACGTTATTGGTCTGTACTTGGTTGGGTTCAAAGTGTTCCGTTTTTCTTGGCAGAAAATAAGTGACACCCCTAGTGATGAATTCCGGTAGTTGCCCGGGGTTATCTAGTACCGTGAGTTTTTTATACCAGAAATTATGCACAAAATCGGGTCCTGGTGCAGCCCAATGTTTGATATACCGGGTAACCTCACGTATGTCTTGGGCGGTCACGTTGATAGCGGTCATGTCTCCAATTCGACCACAATATCGAAAATAAGCACAAACGATAACACGGAGCCTTCCGAAAAATACGAATTTTGGCAGAACAGATCCATCGACAGATACATATAATACCAAGGATGTTAACGATCATTCAGTAATTTGCGTTCGATCATTTAGCAGTTTGTCAATAACACATTCCAGAAGCTGAATTTCAAATCATGTTGTATGGTGGACTTCTAGTGCGAAGGTTTTTCTACAACTTTGCCAAATAGTTCGTTATTAGAATTCAACTAATAACGGAGTTAGAGCGCTAGTTTCAGTAACTTAAACTAAATGATTGGAATTTTGTTATCATTTAGTCTAAGTTACTGAAACTATAGCTATAACTCCGTTAATTACTGAATGATCGTTAACATTCTTGCATAATACTATTAGTGGAGTACTTCAGAAATATCTATCCATACGTTTAGTGATTCTGGGGACAGACTTCACGCCTTGAGACTGGAGGTATTCCGAAAAGTGATACAACATCATCAACACCTTTAGAGTCTGGTTCATAGACTATGCCTTGCGCTGTATTCAATGTGGTGTGTGAAATCACTTTAATTAAAGAGCCATCGGTTAGTTACGATATAGTAATCGCCTTATTGTACACTGTTTATGAGCTAATGCGAATAAGATAACGAGTTCCATGACCTTTCTTGCTGATAGTGTATTGTATTTCATTGTATCACTCACCCCAACTCCCAAATCAATCGATGTGCTCAAAATAAATGGATTCGGTAGTGGTTTTGGGTGTTCGTTGCCTTGGCGATTCATTTTTTCGGCGCATTAGTAATATCATAGATTGACCGAGTTCATCTTCACTTAACATTTAGTTAGGTAGGCGCGTCGTTCTTGGTCAAACATGCCGTCGAAATTTTCTGACCGTTAGCAACAATAGAAGAACAACACGGTTTGGGCAATCAACTATCACTCGGGCTACCGAGATGCAATGAACATATTTCGCGAAACAAAAGACGATAGATGAGCGTTAGCGTTGTTACGGTATACTGCGTTTCCCTAACCTCAATCTACCTGTGCACTGGGTTCAAATTTGAGGAATTGGTGTGCGGAAATGCATACAATAACTAGATTTTAATTAGTTTAAACGAATCTGATAATTTTATTTCCCATTTGAGTTGTCAAAATACCATAATTTTCATTTTTTGGGTCAGTGCACAGGTAAAAAGTGAGGTTACGCGACGCCACTGTTCTTATGGAGTCCTTATCCAGATTGCTATCGGAAATCAAGGTGAAGTGATTCTAATCTAAGATAGAAATGGCATAAGCATGAGGATTACTACTCCCGGCCACGCCCATCTTTACCGTAACTAGGGATAGGAAAGGAAATGTTGATGTAGAACTTACTTAACGAGAGGCCCCCGACTTGGCGACGCCCTCATAAGTTCTACGGAGTTGGTGGTTGGGTAGGATAAGGTAGGTCATGGAGGTTTGCCTCAAGCTGGCAATTCGACCCACAGACTATGTTGTTTACCTGTTTTTATTTAAACTCTTGCCAGCCGGCTGTCGAAAGAGTATGCTAATATCGATTTTATTTACAGTTTATTCTTTAAATAATTTACAGGCGATTTCTTAACCTCAATCTATCAGCAACTATCCGTTGAACAAATCTAAATTTACCAAATTTGTACTTTCTGCTCAGTGAGCAAAACGTTTCTTCTAGGTTCATCGAATACAAAAATCAAACCATGCCTTTTAAAGATAATTATAATAAACATTTTACAAAGTTTTATTTGAAGTATTTTGGCGATTTCTGATATAAAATTCAATAGCTCTGTGATGTAAACGGCCTAAATGCACCACCACCAGAAAATATTCATCACGCGCTGCTCTACCTAAACACATATCACACATAGTAATAGAAATGGTACTTCCTTTTAAAACAATAGACGATAGATGAGAAACAAAAAAAAACACGGTAACGTCTTTCAAGGCTGTTGTCAAAGGATTAGTTTGGAGTACATTCCACCTATTTGTTACTTTGTTGATGTATCTTTTGACGTAGGACTACGTCTGTGTTTTCTATATTGGGGTACACTTTACGATTGCGAAAATCGGGGACCGTCACGAAAATATGATAGACTTTAAACTTTAATATCTAAGCCGTTTCTCGATGGATTTTCATTTTTTTTTGGACCATTCGATCAAGGATGAGTCAACGCTTCTTTGTATTTATTTGTAAATACTGATTTTCAACTATTTATTATCGATAATTGATGAAAAGTTTAGAAATAGGTAAACTAACCAATCACGGGCCCTCCTTAGCCGTGCGGTAAAACGCGCGGCTACAAAGCAAGACCATGCTGAGGGTGGCTGGGTTCGATTCCCGGTGCCGGTCTAGACAATTTTCGGATTGGAAATTATCTCGACTTCCCTGGGCATAAAAGTATCATCGTGCTAGCCTCATGAAATACGAATGCAAAAATGGTAACTTGGCTTAGAAACCTCGCAGTTCATAACTGTGGAAGTGCTTAATGAACACTAAGCTGCGAGGCGGCTCTGTCCCAGTGTGGGGATGTAATGCCAATAAGAAGAAGAAGAAGAAGAACCAATCACGTTCATGCATCACTAGCACAGACATCAAAAATCAATCACTTGCGGATTTGGATCTAATCCTCAGTTTGAACAAGGTTTCACGCAGAGCAGACGCATCAAAGCGATCGCAGCGGAGCGAACACAGCATCACGGAGGCGCTAATAACATTTTCAAAGGAAATCAATCGCATTGGTGGTGGTCCTCGATGTGTTGCTGCAGATCATTCAACCTCAACGAACCAGAATTTCATATGAAGAAAAGGTTGACCATAAAAATAGCACTGTGGCGATCCCGCACCGCCAGTGCCGATGCTGAAAATTTATTACAAATTGTGGTGTCAGTTAGTTGGAAAGGAACATTGGGAAAAAAAAAAGATTCTTCTCAGGACCAACATTTTATGAAAAGAAAGAGTTAATTGCGAAAAAAGACTGTTTCGGTGGCATCGGGTTTGGCGTGGTAGTTTGGTTGCTGTTAGTGATTTCATCCATTAAAATTCACTACATCATCTCCCTCCGACGCGCTATAAAATTCGCTATTTACGATTGAGTTTTACACTTTGAAGAAAGTTTATTTCGGATAGTCGGATCCACCTTCTTTTGTATAAAATCAATGAAGACGCCATCTCAGTGGAAACTATCTACAGCAACCACTCATCGGTGAACGTCGCTCGGACAGACAGATGCCGAAAGAAAATGTTTTGTAATATGAAGAAACTTCGTCTTGAGTCAAACTTCTGTTGTCATTCCTCGCAACAATCTTGTGAAAAAGTTTCATAGGATTCTTAGAATTTATTATTCTCCGAACGGTCCGTTGTCTGGGGAAACCCGATCGAAATGGCTCGCGCGTATCGAAAAGCAGCTTTTTATATCTAATGAAGTAATTTCATTAATCCCGCCCTTCATTAATCGTTATGAGTGCACATTATATTTACAACCATATCAGCTCGCAAAGGGGCGGGGCTAACGGGCTTAATTTATTAAATATAAGAAAGCTGCTGTTCGGCGCGCGCGAGCCATTTTGATCGGGATTCCACAGAGAGCGGTTCGACATTCGATGCAGCGGAGCGGACACAGCAGCACGAAGTGGGTGGCAGTGTTGCAATGCTGTAAATTTATTTCAACCTTTGGAGGCTTAGCGAAAAATCATCAAGTGGCTGTCGGACAGTTGCAGCGCAAGGTGTCGACAAGCGATTGGATGCAGTTAGTTATTTGAATGGGAATTGGGAAAAGAAAATTGGTTCTTCTCAGGACCAACATTTTACGAAAAGAAAGAGTTAATTGCGAAAAAGGACTGTTTCCGTGGCATCGGGTTTGGCGTGGTAGCTTGGTTGCTGTTACTGATTCCATCCATTAAAATTCACTACATCATCTCCCTCCGACGCGCCATCAAATTTGCTATTTACGATTGAGTTTTGCACTTTGAAGAAAGTTTATTTCGGATCAACCTTCTTTTGTATAAAATGGTGCCTTTTGTATAAAATCAATGAAGACGACAGATGCCGAAAGATAATGTTTTGTAGTATGGAGAAACTTCGTCTTGAGTCAAATTTCTGTTGTCATTCCTCGCAACAATACGCATCTTAGATAAACAACATCTCATAACAAAATTCAGAATCTTGCGAGAAAATTTCATAAGATTCTTAAAATTTGTCATCCTCCGAACGGTCCGTTGTCTGCGGAGTCCCGATCAAAATGGCTCACGCGCGTCGATAACCAGCTTTCTTATATCCAATGAAGTAATTTCATTAGCCCCGCCCCTTCATTAATCGTTATGAGTGCACATTATATTTACACCTATTCCAGACCACAAAGGGGCGGAGCTAACGGGCTTAATTTATTGAATACAAGAAAGCTGCTTTCTAGCGCGCACGAGCCATTTTGATAGGGATTTCGCAGAGAGCGGTTAAATAAGATTTTACGCAGAGCCGACGCAGCGGAGCGAACACAGCAGCACGAAGGCGCACTGATAGTATTTTCAAAGGAAAGAGTTGATTACAAAAATGACGTCTGTTTCGATCCCGTGCGATGCAGTGGCGATGCTGAAAATTTATTCCAAATGGTGGCGTCTTAGCGAAAACTCATCGAGTGGTCGTCGAACAATAACAACACGAAGTGGAATTCTAACCCTAACGTTTCGACAAGCATTGGGTTGCAGTTAGTTATTGGAAACGTGCATTGGGGACACAAAATTGGTCCTTCTCAGGACCAGCATCTTCTGAACAGAAAGGGTTGATTGCAAAATGGACTGTTTCGGTGGAATTGGCGTTTGGCGTGATAGTTCGGTTGCTGTAAGCGATTCCATTCATTCGAACAAATTTGTTGCGTTGTCACTCATCGACGCGCGCTTTTCATTCTGCTATCGAAGAAAAACCTTCTGTTAACGCCAAACTATTAATTTTGGACTTTGATGAACATTCTTGCATCCCGGGTTAACTACCCTTGTGTAAAATAATGGTACTGTAAAGAACCGATATTTTTCAAATAATGGAGCTTTTCAATCCTCAACTACAACAAAACATAATCAACATCTTGTGAGGAAATTCCATTTGACTGCTACTGACGCCATCCATTTGAACAAACTCATTGCATCATCTCCCTCCGAAGTGCGCTTGTGGTTGTGCTACCAAAGGGCAACTTTCTGTCGTCGCCAAACGATGGTAACCCGAAAAAATCGATATCATTTCTAATGACTAACGAAACAAAACCAAAGAATCTTGGCAGAAAATTTCACTTTCCGTCGCACATAGGGGTATTTTCGCAATCTAGCCGGAATAAATTATTTTATCTCTCAAACTGCTATATTTCACCTTATTTTATGATACTGTGATGATAATTTAGCTAAAATATCAATTTTCTTAATTTTCACTTTTTGACCCATGTGCTTTACCCTTTAAAACCCTGAAAAACATTGATAATTTCAATTAATTCGTTCTCGTCATCGCTTCTACCGAAATCAGTTCAACTCTATGTGTTTGGAAGGGGAAACATAGAGCTAAAAGATGGTGTCATGGAAATTGCTCTATGACTCTTCCTCTTTTCGTAGGAATGTTGAATGTATGATATATGTCATAAATGCCTTAAATACAGTACCAAACTAAAAACATCCGCTTTCAAAATAGCGCAAATTTGCGTAAGATTTTTCTTCGGGATCCTAAAATATAGACATAGTCATCTGCGTCATCTCTATACTGAAATATTACCGAATATCATCGAATAAGTGTTTTATGCTTATTGAAAATATGAGGAATATTAACTAGTTTTAGCTCGAAAATGGACTTCGAATTACTCTTTTGTATTTCTGTTCAGAATCATTTATTCTTGTCAAAAACACATTTACATGATACTATTTTGTCTACTTTTTCATGGTATGTACTGATCTGTGGATTACTGTGACAAATATTTGACTACAATAAAACATACCGAACGTAGTCAAATTCAACAGAGAAAACCGGTAATTTCCTCAATGAAAACCCTCTAACTTTCTAGAAGTGTAGTGGTAAAACTTTAAATCTAAATAGAAAACCTAGTACTGGGAGTGGCTCGTCTACTATTCAGAGAAGTTTGAGACATATTTAGACTGCTCTAGGACAATTTTGAAAATTTAACTTTATTCCGGCTAGAATGGCGAAATACCCCTATGTGCGTCGACGACGGCCAAATCGATGAAGACGCCAACTTAGTGAAAAATGTCGTTTAGCTGCCTTAGTTTTTCAAATGGCGCATTATTAAAAACAACAAATCTTTCCAAAATCGTCATTGTCGTTTAAACAGCCGAACAGTCTGTTTGTCTGGGTAAACAATTTTCCTAGCGGTCAAAACCTCTTCTTGGATAAATAGTTTAAGTCCTGAAAAGGACTGTTTGTAATTTATTCTTGAAGTCCTGCTCACGTTGCCACCAGCGCTATAGAAAACGATGCATGTACGCTTCCATCGCGGGCGGAAGTCGAACGTTGCAAATTAATATATTTGTGTTTTGTTTCGCGCCACCTCCGATTCTGCGTATTTTTTTCCTTTCGTCCGGACATTTTTGAGCATGTCTTCTAGGATTCTGATGATATCCACTGAAAGATAGACGAATGCCTTCAGTGGCGATGCGGCCGATGAGTCGTTCCTTTTCCACGGCTGGTTCATCCAACTGGGAGCTACCTTCAGTTTCTTGATTCGGTTGACCTCCGAGCAGTTTGCACAATGCTAATAAATTTACACAAATTATGATGAAAAATACCCTCCATTTCGTATAGCTACGTAGTCATACGTCACCTTTGCGTACAACCCGATTGGGCTGCACCTTTGAGTTTTTTAGTTATGATTCTTTCAAGTTGTTCAAGTTTTGTGTTGTCAAGTGTTAATTTATTGTTTCCAATGTTTTAGTTGTTTTTTTAACGCTTCCTTGACCCGAAAATAAGTGTAAACTAACCGATTATCGTTCTCCCTAAAAATTACAATTACAATTATTTAAAAAATATTTCCAATGTCAAATCGCGCAAAATAAAAAAAAAAGAAGTTCGTGAGCTACAGACAAACGTATTCAAATATATTGAAAATGTTCATATTGACTCTGTTTTTTTGTTAGTTTGTAGCGCATTTTGCTATTTCATTTTCACAAATTATGGACATATGTATATTAGTTTGGCGATGCATAGTTAAATAAGGTCATGAATATTGATTATTTGATGTGTAGAACTTCTCTTAAGTATGAATAAAAGATGTAATAAGGAATTGAATTGACTGATAACAGGTTTGTCAAATGCCTTGAAAAGGAATCAATCGATTCGTAATCAGGATGTTTGATATCCTCGGAATAATTGACTAAAATACAACCTATAAATGGAATAATTTGGTGGATCGCTGTGCCCGTTCAAGTTCCATTCCAATGCATGCCTTAAATTGCGCGTCACGCCGTTAGTTCAAAATACCAAAAATAATCATACGTCATCGCACGCACAGAGGCGTGTTGGGTCGACGGATAGTACTCCGGCGGGTACTCGTCTATGTTATTGATCGAGTTCTCCGTCTCAACGAGCCACTCGCACGACGCACTAGCCCGCCACCCGAAGAATAGTGCCCTTGGCTGGACAGCATCCTCGTGAAGCGAGTTTGTACCGCACCGCTCCGCCGGTTTCGATTGGTGACATGCGAACACCAACGACCAACCAAGTGGACGGCAAAACAAGTTTATGCTAAACCTTTATTTATGCTGTCGCACAACCACACAGCCCGTTAGTCAGTCAGCCTAGTGTTGATTCCGTCTCTCATCAGCATAATCAGCGAAGGCATTCACATTTCACATGAAGCACCCCGCCACCACGCCGCATAACGGGCGCAAACGGACTGTCGAATTGTGAATGGCGGAGATTGCGTATACATAGTTATGGGAGAAAAGCAAAGACAGCGCAATGTTTTACTACACCTTGTGGCAAAATAAAAATTATATTGTTACACCAAATTTTTATAATTTTAAGTTCAGTAACCTAAACGAAAAAATGTTGAATTTAAGGTTTCAATTTTGTTTTGATCAATATTTTAGGAATCGGTGATTGAACAGCGTTAGTGGACCTTAATGTGACAATTTGTCTAGATCCAGAAGCTTTCAGTGTTAATATTGTATACCTGATACAAAGTGTCACACTAACAGGTTTTCGTGTCCAATAAAATAAACCAATTACAAAATTACAAATAGGTAGATGGTGAAGCCTTTCGTACCTCAGTGGCACACGAATATACGAATACAAAACCAAGAAGGTAGTGAAAACATAAGTTTGTCGTATCATCATACCTGGTTTTTGCGCTCACTTGAGGATTCCAAAAATTGTGTAATGAATAATGATCGAAAAAAAAAGCTTAAGGGATTTGAACATTTTATAGTTTCAAAGAATTATGTGGAATTGTAAAAAAAAAAACATAAAATAACATGCTGTGAATATGCTATCTGTTTTAAATGAGCTAATAACAAGAATTTAGTTTACTTACCATGAAAGTTAATGAATTTCCCTATTTTTTTCGTAGTATGCTGTAACAAACAATCTTCAGGGAGGGACCTCAATCGCTCGTGTTTGCTTTGAATGCTCAGTATCCAACTACTGGGTGGCAATGAAAATCACTAATTCGCGATTCTTAATACACTTGTCGGTCGGGCGTTAACTTTTATTTATCCAACACTAGCGTAGAGTGAGAAAACATCTCAAACCCGTGCCCCGGCCAAAACAGCGCACAGCAACGCCAGCAAAAATTTGCAAATATTTTCTCTTTTTTTGGCTCCGTTTGCATGGATGTTTGCTTTTTTTCACGTCGGCACCTCACTGTTTTCCCTAATCCCGTGCACTGCACTTTTCAACAATCACAATTTCTGGTTGTTTTGTACCAAGCACTATCCCACTTCCGCCAGTTGCACCTGAAACTGGCGTCGATCCCAGGAATTGTCCTGTTTTTCTTCTAACAACTTTCATGCGTACCTCCCTTCCGTACGCGATATGCAAAACCTGATGCTGATAAAACACTCTTTTGAACTTTTGACAGACGCTGGGGAGGTGCAAAATGCAGCAGCAAAAGAAAATAATTTTCCAAACAGCCAAACCCACACACCGCGATGGAAATCCGCGAAAAAAGCCGCAAACGCAACCGAGCGGATCGGCACTCGTATTCGAACTGAGCTCGCTTCTTCGTTCGCCTTCGCCACTGAACGAAGCAAAAATACGAAGTTGCGCGTTTTGAAACTGGGCAGTGTTGCCAAATTTGATTCTTTACTCGGATTCAAACACCTTCAGACGTAGGACTATCCCGACTAAAACCATTCGTCAAATTCCTCCAAAAAATAAGTAATTCAAATAAATAATTTTGTCGATATTTCTTCACACCAAAGTAACGTCAAGAACGATATCTAGTATTTTGCGGTCCGTAATAGCGGCCTAACCCCGCAGAAAATTTGACAGCTGGAATCGGCCGATTTCGTCGGGTACAATCGATCGATTGTTGCAACTTGCACACTCAAATCGAGAATTTCCGAGCCGGTGACAAGCGCGGTGTCATCATCATTAATAGACATAGACCGCTGTCATCATTGAAACGCAGTATGAAAAAAAATTATAGCCCGAGACATCCTGGCTACGATTTGGCGATGGGCTAAACAATAGGATGTCAATAGGCTGAGAATTTCAGCTCGGTAAAATTATTTACTGATTTTATTCGGTAAAAGAAAAATTAAACCGAGAGCTCAGTTAATTGATAAGCTTTTACTGATTTCTGCATTCATTTTTACAGCTGTCTCAGTAGTTCAAAAAAGAATACTGAGTTCCGGTAATAAGCATTACCGATCTACTCTGTAATAAGAAAATGTTCTGAAGTTGTCAAAAAATATGCCGATCACTCAGTAAAATCAAAAGTGCTTTACTGAACACCCGTTTAAGCAAATACCGAGCTCAGTTTCCAACCACATGCCTCCTGATGTGACACCATTTTTACTACTCGAAATCGGATCAATTTCATTATACACGATTTTTTTCGCACTTGATTAGTGGTACCAGAAAAAACATGATCTCAACTTAATGTTCAGGTATGTTCCGATATTCTTATCAGCGTTTTCCAAGATATGTTTCTAGTTTCCAGAGTTTTTTTTTTGATAAATTTATTTCATGAAATTTCAGACTAATATTAACAACCAGTATTTCACGTCCCTGCCCGAATAAAAAATATTATAGAAAAACAATACAATTTATTGTAACATCACTATACAATACAATAAATTTACAATAGATTTGAATGTAGATGAAATAATAGAAATACATTAGAATGTATTGTTATGAACCATTCATTGAATTGTAAATGAAGTTTTCGCATTAGAACGTACGGGTTGTTAAGTATCGTAACTATACAAAATTTGAGATTTTTTCATATACTTTTTTTGTCAAACAATAGAGTGTATCGTAAATATATTGTTGAAATATCCAAAGAAAACCGTTCAAATTACATTAGATTGAATTGTATTTTTATAGTAAAACAATACGATATTGTATTTCTTAATTATGACGGCTTTACCGTTCAACAATGAAATTTGAAGAAAAATAATGCATATTTGCGGCAATGGGATTAATATTGTTATATTGCTTATATGCAATTTGAACAAAATTTTCAGTAGTTATCAATGATTAAAATTTATGCACTAAATGTTCTAAAACAATTCGAAGTATTGTTACATTAGAGAACTATGTTGACGTATTATATCCACGGTGTTGATACAATATGGACAACCATCAAGAAACAATATATCCTATTGTATACCGTAGAGAGTATGGTAATTCAATTGTTTACACTGTTGAGCCTATGGTACACTTTTATCCGGGTGCTGTTGATGTTTCGTTTCCAGTAAACTTTGTTTCAATTCTAGATCCTAGAGTCAATAATAAATCTTCAGGTATATGATTTCTGTAAAATTACTGTTTTCCCTACATTTTTGCTGAACAAATTGCATTCTACAATTCTAGATACAAACTTTCTGGAAGAAAATGCGGTCGTATGCCACCATCTTTAAGGTAGCTTCCCGAGATGTGAGTGACATCATGATATCAAAATATTCCACAACCCGCAAAAAAAACAAAACATGTTTTTAAATAAATTAAATCACTACATATTAAAGAACTGATATTCCATCTATTTTTTGTTATCAATGAGAAAGATGAAAATTAAATTACATTTTACTCGGTTCTTTGAATTACAGCCCTCGGTTACGTTTTTACAGATCCACCAGTATTTTTTTACCGAGAGCTCAGTAAGTATTACAAATCTGCTCGGTATATTTTGACAGTTCATCATCATTAATGTGGAACCGAGGACTCGGTAACAGAATTTGATTACCGAGGTAACTACCGAGAGCTCAGCTGTTGAGAAATCGGTAAATCAATTACCGAGCCCGTTAAATTAAATTAAGTGTGTGCGCTAATGCAATTTTAAT
Source organism: Armigeres subalbatus (assembly GCF_024139115.2). Taxonomy (NCBI): domain Eukaryota; kingdom Metazoa; phylum Arthropoda; class Insecta; order Diptera; family Culicidae; genus Armigeres; species Armigeres subalbatus. The sequence goes on from NC_085140.1 coordinate 120,026,451, forward strand.
ACAGGCGTGGATCAAATAATCACCCTATCAAAGCGAAGTTAACGTCGTTTTTTGTTCAGCAGAGCATGAATCCATTCTTACTTTAAATATTGCGATTCTCTTCTAAAATTGCGCCATGCAAAAAGTAAATAAACAGATGTGAGCTTTCGGTGAGCTTTTCCACATTCGCTTCTAAGGTATGCAGCATTTTGTTGTCCCTTTATAAAAATCTTAGGATATTCTTTAGTAAAATTGATCGAGTTTTAGTAGTTTTTTGCTTTTCTTTCGCCTGCGTTGCGTGTGGTATATTGTTTGAGTGGATCTTATTAATGCAATTGTGTTTAATTTGTTATGTAATATTCTTCTCTTGAAATGAATAAGTACCACAATATAATAAAATACCTTAGCGGCGCACAGCTAAGCGAGGCAACGATGAATAGGCAAAATGCTATAATATCTCGAGAAACACAATAATCGAACAAAATATCACTATAAACACTACACGTCAGCAATGACAACCTTAAGGAGCCTGATGAGAATCTGGCCGAGACATCTGGTCAATCCTAGCTCAGGAAAAATACCGATGAACAGGACAACTTAATTTAATTTTCCATAGAATTGCAAATCCTCTACTTTCTCATACGAATTAGATTTCCATATATTGCAGTATTAATTTGTTTTGCATCAAAACATCTGAGAATTTAATTGATCCTCGGAGCAGAATTAACTATGCCATAGCCGGTCGACCTCTATTGAGAACTGAAATTAATAAGAAATTAGTAATAATGTATCTGAATAGACATTAATATGTTGATAAATCAATGTTAGCTATATGGAATTAGCATCAATTGCAAACTGCTTTAGCGCATTTTTAGGTGAAACCAGCGCACTACTTACCAAGTTGGGTAAGTTGCCTGTATCTGGAGAAAAATCCAACTTCAGTATAAAAAGCGTACTACAGTAGACGTTCGATAACTGCAAGTCATTTAACTGCAATGCTTTTTAACTGCAATTCGATAGTTGCAACAGTTTTGCAGTTATCGGACAGCTAAACTTCAAAACGATGTCAAACTCAATGACAGCTGCATTGCGCTGCACAATCAGATGCACTTTTATTGCATCTGACGTCGATTGACAACCGTTTGACGTCTAAAATGCGTTGCAGTTATCGAACGGCATTCGCTAACTGAAAAGTAAACATTTTGCAGTTATCGAACGGCTACTGTATAACTTTTCCGGATAGACAATAACATTTTGATTACGCATTAATGTTACGCAAATTGCGTATGCGCCGCTGCCATCAATTAGAAGCAGTGACTGATACACTAGTTATCGAGTCCTGTCGGTCATCAATGCTGGTTTCGCTTTCGTGAAAGACTGGCCCGCTCATGCAGTTTGTGGTTGATTAGGAATAGTTTACCAAATCATTGATTTCAGTGGCGTAGCCAGAAAATGTGTGAGGGGGGGGGGGGGGTTCTGAACATTTTTTTTTCGAAAAAAAAATTGTTCTGAAAATTTTGTCTTTGGGGGGGTTTTATGTCCAAAACCACTCCCGTGACTACGTCACTGATTGATTTAGTTGTTGTTCACTTCCTTGATGATCTGTGTGCTTGCCTGTGTGTCTTTTGAGGAAAAGTTGAACGGAAATAAGTAACTTGTTTCATAGCTCATGTTAGTAAGCTGTCTGTCCCGCGATGCTTCGTTACTATCTCCGGGATACACATCGTCATATGCGAACACTTTCCACAGGGCACTAATTTATCCGGCATAAGTGCTAGGGCACACTGTTCTCTCGATTCGGCAAAAGTTTGTCTTCCGCAGGAACAAGCCTGCTCATCCCAGAAGCTCCTGCCAGTGTCCGTCTCGACCGGAGATTCCCCAGCGAATAGTAGCAGCTTGGCACATCGAATCCTTCCTTACAGAACAGCATGCATAAGGTGGAACCGATATTGTTCTTTGGGCCAATCACCAAACTCCGGCCTTGACTCCGGCCCTCTATCATCAACATGTTTACAACGTCCGTGAATCCAGCTTCTGAAGCAAAGTGAAGCGGTTTGTTGTTTACGTTTTCTTGCAGGAACATCTCCAAGAAGTTTGCAGGGTGCCCAGTACAGTCTATGATATGGTCGTCTTTCCGCTTCGATGTGTGGTGTTGAAAGACAGGGAAATGCTGTTTTCTAGGACGTTCCGATAGATCACCCATAGGTACTCGTTTAGCTTCACGAAGATCACGGAGACATCCTCAGCAGTGTGATTTTGTATTAATGTCACTTTTGTTTCATTTCAATCAACAATGGTTAACCACTTGACATCCATGCTTGACACTAAATCCTCGGCTGTCAAAACTAGATAGAGTGCCCAGATGTGCCGAAAGTGGGCCATACTGTGCCGCGGGCACATTGTGCCGAGTGGTTTACCCCTTGGCAGTGAATTTGTGTCATCCCCTGACGGATAGTTCATCAATAATTATTTTCTACCTTGTTTTCTGCGCGTATAACACCATTCCCCTATCCATAATCATCGTCATTGTATGCGGAGTATAGCTATGCGATACAGGGGACTACAGAGAACGGAACAAATCAAAACTATATGATGGTTGAATGAAAGGTGACCTTTCCCGTCAACATTTTTATTCCCTCAATCGATTCTTTGGCTTATCTCAGGTCAACTTTCCCAGAGATCCTATATTTTCTGAAGCCTCTAACTATTTTTAAAATCGAAAACAAAATTCAAAAAAGTGCTGTTTTTTTAAGATTAGCCTGATTTTGAACGAACATCGGGTGAATTTTTCAGGCCGGTGAACACGTGAAGCACTTTTTGGGTTTTTGTTTTCGATTTCGATTTTAAAATAGTTAGAGATTTAAAAAATATGGGTTCTTTGGGAAAGTTGACCTGAAATAAGCCCAAGGATCGACTGAGACAATAAAACGAGAAACAATTTTTGACGGGAAAGGTCAATTGTAGAAACTTGTTCGAGAAACATCGCGAGAAACAATCGATTTTTCTATTGTTAAGATAAATATTATCAATTCAGTAGAAAACCGAAATGGGCGATTAGCGAAGTTGGATTTTTCTCACAATCCGTACGCTAAACCCGACTTTGGAAGTGGTGCGCTGTTTTCATTTGGTGATGCGCTATACGGCGCACTACTTCCGAAATTAGATTTAACGTATGGATTGTAAGAAAAATCCAACTTCGCTGGCGGCTAATTCGGCTTTCTACACGGACAGAGAACGGACACAAAATTTGAGTTCAATATACGCACTGTTGAAAATATTGCAGAAAAAATTTACCCAAATTTGGGCAGTTTCCCCTTTTATTCTCATGATTGTCAAAACTAGAGCAAGATGCAAACATCTCACCGGGATTGCTCAGCCCAATAACCCAATTTTTGTAAATTCAATATTTTCAATTTTGGGTTGATTAAGGTCTACTTTGGATAAATTAAACTCAGCTTTTGGTAAATTGTTAACATGTGATTAAAGGCAAACTTCCTAGTCCCAGAAAAGTCATTTTACTCAAATTTAGGTTATTGGTTTTGAGTGAAAGAACCCAATTTTGGGTAGTTTTGGTTTTCAATGTACTGAATTGATAATAACAACCCCTATTTTCTATTGTAAAAACTCATTTACAATAGAATTTATGGTGGAAAAGAATATTTTTCATTGTTAATCTATTGTAAGCAACAATAGAGTTCACCGTAATACCAATTAAATTTATAGTATTGCTTTTCTCACCGAAGAATAGACTACCGTGCAAATTTGTCGAAGTACCTAAACAAATGCTCACTCGCCAAATTGTATAGAAATTAGCGAAAGCACTTAAAATAAATCACCGAATTCGGTGAAATTTTACCGAAATCTCAACAGCAGAACCGTTCGGTAAATATTGCGCATAAGTCCCAAAATTTTATTCCCACCTTTGGGTTTCCGCGCCGAGCACTCAGCGCCAGACTCGGCGACAAGGAGATAGTCGTCAAGTTGGTACTCCTGATTTGTTGACAACTGATGTCGATTGGTTGTGTGAGTGCACCAGTGTCAAAAAATAGAGCTTTTAGCTGAAAACTTAATTGTCAAATGCACATTTTGACAGTAGAATAGAGCTGTATGAGTGAATTAAATGTGTAAATGCTCTATCGCGGAAGCAGTCGCTGAAGACAAGTGTCAATGATTTCAGTGACGAAATGAAAAGTTTCAATGCAAAAAGCAATAATTTTATTGATTTTCGGTGATTTTGACAGTTGAGCAATGGAAAAAATCACAGAAAATCTGTAAAATAATTACCGAGCAGTTCTGCTGTTGAGAATTCGGTAAAATTTACCAAATACTGTGAAATGAGTTAAGTGTGCGCACTCCAAAACATCATTCTTGCACCTTATCTCACACCCCAAATAACTCTTTCTTGCAGTGGAGACGTCATTCATATATGGAGAAACTGGTGGGAATATATTTTAGTGGGACAATATTTTTTGCATGGAAGTCGAACACGGCGCAAAATTTGCAATATTGCTTTTTGCATTGAAACTTTTCGTTTCGTCACTGAAATCATTGACACTTGTCTTCAGCGACTGCTTCCGCGATAGAGCATTTGCACATTTTATTCACTCATACATCTATATTACTGTCAAAATGTGCATTTGACAATTAAATTTTCAGCTAAAAGCTCTATTTTTTGACACCGGTGCACTCACACAACCAATCGACATCAGTTGTCAAAAAATCAGGAGTACCAACTTGACGACTATCTCATTGTCGCCGAGTCTGGCGCTGAGTGCTCGGCACGGAAACCCAAAGGTGGGAATAAAATTTTGGGGCTTATGCGCAATATTGTTACCATAATTTCTCTTGCTAGGGTTGTCATCTCGGGTTGTCGATCCCGTTTTTCTTATAGATAGTAGAATCTATAGATGAGCGAAAGCATGGCTGAGTTGATTTTTTTGCCCGTGCACACGCGCATATGACGTCACAGCCCTTAACGTTTCCATTGAAATCGTGACGTCATGCTCGTTTGGAGACACGTTTGACAGTTCGTTTGGAGACAGAGGATTTATCTTCGCTCATCTATATATTCCACTATCTATAGTTTTTCTCCATTCGAGCTCAGTGCGACATTGGCCCTTATGAAACAACTGTGTCGATTTTATTATCGTTACCGTGTTTCCGTGGCTGAACTGATGTTTATACCGGTTTTTCTCATTGTCAAAATTTATACCACAATCTTCGTTCAGTTTTCTGTCAAAATCATGAATGACGTTTATGATGACATCCGCGGCTGTAAAACTAGAATAACATATAGAAAGCGTCAAAGAATTCGAGTGATCAATGAAAAAATGGTTCTTTATATGGAGTTTTTACTCTATTTGTAATAAACAGCACATCCATACAATAGTTTATTTCCTATACAATACGTATTATGTCCAGATCGGTATAATAATATGTATGTAAAACATTTCAATTCAAGTTCTTCACAAACAAATATAACCCCTTCCAGGGTGTTCTGCTTGATTTCAGAAAAAAAGTAGTCTCTCTCACTCGTCGCAAAGAACACTCTTGCAAGTGAATTTTCGCTTATCAATAAAATTGTTCCGTTTTTCGATTCCTCTTCCGTCGTCGCGAAAGTCTAATCTTGTGTTTTTTTTTCCACTTGCGGCCCGTTCCCAATAATAAATAATTAAAGTTGATTGCGTTATATAATCGGGACAACGATGTGTAGCAATTTGAACTGAAATTCAATCCCAGTTCGAACATTGATCCACGAGAAGGAAAGAGCTGGCTGGATGGCGTTCCGCCAATGACGACGATTCATCATTAGTGGAATTTTTATGAGCTGGAAAAGAATCTAGGTAGTGCCGAGCAAAGTGTTTGTTTCGTTGCTCCGATTCGTTATCATTCGACCAGAAGTAGAATCCAGAAGTCTCACTATTTGAAAGAGCAAAATATTTTGTTGGTACAGTAATGAGTGTGCGAGATATCGATATCTAAATTACATAAAATATATGGAAAAAAGGGGAAGGCGATTTACTCCCATATGCAGGCGATGAAATAGGCCCCTTCCATCCTCCTGCTGCATACCCTCCGGAACTTCAACCCGTGACTTGTCCGGTTTGCAATTTTTGACAGCTCTCGTACGTACGTTGTTGTCGCTGGTGGAGAGAACTGCAGCAGTGATCAGACCGACTAGACAGACAGTCAGCGGAGTTTATGATTCAGTGATTAGTGAAAGAATTAAGTCGCATGAACTAACAGATTGGAAGAGTGTGTGAGAAAGGAAACTCAGTTGCTGATCTGGATTGTTTGTGAAATAGACACCGGGAAAACATCAAAAGAAAGAGGTCACACACTGCTGTTAGCGACGTTTCTCTCTCGATCAATTGGATTACCACGAATATCATTCGGATTAGCAAGCAGTAGCACACGGAGTTGCAGCTACATTAACAAAGATGGTATGTGCTTTGGTCTTTTTTTTAATTTAGTTAATAATAAATAGTAGTTTTGTGCACCTAGTTGCAAAAAGATTGTAATTGTAATTTATTGTCATAACGGAAGCCTTCAGGTTATCCCATATTTTAGGTCAAGGAAGATACACTAATATTAAAACAAACGTGTTAATACCGTGCTGTGCCCTTATTCCGTTCACCTAAGACAATGAACTATGTCTAAATACTCTAAAAAATAGCCGTTAAGTATTTTGAAGCTGCAATTTCGCTACATAGTGTCATTTTCTATATACAATTGAAAATAAAATATGTTGGGATCGATTCATAAACTTGGATTCCAATAGTGATAACAAACTTGAGCGATTTTGTGATCCTAATTCCAATAATCTGAAATGGCATTGTTCCTAATTCCGTTCATTCGTGTTCCTAATTCCAATCACCCGAAAAACATTTGATTTCTTGCAGATGTTATTATCAGACATAATTTTTCTCACAATTTCATCTTTTCATTCATTATTATTGAAAATAAAAAACTAAAATCTTATTTTCTTTCAAATTTAAGATACAATGAATGATATTTCCTTAGTTTAGCCTAGTTGACTGTTTTTTCGTTTGTTTCACTTATAATTCGAGTTCAACATGAGCATTAATGCTAGCTGCCCAGTAGCATAAGGGATTAGGTACCACAGATAAGGACAGATACGATTCACTATCGTTTTCCATTTTATCCTCAACGTAATTTTCACTTGAGCCTGAATACTAGGCCTTTAATTTTAACCTGAATCTTCCAAAACAATGTATCTGTTTGTTTGGAATTGTTCGTATCGCTGTTTCGTTCAAGTTGAATATTTGTTCAGTATTCTTTAAAACACCGGAAAGCCCTACTTGTACAAAGTATTCACGGATTTCGGCAGAACATAATCTTATTTGTAGCTCAGGTAGTATTTTGATAGTGGACACAAAACTCGCCAAGAAATATCCGGATAAAGCTTCTTTAGAACAAGAACAAGAACGCCACAATAAATAGGGTTGTGCTGTTTGAAACTGTCCGTGTTTTTCGGATACCCTTTCCTAACATTGTCCAGCAACCACTTGACAATTCGTCATTCACCATCAATTGAATAAAAACTGCGTTTTCCCGGCATGAGTTGAAAAACGTTCCCATAACGTTATGCGTATAACGGAGTTCCTTTCGGTTTGACTGGTTGCAGGATAAAATTTGTAAAGTTTATTATTCATTTGGCTTCGTTCATGTACGATGTACCTTTTCTTACTCATAGATTATATTCTCATGAATGGAACTTTCGGAATTCATCCTCCAAACCCATAGAACGGAATAAGGAACGAGTTGATTTAGATGTATCCTTATTCCGGTCAAGATATTTTTTACTTTTCAGCATTTTATATCGGTAAAATACAGACAACGATTAGGTAATACACTACAATGTTACCTGTTATATCTTGTTATGCTGCTTTGTTTCAAATTCAGGGCAAATTTTCACCTAAAAATGCTTAAATATTTTGACAAGCATTCTAAGCAAGTGGGTTAATGAAAGAGTCAAAATAAAGCCTATAGTGACGACCATCAAATTTTGTTGAAATTTTCAATCTTAGGGTCTGTCTCAATTGGATAATTAAAATGAAATTAAACTTAAAAGTGACATTTCAATAATTATCAAATAACCCTGCTCGCAGAGCAAGATTACTTTTGACAGATATAGAATCATTTTCCATCGATGTCCTATTGGAATTGCTGGGTAGCACCAGCCATTCTTATAACGGGGTGATTTTTTAATTTTCGAACTGTCACTTTTAAGTTTAATTCTCCAAATGAGACAGACCCTTAGGCTCTGTCTCATTTGGATAATTAAACTTAAAAGTGACAGTTCGAAAATTAGCAAATAACCCAGTCATAAGAATGGCTGGTGCTACCCAGCAATTCCAATAAGACATCGATGCAAAATGATTCGATATCTGTCAGTAATCTTGCTCATGAGCAGAGTTATTTGATAATTATTGAAATGTCACTTTTAAGTTTAATTTCAGTTTAATTCTCCAAATGAGACAGACCCTTAATCGTTAAAAATGACGCTGCTTTTCATTTAATTTCATGCATACATAACCATAGAGAAGTACAAAAATATGTTTCTGTTATTTTTATACGAAAATTCTTCATTATTTATTATTTTGTCTTGCGTGAACGGAATTAGGCACTGATTGGAATAAGGGCACAGCACGGTACATTAGTGCAACTAAATCTAGGTTCTGGTATTGGGCGTGCTTTATAGCCTATTCAGATTGGGCTATTTATGACTTTGTTAAGTGAGAGGGTATCCAATTATTACGAGGTGTTCAGACTGCAGCAAGATAATATATCTTGACGTTTCCATGTTTCCTCATTTGCACGCTAATACAGGGTTGAATTCAAGGAGAGTTTTAAAATTTAATTTGCGAAATCAAGCATTTGTGTGGCGGCAATCGAACATTTTTTTCTGAACAAATTTTCTACGAAAAAAAAATATATGAAAAGGGATTATCGAAGAATATTTGAAGATCTCATTAAGGATAATGAGCATTAGATAATGATTCATTAGTTGGGTTCGCCGTTCTTCGGGGAATCAGACTATTCCTCAATTTATTTTTAAGTTTAAAAAGTATTTTGATTCTGTACTATGATCGAGAGATTTGATAGAAAAATTTAGATACTTTTGGGAATTCTCACAAATAAATAAAAAAAGGACGATTGGACCAATTTTCAAGAAATATTATCGAACTAAAATGTATTTCCACCAGTATCTCCATGTATGAAGGGCAACTCAGCAATTGAAAGTTTTTTCAAAAATGGAAACTGAACCATTGCGTTCTACGACAATCAATGATACAGCTTCTAACAAAATTGAATCGTGTGAATGTGATATAATTTAAACTGGATTTTGGATGAATTAATGCATTACCAATCCATGTTTTATTTAACCCTTTATAAGGCAGATGAATCTAAACAATAAATTAACAAAAACAACAATAGGACACAATGTTGACATGGTATTAAACTCAAATGAATGTTTGTTGTTTCGGAGACGAGCCAGCCTTGGGCTGAAAGTCTCTTTAATAAAGACAAAAAAAAAAAAAAATGTTTGTTATACATTAAACAGTTCAGAAACATTGAAAAATTGGTGGCAATATAGTTGCCACTGCCCGCGAAGCGGTAAAACATTGGTGGCAATATAGTTGCCACTGCCCGCGAAGCGGGACAGCATTGGTGGCAATATAGTTGCCACTGCCCGGCAAGCGGGAAAACAGGCAACAACAAAAATATAAAAAGATTTTTAAAAATTTGGTTTTACGTAGAATTAGTCAAATCAAGGTACGTTACATTTTTTGGTGAAGAGTCCTAGTCAGAAAACGCATTATAAGTGAAAAAAATTTCACGTTTTTCTCCCAAGGGGGACCCTGGGGAAAAAATACAATTTCGTCAAAAATCCAAAAACCAAATATACAGAAAGGCAAAGCTATTTTCACGCTAATCACGTTATAATCTAACACAGGAGATTAAAAATAATTGATATCAACGGGAAAAATATATCTTTGTCGTTTTTTCGACGAATCATAACTGAAAATCCTTCTTCCACTCGAAACTTACGATATGTTCGTAAAAAAACTGTTCTCAAATTGACATTTCAATTTTTTATGGCTCAAATTCATCTGGGGTGTTACTAGGAAGCAAATAAAGTCACTACATGTGAAATAATAAGTAGAGCTCTTGTTAATAAATAGAAAAACATATTATTTGTTGGTGGCAATATAGTTGCCACTGCCTTATAAAGGGTTAAGGTTATTCTACTTTATATATACATCCCATTCAAATCGTAAAGTTGTCTCACGTGAAAAATGTTGGAATCCAAAGTATATTAAGCCATTCAAGGAGCAGAATTGAAATAATTTATGAAATCATGTTTATTCATCAAATAATATATTCGTTTTACAACCATTCCTACGTTTTCGCATTGGCCCTTGAACTTTGAAAATTTATTCGATTTGTTCTAGAGAGCATCAGTTTTTTAAACAATTCATGTTGAATAAGTGGAGAATAAATAATTATCATCATTATTTTTCATCATATAAAATGCTTTCCACAAAACCATCACAATCCGAGTTATTCTTCAGCGCTCAGAAGATTTCCATCTAACATGCATTCGACCCTGCTGCGACAGAAAGAGCATGACTGTCAACTACGAAACGAAATGAAAACAGAGAGAATTTTCTCTCTGGCAAAGAGAGCGTGACGCTTGTCAATTTTGTTTTGTTGAATTTCTCCCTGCATCCCAGATAGAACGAAAGCTCTCTCGTAATAATTGTTCGTAATAAATTCTTTCTGACTCTTTTTAGCGGGTATCTTTTGACAGCGCAAAATGTATGGAATATTACGTAAATAATGACATCATAAAGCGTATTTACCCTGAAACGCCAATTATTATGTCATTAATGGCGTAATCTGAATAGGCTATTAGAATATGGAGTTTAGCTTCTGTTACTGCCATATCTTGCAGTGAGTGCTTCCTTAAATTTGCTATCATGAGTTACTGTCTGATTGCCAAAGACAGCTGGTTTCAGTGGATTGCCCCTGCGATCAAAACACTTGGCCTACTGTTAAATGTTGTTGGAGATAGACTGGAAGAGTTTCGACGTAACCCTGGCGTATGGAACGGTTCTAGTCTAGTGGTGGTGTCCAAGTAGTGCAGCTGTAGATTATCTTCGCCGGATACCGTTCACAAAACGAACCGACGCCTTGAAGCAACGGTTAAGCTGTTTGCGGAGTGTTGCTGAAAGTCCCAGGTAGTACAAGACGTCACAGTATGTGAAGAAAAGGATTGTTGACGGGGAGCAGATCTCGGAATCTGTCACCGGGCTTTTAGCAAATAAAAACAGTTTGTAGTACATTGTGTGGAAATGCTTTAAAATATATTTTCGATAAGCTAGGTTAAGTTTTAAATTCGTTAGGTAGCACTTACACGTTCGATGTTATTGACACCAATCTGCTCAACCGGACAACACTCTAACTTTCACCTACTCAGTGACTGAGTAAAATTGTATTGCCATCTCTTTTCTTCCCACGGAAATTTTACTCAGTTTCCGTCAAAAGCAGGATTACTCATAGTTTTGAGTTGTCCTGCTTTTGACGGAAATTGAGTAAAATTTCCGTGGGATAGAAAGAGAGAGCAATACAATTTTACTCAGTCACTGAGTAGGTGAAAGTTAGCGTGAAAAATATAGATAGATGTACTAACTAAAACAAACAATAATTGGATATTAACTTCTAGTCTTAGGTGTGGACATGAAATAAATACTTCACACTGTGAGTGATAGATTAAACTCTTCCTATAACTGCCCATGATCGCATATTTGTAACATTTGCATTTTAATTCATTTTGTAAATCGTTTGTCAATCCTCCCCACAAACTCAATAATTCCCAGCTTACCACAAATAAGCAAGACAGTAAAGCCTATTTTACTGTTGTGGGATTAGATGCAGTAAATTGAGCTTTCTGAACGATTCACAGGCTTTCTACAAAATAACAAATATGCGATCATGGGCAGTATAGACCTATGTTGTAATCTCTTTGTGATCTGTATCCTGGAATTTAGTAAACGTATCAACCCTAGCTCTAAGTTTCAATAATTCATGGAATATTTCTTGTAACTTACTGTTTCGAGTAAATCGTACTAATGTATGAAAAATTCACTTTTTTTCAGGAACTTTTAGGATAATAATAATTTCAGAATGCAAGTAGAATAATTACTTTGAAGATCTTTTTCCAATCATTCATTCGTCACGTTACAATGTTGTTTTGACAATCGGGTACCTATACTTCGCTCCCTCGCCAATAGGCTTTCAGACAGCTTAGATGACGTTTCCTGATGCGGCTCCTTCGTATATGGGCCAGTGCTTCCAGCAGCCACATCCTCCACCCCTGGGGGCAGCAGGGACTATGTCCAAGGGCTTGACGATCCCTCCCCAGGCCATCTGCGAGTTGTGGGGCTTGCCTAGGATGTGGTGGGTGACAGTGGGCCCTGTTAAACCTCTATAAAAAGCTGCATGTATCCGCAAGTAGGCCCCACCAAAGCGACCGTGTGCCGCTCAAAGCGCACAAGCCCAAGTCCTGGTGTTAGGTGGGACGCTAAACAGCCCTGACACGACGGCCCTCCGACGAGACAGGAGGTTTGCGCAGGCCCAATAAGCCGCCTAGAAAACCAATCATTACGAACAATATAAGAGATAATGCGACTCGATATAATCGGCAAAGACCTAGGCGACGAATACAGGATCACGATTGGAAGCTTGGAACATGGAATTGCAAGTCGCTAGGTTTCGCAGGTTGCGACAGGATGATCTACGATGAATTACATCCCCGCAACTTCGACGTCGTGGCGCTGCAGGAGATTTGCTGGACAGGACAGAAAGTGTGGAAAAGCGGGCATCGAGCGGCTACCTTCTACCAAAGCTGTGGCACCACCAACGAGCTGGGAACCGGCTTCATAGTGCTGGGTAAGATGCGCCAACGCGTGATTGGGTGGCAGCCAATCAACGCAAGGATGTGCAAGCTGAGGATTAAAGGCCGTTTCTTCAACTATAGCATCATCAACGTGCACTGCCCACACGAAGGGAGACCCGACGACGAGAAAGAAGCGTTCTACGCACAGCTGGAGCAGACATACGATGGATGCCCACTGCGGGACGTTAAAATCGTCATCGGTGACATGACCGCACAGGTAGGAAGGGAGGAAATGTATAGACCGGTCATCGGACCGGATAGTCTGCACACCGTATCGAATGACAACGGCCAACGATGCATAAACTTCGCAGCCTCCCGCGGAATGGTAGTCCGAAGCACCTTCTTCCCCGAAAAAAAATATCCACAAGGCCACATGGAGATCACCCTAACCAAGAAACGGAAAACCAAATCGACCACGTTCTAATCGACGGTAAATTCTTCTCCGACATCACGAACGTCCGCACTTACCGCAGTGCGAATATTGAATCCGACCACTACCTCGTTGCAGTATGCCTGCGCTCAAAACTCTCGACGGTGTACAACACGCGTCGAAGTCGGACGCCGCGGCTTAACATTGGGCGGCTACAAGACGGTAGACTAGCCCAAGAATACGCGCAGCAGCTGGAAGTGGCACTTCCAACGGAAGAGCAGCTAGGCACAGCGTCTCTTGAAGATGGCTGGAGAGATATTCGATCCGCCATTGGTAGCACCGCAACCGCTGCACTTGGCACGGTGCCCTCGGATCAGAGAAACGACTGGTATGACGGCGAATGTGCGCAGTTAGTGGAAGAGAAGAATGCAGCATGGGCGAGATTGCTGCAACACCGCACGAGGGCGAACGAAGCACGATATAAACAGGCGCGGAACAGACAAAACTCGATTTTCCGGAGGAAAAGCGCCAGCAGGAAGATCGAGACCGTGAAGAAACGGAGCAACTGTACCGCGCTAATAACACACGAAAGTTCTATGAGAAGTTAAACCGTTCACGTAAGGGCCACGTGCCACAGCCTGATATGTGTAAGGACATAAACGGGAACCTTCTTACGAACGAGCGTGAGGTGATCCAAAGGTGGCGGCAGCACTACGAAGAACACCTGAATGGCGATGTGGCATACGAAGATGGCGGTATGGTGATGGACCTGGGAGAACGCGCGCAGGACATGCGACTTCCGGCTCCGGATCTCCAGGAAATCCAGGAGGAGATTGGCCGGCTGAAGAACAACAAAGCCCCTGGGGTTGACCAACTACCAGGAGAGCTATTTAAACACGGTGGTGAGGCACTGGCTAGAGCGCTGAACTGGGTCATTACCAAGATTTGGGAGGAGGAAGTTTTGCCGCAGGAGTGGATGGAAGGTGTCGTGTGTCCCATCTACAAAAGGGCGATAAGCTGGATTGTAGCAACTACCGCGCAATCACATTGCTGAACGCCGCCTACAAGGTACTCTCCCAAATATTATGCCGTCGACTAGCACCAACTGCAAGGGAGTTCGTGGGGCAGTACCAGGCGGGTTTTATGGGCGAACGCTCCACCACGGACCAGGTGTTCGCCATTCGCCAAGTACTGCAGAAATGCCGCGAATACAACGTGCCCACACATCATCTATTCATCGACTTCAAAGCCGCATATGATACAATCGATCGGGACCAGCTATGGCAGCTAATGCACGAACACGGTTTTCCGGATAAACTGACACGGTTGATCAAAGCGACGATGGATCGGGTGATGTGCGTAGTTCGAGTTTCAGGGCATTCTCGAGTCCCTTCGAAACCCGCAGAGGGTTACGGCAAGGTGATGGTCTTTCGTGTTTGCTATTCAACATCGCTTTGGAAGGGGTAATACGAAGAGCAGGGATTAACACGAGTGGTACAATTTTCAATAAGTCCGTCCAGCTATTTGGTTTCGCCGACGACATAGATATTATGGCACGTAACTTTGAGAAGATGGAGGAAGCCTACATCAGACTGAAGAGGGAAGCTAAGCGGATCGGACTAGTCATCAACACGTCGAAGACGAAGTACATGATAGGAAGAGGTTCAAGAGAAGACAATGTGAGCCACCCACCGCGAGTTTGCATCGGTGGTGACGAAATCGAGGTGGTAGAAGAATTTGTGTACTTGGGCTCACTGGTGACTGCCGAAAATGACACCAGCAGAGAAATTCGGAGACGCATAGTGGCTGGAAATCGTACGTACTTTGACTCCGCAAGACGCTCCGATCGAATAGAGTTCGCCGCCGTACCAAACTGACTATCTACAAAACGCTAATTAGACCGGTAGTCCTCTACGGACACGAGACCTGGACGATGCTCGTGGAGGACCAACGCGCACTGGGAGTTTTCGAAAGGAAAGTGTTGCGTACCATCTATGGTGGGGTGCAGATGGCGGACGGTACGTGGAGGAGGCGAATGAACCACGAATTGCATCAGCTGTTGGGAGAACCATCCATCGTTCACACCGCGAAAATCGGACGACTACGATGGGCCGGGCACGTAGCCAGAATGTCGGACAGTAACCCGGTGAAAATGGTTCTCGACAACGATCCGACGGGCACAAGAAGGCGAGGTGCGCAGCGGGCAAGGTGGATCGATCAGGTGGAAGATGACTTGCGGACCCTCCGTAGACTGCGTGGTTGGCGACGTGTAGCCATGGACCGAGCCGAATGGAGAAGACTCTTATATACCGCACAGGCCACTTCGGCCTTAGTCTGAATAAATAATAATAAAAAATAATCCTCCACCCCTAAAGCTGGCCACATATCCCAGTTTTACTTTTGCTCAATGTTCAAAACTGCCAACTCAACTCTGAATGAATCTCCGCAGGCGCACCACGACTGCATACATCTATACGGCAACATCTGATCCGTCGTTGATCGGCCGTCACGAAAACCTGCCTGGTATTCGCCGACGAATGACTCCTCAAGCGGTCTCAGTCTGTTAAACAGGATACGCAACAAGATTTTGGACGCCGAGTTCAGAAGAATGATCCCTCTGCAATTGACACATTCTAATCTGTGCCCTTTCTTATAGATTGGGCATATGAGGCCATCCAACCAGCCGGCAGGCAGTTCTTCATCCTCTCATATTTTCTGGATAATGTGGTGGTTTGATTGATGCAGCTGCTCACTTCCGTGTTTGAGAAGCTCGACCGGGATCTCGTTCTTCCCAGCAGCTTTACTGTTTTTCAGCTCGTTTAGAGTCTTCTTAACCTCGTCCAGCGTTGGTGGTTCCACAGCTTGACCGTCGCCGACTATGTCCATCCTGCTCCTTAATGTACCTTCATTTTCACCGTTCAACGAATCTTCGAAGTGCTCCTTCCACCTGGCTGCCATCATAGTCTTGTCTGTCAGTAAATTCCCCTCTAGGTCATTGCACATGGGGGGCACATTGGCAGTTGCGTGAAACCTCTACATACCGTTTCTATCCATGTTCTCCTGCGCTTCAGCTATCACACTCTCATCGTGTTGCCTTTTTTCTGCGGTGGATTCGTTTCTATTCTGCCCTTGCTACGCTGTACCGCTCTCTGTTGGAACGGGTACGAGCCACTAGCATTCGACTCTTTCGACTCCAAACCAACAATTTCATTGGCGTCGCTGTTGTAGTAACAGCTTCGTCGATATTTTCCCACAATCTGTTGACGTTGCCAGATTCGGCGTTGAATATTGAAACGCATCGTTCTGTTGCTTCGTGAATTCGTGACGCTCGAAAGTCGCGCGATTTTTGCAACTACAAGATAGTGATCCGAATCGATGTTTGGACCTCTGAAGGACCTTACATCTATAACATCCGAGAAATGTCGTCCGTCGATCAGCCCGTGGTCTATCTGTGAGCAAGTGTCTTCACTCGGATGTTGCCAGGTGTTTGCGGATATTCTTACGTGCGAAGTAGCTACTGCTGATTGCCATTCCTGTAGCAGCAGGAAAGGTTACGAGTCGCAGACCATAATCGTTGGTATCGGAATGAAGGCTTTCCGTACCAATGACAGGGCGGAAGAAACTTTCCCTTCCGATCTACGCATTTGCATCCCCGATGACGATCTTTACATCGTGTGTTGGGCACTCTTCGTAGGCCTTACCAAGGCTGTCATAGAACTCATCCTTCACGTCATCAGGCTTATCGTTCGTTGGGGTATAGATGCTGTTCAGGCTATACTTGAAGAATTTGCCCTTCATTCTCAACACGCAAATGCGGTCGGTTATCGGCTTCCACCGAATAACACGCTTCATCTGCTTCCCGATCACCATGAAGCCCAGTGTTGTGTTAAATCATTATCAGACGATAATGATTACAATTATCATTCGATAACTATTCAGATGAGAGCAGTAGGCGAGTTGTCACCGGTGATAACTTTTTTGAGTTTGCACTCAAGCGATCCTGTGAGTGGTGAGTTGACACCCGGGAAGGGGCGCCTAACATAGCTCTGGTCCTCACAAGTTCCAATACTCACGCTTCCACGGGTCTTCCGATGACAATTGACCGCCAGCTAAGGGTTGCGTACTTAGCTGGTAGTGCAGCTTCTGGGCACTGTTGTCCTTCTGACATCAGCTAGAGTGAGAGGGTGCGTACTGTGGGGTCTGCCTAGGATGTGGTGGGGTTCGACAGTGGGCTCTGTTGAACTTCTATAAAAAGCTGCATGTGTCCCCAAGCAGGCCCTATCAAAGCGACCGTGTGCCGCTCAAAGCGCACTAGCCTAGTCTCGGTGTTGGGTGGGACTTTAAACAAATCTGACCGGACTGATCGAGCGTCTGTCCACCAAGGAGGTGCGGCTCCAACAGCGTCTGTTCTGGCATCCAGCGGCTGAGTATGAAATGCTATTCCCCGGAAGCTATACCTAAGATGGCAGCCCCATCCCGGTGGATAGGGAACCTTGGGCCAACAACCTACTGTTCCCGAAACATCAATTTGTTCGAGAATCCGATAATGAAAGAATACGGACTGATTTTACGGCGACGACTCTTAGCGCGAAACAACGGACACGAATAGGAACATGGAACGTTTTAACCCTAGCCCAGCAGGGTAAATTGGCACAACTTGCCAATGAGGCACGCCGCATGAAGCTTGAGATCCTGGGACTGAGTGAAGTCCGTTGGCCAAACTTTGGAGAACACAGAACGCCATCGGGACAAGTTCTGCTATACTCTGGTTTACGAGGTGAACACGCTCCCCGGCATCGCGGAGTTGGCTTCCTACTAAGCGCTCAGGCACACTCTGCGCTTATGAAGTGGGAACCTATAAGTGAAAGGATAATCGTTGCCAGATTTAGAACACGGGTCCGCAACCTTACTATAATCCAATGTTATGCGCCAACCGATGCTGCTGATCTGCAAGACAAAGAGAACTTCTACAGTCAACTCAATGCCGTCGTAGATAGAATTCCGAAGGGTGATATCAAGATCTGTTTGGGCGACTTCAATGCGAAGATCGGATCCGACAACTCGAACCATGAGCGCATTATGGGACGCCATGGTCTCGGAGAAATGAGCGAAAACGGAGAGCTGTTCGCAGAATTTTGTGGTAATAACGACATGGTGATCGGGGATCGCTCTTCCCTCATCGACCGGTTCACAAGGTCACGTGGGTCTCCCGTGACGGCTTTACAGAAAATCAAATCGACCACATCTGCATCAGCCGAAAATGGAAACGGAGCCTTCTTGATGTACGGAATAAACGTAGTGCCGATATCGCGTCTGATCATCACCTCCTCGTCGGCGAAATACGCCTGTGCATTGCGCGGATTCGTCGGCAGGAGGAAAGAGTTGGACGACGATTCAACACACGCCGACTGGAAGATGCCACGGTGAAACGGTCCTTCGTTGAAGAACTGGAGACGCGTGCTGCAGATATTCCGGAAGGTGGCAGCGTGGAAGACCAATGGACCGCCATCAAGAATGCCTTCATCGCCACCAGCGAGAACAATCTGGGCGAACTACGCACCCAGAGAAAACAATGGATCACCGATGAGACCTGGAGGAAGATAGAGGAGCGAAGAGAAGCCAAAGCCGCGATAGAGCGATCGAAAACCAGAGGAGCCAAAGTCTTAGCCCGTCAACGATACACGGCTCTTGAGAAGGAAGTAAAACGCTCATGTCGACGGGACAAGCGAGCGTGGGCAGACTCTCTGGCCGACGAAGGAGAGAGAGCCGCCGCAACCGGGGACATTCGCCTCCTCTACGATATCTCACGACGCTTAAGCGGGGCGAAGATGAATGCAACGATGCCTGTGACGCGAATGATCAGTTATTGACCGACCCAACTGACCAGCTGAAACGCTGGTTCGAGCACTTCGAACAACTTTTTCAAGTGCCAACCAGGCCATCACCACCTCGGCATGATCTGCCTAGGATCCGACGTATAACACGTGTCAATACCGAAGCTCCATCACTGCTAGAGATTCAAACAGCCATCCAAAGCATGAAATCGAATAAAGCCCCAGGGGTCGACCGCATATCAGCCGAGATGCTCAAAGCTGACCCCATGACATCCGCTCAACTACTGCATCGTTTATTTCGTAATATCTGGGACACCGCAACTTTCCCGGTCGACTGGATGCAAGGTATCTTAGTGAAGGTGCCCAAAAGGGTGACCTGACTGTATGCGATAACTGGCGAGGCATTATGTTGCTGTGTACCGTTCTCAAAGTTCTGTGCAAAATTATCCTAGCCCGGATTCAGGAGAAGATCGATGCGACTCTCCGGCGGCAGCAAGCCGGATTCCGTGCCGGAAGATCCTGTGTGGACCATATTGTCACGCTCCGCATCATTTTGGAGCAGGTTAACGAATTCCAAGAGTCCCTTTACTTGGTATTCATTGACTACGAAAAAGCTTTCGACCGTCTCAATCACGAGAATATGTGGGGCGCCCTGAGACGCAAGGGGTTCCTGAGAAAATCATCGGCCTCATCGAAGCACAGTACGAGGCCTTTTCGTGTAGAGTGCTGCACAATGGGGTCCTGTCCGACCCTATCCGGGTCGTAGCTGGTGTGAGGCAAGGATGTATTCTATCACCGTTACTGTTCCTCATCGTAATCGATGAGATTCTGGTAGATGCGTTTGACCGTGAACCAAACCGCGGGCTGTTATGGCAGCCTATAACCATGGAGCACCTAAACGACTTCGAATTGGCGGATGACGTTGCACTACTCGCGCAACGGCGCTCTGATATGCAGAGTAAGCTCAACGACCTTGCCGATCGCTCCTCCTCGGCAGGTTTAGTCATCAACGTCAACAAAACCAAATCGTTGGATGTAAACACGGTGACTCCTTCCAGTTTCACAGTAGCCGGGCAACCAGTGGAGAATGTTGAAAGCTTCCAATATCTTGGTAGCCAAATGGCGTCAGACGGCGGTACCAAGATAGACATAGGCGCACGGATCAAGAAAGCAAGGGCTGCCTTTGCGAGTTTAAGAAATATCTGGAAAAACAGGCAGATAAGTGAACGCACCAAAATACGAATTTTCAACTCTAACGTGAAATCTGTGCTGTTATACGCTAGCGAAACATGGTGTGTATCAGTGGAGAACACTCAACGGCTGCAGGTGTTCATTAACAGATGCCTACGGTATATAATTCGGGCCTGGTGGCCTCACAACTGGATCTCAAACAACGAGCTCCATCGTCGTTGTCACCAGAGGCCGATAACAACAGAAATTCGGGATCGGAAGTGGGGCTGGGTCGGCCACACTCTACGTAGGGCGGAAACGAAATCTGTAAGCAAACATTAGACTGGAACCCAGCGGGACATCGCAGCAGAGGCAGACCCAGAGGCTCATGGCGGCGAAGCCTCAATAAAGAAATAAAAGAAGTCGACCGAAATCTAACCTGGCAACAGGTTAAAGCGATAGCCGGGCATCGCTCAGGATGGAGATCTTTCAAGTCGGCCCTTTGCACCACCGGAGGTGTACAGGATCCATAAGTAAGTACTCAAGCGATAAAGAACACCAAATTTTCATTCTAATGAAAACCTTACTAATACCAAATAAAAGTCAAAAGTCCTATTAAATCTTCTTTTTGGCATTATGCTTTTCTACTAGGAAGAAAAATGAGTTCAAAAAGTAACGGTAAATGCTTCAAACCAACATACGATTTTCAAACGATTCTTACTCGCTGGCGAGTTTTATCAATTGATAATTTTCAAGTATGATCGCGTATGAGTGCGAATCAATCTCGATTTTTTGAAAATTTGATTTTTCCCGTCCCTGGTTCATTGAAGCCAACTCCTCATTCTGCACTGTCACCGCCACTATTAGATGTGGTACTTGAATGAAGTGTTCGCTATGGGATCCACCGCCCGGAATTTACGTTTGTTCTGGGCCACCTCCAGTTCTGTGCCACCGTGTTTCCTGGATTGCTGCTACACTCACGCCGACCTTCTGCAGCTCACGAGCCAGGGGCCCAACACGTGCGGGTTCATTCAAAGTTCTGACGCTCCAAGATCCGACTTTCCAATCGTCGTCCTTTATTCGTTGCCGGGTCTGTTGTCGTTGAATTAATCCGTTTGCTCTAACTGTAGAATCTTCGGTAGGCTACCTTACCACCTTATCAGCGTTGCGCTACCTACATCGCGTTGAAAGGGCTGCCTTCTCGATGCTGTGCACACCATGTTGCATCGCTGGCACTCGGACGATGATCAGCCGCCACTAACATGAGGAACAGACGCTGTTGTGAGCCGCTCCGAACATGGATAACAGACACTCGATCAGATTTGCATTTCCGGAGAGGAGCAAATTCCTCATCCTGTCAGCATACGAGCATAGTTTCCACCGGGGTTGGTTACCCGATCTTCCCTAAGGTTGCTCGTATCCCGGCCAGCACCACGGGGAGGTAGGGATAGGAGTAGCTGGGTAAGAGGCTAAGGACCGCGAGATGGGGTCTATTTTATGCCTTCAGGTACGCGAAGTACCAATGGTACGCTTTACCCAGCATTTGCCGTTCCAATGTCATTTTCTTACTCTTCATATAAACAAAAAATAATTTGTATAGGAAAAATCTTACAAGGGGGGGAAAGGGGTTTGAAAAACCAGAAAACCCAGAAAAAAATGCGTACGTAATTAGTAAACGATCCCAATCGTGAAGCGATTCATGCCGTGCTGGTCGATGTACCCACGCTCAAGGGCAAACAAGTTTGACAAGTCCATGGTCGCTCGGCTATCGATGCGGTCACGCCTGATCAGCGCATAAACCACCAGCTATCGTACTGGTCGCACTGGACAAAATGGTCGTAGGTATTGGGGCGCGAGCAATGGACGCATTCTCCCTGTTCGGTAGTTTCTGGCGTTACAGGCTTACTGGACGCATTCATGGCGAACGTTTTAAAGCTGTGTTAACGGGGAGCAGATCTCAGAATGGGTCACCGGGCTTTTAGCACATAAACACGGTTTGTAGTAGTGTGGAAATGCTTTAAACTGCAAATATATTTTCGATAAGCTAGGTTAAGTTTTAAATTCGTTAGCACTTACACGTTCGGTGGTAATGACTATGACTCCAATCTGCTCAACCGGACAAATATAGATAGATGTACTAACTAAAACAAACAAATGGATCTTAACTTCTAGTCTTAGGTGTGGACATGTACTACATGTTCAATAATTCAAGGAATATTTTTTGTAACTTACTGTTTCGAGTAAATCGTACTAATGCAGTGGCGTACCGGCCTTATTTGTTGTGGTCGAAATACGTATCTGTAAAGATTACATCGTGGTGTAATTAAATGAAATAGTACTAAACTCGTTTTATGACAGGTTCACACAGAAGTAATCTATTCATCTCATTAATTATAGGATAAAAAGTTGCCTCACAGACAAACAGACATAACACATTGAACATTTACCCATCAAATTCATCGTCGTTCAAACACTAACGACATCTGTTGATTTCAGTTAGTTGGGCAAATCACGAACGAGATGGCGGTAGCGAGCAAACGTCAAACTCGAGCAAAAACGATGCGTGCGCCACAAGTGATCGATTGGCCAACTAATGATTATTTGAATTGACCAGTAAATCAGTGAACGATGGAAATTTGACGAGTGTTATGTCTGTTTGTCTGTGGTTGCCTACTTCAAATTACGCATTCGTAATTTAATTAACAATTTATACATCAGAACATGCCGAAACGTTTTTGAAGTTGAATTATCCATAACACTATGTTTTCTCATAATCAATTTACAGAATTTCCTCCGGTTTGGTCAATCGGCGGACATTGACATTGTGTTCGATGGGGCAGAAAACCGGCAACACGCAGACATTAAAACCGAAGACGGAAAAAAGGAAAAATATCTCCTGTACTACGATGGTGAAACAGTTAGTGGAAAGGTTAACATCACACTGAAAAAACCGGGCAGTAAATTGGAACATCAGGGCATCAAAGTGGAACTCATTGGTGAGAAGACACGAACGTTTCAATTCGATCGATTACTAATCAAGACATATATTCCAAACAGGACAAATCGAGCTGTACTACGATCGTGGAAATCATCATGACTTCCTCAGTTTGGTTCGAGAACTTGCACGCCCGGGTGATCTCATTCAAAACACGTCCTATCCGTTCGAGTTTGCCAACGTGGAGAAACCCTACGAAGTCTATGTTGGTTCAAATGTTCGTTTAAGGTGAGGTGTCCTTAGAAAATCAAAAACGAATCTATATTAATTCTGTCCAATTCTGCAGGTATTTCCTACGAGTAACGATCGTACGCCGTTTGAGTGACGTCATCCGCGAGGTGGACATTGCCGTACACACGCTGTCCAGCTACCCTGACACCAACAGCCCAATCAAGATGGAAGTCGGTATCGAGGATTGCCTGCACATAGAATTCGAATACAACAAGAGCAAGTGAGTGATCGATTGAGCTGTTTGCGCAATTACTACCCCCCCTTAACGATCTTTCTGTTTGCAGATATCATCTACGCGACGTGATTGTGGGTAAAATATATTTCCTCTTGGTGCGCATCAAAATCAAACACATGGAGATCGCCATTATTAAACGAGAACAGACCGGATCGGGTGAGTTTGCAAGCGTAATAAATCATATCGACTATCGTGCGTCATAACTAAATTGATGTTCCCATTCAAAACAGGTCCCAACATATTTACGGAAAACGAAATCATTGCCAAGTACGAAATTATGGACGGTTCACCGGTAAAAGGAGAAAGCATACCGATCCGAGTATTCCTGGCCGGATACGATCTGACGCTAACGATGAGGGAAATCAACAAAAAGTTCTCTGTGCGCTATTTCCTGAACTTGGTCCTGATTGATACCGAAGATCGGCGGTATTTCAAACAGCAGGAGATCACGCTATGGCGCAAAGCAGACAAAACTAGGAAATCACTCACGCCATCGCAGGCGGCCGCAGTTGCCGCCGCTCACGGGCAACCAGGGGCGAATGTCGTTGGTTCCGGAGCACAGCTGGCACCGCAGGCCAGTGCCACAAACCCTCACATACCGCACCATTTGGTGGGACAAACGCCGGTTATGAAGGAACCACTGCTGGAGGATATGAGCAATAGGAAGCTGGAGGATAACAATCCGATTATGGGGCTGTTTACGGAGGACAATTCGCAGTCAGGTGAGTGATTGTCATATTTACATATTACATTCCGAGTATAGGTTGTGCTGATGTGATGAAATAGCTCAACTATTCTGCAATATTTGAAACACCGTGACTTTTCCGATCGACTGATTGCAGGCGTCTTAGTAAAGAACTAATAAGTACACAGCCCATGATAATTCAGATATTCGACGGATGTCCTAAGGATATTCGCTCAGCCACGACAATTTTCATTGGCGTAACTACAGGGGGCTAGGGGGGGGGGGGGGTTGGTTGCCTATAGTCCCACTTAGAGCTAAGCTAGCCCCCCTTAGCGGCGCTCCCCAGAGGAAACGACGCAACGCGCTTTTTGTTGCCCGTATACTCGATTTTTATGGGGAGATAACATTGCGGCGTTTCCTAGGGTGCGGTTGTTCCTTTCAAATGGGAAACGCCGTTTGAAATCTTGTGCAAATGCGCTTTTTTAAACATTACAATAGCCGCGCGGTATATCGTATTGACAGCACCCTACAATATTGAGAACATTTTTGCGCGAGTGCAATAAAAGTGTTTCCACTAGGCGGAATACGCGGAGAATTTTTGGAAAACCAAAACTGGCATGTTTTCACCACCCGGGAATAACGACAACATAGACCGCGTTGAGCTATGGAAAATCGTGGACGAGAACAGCATTCCCGGGAAGCTTACGAGACTGATCAAGCAACGATGGATGGTGTCACACATTTGGTGTGCAAAATTGTGTGAAGATTACTTGCGAACACTCAGGTACGTTCGAATCTAGCACTAGAGGGTGTCATGCGTACAGCCGGAGTACGATTTTCAACAAATCCAGTCAATTAAGTTGTTTCGTGGATGATATTAACATTGTCGGTCGAACACTTAAAAATGTGACAGAACAGTTACACTGCCCATAAATTCATAATAGTCCCATGTAGATAGGCAATCAAGCAAACATGGGACTGTTATGAATTTATGGGCAACACAGTACAATATATTTGCCTGAAAAGTGAGGCAACAAAAATTGGACTGGTGGTGAATGCGTCCAAGACAAAGTACATGCTTGTGGGCGAAACCTAGCGCAGGCCGACTGGGAAACAGTGTTACGATATATGGGAACACCTTCGAGATGGTCGATGAATTCGTCTACTTTGGATCTTTGCTAAAGGCTGATAATAATGTTAGTCGTTAAATACGAAGGCGCATCATCTGTAGAAGTCGGGTCTACTACGGGCTCCAGAAGGAACTGCGGTCATAAAAGTTTCACACCCGCACTAAATATATTATGTACAGAACGCTCATAAGATCGGTGCATACTGACATAAGTCTTGGACCATGCTCTAGGACTGCTTGCGAACACTCGGGGTATTCGAAAGACGTGTGCTTAGGGTCATCTTTGGCGGTGAGCGCAGCTGGCTAGGTGGGCGGAACAAGAGAGATGTGGCCTCGAAACTTGTATTGTGGTGTCAAATTGTTGATTTAGTGTTACATTACATATACGCTTAGATGTAAGTTAAATAAATAAAATGAATGGAACAGCAGCAAGTGTAAGCAAATGATTCGTCAATCAACAACAATCAGCAATACTCCAATCTGCAATTCCAGTAGCAGCAGAAGGGAATGTTTCGGAGCAAATTCTTGATTCACCAGCGAAACGAGTTGCATCTACAAATTCCGAATTAAAGCGTAACCTTTGCTGGATGGTACGGGCGGTACGATGGATTATTCGTCAAAGTTGCCGTTCCACTCGACGACGACGCCACGGTAAAGTTGGGCCCTTCGGAGCACGAGAGGTACACCAGTTACATCGTTCGGTAATCAGTTTTGGCGGCAGTTTGAAAGGTTGTTTGGTATGCCCGAGTCCGTGATCAGCAAGCGGTATAGGTTCTTGCAAGTCACAAACTATGTGTCGAGTTCGAGCTGGGAAAGCTTTCAGAGTTCAATTCAGGTTCCTTGTGTGTCATCTGTACGCTGAAGGCGGAAAATGATACGAAAATCAGAATGAGGTTGCTTTTTGAAAAGTGGTATGATTGCACCCTGAAGGATATTTTGTACGAAAGTCAGCGATTCCTGAACATGACACGGCGATGATAGAAACAGCGTATTTATCGGCTGCAGTAAGTAAAGAAGCAGAACAGCAGGAGTATTCTTTTCGGAAGAGCTACACCGGAGTCAAGATACGGCGGAAATCAGAAGTATGCTGGACCAGCAATACTTAGCAAAACCTTAAATATTGTTTGAGTGCGGAAAGACAAGCGGTTCTCATTAAAGAAAGTGGCCACACAAAGCGTGTAGGTGAAAACGAAATTTGAAATCAAAGAAGATTTTTGAAAACGGTGGTGAGCGACAGGAAGGTTAACCTGCAGCTCGATACTGCGTCCGATCAGCATCATATCCGAGCAAACATGGCACAGAATCGGGAAACCTGTAGACAGCCCGGCTATATGTATTGGCAGCAGGCCAGCTCCCGCTGCATCCAGAAAGCCTCTGAAGCTTGAGCACGCTGGAGTTCCAGTGTTGCTGCGGAGAGGTGATTAAGGGATAGAAGAGCACTGATATTTTTTTCATTGTCACGCAAGAGCGCGATCTGCTCGCGCTCGACCTCATCGGCGCTTTAGATCTTGGATTGGTGCCAATGTACCAACCAGCTCTGCAATCATTCAACGACCATCAACTTCTCCAAAAGCAGCCTTCACGGAAGTTTTCATCCATCTACTAAACATGTGTCCGAAGGTGAAAGCAAGTACAACAGAGTCGATGCCGAGCTGGGTTGGTTAGATAGCACCAACATTATCAATTATCATAACGGTCGACTTTTCAGAGTGGATAGTTCCTATCGTCTGTGTGCGAAAAGCAAGTGGCGCAATCCATATATCTAACCACAACCACGCTATACAGCCGCAGCAGTATCCGCTTACTTCCAACCAAATCGACATGTCAGATGCCTTCTTGTATTTAAGTGAACCTTGACAAAAGCTACCGGTAGATGCGCGCCATCAACAGTCGCCGTTCCGAGGACTGTAGGTACAATCGGTTTCAACCAGGAGTTAAAGCAGCACCCGAAACGTTTCAGCAGTTTGTAGACACAATGCTTGCCTGGTCTCGAACGCACTTCAAGATACCTCGAAAACGTTTCACTTGGCGGAGTCAGCGAAGAAGATTACAAGCCCTACCTGCAAGCAGTTATTTGACGCATCCAGGAGTTCGGATTCACCATCTAGGTAAAAAAGTGCTTGTATCGGCTCGACTCGTCGAGTCAAGTACGAGACACTGAAGACGACCTTACTGTTGAGGTCGAAATACGTATCTGGTAAGGTACAATCAAGTGGTGGAATTAAATGGGATTGTACAAACTCGTCTTTATGACAAGTGAAGACATTCCACTAAAAAGCTCAAAATAATTTTCTTAATTATCAGTTTATTTTGTCGAATATCTTGCCTGTGCATATGCACAAAATATGTTTCGAAATGGACAAATTGATATGAAATTTGCGAAAAACAATCCACGAACCCTCACCTGCTTCTATAACCCCTACACAACAAAACCATCAGAATCCGAGTACCAACCTTCACCTCGGTTAGCTCTTTTTTGCAAATTGAATATCTTTCGGATGTTTGATTTGTCCAATCGTCACATATGGTTTACTGTTGTATATCCGCAGTCAAACGAGCCCACATTGTTTATTATCGAGAACTTCACACACTATGTCCCAGCAACGGGCTGGGAGGATTTGTATAGAGTGTGAATCAATCACACTCTGCTATGCCACCGACTTGTTTGGCTAAACTTTAGGCTAAACATGGCTTCCCAAAGTTGGGGGTTCGCGAGCCCCTTCCATAAGATTTACACAGGCTGGGGGGTCGCGACCCACCACTTTGGAAAACTATGGGCTAAAGCAATTGATGAGTATGACTGTTCTATGCAACCGACGCGATGTGCGCTAACGACTAATGACTTGATCACAATTAATTGCATATTATTCGGCAACTCGGCCGTATAAACATATAAACATCTTGGCTGTGCATATGCACAGCACATGTTTCGAATGACATCACTGCAAGCCATTAACAATTGCCGTCTATTCCAGACCTTCGGCCAAAGCCAGCCGTTCGGCAGAGATCCGATGAACCCGCTGGTAACGGGGAAGACAACAACGCTAGAAAACCGCTGCCGAGCGATCTCCCACAGGTGGACCCAACAGAGGAAGACGTTCTGCCCCAATCGCAGCAGCATTTGCACCGAGAAGCCGGTGACGGGGCCGCTTCGATCTCACACACCACCGACGAGGAAACCTCGTCGCTGTTCGACGCCAACGATTTGAGCTTCAATGCCAACAGTAATCCTCCGGCTGGTCCGGCACCGGCTTCCGTAGCCCCCACTGCAGCGACCACGACGACAAACGACGATAGCTCCTCGAGTCCGATTGCGAATGTGGCCCTCGCCGAATCGATTCCCGATGTGTCGGAATCGAGTCCGACGACGGCACCACCGGTTCCCACAGCAAAGCCGGAAGCTGCTCCACGAGAATCGAAACAGAAGCAACTGGAGGAAGCATTGGCGGAGTAAGGAACAACAATCGCAACCGGCGGCATGGAATTCTATTGCACAGCATGCAGGTAAATATATGTTAAAATCTTCATTATATTAGCCTTCAACAAAATGGACTCGGAAACACCCGACACGTGGTGTTCAGAATTTGGATCACCTTTCGGTTCACCACATTACTTCTTTCTTAGTTAAAGTATATGACCGATAGTGCAGATAATATTTATTAACAAATTAATTCGCGCATGGGATAAGCAAACATGTCAGTACATCAAGTAATAAACCAAATTATTCGATTATAAAAGCATTTCAAGCTGAATTCATTAACCAGTTTCAAAATCAAGTCTCTCCGAGAAAGCTATCAAATCGTAGACAGCACCAATGTTTAGGGAAAAATATTAAAGCAATTTACCCGACTAATGAATAAGAATGAAATGATCAAGCTCCTATTCCTTTGGGCGAGAAATTATTGCGAATCCTTCCAGGATCATTCTCAAATGCCAGGACTGTGTGTACATTTATAAGCATTATACAAATATCTTAGTCACTTCTTCGGCGGAAATGTGTGGCCTCTCGAAACTATGACTGTTCCTTCTTCTGTTCAGTTCGAAACTGAGCGAAAGAAGATTGGAATAGCTGGAGATACAATTGTTGTAAAGTAATTCTACTAAACTTATTAATTTCTGTTTTCGTAAACTCATTTGTTCCATTGCATTCACAGGAAAAAAAAACAAAGAACAGAAACTCAGACTAACAACAAACAAGAAACTAAGATATAAGATGAATAAATAGTGTTGATAGTGAAAAAGGTAATACGAGCAAATTTTAAGTGAAATATTTAATGAAAAATTAGTAAACACAAACAAATAAAGCAACAACACAAAACATGTGGACAATGGAATCGAAAGACGTTTGTAAGCAAAAGCAAAAAGTACTCTCATACAGTGAAGGTAGGTACTTTTCACGGTGATAATGCAGACAGTATCAGAACAAAAAATCGAGCATCTGGATCGCGAATGAAAATCAAATTCGAATGGCCGAAGTGAGTTATGCAACGGCAGAATATATTATATTGAAGAAATAAACAAGTTATGTATATCTAAAAACAAGGACGCGACCATTTGTGGTTCTTGGATGCACTGTGAAGTTGTGAAATTCCCACGCAGATAAATCCTCATAGGTGGATCGTAAAAAAGGTGAGTTTTTGCATATTCCAATAATTATGAGCTTATTTAGGGTTACTCCTCCGATTCTTCATCTCATAGTGTCTCCGAATTCCTCTGCTGGTTTCGCCTGTGGCGCTCGCCAGTAAGCCCATGTACAGCAATCCTTTACATACATTCCATTACATAAACAAATACATACACGTGCAGACATCACCTAAATTCGTCGAACTGATACTATGGGTCTCCGGGGCTCATATATATTATTCATACATGTATATTTACAAAAGATGTAGTGAACATTAATGTACGTCCTCCATACGTAACTCATCTCAATAGACTATATGTTGCACTAAACATGAATCTCAGAACAAATGATCAGTTTCAAAGTCAATTCTTTGTGTATAAAAACCATATTAAAGGAACGGGCCGTATACCAAGGGGAAGAGACGACGGAAAAGCATGCATTGCTGCTCTGTTTTCAGCTCGTTGATCAGTAATGCTTGCATTCCACCAGTAGATTAGCCACAAACCCCTACAAAGGTTTGAGCTGGACGATTTATTTTCTTCTTCTATCTTTCTGTATATAAAAATGAAATGGTCTGTGTTCGTATCCGCAAAACTCGAAAACGGCTTGATGGATTTTCTTCATTCCTTCAGTAGATATGTTCGTTATCGTTTCCTATGGGTTTGTATATTTTCTCATGCAAAAATTACGAGTAAGACTGAGCAAATCGTGAAAAACTAAAATAAAGATTCGTATGGGAATTTTACATGGGCTTTTTCGCCTACTATGCTGCAAGACAACGTCTGTCGGGTGGACTAGTATGTAATACATCTTCTTCTTCTTCTTATTGGCATTACATCCCCACACTGGGATAGAGCCGCCACGCAGCTTAGTGTTCATTAAGCACTTCCACTGCGAGGTTTCTAAGCCAAGGTACCATTTTTGCATTCGTATATCATGAGGCTAACACGATGATACTTTTATGTCCAGGGAAGTCGAGACAATTTCCAATCCGAAAATTGTCTAGACCGGCACCGGGAATCGAACCCAGCCACCCTCCGCATGGTCTTGCTTTGTAGCCGAGTGTCTTACCGCACGGCTAAGGAGGGCCCCAATCCTCATCTGCAGAGGATAAAGACATTGTTGCGTTCAATTTTATTTGCAACAAACATGGAGAGTAGACCTCTTCATGTTTTTAAAAAGTATCAAAATTCAACTGGTCAGTCCAGAATCACAATTCTTATGCTAAAAAAGGCTCCTGTCAAATTTTCAGCTAATTCGGATAAAATTTCGAAGAGGCTCAAGTCGATTTAGTGTTTTTTGCCTATTTTCAATTTTGAAAAAAAATCTAACAAGAGATATAAATGCCGAAAACTATCGCAACAAGCTCTGTACGGAAGCTTTTTATGTGTTCTACAAGTCTTGTGAACATTGCTATTCGTTCCGTTCACGTTTTGACCATGTTCAAGTGATTTTCGGGATTTTAAGTGCATAAAAACACTGTTTCCTCCAAAAGTCGTTGTTCTACAAAATTATTGAATGTATGATAAATCATTGTTATAAGTTTATTGAATTATTATTCCTCTTTTTTCCGTGGACATTTGAGTAATACAATTACTAATGTGCGATTTATCGATAAATTCTTAAAAATCAGAAGCTGAACATTTGTCATAAATTTGCACCAAAGAAGCTTTGATTTCACTGGTTACTACGATGCACTCAATGGTAAAAGCATACAGACATTTGGTGAAATGAACCAAAGTTAGAAGTCGTTTGTTGTAAGCATCAAATATCACATGATTTGATTTATGTTTTGTTCGAATAACTTGTTTGAACGTTTGCCCTAACATGCAAATTTATGACAAATGTTCAGCTTGTGATTTTTTAGAATTTAACGGTAAATCGCATATTGACAATCATATTATTCAAGTATCCAGAACAAAATAGGAATAATACTATAATAAATTAGTAAGGATTTATATTAAATTCAAGAATTTTGTAGAAGAACGACTTTTGAAGAAAACCGTGTTTTTATGCACCTAAAAATATGAAAATCCCTTTCACATGGTCAAAACGTGAACGGAACGAATCTAAATGTCGACACGAATTGTAGAGCACACCAAAAGCTTCCGTTTAGAGGCTGTTGCGATGATTTTGGCGTTTATATCTCTTGTTAGATTTTTTTTCAAAATCTAAAATAGCCCAGAAACACTAAATCGGCTTGAGCCACCTCAAAATTTTATCCGAATTAGCTGAAAATTTTACAGGAAGCTTATTTTTACATAAGAATTGTGATTTTGGGTTGACCGGTTGAATTTTTGACACTTTTTGAAAACATGAAGAGGTCTAATGGAGAGGTAATTGTTGTGAACTTTTCAAACTGCGATAACTTGTATATTTCAGAAGTAAAACACAAATCATGTGTACAGATGATTAAGTTTATGTCTAAGCTATGATAATTGATACTGATTTAACCAAAAACATCATCGGAAACCGACTACTTCTCAAAATGAGCGACAGGCGATCATTGTCCTATTCTGTTGCAGTTTGGGACAAACGCTTATTGCGAGTTGAGTTTGTCCCAACATTTACAAAAGAGGACAATGTTGTTGTCATTGGCAATGTTGTTATTTTACATTCCTTGGAGGTGACACAACTTAGGTTAGGCGGTAGCAACTTGGCGGTGAGGTGATAGCGGAAGGCGGCTTGGCGGTTACACGACAAGGTGACGCGGCTTCGAAGGCGACTCTCATGGCTTGGTAGCTCGATTAGAGGACGAAATTAGCGCCAAAACCAGAGTTCTTCCGGATCGATCGATGTTACCAGATTACTGGACACGCGGAACAGTAAGCTCGGGCGAGGTGGCAGCCAAGGCTGGTAATGGTCACTAAGACGCCGGCTATGTGGCACTTGTTTTGCATTACTTATAATATTTGGCTGGGCTTACCGGAGTCCTGTCAAAATCGGATCGAATTTGTAGCACACTCGGCGGCTGTTCTCGGGACGTTCTCGAAACGAGTGGCCACAGAGGTCTTTAGATCACATGCCACGGTAATATGAAATAATTTCGCGCTCAGACTTGTTTTCGGCTTACTTCTAGCAATCATCACCATATACTGCCTTCTCCTGTCACTTCCTCCTCCGAGAATCGAACTCACCATCTCCGGATTGGAAATCCTACGCCTTTGGCCGCAAGGCTACTGTAGACCAATGTGGGTTTACAGGCGGCTTATTAGGGCTGCGCAAACTTCCTGTTTCGTCAGTGGGCCATCGTATCAGGTATGTTTAGTGTCCCACCTAACACCACGACTTGGGCTTCTGCGCTTTGAGCGGAGCCTGCTTGTCGGTACATGCAGCTTTTTGGCCACTGTCAAAACCCACCACAACCTAGGCAGGCACCACAACTCGCAGTTGGCCTGAGGAGGGATCGTCAATCCCTTGGACATAGTCCCTGCTGCCCCCACGTTACTCTAAGCGTGGAATAAACCCAAATGTTCAATCAATATTCTCCAATAAGATAAATAAGTAACACGACTTGGCATTGGAGTTGGAGCAGATGTGGCACCTATAAAAATGCTTATTTTATATATCACTAGTCGACCCGGCAGACGTTGTCCTGCATAGTAGGCGAAAATGCTCGTTGTAAACAGCCCATGCGAAATTTCCATACGATTCTTAATTTTAATTTTTCACGATTTACTCAACCTTACTCGGGATTTTTGCATGAGGAAATATCTTATAAACCCGTCGGAAACGATAACGAACATATTTGCGGAGAGAATGATGAAAATCCATCCAGCCGTTTTCGAGTTATGCGGATACGAACACAGCCCATTTCATTTTTATTATTATGCTTCCAGTTGAAAATCGAATTTCGAACTCGCGAAAACTGATTTTATTCGCGTTCAACTTATAGCGCATCATGGCGCAACTAGTGCACATTGTTCGCAACTAGATGCGCTATATAGCGCACCAGATGCGCAGTAGTGAAACTTGCGACTAACAGGAGAAAATTTGATTTTCGCGAATATTTTTGAGCTGCGGTTTTGAGCTGCACAGATAATATATAGATTTGAAGTCAACCAACGAATTGGATCCACAGAGCTCAATCCCATTTGGCATTCATATTGCCCGGGTAGGTAAAAATTTCCAGCATTTTGGCTGGAAAACTCTATCATTTTTTCATTTATTTAGTTTACATCAGTGGTCCCCAGCATGCTGTCTATAAAGGGCCGCATAGAAATTTTGAGCTGTTGGAGTGGGCCGCAGTATATTTGCAACATTTGTTTTTCAGTTCATAATGCATTTTACAGATTATTGTATATTTGAACAAAATATTTCATTTCTGTGAATCTTGTTCAAATAAAATATGTACTTGTAATGACATAACGTGTTATCGCCGTAGCTGACTTTTAGATCCATTAGTAGCGGAATTGACACAAGAAATTGTATTTTCGTCATTACATCTTTTCAGCTTAGCTGATAGAAACTATTTTAAACTGTTTTTCCAACTGCTCATATGTCGACCGATTCTGTAATTTCGATCTTATGTTTTATTTATGCTCGAGATTTATTGTTCACATTAACTTGTCGTAGTAAATTACAAAAGGGATCAAAGAAAAACCCAATCGGTATTTTGAGCAGATCCTCTTTAGATTCTAAGAAGCATTCACTTCGGATTCTGAGCAAAATTCGTTCGAAATTCTAAACAGAATCCGTTAGAAATTTTAAACAAAATCCGTTTTGAATTCTCGAGATTCAGAGCAGATTTTTTTCAGAATTCGTTAGAAATTCTGAATAGAGTTCAGGATTCTATTAGAAATTCTGAACATTATCCGTTTGGGACTTTGATCAGGATCCGTTTGAAGGTTCTGAAAAGAATCTGAATGTGATTCTGAAAAGAATTCGAATGGTATTCTGAACAAAATCCATAGCCAACGTATTTTTTGGAGGCAATAAAATTTCAACAAAAGTTTAGTACACAGGATTTTGTTTTTACACGATTTTTTTTCGCTCGTATTTTTGATCGTGTGACTTCAATTTGCCACCAAACTCTTCGCAAGATGTTTCAAAAAATCCAGAATAAATCAAAGAAAAATCACATGATAAATAATATACCTTTACCATTTAGGATGAGTGGAAAATTGAGAAAATGTAAATCGTGTAAAAACAGAATCCAGTGTACATTTTTTTTAAGCATACTTATTATTACGGAGCAGTGTATCACAATATTATTTTTACCTGTAGTTCAATATTTAGTTCCTTCAAACCGGTGATTAAATACAAATATCATATCCCTTGGCGATAACATCGAAGTGTATTTTGGTGTCAGCCTACATAACATCTATGTATAAAGTACACAGGATTTTGTTTTTACACGATTTTTTTTCGCTCGTGTTTTTGATCGTGTGACTTCAACTTGCCACCAAAATCTTCGCAACATGTTTCAAAAAATCCAGAATAAATCAAAGAAAAATCACATGATAATTAATATGCTTTAAACATTCAGGATGAGTGCAAAATTGAAAAAATGTAAATCGTGTAAAAACAAAATCCAGTGTAACGAATTTCTTGAATCATAATTATGAAACTATTCACGATACATAAATCGTGCTTCAACATCAGGTTCCCGAGTACACTGAAAAAAAAATAGGAATGTTGAAATGCTTTTGCTGTCATGTAATGCTTATCAATGGGCCACATGTAGTGTATTCCCAGAAATTCTTCGCGGGCCGCAGGAAAAGGCTTTGAGGGCCGCATGCGGCCCGCGGGCCGCACTTTGGGGATCACTGGTTTACATCTAAACAGATAACACTGAATCAACAATTTGACGCCACTATACACGGTTCGAGGCCGCATCTCTCCATCCTCGGATACGCCCCACGCTCGCCAAGTCGTTTTGCACCTGGTCTGCCCATCTCTCTCGCTGCGCTCCACGCCGTCTCGTACCTGCCGGATCGGAAGCGAACACCATCTTTGCAGGGTTGCTGTCCAGCTTTCTTGCAACATGTCCTGCCCATCGTACCCTTCCGGCTTTAGCTACCTTCTGGATACTGGGTTCACCGTAGAGTTGGGCGAGCTCATGGTTCATTCTTCGCCGCCACACACCGTCTTCTTGCACACCGCCAAAGATGGTCCTAACCACACGTCTCTCGAATACTCCGAGTGCTTGCAAGTCCTCCTCGAGCATTGTCCATGTTTCATGTCCGTAGAGGACAAACGGTCTTATAAGCGTCTTGTACATGACACATCTGGTGCGGTGGCGAATCTTTTTCGACCGCAGTTTCTTCTGGAGCCCGTAGTGCCGTAGTAGGCGTCAAGCCCGTAGTAGTGTCAAAACTCTAATAATAATAATAACATTATAGTGCTGTCCAATGAGCAGCTCGAAGTAGCCCGAAGTTGTTCCCGTCCTGCTCGTTCTTTTTTGTCAACAAACGGGCATGAGCAGGACAGGGAGAAACTTCGAGCTACTTCAAGCTCTCATTGGACAGCACTTATGTCTGACTGTTTTATCTTTTGATTCTAACTTTTATCGAAAAAAAAATTGGGCTTTACTATTTACATTAAAAAAAATCAATTCCGGGTGAGATGCCACACCTAAGGCCCAATGCCCACGTAGCGTCTTTTCAACGCTGCGTGCACACGGCGTTAAAAGGACGCATGTGTGCATCGGGAAAAAGCGGTAACGCAGCGTGGCCGCACCGATGCACACCTGCGTTTTTTCAACGCCACGTTCACGCAGCCCACGTAGCGGTTTTGAACTTGCGTGCACGTAGCGTCAACGCGGCGTCGACACGCGTCTCATTTGCGGCGAGAGCTACCGCAAAGTCACCGCAATGGATCAATCAAGGTAACTCATTTTGGACTCACCGCATCAAAACAACGGCGCCACTGTATACGCATATTTCTATTCGTGTGTGTTTGACAGAACATGTCTACGGTGGCGCGATCTGCTCATTTCATAGCGGCAGTTTTTGCTTATTGATTGGTCCATTCCCCACAGGAACGCAGCGTGCACGCGAGTATTTTTTTTTACATTTCTCTATTTCTTTTTATTACCAACAAGAGTGCTGTCCAATGAGAGCTCGAAGTAGCTCGAAGTTTCTCCCTGTCCTGCTCATGCCCGTTTGTTGACAAAAAAGAACGAGCAGGACGGGAACAACTTCGAGCTACTTCGAGCTGTTCATTGGACAGCACTAAGATTTCTAATGGAAAAATCTGCAGAAAGAATGTGTCAGAGCGAAATCAAAACAAACAAAAATACTTCGCAAATCAGTTCATTTTGGTTTCGCAAATTAGTTTGCTAACTTTTTTGAATAATAGTAGTAGTTTAGAGCGTTTCTTTCTTTGTTGTTTCTTTCTTATGTTAATACCAGTCGCGACCAAAACACCTTTGGAAAGAACTGACAAGCAACCTCCCCATGCTGGTGGATAAAGTCAAAGTCAACGGAAATATGTGCGCGATAGTGTAGTGACGTTGATTATAAAAACTTTATCAGAATAAATTAATTTCTAAACAGACGGTGATATGGCAGTTTTAAACTAAATGATGGAGCAGCTAAAATTCAACCAACAAAGTGCATTCCGTGGAACCCTGTATACACCAAGGCCGAGACCAAGGCAGGCGGTACCAGTTCCGCCATGGGAAAAATTTTTAAATGTAAGTTTGATACCGAAGTTCCTATATCTTAGCTTTTCTATTGCTGATAGATGTACATGTTTTTAGGAATGTCAACGGAAGGATGTCGTCAAATAATGTGGATTGGAATTGCAAAAAGAAACGAGACCAGATGATGAGATGGTGGTGAGCCGCAATAAGACTCCGGAATCAATGCGTCTCTTCAAGTGTTGTGGGCAACGCTACTGCGATCGGTCCGTGTTGCAGTGGAGTGAAAATTGCAATGATGATTACGACTTCCCTTTTGTTTGGCATTCAGATTGCACTTCTTTGGAAGATTATCAACACGCTTGCAACCGCTTGTGATGCTTTTTGAGGAG
Source organism: Armigeres subalbatus (assembly GCF_024139115.2). NCBI lineage: Eukaryota > Metazoa > Arthropoda > Insecta > Diptera > Culicidae > Armigeres > Armigeres subalbatus. Next base: position 120,064,668 of record NC_085140.1, read on the forward strand.
TATTTTGAGTGCCTAATTTGTGGGAGCGGCTGCAATATATGACCAAAATGTTTAATAACTTTTTATTCCGGAACAAAATGATTCGATCCTATTTAGCCCATAAATGGAGTAATAAAAAATCGTACCCCAAACCCAACAGATGCTCTATTCAAGACAAGAACAATTGAATGCCTGGATCCACTATTATTCAAGTTTTATCGCCTCCTATAAAGTAATGAATGTAAGTTGGAAATAGAGAATAAACAGAATTATGAAATTGTAACCATATTTATTCATTATGATTGTAGAAAATATTTTGGGATTAAGCAAAGCAATGGCAAATTTCTGCCTCTCTTTATTGAAAACGTGTTTTTAAACAGTCGCATTGTGTGGCACGATTTCATTTTCACAGCCCTACAATTAATTTCGAAAGTTCAAACTTTTGATTTTAGAAGTAATGGGTGAGAGTGACTGTTGAACTTACTTTAAAATCGACAGCGAGTTGATTTTTCTTCTCTCTACTAGATAGCATCAATGGAACATTTTATTTTGGAATACTACTGAGGTGTTTTCTCTAGTCTGTCATCATATAGAAAGCTCATGGAATGTTTTGAATAGCATTACCCATTGAATCTTGTTTGGAGACGTTTCACGTTTGATGTCTTTATGTGAATCGATAACTCGATTCATATTGGAAGAGAATGGAAAATGACAGACTGACAACAGCTGGCAGGCGGATGACATTTGGCGTGACAGATAGGTTTGACGGTAGAAGTTTTGCGGCAAATTAAATACCGCTTGTTGTGTGCATTCCCAGCCTGATTCAACGCCGAGTAACGCTGCGTCGGCACGTGGGGAATGTTGGGGAATGGGGATGTGAAAATTTTGGATTAAATATGTGTCTCCTTTGCAAATAGACAATTACAATTAGAGTAGAGTGGGGCACGAGTACGGCCTTAGTTTTCAATCAAACATGGGGACCTTATGAAACAAGCTTCAGCACATGAAATCAATGTCGACGATTCGTATACGCTTCCTTTATGTTACTCTGTGGAAAAAATAATGGATATAATTAAATTCGTTTTAACAGAACCCTTATTAAAAGACACCTAAAAAACGCACTCTTACCCCACCTGTGGGGTAAGAGTGCACATTGGGTGGGGTAAGAGTACGCACTTTCACAATCATGGGTTTTAAGTATTTATTAACACAAAAAGCCTGAAAGTATATTGTGGAATATTTAAAGATTACGTAGCTCTGAAAGAGGGAGGGGGTCCTTGAAATGTAAACTTCAAACGATAAAAACGTTGTGTTTTTTTAAACCAAAAAACTATGGAGATAAAAATATATCAGGTTTCGCGTGGCGAGTCCACTAATTACGTAACGCAAAATTTGACCATTTCATCACTCCTCTCCCTATCTCACAATTTTTGTATGAATCCTCTAAAAAATTGCATATAAATCGTCATACATCTCGCAACACGCGGTAAGACCTAGAGCGACTGAAGCAACCTGATGTCTCCACTGCATACGCGCAGCATCTCGAGGGTCGAAAGAGGGTGAGCTCGAAGGGGCCCCTCTTGAGGACTGCTGGAATACAGTCAAAGCAGCCATTAACGACGCAGTGGAGAACAACGTCGGGTACGTGGGATGAAGTCGACGGAACGATTGGTTCAACGAGATTCTGGAGGAGAAGGACGCAGCGCGGGCGGTCGCGCTGCAACAAGGAACCCGGAAGAACGTGGAACGCCATTGTATGAGTATGTATCTTGTGTGGCAAGTACAATGGATGCACTATGCCCAGGGAATCGAGGATGTTTCCAACCCGAAACAACCTAGACCGGACAATCCTACGCCCTTGCTCGCAAGGCCACTCGAGACCACAAGAGGTTTTTCATATTTGATTTTAAAGACGATATGTAATTCAGCTATTATTAAAATTCTTCAGAATTCCCAAAATCTACTCAAAACCATAGAAACTCAAGAAAGATTATTGCTAAGAATTATTCTGGAATCAAGATCTATTTTACAGGGCCAGACTTGAGCATTGTACATTTACGATAAGTAGCGGACCATGAGTGGCTTATATCACAGACTGATACAAGAATGATCGAATTTAGGACTCACATTTTATGATATTCCTTTAAACTTCTATTTTTACGTAGCAGCGCGAAAACGAGAACCATGTGTTTCATCATAGCTTTTCAGTTGCAGCTGCTATTTGGATAATTTTTCGATCACACTTGTATCAGGTTGCGGTACAGTTGTTCTCATGTCTTGTAACGTACATGTCAAGCGAGAATTATGCCTTTTTATATTGTTTCTTAAAGCGGAAGAGAACAAATTCTTGAAATGTAGAGCCATTGAAGAAGATGAAAAACCTCTTCAATTAGGGATGTTTTTAAACTTTTGTGAAATATTATTTCTCGCCAAATCAAAAATTCAGATAGGGGGAATGACGGCTTTGGCAGGTTTTGTTCTATTATTGTTAGGGGGGTTTTCTATAACTAATTATGTTCAAATTTGGCCTAAACATTATTTGCATGTTAAAGAATATTGTGGCCAAATTTCATAAAATTTGGTCGACAAAGACCCCCCTGAATAGAACAAAACCTGACAAAGCCGTCGTTTCCCCTATATGGTCATCAACAAACCCTCTCGGAATTGTTAAGCATAAATTCTTTTTAAAATCCCTATTTCAAATCATAAGTTTCTCCACTCAATTGGCAATTTCAGAAATGCAGATTTGTTCTCATTTTCAACATTGAGAGGAATTTACGGAAACCATACTCGCAAAGCCGCCAAAATTATTAATACAAAATTATCATACAAAACATGCAAACCGCATAGGTTGGCAGAAAGTCTATACCAAATCCAAATTCCATCCCTTTGCACATTGCAAATAAAAAAAACTTCTCAGCACTACGTGTTGGTTATTGGCCCCACTTTATTATAGTTCGAGTCAATTGCCGAGTAGCAACTACAGATTGTTCTATATGCGTTAATATGTCCAAATAACCACGTGCAACAGGTTTAAACACAATTGTGTAAAGTTCGATGGACAGTTTTCTTCTGCTGTAATAATACAACATTCGCCATTATCCTTTTTCATCTCAGGTACCCCCTGGAATAAGTAAAGGTACCGCCCGGGGTACATGTACCCCAGATTGAGAACCACTGGTCTACGGCATTCCATGATGAAAGAAAAGAACAAACCGATAAAAAAATATACGGTAAATGACGTATGTGGCAAGCTTTCTATAGAGCGCTTGCTCGTTAGTTTGTGTGCCTAACAGACCCCCTTTGATTTTGCTGGGAAACGTTTTGTATCAAAAATGGCCTATTGTATCAATTTTGACCCGATGGTTGCTTTGTACATAAACAAGTTGTCGAGTTCTGAGGTGAGCCAGCTTAGGGCTAAAGAATAAAAAAAAATTGTCGAGTTTCCGAATGTTGATCTTTAAAATACACTTCTTCTTGGTTGGTATACCATACCCCACTGGGACATTGTCGCCTCGCAGCTTTTGCCCAGGTAAGTCGAGACAATGTCCAACACGAACATTTCCTGGACCGGACCGGTAATCGATCGAACCCAGTTGCGCATCTTAACCGCAAAGCTAAGGAAGGCCCCACTCTGACAGTAGAAGAACAAAACTTGCCAAAGCCGTTTTTTCTCCTATCGCATTATCATTCCCCACTGGATTCTGCATTAATGGTACAACACAAACTGCGCTAATAAAAATGTGCTAATGAACCCAACCGTTTTGGTCTCTCCCCGCACTTATTTATTTATTGGTTTATGACAAATTGAGTGCGTCGAAGATGACAGGCTTTTTTAATTGCGGAGTACTACAGCATGTAGAGAAAAACTTTCTGATTGGGAGCCATCTTGAAACCACAGGGTTCCTAGCATTTCCACCACTGGCACTGCCCTCCCTAAGCACTTCATTTGAAATAACCAGAAATACAACTTAAGGAAGAATGTTAACTGGGCATCATCCTTCGTTAGCAGCACTTTCGGATAAGGCATTTAAGCTTCCTAGTCTACCTCATAGATTTTTATTTAATTTGACGATTTAATGACCTTCGTCCCATCTTGCAATTTTCTTCTCGGGTTTACTCATCTTATTCTGGTTTTGGCGTAGTTGTTGATGTTGTCGTTGGGCCAGTAGTTGTTGTTGATGATGTTGTCGTTGGGCCAGCAGTTGTTGATGATGTTGTCGTTGGCCCAGTAGTTGTTGATGATGTAGTAGTTGACCCAGTAGTAGTTGTTGATGATGTTGTCGTTGGCCCAGCAGTTGTTGTTGATGTTGTAGGTGGTGCAGTAGTCGTTGTTGATGTGGTTGGTGGCGTAGTAGTAGTAGTGGTTGTGGTGCTAGGGTTAGTACTGCTAATTGCGTTTTCGCTCTTTGCAGCCGGTGTTGCCTGCGTTGTGGTTGAACTCAAGGGCGTAGAAGAACTCGGCGTACTAACGGTCGTCGTCGTCGTCGTTGATGAAGGTGTGGCCTGGGTCGTTGAGCTACTACTGGAAGTAGCAGGTGTAGTTGTTGTTGTAGAGGTAGTCGTAGACGTCCTACGTCGATTCTTGTAGCGGTCCCTTCCAGGGCCCTTCCTTCTGCTGGCCTTCTTTTCGTGTGACTCGTTGCTTTCCTCCGAGGACGAATCATTCTTCCGTTTTCCTTTTTCGCCACCTTTGCGGTTTTTGACTGATTTCTCTTCCGAGGTATCGCTGTGATGGTGATGATGCTTTCTCTTTGGGTTGGGACTACCGTCGACTGAACTTAAATAACATATCGCACACAAAACTACGAACGTTAGCAGCACTAATTTGTTCATAATGAATAGGTTCGAACGGGGCGGTGATATGCACTGAATGGCTTCATGATAATGTAGCCGATATTTATAGCCAACTAATCTTCCGCGACCAATGGAAGTTTTAAAGAAGTTGTTCAGAAGAACAAACATTAGCATATAGGTAATCACATCATTCCTTTGGAAGCTATACCGCGATGATGTTCCGAATAAATTACACACTATTTACCGAGATTAGGTTGACGATGAATAGGGGAGCCGCCCCATCATCAACCTTTCGCCGACACGTTCATCTTATTTTCGAAAATAAAGAATGAATCATTATTTCGTTGTTTTTTAGGCTATCATGCGTGCTCCCTGCTGGATATTTATACTAGAAACGAATTTGCATTCCATCTACTTGTTTATGGATAGGATAGATATGAAAGCGATGTAATAAAAAAAAACTAATTAGGGGAAACGACGGCTTTGGCAGGTTTTGTTCTATTATTGTCAGGGGTTTTTGTTGACAAAATTTGCTACAATATTCTTTGATTTGCAAAGAATCTTTAGGCCAAATTTGAGCATAATTAGTTATAGTGAACCCCCCTGACAATAATAGAACCAAACCTGCCAAAGCCGCCATTTCCCCTACATAGCTATCCTTCTTGGAGATATATTTCGCCCGTAGACTTTGACGATATGTTCTGTGTAGAAAATTAACTTGATAGATATTATGTAGTGGTTCTCAGAACCTGAATAGCACGTTTTGGTGTATTTAGGTCAACCACGAAGTCGATGGCTGCTTACTGCCCCTAATTTGCTTTGCTTTGTTTCCGTTCATAGATCAACAGATCAGCGTGTTTGAACAATCCCGTTCATTTTTAAATCTCCTCGGTGAATTAGGCTCAAAGTTAATCAAACACGCGGCGCATTTGAGCTTAAGAATATTTTATCGATATGTCGGTCGGCGGAATAAGTCAGACTTTTGATAAAAAGTGAATAGACTGATTGAAATAACTAGCCGTAACACTCCCTCTGGGTGAATTATGGTCAATGGGACACAAACCATAGAAAAAGGAAATTGCCTGAGTATTTAAACCAAATGCAAATTGTTGGACACAGGAAGTAAACTGGCATTCTAATAGTTCATCGTTTAGAGTCAACTGACTAAATAGGATAGAAGAAGAGAAGTAGGAATCGAGCATTTAATGTTGCGGATTTAGATTATTTTGCTTCTCATAACGGTGGGATATTGAAACGTAACCCTGTTGTCGGGGGTTTTTGTATTTTTTGTCTTATGGCGCTGCCGCCTCTTGTTTGCGCAGAAGCGTGCTATTTGTTTTTTTTTTTTTTTGAATAGGTGGGTATTCATAATTTTGCGAGCAGAAGTATGATGAATTAATTTGAGTTTTTTTTTTCTGGAGTGGTGTTAGGTTTTTGTTTTCTAGACTTAAATAACTATAGACATTGCACTATGGTCCAGGATACAGATTTACGCGGAAAGATGCATTTTCAAAACTATATTTTTTAGAAAAAACTGTTGTTTTACAAAATTGTTAGAAATAGTAAGGCCATCATTATGGTGCTACCAAAAAATAAAGTGGCCCATCATATACAAAAATTGTATTTTTTTTTTATTTCTCGCAATACTGACATGTTATGTTCTTCAAAGTCTTATTCCAATTAATTTTGCTAAAAAAGCTTTTTTCTATAGCTCTTAAGTCGACTGCTTGAGAGCAATTTTACCTAATTGGATTAGGGTACATTTACCTAAAAAAACAGTATTTTCGATCTACTTTTTTGTTTTAGATTTCTCAAAAAAGTCTTCTATGGGTGACTTTTAGAGCTCAAAAAATGCAACTGATGAGTAAATATGCTCAATATCTTTTTCCGATCAAAAGTTATAATCGTTTTTCTGTCAAAATTACATTTTGTTCAAAAGTTGATATCTTTGGTTAGGGCAGACCAAAAAAATATGTTTACACGTCATTTGAAAGATCAATTCATATTATTTATTATGTAAAAAAATTGGAGATATGTTATTTTTTTATCTCAAGTTTTACCAATTTTACTAAAATCATGTATTTTCAAGTAAATTAATATAACTCGACAATGGAAGAAGATACAGACGATATTCTTATAGCAAAACAAGCGTTTTGTAAAACCTCAAAAGTCTTCAGAAGGTGACATTTGTGAAAAATGATCTGCTCATTTCATTTTTCATATTTTACAAATGTCATGTTCTGAAGACTTGTGTGGCTTTTCAAAACGTATGTTTTGCTATAATAACATCGTCTGCATCTTCTTCCGTTGTCGAGTTATATCAATTTACTTGAAAAACATGACTTCAGTAAAATTGTTTACGGTCAGTTTATTAAAACGATTATAACTTTTGATCGGAAAAAGATATTGAGCATATTCACCCATCAAAAGTTGCATTTTTTTAAGCTCTAAAAGTCACCCACAGACAAAGAAATCTTAAACAAAAAAAGTAGGCCAAAAATACTATGATATGGAAATGCTAATATCATCTTCCAAACTTGGACGTACATGTTCATGATAGCATTAGAGGCGAAAGTATAGAATTGATAGTTCCGTTAGGATACGGCAGGCATGAAGAATGTTTTTATAGAAGTCGATTTGAAAGCGAGCGGAGGGCAATATTTGTGATGGCATATATCGCACGACCTTCCTTCTGCCAAGCTCCCGTATGAAGGGGGAGGGAAGAATATCAGTGTGGAAGCTGATATATCTCCACTGGCAAAAGGAAGGTGGTTTGACTTGCTCATATGCCATCGCGTGCGGAAGGATTTGCTATCGACGAGTACTGTCTCCAAATTTCTAATATGACATCAGCATTTAGTCGAATAGGATTTTTATTGCACAGTTCTGTTTTCTCATTAATACTCAAAAATACTGTTTTTTTTAGGTACACCCTAATCCAATTAGGTAAAATTGCTCTAAATCAGCCAACTTAAGAGCTGCAGAAAAAGCAAAATTTATTGGAATAACCTGCGCTACAAATTTGTAGAACATGACATGTCAGTATTCCTAGAAATAAAAAAATATTTTCGTTTCTGCCCTTAAATAGAGTGTGACCGACCCAGCCCCACTTCCGATCCCGAATTTCTGTTGCTATCGGCCTCTTGAGACAGCGACGATGGAGCTCGTTGTTAGAGATCCAGTTGTGAGGCCCGAATTATATACCGCAGGCATCTGTTAATGAACACCTGCAGCCGTTGAGTGTTCTCCACTGATACACACCATGTTTCGCTAGCGTATAACAGCACAGATTGCACGTTAGAGTTGAATACGGTAATATTAATAGTATAAGCAGCGATCATTTTCTTCAAATCGAGTTAAGTACGAGACATTGAAGACGGCCTTATTGTTGAGGTCGAAGTACGTATCTGTAAAGTTAAAATCAAGTGGTGGTGCTAAATGGGTTAGTGATAAGTTTAATGGATTGTACAGAAAAATGACTTATGAACATTTAATAGTGCCGGTCTCTGTTGTTTATGTGAATCATCTGTTAGAAAGGAAAAAGTTCGTGATGGGGTAAATATCACTGGGTGAGTCTATATTATTTTACTAAAGTCGGGCGGAAAGAATAACGGGGTCCACTTGGGCTTTTCAATTTTGAAAAACATTTTGATTTTTTCATTCATTCGAAAGAACACATTTTTCTTTACAACATATTTTTCAGACTCGTAGAATAAAAATTTGATGTTAAAAATCAATTTTAAATGTTTTTGGAAATTTGACTGTTTGTCAGTTAGCTTACAGTTTGACAGATCGCTCCATAGTAAAATCAAGTTAGGGGTGTTCAATACGCGATATTATTAGGCTTTTTAAAATTGATTAAAAATATTTTCTGTGCATCTTAATTTGTGAAATTTAGAATTTTGTAATAATCTCAATACCCTTAAAACCCAATGGAACGGTAATTTTCTCCAAATACGTTATCTAGTGATTGCTAATGATAGAAAGTTCTAGAAATACATCGAGGTGGCGAGGTGGCAATGTCCCAGTGGGGGTTTGTAATGCCAAAAAGAATAATGTATCTAAAAATTAATAAAATAATCATAAGGCAGGTTGAAACTGCAATGCTTGAAAAAAAAACTTTTAGCCAAATGAATCGATTTAGTTTCCGCCAGGCTGTCGTAAATGAACGATTAGTAAAACGTGCGGTGGCATTTAACATCTTGGCATAACTTTATCTTTCCATCAAAACAAAAGTCAGGGTGGTTGTTCACCATGTGAATCCGGGATTTTTTTCGCAAAATAGTATCACAACTGTAATACAAACTAGAGTATGTTGTAATAAATGTTCCCTCATTAGCATTAGCATGAGAATGAGCATTAGAGTGGAGCGCAGTTGTATGGAAAAACGCAAACTTCGTCCGATCATGTGAGATCAAGGTTTTTCTGAATCGTTTTGGGACCCCAATCAACTGTGCAAAATATGGGCTCGATTGGTTGTGACCTCGCATGCCGCATCGCGTTTTAAATTTACATGGAGATTAGTATGGGAAAACGTACTTTTTCACATTTTTGCTCTTAGCGGCTTCAATTTATCATCAATCACGTGACTCAATACGTTAGCATATTGTCTGGAAGATGCCGAAAGACTTTGCCGAAGAAGGTACATAGCTGGAAGGTATACAAAAAATGTTATTACGTTTCGAAAATTGATTGTTCAAACCATATGCAAAAAATCAATGTTTCTGCCAGCACTACCGGACGACCTATGGTTATCGAAGGGCAAAACCCATTTTCCTTCTTGTCGGATTTTTTTCTTTGTGAAATGATTCCGAATAGCTCCTATTAGCTCTAAAGCCCTATAAGATCAATTATTTTGTAATAACACTCAGTTAAATTATTTGTCTACGTAGTTCGGCAGTGCTGGCAGAATAAACGATTTTTTGCATATGGTTTGAACACTCAATCTTCGAGGCGTTATAACTTTTTTCGTGGACGTTCCAGCAATGTGCCTTCTTCAGCAAAGTTTTTCGGCATCCTTTGGATTATACTTTAACGCAATGTGCCACTTGGTTTACGATGAACTGAAACCTCTAGTAGTAGAAATGCAAAAATATACGTTCTCCCATACTAATTTCCATACAAAATTCAAACGCGATGCGGAAAGCGAGGAAGCAACCAATCGGTCCCAAATTCTGCACAGTTGTTCGGGACCCAGAATGGCTTCGAAAAACCATTGATTTGAAAACATGACCATGACGCCCCACTCTAATGAGCATGAGCATGATTGACCGCCCACGGTTGCTACTCCGTTATTGCCAGATCAGCTGTAATTACACAGAGAATCAACAGATGAAGTTTGGGACTAACATCATCTTCAATGTGTAAGAACTGGTGACCCAAAAATAATCAATACCAGCGCCGGCCGTGTCCGAATGCAGATCAATTAAGGAATGGGTAGGAAAATGTTGACATGATAGTCACACTTCCACGAGAAATCACTGGGATGTTGGATATATGGGGTAGGTATTGTGGCAGGGTTCGTTTTGGTAAACGGTATGCCGTGTAATTATTTTATTTATTTACCGACCGCACTAAGCAGAACAACATTTTCGATGACCAGCCGATCTCTCTGCTTACTGACGCGGACTAAATCTTCGCTTTCTAATTAATTTACTCACCCGCACAAATCAGAACAACATATCGATGATCGGGTGATCGTTCTGCTAACCGCACAAAGCAGAACAAATTATGTGATGACCAGCCGATCGTTCTGCCTACTAAATAAATCACGACTGTACGAGACCTCTGAATGCTGAACATTTGTCTTTCAAGCAACAAACAAACATGATCTACTTTTTTCACTCAATTCCGACAGAAAATTTGATACTCCTAAATAAACGTCTCTGAGGCATGTTTTCAAGTACAGCATTGCGATTAATAAAATCTATTCACATATCGACCGCACAAGCAGATCAAAAGCTTCTGATTCTCGCGAACAATCTGCATATCATATGAAAACGCACTCTGATCTATTTTCTTACCAACCTAATAGGTACTAGCATTTCTACAACTCTTCAAATAATTAGCTATGTCTAAAATGCATTTTCTATTAACAAAATGGAAAGCGAGGAAGATAGTTGTCAGAAGAGATATATTTGAAATAGGCATTGAGAAGGAAGATTTGAAGATAGTTAAAATAGAAGGCAAGCAAAGGCCAGAATAAATATATATTGTGATCTAGGCCTGAATGTGATAAATGTTCCCTCATTAGTTACATAAACTAATTAAACCTAGTGTTGACGACTCGTAGTTTAGCTCAAACCATGATTGCACATCCTATTTTCAAATTATTCTGGTGCTTTTGTTAATCACAGAAATATATTATCTCATATATCTGAACAACACGGCACGGCAAATGCTGGGTAAAGCGTACCATTGGTACTTCGCGTACCTGAAGGAATAAAATAGACCCCATCTCGCGGTCCTTAGCCTCTTACCCAGCAACTCCTATCCCTACCTCCCCGCGGTGCTGGCCGGGATACGAGCAACCTTAGGGAAGATCGGGTAACCAACCCCGGTGGGAACTATGGTCGTATGCTGACAGGGAAGGGGGTTTGCTCCTTCCGGAGGTGCAAATCTTATTGAGCGTCTGTTCTCCATGTCAGGATCGGCTCACAACAGCGTCTGTTCTCCATGTTAGGGGCGGCTGATCATCGTCCGAGTGCCAGCGAGGGACTCTAAATGAAACTGTGCACCATGGTCCACCGGAAATAAGGAGGAATGGTCCTCCGGAAATTTAGGGGTTTGGTGTCAGGCCCTGCAAGCCAGCCTTTAAAAATCATAAGCAACGAACAATCAACAAGAGAGTACGGACCGGAACCATCGGCGAAGACCACTGCGACGAAAAGGGACTAGCGATTGGAAACTCGGTTCGTGGAACTGCAAATCTCTCAACTTCATCGGGAGCACACGCATACTCGCCGATGTGCTCAAGGACCGTGGATTCGGCATCGTAGCGCTGCAGGAGGTTTGTTGGAAGGGATCAATGGTGCGAACGTTTAGAGGTAATCATACCATCTACCAGAGCTGCGGCAGCACACACGAGCTGGGAACAGCTTTCATAGTGATGGGCGACATGCAAAGGCGCGTGATCGGGTGGTGGCCGATCAACGAGAGAATGTGCAGGTTGAGGATCAAAGGCCGGTTCTTCAATTTCAGCATAATCAACGTCCATAGCCCACACTCCGGAAGCACTGATGATGATAAGGACGCATTCTACGCGCAGCTGGAACGTGAGTACGACAGCTGCCCAAGCCACGACGTCAAAATCATCATAGGAGATTTGAACGCTCAGGTTGGCCAAGAGGAGGAGTTTAGACCGACTATTGGGAAGTTCAGCGCACACCGGCTGACGAACGAAAACGGCCTACGACTAATTGATTTCGCCGCCTCCAAGAATATGGCCATTCGTAGCACCTACTTCCAACACAGCCTCCCGTATCGGTACACCTGGAGATCACCACTGCAGACAGAATCACAAATCGACCACGTTCTGATTGATGGACGGCACTTCTCCGACATTATCGACGTCAGGACATATCGTGGCGCTAACATCGACTCTGACCACTATCTGGTGATGGTTAAACTGCGCCCAAAACTATCCGTCATCAACAATGTTCGGTACCGACGACCGCCGCGGTACGACCTAGAGCGACTGAAGCAACCTGATGTCGCCACTGCATACGCGCAGCATCTCGAGGCAGCGTTGCCGGAAGAGGGTGAGCTCGATGGGGCCCCTCTTGAGGACTGCTGGAGTACAGTTAAAGCAGCCATTAACGACGCAGCGGAGAACAACGTCGGGTATATGGGTCGAAGTCGACGGAACGATTGGTTCGACGAAGAGTGCAGACAGATTCTGGAGGAGAAGGACGCAGCGCGGGCGGTCGCGCTGCAGCAAGGTACCCGGCAGAACGTGGAACGTTATAGACGGAAGCGGAGACAGCAGACCCGCCTTTTTCAGGAGAAGAAACGCCGCCTGGAAGAAGCGGAGTGCGAGGAGATGGAACAGCTGTGCCGTTCTCAAGATACACGCAAGTTCTATCAGAAGCTCAACGCATCCCGCAAAGGCTTCGTGCCGCGAGCCGAAATGTGCCGGGATAAGGATGGGAGCATCTTGACGGACGAACGTGTGGTGATCGAAAGGTGGAAGCAGCACTACGAGGAACATCTGAATGGCGCTGAGAGTACAGGCAGTGAAAGTCAAGGCAGCGGAGGAGATGACTACGTCAGTTCAGCGGACGATGGAAGCCAACCAGCCCCCACCTTGAGGGAAGTTAAGGATGCCATTCAACAGCTAAAGACCAATAAAGCAGCTGGTAAGGATGGTATCGGAGCTGAGCTCATCAAGATGGGCCCGGAAAAGCTGGCCACTTGCCTGCACAAACGGATAGTCAGAATCTGGGAAACCGAACAGCTACCGGAGGAGTGGAAGGAAGGGGTTATATGCCCCATCTACAAGAAAGGCGACAAACTGGAGTGTGAGAACTTTCGAGCGATCACCATCCTTAATGCCGCCTACAAAGTGATATCCCAGATCATCTTCCGACGTCTGTCACCATTAGTGAATGAGTTCGTGGTAAGTTATCAAGCCGACTTCGTTGACGGCCGCTCGACAACGGATCAGGTCTTTACTGTACGGCAAATCCTTCAAAATAACGTGAATACCAGGTCCCAACGCACCATCTGTTTATTAATTTCAAGGCGGCATACGATAGTATAGACTGCGTAGAGCTATGGAAAATTATGGACGAGAACAACTTCCCTGGGAAGCTTACTAGACTGATCCAAGCAACGGTGGATGGTGTGCAAAACTGTGTGAAAATTTTGGGCGAACACTCCAGTTCGTTCGAATCGCACCGGGGACTAAGACAAGGTGATGGACTTTCGTGCCTGCTGTTCAACATTGCGCTAGAAGGTGTCATGCGGAGAGCCGGGTGTAACAGCCGGGGTACGATTTTCAACAGATCCAGTCAATTTATTTGCTTCGCGGATGACATGGACATTGTCGGCCGAACATTTGCAAAGGTGGCAGAACTGTACACCCGCCTGAAACGTGAAGCAACAAAAGTTGGACTGGTGGTGAATGCGTCAAAGACAAAGTACACGCTTGTGGGCGGAACCGAGCGCGACAGGGCCCGCTTGGGAAGCAGTGTTACGATAGACGGGGATACCTTCGAGGTGGTCGAGGAATTCGTCTATCTCGGATCCTTGCTAACGGCTGATAACAATGTCAGTCGTGAAATACGAAGGCGCATCATCTGTTGAAGTCGGGCCTACTACGGGCTCCAGAAGAAACAGCGGTCAAAAAAGATTCGCCACCGCACCAAATGTGTCATATACAAGACGCTAATAAAACCGGTTGACCTCTACGGACATGAAACATGGACAATGCTCGAGGAGGACTTGCAAGCACTCGGAGTATTCGAGAGACGGGTGCTTAGGACCATCTTTGGTGGTGTGCAAGAAGACAGTGTGTGGCGGCGAAGAATGAACCACGAGCTCGCCCAGCTCTACGGCGAACCCAGTATCCAGAAGGTAGCTAAAGCAGGACGGGTACGATGGGCAGGGTATGTTGCAAGAATGCCGGACAGCAGCCCTGCAAAGATGGTGTTCGCTTCCGATCCGGCAGGTACGAGACGACGTGGAGCGCAGCGAGCGAGATGGTCAGACCAGGTGCAGAACGACTTGGCGAGCGTGGGGCGTATTCGAGGATGGAGAGATGCGGCCTCGAACCGTGTATTGTGGCGTCAAATTGTTGATTCAGTGTTATCTGTTTAGATGTAGACTAAATAAATGAAATGAATGAAGTTCACAGAAGACAACATTAGCATTAGTATCAGGATTTTTTTCGTTGGGGCGTAGAACTACTGCGACCATTGGTATACCCCTGATTACTCTTAACTATGTATTCGCATCTTGTAGGTTGATCACCATTTGTCAAGTAAACCTAAGACGCGTCTTTTCCCAGTCCGGTATAATTGAGTTAATAAAACCCACTACCTTTCCAGGATTTGCAGTCCAAATATCTCCTGGTTGCATAAATCCACTATTTAGAAATTTCGATCTATCCTTGTACAATAGGGTGGCTCAAATTAGTATGGGAAAAACTTTTTTCAATTTTTTTGATGGGCCCTCTTATTCGGTTCTATTTAATGCCCTGATGCTCTGGACAAAATTTCAGCCAAATCGGTAAACGTTTGGGCGGTGCTAAACTCGTTGGAAGTTTATATGCAAAAATATATGCAGAAACATCCAAAAACAGTAAATTGCAGCTGGACTGCACAACTTACGATGAAGAACTATGCTGCCATGGACGCATAAATGTCACATGTTACAAAACGAAAAAAATGAGAAAAACGCATTTGAAGTTTCAAAATATATTCATGCTATTATCGCTAAATTTCGCTTTTTTTATTCACTTTAACGCAATAAACTATAGAAGAATATTCATATTCGTTGGGCCGGACTCAAACATTTCCAAAAACAACTATTTTTTCCACGTTTTATCAATCAAAACCCGAATGTGACACTTATGCCGCGAAATTCACTGGCCAGGCGAAAAATGTACGCATATTTGTCACATCGTGAACTGAGATATAGTTGTTGTTAATTTGTTTTTACATTTGGCGAGCGACGATTGTATTTCTTTGGTGTGATTTTTCCCTGCCGGTAGAAGTGGAACCGGAAATGGAATATTTAAACCAATACGGACAATCCAGTGGCGCGGAATCGGAAGAGAACTTCCTCGGGTTCGATTTAAAAAATGACACAGTTGATTGTTGTTCCAGAGGTTGACCAACCAGCGGCAGTGGCGTAGTTTCCTTGTCAGGGACAAGGACATGCGCTACATCTTCAACGTCCAAAGGAATCACAACTGTCTTATCGAAATGATGGTGACAAAGTGCTACCAGGTGAAGTAGTTTTTTTCCGTGGATTTTCAAAAAGTAAGTTCTCAATTATTTAAAAGTTATGAACTTATTTTCTAGGTCATACGGCTTACACGGTGGGTGGTGCTTCAAGAGCATTATTTTCTCGTAAAGGCTGCTGGTCTTTAATGAGAGCTTTGCGCCTGTTGGCCCCTACATACGAGCATTCCCATTGTCTGCGTGCATTTGGTCCGAGTCAGTTAATGGTCGCACAGCCAACGAAATCCTTAGCTGTTTTTTTTTTTCAAAGTTATTATGAAGTACGCTGACCTGAAGACAATTATCTTTTGGTTGGATAATTGTTGTTCGCAAAATAAGAACTGGAATTTATTCCATCACATTACCCTACTGATAAACAGTAATGAAATTCAGGTCGAGTGCATACTGTTGGAGAACTTTGATTCGGGACATACGTTAATGGCCGATGACTCTTTCCATGCGGCGTTTGATTCCAAAATGCGCCATGAACGTGTCGTCAGTTATGAAAACTTCAAGTCTGTGGTTGGCAATGCAAAGAACAATATTGACGTAGGTACCTGATATGAAAGCAACTGATACGGTAAACCACTGAAGCCACGCTCGTACGTGGACTCCATGCGAAAAGAGGTGTTTGAAAAAGGCCGTCATGAACTTGGATACGCAAACATCATCAACAGTAAACACCTTAAATACTGCAAGTTGTTTTTCAAGAAGCAATTTAAGTTGGTTGTAAAGGATTCGTCCTCTTTTGATACAAATGTACGTTGGAAAAATGCTCCTCAAGCAATGAAAGTGGTTCAACTTGTTGTAAATGTAATGTAAATGACCCTAAAACCATGGTACATTTTTTGGACGGTCCTCAGGACACATCACGCTGTGCTAAGTGTCTTTTTGTGTGATAGTTGTATTCCTTTTTTAAGTGTGACAAATATGCGTCCACTTATCCCGGTGTGACAAGTATGCGTCCATTTGTTCGAATGTGACAAACTGACTTAAGATTTTTTTCGAGTTTTCTAGAATAAACCCTCTGTTTTGACAAAATATTTCAAAAATACGTATCAAATTATGACGATAGACATCAAAACCTCAAAAATGTTAAAATGTAACATGTGACATTTATGCGTCCAACGGCAGTATGATACTCATTCAGATCTTGAAGAATGAAATACAGAATGTTATGCAGAAAACCGCGAGAAGATTAGAGTTTGCCCGGCTAAGTTATTAGCATTTCTCTGAAGTGGGGTTTTAGCAAATTTCGTTTCTTTTACCTTTGAAAAGAAATATATTCCCCCCTACAACACTCCAGTAAAATGCTAATATCTTTGCGTAATAAACTCTAATCTTCTCGCGGTTTTCAGCATAACATTCTGTATTTAATTCTACAAGAACTGAATGAGTATCGTGGTTCTTGATCGTAAATTGTGCCTTCATTGTACAATGTACAATGCATCACAACTGCAAAGGAGATGTTCCGAGGTTTCACGTTCCATGTTACAGAAACGACAGATATCATTCTGAATCTGGCCAATATTTTTCAAGTGATATCTGCTCGGGCAGTGTCCGGTTATTAGGCCAGTGAAGGTGCAAAGAGCTCTCTTGCTGAGCTCCAAGAGCTTTTCGGTTACTTTAACATTGGGAATTATAAATATCTTTGATTGAGCACACTTTTCGGCAACCAACGAGTTGGTCATCAACCTTTGTGCTTCCCATGATTTCAATTCCATTTTTATAGTACAGTATGATATACCGCAGAAAGGTTCTGAGCCAATAAACAGTGTGTTTGAACCTCGTTTTGCAAGCTCGTCTGCTTTTTCATTACCTTCAATGCCACAGTGTCCTGGAACCCAGTACAGATTTATGGGAGTTCTCTTGGCACACTTTGCGCAATGAAAGAATGCAGTCCCAGACAAGTTTTGATGTACATAATTTAAAGCTACTAAATGCTTTGAGTGCCGCTTGACTATCTGTGAGGATACAAATATTTGCATATCTATATTTCTTCTCTACATAGATATTAGCACATTATAGCAAAAATCTCCGCTTGGAACACCGTTGGATAGTTTCCCATTGCCACTGAGATCGATATCCCAGGGCCGAAGATTCCTGCTCCCGTTTTTGTTCCTCCGGCTTCCCAGTCCATACGTGATGGCTCGCGTATGTTATAAGGAATGTCATAGTTCTCCACAGGTTTCATCCAGTCTCCACTCATATTTATCACTGGCCCATATTGAAAATTTTGTGTGATACTCAAGTGGCCCACTAAATCGCCTGACTTGAATAACTTCAATCGAGCATTAGCATTTAGCAGTTCGCACAAATTCGTAGATGGTACAAGCTAAGACTGTGGTATGAGAGTAGTATCACTTTCACCCGTTACCACAGATATTGATTTGGGACTAATCACTATCTCTTAGATGGAAGGAACGCACTCTCCAATAGTCGAGATCTATCCTGGCCACGTCCTTGCGAATGCTGAGGAAGGGGAAGGATGGTTTGTTGGACACCTACTTAAGAAAGATGCAGAGAACTCTACGACCTCTCGACCACGGGAGGTTGTGGGATTGTGTGGAAGGTTATAATAGTAGGAATTGTTTTGGTATAACGTGAAACACAGAAAGAACTATACAAAGTAGGAAAGGGACGAGCCTAAAATTGAACCCACGACCTCCTGCTTATAAGGCAGAAGCGATAGCCACTAGACCACCGAGCTCGTCAACAAGTTCACAGAAGACAACATGCTTAAAATATTTTTTCTGTAGTTTCATACACCCTGTCGCATAAAGTGAATCCACCAGGCACCGAATTATCACCGTAGCCATAATAGGTACGCTCAAAACTTGTTCCCAAGTACCAAGATATGTATTTCATATGTTGTTTCAATATTACCATCATCACTAGATATGACTGATATAATTTTCGGTAATGAAATATGATGATATCACAAAAATTACATTTTGCGAAATCCGGTTTTACTCCCACATCTCTTGAGAAAATTGACGAGAACTCAGAATATATAAAAATATCATTTTGGCCAAAAATGTTACATATGCAGTTTATCAAACAAACGGTTCAATTGTCCACCAATGGAATAACGCTGAAATTTTACATTCTAGTGCATTTAAGATGATGCTCGGAATTTGAGACAATTTTGTCTATACGTGTTCGGCATTTGAGACAAAGTTTAGCAGAATAAAATCAATTAGTATTGATAGTCACAATCATAAAAGGTATATTCTTTCGCTACCCGATGGAAGCAATTGATCTATTAAAAATAGTTTAATTAATGTGCCATAAAGACCAACGAAGTGAAAAATGTGCTTAAGTATTCGGAATATGAATCAAAAAGGGTTGTTGCACATTAAAGTTTGCGACATTGTAACCGATAATATTTTGAGAGTACATGCTTTGTCTTATGTTTATTGTAGATTGTAAGATAATGTATCCGTCGAAAGTATGCTTGCCGTATGTCAATGCCGTTTGTGCTTATTTGTAGCCCATGAGCTATTTGAAAGCTTGGCCCAACAATACAAGACATTGGAACAGCTGGTTCAGGACCAAAGAAGTCATATGGTGAGCCAATTCGTTTCCATTTATGGAAGAATTGTACCCATGTGAGTTAAGTTCCTTAGTTTAAGTTTGACATGCGATTACATTGACCGCGATTACCTTGATTGCGATCGACCTTGAGTTGTCCAAAGCCAGAACTATAATTATAGGTAGATTTTTAATAGAGATAATTTCTATCGATTTTGAGCACAATTGGGTCCTAAAGCCCTACCTCGTTTATGGTTGCAAACGATAGTGCATCGGTCAAGAATACTTGTACCGTTGTTATAAAAATTCTGGTAAAATTCTAAATCAGTAAAAATAATATTTTTGTGTTTAAGACATTTTAAGGCAAATTTTGGGCTGTGCAACATTTCAGAACGAATGAACCATCAGCCCAAAACGTCAGCCCCATTGAGATTCTCACGTCCGAATGTGTGAGTGGCGATAAAAGGAAAACAAACACTCCTAGATGGTGCTACTCAGCAAAGATTGGGTAAAAATGAGTATATTTCCATATATTTTTTGACTCTTTTGAAATCATTGTGATGACCCGAGTATTTTTAAGGTTATGAGCAAAAGGAAAACAAACATGTTTTTACACATGACGAATTGCACATTAGTGTGCGAGCGCTAAACGTCACTCATCTCTATATATTAACTGTCAAAGGTTGAGTCAAGTGCCCTGCGGTGTTTTGCTAGTGCGTTTGAATCCGTACGTCAAACAAGACTGAAAATGTCGAGGAAGCATTTTTCATCTATTTTTCAATTTCAAATTAAACAATGTTCTTTTCGATTTTTGAGTCTAAAGAAAAACTGACACGTTTAGAATGATTACCTTCTTCGTTCCTTGAAAGAAAATCGAATTTCGATTCTTCATTTTAGGACCCAATTGGAACACTTGTTTGAGAATCTTTTTTATGGAAGGTTCCGTATTCCTCGGGATGGAACAATCGCCTCAGGCTTAGGTTCCACAGTTACTGGATGCCAGACATACCGAAACATGCCAAGAGTTGATCGTAACATGTGATAATCCCAAAAATCAGCATTGTATTGGAAGCATCGCGCTTACCTTTCGTGCTGAAACGAAAAATGAGCTGAAAAAAAGCGTTTGTAGTAGTTGCTATCGAGCTGATAAGCTACTGCGCATTATTTGGACAATATTAGGCAGGTTTTTCCGAGAGGTCATTATTAAGTCCCCATAGTTACAACGAAAGTTATGTGATCTTCAATCTGATACAATCCTTTTTATTATTTTGATTATATACATCGGAATATTGTATTTTATCACAATGAGTCTTTCGCATTCCAAAACGATAATATAGAAAGGAGTGCCTTTGGCTCACTTAAAGCATACTCTCGCTCCACGGATGATCGTTTTGGAATAGACAGTACGTAGATGCATGTGGAGGCGCGTGGTAC
Organism: Armigeres subalbatus; assembly: GCF_024139115.2. Lineage (NCBI taxonomy): Eukaryota > Metazoa > Arthropoda > Insecta > Diptera > Culicidae > Armigeres > Armigeres subalbatus. Next base: position 120,085,358 of record NC_085140.1, read on the forward strand.
ATCTAAGGTTATTAATCGTTAGATGTTTCATCCAAATGTAGAAATATGCAGTTTTTCGGATCTTTCTGTCTATTATCACCCTCTTATTCTTTTTAGGAAATACTTCTAATTGAAAAACTAGTGCTGTAGATTAAAGCCTGTTATTATTTATTCGTTGACGACATCATTCCATTCTTATATATTTAAAGGTATATAAATTGATCTTATAAGTGTTATGAAATACGATACTAATAAATCCAAAATTCTCTCATTGTGTTAGATGTTACAATCGTAGTTATATCATTTCCGCATGTGTGCCATCATTTATCACTTCTTGTGGGTGTTGTCTACAAATGATCAAATCAGGATCGTGACTGATCAGTCATCTAGGCATCTTAATCGACAGCAGACGTAAAATATTTATGGAGAAAATTCTAAGAGTTTGTTTTCTAGATGTTGTTTGTCAGGCGTTGTTTATCTGACATTTCTATATATATTGGCGCACGTGTTGGAGAGTAAGATATGTGCTAAACGATGAGTGATAGTCTGCAATCGTGAATCTGGCAATTATGAAGTCGTTTCTAGTGATCCTAATGGTAAAACAATTTGTTTATTGGTTCAGTCAATTATAACCTTTGTGCTACTCCTCAGGTACTGACCGTTTCCATACTGTTTGCAACGTCGGTCGAAGGGCATACAATCATATTTCGTCCGTTGTTTGTCTACAAAATGCAGCAAGCGAAAAAACGAGAGCGTCAGAAGATTCGTGAGTGGAACAGGCTGCATCCGAATGAGAACTACTATGATTTCCATAAACCAGCAAACAACTTTTATTACTATTATTAAGATTTTGAATGAGATTTTTAGTAAAACGATAAGATATATTTAATTAGATTAAGTATTCAAGAATGTCACATTTAATGTTTTTCGAAATCTTTAAACTGGAACAATATCATGATGTAAGTGACGATAGCTGCAAACGTCTGTGAAGTAAAATTATTCTCAGGTTGAATAAAGAGAAACAGCAAGAACTTACATTATTAAACACTTGCAAATCAATTGTGAAAAGTCCGCAAGCGGTTATGCGGGGGAATTCCGACATCAGTTTCAGATTGATCACGTCCATGAAATTCTGAAAAACAATGTAAAATCATTAGGTTTGTAATTTGTTTTCAATGAAAATAATTGTAAAACTGTACCAAGTATCCTTCTAGTGATGTTTCTACATCGGAGTATTGAAATGACGTTACGGCGTGTTTAAATGTTCGTTCCTTAAAAAAACAATAAACAAATAAGTTCTCTATTTATTCATTGCATATTGAAATGTTAATTAATATTTTTTATACATAGCGGAGATTCTCCAGCGGTGGACACCTCCAAATACCGGACACTTCTCGAAGCTAAACTTCCAGAGATCCCTCCACCATCCAGTACCAAAAAAAGCATTTGAAAAGTTCTTTACCTACATGGAATATCAGATCCTATGATCCTTAGCATTTGAAATTGAATAAAAAATACCAAAAATTTGGATGTTTCGCCTTAGTTCAGAAGGTATGAATCAACAATATTAAGATCAATATTGTGGAGATGGTCAATATTGCCCATGTTTCGAATAACGATTATGATTTGTTAGATACATAATGTAACTGTGGTGCAAAATCAATTTCTATCCCCCCGGATGGGACAGTGAGATTTTTCATGTGATGAAATAGCCATTCTTTACACTCCGAATCTTCAGGAAATCCAGGAGGAGATCGGCCGGTTGAAAAACAACAAAGACCCTGGAGTTGAGCAACTACCAGGAGAGCTGTTTAAACACGGTGGTGAGGCACTGGCTAGAGCGTTGCACTGGGTAATTACCAAGGTTTGAGAGGATGAGGTTCTGCCGCAGGAGTGGATGGAAGGTGGCGTGTGTCCCATCTACAAAAAAGGCGATAAGCTGGATTGTAGCAACTACCGCGAAATCACATTGCTGAAAGCCGCCTACAAGGTACACTCCCAAATTTTATGCCGCCGACTAACACCAATTGCAAGAGAGTTCGTGGGGCAGTACCAGGTGGGATTTATGGGTGAACGTTCTACCACAGACCACAGACGTCAGGTATTGCAGAAATGCCGCGAATACAACGTGCCCACACATCATCTATTTATCGACTTCAAAGCCACATATGATACAATCGATCGAGACCAGCTATGGCAGCTAATGCACGAAAACGGATTTCCGGATAAACTGATACGGTTGATCAAGGCGACGATGGATCGGGTGATGTGCGTAGTTCGAGTTTCAGGGGCATTCTCGAGTCCCTTCGAAACTCTCAGAGAGTTACGGCAAGGTGATGGTCTTTCGTGTCTGTAATAGACACGAGTGGTACGATTTTTACGAAGTCCGTCCAGTTATTTGGTTTCGCCGACGACATTGATATCATGGTACGTAACTTTGAGAGGATGGAGGAAGTCTACATCAGACTGAAAAGCGAAGCTAAACGGATTGGACTAGTCATCAACACGTCGAAGACGAAGTACATGATAGGAAGAGGCTCAAAAGAGGTCAATGTAAGCCACCCATCCACGAGTTTCTATTGGTGGTGACGAAACGAGGTGGTTGAAGAATTCGTGTACTTGGGCTCACTGGTGACCGCCGATAACGATATCAGCAGAGAAATTCGGAGACGCACCATGGCAGGAAATCGTACGTACTTTGGACTCCGCAAAACGCTCCGATCGAATAGAGTTCGCCGCCGTACCAAACTGACTATCTACAAAACGCTTATTAGACCGGTAGTTCTCTACGGACACGAGACCTGGACAATGCTCGTGGAGGACCAACGCGCACTGGAAGTTTTTGAAAGAAAATTTCTGTGTACCATCTATGGTGGGGTGCAGATGGCGGACGGTACTTGGAGGAGGCGAATGAATCACGAGTTGCATCAGCTGTTGGGAGAACCATCCATCGTTTACGCCGCGAAAATCGGAAGACTGCTGTGGGACGGGCACGTAGCCAGAATGTCGAACAGTAATCCGGTGAAAATGGTTTTCGACAACGATCCGACGGGAACAAGAAGACGAGGTGCACAGCGGACAAGGTGGATCGATCAGGTCGAGGACGATTTGCGGACCCTCCGCAGACTGCGTGGTTGGCGAAGGGCTCATTCACAAATTACATAACGCATCAAGGGGTGGGTGGGTACACAATACTGCGTTACAAAATGTTACGATTTGTCTAGAGGGTGGGTGGGTTTGTTAAGTTCTGTTACGGGTAACATTTATGATAATAAAATAATATAAAAAACGCAATTTCTATTTAAATTCAAATTTGTCAGTATTATTATGTACTATGAAGGAAGTTAAGGAAGAGTTCACTAAAAATACCAATTTATCATTTTTGTGAAATTTTAGTAAGACGTTATGCGTCACAGATGGGGGTGGGTGGGTATGAGGGAAATGTTACAAAAAAGTCACGGAGGGGTGGGTGGGGGTTCAAATCTGTGTTTTTTTGCGTTATGTAATTTGTGAATGAGCCCAGTGCAGCCATGGACCGAGCCGAATGGAGAATACTTTTATGTATTGCACAGGCCACTTCGGTCTTAGTCTGGTAATACCTAAAAAAAACTCCAGGATCTTGTCTTTGGGTGAAAAGAATATTCTCTGAAAATGTCAGTTCTATCATTTGTTGTAGTTTATAGTATGGGGACTTCAGTCGCAGCTCGGATATAAACTTCAAACTAAATGGGCCTGCTTATGCAACAACCGATTACGCTGCAATCCTTTTCTTTTATGCTAGACTGGACCAGTCTAGTTAACTTAATTGGTGATAGGATTCAACATCATCTTACCTTCTCGATCAATCTGTCGAACGATTTCATTGTTAAGTAGAACAGAATCACTGTAGGTGCTATGTTACTCGTCTCCACCAAAACAATAGCAACTGGGATTCCCTGTGACAGGGAAATCACACCGTTGTAAAATACAATTGCCGTATTGAGGAACGTAATCAACAAACTAACCAACCAGTACATCCCAAATGCTTCAGAAATCAGTTGCTGGATACTGCTCAGTTGGTCATTCAATTTAAGCGATTCTAGCAGTATCTTTTGGCTGCGATTAAGCTGCACCGCTTCACCTAGCAAATGGTACCTCTCGGTTACGTGTTCGACAAAGAATACAGCAAACAGCTGTTGCGACGTGAAGTGAAATCCGACGAATACGCAACAAATGATGAGTATCTTGGAGTAAGTTCCGAAAACAAACCAGATGAATGCCGCGATATAGGTGGCCATTATTGTAACATAGCTGACTGTGAGAAACACTATTTGAGCTCTCGTGCTCGATGCTTTGGTTTCGATTGGCCACGTGTTCATCATTAGGCTGTAGCTGCGATCGAAATGCAACAATTTTTCCGCAAGTTTGTAGCATTTTCCACGTTGCATCGCAAACCACACATCAGCGAACATACTGCCAGAATTCAAGGATGAATACCTCAGAACAGTGCTGAGGTCGGCGGCGTGCTGCACAAAAACCGACCAATTGCTGACGCTTATCGAAATACCGACGTATGAAGTTAGTGCGCTCAGTGTGAAGGGTAGAACCAGATTTCTGATCGTGTTGCTGGGGTAGAGTCGGCACCATCCTTGACCGAGTTCGATTCGGATGTTTGACGTGCAAAGGTTGTTGAACAAGTTGAACACTTTGTGGTCAATCATATTGGACTGAACTGAATTGAGCCAAAAAAGGTGCTTCCCTTTAAAGATTGTTGATCTACATTGGGAAGTTGGAATGACAAAACATTTTATTCCTGATGCGTCTATAGCCGTCTACAATCAGCCGTTAATAATTAATTTGCTAAGTATTTCCTATTATAGTTAGAGTAATGAATGTTTAAATGGAATCGTTTACTCTGATGTACTAAATAATAGGAACAAAATAATAACAGTGCACTGCCAGGCTCAAGAGTCAGGGTGGTGAGTCCCGATTTCAGGATAGAAATTGTCGTAGGCATGTGTCAGGAAATCATCGATTATTTCTGCATCGCACAAAAAGTGGAGAGATCGATTCGAGCTGTTTCATATTTGTTCAGTTCATGTCTTTGCAAGCAAAAATGTTATGATAAGACGATAAGGCTAGAAAAAATTGAAAATTCGATAAATCGATTTATCACACGTTCTGCCTTCAAATAATTTTGTTAATGCTAAGATTTATTTCTGTCAATCAATTTTGCGTGGGAAGAAGTTCGCCAAAATACTCCATCCAGTATATCTCTCGAATCTAGCATGAAGCTCGAAAAGGAACAACTTATGTGTTATAATTTTGTCAATTTTCTAAAATAATTTACAGTGAACCCTTTATATTGATGATTATTTATTTTGTAAATATCTACACGTTAAACAATGAATCATTCGCTATTCATGCCCTGCCCATCGTATCCTTTCAGTTTTTGCCACGTTCTGAATATTGGTTTCTCCATAGAGTTTGGCGAGCTTGTGGTTCATCCTTCACCCAAGATAGTCCTAAGCACGCGTCGCATGAAAACTGCAAGTACTTGTACTGCCGTTCTACGCTTAACAGTCACCATTGAAAAAAAAATCAAGCTAACGTTAATTTGTCCCACTAATTTTCTGAAAATTTATTTGATTTTTATTTTTTTCTGTTGCTGCATGTTAGTATGTTTTTACTTACCAGAATATTAAAAATTATCTGCAACACTTAAAAATCACACGCATATTTACATATTTTCCAAACAAAATAAGAGAAGATCATTGGCGTAAATAAGGGGGGGGGCTAGGGGGGGGGGGGCTAAGCCCTCCCTAGAAAAAAATTAGCCCCCCCTAGGATTTGATAAATTAGTTAGCAGTGATATCAGTTTTCAACATATAGCATAATGAATTACCGAAAAAGTTTGAAGACTAAAGAGTTATCTATCATATTCACTCTATCATACTTAATGAAATGAGTGGAAGAAAAAATAGCTTGTTTCTGAATTCTGAGAAAGATTCCCATCAGCATCCGAGAAGGATTCTCATCAGAATCCGAGAAGAATTCTCACTTCAATCACTAAAGAATTCTTTTCGGATTCATCGAAGTATTCCAATCGTAATCCAGAAGAATTCCTACTGGATTCTTTCCAGTATTGTTAAGCAATACCCTTGGGAATCTGTGAAAAATACCCTTTAAAATCCATGGAGGATTTGCTTTAGAATCTCTTGTTGATTTGCTCCGGAATATCTCCAGATTCGTTTTAAGATTGGTTTAGGAATTCCTTGACAAATCAGAATCCTTCGGCGATTTGCTTCGTAATCATTTGAAGATTTTATTTGGAGTCTCTCGACGTTTTGCAAATGATCTGCGTTGGGATCTCTAGACGATGGATAAGGAATCCGGCAGACGATTAGCTTTGGAATCCCGCGAAGAATTGCTTCAGAATCATTCGACGTTTCGTTTCGGAATACATCGACGGTTTACTTTAGAATTTCTCATAGATTTTGTTCAGAGTCCCTTAACGAAATTTTTTTGGAACCATTCGACGATTTGCTTCGAAATCCTTTGATGATTTGCATCGGAATCCCTCAACGATTTGCTTCAACATTCTTGGAGGATTCCCTTCGGGATCGCTGGAGGATTCTTTTCGAAATAACTGAAGGATTAATTCGGAGTCGCTCGACGATTTGCTTCGAAGTTCTTCGACGGATTGCTTCGGAATCCTTCGACGATATGCGTCTTCATCCCTGGAACATTGCTCATGAAATACCTGGAACCATCATATTGGAATTCCTGGAGGGTTTTCGACGAAATCCCTGGAATATTCCCCTTCAAATTCCTGAAATATTCCCGTCGAAATTCCTGGAGAGTGAAGAATCCCTGGTACATTCTCGTCGGAATCCTTGAAATTTTTCCGTTGGAATTCCTGAAATATTCCCTCCAAAATCTCTGGTGGATTCCCTTCATGATCCCTGGAGGCTCCCATCGGTATTCTAGTCGAAATATCTAGAGATTCCCGTCGGAGTTAGAGATGTCGTAAAATCCCGATTAATCGATTAGTATAGTTACTAATCGATTACTCTCGATTCCTGTCGATTATTGAATCGATTGATCGTTGGATAATAATCGATTCAAAATTATTCGATTATTACAACGATGAATCGATTAATCGAAGTAATCAATTAATTTGCGACATCCTTATGATGTCGTAAAATCCTGATTAATCGATTAGTAACAAATCGATTACTCTCGATCTCTTTCGATTATTGAGTCGATTAATCGTTAGGTAATGATCGATTCATAATTAATCGATTATTACAACGATTAATCGATTAATCGAAGTAATCGATTAATTTACGACATCTCTAGTCGGAGTCCCTGGAACATTCCAGTCAGGATCACTAAAGGATCCTCATCAGAATTCTTGGAAGATTCTAGGCGGAATCCATGGAAAGTTGCACTATTTTTTTTTTCATTTGAGATAGATAGAATTTTTATGAAGTATGCAAATATATCCACTGCCTGACACTAGTCGAGCGCAATTAAACATAGACTGTGAGTTGTTGCTCACACGTGCACACGTGCACGTGCTTGAGAAAAAAGAATAATATGAATGAGTATGATGGATCCGCAATTGCCTTAGGTGGTTGGACATTACCGCTGATAACTTGATGAGATGTTAAAATGTTCGAGAATTTTCAAAAAGAGGGTCAATTTCGAGAAAAAATATAAAGGGGCTATAGCCCCCCCTAGGCATCGGAGGTAGTTACGCCAATGGAGAAGATGAAATCGTCAAAGATCAAGCGTCGCCTAAGGTTCTGTCTTATTTTCATTAAACTGAATGTTAAGAAAATTATTTTGAGCTTTTTAGTGGAATGTCTTCACTTGTCATAAACATGACAGATACGTATTTCGATCTCAACAGTAAGGTCGTCTTCAGTGTCTCGTACTTGACTACTAGTCGAGTCAGGATTCCGACAGGCTTGGACTAAATGAAAATAAACGTAATGTTTGGAAGATAGCCCCTGAGCCTCTCGAAAGGAGGCTTACGAGCATCTCGAAATGAGGCTTACGAGCATCTCGAAATGAGGCTTCCGAGTCTCTTGAAAGGAGGCTTCCGAGCTTCTTGAAAGGAGGCTTCTGAGCCTCTTGAAAGGAGGCTTCCGAGCCTCTTGAAAGGAGGCTTCCGAGCCTCTTGAAAGGAGGCTTCCGAGCCTCTTGAAAGGAGGCTTCCGAGCCTCTTGAAAGGAGGCTTCCGAGCCTCTTAAAAGGAGGCTTGAGGCCTCTTGAAAGGAGGCTTCCTGAGCCTCTTGAAAGGAGGCTTGAGCCTCTTGAAAGAGGCTTCTGAGCCTCTTGAAAGTAGGCTTCCGAGCCTATTGAAAGGAGTCTTTCGAGCCTCTTGAAAGGAGGCTTCTGAGCCTTTGAAAGGAGGCTTCTGAGCCTCTTAAAAGGAGGCTTCCAGGCCTCTTAAAGGAGGCTCTGAGTCTCTTAAAAGAAGGCTTCCGGGCCTCTTAAAAGGAAGCTTCCGAGCCTCTTGAAGGAGGCTTGAGGCCTCTTGAAGGAGGCTTCCTGAGCCTCTTGAAAGGAGGCTCTCCGAGCCTCTTGAAAGGAGGCTTGAGCCTCTTGAAAGGAGGCTTGAGGCCTCTTGAAGGAGGCTTGAGCCTCTTGAAAGGAGGCTTCTGAGCCTCTTGAAAGGAGGCTTCCTGAGCCTCTTGAAAGGAGGCTTCGAGCCTCTTGAAAGGAGGCTTCTGAGCTCTTGAAAGGAGGCTTCTGAGCCTCTTGAAAGGAGGCTTCCGAGCCTCTTGAAAGGAGGCTTCCGAGCCTCTTGAAAGGAGCCCAAGCAGCACGCGCAACATCTTTCAAATAGATGTTTTTTCCTAATAAATTGCATTGAAGACACTGGTAATACATCGAGTCACATTAAAGCCACTTCCCTGTTTCAGAAAATCACAATGTTTCATTTCCGTTTAAGTGGCGTCGCAATATTCTACCCATCTGACTTCTTGTGTGGTTTTAAATTCGATGTGTTTCATATCAGAAACAAAATAGATAAGTTGCAGAATTAATAACACTTCGGTTTATTGCTGTTACGACAATGTTTCTGATATGTTGCAAAACACTTTGAGCTCAGCTGAGCAGTATTTTATTTTTGACAGTCCCCTGCATGTTCTGTATAAGGCACAATGAAGTTACAAATGATTTTGTTGTTTATGTAGTGCACTTGTAGCAGAATCTCCAAATAGAATTGTTGGTGTTATGGTTATAGTAGAAGGTTGCAAATCTCAAGGTCCATGGTTCGATTCCCGGTTGGTTTTTGTGTTTTTATTTTCATTGTAGCTGCAAGATGTTGCAAATAGGCTCCACCTCTTGCGCTTTTTGTGTCACAAAGGAGTTCCAAATACGACGCGTTGTGCATAAGTCAGACCTTTAGTAAGTCACACCACAGTTGTTGTTACTCACTGAGAAACAAGAGGTGTTGCTTGGGAGGCTTCCGAGCCTCTTGAAAGGAGGCTTCCGAGCCTCTTGAAAGGAGGCTTCCGAGCCTCTTGAAAGGAGGCTTCCGAGCCTCTTGAAAGGAGGCTTCCGAGCCTCTTGAAAGGAGGCTTCCGAGCCTCTTGAAAGGAGGCTTGAGGCCTCTTAAAAGGAGGCTTCGAGCCTCTTGAAAGGAGGCTTGAGCCTCTTGAAAGGAGGATTCTGAGCCTCTTGAAAGGAGGATTCTGAGGCCTCTTGAAAGGAGGCTTCCTGAGCCTCTTGAAAGGAGGCTTCCGAGCCTCTTGAAGGAGGCTCTGAGCCTCTTGAAGGAGGCTTCCAGACCTCTTGAAAGGAGGCTTGAGCCTCTTGAAAGGAGGCTTCAGGCCTCTTGAAAGGAGGCTTCTGGAGCCTCTTGAAAGGAGGCTTCTGAGCCTCTTGAAAGGAGGCTTCTGAGCCTCTTAAAAGGAGGCTTCCTGAGCCTCTTGAAAGGAGGCCTGAGGCCTCTTGAAAGGAGGATTCAGGCCTCTTGAAAGGAGGATTCTGAGCCTCTTGAAAGGAGGCTTGAGCCTCTTGAAAGGAGGCTTGAGCCTCTTGAAAGGAGGCTTGAGCCTCTTGAAAGGAGGCTTCTGAACCTCTTGAAAGGGAGGCTTCTGAGCCTCTTGAAAGGAGGCTTCTGAGCCTCTTGAAAGGAGGCTTCTGAGCCTCTTGAAAGGAGGCTTGAGGCCTCTTGAAAGGAGGCTTCCAGGCCTCTTGAAAGGAGGCTTCTGAGCCTCTTGAAAGGAGGCTTCCAGGCCTCTTGAAAGGAGGCTTGAGCCTCTTGAAAGGAGGCTTCCAGGCCTCTTGAAAGGAGGCTTCCTGAGCCTCTTGAAAGGAGGCTTCTGAGCCTCTTGAAAGGAGGCTTCCAGGCCTCTTGAAAGGAGGCTTCCGAGCCTCTTGAAAGGAGGCTTCCAGGCCTCTTGAAAGGAGGCTTCCGAGCCTCTTGAAAGGAGGCTTCCAGGCCTCTTGAAAGGAGGCTTCCAGGCCTCTTGAAAGGAGGCTTGAGGCCTCTTGAAAGGAGGCTTCTGAGCCTCTTGAAAGGAGGCTTCTGAGCCTCTTGAAAGGAGGCTTCCAGGCCTCTTGAAAGGAGGCTTCTGAGGCCTCTTGAGGAGGCTTCCAGGCCTCTTGAAAGAAAGCTTACAGGCCTCTTGAAAGGAGGCTTCCGAGCCTCTTGAAAGGAGGCTTCCGAGCCTCTTGAAAGGAGGCTTCCGAGCCTCTTGAAAGGAGGCTTCCAAGCCTCTTGAAAGGACGCTTCCGAGCCTCTCGAAAGGAGGCTACCGAGCTTTTCGAAAGGAAGCTTACGAACCTCTTGGAAGGAGGCTTCCGATCCTCTCGGCAGGAGGTCTCTGAGCCGCTTGAAAGGAGGCTTTTGAGCCTCTTGAAAGGACGCTTCCGAGCCTTTCGAAAGGAGGCTTACAAACCTCTCGGAAGGAGGTTTCTGAGCCGCTTTAAATGACGCTTCCGAGCTTCTCGGAAGGAGGCTTCCGAGCCTCTCGGAAGGAGGCTTCCGAGCCTTTTGAAAGGAGGCTTCCGAGCCTCTTGAAATGAAGCTTCCGAGCCTCTTGAAAGGAGGCTTCCGAGCCTATCGCAAGGAGGCTTCTGAGCCTCTTGAAGGGAGGATTCAGGCCTCTTGAAGGAGGCTCTGAGCCTCTTGAAAGGAGGCTTGAGGCCTCTTGAAAGGAGGCTTCCAGGCCTCTTGAAAGGAGGCTTCCGAGCCTCTTGAAAGGAGGCTTCCGAGCCTCTTGAAGGAGGCTCTGAGGCCTCTTGAAAGGAGGCTTGAGGCCTCTTGAAAGGAGGCTTGAGCCTCTTGAAAGGAGGCATCCAGGCCTCTTGAAAGGAGGCTTCCGAGCCTCTTGAAAGGAGGCTTCCGAGCCTCTTGAAAGGAGGCTTCCAAGCCTCTTGAAATGACGCTTCCGAGCCTCTCGAAAGGAGGCTACCGAGCTTTTCGAAAGGAAGCTTACGAACCTCTTGGAAGGAGACTTACGATCCTCTCGGAAGGAGGTCTCTGAGCCGCTTTAAAGGAGCCCTCTGAGCCGCTTGAAAGGAGGCTTTTGAGCCTCTTGAAAGGACGCTTCCGAGCCTTTCGAAAGGAGGCTTACAAACCTCTCGGAAGGAGGTTTCTGAGCCGCTTTAAATGACGCTTCCGAGCTTCTCGGAAGGAGGCTTCCGAGCTTCTCGGAAGGAGGCTTCCGAGCCTCTCGGAAGGAGGCTTCCGAGCCTTTTGAAAGGAGGCTTCCGAGCCTCTTGAAATGAAGCTTCCGAGCCTCTTGAAAGGAGACTTCCAAGCTTCTTGAAAGGAGGCTTCCAAGCATCTTGAAAGGAGGCTTCCAAGCCTCTTGAAAGGAGGCTTCCAAGCCTCTTGAAAGGAGGCTTCCAAGCCTCTTAAAAGGAGGCTTTCAAGCCTCTTGAAAGGAGGCTTCCAAGGCTCTTGAGAGGAGGCTTCCTAGCAGACCTTCCTCCCCCATAGGTGCTTACGTAATTAGTGTACGACCCCTAACGTGGTCGTGAAGCCAATTGCACAAGTGCTTTTAATAACTGCAATTGTCATCATCTTAGATAAGAATAGAAACCCGCAGGTATGTCAAGCCCTCTGAATAGTGTATCTCAGGTTAACTTCATTTTGGAAGCGATGCAGGGGAAGTGGTGGATCGAAAAGATCATTCCCATCAACATTCCCATTACAAGTAGCTTCTATTTTATTATTTTAGCAAAGTAATTATGCAAAGTTCAATTGTTTTTAACGACTTAACAGAGAAAGAAACTATTATTCTCCCTAATAAAGATACAAAAAAAAAACTATTATTCTAGTTGCTTCAAATTACCTAATATCACTGAGAATTATGAAAATTTTCAAATGACTTTGGATGTAATAGAAGTACTTTAAGAGCTGACATCAAGTATTCAAATGGTGGAGCGCTAAAGATCATTAGCAATTATGCAGCAAACCAGTGGCGTCGCGTAACCTCACTTTTTACCTGTGCACTGACCCAAAAAATGAAAATTTTGATATTTTGACAGCCCAAATGGAAAATAAAATTATCAGAGTCGTTTAAACTAATCAACATCTAGTTATTCTATGCATTTCCGCAGACCAATTCCTTAAATTTAAGTCCAGTGCACAGGTAGATTGAGGTTAGGGAAACGCCACTGCAGGAAACAGAAACCCAAAACTACTCAAAAGTGGGTTGTTTTAGCTCGAATCCGTACTATAGACCAATAAATCAAGTTTGAGTAAAATGAGTTTCCTAACACTTACACTGCCAAAAATATCCATATAAGTTATATGTGTCGCCGTTATAAATTTTTGCAATAGCTCCACCCTAATATAATCGATATAGAACCACACATAAATTAAATAATTGTTAATTCGAGATCACACATAAAGTTTATTTGGATATATATTTTATTCGCGTGGAGCATGGTTATTTGTGCGCTAATATACATAATAAGTTAAATCTAGAGATTTTTGCAAATAAATATGTGTGGATTTTTAGTAGTGTAGTAGTTTAACTTAATCCACTTAAAGCATATTAACCAAAGCTGAATTTAGTTTACCCAAAGTTGACTTTATTCATCTCAAAATTGAGAATATATTAATTTACTGAAATTTGTATTATTGTATTATTATATCTCGTTTAAGACCATGCATATTGTTTTATATTTGACAGCAATCATGGGAAAGAAAGGAAAAACGAAAAAATTACCTAAATTCTGAGTAGAATTTATCACGATATTTTCATCTCTTAGTATTTTAAACCACAATAAACGTAAATTAAACCCTCTTCAAAAACCCACAACAAACAAGTCTAGCGGGATACGATTTATCATGGAGGATACGTTCGCCTAATTTACAAATCGCCTTAATTAAAACTTAAGTCAATCCTAAAGACCACGTAAAAACGACTCCAGTGTGCATAACATTGGCTTGATTAAAAATGCCAATACCACGAAGCCGGCTTAAACCGCGGAATCAGTAAATTTACAGAGAGTGTTCCGTGCATACCTATCGCAGTCAAAATATATATTCTATCCACAAATTTGCAAACAAACGTAAACAAATCGTTTACCTCCGCATTGACAGTGAACTGTCGGATGAATTTTGACAGGTAAATGAACCTGACGGACTTGTAATTTAAACCTTACTAATAATACAAGAACTAATATTATTAGTTGGCAAAACATTATTATGCGACGCAAATTACAAGTACTTGTAATTTGTTGACTTGTAACTTGTAACTTGTAGCTAATATTATTAGTCTGATTATGCTACAGGGCCCTGGTCGACTGAAGCTGTCTGAAGAACCTACGCATCAGGACTCGCAATTTTTTGTGAAAAAAGAGACACTGAAGACGACCACACAGTTGTGGTCGAAATACGTATCTGCAAAGATAACGAAAATTAACTGGTGGAATTAAATGGACAGTACTTAATTCGTCTTAGACGGTTTAATACATTCCACTAAACGAGCTTAATATATTTTTCTGAATTTTTTGTGGTTGGTATGTGGAAGATATTCTGGTGCTTTTAGTGGAATAAGTGTGACAACAATCTGATCATCTGCTTAGTGAACTGATGCAAAAGTTTTGGGACATTGAAAGTGTATCCAGTGAGCAATGTTCGTTGTCGGAAGCCGAATAGTGTGAGAAAAAATTTCAGTCTACGTTTCGCTGGTGCGATGATGGCTGATACGCAGTGCGCTGATAAGGCTAATATGTACGGGCAAGTGCAGAAAGCAAAATGCTACACTCCGTTACAATGCATCTTATGCCGGAAGAATCCTATTGATCCACTTCGAGTTGTGAAACTATAACCAATGTCACAGTTTCCGCCCCAGTTCTGGCTATCCGAGCATTATATCAAATAGCAACAGATGATAAGGAATCACATCTAGCGGCAAAAATGTTGGTAAAAAAGATGTTCTACGCCGATAATGTGCTATTCGGCGGTGACGACTTGGAAGAAGTGAGAAGACTTCAAGAAGGTTTGATTTTCTTGTTGTAGCTTGGAGAATTCCATGTACATAAATGAGCAACGAATGATGTGAAACTCCTGTAATGTGTATCTGATGCTGATCGAGATAAGTTGGGGAAGATTGAGGACTCTAGCACAAATGTAATAAAAATTATTGGATTAATGTGGGATCCGATCGGAGATGATTCTCTGTTTCGTGCACTCCAACCCCAACAAAGCGGACCCGTTGGGACTGTTGTCACCAGTCATCTTTTTGGCGAAGACACTAATGCAAAAACTCTGGCAAAATTAATAGGGACGATCAACTGGATGGAGAATTACTCAAAGATTGGACAAATTTCTTGGATGCACTACCACTTGAAAAAGTATTCCGGGGTAAACGACAAGTTTTTACGAATGTAGGAGCCTGTATCGAAATCTATGGATTCTCAGACGCTTCAAATATGGCTTACGGTGCGTGTGTATACCTTTGATCAGTATTAGATAATGGCAAAACCAGTGCGAAGTTGATTACTAGCAAATCAAAAGTCTGTCCAATCACTCCAGTGTCTATTCCTCGGAAGGAGCTAATGGCAGCTCAGCTTCTGAATCGCTTGATGAAGAAAGTGTTCAACGCAATGGAATTGAAGAACGTTCCAGTTATTCTCAGGTCAGACAGCCAAGTACTTTTAGCAGGGTTGTCTAAACCAGTGAATCATAGTCTAAAAAATAATCGCAAAAAAATGTGTTGCCGTGAACAAGGAATGTGTGGAAATACGTCAGGTCCGCAGACATATCGGCTGACATTGTGGCTCGCGGAATGTCAGCTAAAATGCTTTCGGAAAAATGATCTATGGTGGAATTGACCTTATTTTCTACGCAGCGGTTCATATCCAACTGTCGTTTGAAGAAAGGCACACGAAGTCTCTACATCAATACCGACTATTCTGGTGCTACAAAACGCAACTAAGTGTATCATCCGCTTCATCTGTAATGACACGATTCCCTGTTCTGGCGGCACTGCTACTGACTAGTAGTTTCATTTTCCAGTTGTACGCGATAACCCTGTTAATGTGAATGACTGGCACAATAGGCACGAATATAGAGAAAAACGAAATAATAGACGTTTATCAGAACAGGTGGTTTGTTTATACACGATGTAATTGAACTAAATTGAACTTAATAAGCTAATTATATCTAATTGGATTCTTCTTAAATCTACTATTTACAGTGCCTTAATCTAGCTGCAGTTAAAACTTATATCTAGTACACAATTTCTATAAAATACCTTATACAGAACTCAATTGTAGGTACGGTGATTGAAGTGTAGAATTAAACCTAATGGGGTGCGCTATAAATACAGGGTTAAAATCAGAAACCAGTGGAATTGTAGATTTGATCCTTTCAAAAATTCGTTCGGTACACCAAATATGTAAGACAAAAAACATACATGCATTATAACAAGAATAGATAAAATAAATTATTTGCAGCTTGAAGCGCACAGACCTAAATCGTGTTGCTATCTAGATTTGGTGATTCCTAACCCCACAAATCTTCAAGATATTTGTACGAGGGAAGAAGAATGGAAGAACATCACGATACCACTGGGTTCAATTGCAAAAAGTGTCTGCGACCCGATTCAGCAGACGAACAAATGGTCGCATGTGATATGTCATAGTTAGTGCTCAACTTCCGAGCCGATCAGTCGACATCGTTTCGAGCGAGCGTATTTCGGAAGTCATACACGGACTATTTTCTACGTTTATTAATCGTTTCAACGTCGCAACAGGTGCCAAAGTGACATTTAACGCGTCGCGATAGTCGTGATGCCGCGTCGCGAAAACACGTTTCGCGTTGATTATTCGCAATTTCCAAAATTGCTCTCTCATGAAGACATTCATAAATTCGTCGGAAAAGAACTCGGTCTTTCGCGAGAAAACGTGCTCTTGCTACAACCAAGCAGACGGCTAGGTTGTACTTTCGTTGAGGTTAATACCCTCCATCTAGCCGAAACAATCGTTTCTCGACACGACAACAAGCATGAGTTCGTGTTTGATGGAAAAATCTACAAACTGCGCATTACAATGGAGGACGGAGCCGTAGAGGTACGGTTATACGATCTATCAAACGAAATCTCGAACGATCAAATCGCCGAGTTTCTAACCGAGTTCGGAGACGTTCTCACCGTTCGCGATCTTCTATGGGACGAACGATCTGCCTTCGGTGGCGTCAAGACTGGTGTCCGCATCGCACGAATGATCGTAAAAAAGAACATTCCTTCTCTCGTGTCAATTCTCGGGGAAGAGACGGCGGTGAGTTACAAGGGCAACGCCAGACGTGTCTACACTGCCAAGAATTCGTGCATGTTGGGATTCCATGTACAAAACAAAAGTTACTGGTGCAAAAGCTAGCAGCCGATCAATCGTACGCAAGTGTTGCGAAACAGCAAGCGCTGACAAAAAACTGCAAAGTCAAACCATCCATCATTGGAGCATCACGACCCTCCCAACTCGTCGCATCGACCAGATGCGAACCAAACTCGAGCACGGTATACAGACAACAAGAACTGCTTCGGCAACGCAGCAGAAAAACTCGATGGCGCCTCCCGCAGCACCCTCTTGTCAACCGAAGGCTAACGCTACCCAAGCTGTTATCCACCTCACTCCGCTGCCGATCTCGATCAGCGACACTGCACAACGCAAAACTGATGGCAATGAAACAGATAATTCGCAAAATTCTAACACCAGTCGGCGAACTCGCAGCCGGCGCTCCCCTCCCCCAGGAAAGAAAATGCGCCACAACGAAACGACCGAAAATCACAGCCGAGCCTCCGGGGACGAATCACAACAATAATGGATTACACCAGTGTCAACATAGCCACCATCAACATCAACACAATCACCAATACAACCAAAATAAGCGCCCTCCGCACTTTCGCTACCACCTCTGATTTAGACATTATCTTTCTCCAAGAAGTAGAAAACGATCGGTTCACGTTGTCAGGGTACAATGTCATCTGCAACGTAGACCATACAAGACGAGGAACGGCTATCGCTCTTAAGGAGCATATCAAATACTCTCACGTGGAGAGAAGCCTGGATGGAAGACTGATTGCCTTACGGATCGACAACACCACACTCTGCAATGTATATGCACCTTCGGGTTCCGTCCACCGTGCTGAGCGCGAACGTTTCTTCAACAACACCATTGCGTATTATCTTCGCCATCGAACCGAACATATCATCCTGGGAGGCGACTTCAACTGCGTGATTCGGCAGTGCGACGCGACAGGAAACAACGCCAGCCCTGCTCTCAAAGCCGCCGTTCAACAAATGCGTCTAAATGATGTGTGGCCCTTAATCCGCTCGCGAGAGACAGGGTTCACCTATATCTGCCACAACTCATCGTCCAGGCTCGATCGGCTGTATGTGAGTGCCAGCCTTCGAGAACAACTAAGGGAAACCGCTGTTCACGTCGTCTGCTTCTCTGATCACAAGGCTCTTACAGCGAGATTGTGTCTTCCCCTGCCCGATAGAGCTCCCGGGAGAGGCTTTTGGTCGCTTCGTCCCCATCTCCTAACCGACGAACATATCAGTGAATTCCAAACGCGGTGGCAATATTGGACTCGCCAACGTCGAAATTACTCGTCTTGGATAGAATGGTGGTTGCACTTTGTGAAACCAAAAATCAAATCGTTTTTCCGATGGAAATCAAAGATTGTTTTCGAGAGTTTTCATCGGGAACAGCAGCGACTATACACTCTTCTACGACAAGCCTACGATGAGTATCATGTTAATCGAAACATGTTGACTACAATCAATCGGGTGAAAGCCCAAATGCTCACGCATCAGCGAAAATTTTCCGAAATGTTTGTACGGATTAACGAAACATTCGTAGCTGGAGAACCACTGTCCACTTTCCAGCTAGCGTGCAGAATGAGAGAGACGAGCTAATCGACGACAGCGATGGGATCCGCAATCATATGGTCCAATACTATACCAATCTCTATGCCCGAGAAGATGTGGAAGAAGTGAACGACAGAAGTGCCTTTCGATGCGAGAGGATCATTCCAGAAAACGACGTCATCAATGAAACCTGCATGAATGAAATAACGACAACTGAAATTTTAACCGCCATCCGAACCAGCTCATCCAGGAAGTCGCCGGGACCCGATGGTCTCGAAAGAGTTTTACTTGCGTTCATTTGACACAATCCACCGAGAGCTGAATTTGATCATGAATGATGCCATCAGATTAAACTTTCCAGCGCAGTTTGTCGACGGAGTGATTGTATTGGTTAAGAAGCGTGGAACGGGAGATACCGCTCGTTCATTTAGACCAATAAGTCTTGTCAATTTTGACTATAAAATCCTGTCCCGCATAATGAAGCAAAGACTAGAAAATATTCTGAGGGGTCACCGTATTTTAAGTGATGCACAAAAGTGTTCAAACTCGGGACACAACATATTTCAGGCCACACTTGGTCTGAAAGACAGAATTGCGGAATTGAAAGCAAACAGAAGGAATGCCAAACTCGTTTCTTTCGATCTTGACAGTGCTTTTGATCGGGTTGATCAACACTTCCTCTTCAACACCATGATTAGTCTTGGCTTCAACCCAGAGCTAGTGGCCTTGCTGGGTCGCATAGCATCAGCTTCCTCCTCTCGACTGTTGATCAACGGACACCTCTCGTCACCCTTCCCCATCCAACGTTCAGTCCGCCAAGGAGATCCCCTTTCGATGCACTTGTTTGTCCTTTATCTGCATCCACTGCTACATCGTTTAAGACAAGCGTGTGGTGATAATTTGATTGTCGCCTATGCAGATGACATCACTGCCATAATCACCGACGTCAACAAGCTAAACGAAATGCGAAACTTGTTCAGAGAATTTGGGCGAGTATCAGGAGCACGTCTAAACGAAGCAAAAACATCTGCGATTGACATAGGTGAACGAAACATAATCACTCTGCCGTGGCTTCGCACCGAGAATAACATTAAAATTCTTGGTGTGATATTCTCCAATTCGGTTCGAGAAATGACTACCCTCAACTGGGATTCGCTTACAGCAAAGTTCGTGCAACAAGTTTGGCTTCACTCCATGCGCAGTCTATCGCTGCATCAAAAGCAACACTGCTCAACACGTTCCTGCTATCAAGAATATGGTATATCGCTGCGAATCTAGCCCCTACGGCAGCACACATCGCCAAGCTTACAGCCACCATGCGGAGTTATCTCTATCGTGGCGTGAGTGCAACCGTTCCGATGCCACAATTATCACGCCGTACGGAGGACGGGGGAATCAACCTACACCTCCCAATGTTCAAATGTCGCGCTCTTCTGATCAATTCTCATCTAAGAGAAATCGACAGCATGCCTTTCTACAGCTCCTACCTAAACCAAGCAAACCATGTTCCTGCGAATACCATAACAAGCCTTCCATGTCTCAAACAAATTGTAAATAATATTGCACACCTTCCCTTCCAAATTCGCCAACACCACTCTGCTGACACCATATATCGTTTCTACGTTAGAGGTACGGATAAACCCAAAGTTTAATTAGGCAATAACACCACCAACTGGAAGCGTGTATGGAAGAACATTGCAGATCGTGCTCTTCTTCCTCATCAACGCAGTGAATTATTTCTGTGGGTTAACCAGAAAGTTCCGCACAGGCGACTACTGTTTATTATGAGACGTGCCGATGGAGAACAATGCACTCACTGTGGAGTTCTGATAGAAACTATCCAACACAAGTTTTTTGAGTGCCCCAGAGTACGAGACGCGTATCGACTACTGCAACAAAAACTTCAAGCGCTGACGGATGATCGACGCGATTTTCAACACGATGATCTGTTGCGGCCCACTCTTGTAGATATTGCTACACCAACACGAAGAAAAATTCTTAAAATTTTAAGCGAATATATCGCATTCATTGACAAGTGCAATGGATTAGTAGATGTGAATGAGCTGAATTTTCTTTTAGATATCGTACTTTGAACAATTATGTAAATATTTATTTCTAATTAACTAAACGACAAATAAACGCTTAAAAAAAAAAAAAAAAAAAAAAAAAATGTAGGAGCCTGTATCGAAATCTATGGATTCTCAGACGCTTCAAATATGGCTTACGGTGCGTGAGCGTGTGTATACCTTTGACCATTAGATAATGGCAAAACCAGTGCGAAGTTGATTACTAGCAAATCAAAAGTCTGTCCAATCACTTCAGTGTCTATTCCTCGGAAGGAGCTAATGGCAGCTCAGCTTCTGAATCGATTGATGAAGAAAGTGTTCAACGCAATGGAATTGAAGAACGTTCCAGTTATTCTCAGGTCGGACAGCCAAGTACTTTTAGCAGGGTTGTCTAAACCAGTGAATCATAGTCTAAAAAATAATCGCAAAAAAAATGTGTTGCCGTGATAAACCAGGGAACAAGGAATGTGTGGAAATACGTCAGGTCCGCAGACATATCGGCTGACATTGTGGCTCGCGGAATGTCAGCTAAAATGCTTTCGGAAAAATGATCTATGGTGGAATTGACCTTATTTTCTACGCAGCGGTTCATATCCAACTGTCGTTTGAAGAAAGGCACACGAAGTCTCTACATCAATACCGACTATTCTGGTGCTACAAAACGCAACTAAGTGTATCATCCGCTTCATCTGTAATGACACGATTCCCTGTTCTGGCGGCACTGCTACTGACTAGTAGTTTCATTTTCCAGTTGTACGCGATAACCCTGTTAATGTGAATGACTGGCACAATAGGCACGAATATAGAGAGAAAAACGAAATAATAGACGTTTGTCAGAACAGGTGGTTTGTTTATACACGATGTAATTGAACTAAATTGAACTTAATAAGCTAATTATACCTAATTGAATTCTTCTTAAATCTACTATTTACAGTGCCTTAATCTAGCTGCAGTTAAAACTTATATCTATTACACAATTTCTATAAAATACCTTATACAGAACTCAATTGTAAGTACGGTGATTGAAGTGTAGAATTAAACCTAATGGGATGCGCTATAATTACAGAGTTAAAATCAGAAACCAGTGGAATTGTAGATTTGACCCTTTCAAAAATTCGTTCGGTACACCAAATATGTAAGACAAAAAACATACATGCATTATAACAAGAATAAATAAAATAAATTATTTGCAGCTTGAAGCGCACAGACCTAAATCGTGTTGCTATCTAGACTTGGTGATTCCTAACCCCACAAATCTTCAAGATATTTGTACGAGGGAAGAAGAATGGAAGAACATCACGATACCACTGGGTTCAATTGCAAAAAGTGTCTGCGACCCGATTCAGCAGACGAACAAATGGTCGCATGTGATATGTGTCAACAGTGGGAGCATTTTGCATGCGCTTGTGTTGATTGTAGTGTCAAGGATCAACCATATATATGCGTAGCATGCAAGACGAAGAAAACTGGCACAAAGCCAAAGGAAACCTTGAAGCCAAAGAAAACCTTGAAGCCAACGGAGAAACACGACAAGAAGACCTCCAAAGCATCGTCAAAGAGGGCAAGTGGAAAGAATAACCCGGCGCCAATCAGACCGCATCGTGCTTTCGTGCTGTGCGGTTCTTTCTCTCTTTGCGGAAGGAAGTTTTTAATACTACCCGAAGCTATTTTAATTTCAACGGTGCTTCTTAGCGCTATTTGTACCCACTGATCCCGTTACGATCTTTGCAAGGACCCGTGCCTTCGTTTTACGTTGGACCCGTTTGTGGAAGTAAAATTCCGACAAGCGGTGGTAATCCTGCAGGGACACCGTTCTGGGAAAAAACCTCTTAGAAGGTCACGTCTCCACGCTCAGCCATGAGCATTAATAAAAACAAGAGGAAGGGAGTCTCTGAATTCTCCACTTCCTTCAAAGAAACAAGGTTTCAAGACCGTCCTGCCAAAGCGCGGAAAAAATAGAAGGAAGCTGGAGAATTCAGATATTCCTTCTAACTCTAATATCGGAAATAATTCTTCTCCAATCGAACTGAGCAATCAGTTCGATTTGATTAATGATGAAATTGAGCAATCGAATATACCTCTAGCCCAGGTGATTCGATTCATGCGAAAAAGCAAAGGATTCCGCCAATTGTGGTATCTGTTGCCGAGTTTTCTGGCTTCCGGAATGAGATTTTGAGTAACCTTCAGGGGATCAAGGTTTCATTTCAGATTGCTAGGAAGGGTGACTGCCGCGTTTATCCGGGATCCTTTGACGATCGCAAACGTCTCCTTCAGTATTTAACTGAGAAGCGCCATAAATTCTTCACATACGACGACAAAACTGAGCGATTGTTCAAAGTCGTCTTGAAAGGTCTCCCCAGTGATGATAAATCACTGGATGAGATTAAAATTGAAATTTCTCAATTACTTGGATTTTCACCAGTACAAGTAATTAAGATGAAAAAGAAATCCCACTCTGGTACTTCCCAGAGGGGCATTTCTCAAGAATTTTATTTAGTTCATTTTAACAAAAGTAAACTAAATAATATGAAAAGTTTGGAAAAGGCCTGTATTATGTCCCATGTCCGTGTTACATGGGAACATTTTTGCAGGCCTGGGGAAAATTTCCAAAACCCCACCCAGTGCCGTAAGTGCCAAAAGTGGGGTCATGGAACCAAACATTGTCACATGGATGCTAAATGCATGATTTGTGGTGGAACCTCTCACGCCAAGGACGCATGTCCTGTGAGAGAAGATTCCAATAAATTTAAATGTGCAAATTGTGGGGGCAATCATAAATCCAATTTCTGGGAATGCCCTTCACGCAAAAAAGTTTTGAATTCCCGTGCAAAATTGATGACGGGAAATTCCAATCGGATCCCAGATTCGACGGGTAGAAGGATCCCAGATTCAAACGCTCAAATTTCGAAACCGGTTACCGGTCGAGCAATTCATACCCACCACAATTCACAAACAAATTTTGCCGCTCGCCAACGGGTAGCAAGCACTTCAGTAAATTCCAATTTTTCCAATGTACCTACGTATGCAAACATCGCTGCTGGTAGACAAAATTTATCTTCTCAAAATGAGGTTTATACCCATGTCTCAACAGTAAATAACGGTCATGTTGCCGATTCAGGTAGCATGACTGCTTCCGATTTGATTTTCTAACTGAACAATTGCATCACATGATTGATGCAATGTTCAAAGCAAATACCATTCCTGAAGCTGTTCAGGTTGGTATAAAGTACACACAAAAAATTGTTATCGGACTCCGTTTTAATGGATCTAAATAATTGTGTGAAAGTTCTAAATTGGAATGCCCGCTCTCTAAAGGGTAAGGAAGATGAATTATTCAACTTCCTAACAGTTCATAATGTGCATATTGCCATTATAACAGAAACTTATTTAAAGCCCGGACTCTCCATTAAAAGAGATCCACATTATTTCATCTACAGAAATGATCGTCTTGACAGCGCCTGTGGTGGGGTCGCCATTGTCATTAATAGACGTATCAAACATAAATTATTTTCTTCGTTTGAAACCAAAGTTTTTGAAACCTTGGGAGTTTCTGTTGAAACAAATTTTGGTCAATTTTCCTTCATTGCAGCCTACTTGCTTTTTCAATGCAATGGGCAGCAAAAGAATTTGTTGAAAGCTGATCTTCAAATTCTGACTCGCAACAAATCAAAATTCTTCGTAATTGGTGACTTCAATGCCAAACACCGTTCATGGAATAATGCTCAAAGCAATTCCAATGGCAAAATTTTATTTGAAGATTGTTCTGCGGGATATTATACTATTCAATATCCCATTGGCCCTACTTGTTTTTCTTCCAGTCGAAATCCTTCTACAATTGATTTAGTTTTAACGGATTCAAGTCAGCTGTGTGGCCAATTGGTAACTCATGCTGACTTTGACTCTGATCACCTTCCTGTGACATTTGAAATCTCACAAGAAGCCATTTATAATCCAATCAGCTCTACTTTTAATTATGATAGAGCTGATTGGGATTATAAAACCTATATCGATAGGAATTTTGATGTTGATATTCCTCTCGATACCAAAAGTGATATTGACAATGCGCTCGTATCTTTGACAAATTTAATTATCGAAGCCAGAGGCATTGCAATTCCGAAATGTGAAGTTAAATTCAACTCCATTACTATTGACGACGATCTTCAGCTACTGATCCGTCTTAAAAATGTGAGAAGAAGGCAATACCAAAGAACTCGCGATCCCGCGTTGAAAGTTATTTGGCGAGATTTGCAAAATGAAATTAAAAAACGTTTCGCTATTCTGAGAAATACCAACTTTGAGAATAATGTCTCGAAGTTGGATCCCAGTTCGAAACCCTTTTGGAAATTAACGAGAATTCTTAAAAAACCTCCAAAGCCAATTCCAGCGCTTAAAGAGGGAAATAAAATTTTATTAACAAATGGCGAAAAGGCTCAAAAACTTGCTCAGCAGTTCGAGAGTGCCCATAATTTTAGTCTAGGTCTCACTAGTCCAATTGAGGATCAGGTTACACGGAGCTTCGAAGACATTCTCAATCAAGATAATGTTTTTGACCCTTCGTTGGGAACCAATTTGGATGAAGTGAGATCTATTACTAGAAAATTTAAAAATATGAAAGCCCCGGGTGATGATGGTATTTTCTACATACTTATCAAAAAACTTCCTGAGAGCTCTTTATCCTTTTTGGTTAATTTATTTAACAAATGTTTTCAATTGGCATACTTCCCAGATAAATGGAAAAACGCTAAAGTTGTTCCAATTTTGAAGCCGGACAAAAATCCAGCTGAGGCTTCTAGTTATCGCCCTATCAGTTTGCTTTGTTCAATAAGCAAACTGTTTGAACAGATTATTTTAAATAGAATGATGGTTCATATTAATGACAATTCTATTTTTGCTGATGAGCAATTTGGTTTTCGCCATGGGCATTCAACCACTCATCAGTTATTAAGAGTTACGAACTTAATTCGGCTCAACAAATCTGAAGGATATTCGACTGGAGTTGCTCTTCTTGATATAGAGAAAGCATTTGACAGTGTTTGGCATGAAGGTTTGATTGTAAAATTGATGAATTTTAATTTTCCTCTGTACATTATTAAACTGATCAAAAATTATTTATCAGATCGCTCACTGCAGGTAAACTATCAGAATTCTAAATCTGATAGATTACCTGTAAGAGCTGGTGTTCCCCAAGGCAGCATACTGGGGCCCATTTTGTATAACATTTTTACTTCTGACTTGCCTGATTTACCACCAGGGTGTCAAAAATCTTTGTTTGCAGATGACACAGGTCTCTCAGCCAAAGGGCGTAGCCTTCGTGTCATTTGTAGTAGATTGCAAAAAAGTTTGGATATTTTCTCCACTTACTTGCAAAAATGGAAAATTTCCCCGAATGCTTCCAAAACTCAGCTTATAATTTTCCCACATAAGCCGAGAGCTTCTTATTTGAAACCTTCTAGCAGACATATTGTCACTATGAATGGGGTTCCAATTAATTGGTCTAGCGAAGCTAAATATTTAGGACTTCTGCTAGATCAAAAATTAACTTTTAAAAATCACACTTCAAGCCAAATGTAACAAATATATTAAGTGTCTATATCCACTTATAAACAGAAAATCAAAACTTTGTCTTAAGAACAAACTTTTGATTTACAAACAAATGTTTAGACCTGCCATGTTGTATGCTGTGCCAATATGGACTAGTTGCTGCAATACCAGAAAGAAGGCACTTCAGAGGATTCAAAATAAAATTCTGAAAATGATTCTGAAGTTGCCTCCGTGGTATAGTACCAATGAACTTCATAGAATTTCTAATATTGAGACATTGCAACAAATGTCCAACAAAATAATTTCCAATTTTAGACAAAAATCGTTGCAATCTTCTATTGCAACGATTAGCTCCTTGTACCCTTAGTATAAATTAGGTTAGGTTTAGTTTAAGTTAAAAACATTGTAATTCCTACATGGTTCAATTAAACCAGAGGAAATATCCTAACTACCAGAGGCAATTGAAATGTATTAATAATAACTAAAAAGTAACATAGCAAATAAGGATGATAGTGTTAAGAAAACACGGAACACCTAGTCTAAGAGATGAATGCATGTATTAGAAAATTAGCAAATAAAACTAGTTAAAAAAAAATAAAAAAAATGAAATAACCCGGCGCCAAGTTTCCCGAATGGCCATGCTAGCAGCACAGATGAAGCTTATAGAGGAGAAGGAGCAACAGGACAAGCAGGATTTTGAGGCAGAAGAGGAATTGAGGAAACGCGAAAGGGGCCGTCCAGAAACCACGTGGTCATATATGGGGGGAGGGGGGGTTTGGAAAATGACCACGATAAGCCACATGGGGGGAGGGGGGGTGTTGCTCTCGAACCACGTGGTTTTTTTTACACGAAAAACTTTTGGTGAATAACAATAGCGGTGTAAAAATACAAATCATTAAAATTTAATGATTTAATCATTAAACGCAAAGCGCATCTTAGGGCCGATGCCCACGTAGCGTCTTTTCAACTCAGTGTTAAAAAGACGCAGGTGTGCTTCGAGAAAAACCAGTAACGCAGCGTCGGTCGTAACGCCGATGCATATCTGCGCTATTTGACCATCTTAGCCTTAGATCCTTTTTCCATAAAAAAAAAAAAAAATAAACGAAAAAACAGGTTGCGATTCAGTCTCAATTTCCGCAACAAAAATTTGGAAAGGAAAAATGAGAAAATATAAAAAAAAATTCCTCCGTGCCACGCCACCGCCGCAGATGGTTTTTGGCATCACGCCGCCGACACTCAAAGATGTTATCGATCATTTAATAATCTGCTTTCGATCATTTAGTAGTTTGTCAAAAACTCATTCTAGAGGCTAAATTTAAAAATGTGTTGTATGGTGGACTTTTAGTGCTAAGGTTTTTCTACAACTCTCCTTAACAGGTCGATGTTTGAATTCCACTGCTAAAGGAGTTATGGTGCTAGTTGCCATACTTATACTAAATGATAACAAAATATGCAATCATTTAGTCTTAAGTTATTAGTGAAATTAAAACAACGAACTGTTAGGCAGAGTAGTAGATAAACCTTTGCACTAGAAGTCCACCATATAACACATTTTGAAATTTAGCCTCTAGAATGAGTTATTAAAAAACGACTAAATGATCGAATGCAGATTACTAAATGATCGATAACATCCTTGTCGACACTTTTGCATCAGCGGACTGCAGCTACAAATTTGAAAAATATTCATGTTTTTACAATAATCCAAGAAAAAAAATTCAAAAGAATTTCTTGTGGATATTCAGGAAAAATCCTGTAAAGAAATTTTTTGTAAAAACTTTGAAATTCCTTTATATAATCCTGATAAAGTGCTGGCATTCAGAATGATTTTTGAACAATTCTCTCTGAAAAATTTTGCTTGGAAATTTTGCTACAAATTGGTAATGAAAAAAAAAACAAAACATCTCCAGTGTAAATTGCAAAAAAAATTCCTTAAAACTCCGAAAAAAATTCCATGTGAATTCTGTCTGAAAATTCAAAACAGTCCCGTGGGAAATACATATAATTTTCAGTGGAAAAAAAATGTTCAAATTTTCATATATTTTTTTTACATTCTAATGAAATTTTCTACGACAAGTTCTTTCGAATCTTCACCAGAAATTTTTCTTTATTTCAAAATGTTCAGTTCAAAATGTTCAGTTCAGTCTGCAACGGCTGGCATATGAAAGCTTTCAATTTATAACTAAGGAAATGCTAATAGAATATACTAAGTTGAAAAGCAGACCAACTTCCAGTTGGAATATGGAGCCATAGAAGAAGAAGAAGACTTCTGAATTTTTCAATAAAAACTCTTCAGAATTTCCGAAAGATATTAAACAGCCAATGCCACATGAAACACTTTGATATTTCCGTTGACTTTTTGTTTTTGGTTTTTTTTTTCAAATTTAGAATTTTGAAATGAAAATTTTTTGGAATACTTTTTTACGCTCTTTGTGAATTCTATCACATTTTTAAAAATTTTCCAAGAATTTTTTTATTCGAGACATTATTTAGAATTTCCACGGAAGAGTCTATGGATTATCTTCAAAAAATTCTTTGGATTTTCAAAAAATAAATCTTTAGAATTCTCGAGATTCTTGTTTTTTTTAAATTTGTACCATAAATTCTTCCAAAATTTCCTAGGGAATTCATTCTTCTTCGGGAAGTCCTTTTGATTTCTTTGTAGGTTCAGCTAAGCATTGCTTTAAGTCTTTACCATGCAAAGATGCACAGGAAATGATTTAGAAATTTTAAGGAATTTTCACATTAGAAAATCTTTAAAATTTTGATTTGATTTTTTAAGGAATTCCTTCAAAAGTACAATTTTTTCGTAATTTTCACTTGTAAAAACATCGGAATTTCCTCGGGAAGTTCATTATTGGTGTTTCAGATGAACTTTTTTCGATTTTCTACTGGAAAATCTTAGGAATTTCCATAGGAAATATTTTGGCACATTCCGAATAATTTGTTTTGGAAATTAAAAAGAAAAACTGCTGAAAGTGTCTTTCTTTTTCTTTTGGAAAACGAAAAAAAAAGTTGCCAAGGATTTTGAAAAAAAAAATCTTTAGGGATTCTGTAAAAAAAGTAAGCTGTTTTTTTTTCTAATTTATACTGAAACCTGTTAATACCTGTTAATATTGGAATGTAAACTAATTTGATGATTCGGAAAGCAAAACTGGAATTTCTACAGGAATGCTACTCAAAAGAAACAACAGTAGGAGGTTTTATTTGCATATCTAAGATTACATATTAACTTTGTGATTCTCTGATAAACTTTTTGCTGTAAGAGTTCAGTTCAGATGCTTCGCTGAGGTTGATATATCTTAAGAATTTCCAGTACCTCCAGAGCTACGGAAGGTCCCAAATACTCTCAGGAATCTATAGGGATATTCAGTGATGAACTTTATAATTATTTAAAAAAAATCATTGATAAAAAATTCTAAAAAAAATTAATGATATAGGGATATTTTGGAAAATTTCTAAACCATTACAATTTTTTCTCGAAATTTTTATAACATATTCGCGAGTCCACATTTTTTTGTATCCTCCTGATGCATCGAAGGTGAAAGAGTTCTAGATATCCTAATACCCGATAAACATTACAGCATAACATCATCAAAATGTTCGAATTCATGAAAATTTATAATTTCCATGCTGGGTTTAGTTTGATTTTGAATCAGTTGAAATTGTCCATCTTCAAAATTGATCGGTTGAACCATATGTTTTAGTTACATAAAGTTTTTTGTTAAGTTTTTGTACTTTAGAAAAAACCACGTGGTCAAAGGGGGGGAGGGGGGTCTGCCAAATGAACACGATAAGCCACATGGGGGGAGGGGGGGTTGAAAATCTTCAAAAATATGACCACGTGGTTTCTGGATGGCCCCTAAATGGAAGAAGCACAGCGGCAGCTGGAGGTGAAAAGAAAGTTTCTGTTTACGGGAGCTAAAGCTTCAAGAAGAAAAGCGGAAATTAATGCGGCAGCAATCCATGGAGATGAAAAACGAGCTCCTTAAGCAAATGTCCGTATGTGGCAGCAAATACGGTTCCAATATAGATTCTGGAGAAAAGGTGTCATCTTGGCTGGCCAATCAAGACTATTTTCCACATCCTTCTGCGGAGTTACATGAAAATGCCGCAGCTCAACCGGAGCAATCTACCCATGTTTCGATAGCTGTACCTCAGCGGGTACAAACTAATCCATCGGCATCCGTACACCATCAAGTTTATGCAGATACATCAAACTCTATAGTGCCTTCGCAAATCCGAGTCAATTTTCCTCCATCCGGGGAAATGGATCCACGAATGTTGACACACCCATCACCCTCGGTGGCGCCAAATGCTGCACCAGGACGTACGCGTTTGTGTGAGAATCCCCCCTGGTTTATTCCCTGTCCCAACAGTATTAGATACCAATCAGTTAGCTGCAAGGCAAGTCTTCGGGAAAGACCTACCAAAGTTTAGTGGTCGTCCGGAGGACTGGCCACTATTCATCACAAGCTTCGAGCAGTCGACGAAAGCGTGCGGATACAGCGACGTTGAAAACTTGATTCGACTCAAGAAATGCCTAGTAAGCTACTCCTCCCATCTAGTGTCGTGCAAACCCTATGCACACTATACGGAAGACCCGAATTACTAATTCACCACGCTCCGATGCCGAGATACGATAGGTTAGAGACCGTTATAGAATTAGGAATAGCAGTGCAAACCCTGGTAGATCATCTACTTGCAGCGAATCAGAATGTCCATCTTGCCAACCTGGCGTTCATGCAGGAATTAGTTGAAAGCTACCTGGCACAATGAAAATGGAGTGGGCGGTGTATGAATCGCGTATAGCGGTTGCCACGTTACAATCATTTGGAAACTTCATGTCTGACATGGTGAGCATGGCTAGCGAAGTTTCCTACGAGAGAAAAAAACGAAAATACGAGAACAAATAACAAAGGTGTCATTCAAACACATTCTACTGGAACAGTAGCCGAATCCACACCATCAACTACTGAACTCAAAAGCCGGAAGCCATACAAACCTTGTGCATGCTGTAATCGAGACGGTCATAGATTGTTGGAATGCAAACGTTTCCAGTCTATGGATACAGATGATCGGTGGAAATTAGTAGAACAAAAAGGGCTTTGCCGTACCTGCTTGAATAGTCACGGCAAGTGGCCTTGCCGGTCGTGGAAAGGGTGTGAAGTAGAAGGTTGCCGTCACAAGCATCACACGTCTCTCCACGGTGCCTCATCGAACCCGCAATCTATTGGAATGTCAGCCAGCCATCTGTTCACTGGCGAAAGCTTATTATGCATGTTCCGGATTGTCCCAGTAGTACTACATGGAAAAGGACAACATCAGTTGATCTTCGCTTTCATCGATGAAGGTTCTTCGGAAACTCTTATAGAAGAAGCAGTGGCAAAAAGTTTGAGTACATCCGGGCCTAGGAGGCTAGGAGAAAGAGTTGCTCAACATATACGCGAATATGAAAAAAAGGCTACACACGTCGTATCAGCGAGGACGAGTTGTGGACCAACCACACTAAGCGCACTTGGTATCTTCCTCTGGGAGTGGTATTAAATAAAAAAAAACTAATAAGCTACGACTAATATGGGACGCAGCAGCGAAAGTCGATAATGTCTCATTTAACTCAAAAATCCTTAAGGGACCAGATCTCTTGACACCGCTTCCGACTGTACTTTCGCGTTTCCGACAGCATCCGATTGCAGTGACTGGGGATATTAAGGAAATGTTCCACCAAATCAAAATACGGGAGGAAGATCAACATTCGCAACGTTTTCTTTGGCGGGAACATCCATCGGAAACTCCAAAGGTCTACGTAATGGAGGTGGCTACCTTTGGTTCGACGTGCTCACCGACATCAGCCCAATTTGTGAAAAATCTCAACGCGGATGAGCATACAATTCGGTATCCTCGTGCAGCGAAAGCCATCCAAGAAAACCACTACGTGGATGATTACTTGGATAGCTTCCAATCTATTGAAGAAGCTATTCAAGTATTAAAAGACGTTAATCTTGTCCATTCGATGAGTGGGTTCGAAATCCGCAATATCCTTTCAAACTCTGTGATAGTACTTCAAGAGATGGGCGAGAAATCAAGCGATAATACAAAGAATCTACTTTTGGTACGCGGTGAGTGTATTGAATCACTTCTAGGAATGCAGTGGGTACCGATAGATGACGTTTTCACCTACACCTTCGTTCCCCGCTCTGACATACAATTCGTGTTGGAGCCGAATCATATATCGACGAAGCGGGAGGTTCTAAAAGTAGTGATGAGTTTATTCGACCCCCTCGGCTGCATATCATTCTTCTTGGTTCACGGCAAGATCCTTAACATGGGTATCCAAGATTGGCTGGGATGATCCTATAAATGGGAATTGCTTGACGCAATGGAAGCGATGGACAGGACTGTTTGATCAGCTACCGTTCCTCAGAATTCCCCGATGCTACTTTCACGCACCGTTTCCAACCAATTTCAACCTGTTACAACTACGCGTATTTGTTGACGCTAGTGAATTAGCGTATTCCTGCGTAGCATACTTTCGGCTGCCAGTAGGAGAACACATTCAGGTGGCGTTG
Organism: Armigeres subalbatus; assembly: GCF_024139115.2. Taxonomy (NCBI): domain Eukaryota; kingdom Metazoa; phylum Arthropoda; class Insecta; order Diptera; family Culicidae; genus Armigeres; species Armigeres subalbatus. Next base: position 120,117,846 of record NC_085140.1, read on the forward strand.
GTCGCCGCAAAGACAAAAGTGGCCCCAATAAAAACGGTCTCCATTCCACGTTTGGAGCTGAAAGCGGCCGTTCTTGGTACTCGCCTTCTGGAATCCATAAAGCATCACCATACTCTCCCGATCAAGCATTCTACACTATGGAGTGACTCCAAGACGGTACTAGCGTAGATACAGTCCAAACACCGACGATGTCACAAGTTCGTTGCAGTTCGCGTTGGGGAAATACTGCTTTCCACAGACGTGGAGCAATGGAAATGGATACCGACAAATATAAATCCGGCGGACGAAGCTACAAAATGGAGAAATGGTCCCAGCCTCCATCCAGCAGCTCCGTGGTTTTGTGGCCCTACATTTCTCAAACAGGATGAAGCTGTCTGGCCAAAACAACAAAAATCCATTACCACCCAAGAAGAATTGCGCCCTATACATTTCCATCGAATACATGACTCCATCGTTGATGCGACGCGGTTCAGTAAATGGACGAAATTGCAACGAACAATTGCGTACGTCTATCGATATACCAACAACTTGAGACGCAAGGTAGAGGGGCTTGAGGTATCAGTAGGACCTCTTGAGCAAGACGAACTAGCAAAAGCAGAACGCTTCCTTTGGAAAACAGCGCAAGCCGAAGCATTTCCTGAAGAACTCACCGTGTTAAGTGGTACGAAAGGGCGTCCTGAAACACGACATCACACTGTTTCGAAGTCAAGTAGCATCTACAGAAAATCGCCCTTCCTGGACGAAGACGGGTCATCCAACGAAGCAAATTACAGGATGAAATTGACCGGCTACAATCTGGAGAGTCATATAAGCAAATTGGCAACTTAAATCCCTTCCTGGATGACGGATCAATACGAGTTGGAGGTAGAATTTGTCACTGCAACATACCTTACGATGTACGAAGCAAGAATGGGGCCGTACACATATTACGTAATTACTTATGGGGGGAGGGGGTCTGTCAATATCTTACGCGCCATATAAATAAAAAATCTTTTGTATGGAAAAAATCTTACATGAGGGGAGGTGGGGGTCGAAAAACCCAGAAAAATTGCTTACGTAATAAGTGTACGGCCCCAATGGTCGCTATTCATAGGACTATTGGCTGAAGCAATTTATGGAAGACTGCACCAGTGATCAAAATGCGTGGACGACGGCATCGACTACCGACACCCGATTACCGACACCCGAACACACCTGATGAAATCGATGAACAGCTCCACGCCATCCCCAATAAGCACTTTCCCTGGCCCGTGAGCAACATGTGCCTGCGGCTCGACAGGTAAGCATCACCCTAACCATTGATACACTCACCGAAGATTTGATCCGTATACGAAATGTCACTCGAAGGCAGTACCAGCGTACTGGACATAAAGATTTCAGCCAAAGTTCAAATATATACTTCGAACCGAATGCGTATGCTCATGCAACAAATGATTACGCAGGGATCCTTTTCTTTCCATGCTAGCTCGGACCAATCTAATTAACCTAATTAATTTGTGATAGGATTCAACATCATCTTACCTTCTCGTTCAATCTGTCGAATGATTTCATTGTTAAGTAGAACAGAATCACTGTAGGTGCTATATTACTCGTTTCCACCAAAACAATAGCAACTGGGATTCCTTGTGATAGGGAAATTACACCGTTGTAAAACACAATTGCCGTATTGAGGAACGTAATCAACAAGCTAACCAGCCAGTACATCCCAAATGCTTCAGAAATCAGTTGCTGCATACTGCTCAGTTGGTCATTCAATTTAAGCGATTCTAGCAGTATCTTTTGGCTGCGATTAAGCTGCACCGCTTCACCTAGCAAGTGGTACCTCTCGGTTACGTGTTCGACAAAGAATACAGTAAACAGCTGTTGCGACGTGAAGTGAAATCCGACGAATACGCAACAAATGATGAGTATCTTGGTGTAAGGCCCGTATATGAACCAAATGAAAGCTGCGATATAGGTGGCCATTATTGTAACATAGCTGACTGTGAGAAACACTATTTGAGCTCTCGTGCTCGATGCTTTGGTTTCGATTGGCCACGTGTTCATCATTAGACTGTAGCTGCGATCGAAATGCAACAATTTTTCCGCAAGTTTGTAGCATTTTCCGCGTTGCATCGCAAACCACACATCAGCGAACATACTGCCGGAATTCAACGATGAATACCGCAGGACTGTGCTAAGGTTGGCGGTGTGCTGCACAAAAAACGACCAATTTCTGACGCTTATAATAATACCGACGAATGAAGTTAGTGCGCTCAGTGTGAAGGGTAGAACCAGATTTCTGATCGTATTGCTGGGGTAGAGTCGGCACCATCCTTCGCCGAGTTCGATTCGGATATTTGATGTGTAAAGGTTGTTGAACAAGTTGAACACTTTGTGGTCAATCATAGTGAATTGGACTTAATCCGGGCGGTAATGGTCCATCCCTTTTTAGATTGTTGTTCTACGGTGGGGAGTTCGAATGACAAAAGAAAGTGTTTCGGATTCGTTTATAGCCATCTGTTATCGGCTGTCAATCATTAATTTGCTAAGTATTTCACATTATAGTTTGAGTAATGAATATTGAAATGGAATCGTTCACTCTTGTCTTCTTCTTTTTCTTCTTATTGGCATTACATATCATTACAGTCAGGCTCACGAACCTAGGGTTGTGAGTCTATTCTACGCCTTATTTATTCTTCTCGATCTCAAAATAGTAATAGTTGTAGGGTATTATTAGAAATATGCTCCTATATAAACAACATTTGCAAAACGGACAATTCTGGCTTAATTTGTATCATTTCTGATTGCTATCCTGGCTGAAAACATTACAAAAATGAGAAACAAAACAAATCGCGCTTCAGTTCTTTGTTTTCGAGTGTACCCATAGTTATGAATTCAACTAGGAGTAACTTTATGTCGCGTGAAATCATGATATTTTTTATTTTAATTTAAAACAACATTTGTACTCGTTTGACCACGCATCACTCAAGAAGGGAAATTGGAAACACCAATTTATATTGTTTTTGTTTCATATTTGTTCAGTTCGTTTCGGTTCAAATCTTTGCAAGGAAAAATAGAACTATTCCGATGAATCACATATTTTTCCTTATACTAATTTTGGTTCGCCATTTCGGATTTTGAAATGGTGTCAGACTTTTTTCAATCTATCGTTTATTTGGAAAGCTCATTTCCCGTGAAGCAGTTTTTTTATTCTTTTGCACTAACTACTAGTTTTGGAGAACAGTTTCAGTTTCCGAAGACAAGACAGCATCGCAATCACAACCCGACGATCATTTGCCTCCAGTCATTCGGAGCAATGTTACACTCTACGAATTGTTGAATAAATTCAATAAGCGCCTATTCAAGTCGTCTGGTTCGTCTGGTTAACGATCCTCACGTACGACGCGTTGCCCATGCAATATTAAACAACAGGCACAAAAGTCCATCGCCTTATCGTAGTTCCCGGCGGGATTCGAACGAACTGGAGTATTCGCTCAAAATCTACACAAAATTTTGCACACCATCGTTGCTTTGATCAGTCTCGTAAGCTTCCCGGGAAACCTTTTCTCTTCCATGACTTTCCAGAGCAGTACGCGGTCTATACTATCGTATACCGCCTTGAAATCGATAAATAAATGGTGCGTTGGGACCTGGTATTCACGGCATTTTTGAAGGGTTTGTTGTACAGTAATAATCAAGATGAATTCAACCAATGATGATGTAAGAACCTTGGTAAAGATTTGATCCGTTGTCGGGCGGCCTTCAACGAAGCCGGCTTGATAACTTCTCACGAGCTTATTCACTATCGATGATAGACAGCGGAAGACGATCTGGGATAGCACTTTGTAGGCGGCATTAAGGATAATAATAGCTCGAAAGTTTTCCCACTCCAACGTGTCGCCTTTATTGTAGATGGAGCATATGACTCCTTTCTTCCACTCCTCTGGTAGCTATTCTGTTTCCCAGATTTTGACAATCAGTCTTTGCTAACAATTGGCCAGCTTTTACGGGCCTATCATAGTGAGTTTAGCTCCTTTATCATCCTTACCAGCTGCTTTATTGTTCTTGAGTTGTTTGATGGTATCCTTAAATTCTTTAAAGGTGAGGGCTGTAACCAACTGTCACAGCCCAGATTTATAGTTTTTAATATGTGCTTTTTGTATTTTGTTAATGTCACGTTTCTGGGGTTTAAGTATTGGGTTAGTTAGTTTTATTAAGTCAAGAATAAAAATGTAAGTTAATAGCATTAGTTGGAGGACGATCTGCGGACCCTCCGCAGACTGCGTGGTTGGCAGTGCAGCCATGGACCGAGCTGAATGGAGAAGACTTTTATGTATTACACAGGCCATTCCGGCCTTAGTCTGGTAATAAATAAATAAATAATAGCGTTGGTGTTTTCGAATACCTATTTAAATTGTATAACAGTAGAGTGGGCACAAGGAGGAAGCCATGTTGAAGATCAGTGGGTACAACAATACAACATGCAGGCGCGTGCAAAACAAGTAACAAAAGGGGGTGATGATCAAGGAAAACTCTTATCATGGGATGGATTGAGGCGCAAAAGGAGTCCGCCATCTTTCACTTTTATTCTGGCGTTCGTGTGCTTCGGATCGATAAAAAATATTTAGAAAAGTGTCCAAGAAGTTCGTTGAAGTGAGTGGTAAAATTATTCGGGTGTTATTAAGATCAATCAGGTATGTGATTGTGAATTACTACGTGCAGTAGGGGCTAATCTATATATATCAAAATGAATTTCTGCTGTCTGAACCTTATAGACTTATAGAGATGAAGGTTTACGCTACCTGTTGATGGTGTTGGTTTGCGTGGGAGAGCTATCAGATTCGTCAAATCGGCGTTTGAATTTTTGTTCACAAAAGCAGATAAGTCGTTTTGAAAATTTTGTCTTGTAATGATCGTAAAGCCTTCAACGTCGATTTAAGCATCAAAAAAGATTTTTTATTACTTGGTTATTTTTATCTACACCGCTGTGTAGATTGTTTGAAACGTGCACATAATGTTGACGTCGAACAGCTGGTGAATTGCGCGCAGTTTGCTTTTTCTTCTTCTTGACTTTTTCTATCAAATGAACGTTAATGTCAGTAATAGTAGGGGAACTGGGGGTAGGACGCCCACGTTAAGGAAAATGCCATTTTTATCAATGAAAACCACCATTTCAGCCAGTTTTCATCAGCGCATACTGAAGAACAGCATATCTGCGACTGACTACCGATAACAGATATCTAATTGTCCATTTTATTGCACAGAAATTTGATTTTTAAAAAGCACCCGAAAAAAAATGATTTTGAAACCATGCGGGGTGAGATGCGCCAGTGGGTGGGTTAAAACGCGCATATCGTACTGATTTTCATTTTAATTGCCTACATTAAGGCAATTAACCGAATGTTTCAGCTGTTTCGGTCATACGAAATGAGCATGGGCGTAATGCCCCACACCGACCTCAGAAGTTTGAAGGCCCATAAAATCGTTTTAAAACCATTTTTGACGACGATTTCGTGTGGAACATAAAGAACACGAGTAAGCAGCATGGCTCATGGCTCAATTATTAATTTATCAATGTATAACAGCGACAGAAAGACTAAATTCCACCGAGCTCTAGAATTGCATCAAAACACGCAAAAATCGTTTTTTCGAATTTTTCATGTATAACTAGAGAAAAATCATGAAATATATGTATCCAATGGCAATATTTTTCATTGCTTTATCGTATAGACTATTGAAAATAATCAAAATGGGGATATTTAACCTTATTCAGGGGTGGCGCGTTTTAACCCCTATGGGCGTGCTACCCCCACTTCCCCTACACTCGGAGTAAAACGATTGTATTATTTTTTGCCAATTTTGGAATCAGAGAGGCCCGTCGGTTTGTCGGTGGTGGTACTTCCAAATAGTTGCCCCCCCTCCTTGTAAAACGTTTCATTCAATCACTATATTTCATGACTAACCTCCACTAGACCTATAATATTTTCTTAGCACTTTGGGGAATGCAGCAATTTGACAAACGAGTCATCGGAAAAATAATCAAAACAACCCTAGAAAAATCGTAGCAATCATGCGTTTCATATTTAGCTGAGAGATCGTAACTGAGCAAATTATTTCAGCTCAGGAGTCTAATAAAGTGCAAAGTACGCAATAAGTTGAGACCTTTATTAACTGACATCGGTTTTCGTAGGGGGGAGGGGGGCAAATGGAGCCGATCGTTCCATGGTAATCTACGTAACGCGAAACGTACAAAAGAACGTTGGACTCTTTCGATTCGAGATGCATGGCATTCCTGGTCAGGGCCCATACTTGGACAGCGTATTCAAGAAGCCTGCGGATAAGCGAACAGTACAGTATTTTCAAAGCATATACATCGCGGAACTCCACCCAACCAACATTCACTAGTTGAACTAACATCAGTGTGATGATTTAATTCAGCGCTGTGTTGAATTATGTCTGTACTATTTCTTATCACAACTTCTGTTCAAGCTTTGTTCACACAATTTTGGCGAAGTTATACAACTACAACATCTCATTTTGAAAAACAACTTTATTAACTGATTCGTTAAACCTTCAATAAGCATTTTACTAAGCCTCAATTCAGCTACATGTGAATTCTTAGAAAATAATAACGCATAGAAGGTAACATCATCAAGATCTCCAATGAACGTATTTTGAAGGAATTGCTATTTTCATATAATCATTTTAAAATTTTCCTAAATCGGGTCTCGAACTGCTGTCATTTGATCATCCGCCGGTAACGTTGTCATCCGCGCCATCCTTGATTTGTTAGATATGGCTCACTCAATGCATAACATAAATAATCTTATTGCTGAATATGAATCATAATTGGACTCTTATTCAATAAGTCAATCTGTCAAACTACAGTTTATTAATAACTGTACAAGATTTTTATTTCAACCATTGTTCAGGCAGTCATAACCATCGCACACTAGGAAAAATACGTAAAAATAATGTCGATAAACGATAAAATAAAATCCGTCCCCAATGCTATTCATGAATTTATGAAAATAAAATCAATGTATATTCGGCCTTCCTCAGAATCTCTTGATAAACGATTGCGGTATGATTATCAAATGCCAAGATTATTCCAATTTCGCCGCAATAAAGATCAACATCCATGCGATAATATTGGGATCCCACACATCAAAGATTCAATAATTTTCCGACGTTATTCAACGGCGTTATGCCCGGCTTTAAGTAAATTTAGTTCCGCATGAATGCATGATTTTTTTCATTGCTCCAGCTGTTTTATTGGTTTTAATCTCCGACAGCTTAATAAATCACGAATATAAAAAGCTTGTCTTGAAAATAAATCTTTATTTTCCTATAAATCAAATTTTCCAGATCTAGAATTCAGATTTTTTTTTCTCAAACTGAAAAAGCATAATGTTTTTTTCCACTGTGCGGTAGAGCATGAGCATGAGCATGAGCATGAGATGACCGTACAATTCGTAGTTGCTACTCCGTGATTGACCAGAACTAGCGGAATTGCACAGGGAACCAACAGATGGGACTTGGGATTAGCACTCCATCCTCAATGTGCAAGTTCTGAAAGCTCAACTTTGAATGGGTCAATAACGGCGCCGGCCACGTCCTTACGATCATCTAGGGAAGGGAAGGAATGTTAGTGTAACAACCGTTGCTTTAGAGACCGACGAATCGTCTGCATCTCTACGGTTGTTACGGGAAGGAGATTTGTAAGTAGGAAGAGGAAGTGTCATTACTTAGATCAGGATTCACCTTGGTAAGTGATGTAATCCAAGTAACTAGCATGTTAATGTTGACGCGAGAACAAACTATAGATCAGTTACGACGTATTCTGTTGTGTTCTTGTTCACCCAACGAAAAAGCAAACAATCAATCGCTCCGGTAGAGCTATTGTTAATTTATCTTTAACTGTCCGCGATAATCAGCTATCGTGATTGTATTATATTCATCTAACGCGAGGAAAAATAATCAATATCTGCTTATTGCAGCAAAGATCGCACGGTGGGAGTGTACTGAATCTTAAGAGACGGTTCATCCTGAAATAAATATCTGTGACAAAACAGGCACCTGGTTTGCATCGTTAAATGTTAACGGCTGTCGAACAACCGAAAACGTGAATTGCTCACTTGTTCATCCCTCGCGAGGTCAAGCTCAGAGTGAGCAATTGTTCATTTGAATTTTTGTTGATGTACCTACATACGTCGTCATTGCTCCAATGCGAGGAATGTAGAAAAAGAATAGGCCAGAGATTTATGAAAGGATTTAGATAAATTAAACATCCTACAACATATAAATGAGCTATTAGTTGCAAAATTGTTTGTTTGCAGTTGCAAAACCGACATTTATTTTCAAAGAAACTCTTTTCTTCGACACGAGGGTATTAAAAGCTTACTGTGAAGACCCGAGTAGCACACTGGTCACATATCAGTCACTGTGACTCATATGCGACCAAATCCAGTCACATTAGAGTTGCTGTAACCAAATCGATCTAAACTGTGCTACTTGGGGAGACAAAAAAGTAAACTCTCTCTAGAAAATTATATCAAGCTTTTTCGTGGAATGTCCTCACTAGCGGAAGGCACCAGACGTGTTTTGTATGTTTTATCTTACAATCATGTATAATGACCTATATAAATCATTACAACTCGGCATATGAGAAATTGCTAGATTCCTCTACACTCCATCTGACATCTAACTGAAAAAATGTGACACCTTTTTCAAATACATAATTGAGATTGAACACCATTAAATAGGCTCCACAACATTTTCACAATATATAAATTTACAGTACCTATATCAGGACAGGACTATGATAAGTATATCGAAGAAAATGTACTCGAGTTTTCTTTAACCCTCTTATTATGTATGGGCAAGAATCTCATTGATACATGCCATGACAAACTCACAAATTCCGTATATTAGTAATTATAAACACATATGATCAATACAACAGTTCTGTTTTTAGTTTTCTCACGCGAAAAAGTTATCCCCAGTTATGTATCCTCTTGATAATTCTGGTGATGATCCAAGGGTGACGCAAAGGCAAACTATGTTTACATGGTAATCCATGCCGGAAAAAAACCCAAAACCACCTTGAGCCAGTAACCCTTCACTACCAATTCTTAATGAATTCTAATGTACATTGCCAACACTCACCTCCAGCATCTATACAAATAAAACCACCAGACAACTAACTCACTGTGCGTTGATTCTGATAGTAGGGAGCGGGACCATTTGGGCAGCTCTTCTTATGCCCGCCCGCAACGCTCATAACTTGACCGCGTTCCAACCACATGGCTTGATTGTTTGTACAGTCATTGTTTAAACAAGTCATTCGGCTGTAATGCGCTCGAGTAATGAACGTTGCTGACGGGAACAGGGGTGCTGCTCAAATGGTTCCCTACCCTAAATCAGTTTACGCTAATTGACTGCACCAAATTATCTATTTATCTCATATAAACACTGCCCATAAACACGGTAGCCAGGACTGCGTGCACAACCAAATCTTCAATAAAATTTAACGATCCTAATGTTCAAATAATCTGAATCAAGTTGGCTGCCTCATATTATCACAACAGCTCTTCATGTAAGTATGGGTCTATGTGAGAAATAATAAAATAACTTACCGAACGAGTCCTTCGAAATTGGTTACCTTTGAAGCTTCCAACTCAAATCCGGCATCGATGGGCATTTTATCCCACCGAAGCTGCCCGATGGATTCGCTGGACAACATATGTTTTTGAGTGAATGGGACACGAATTGAGATGTTTTTAATTTGGCTCAGTTCCTCAAATTGTGGTGACATGTCCGGGAGGGACTCTTTCTGGTTTTAACGTCACTATCTTGGCCGCCTATTCCAAAAAAACTTGAAAAAACATCGTAATTTTTGTTTGAAAATGTTCACCCTGGAAATAGAGAGAAAATCTCGCTTCGTAATTCTGTGGTCGTTCGGAAGAATAACAGGGAACCGCAAGTCGAACGGTAAAAACTCTGCCCGCTCCACGCGGCCCTCCATTCTGATCAAGCCATACTCATCTACCAGCTGGGTCAGCTTGTATAGTGGACTAGACTTCTCAAGTGCCATCCACTGGCTCGCCGGACGATCTTTGTTCCTCGACAGCACCTTCAGCTCGTCGATAAAACTCTCCGACTGCGCTACCTTCAGCAAGCATTGCTCTGCTTGCTCGTACTCCTTCTGCTGTAGTGGTAGTCGAACCGACGCACCCGCATTTGATATATGCAACTTCAGCTGACCTTTCGTTGCTCGCAACGTTTCTATCGGCAGTTTCCCTTTTTTCCTCTCAAATCACTCGACCGCGCACATTTATCTTCCCAAATATACTCCTCTACCGCCTGGCCCGGTTCACTCTTCGACCTCCCACCGACAGCGCCATCTTCGTCCTTGGACGCATTCACCCTCTTGACGCTGTTGTCGAATTTCTTCCGGATCGCGTCTCGCTTCTCCAAAAATTCCTTCTCCACAGCCAGTTGAGCGTCCAACATTTCCTGTTTTGCTGCAACTGCTGCTCTTCTATCTCGCGTTGTACTTGGAGCTCCAGTTCCCGCATTTCTCGTTCTTACCTCAGCTGTTGCTGCTTCTGCGCTTTCTGCCTGGCGAGTAGCTTCTTCCGCGCCTCCATCTGCTTTGCAAAGGCCTTCTCCTTGGCGAGTTGTTCCTCTTCCAACTGCTTCTCAGCCGGATCTGCATCGGAACCAACTCCCTGATCGGACCCTCCATCGCCTTTTTGGCCTTGGTCTTCTTGCCACCTCGCGTCTTGCTTCTCGTGTCCGGAACCTTCAGCTGCTGCGCACTAGCGGAAACACACACTTGACAGCGCCAATCGGCTTTCACTACCTCCTGGTCTACGCCAGCGCAGGAGAAATGAGCCCATTGCCTACATTTCCCACATTGGACCCAATCCACATCCTCCGACATCGACTCCGACATTGAGCAGAACAAACATTGCTCATTTTTCGAAGGAGAGGAAGCCATTCCGAAGTAATCCGATATAAAATTTTTGCTCGAACCGAACCGTCCGAACACCCGACCGTCCGAACACCAACCATTTACAACATAAACATAGAATAAAAAATCAAATACAAATGTAGGTATTTCATTTTTTTTTTTTTCAATCCAAGGGAGTTTTTTGACGTAGGATTACGTCCTTCGGGAAAATAGGAGTGACATTCTGCAGATTCAAATTTGAGATCGTCACGAAAAGTAGTCAGGAAGTATGGGCTAATAGCTCAGCCGTCTTTCAACCGATTTAGAAGATTTTGGTATCAATCGATCGACGTGTTCTTCAAGATTTTGCCAAATGACTGGAAACAATGTGTTGAAGGCGCTAAACTATTGTTGAGAAATTGAATTTTGGCAAGCACTGTGAAAAGATGGTGAACCAATCAATCGCGTACGTGCATCACAAACACAGTCATCAAAATCGTACAACTGACGGTCTAGACTCTCATCTACAGTTCAATCTAGACATCAAGGTACCAGCGTGGAGAATGATTTATTCTTCGATTGACCATCGCCAACAGCAGTAGCACTCAAGAGAAATTTTAACGCAATGTTTGAACCGTCGTTTGTTTGTTGTTAGCAATTAGAAAAGTGCATTATGAATTCCAGGAAAAATAACTTTGGTTGCGGTACAGTGGCTGTACTGAAATTCTATTCTAAATAGTAACTTCTGAGCGTAGTATTAAAAACTTCCTTCCGCAAAGGGAGAAAAGAACCGCACAGCACGGAAGCACGATGCGGTCTGACTACACTTTACATAACAATTTTCCTACCACCTTGCATTTTTGAAGGAGAAGACATGAAGGCAAACTAAAACCAAACCGAAAATGCAGTTTTTTTTTCAATTTTGTGAAGGTAAATTGAAGTTAAGTAAATTGTACTCACCTTTTCTTATCCCGTGAAGGATTTACCACCATCTTATGGACTTATTGGCATTGCGCATTGCCCAAATAATCTCCACTCCGGACAGACGATGGTTTGCTGAGCAACATGAGGCATCGACGAGAACATGTTATTTAAGGTCGCCGTCGTTTCCATTCTTGTTGTCTCAGGATTCAGGAACCATCGCCACCGCCGTTTTCCTTCTTCATGGTCGTCGTTGTTAGCGCTCTGTAGTCGTCATACTTCCACCAGAACTGCTGCATCCTTCCAAATTTCTGTCAGTATCCAAGCCGTTATTGGTTTCCGCTACCATCAAAGCCTCCAATGGGTACTTCAAGCCGAGATTAAGGATTCGTTAGAAACGATTTTGATTTTTCTCTTGAATACAATTCCGTATTATACTAAATCTTCTGTTTTTTTCCACTGTGCGGTAGATCAGATAAATGTGAAATCCAATGGTTAAGAAGAACAAAGGTTAAGAAGGATGGCTAATGCTTGCCTATTAACTTACTATTCAAACTCAATTCGACCACCCTTTCAGAGCATCACATCACAGTCGAACAGAGAACCTCAAAAATCATTAGTTCAGCACATTGTTAAACTTCCCCAATGTGCCGATATGTGATAAAACGAAAACGCCAGTTCGACTTCAAATAAAGGTAGTAAACAAATAAATAAGCCATGTCGAATATTAGTTAGATTAAATGCTGAAATGAAATCTGTCTAGCGAATTATTCAGCATCCATTTTATTCAGCTACGAAGATCACAAATAAACAATAATTCAACCTAGATGCTTGTTTGTAGCTTGTCGTTGTTTGTTGGGCAGTGCATTACGACGAATAAAACCCAGTACTGCGAAAGCTTTCGTTGTAATCCTTGTTACATGGCCATTAAAGCGCAATTTACTGTCTAATGTCAACCCTAGATCGTTGATAGTATTTACGCGTTCCAGAGAAACGCATGTCTGTCTTGTAGGTAGGAGCGCAACCACTTTAGAAGCCAGTGAGGGAATCCTAGTCTCTCAAGCCTTTGCAGTGTTAGTTCATGGGGAACTTTGTCGAAAGCTTTAAAAAAATCCACGTATATGCTGTCCACTTGATATCGTTTTTCAAAAAAGTGGAGTTGAGCATGCTTACGTACGACATTAGATTCGTGGTGGTAGAACGATTCTTTACAAAACCGAGCTGATAATCCGATATTATAGGTCTAGCCGCAAAGTACATTTTATCATGAATCAAAAGTTCCAGAGTTTTGGGCAGCCAGCAAAGGATAGAAATGGGGTGATAATTTTCAACCTTCCGTATGTTACTCGCTTTATGTATATATGCAATTTCCATGCATCCGGAAAAAACACCTTCCTATGAAGAGAGGTTGAATATCCAACAAACAGATGTGATGTCTGATACAGAGAAAGTTGGATGTGGAAAACGGATATCGCATGATGGTAGGGAATTTAAAAGTTCCGGGGAATGCGGCGGAGAGTTGGCGTTGTAGACGGATGTGAAGAAGTCGGCAAAGAGTTCGACAGAAGCCGAAGCTCATTTCCAACGGCATCGATTCAGCACCTTTCCTATCCTTAAAAATCCGCCAAAAAGATGATTAACGTTTGTAACAGGGCTGGAAAAATGTGCTTTGTATCATTGAAAGTAATACGAATGGCCCTCCTTAGCCGTGCGGTAAGAAGCGCGGCTACAAAGCAAGACCATGCTGAGGGTGGCTAGACAATTTTCGGATTGGAAATTGTCTTGACTTCCCTGGGCATAAAAGTATCATCGTGTTAGGCTCATGATATACGAATGCAAAAATGGTAACTTGGCTTAGAAACCTCGCAGTTAATAACTGTGGAAGTGCTTAATGAACACTAAACTGTGAGGCGGCTCTGTCCCAGTGTGGGGATGTAATGCCAATAAGAAGAAGAAGAAGACTAATGGCTTATGGTGACGGTCAGTGGGTAAAATTGATGATGGCGCTTCGTACAATTCAGTTTCACTGCTATTGCTAACGAAGGCCAAGTCAAGAATTCGTCCATTAGTATTACGCACATTACGACTCTGCTTTAAGCCACTAGAAATCATATTCTCGGCAAATGCAAACTCTTGTTCTGTCGATGCGTCCATCGGGGTGTAAAAATCCAAATCTTCGTCATAAGACCAAATTAAGCGAGACAGATTATAATCACCAATAACAATCACAGAATCGCTGCGAGATACCCTATTCATAATTTGATGCACACAGTCGGAATGATCGAGGTACCTCAAGATACAACCCCATTTTGTTTGTCAACCTAAGGTAGGTGAGGCACACGATCGGCGTAGTGGCACCCTTCCTGGTCACAACGTCTCCAGTTCGTGGGGTCACTTGCTACTGAGAAGTTTACCACGAGCTAGAGAAGGGTAAAAAGGCTGATTGATTCACATCGTCTGCTTAATTGACTCGTCTCCTCCGCTACACTGACCTTCACAGCCTGTATTCTCAGTTCCATTTTAGGGTTTCTTGAAGTGCTGCTTCCATCTTTCGATCGACCACCACACGTTCGACAGTCAAGATGCTTCCATCCTTATCCCTGCACATTAGGGTGCCAATGGAATGTATTGGAAAAAAATGTCATCGAATTTCAAAAAACGACATTGCTCACAAGTTTCATTACCCCATGCAACATTTGAGCTCAATCGGACATGATTTAGGGGTGCCTAAAATTCATCAATGTTTTGAAATGTTTATCCATCAAAATTTTCTCAAAATTTTTACACATAAAAGTTTTCCCAAGGAAAAGTCGAAAATCGAATTTTTGTTTTTGATGCCAAGTGACTTTCGAGATCTGATGTAAATTAAAAAAAAATTGAAAAAAACGATTTTTTCTCTTAGAACATTTTTGGGACTTTTTTCATACGATGAAAACTTGTTTCATCGAATTTTGAAATCGGACGATACGCAAACGTTTTCGTAGCCGAAAATATTTCCCTATGCAAAATTTGAGCTAAATCGGACATGATTTAGGGGTGCTCAAAATTATTTAAAATTTTATTTTTTTTTTCTCACAAGGGAGATTTTTTTTTCTGACTCCAACTTGTTCTTCGGTTTACACTTCTTGCATTTTCATAGGTAAAAATTTCGATGAATTTTAGGCACCCCTAAATCATGTCCGATTGAGCTAAAATTTTGCATTGGGAGATATTTTTGGCTATGAAAACGTTTGCGTATCGTCCGGTGTTACAGTTCGATGAAAACAATTTCATCATCCGAGAAAAAAAGTCCCAAAAATGTTCTAAGGGAAGATCCATTAATTACGTAACGCAAAAATCGACCAAAACTTTTCGTATGGGTTGTCACACTCCACTCAACCCCCTCCCCCTCTAAGCCTTACGTAATTTATGGATGTTCCCTAAGAGTAAAACCCGATTTCTTAAAAAAAAAATGTTTTTGAGTGACATCAGACCTCGAATTTCATGCATTTTAAAATCATTTGGCATCAAAAAAAATAATAATTCGATTTTCGATTTTTCCTTTCCAAAACTTTGATGAATTTTAGGCAACCCTAAATCATATCCGATTGAGCTCAAATTTTGCATAGGGGGATATTTTTGGCTTCGAAAACGTTTGCGTATCGTCCGGTGTTAAAATTCGATGAAAAAATGTTCATCGCCTGAAAAAAATTTTAAGTCCCAACAATGTTCTAAGAAAAAAAAAACGATTAAAAAAAAAATTAAATAACATCAGATCTCGACGTTTCATGCATTTTTAAGTCAATTGGCATCAGACATAAAAATTTGATTTTCGTCTTTTCCTTTGTTTCCCCCTTTGGGAAAATTTTCATGGGTAAAAATTTCAAAACTTTGATGAATTTTAGGCACCCCTAAATCATGTCCGATTGAGCTCAAATTTTGCATGGGGTCATATTTTGGGGTAATGAAACTTGTGAGCAATGTCGTTTTTTGAAATTCGACTGCACATCTCGGATCGCTACAAGAAGCCTTTGCGGAATGTGTTGAGCTTGTGATAGAACTTGTGTGTTTGTTGATACCAGCACAGCTATTTCATCTCCTCGCATTACACTTCTTCCAGGCGGCGTTTCTTCTCTTGAACACGGTGTGTTTGTCTGAAGAGGCTTATTTTCAAAACATCAGTAGGATTAGGCGGGGCAAGATGGGTCACGGGGTAAAATGGGTCAGGGCCGTTTTTGAGCATCGTATACATTATAATGTGAATATTATGACTTTGTAGGATGAATAATTTGATTCTACTTTATTGTCACTCGATTTGATGATAAATTTTCATTTTGGTAGAGTATGGCAAGGTAAAATATTTTTCAGCATTGTTTCTTATGCGAACAGACTTTCTATAAAACGTGTTGTAATCTCATCGAGCAATCTAAAATTTAAACATTTTTAGTAATATAGTGAAAGTATCATAAGTAATGTAGGCGATGTTGTGCTAACTGCGTTGAAATAAATAAATTTGATCGAAAATTAGACATTCTAACATGAACTTGCAAATGGGGCAAGATGGGTCAGCACATACTGAAGAACATAGTTCGTATTCAAAACATTTTTTCCATTGCTGATTTAATCATTTTAGGGTTACTTTTGAGCATAATGATGTTAATTTGTTAATTAAAAATGTATTTTTTTGTCTTTAAGAAAGCAATACACGAACGGCTTGTTTTCATAAGAAATTGCCGACATTTTTAAATATAGTGCCATTTCTGAATCCAAAGCTTTAAAATCCTTTTTTATTCAATAAAATCATTGGCTTATCTATCTGTGTGTAATTTAATTTTGTGAATAAAAACAATATTAATTGCAGAATTTAAAGGTGACCCATCTTGCCCCGCTGTTTGACCCATCTTGCCCCGGCACTTTTTGATTGACAGAAAAATAGACTTCTGTTGTGTCTACGTGTCTACGTTCCTACGTTCTGGAGAATCCTTTGCTGCAGCGCGACCGCCCGCGCTTGGATCTTCTCATCCAGAATCTTTGCACTCTTCGTTGAACCAATCGTTCCGTCGATTTCATCCCACATACCCGACGTTACTCTACGCTGCGTCGTTAATGGCTGCTTCAACTGTATTCCAGCAGTCCTCAAGAGCTCACCCTCTTCTGGCAACGTTGCCTTAAGATCCTGCGTGGATGCAGTGGCGACATCAAGTTGCTTCAGTCGCTCTACGACGCACCGCGGCGGGCGTGTAGGCGTAGATGCAAAGTAGGAGAATGGAACGGGCCTGTGATTGATCCCACGATCTCCTGCGTATGAAGCAGAAGCGGTAGCCATATGACCACCAAACCCATTCAAAATAGAATCACTTTCTAATCATCAAGTCTATAGTCATATTTAAACTCATACTTCAAGATTTCGGGTCAAATAATTGGTCATCTAACTGTAATTTTTTTCTGTGCTCACCACCTCCCACTCCACCCCCCTTGGTGATTCTTATTGTTTCTCCGGGGAAAACGACATCCCTGAAAACATAAAACGTACAGAAGAAGCATTGATCGATGTGATACGGCTATGTCAGATCAGACCATTTCTCTTTTTAATGAAGACTCACCTACTATGGCTAATTAGATCTGTACAGATATATCAAGAAGACCATCTTTTATTTAAGATTTTTCAAAATCTCTAAACTGAAATAGTATCATAATGTAGGTAACAATGGCCGCAAACACGTTGTAGAACACTTGTAGATTGACGGTGAACAGTCCACATGCGGTGATTTTAGGAGATTCTGTCATTAGTTTCAGATTGATTAGATCCAGAAAATTCTACAAGAAGCGGGAAAAAAGTTCATTCTTCATGGAAACAAATTCCGAAAAATTGATTATACATTACCAAATAATCTTCTGACTGCTTTTCAGTAGCTGAGTATTGTAGTGTTTTCACGGCATTTTTAAATTCCTGTTCCTGGAAATGGATAAGTAATATATATTATATTTTATTAGATGCAAGCCTATAAAAAGCATATTTCATTAAGTTAAAGCTATCGATTTCGTTACATAACTGGTGGCCTACCTCAAACATAAGTTTTTCAAACGAATTAGTAAGCCCGTAAAATAAGACGATAATAGGAACAGCGTTGTTGGAATCCATCAAAACACTTAGTAAAGGAGCACTACGTTCCACTATTACCATAGTACCGTAGATGGCAATTGTTGTGTTCATAAACACAATCAACGAGCTAATTAAACAGTAAAGCCCAAACGCTTCGGACACCAGCTGTTTCATGGTACCAAGTTGGTCATACAGTTTCAGTGTTGCCAGCAGAAGTTTTCCACTAATTGACTGCACCCGAAGTATGCCACGTATCAGTCGATATCGTATAGTTAGATGCTCGACAAAGTACACCACAAACAGTTGTTGGAATGCAAAATGCAATCCAATGAAAACGGAACCAGTTAGGAGAAGCATCGCACTGGTGCTGTATCGAAATAACGTAAACATGGCAATATTAACAGCCATGTTTGATAGATAGCTAGCACCAGCAAAAATCATTTGATTTCGCGTATTCTTAGCGTCGGCTTGTATCGACCATGAATTGGTTAGAATGTTATAGCTAAAATCGAACCTACGCAATTCGCTAATTAATCTAAAACACTGCTTACGATTGACGTAAAATAGTGCGTTAGTAATGACGTCTGCAATTGTCATGGAAGCGAATCGGAGTACATCACTTGTTTCGGCAACATGCTGCATAAGATACCCGATGTCATCAATCACCAGCGTTACCCCTGTGATTAGGACAAATAAACAAAGCAGCAGTGGCAAGGAGTGGTTCCTGCACACATATTTGAAACTAATGTGACACGAACCATCGTACTGTTCAATACGAACACTAGTTATGAAAAGATTATTGAAAAGGTTCAGCAATTTGTGGTCAACCATGGTTGAAGATCGATGCTAAACGACTGTTATTGCTACCTTCCATCTTACATATTTTCATTGGTAATGGGTATTTGTTCACGATTATTCCGAAAGGTCAGGAATGACGGAGAAGCTTAGTCAGTTCTTCATTTGATGTGTGCTCTGAATTATTCAGAATAGAAAATAAACGACTCATTACAACACATATCAACATACCGACAATACGACTATCTATAAAGCGTTTTAACTTGTTCACTTATGCTTTTATTTATTAGATAACCCGATTCCTAATTTGAGGATTAATATACAGCGATCGTTTGCTTATTGGTGTAAAACTGCAGGTTAGTGAATGGTATTCAACATTCTGATAAATGTTAAGGACATAGTTGGAAGAGTACCACGATGGCAGCCAGTATGGCACCCGTCCGCTAACGGGTCTTCACCACCCCTCCTCCACGTCTCTCTCATCCACATGCTACGAATAGCGTCGAACAACAGTTCAATATTCAAATTACTAACCTGTTCATCGCTTATGGATTTACTTTACTTCCCGTCAGAATGAACATATTCAGTGGATCCTATGTAGTTCGGCTAAAATTTTGGAATAAATCAGCAGTTACGTGCCAATTTAATATCCCATCGCGCTTATCACTGCACTTCACTTCTTCTCACAGCGCAACCAAATACAAGTTTTCTAACACCATTCCGCACAGGATCAACCCGAAATGTTAATGGGATTCTTATCAAACTTCACTTCATTTAATTAGTCACAAGTGTGAAGTAAACTGATGGCAGCAGGGACTATGTCCAAAAACTTGACGATCCCTCCCCAGACCATCTGCGAGTTGTGGTGCCTGCCTATGATGTGGTGGGGTTTGACAGTGGGATCTGTTAAACTTCTATAAAAAGCTGCATATATCTGCAAGTAGGCTCCCTCCGACGCGACGGGCGCGGAACAGACAAAACTCGATTTTTCGGAGGAAAAGCGCCAGCAGGAAGATCGAGACCATGAAAACACGGAGCAACTGTACCGCGCTAATAACGCACGTAAGTTCTATGAGAAATTAAACCGTTCACGTAAGGGCCACGTACCACAGCCTGATTTATGAAAGGAGATAAACGGGAACCTTCTTACGAACGAGCGTGAGGTGATCCAAATGTGGTTGCAGCACTACGAAGAGCACCTGTATGACGATGCTACAGATAATGATGGCGGTATGGTGACGAAGTTAGGAGTACGCGTGCAGGACATAAGTTTCCCAGCTCCGGATCTCCTAGAATTCCAGGAAGAGATTGACCGGCTGAAAAACAACAAAGCCCCTGGGGCTGACCAACTACCAGGAGAGCTACGGATGTGAGGCACTGGCTAGAGCGCTGCACTGGGTAATTACCAAGGTTTGTAAGGATGAGGTTCTGCCGCAGGAGTGGATGGAAGGTGTCGTGTGCGCCATCTACAAAAAGGGCGATAAGCTGGATTGCAGCAACTACCGCGCAATTACATTGCTGAACGCCGCCTACAAGGTACCAAATTTTATGCCATCGACTAACACCGATTCAAGACAGTTCTTGGGGCAATACCAGGCGGGATTTATGGGTAAACCAAGAACGGACCAGGTGTTCGCCTTACGCCAGACGTTGCAGAAATTCCGCGGATACAACGTGCCCACACATCATCTATTCATCGCCTTCAAACCGCATATGATACAATTGATCAAGATCAGATCAGGAATTCAGGGAATTGCTCTTAGAACTTTTTCGGCAGTACGTACTAGAATATTTCGGTCTAAAATATTTCAGAATTTCCTTTAAAAATTTGTTTTTCAAAAAATCTTTTTTTTTTAATTTAACATTAACGCTACAAATATTTAAAAACTATTTTGTCTCCCTCCCCCTCGGATTTTTTTTTTGCCAAAAAGTAATATTTTGAGGGAGCAACAAAATAAAATTTGGATTCTGTGAGAATTTATATAGAAATTTCTTATGAGTTTCAAACTAAACTAAGAATTCATTCGTGAATTCCTTCGAAAAATACTTCATGCATTGAGAATCAAAATCTTATTCTTAAAAAAATCCGTCGTGAATTCTTCATGAAAGAGGAATTTTCTAGAAAAAAATCCAGAAGAACATATGGAGATATTTGTGGAAGAGTTCTTGAATGAATTTTCGCGGATATTCTCGTAGGTATTTTTGAGAGAATTCTTGTAGAATTGTTAAAGAAGTCTCTAGAGAAAAAGTGGGAGAATTTTCGGAGTATTTTCCTTATGATATTTCGGAAGAATTATCAAGGGAATTTCGCAGAAACATCCTGTAAGGTTTTCTGGGCGAATTCTTGGAGAAATTTTTAAGAAGTTTTCTTGGGAATTTCCGGAGAGGTTCTTGGAGGAATTTGTGAAGCAGTTCTTGGAAAAAAATTCTGAAGAATTCCTAAACAAATTTCCAGAATAATTTATTTGTAAACGACTTTCCGGGAAAACCCTTGAAGGAATGTTGGGGAAGGAAGAATTTCTAGAACTAGATTTCGCAATTTAAATTCCATAAGAATTTCTTCGAGAATTGCCAATTCCATGTGAATTTCGGAATTCAGAAGAAATATCTGAAGACTCCTCATGACGATTTCTGTAGAGTTTGCGAAGTAATTTATGAAGTGTTCCTGGAAGAGTTTTTTAGAAGAACTCCAGGGAGAATTTCAAGAGAAATTCTATGAGTAATTGTTTAAGGTCAATTTAGCGTAAACATCCTGAAGCATTCAGATAGGCACTTCCGGAGGAATTCCTGATTTTTTTTTTGAAGAAGATACCAGAGAAATTCCTGAAAGAATTCTTGAAGGAAATTCCGCTGGAATTTCAGGAGGAATTCCCGCTTCCATTTTCGGAGGAATTCCTGGAGAAACTTCCTAGGGAATTTGTGGAGGAACTTCCGGAGGAATTCCTGGAAATTTTGTAGTAATTCCTGGAGGAACTTTCGGATGCATTTCTGAAGGAACTTCCGGAGGAATTTCTGGAGGAGCTTCCGGAGGAATTCCTGGAGAAACTTTCGGAGGAATTTCTGGAGGAGCTTCCGGAGGAATTCCTGGAGAAATTTTCGGAGGAGTTTTTGGAGAAACTTCCGGACGAATTGCTGGATGAACTTCCGGAGGAACTTTCTGAGGAAATTCTTGAGGAACTCTAGGAGGAATTCCTGGAAAAACTTCCGGAGGAGTTCTTGGAACTTCCAAAGTAATTTCTAGAGGAACTTCTGAAGGAATTCACAGAGAAACTTCCGTATCAATTTCTATTTTAACTTCCGGAGGAGTTCCTGGAGGAGCATCAGAATGAATTTCTGGAGGAACATCCGGCGGAAATCCTAGAGGCACTTTTGGAGGAATTCCTGGAAGAACTTCTGGCGAATTTCCTGGAGGAACTTCCGGCGGATTTCCTAGGGGAGCTTCCGGCAGAACTAGTGGAAGAACTTCCGGAGGAACTCTTGGAAGAACTTCCGGAGGAACAATTCCTTGAGAATGAATTTCTGGAGGAACTTCCGGAGGAATCACCGGAGGAACTTCCAGAGGAATTCTTAGAGGAACTTCCGGAGGAATTCCCAGAGGAACTTCAGTAGCAATTTCTAGAGGAACCAAGCAATTCCTGGAGGAACTTCCAGATGAATTTCTTAATCCTTCATAAGGCAGACGAATCTACTAAACAATAAATTAACAAAAACAACAATAGGACACAATGTTGACATGGTATTAAACTCAAATGTATGTTTGTTATACACTAAACAGTTCAGAAACATTGAAACATTGGTGGCAATATATTGTCGGCGTAGCACCAAGTTAGAATTCGGAAGTCGGGACTTCCGAACCGAACTTTCTTCCGAAGTTTTATTTGTCAAACTAATTTATGCGTTGTTTAGCGCATCTTTAGGCGAATCCAGCGCACTACTTCCGAAGTTGGGAAAGTTGCCTGTATCTGGAGAAAAATCCAACTTCGGTATAAAAAGCGGTATAAATTTATTTCGGATACACAATAGTTGCCACTGCCCGGCAAGCGGGAAAACAGACAACAACAAAAACAAATAAAAGATTTTTAAAAATTAGGTTTTACATAAAACCTGTCAAATCTAGGCACGTTACATGTTTTGGTAAAAAGTCCTAGTCGGAAAACGCATTATAGGTGAAAAAAATGTTTTTTGCGCTTTTGTTCCCAAGAGAAAAAACACAATTTCATCAAAAATTCAAAAACCAAATATACAGAAAGGCAAAGCTTTTTTCACGCTAAACACGTAATAATCTAACACAGGAGATTCAACATAATTAATACCAACGGGAAAAGATATATTTTTGTCGTTTTTTGAACGAATTATAACTGAAAATCCTTCTTCCACTCGAAACTTACGATGTGTTCGTAAAAAAACTGTTCTCAAATTGATATTTCATTTTTTATGGGGTGTTATTAGAAAGCAAATAAAGCCACTACATGGAAAATAATAAGTAGAGCTCTTGTTAATAAATAGATAAACATATAATTTGTTGGTGGCAATATAGTTGCCACTGCCTTATAAAGGGTTAAGGAACTTTCGGAGTAATTCCTGAAGGAACTTCCGGAGGAATTGCTGGAGGAACTTCCGGATGAGTTTCTGGAGGAACTTCTGGAGGAGCTTCTGGAGGAACTTTCGGAGGAAATCCTTGAGAAACTTCCGGAGGAATTCCTGTAAGAACTTCAGGAGGAACTCTCAGAGGAAATTCTTGAGGAACTTCTGGAGGAATTCCTGGAGGACTTCTCGGGAGAATTCCTGCAGGAACTTACGGGAGAATTCCTGCAGGAATTCTAGAAGGAATTCCTGGAGAAACTTCTGATGGAATTACCTGAGGAACTTTCGGAGGAATTTCTGGAGAAACTTCCAGAGGAATTCCTTAAGGAAATTTCGGAGGAATTCTTGAAGTGACTTCCGGAGGAATTCTTGGAGCAGCTTCCGGAGGAATTCCTGGACGAGCATCCGGATGAATTTCTGAAGGAACTTCTGGCGGAAATTCTAGAGGAACTTCCGAAGAAATTTCTAGAGGAACTTCCGGCGGATTTCCTGGAGAAGCTTCCGGCAGACTTCCTAGAAGAACTTTCGGCGGATTTCTTGGCGAAACTTCCGGTGGATTTCCCGGATGATCTCGTGGAAGAACTTCCGGAGGAACTCTTGGAAGAACTTCCGGAGGAACTCCTGGAGAAACTTCTGGAGGAACTTCTGGAAGAACTGAGGATTGCTGGAGGATTTTTCGGAGGAACTTCTGGAGGAACTCCTGGAGCACCTTCCGGAGGAATTGCTGGAGGATCTTTCGGAGGAACTTCTGGAAGAACTCTAGGAGGAATTTTTTGACGAACTGAATGTCAATACCCCGTTTTTTTTTCTTATAATCCACAGATAAAATTGACAGCAATTGCTAAGCTTGAACTTTTTCAAATTACATACAAGATTACGGCACTATGACGAATTTCCATCAAATATACATACATTCCTCTCTCCTGAAGGATTTGACGCAATTATAATTTTAGAGATGTGATAGAAGTGTGAAAATATGATTTGATAATGAAGAAATCTCGGAAGAAATAAACGTATTTTCAATTCAACGCAATTGTTTTCCATTTTCTTGAAAATCATAATCACGTAGAGTAGGAGGTTGAGGGTTCGAGTCCCTCCAAGACACGTGGATTCTTTTTCGCAAATTTCATGCACAGCCAAGATATTTAACAAAAAAATTTAAAAAAATATTCAGAAACCCCCCCCAAGACCAATTTTCTGGCTACAATCACGTAATCATTAAGTACATTATTATTGTTTCAATCATGTAAAATGTGCATATTAGACTGGCCCAGGAAACAAAAAGATGTCGAATCCAACGGGGCACCCCCCAGGATTGTGCCTTTTAGTGAAAAAATCAATCTCTCAAAATTTCAGCTCAATCGCTTGTTGTATAAGCTGGCGCATTTGATTTGAAGTTTGTATGGGGATTTCAGCCAAAATGTATAGGAAAATACACCTCCGCAAAATACACATTCGATCTGGAAATTGGTTCTGATTGCTCAGAATTGCAGAAAGGGCTGTGGACATGTTACAGAACAATTTCACAGAACATTGTACGATGATTAAATGAAGTTTTAAGAAGTTTTCGGCTGATTCGGTTCGATCAATAAATCCAAAATTTCGCAATCCAGGTCCTAATAAATCAGCCGAAAACTAAGTCAAGCCCTAATACATCAGCCGAAAGCCAGATCAAGTGGTTCGTCGTGCGAGAAGATACCGGTCTCGGGTCGTTGGGGCACCGCTAAACCCGACGATATCGCCGGGAGGGCCTATAGTTCAAAGACTTTCTTCAGTGGTTATTTTGGGCAAGTCCCACACTCCAGTGCACCAAGGCTTGCCAGGGATGACATAGTCAGTGCAAAGAGGCGTTCCATCTTGTAAAATAAAAAACACTTCTAGTGGTGTATGGGGAGTACCGTAACCCGGGGGAACATTGATCACCGGGGTAACATTGATCACTTTCAAGAAATGAATAAAATATTATTTCCTGTTATCACAAATACTTATTGTGAGTAAGGTATCTTAATCTTGACTAAATTTGCTACTGAATGATATAAACTTCGGATGAATTTGCATTTATTTTTCGCCAAAATTAGAACAATAAAATCAACATTATTTTTTGAACGCACAGAAAGCTACCAAAAAAGCACTCAAAACAAGTATAATAACAAAAAAATTAAGCTCGTACCTATAGTTATGTGATAAGCAATCTTATTTTCTTGGTTAATCCATTGTTTTTGTTTCGAAATTTTGCTATATATTGTTGATAAACCAGATAATTCCACTAGCGGTGATGATGTTTTACTCGAAACAATCGATGCACATCGCTTCAGCAAAAGAGATTCCAACTATAATTGCCTAGCTTAAGGTGTTGGGGTGGTGCCTTCTATCAAGGATAGTTAGGATCACACAATGTGAACTATTTTTAGTTAAACTAAACTCCATTAAATTCAGCATTTCTCGGGTACTTATTCAAAAGGACGTATGTGATTTTGTAAACAAAGATTCAAACGTCGATTAGTCCGATCTTATGGCACTCCCACGCAAACCAATACCACCATAAGGTAGCCGAAGCCTCCCCCTATCTGTCTATGGTGATAGTTTGCGTGGGAGGGCTATCAGATCGGACTAATCGACGTTTGAATCTTTGTTTACAAAATCACATACGTCCTTTTGAATAAGTACCCGAGATTTCAAGATTTTTATTAGGGGCAACTATGACTGTTGATCGTGCACACTAAGTGGGAGCATAGACACTTGGCGGCTAATGAATAAGCATTATGATAAGGTTGTGTGTTTGAATCCGAATTCGAAGGAAAGAAATCTCGGGTACTTATTCAAAAGGACGTATGTGATTTTGTAAACAAAGATTCAAACGTCGATTTGTCCAATCTGATGACACTCCCAGGCAATTCAACACCACCAACAGGTAGCCGAAGGCTTCCGCTACCTGTCTGTAGTGATGGTTTGCGTGGGAGTGTCAACAGATTGGACAAATCGACGTTTGAATCTTTGTTTACAAAATCACATACGTCCTTTTGAATAAGCACCCGAGAAATATACATTTTATAATTAAATCTTTCACATACTCTGCATATGCACATAGTTTAACTATCTAATGAAGGACATTGAATCTATCTATAACAGGAACTTGTCAGTGCGAGGTATCATTCAGCTTCAGAAGTGCAACGATATGTGAATTACAAAACCAAATAGACCTCAGAATCTGTCTCACTGATTTTGACCAAAAACTGCATTTTAACAAATTTGACAAAATTTTGAATTGATTCTTTTTAAGGACTTCCTCAACCCGATTGACTTACCTGTGTCTGGACTTGTTCAAAAGTGTAGGCCATCCCGAACAGAGATAGCATGTCAACACCAAGTGCTTCTATCAGGCCATTCAATTGAGAAGAATCCATTCCGTTCTTTTCTTTCTCGATAAACATTTTCATTATGGTATAGGCATCTATAGAAATGTTCATAAACAATTGAAATAGCAGTACGAATAGTCTTGGTCCGAAAACCTTCGAAATCGATTTCTTCATTTCTATTAATAGATCAGCCCTGGCGAGTATATCATGCAAAGGTTCTGATGAGAGGAGCATTTTCAGAACATAAAACTCCTTTGCCACAAATTCGGCAAAAAATTGTGGTAAATAAAAATTACCCGCAAGGTACAGTGTGAATATGTAGACAAGTAGGGCCACCACAGTGAAAGTAACTGAGAATATTCCCGGATTGGTGATTGCATAGTATACATGCATCATCGTTAAGAATGTGACAACTATCCATATCTGTAGATGCGTTCCAAAGTAATTCTTCATTTTCACTTTCTCGGTACATTTATTACGGACGTTATAGTTTAGCATGAGGTTCGACAGGTGTAATAATTTCTGACGATGTGTAACACTATCGATTACCACCAAAATTATAGCAGTAAGTTTAACACAAAGAGATAAAATTCTCGAAATATTTTCAAACGTAATTTGAGTGGTTTCAATAAGAGTATCGTCGTCACCCATTTCAACAGTCAATTGCCAAGTGAAGTAAAATGACAGTAAGACATTCGCAATAAGAATCGTTGTATTGCGTAGTGCATTGGAGGGTTTCACTTTTAGATTTATGTAATCTACGCGAATGTGGCAAATTAACAAATTGTTGAAAACGTTCAAAAATTTAAGCTCCGCCATGTTTGATGTCAACCACGGAACTACAGTTGCTGAATATCAATATCAAGTCAAATTTACAAAATTGGGGTTTGATTATCGGGTGTGCATTCATGTTTGTTGAAATTAATTATTTATACGACAGAAATCAACCGAACTGAATCCTACCAAACAAGATTCCAATTTATTAAAAATGCATTAGGAATTTCGTTCAGCCTTGGTAGTTTGTAAAAGCAGCAAAACAAGTTAGTCTTTACATCCGACGGTTTCGGTCCGATCGGCCATTGCATTTAAGAATTATTGAAAAATCATTGTTTTTTTTCCAAAGGGGGACCCTTTCAAAATCGATTTTTTTCCTAGAATGGTGGAATGAAATAGTAGTTAATGCAAAAACATGCAAAATGATAGAAAAAATGCGATGTATTCTCCTAAGGGGTGATTCAAATATGACGTCCACTACTTTTTGGGATTTGTAGACCCCCCCTCCCCCTCTGCCACGCTTTGTATACCTAGTACATGTACTGTCACAAAATCTTAGACCCCCTCCCCCCCTATAACCTGTGACATCATTGTTGAACGATCCCTAAGGTGCTTTTTTGACCTTTCTTGAGGTCACTCCTGACGGAATCCAAGTTTTAAAGTGCTCGCGTTTTCGGGGGCACACCACTCGATACGGAAGCAACGCACAACTGTCATCGACGCAGCAAAGCTAAATCAACAAAAATGACAGTTGTGCGCCGTCTCCCGGCTACTCTTATTCAATCTCAACTTGAGGTTAAATAAGGGTGGGATTATGAGCATGTTTTTATTTAGTTTTTCAACAAATTGTCACCTATATGGATTCGCTTTATGCGTTATACACATTGTACTCTGTGTTCCGTCTTTGACTTTCTTGATAAGATACCAATTTGGTTTCATCGTTGCTGTTCATATTAATGCTGAAGTTGTGGAGCGCATTATCTTAATTTGCAATGGCTTCAGTTAAGATAGCTCAAATCAATCTTCAGCATAAAAGAACAGCAACGATTAATCTTTGTAGACTCATGCAAAATGGCAAATCCCAAGTGGCTTTGGTGCAGGAACCCTATTTTCGCAAGGGTAGCTTCTACCTAGGTAACCTACCCGAGCAAAGTTTGAAATCAAACTGATATCAAAATTTGCTGTCAAGATGTCAATTATTTGATTACTCCAGTTGATCTCGTTTTGTATGGATTAACGGTTAACACAGCAGAAATGAGAGCATATTTTTACTTTGTGAAATCATACTGCAAACCAATTTTGCTATCAATGAAATCAACATGATTACTAAATTTGATATCATAAGATTTTTAATTTGATATCAAAGTCAGTACTCAACCAGATTATTTTTTTGAGCATTAATAACAACAACAGCATATTTTGTTTGCAGATTGCATTTGATTTTCGTAAATAATACACTTTAGATAATCGACAGCATAATTTGATGTAAAACTGCTATCATTATGATAACTGAAGAATGCAGATTGAAAACATGTTGCGATATCAATTTGTATTAATTAACAATTGACATCAAATTTTGTTTTCAATATAATCTCAACAGCAGAGCTTAATATCAATTCGCTCTCATTTTGTTAACCGACTTTGCTCGGGTAGTGAACCCGGTTTTTGCTGCTTTCAGTAAAGAAATGGCAAACTCTCGATCAATGCCACGTGCATGTGTGCTTGTTAACAATGCTATTGTTGCTACACTTATCTCTGAACTAACAACCAGAGATGTATGTGCTGTCACAATTGATGCAACTGGCGGAACCCCCGTCAGGAAATACGTCTATTGTTCGGTTTATTTACCACATGATGAACCATCCCCTACGGATGCTTTCAAACGAGTTGTCATATATTGCACTTCAAAAGGCCTTCCGCTAATTGTTGGCAGTGATGCTAATGCTCATCACATCATCTGGGGTAGCTCGGATATCAATCTGAGAGGCTCCAGCTTGATGGAATACTTAAGTAATACCGAACTTAGTTTACTTATCATAGGCAATCGCCCAACCTTTATGGTATCTAATAGAGCAGAAGTGTTAGACATAACCCTTTGCTCCAATAGAATCAGTCACGAATTGACGAATTGGCATGTGTCAGATGAGGAATCGATATCTGACCATCGCTACATCTACTTTGATCGTTTGAATGTTATTTCGCAGACCTTGCGTTTTAGAAATCCCCGTTCAACAAACTGGGATCTTTACACAGAGTTGCTCTCTACCAAATTTCATGGATATCTACCTTCTATAGAAACTCCTACCGACTTGGATGATGCAGTTGATACTACAACGTTGCACATCGTGGAAGCTTTCGAAGAAGCTTGCCCTTTACGTTCTGTAAAAACCTCAAGAGGAACCCCTTGGTGGAATTCCGATTTGGCTAAGCTAAGGAAGCAGTGCAGAAGGAGTTGGAACAGACGCCATTCAGCAGGGACGGATTCTTTCAAGTTGGCTCGCAAAGCTTACAAGAAGGCTCTACGATCTGCTGAACAATCCGGCTGGAAAAACCTTTGTGCAAATGTTTCCAATTTGAGTGATGCCAGTCGATTGAATAAAATTCTTGCGAGATCCAAGGATTTCCAAGTTGGCGAAATTCGCAAGCCAAATGGCGACTACACTTCTTCTGATGAAGAATCGTTAGAACACTTATTTGATATGCACTTCCCTGGATGTGTCGATATAACATCTTCGGATGATCCTGATGTCTTTTCATGTAGCTATGGGTCTTGAGCTCAAGCACGTAGAATCATAACTACTGAATCGATTCAATGGGCACTTAACAGTTTTGCTCCCTACAATTCTCCAGGAGGATGAGATTTATCCCGTTCTACTTCAGAGAGGTTTCGAGCATATCAAATATGTTTTGAAAAAGCTTTTAGTATGCAGTTTTGCTACTAAATATATTCCCATATCCTGGCGTGATGTCACTGTAAAGTTTATCCCAAAAGGAGGACGTGCTTCGTATGAAAAAGCAAAGGGTTTTAGACCCATCAGTCTGACCTCATTTCTTCTGAAATGCTTAGAACGTATTATCGATCATCACATTCGTGATGACTGTTTGGCAAACATGCCTCTTCATGTTAATCAACATGCTTACCAATCTGGAAAGTCCACCGTGACTCTTCTACACGAGGTTGTGTACGATATCGCGAAAGCATTCGCTCAAAAGCAATCGTGCTTGGGTGCTTTCTTAGATATTGAAGGTGCTTTCGACAACGTGTCTTTCGATGCAATATTGGAAGCCGCACGTTGTCATGGGCTACCTAATATTATTACCAAATGGATTCACCAGATGCTTAAAAACCGACATCTCTATTCGACATTACGTCAAGCAGCGATTAGGAAATTAAGTGTCTGCGGATGCCCTCAAAGGGGAGTATTATCTCCACTTTTGTGGAATCTCGTTGCAGATACGCTATTGAGGTTACTCAATAATGGCGGTTTTCCTACCTATGGATTTGCCGACGACTATCTTACATTGATAGTGGGTTTGTGCATTACTACCTTATTCGACCTGATGCAAAATGATCATCAGGTAGTTGAAAGTTGGTGTCGCCAGTATGGCCTTTCGGTCAATCCGAATAAAACATCTATTGTTCTTTTCACGGAAAAACGTAATCGTAATGGTATTCGTCCATTACATCTATTTGGTTCTGAAATCAATGTAACTGATCAAGTAAAGTATGTGGGTCTAATTTTGGATTCAAAGCTTTCCTGGACTCCTAACATTGAGTTCAGAATCAAAAAGGCGTGTATGGCTTTCAGCCAATGCTGACGAACCTTTGGTAAAACTTGGGGTCTTAAACCCAAATATATCAAATGGATTTACACAACAGTTGTACGATCAATTTTGGCTTATGGATGTCTTGTGTGGTGGCAAAAGGGGGAAGTGAGGACAATTCAGTCTAAATTAGGCCATCTTCAAAGGATGTGCCTAATGGCAATGACTGGTGCGTTCTCTTCAACTCCCACGGCTGCTCTCGAAATTCTCTTCGACGTGGCCCCACTACACATACATCTCAAACAAGAAGCATTTTCTTGTACTTACCGACTATGGGTTCTCGGTTTTATGGAAGAGAATCCTGTAAACCGCAGTTCTACACACACTTCGTTGTTACCGCTTATGGTTAATTGGGACAAAATTTTCCTTGCTCCAAGTGATCTCACACAAGTTAGTAGTTTTCCTTATAGGACATTTTCGACACAATTCCCCTTGCGGGATGAGTGGACATCTGGCTATTTGGAGAGAAGTATATCGGACAGCATTGTTTGTTACACTGACGGCTCCCTCCTCGAAGGTAGAGCAGGTGCAGGCGTCTATTCGCGTGAGTTAAGATTGGAACAGTCATACTCACTGGGTACACACTGCACTGTCTTTCAAGCGGAAATATTTGCCATCATGTGTGGAGTGCAATCTGCACTGCAGCAACGCATTATGGGCAAAGTAATATACTTCTGTTCAGATAGCCAAGCAGCTATTAAAGCTCTCGCCTCGGCCAACTCAAGGTCGAAGTTAGTAATCGCATGTCGAACTCAAATTGAGGAACTGAATTCAGTAAATACTTTACACCTTATATGGGTACCTGGCCATTCTTCCATAGCTGGAAACGAATTGGCTGATGAGTTAGCTCGTAATGGAGCATCGCATGACTTTATTGGTCCTGAGCCAGCTATTCCAGTAGTCTGGATTCATGTCATCAAACAAAATTGTACATCCGGGAGCCATCTCCGGTAGTAGCAAGCTATTTAGCTAATCTGTCTAAACAGAATTGCAGTGTCTTAGTCAAGGCTTTGGCAGGTCACTGCCGACTGAACTATCACATGGCAAATATTCAACGCGTTGAATCATCTGTTTGTGATAGTAGTGAATCCGATTATGGAACTTCTTATCATCTATTATCTTATTCTTATCATCTGTTTATCATTTGTATGACTTCCATATTAGTAGAGATGTTTTCAAGTCGCGAATTAGCATTTAAGTTTTAGTCTGTACGATGTAAATATGTCGAAGACTGTAAATAAATAAATAAATAAAAAAATAAATAAATAAATATGTAACTGCCCAGTCTATGCACAATTGCGCTTCCAAATATTTGGTAAACACTTAGTGAAATTGACTTCAGAAACCTGAACCTTCAGAGTATTTTGTTGTTCATAACCCGTTGTGGTAAGGAGCTATAAGCTCTTGTACGCTTATGCGTTGTATGCCCTCTTCAAGGGCCCTTTTCCAAACATTCCCTTTGTTCTCCCATCCACATTCCTTTCCTTTTGTTCACTTCCTTTTCCGTCAGGTGTGTGATGAAAAAAGCTGTGAAGGCGATGGCACAAATCTCCCAAATTGAGGTGAACGTGCCCCTGGAGCCGACGTTCTGATACCTGATTGGTACTTCGCGTATCGAAGGAATAAAATAGACCCCACGTTGCGGTCCTTAGCCTTTTACCAAGCAACTCCTATCTCTACCCACTCGTGGGGCTGGCCGGGATACGAGCAACCTTAGGGAAGTTCGGGTAACCATCCCCGGTGGAAACTATGGTCGTATGCTGACAGGGAAGGGGAGGTTTGGTCCTCTCAGAAGGTGCAAATATTACTGAGCGTCTCTTCTCCATGTAAGGGGCAACTGATCATCGTCCGATTGCCAGCGAGGGACTCTAAACAAAATGTTGGAACCAAGGTCAACCGGGAATTTAGTTTGTTTAGAAAACGAACAATTATGTGTAACTTTCGACTCCCACGACCGATTTCTACCAAATTTTGAACACATATTCACTACGAGGAGACGATCATATGGGGGGGGGGGGGTTAATTTGGGAAAGGGTGGAGGGGTCTGGAGGGATGGGTATTGTTCAGAAAACTGGCAATTCAGTGTAAATTATGAACCCATGGACCGATTTGAACCAAATTAGGTACACACATTCTCTATCCTAAGGAAAAGATAACAAAGGGAGTGGGATGGTCATTGGGAAAAAGGGGGGGGGGTATAGGGGGAGGCGTTGGCTTAAGAAAACGAGCAATTCAGTGTAACTCCCAACCCCCAGAATCGATTTCAACCAAATTTTGTACACATATTGACTATGAGGAGCCGATCATATGGGATTGCGAAAGGAGGGAGGAGTCTGGGGGGAGGGGTATTGTTCAGAAATCGGGCATTTCAGTGTAACTTCTGAACCCCTGTACCGATTACAACCAAATTTGGTACAAACATTCTTTATCCTAAGGGAAAGTAACAAAGGAGGTGTGATGGTCATTGAGAAAAGAGGGAAGGTAAGGGGAAAGGAACTGTCTTTAGAATACGAGCAATTCAGGGTAACTCCCAACCCCCAGGACCAATTCCAACCAGATTTGGTACACATATATTGTTTAGTTATCGATCAACTCAACCCTTCATCGAAATCATGGCTTGCCCAGTGATAAGCAATGATTAATGTGTTTCCTTCTGGATGGTGAATGTGATCCCTTCTTTAAAAGTAGACGTTTGCCCGGAATAAGACATCGGTGGATGTTTTTCCTTCTTTAGAAATAGACGTTTGCCCGGAATAAGGCGATTTTGGGTTTGTTCTCTTTTTCAAAATCAGTCAATGTTTTCAAATGAAATCTGCCTTCTTTTAATTAAATGATGAAGTATCACTAAGAAAACACAATTTTCCTGTTGACCAATTGGCTTATCCATTTTCCGATTGTGAAAAAAACTGCGAATCAAACTGACAATTCCGAGCAAGGCCGAGTACATACAGCTAGTTGTGATATAAAAACAGTTTTCAGCTAACATGACTTTCATATACACCGAGCTTGCTTTTCACGCGGTTGATTTTCACCAATTTTTCGGTCACCTCAAATTCCACGACTTTTTTATTTTACCTAATTTTTCCTTGATTTTTTTTGTAGATGTTTGTGAGTGATAAACGTAAAGCTTTATTAGTTCCCAGTGTCAAAAACAACCAAAAACAAATTGCGTAAAAAGCGACCCCAGCGCACCGTATAATAAATATATGACTGTATGTAGAATCCGATTAAAATGCTAGTTGATGAGAGTGCAGATTTCCCACGTGCGTGGGTGAGTAAGAGTAAATAAGTGAGTTAGCAAGTAAGTGAGTAAGTGAGTAAGCGAACAAGTGAATGGAATATTATCATTCATTAGAGATGAATAAATGAGTAAACGAAAGCGATAAACGAAAAAAATGAAGATATAATGATAGAATGAGTGACTGCTTAAGAGAGTGAGTAAATGAGTGAATAAGTAAGTAAGCGAATGAGTAAATGAGAGAGTGAGTAAGTAAGTGAATGGGTAATTAAGAGTAAGTGAGTGAATGAATAAGTGAGTGAGTAAATGAGTGAGTCAGTAAATGAGCTAGTAAGTTAATGAGTTTTTTTTTCTTCCTAAACAATAGAGGGGGAATCTGCTCAACAGACATCCTGGGTTGACCAGGAAGTGCGGGGTTAGGGATCACCGAGGGAGGCAGGACTACATCCCCGACCCGCTAAACCGTTTCCATTGCCGCCAAGCCCATAGTCCCTTCGGTACAACCAGAAAGTAATGCTTCAAAAGGGGGCCAGTGCACAACGCACCCTCGAGGTTAGCTGCGTGTCCTTGCAGCACCGAACATCGTAACTCGCTTTTTTAGAAGAACACCATGGTATCGTGCCAGCGCGTTGCCGGCTTTCCAGGTGGCCTTACCACGCCCTATGTCCTCGGAAGGTGGGAAGGGTCGACTTCGCGCCTGCTTCCCTCTGCACGACTGGTATCAAGATTGATGATGCCGCGTGCACCCCAAATTGACCTTTCTGCGATAGGGCCTATTCGCCAGCACACAGAGGGACTTGCCGACGCGAGGCCTACGCCTGCCCCAGCCTTGACGAGGACCCCTTTCCGTCCTCGGGCTCGGAACCCGCCCGGTTGACCGACACCGCGAAAGCGACGATACCATGTTGTTCTTCGCGCGGCCACTTGTTCGATAAAGGATCGAGTTCGACCACAGAGCATGACCACCGGTATGACCCATGAAGCCGACTCCGATCCCTTGGACCACCTCTTATTTGCGCCTGAACTAGCCATCCTTGAGTCCACGCGCCACCTTCTGTGTAGCTCCGAGACGATTTGGGCGATAGCCGATAAAACGGCGTTCCAGCCAACTTCATCTGTAGTGTCCAGACCACATGTGGCAAGCATGTGGTCACGCATTGCGCGAAAACGTGAGCACACGAACAACACGTGTTCCGCCGTTTCCTCTAAACCTGCGCACACCAAACACTCGGGCGAGGCCGAGCAAGCCAGCTGCGTTACCTGCACTTTGATTTTGCAGCACGCTTAAACGCCGGGCACATCGAACCCGGGTGCTTGCTGTTCACAGCTTTGCTGGAACAAATCAAACAATTGGGAGGGTTCGTGCAGCATTGTGCCTTATGTCCCTCCAATCCGCAGCGTCGGCAGAGATTGCTTCTGTCAGGGCCTTTGCAGTCCCATTGCTTGTGCCCCGGTTCCAGGCACTTGAAGCAAACTTCGGGTTGCTCGTATATGCGCACAGGGCATACCGACCATCCCACCTTGACGCTCCCTAACTTGACTACCTTGGAGGCGTCCGCTGCAGATAGCCGAACCAATGCTACCTGCGTCCCTGCCGGACCTTTCCGTAGCCGAACGGCTGCGGTGGGCGTCTCCACTTCACACTGTCGCCGCAGTGCCGTGACGAGCTCTTCGACTTCAGTGATCTCGTCCAGGTCTTTAACCTTAGATTCACCTCCGTCGTGAGTGCCTCACCTTGACCGTCTCGCCTAGGACCTCCTCCGCCAACTTCTTGTTGGCGGCTCCCTTTTGCGAGACGCCCCGCTTCAGCTCGAGTATCATCTCGCTCATTCGGGTACGTATTATTCGACGTACGTCGGTGCCGAGTTCACCGAGCTTGACGTCACTCCTCATCGCCTTCAAAACATCCGAGTACTTAGCCTCGTCCACCGTGATGACTAGGGCATCGCCCCTGGAGCGATTGGCGCCTATCCTAGACTTCTTGCTATCCTCATTCGCCTGGGCCTTTTTTTCGGCCCTTGACGTCTTCGGTTTCCTCTTGTTCTTGACCAGGGTCCAGGAGGCGTCATCCCCCTCTATTTCCCTGGTCTGGTGCGGCTGAGAACTTTCAGCCTGCCGTATCCCCTTACCACCGTCTTTCCTGGGTGGACGGACCTTTCCAGGTCCTTCCTCCCCCGGTTTTGGAGGTACCTGACCGGGGTTCAGCTTCCCAGCCCCACTACCCTTGTTCGGGGTAGTAACCCTCCGCGTTTTGGAGCGACCCCCAGGGAGCTCATCCCCTGGAGACTGTCTCCCCCGTTTTTGTGTCTGCTCCGTTGGAGCAGTCACCCCCGACGTACCCGCAAATACTTGAGCCTCAGTCTGGGTAGACTTTGGCACCACCGTCTTCGCTGGCACGCCTTCGGTCGATTCGACCTTGCCGAGTCCGCGAAACCTTGGGCCTCAGTCTGGGTAGACCTCGACTCCACCGATTTCACGGGTTTACACTTGGCCGTCCCGACCGCCCTCTCCAGCTTGGCGTCCAGCATCGACTTTCGAAGTTTCTGCAAGCTCCTCTTGAGGTCCTTGCTGATATTATGCTTCGATGACGCAAAGTCGATGATGGCGTCCAGCTGTTTCGTCGCCACCTCGAAGGCCGAAAGCCTATCGCGTTTGCGGTTCATCGCCTCCACAAGCCATGGGCCGTCAATAACCCCTACCGGCGTTTTTCTAGCCGAGAGGAAGGTTGAGTGACCCACGCTGGCGCTGCGCACTGAGCTGCCGACTATTGCCTCTGGCCTCCTAGGCGGAGACCTGAACAACCCACCTCTTGCGAAGGGGTTGGCGCCTACACTACTACCACTAATTGAAGAATTGACTTGGTTTTCCATTTTGGTCCCACGAGTTGCTCGGGAAACGAGGTCCACCACGCCAGAGCCCAGCATGACGCGGTAAGGGACAATTACTGTGGAGGGTGCCCAGGTACCCCACAGGCTCCGTTAAAGGCCTAGCTTATTATTTCACCCCCCTGGCCATGCATCCCCTCGGCACGGGTCGCTTGACGCCTTGGGATTAGGGGTTAGGGACGATGGTCCCGGTCTAACTCGCAGTGGCCATGGGGAGGGGTCGTCAAGCCCTTGGACAAAGTCCCTGCTGCCCACCAAGAGTTAATCAGATGATGAGGAGAGCTTTAGAGTGAGAAAATTTAATGAACAAGGGGAACGAGGGATTTAGTGAGTTGGTAGAAGGTCTAGTTAATCAATTAGTGAGGAAGTAAGCGTGTGAAGCCGTGAATGACTGATTGGCTGAGCGAGCAAATGAATAAGTGAATAAGTGAGTGAATGAGTGGGAAGTGAGTAAGCTTTTAAGATTGACAAAATAATGAATTCATTCAAACATCGCATTGATTCCACCTTTTGTACCAAGGGATCATCATTCTTCGTCGTAACTCGTAATTCGTCTACTAGCTGACCATCATTTATTTCTTCTAGAAAGAGTTTTGCTTTTCTTCGTGGTGACAACTTGCTCCTACGAAATCATTTTGTTTACACTGGGATCGCTTTTTAAGCGACTTACGCATTTTTTACGCGAATTTCCATATAAGTTTTTTTAGTGCAATTTTTTGAAAAGATCGAAAACCCCATAAAAACCGTGAAAATCGGTTCTTGATGAAGTCATTTTTACGCGGTTTATATTTCACGCGGATTTTAGAGTTTTCGCGGTTTTTCTAATTCACGTGGTGTTGATTTACATGGAACATATCCCTCGTGTAAAAACCGGCTTCAGTGTACTTTTTATTCAGTTCAATCATTTTTAGCTTAACGTCTTAGTACTTTGTAAGATAATTTTGTTTTTTTATCTTATTATTTTATATTATTGTTTTGGAGTCACAAATCACAACCTACTTGGAAGCCATTTAGCAATTTTCCAAATCATAACAGAAAGACTTGTTGTATGTAGATTTCGGGCGAACACAACCGAAGTACTATTTTCAACAGATCCAGTCAATTTATTTGTTTCGCGGATGACATGGACATTGTCGGCCGAACATTCGCAAAGGTGGCAGAACTGTACACCTGCCTGAAACGTGTAGCAACAAAAGTTGGACTGGTGGTGAATGCATCGAAGACAAAGCACATGCTTTTGGGCGGAACCGAGCACGACAGGGCCCGCCTGGGAAGCAATGTTACGATAGACGGGGATACCTTCGAGGTGGTTGATGAATTCGTCTACCTTGGATCCTTGCTAACAGCTGTCAACATCGTAAAATACGAAGGCGCATCATCTGTGGAAGTCGGGCCTACTACGGGCTCCAGAAGAAACTACGGTGAAAAAGGATTCACCACCGTCTTATGTACAAAACGCTGATAAGCCCGGTAGTCCTCTACGGACATCACGGTGTGCCTGTGACGGTTATTAACGAAAAAAAATGTCCATCCATTCTGAACTCGCCTTTCGAAAGATATAATATCCAGGCGTCTGCTATGAAAATTTCAAAATATTTCATCTAGGGAAGCGAAAGTTATAGCAGTTTCAAATTTAATGATTTTTACGTTCGATATTTCACTAATATGCAACCATGTATACCGTGAATTCCCTCTCGATTACATCCAAATAAATTATCATCAATTTGCAACCTCAACCAACTTTAGCCTAAAACCTATTCTTTGAATAATAAAAAAAAAATAACAAAGGATGTTAGAGATAATATTGTTCTACAACCACAATACAGTATTCAAATTACAGAATTATTGCACTTCAATCTCCTAATCATACCAAAGTGTGAATATTGTCTATGATAGACAAGTAACTACACTCTGTATGATGATTCTGCTTTTATTAAATATGATAATAGTTGGTAACATAGAATACCGCGCTGAAACAATTTTGTCTTTCATGGGTACTGGGCAGTTAGTAAGACTAGCAACCAACATTTAAACAACAATGTGCATCATTTGTTGTCAGTTATACAACCATCATCCAGTTCGATTCAAGCAGTGGTACAAAAACGAGTTCCATTTGGAAAAAAAATGGGAAAGGCTAGATCACACGAGGAAAACCACCTTTTCCGAGAACGGTAGACGGAAAGAGCATATATGCCCCACTTCGGAACGTCTCAACAATTTAACTGACTTGTTGAGCTACGATGCATTTGCTTCATAAATTAATGCATTTACTACATAAATTAACTGACACAGGGAATACTAGTATCCGACTTAGAATTAGAAGAGGGAAACCATCGCATTTCCATAAAGCCAGGTAATAAAATGAGAGATTTTAAAAGACTGAAACTATTTAAGAAATATTTAACTGTCATGAGACGAGTTTAGTACAATTCCATTCAATTCCACCAAATCGTATTACTTTTACATATACGTATTTCGAACTTAACTGTACACACATAGTTTTTATTTATGCAGCTCGGCAAAAATCCGCACAGCCGTTCGCCAACAAAATAAAAAGCTGATATTCCGGCAGAAATGATGTTTGTTAGCTGATTTTTGGCAAATCATTTGCTGATTTTCAGCACTTTTGACAGAAATCTCGGCAAAAAACATGTTTGCTGGGGCACAGCTGTGCGAATCTCGTTAATAGTTGACCATTTTGCTGAGATCCTGGTTTAAAAAATTAGGTGTGTAAGATCGTCTCGTACTTGACTCGACTCACGAGACACTGACCTTACAAGTCAACAGACTTGAGTCGAGTCAAGTACGAGACACTGAAGACGACCTTACAGTTGAGGTCGAAAAACGTATATGTAAAAGTAATACGATTTGGTGGAATTGAATGGAATTGTACTAAACTCGTCTCATGACAGTGAAATATTTCTTAAATAGTTTCAGTCTTCTAAAATCTCTCATTTTCTTACCTGGCTTTATGAAAACGCGATGATTTTTCTCTTCTGGTTCTAAGTCGGATACTAGAATTCCCTGTGTCAGTTAATTTATGTAGTAAATGCATTAATTTATGAAGTAAATGCATCTTAGTTCAACAAGTCAGTTAAATTGTTGAGACGTTCCGAAGTGGGGCATATATGCTCTTTCCGTCTACCGTTCTCGGAAAAGGCGGTTTTCCTCGTATGATCTAGCCATTCCCATTTTTTTCCAAATGGAACTCGTTTTCGTACCATTGCTTGAATCGAACTGGATGATGGTATAACTAACAATAAATCATGCACATTATTGTTTAAATGTTGGTTGCTAGTCTTACTAACTACCCAGTACCCATGAAAGACAAAATTGTTTCAGCGCGGTATTCTATGCTTCCAACTATTATCATATTTAATAAAAGCAGAATCATCTTACAGAGTGTAGTTACTTGTTTGTCATAGACAATATTCACACTTTGGTATGATTAGGAGATTGAAGTGCAATAACTCTGTAATTTGAATACTATATTGTGGTTGTATTGTCTATTTTGTCATTGATATTAGAACAATATTATCTCTAACATCCTATGTTATTTATTTGTTTTCTATTATTCAAAGAATAGGTTTTAGGTTATAGTTGGTTGAGGTTGCAATTTGCATATTTGATGATAATTTATTTGGATGTAATCAGGAGGAAATTCACGGTATATATGGTTGCATATTAGTGAAATATCGAACGCAAAAATCATTAAATTTGAAACTGCTATAACTTTCGATTCCCTTGATGAAATATTTTGAAATTTTCATAGCAGACACCTGGATATTATATCTTTCGAAAGGCGAGTTCAGAATGGATGGACATTTTTTTTTGTTAATAACCGTCACAGGCACACCGTGGACATGAAACGTGGACAATGCTCGAGGAGGACTTGCAAGCACTCGGAGTAAGAAGACAATGTGTGGCGGCGAAGGATGAATCACGAGCTCACGCAGCTCTATGGCGAACCCATAGCATCCAGATGGTAACTAAAGCCGGAAGAGTACGATGGACAGGGCATGTTGCAAAAATACCGGACAGCAACCCTACACAGATGGTGTTCACTTCCGATCCAGCAGATACAAGACAGCGCGGAGCGCAGCGAGCGAGGTGGGCTGACCAGGTACAGAACGACTAGGCGAGCGTGGGGTGCATTCGAGCAAGGAGAGAATGCGGCATCGAACCGTGTATTGTAACACATGAAAATTGAAAAATATGAAAATATTTCAATACAAATACATATATGGAAATAGGAAATATGAAAATTAAACATACAACAATATATAAAAATTATAAAATAAAACATTAAAAATCAAAAATAAAATAAAATTAAGTATAAAAACATGAAAATACAAAATTATAATAACAGGATAATATTAATTTTCATTTATTTAGCTTATATCTAAACAGAAAACAAATACCCTCGAATGGTGGTTCAACGAGTAACTACTTTTGATCATTATAATCGTTACCTTAACATACATTAACACAAACCTCA
The DNA here is from genome assembly GCF_024139115.2 of Armigeres subalbatus. NCBI lineage: Eukaryota > Metazoa > Arthropoda > Insecta > Diptera > Culicidae > Armigeres > Armigeres subalbatus. The sequence continues at coordinate 120,159,743 of NC_085140.1, forward strand.
ACTTCAATAACTCCACATCGATAACAAAGCTGCCAGAACAGCGTCGCATGTCCAAGAACATCAACTATCAGGTCTAGGCTCATCCACAGCACTTGTGATGTCCATCCGCACATAACATATGTGTAACTCGGGTAGCAAAAGTTGTACCCTTATAACAGATTGAATGTGTTATACGGAACATCGAAATGTCAAAATATATGGTATAACAGTATGGAATTAGCAAGGGGTCGCATGATTTTTTTTATTATTATTATACTATATATAATAGCCCTGTTTGTCTGTCCGGTGACTAGCCAACCAGACGCAGCACGCGGGAAAATTCTCACAAAAAAATAAAATATTTCACACTTCAATTCTTTTTTACTATCAGATGCAGAAAACAAAACCAGTGACACCCTTAGACAACCAGACCCAGCATTTGATGAAAAAAAAAATCACAGACAACAGACGTTGAAATTTTTTAGTGAAAAAAAAAACACTTGCCGCGGGCGCTACAGCGTCCATAAATAAACTAGTTATATATATTACTAGTCGACCCGGCAGACGTTGTCCTGCATAGTAGGCGATAAAGAGTGTTAAGAACTGCGCATGCGAAATTTCCATACAAATCAAAATTTTAGTATTTCAATAATTTCTCTACTTTTCCCGTTATTTTCGCATGAGGAAATATCATATAAACCCGTCGGAAACGATAACCAACATACTTGCTGAAGGAATGAAGAAAATCCATCCAGCCGTTTTCGAGTTATGCGGATACGAACACAGACCATTTCATTTATATATATATATATATATATATATATATATATATATATATATATATATATATATATATATATATATATATATATATATAGATTCATCTGATTATTATTCACACCAAAACTAGCCAAATATTTTTTTTTTTTTAGATTACAACCATGACGGTGGAATAAAATTGAATAGTACTAAACCCGTCTTATGACAGGTAAAGATATTCCACGAAAAAGGCTTATTGTTTTACAGTTTTGTAACCCAATTATTCCATATTGATGGTTTAAAGTGCTGATATTGATGTAAATAATATCTCTTAATAATAAAAATTAAATTGTATCCGCCTAACTCGAAAACGGCTGGATGGATTTCCTTCATTCCTTCAGCAGATTCATTGTCGTTTCCGACGGGTTTGTATGATATTGTATGTCATTTCAACTACACTCAAACAGCTGACATCCAACACACAATCAAGTTGCTAGTCCTTCCCGAATTTGAATGTGCGAATGAATAGGACGACATGTGCACGAACAGCAGCAAGCGTCGACTCTCGGTGTCATCGTTGTTTTGTGCGGTGTCAAAATGAATATTCAGCTTAGCACATTGATATTCAATTTGAAATCTCAAAATATGAATATCATTTCATACTGCGGTGCATGGATTCAACATTTTGAAGTTAGATTCCTAAAATATATGCATCTGTTTAGTATATAAAATAAAATTATCATCATTTATCGGTGCAAATTACCCGCAACTCAAAATATTCATTCCTGCCCCGGTAGATATTCATTTTTGTCGCTCGATTATCAATCGGCTATTGAAGATCGGGCGGTAAATTTGGTATGGAAGTTTGACAGCATGCTGCGAGATGTTCGTGCCTGCATCGCCGAGCGTCTGATCAAAACAAACAATGACGAAGCTGCCTACTGAGCATCGATGCAACTGATAGTAAAGCGAAGATTTCCGGCCTTGGATATATCCTTATGAGAAAATAATGAGATTCGTATGAAAATTTCGCATGGGTAGTTTACAACGCGCACTTTCGCCTACTATGCAGTAGAACGTCTGCCGGGTCGACAAGTTGGTAATAAAATTTATCGATCTTGAGGAAAGACAGCTCGTTTTGTATTCGTTGATCTTGATGTCACCGTTAACCGGTCACTGTGAATCATCAAAGTAACCAGTAAGGGAAGATCCATAAAGTACGTCACGCAAAAATATGCGATTTTCAACCCCCCTCCCCCCTTCGTCACGTTTTTTGTAACAAACCCCTAATTTTTTTGTATTGATCGTCAAGCTGCTCAAAACCCCCTCCCCTAGAGGCGTGACGTACTTTGTGGACGGCCTCTAATGCAAGACCACTAGACACTGAGGTAGAAGAAGAAGACGCACATAGTAAAGAAACTCTCTGTTATTGAGCTAAAATCTTTCTTTCTGCATACCATGCGAAAAATGTCAAATAAAAGAATCGAACTTCGTTGCCTCAAATAGTTAACATAGACCATTGGTTCATTGAATATAAAAATGATTACAGTGAAATCTCCATGAGTAGATGTTCTTTGACTTGATTTCGGCTGATGTAAGCAAATTATGCCATATAAAAACAATATTTTCTGGGCTACTGTGATGGTCCCTCCAAAGAGCTTTCCAAGGGTTTTCTATTCCACATCTCGATATTTCCAAGAATCGACTGTTCCTTTGAATATCGACTCATGAAGGTCAGTCACAATCATTATAAAATTATATGATTAGGGACACGGCAGGTATTTCTGTCCATCGTCGTAGGGGCTAAAACCAACGAAAACAACGTCCATTTGCTAGAACTCCACTATAACAGAACGTTTCCCCTGAGTTTACGATTTAGTAAGGATGAGTTTGGCAAAAAAGTGTCTCTTTTATCGCTTTTCGGGGCTATGACGAACGGACGAAAATGCCTGTCTTAACCCTATTATGAAATTGATTATAAACATAATAACACGATTAATCTTTTGAAGCTTTGTAATTAACTATGAACTATTTTGAACATGAAACTTCAATTTATCACCAACTTTTGAATAAAGTATTACAATATTGGTTCACAATATCAGTGTTTTGCTGTTTGAACAATAAATGTAATCAATATATCCTCTTATCGGTACAAATTTGGAAACGTTATTACCAGAATATTATCAAGCAAATTGCCAAGTTATTCAAATTTAGTAAATTTAGTAAATTTGTGTTGAAACATCCTCAAAATGGTTAGAAACATCGTTAATATAGTTCATTATTAATCCAAACTAAAAACACCTCGCGACGCCGTCATGGAGTTTGCTTTCGTATACTTGGTTAATGATTTAGGTTAGAGGATATACATATATTCAACATTGCAGTCTTTACGGAATAAAAGTATAAACAAGAATGACATCTAGTCAATAATAAAACTTTAATTTTGAAAACTGTTCAGTTTTTTTTCTCATTTCATTTCGCATCTCATTTTTGTAACTTGTAAACCAACATTGGTGTATCCCTCGCCATCCTTTTGAAAAACCCGAAAACTGCATATTCACAGATTAGTTTCTAATGTAGAACAGTTTTAAACGACATCTTAATTAACACTTTTTGAAAAAACTTCAATTTTCTTCAATTCATACACAAACTTATTGAACCGGTTTTAGGATCATTTCATTTTCGATTAGAGATGGGCGTTCAGATCCGGAACCGTTAAAATGATCCGGATCTCTGAAGTGAGTGAATGATTCGTGGATCATTTTTTAAAAGATCCGGTTCACCAGTTCAGCAAAATATTTGACCATTTGTAAGTAAATGACAAAATGAAAAGTTCATTGTTTGTACTCCATATGCGGTTCAAAAGTGTGAGCCTGAATGACTAACGCTCCATTATTTTGCATTCTCCTTGCATTTTGTTCTAGGGATCCGATCCGGTTTAAAGATCCGGTTCATTAGAACAAATGATCCAGATCTGATCCGTTCATCAAAGTGATCCGTTTTGCCCATCTCTATTTTCGATACTAGTAATCGGTAGAAAAGAGAAATTGTTATAAAATCACCTGAAAATAGCCCAAGTAACAATCCTGTGACCGTTGGATTTTATATGAATTTTAATAAGGTTTTATTGTGGGAATAATTAAAGCCTATTGTTTTATGGTGGTCATAAACAATGCTATAGGAGAAAGGTTTTATATCACTCTTGAGATATCCATAAAACTTTTATAAAACATGTTTTAAAACTGAACTTTTTGTTAACTTTGAAGATTTAAAAATAGTTTTATTATTGCTTTCAAATGCGTCATAAAACCAGTTTGAATTACTGCTTCAAAACTACTCAACGTGACTGGATCTATTCGCCATGTTGAATTTGGAAAGCAGTGTTGCTGTATAACTTATAGGGGAATGGTTCGCCAATTCATCTCATAGCTCCTATTTCCATCCCATCAAAAACAAAGCAATGGAAAGGAATTTGGTTTGTTTATTATTTTTGTGATTTTTTTCACCAGTGAGCACGCATGTTGACAAAAAAAAGGGACGAATTTGGTGCTGTATTTCTTTGTTTAGCGATGAGATGGATATATGTACAGTGAGATGGAGATCGGAACATTTCCCCTACGTGAATCATGCAATAAGACGCATAATGATGTTAGCATTCATATCGACATAATGTGAGTGCCATGTGTTTCTGATAAATTTAAGATGCTTCTCATTTCCCAAATTTAAAAACATAGCTTAAAAGGGACAGGTAAAAAATCCCCTGATCATAAGAATCTCCGGTTTGTCAAAAACAATTCGATTTCTGTCAATAGTAATTATGTTCTTTGAGAAGGGTTATTTGAAAATTATTGAACTGTAACTTTTATGTTAGTTTTGATTTTGATTTGGGAAATGAGACACATAAATATGAAATGCTGTTAAATATATGCACTTAATTGGATTGCGGCTTTTCATGAAAAGCCGATGTAATGAAGAATCATTATATTTCACAATGATTTCGAGTTTCCGGTTTTTAAAAAAGTGAAGGAGGAAATAATGTTCACATTTTCCTCATGCACATGTACTCCTGGTTAAATAATTTGGCCCTGTATACACATATTTGATTCTTACGAATTACACCAAAAATACGAATGTGTAATATTCCATATATTCGTAGGTTCACTAATTTCAGGAAATTACTAGCATTCGTAGATTTCTTATACGGATCCGCAAATCCGCCGAGAGCTTTAATTTCCACAGATTTGGCATCTTTGCCCGCAGGATGAAAAAGTGCTTCCCGCCTCTGCCACTAGGTTGCATGTTATCGAACCTAAGGCCATCTGTTGTAGGGAAGAGTAATCATGACAAAGTTTTATAACAAGTTTAAAACGGTCATGAAGTAACCAAGGAGAATTATTAAGGTTATCACAAAAGCCATTGAGCTATTTATCGCCAGATTTTTTGTTTTCATAAAAAGAAATGTCGCCATGTTGAAATAATGATTAACGTCATAGCCATGGTTAAAAAATACTTCAATTACAATCAAAAAGACTATTCATTAGAGGAATAGAATTATTTTTGGTTTTTTGATAGAACCACGGTTACTTTATTACAAACTATTTAAAATTGAAATATTTTGAGTAGTTTGGAAAATTATTTAATTTCCTGTTTTCATGTGATTATTTGATAATTTCGAGGCGCGTTGATTTTGAGCTTCTACAAACTCAATATTCACAATAAATTTGGATGCGCATGTCATTCTGTTGTATGAACTTCTTAAATAATGCTTCATTTTCATCATCAACCATAATTAGAATCAAAAGCATTATTTTTTACACATCGCCTTTACATAGGGAACATTGTTATCTAGTGAAAATGAAAACAAAGGCAATGGAATGACAATAAATATAATCCATAATATAAAATTTAAACAGTTTTATTGTTACTCTTATGATGGTCACGACAACCTCTTATAGAGTACCAACAAATTAAATACAATGTTTTATTGTTGTTTTATTGCTACTCTTAATACGGTTTTAAAAACTTCTTCTAGATTGGTCCATTAGGCCGGAAGGCTATCTTAATGATGTTATGACGAGGTTTTGGTGGAGTTATTAGTTTTATTAGCAACTGGTAATGAAAACCTCTTATAGAGCATGATAAATCTTAAAATGTTACTTGGGAGCTGTTTCAGATAAAGAAAGTGTCGATATTGATTTTATATCTTGTCCATTGTTGTGAGAAGCGCAGAAGAGATTTGTTTTCGGATATTATCTCCAATTTCTGGATAATGTTCAAAATATATGCATGCTAAAATTGAATTTCTCCACATATCGGTTGTCTATCCTGACCTTTGTACTCTTTGAAACAAAGTGTTCTAATTTTCTGATCATATGGTATTTGTTTACATTTGAGAATGACAGAACGATGTTCCCGACGCTCGTTATAACAGTTTTGGCTCACCGAAAGGGGGTCAACTTTTTGATGGGGATTTTCTTCTAAGATCCACTTATGTTATGTGCCATCCGCCTAGATGTATTTTAACCAACACGTTATAACTTATAACTGAACAAGCCAGAAACATGTCCACACTGCTGGCCAGTATTTGGAACCCAAATGTCGAGGTGATCATTTTTTTCAATTCGTCGATTTCGTCCAAAAACTCAATCATAATTCGAATATTCTGCACAGTAACTTCCTGTTGTAAATGTCTCAATCGGCACGACAATATTTCGATAAACAGCTGACCGAGAGTCAATCGAACGCACAAATTGTATTCCAACAGAATACGTCCCGCAATCGTACCGGCGGTCGCCCCGGGGTAAATCTTGTGCAGTACAATGCAATGACAAACCAAATAAATCGCAATGATCGACGTAACTACCAGTTGAAGCTTGATCCACCTGTAACTGTTGGCTGGGACAGATCGTAAGAAATTCTTTTGAAACTTCCCATCCAATTGTATAACACGTCGACCAATCTCGAGAAGTTTGTTTCGCTTGGATATGAACACTGCTAGCGTGGGATATTGAACGACCGTAATTAATGCGTACATGATGGACAGCGAAATAGAAGACACGTTCCGGAGATAACTCCTGATATGGATCGATCCCGCTTGTTCCACACTGAGGATAAAAGTCACCAAAGACAGACTGATTGGTATTAGGAGATTTCTAATTAGTCCCGATGAGATCACGGTTAGGCGGAAATCCTTCCGAATGATCAGCAGATTTGACGCTAGCATACGATTGAAAATATTGATCAGAGTTACGGCGTCCATTTAACTTATTTTGTTTGATGAACAGATACAGACTGAACATGTGAAGTATGTTATTGCAACGAGTGGATTACGTGACATTATGAATTATAGAGTGAATTAAAAATTCTGATCAATGCTGAGCGATGCAGCGAATTATCGTGATGAGAAAGTACATTACACTAAAGTCGGATTTTAAGCAGGTGTTTTATTGCTATTCAAATATTCAAACTAAGTCCGGAGCGGTCTGTGGATTACATAAAACATGTTTACATGTTTTACACATACATTTACTTTACACAGCTGCACGAATTTTAATGTAAAGTTTTTTTTTTAATTTCCCCGGAGAATTGTTTTGGTTTTCTCCGGAAAAATCTACTAAATTTCGAAGAAAAACTTATTTGAATTTCTCAGTGGCGTTTTTATTTTTAAATATTCTGATGTGCCTTGAGACAATTCGGAAGCACTACGTAGGTAGGAGGCAGAGCTGTTGCATACCGCGGAGTTGGCTTTGGGACCACAATTATCCATCTCAGACAGCCTTCCAGCCCAGTGTAGCATCTTCTTTGCGAAGGTGGCGCGATATACAGTGTCGACCCGATTTTGTCTACTCCCGATTGACTGATTGTCTACCCTCGATTTTATCACGTTTTCGACCCAATTTTGTCACCCCAATTTTTGTTTTTTAAATTTTAGTCGTTTTTTTTTTATTTTTGTAAATAATACCACGTCGCCAACCACGCAGTCTACGGAGGGTCCGCAAGTCATCTTCCACCTGATCGATCCACCTTGCCCGCTGCGCACCTCGACTTCTTGTGCCCGTCGGATCGTTGTCGAGAACCATTTTCACCGGGTTACTATCCGACATTTCGGCTACGTGCCCGGCCCACCACAGTCGTCCGATTTTCGCGGTGTGGACGATGGATGGTTCTCCCAACAGCTGATGCAACTCGTGGTTCATTCGCCTCCTCCACGTACCGTCCGCCATCTGCACCCCGCCATAGATGGTACGCAGCACTTTCCTTTCGAAAACTCCAAGTGCGCGTTGGTCCTCCACGAGCATCGTCCAGGTCTCGTGTCCGTAGAGGACTACCGGTCTAATGAGCGTTTTGTAGATTGTCAGTTTGGTACGACGGCGAACTCTATTCGATCGGAGCGTCATGCGGAGTCCAAAGTACGTACGATTTCCAGCCACTATGCGTCTCCGAATTTCTCTGCTGGTGTCATTTTCGGCAGTCACCAGTGAGCCCAAGTACACAAATTCTTCTACCACATCGATTTCGTCACCACCGATGCAAACTCGCGGTGGGTGGCTCACATTGTCGTCTCTTGAACCTCTTCCTATAATGTACTTTGTCTTCGACGTGTTGATGACTAGTCCGATCCGCTTAGCTTCCCTCTTCAGTCTGATGTAGGCTTCCTCCATCTTCTCAAAGTTACGTGCCATAATATCTATGTCGTCGGCGAAGCCAAATAGCTGGACGGACTTATTGAAAATTGTACCACTCGTGTTGATCCCTGCTCTTCGTATTACTCCTTCCAAAGCGATGTTGAATAGCAGACACGAAAGACCATCACCTTGCCGTAACCCTCTGCGCGTTTCGAAGGGACTCGAGAATGACCCTGAAACTCGAACTACGCACATCACCCGATCCATCGTCGCCTTGATCAACCGTATCAGTTTATCCGGAAATCCGTGTTCGTGCATTAGCTGCCATAGCTGGTTCCGATCGATTGTATCATATGCGGCTTTGAAGTCGATGAATAGATTATGTGTGGGCACGTTGTATTCGCGGCATTTCTGCAGTACTTGGCGAATGGCGAACACCTTCTACCGTGGTCCGTGGTGGAGGGTTCGCCCATAAAACCCGCCTGGTACTGCCCCACGAACTCCTTTGCAGTTGGTGCTAGTCGACGGCATAAAATTTGGGAGAGTACCTTGTAGGCGGCGTCCAGCAATGTGATTGCGCGGTAGTTGCTACAATCTAGCTTATCGCCCTTTTTGTAGATGGGACACACGACACCTTCCATCCACTCCTGCGGCAAAACTTCCTCCTCCCAAATCTTGGTAATGACCCAGTGCAGCGCTCTAGCCAGTGCCTCACCACCGTGTTTAAATAGCTCTCCTGGTAGTTGGTCAACCCCAGGGGCTTTGTTGTTCTTCAGCCGGCCAATCTCCTCCTGGATTTCCTGGAGATCCGGAGCCGGTAAAATTATCACCATACCGCCATCTTCGTCTGCCACATCGCCATTCAGGTGTTCTTCGTAGTGCTGCCGCCACCTTTGGATCGCCTCACGCTCGTTCGTGAGAAGGTTCCCGTTTATCTCCTTGCATATATCACGCTGTGGCACGTGGCCCTTACATGAACGATTTAACTTCTCATAGAACTTTTGTGTGTTATTAGCGCGATACAGTTGCTCCGTCTCTTCACGGTCTCGATCTTCCTGCTGGCGCTTTTTCCTCCGGAAAATCGAGTTTTGTCTGTTCCGCGCCTGTTTATATCGTGCCTCGTTCCCCTCGTGCGGTGTTGCAGCAAACTCGCCCATGCTGCATTATTCTCTTCCACTAACTGCTCACATTCGCCGTCATACCAGTCGTTTCTCTGATCCGGGGGCACCGTGCCAAGTGCAGCGGTTGCGGTGCTACCAATGCACTATGGTCCAGGATACAGATTTACGCGGAAAGATGAATTTTACGCCGAAACTATATTTTTTAGAAAAAACTGTTGTTCTACAAAATTGTTCGAAATAGTAAGGCCATCATTATGGTTCTACCAAAAAATAGGGTGGCCCATTTTTTTTTATTTCTTGGAATACTGACATTTTATGATCTACAAAGTTGTAGCGTAGCTTATGCCAATCAATTTTTCCTAAAAACCCTTTTCCTGTAGCTTTTAAGTTGGCTGATTTAGAGCAATTTTACCTAATTGGATTAGGGTGTACCTCAAAAAAAAAAAACAGTATTTTTAATCTAATTTTTTTGTTTTAGATTTCTCGTGTCTTCAGGTGACTTTTAGAGCTCAAAAAAATGCAACTTTTGGTGGGTAAATATGCACAATATCTTTTTCCGATCAAAAGTTATAATCGTTTTTCTGTCAAAATTACATTTTTTTCATAAGTTGATATCTCCGGTTAGGGCAGACCAAAATAATATGTTCACACGGCATTTGAAAGATAAATTAATATTCTTTATTATGTCAAAAAATTGGGGGTATGTTATTTTTTTATCTCAAGTTTTACCAATTTTACTAAAGATATATTTTGTCAAGTAAATTGTTATAACTCGATAACGGATGAAGATACAGACGATGTTCTTATAGCAAAACACGCGTTTTGAAAAGCTCCAAAAGTCTTCAGATTCGCGAAAAATGAAAAATAAAAAATCTACAGCTTTAACACTTTTCATAAGTTTTATCATTATCGACCTATTGCAAGTTTTACCAGAAAAGATGCATTTACGGTCTAAACTATACTTTTAAGAAAAATAATTTGTTCTACAAAGTTGTTCTGGATACTTGGGCCCTTATTATAGAGTTATCGAAAAATACGGTGAGCCATTTTATAAAAATGTGATTTTTTTATTTTGCGGAATATTGACGTAAAATGTTCTACAAAGTTGTAGCGCAGCTTTTTCCAATCAACTTTGCTATATAGACTTTTTATGTAGCTCTTAATCTCACTTGTTTAGAGTAATTTTACTTACCAGGATTAGGGTCTACCTCAAAAAACAAGATTTATGATCTGCTCATTTCATTTTTTATTTTTCACGGATGTCACCTTCTGAAGACTTTTGGGGCTTTTCAAAACGCGTGTTTTGCTTTAAGAATATCGTCTGTATCTTCTTCCGTTGTCGAGTTATATCAATTTATTTGAAAAAACATGATTTTAGTAAAATTGGTGAAACTTGAGATAAAAAAATAACATATCCCCAATTTTTTGACATAATGAAGTATATTAATTTCTCTTTTAGATGCCGTGTGAACATATTTTTCTGGTCTGCCCTAACCGGAGATATCAACTTATGAAAAAAATGTAATTTTGACAGAAAAATGATTATAACTTTTGATCAGAAAAAGATATTGTGCATATTCACCCATCAAAAGTTGCATTTTTTTGAGCTCTAAAAGTCACCTGAAGACGACTTTTTCGAGAAATCTGAAACCAAAAAATTAGATCAAAAATACTGTTTCTTGAGGTACACCCTAATCCAATTAGGTAAAATTGCTCTAAATCATCCAACGCAGAGCTACAGAAAAAGTGTTTTTAGCTAAATTGATTGGAATAAGCTGCGCTACAACTTTCTAGAACGTAAAATGTCAATATTCTGAGAAATAAAAAAATATTTTCTAATTTTTTTATATGATGGGTTACCCTATTTTTTGGTAGAACCATAATGATGGTCTTACTATTTCGAACAATTTTGTAGAACAACATTTTTTTCTAAAAAATATATTTTTGGCGTAAAATTCATCTTTCCGCGTAAATCTGTATCCTGGACCATAGTGCAATGGCGGATCGAATATCTCTCCAGCCATCTTCAAGAGATGCTGCGCCTAGTTGCTCTCCCGTTGGGAGTGCCACTTCGAGCTGCTGCGCGTATTCTTGGGCTAGTCTACCGTCTTGTAGCCGCCCAATGTTAAGCCGCGGCGTCCGACTTCGACGCGTGTTGTACACCGTCGAGAGTTTTGAGCGCAGTCATACTGCAACGAGGTAGTGGTCGGATTCAATATTCGCACCTATAGTGGTGCAACTGTACCAATAGTGGCGAGTCTCATAAGAAACAAATGGATAGCACCACTATAGGAACCAAAATTAATTTTTACCGCCACTAAAGGAGCTGATGATAAATGATGATAAATGACATCTATCTCATTTTTGTTAGCAAATTTATTAGTTTATCTATTGACTAAGATAATAAAGCAGTAAATTTCCCATAATTATCAATTTTAAAAAAATATTTTCTTTTGTAGATCTACTAATACCTCCACTATTGGTACCGTTACCCTAAATTAAATTAAATTGAAAATATTTTTTTTTACAATTTTGTCACCAATTCACCAAGGGGGTGATAAAATCTGGATATTACTGTATTGCAATTACATATCCTTCACTGCAGCCGATCCTCGTCCTTACAGAATCTGCCAGCGTGATTGCACCGTCGTTGTGTAGGAGTGATAGCTATTAAGAAGAAGTTTTTCGCAAATTTAGTATCAATTTGTCTATTTCGGAAACATGTGCTGTGCATGTGCACAGCCAAGTTAATTACAAATTTCTCGCAAAGGATTCATTATTACTGAGCTGTCATACCCCACAGTAGCGTTTTATCACGCGTCCCCCTCATATAATAATTATGATTTGGTATGATAATTTTGGTGATTGCAAAACTTTTTACCATGAACCAAAAATGAACAGAGTTTGTAATCTCATGCCAGCAAAAAGTAGCTATTTACCTCTGTGCGTCGAGCAATTTTACACCCGCTATCAAAACGGGTTCACAAATACGTTATCAGAGTTGCATCATTGATGCGCTGTTGTTAACACTGACCTAGATCTCCCCTTTTTCACACGTGCCGAACCTCGGAACATGATGTCGCCCATTATTGACGCCACGCGCCGGTATGTAATCAAATTTAATTAATTGAACCTTTTATCATCAAGCTCTCGTTATTCGGTATGCTCCCACTCGATGGCGCTTCCTTCGGGTTAATGGCGATATGATGGCTTGATCCATCAGCCGTAGTGACAGTGTTCCGATGGGTAGATTTTCCATCAATTATTCAGTCAGAACGTCACGGTAATTCTAAGCGGAAGGATGTTCCTAATCGCTGGTCTCATGGTTCTGCAGTTAGCGTCAGTCCACTGTGCGCCCATTGGAGATAAGGAAGAACCTTTTGATTTCGAATTTTCTCAGCTGGGCGAAGAAATGTATCTCGCTGAGATGAGGAATCAAACCGAAAAAATACTGGAAGTGTGGGGCGATGAGGATATTGATGTTAATCCGGAAGAAATAGGACCGTTAGTTCAAGGTGATTTGTATCAACCTGTACTTGAGAAAAATGCTGTGAAATTCAAAAGTAGAAAGTGGAAAAATGCAGTAGTGCCGTACAAAATAAGTGACAATTTCGGTAAGAGACGTTAAACAAAAGTCATTTTTGAGCAATAATTTTATTTGGTTATTATTATTTTTAAAGGTTCCAGTGAAAAACAACGAATCCTGTCGGCTTTTAAACTGTTTCGACAGAAAACCTGCATTCGATTCGTTGCAAGATCCAGCCAAAAGGATTTCATTTCAATCGAGAAATCATCCACCGGTTGCTGGTCGACGGTTGGCCGTGCAGGAGGTCGACAGGTAGTCAACTTACAGAGTTCCTGTTTCCGGACAATCGGAACGGTGCTACATGAATTGATGCATGTGCTGGGATTTCTTCACGAGCATACGCGCCACGATAGGGACCAATTTGTGGATATCAACTATCTGAATGTTCGATTTGATGCAATTGGGAATTTTTGGAGAGATTCTAAGGGACGAACCAGCACATTCGGAACTAAATATGACTTGGGCAGTGTGATGCACTATTCGAAAAAGGCATTCAGCTGGAATGGATTTCAAACAATTGAACCCAAGGTAACTTGGTACACCGTATGCTTATTCATAATCATCAACGATTTTTGGCTTTTAGGTGAAGTTTTCTGGAAAAATAGGTCAGCGAAATGGATTTTCTAGCAGTGATATAAAACGAATCAAAACAATGTATTGTAATGGATGAATTACATGGGAAATAAGTTTGTAGCAGATTTCAAACAAAATACTGTAATCCAGGGTCAAACGGGTCAGTGGGTGACAAAAACCGTGAGAGTCCAGACCAGAGAGTCTGTTTCATATGAAAATTGAAAATGATATATATAATACATGTATTAATGAAAAACACTTTAGTGAACATCAGCACGATTTAATAATATCGCAAAAAGCACGATATTAAAAAAACTAAAAAAAATCAATCAACTCAAGTTAGATACATTAAAGAGTATGTCAGAGTATTATCTGACTTGTTTTTTTCAACTTAAATATAAGCTAAACTGTATCTAACTAAAATTAATTTTGTAAATAATTTAATAATTATGCCAGTTTTAGAAATTTATTCTTTAAATATAGAAATATTATACATTCTTGCATGGATATTTTCTTCTTAATAGTTTTCTGTTTATTTATGTAAGAAATAGGGGTCAAGAAATATGTTCAGAAAATTATCCATCCCTCAAATGATAAATTATAGCATCTGGAACATTTCCGGAAGGTGGCTGGGTTTGATTCCGGTCTAGGAAATTTTCGGGTCGGAAGTTTTCTCGACTTCTCTGGGGAAAAAATATCATCGTGTAAGCCTCATGATATACAAACGCAAGAATAGTAACTTGGCTTGAAACCGTGCAAGTAATAACTGTGGAAGTTGGCAGGCGCCAATATCCCAAGTGGGTATAAGGTAACACAATAAGGTAAAGAAAGAGCAAACATAAAGCTAATTTATCCCATCTTGACATTGACCGCATATGAGTCCCATTATTGTGGAAATGGGGAATCATATGCGATAATTTTCCAGGGTTAGGGACAAAAGGTAAAAGGACGAAGAGACAAAAGGTCGAGAGACAAAAGATAGAAAAAGAAAAGGTCAAAGGGACAAATGGGCGAAAATGAACAAAAGGTCGAAAAGGAACAAAAGGTCGTAAGGGAACAAAAAGGTTGAAAAGAACTTCCTTTATTTTCTTCTCTTCCTTCTTGTTTCTATCTTACTTCTTCCCCTTTCTTTTTCCTTCTTCTTTCTTCCATCTACTTTCTTGTTCTTCTTCATTCTCCCTTCTACTCGCTTCCTTGTTGCTCCTTCTTTCTTCCTTATTTCTACTTCTTTTTTTCTGTATCCCTTTTTCCTTCTTCTTTCTGTTTTCTTCCTTCTTGTTTTTCTTTCATATTCTTTATTCCTTTTTTCGTCTTCCTTCTTCTCCCTTCCTTTCTATCTCCCTCCTGGTATCTTCCTTCTTCCTTTTCACTTCTCTCTTCTTCCTTGCTCATTTTTTTGACGTTGGACTTACGTCTTTCTTTACTATACTGGGTGTCATTTAGATTTTTGGAAATCTAGAGCGTTACGCTGGAAGGGAAGATTTTGAACGTTACTAACGCCTTTATCTTTCGATGGATTTTGAAGATTTATATATCAATCGATTCGGACAATCTCCAGCAATTTGCCTATTTCACTGAAACTTAAGATTATTAACGATAAACTATTGAAAATTTCAATTCTTGTCAAAGCCAACAAAAATTTCATATGTAACCAATCCCGTGCATTCCTAACACGGACATCAGAATGCGATATGTCACAGGCCTTCGGGTCCGTCGGAAGATTTTCTTTGTGTATAAAAGAAGCAGTGCCTGCCGCGTGCGAGTCATTACAATTTGTGACAGCAGCGCGTACTGACGTGCTTTTAGCTCGCGCATTTTTCGTTTCGTTCGTTCGTTCGCTGTGTTTACCTACACAGCGACAGCATGCAGTCACCAGCGGTAGAACTGCCGGTGGGTCTGCGAATATGCATGAAAGAAGTGGGCGAATTTTTTTTGTCATTCTGTGCTTGATGATGGTCGCGTGCAATGGTGTCGGTTGCGATGGATGCAATCGCCCATCGCATCGCTCGGAGTTCGGTGGTGGATGAAGAAGAATAAAATTAGAGAGATTTGGTCTGCTCATTCAGGTGATTGGTTTCATAATAAGATATTTTATGAGACGTTTCGTGGTGGTCCGGTTATTTACATTTGATGTTTTGTTTTGGAATGATTCTGCGTGAACATTTCGTTAGGTCCGAACACAAAAACATGTTTGAAACGTTTTACTTTTCATTCGTGTTTTCTTCAGCGTTTCATGCTTAGAATGCAATGGTATGAATAATCTAACGACACGTTTTAAGAATCGTCTGAAAAACTTTGTTTGAAAGCCATGGTAGCTGGAAAGTAAAATAGGGAGAATTGATGATGGGACTCATCGGAATTTTATACCCGAAATTACCAAACAAACGGCCTCTCACTAATTGTCAAAGTAGATAAACACGAGAAAAACAGCTGTTTCAATCTGTCTCATAAAATGCCTTATTCAAATGATCCCGGGATGAGTACGAGTCATGTCATATGACTGACCATATGTTAAGTTGTGCTTGGTACTAAACGACATGTACATTAGGGGCCATCCAGAAACCACGTGGTCATATTTTTGAAGATTTTCAACCCCCCTCCCCCCATGTGGTCTATCGTGGTCATTTGGCAGACCCCCTCCCCCCCCCCCTCTTTGACCATGTGGTTTTTTTTTCAAGCACAAAAATTAAAAAAAAAAACCTATGTAACTAAAACATATGGTTAATCCGATCAATTTTGAAGATGGACAATTTCAACTGATTCAAAATCAAACTAAAACCCAGCATGGAAATTATAAATTTTCATTATTTCGAAGATTCTATTTTTCTCTAATAAATAATCTAGAGCTGGCTCATCTCTCAAAATTTCTAATTCTTCATTGAAATTTTATTTTGATATTGACTCGTGGAATCCAATGATGCCATACTAAACATATTTTCTCGTTCACTCTGATGTCTTTCGAATAATTTCCCAAGGAACTTCTATTCCATATCTCGAATATGCTTCAGTCAATGGTGGACTCATAGAAGAATGAATATATTATAGATCAATTATCATTTTGGAGTTCGGATCATTCGATTTATCCAATTAACCAAATTATGAATGATGTATGATATAATATCCCATTAGGTCCATTGGGTTGATATGGCAATTGTTATTTGTACAAGCTACTACAGACTTTTTAGTTAAAAAATTATGTTGAGCTTTTTAATGGAATGTCTTTACTTGTCATAAGACGAGTTTGTACCTTCCCATTTAATTCCACCACTTGATTGTACCTTGACAGATACGTATTTCGACCTCAACAGTAAGGTCGTCTTCAGTGTTTCGTACTTGACTCGACTTAGGTTATACAAAACTTTTAGGTTTTAAAAAACGTCCTGGAAGTCGTAATGTTTGAACTACTTAATCATTCAAGTCAGTGCTTCTAAGGCCCTACAAAAAAGGCATAGTCATTGTGCAGCTTGATGTTGACTCAAGATAATTTTGGGTACCTTGTCTCTTAGATCTCATGTTAATGGAAATTAGGATCATATGCTTATTTCATCGGATTGGGTACATACCGATGATGAGGACATTACAAATGTCATGATTGATCACCCGAGAAGTCGTGGGCTGAACTTGAGAGCAATCACTGGCTTAACGTTCAGGATGACCCATCTTATCTGAGTGTTCAGAATGATTCAAACATTTCAACTTCATTTGCATGCTCTTAGAATCGAAATCTTCCCAAAGTTTCGGATAACTGAGTCAGTCAAATTTGAGCTCCCATATTTTTTTCTGTAAAACCAATATCTAGATGAACAATTTTGCTCAAGAAAATGGTGGTCTAGCTCTCTTTTGTGATTTAATAGCCAATCTAAAACGCTGGGCATATATGACCCATCCGTCCTGAAAGGGTTGAGATTTGTTTTGGAATTCAATTTCAATCGTTATTATAACACTAATTATTACCCTAGAATGTTTTAGGAATTGGAGTGTTTTTTTCTGGAACACTGCCACTTTTTTTCATATCGCCGGACTCTTCTTAGTTCTAGTTATGAATTTAAAAAGCATTTTATTTAGAATTTCATGTTGATTTTTTAAATGCAAACTTCTCTATGTCATAACCTTTTTCATACGCACTACTAGAATTTTGTGCATTATTGATCGAAAAATTTAAAAAATGCACCTAAATGTTCTAATTAGGTGCATTATTAAATTTTTCGATTAATTAGCCTAATTATTTAATATCATAAGAACAAGGCTTCTTAATCCTAAATAATTGCCTGCATGTATTGCTTGGATGAATTTTAAATTCCAAGATCTTCCTAATTTTCAAGAATAATTATTCTGGAGTTGCAAGGGAAACCCTTCAGAATAATTAGAAGAAATTCTTCGGAGTCTCCACGGAAAAATCTTCAGTATTTCAACGATTTTTTTTCGAAATTCTGTGGAAAAGTTCCTAAAAAAGGTTCGGTAGAAATTTTGAAGAACTAGAAGAATCCTAAATGCATGAAAATTCCAATAAACATCAAATTCCGAAGAACTTCCGGCATAAATTAGAAAAAAAAATCCAGCTTACTTTTTTTACAGAATCTCTAAAGATTTTTTTTCAAAATCCTGGGCAACTTTAATGAATCTTCAAAGGAAATTCTTCTAAATTTCCAATGGAATTTTTTTTCGTTTTCAAAATAAATTCTTAGAAAACTTCAGCAGTTTTTTTAATTTCCAAAAGAAATTATTCGGAATATGCCAAAATGTTTCCGATGGAAATTCCTAAGATTTTCCAGTAGAAAATCGAGAAAAAGTTCATCTAAAACACCCATAATGAATTTCCGAGGATATTTCGATGTTTTACAAGTGGAAATAACGAAAAAATTGCACTTTTGTAGTACTTGTGAAGGTTGTACTTTAGAAGCAATTCCAATAGGAATTCTTTAGAAAATTAAATCAAAATTTTAAAGATTTTCTGATGTGAAAATTCCTTAAAATTTTTAAATCATTTCTTGTGCTTCTTTGCATGGTAAAGATTTAAAGCAATGTTTAGCTGAACCTACAAAGAAATCAAAATGACTTTCCGAAGAAGAATGAATTTCCCATGAAATTTTGGAAGAATTTATGGTGCAAATTAAAAAAACACGAACCTTGAGAATTCTAAAGATTTATTCTTTGAAAATCCAAAGTATTTTTTGAAGATAATCCATAGACTCTTCCGTGGAAATTCTAAATAATGCCTCGAATAAAAGAATACTTGGAAAATTTAAAAAAAATGTGATAGAATTCACAAAGAGCGTAAAAATTCTTATTTCAAAATTACAAATTTGAAAAAAAAATCCAAAAACAAAAAATCAACGTTAATATCAAAGTGTTTCATGTGGCATTAGCTATTTAATTTCTCATGAAAATTCAGAAGATTTTTTCTTGAAAAATTTAGAAGTCTTCTTCTTCTTCTATGGCTCCGTATTCCAACTGGAAGTTGGTCTGCTTTTCAACTTAGTTTATTCTATTAGCATTTCCTCAGTTATAAATTGAAAGTTTTAAATGCCAGCAATTGTACGATTATATATCTTGTGTAGCAAGTACGAAGGATACATTATACCTAGGGTGTCGACAATGTTTGACACCCGAAAACATCCTAGACAGGAACGAGAATCGAACTCGTCATCTCCGGATTGGCAATCCTATGCCTTTGCTCGTAAGGCTAACTGGAGACTAAACATTTTGAAGTGCACTCCTAAAATGCTCGAAAAACTTTTTTGGAAATGAAATAGAATTTCTGGTGAAGATTCGGAAGAACTTGTCGAAGAAATTCATTAGAATGTAAAAAATATGAAAATATGAACATTTTTTTCCACCAAAAATTATATGTATTTCCCACGAGACTGTTTTGAATTTTCAGACAGAATTCACATGGAATTTTTTTCGGCATTTACACTGGCGATATTTTGTTTTTTTTCATGACCAATTTGTAGCAAAATTTTCCAGAGAAAATTGTTCAAAAACATTCTGAATGCTAGCACTTTATCAGGATTGTATGAAGTAAGGTCAAAGTTTTTACAGGAAATTTTTTACTGGATTTTTCCTGAATATCCACAAGACATTCTTTTGAAGATTTTTCTTGAATTATTGTAAAAACATGAACAGTTTTCAAAATTGTAGCTGTAGTCCGCTGATGCAAAAGTGTCGGCGGCGTGATGCCAAAAACCATCTGCGGCGGAATTTTTAGAAAATATTTTTTCATTTTTCTTTCCCAATTTTTTTTGGTGAAAATTGAGACTGAAACGCAACCTGCTTTTTCGTTTATTTTTTTTTTTTATGGAAATAGGATCTAAAGCTAAGTTGGCCAAATAACTCAGATATGCATCGGCGTTGCGACCGACGCTGCGTTACCGGGTTTTCTCGATGCTTAATGCTAAATTCATTTTAACACTGAGTTGAAAAGACGCTACGTGGGCATCGGCCCTAAGATGCGCTTTGCGTTTAATGATTAAATCATTAAATTTTGATGATTTGTATTTTTTACACCGCTATTGTTATTTACCAAAAGTGTTAAAAAAAACCACGTGGTTCGAGAGCAACACCCCCCTCCCCCCATGTGGCTTATCGTGGTCATTTTCCGAACCCCCCCCCCCCCCCTATATGACCACGTGGTTTCTGGACGGCCCCTTCTTCTTCTTCTTCTTCTTATTGGCATTACATCCCCACACTGGGACAGAGCCGCCTCGCAGCTTAGTGTTCATTAAGCACTTTCACAGTTATTAACTGCGAGGTTTCTAAGCCAGGTTACCATTTTTGCATTCGTATATCATGAGGCTAGCACGATGATACTTTTATGCCCAGGGAAGTCGAGACAATTTCCAATCCGAAAATTGCCTAGACCGGCACCGGGAATCGAGCCCAGCCACCCTCAGCATGGTCTTGCTTTGTAGCCGCGCGTCTTACCGCACGGCTAAGGACGACCCCTTAAAACATGGTTATACTATAACAGTTCTGATTTCATATTAAAAAAATCAACTACACTGATGAAAATAAAAATTAGATTAAAATAATTACATTCATTTATTTGCAGAAGGTATTAGCAATTAAAGATGCACAATCAGCAATAGTGTTAATATCCATTTTAGATTAGAAAATTTTGCTGAATTACATGTAAATGTTTTAAAAAAATCCACAAAAAATAATTTCCAGAAGAATATTTAAATAAACTTTATCTTATACTTTGTTTTTCATTTTCTGAGAAATTGTATCATTAAACTTGACGTAGACATGGAGTTTGGAATCAAAACATTATATAATTTTTCGTTGATGTATTAGCAGTATCTCCTCTGTTATAGTAAGGTCACTGCTCCTTGAATTGTTTCTTATTGTTGTGATTTTTTTTCATCAGTAAGCACGCATGGTAGCAAAAAGAAGCAACGAAATTGGTACTGCATTTCTTTATTTTGAAAACGGGACAGTTCCCACAAAATGGCACATTTTGCCCAAGTCTGAAAATTTTATAAATAGAATTGTTTAACTTCAAATACTATCATCAATAAGAGATCTATAAATGCCCTACACTTGCTTGAGTAAATAAGGGCTTAATAGTTAAAAACAAAGCAATTCTTATTATGTATTTAATTATTAGTTTAATTCCAGAAGTTTTGAATACACAAATTGCTAATAATTCTACACAGCATGGAAGTTGTCTTTCCAATATCAATCCCTATAATCAAACTCTATAGATCCAAAAGTTAAAAGTTAAATGTAAATACGTTACGTTTATACAAGTCCTACGTTTACTCGCGGTTATGTTGAAAACATTACCCATTGCTCGTTTTTTCTTTTTTTGTCTTTTCTCCGTTCTTATTATTTCTATTTTTTCATTCCTTCTTCCGTATTCCTTCTTCTTTTTTCCTTTCCTCTTCCTTCTTTCTTCGATTTTCTTCCTTCTTTCTTTTTCGTTCTTTCTCTCTTCTTCCTTCTTCCAAGTAGCCATCGAGCAAGTAAGAATAGTGCGTGTTTTAGTCGTCGAGATGGTTACTATGTAATAAATAACCAATCAAGTAAGCCACTTTTTTATTGTTTACGTAACAGTTGTACTGAAAACGTACATTAAGGACTATTTTAAATTAATTCAAACTAATAGTGGAACAAGGCGGAGCAGAACAAAACACTGTGCATTCGCTAGCTTAAAACCGAACCTTTCAGATGGTGACTAGCCTGGCCCAGGAAACAAAAAGTTGATTAATTCCACGGGGCACCTCCCAGGATTGTGTCTTTGGGTGAGAAAATCAATCTCTGAAAATTTCAGCTCAATTGCTTGTTGCTGTAGAATACCAACTGCCGTTTTTGCAATTCTGAGGTCAATCGAGCAATCAGAACGAATTTCCAGATTGAATGAGTGATGGAGGTGTATTTTCCTATATATTTAGGATGAAATCCCCATACAAACTTCAAATCAAATGCGCCAGCTTATGCAACAAGCGATTGAGCTGAAATTTTCAGAGATTGATTTTCTCACCCAAAGACACAATCCTGAGGGGTGCCCCGTGGAATTCGACAACATTTTTTTCTTCTCATACTAAGCTGGGCCAGTCTAATGGTGACTGTTTAGCTTGCCACTTCTTGCCGCTTTTAATGGTGTGTTGATGTGGAAATTGACTATTTTTTCTAAAGATTCCTCAATAACTTTGACAGGTTTCAATAGATCAAAGTAGTCTTCTAGACAAACATGTTTTTTGTCATTATGAGCAACTTTCTAGAATAAACCATGCTGTTAAAATCTATTTCAAAAAAGTTATGCTCCAAGTAACATTCTCTATAACATTGCAGAGGACAATCATTAGTTTTGTACATCTGCGTAAATTTTATACTCCATCTCGCCCGTCAAGGTGGATAGATCATTGATATTTTCTTATCAAGGGGAAGCCTAAGAAATATACTTCAACTCTTCTGAAGACACCATGACTCTAAAATGTAGTTTTTAGGTCGAAAACTAAAAAACGCACGTTTTGGGGGCTTTTGAACTAGTGTGATTGGTACTTCGCATACCTGAAGGAATAAAATAGACCCCATCTCGCAGTCCTTAGCCTCTTACCCAGCAACTCCTAACCCTACCTCCCCGTGGTGCTGGCCGGGATACGAGTAACTTTAGGGAAGATCAGGTAACCAACCCCTGTGGGAACATGTTAGGAGCGGCTGATCATCGTCCAAGTGCCAGCGAGGGACTCTAAGTGAAACTGTGCACCATGATCCACCGGGAATAAGGAGGAATGGTCCTCCGAATGTTTAGCGGGTTTGGTGTCAGGACCTGCAAGCCATCCTTAAAAAAACATACGCAACGAACAATCAACAAGAGAGTACCGACCGGAACCATCGGCGATGACCGCTGCGACGAAAAGATGATGATAGGACGCATCCTGGAACGTGAGTACGACAGCTGCCCAACCCATAATGTTAAAATCATCATAGGAGATTTGAACGCTCAGGTTGGTCAAGAGGAGGAGTTTAGACCGACTATTAAGAAGTTCAGCGCCCACCGGCCTCCCAGAATATGGCCATTCGCAGCTCTGCCGCTAACCGCAAGTCAGACTTATCTGTATATGGCGCTCATATACAGATAAGTCTGACTTGTGGTTAGCGGCAGAGCTTCTACTTCCAACATACAGTCACTCTCAAAATTGAGCGTACAGTATGGATTAGTTGACTGCATTCGAAAATTTCTAAAGAAATTAAATGGTTGGCTCGGATGTTTTTAATGCTTTTCAATATTCATCCCTTCCTTCAATGCATGCGTACATAAAATTGTTAAAAAAAATTCTCTAAAGTTTATTTATATGAAAATCATCTCAAAATACGCCTATTCAATGTGACAAAATTGAGCGTACAGCGAATTTTTTTTCTATAAAATTTCTTATTATAAACACGATCGGATTAATGTATTTTAATATTGTTTTTTCATGATTATATTTATCTAATCTAATCTAATCTCATACTTGCGTAGCCAATACTTGAAAGCATCCTGGAAAATGACGGTTTCTGGTCATTTTTCTTTTCATATGGCCAGGCCAACTACGCAGTATGTACCGCAGAGATGACTCGTAGATATTGAGCGACTTCAGGAATACCTAATGTCACTTAATAGCTTGGAATCGAGGGGAAAGGACGAAAGCGTGGACTTCCCGTACCAAACGCGTCCAATAATATATGTACCTAATATATAATAAAAATCGTGTACGTGTTTATGTATGATGTTTATCTGTATGTGTGTATATGAGTGTGTATGTGTGTTTATATGTGTACACTGATAGACAAAAGTATTCGTCATTCGTTACTATGAAAACATGACGAACACTCACGTCCATCAGTGTATGTATGTATTTGTGTATATATGTGAATGTGTCTGTGTTTTTGTGTGGGTGCATGCGTGTTTAAATAAATTTACAGGTTTTCAAAACCTTACCTCTCCTCAATAATTCTGACGCTGAACATGTTTGAGCATTTACATAGGCTGGATCGCAATATTAGAAAGGGCATTGCCCTTGATAACAATCGATCAGCCCTAGCAAGCACGAACATGCGCACGTCTTCAGGATCTGCAGCACTTTTTTATACACTACACTTTTTTTTTCGACCGCGGTCACTGCACTGCACAATGGTCGGATTCGTCGAAATTCACGACATAAATCGATAACTCGAAAACTATTAGCGCTAGAGTTTTGACGTCTTCAGAAGAAATTATCTACAAGAAGAGATCTATTTTTGGGGTGAGTTACCATTAGGGTGGTCCTTTTGTGATAATTTTTTCCAAAAGTATTTTTTTATTCTTTTGAATTAGGGGTTCGTTCTATTCTACAAAGTGATAGAGAATTTAATTCTAAGCATTTTTGCTTATATAATGTATGTTTTATCTCATATAGGTGGTGTTTTATGATCAAATTACTTAATTTCCATAGGGTGGTCCCGAAAAAACAGTGTTTCCCTTATATTTTTTAAAATTCAAATTATATTCCATAAATATCTTAGCATCGCTTCAAGGCCTTTCAATTGCGCATCTTTTGGTTACTAAAGGAGGTGGCTAGCTCATTTCTTTAGAATGTTATGGAAGCTTTTCCATTAAAAAATATCATTTTTTTAATCCTTCTGCTGTCGTTAGTAGCAAATATTAGCAAAAAATTCAATCGTACTGCAAAACTATACAATCAAGCCTATCAAATCCATGGTACCGTATGCGTGATAATGTTTGCACCATAAGGCAAGGTAAACATTTAAAAAAAATCTCACAAATTTTGGTTTAATTTTTTTTTATTAATTCAAAGGGGAAATGTTTCTTATAGTCTTAATAATATTAATCATCAATTGAATTTCCATTTGCTGCAATTATGGCCTCCACACTCTTCCGGAACGCTTCCGTCTTAATTATATAGGATGGATCCATGTCTCTTCAGGTACGGGTCAATGTTTGCCTGAGGCTTGTTGTACTCGGATGGCGTTTAGAACAGGCCTTGGCCTTCATGACGCGCCATACAGAGTATTCTAGCGGATTAAGATCGGGACTGGATGGTGGCCATATTTCCTTCGCCCAGAACGGCAGATGTTCCTGCAACCACAACCACGCGGTTCGAGGTGTGGCAAGGAGCCCCGTCTTGTTGAAATACAACATTTGGCTTCGATCCGTACTGCTTTTTGATCCACGGAAGAACATACTTACTTAAAATCCCGATGTAGACCTCCGTGTTCACCTTGTCGCCTTCTGGAATGAACACCGGGTCCATTTTTTTGCCATCGGAAGCCACCAATCCAAACACTATAACGCTAGCAGGATGCTTTGTCAGATACACGTTTTTATACTCGTCGGCCACGTCTTTTACTGGAAGAGAGCTAATATACCGGTCGGTTCTAGAATTTGAAACGGGATCGACAGTAAACATGCTCTCGTCGGTGAACAGGATTACCGGATTTTTGCGCTTGAGGAAGTTTAAAATTTTCTGACATCGTTCGACTCGTAGCTCCCGGATACGGTTGGTAATCATGTGAGTTTTTTTTCGTGCCCTCGATTTCGCCCCGCAATCTTCCTTCACGATCTTCCGTACCGTAAAGTCGCTGATTCCGTGTTCCTTCGCCATTTTCCTCATTGAACGCACTGGATTCGTCCGAATCTTTCTTTTGATGGCTGCAATAACCCTCGGGACCCGAGCTGACCTCGGACGACCTTTGGACACCTTCGCGGACAGTTGTCCTTTCTTTTCTCGGTCTAAAACTCTTTTCACGGTCCACCGGGACACTCCTACGGCGATCGAAATGTCTTTTTGCGACATTTGCGCGTGGAACAAATCACGAATGCGCTGCCACTTCGTCATGGTGTAGCTGTCAAACTAAGTAAATCGTTTCCTTTTATGCACACACACTATTATATGAGCTACAGCTTACGTGCATGCAAAGAAAATCAAGATATTACATGCACAAGTCAAATGGGACGCTTATTTCGACGATGGTGCAAACATTATCACGCATACGGTATTTCGTTTGTCCATCTTTGTCCACTTTTGTTTGATGATCTAAACAAGAAAAAAACTTTGTCAGACCCTCGTTTTTCTCCTCGCAACTTTTTTATGGAAAACTTTTTTGTGTATGAAGCGTGACGTTTAGCTTGACCTTTTTCCTTATGGGCCAAACACAATGGATACGTTTGCGTGCGTTTTGACAGTTTTCCCAGTTCAATAAATCAGCCAGGAACGATTTCCCTACATCGGATTACGCTTTGCGGTTCGGATGCCAACCATTACACGCAACAATAAACATTTTTAACTGTTTGCTGCACATTTCCTATAGAATTGGAATCCGTGTTTGGCAAATAAGAAAACCGGAAGATAAAGTCTATTTCAAGCAGCGTAAATCGGAAGTTCAACAAGTCTTACTTCAGGAGTTTAAAGCTCATGTTGATATCCCCAAACAAGGTGGAGCTGGATCGTCAACGACAGGATCGTTGTGCCGTAGGCTTTTATCGGAACCTTTGAAATTATCGGTTGCGCTTGGCCTTGACGGAAAATTGGTAAAAAACTTGTCAGCCATACTGTTGATAATAAACAGTTTGGACATAGTAAATTTGCAAGATTTCGATGATCTGTGCAACGAGACGTACAATACTTATGTTGAATTGTACAATTGGTATCCTATGCCGGCTACACTTCATAAAATTCTAGTACACTCCACCAGCATCATGGCAACTCTACCGCTTTCAACTGGATTTATGGGTGAGCAGGGATCTGAAGCCAGAAATAAATTTTATCGGAACGATCGACAGTTTCACGCCCGAAAAACGTCAAGAATCGAAAATATGGCAGATGTATACTACCGGGCAATGGATTCGTCTGATCCAATTCTTGCAGCCCAAAAAGGAAAGAACAAACCTAGAAAACAATTAATCAACTGCCTGCAAGATCTAGGATTCAATTGGTCCGAAGGATATATTGAGTATGGAGACGAAGCTTACGATTGAACTCGTATAAATCGCTAAATAATATAAATGCATATTATGGTACTGAACACGCATTTTTTATACTATCAAAGAATCGACTATGAATCCTTTAACAGATTAACTACAATTGGTTTGAAAAATTTCATATATTTTTTACTATTTCGAATTTTGTAAAAAAAATCCATACAAAAAATTTCATGATCATCAAACAAAAGTGGACAAAGATGGACAAACGAAATACCATGGATTTGATAGGCTTGATTGTATAGTTTTGCAGTACGATTGAATTTTTTGCTAATATTTGCTACTAACGACAGCAGAAGGATTAAAAAAATGATATTTTTTCATGAAAAAGCTTCCATAACATTCTAAAGAAATGAGCTAGCCACCTCCTTTAGTAACCAAAAGATGCGCAATTGAAAGGCCTTGAAGCGATGCTAAGATATTTATGGAATATAATTTGAATTTTAAAAAATATAAGGGAAACACTGTTTTTTTCGGGACCACCCTATGGAAATTAAGTAATTTGATCATAAAACACCACCTATATGAGATAAAACATACATTATATAAGCAAAAATGCTTAGAATTAAATTCTCTATCACTTTGTAGAATAGTACGAACACCTAATTCAAAAGAATAAAAAAATATTTTTGGAAAAATTTATCACAA
Organism: Armigeres subalbatus; assembly: GCF_024139115.2. Taxonomy (NCBI): domain Eukaryota; kingdom Metazoa; phylum Arthropoda; class Insecta; order Diptera; family Culicidae; genus Armigeres; species Armigeres subalbatus. Next base: position 120,187,499 of record NC_085140.1, read on the forward strand.
AAGGACCACCCTAGTAGTAACTCACCCCAAAAATAGATCTCTTCTTGTAGATAATTTCTTCTGAAGACGTCAAAACTCTAGCGCTGATAGTTTTCGAGTTATCGATTTATGTCGTGAATTTCGACGAATCCGACCATTGTGCACTGGTTCTATTGTTCATGTTTTTTCATGATTATATTTATAATAATAAACATCCGCCACTTATGTAAACATTCAATGTTTTGAAATTGAACCATGTTTTAATCAAAATGGCGAACAATTGAGAGGTAGGAACATTGCTATTTAACAATTCAATGCTGCTGGGCAAAATAAATGCTTTATTTTGTATGTTTCACCGGCATCGTATCTTATATAATCGAAATCGAGCGAGACATACGATTAATTTGGGAAAATTCAGTCGGTAAATGATGAAAACAGAAACATACAGAGAAAACGACAAATGTTAGGAATGACATAATTCAAATTTAGTATGTCTTTAACTTAAATTTGTTTTAAAGCTCGATTATTGTCTCAGGTCTATCATTAAGAGTAATATTATTGAATCCAATCATTCACAGTCAAATTCTAAAAGTACAAGGTGCATGTTAAGGTACCGAACATAAAAACAGCTTTTCAATCCCGTAGAGCACTTCTAATTGAATATTGAAAAAATAGCTTAAAATCGTAATTTCATAATTAAATTTGGATTAAACTCCACGATCTATTACCATATGAGATACAATTGGATGATTTCCATGTGGCGAGTAAAAATAAACGTTTTTAAGAGTTCGGCAGCTTATTCAATGATATCTTGGTGAATAAATGGGGGGCAGCAGGGACTATGTCCAAGGGCTTGACGATCCCTCCCCAGGCCATCTGCGAGTTGTGGCGCCTGTCTAGGATGTGGTGGGGTTTGACAGTGGGCCCTGTTAAACCTCTATAAAAAGCTGCATGAATCCGCAAGTAGGCTCCGCCAAAGCGCCCGTGTGCCGCTTAAAGCGCACAAGCCCAAGTCCTGGTGTTAGGTGGGACGCTAAACAGCCCTGACACGACGGCCCTCCGACGAGACAGGAGGTTTGCGCAGGCCCAATAAGCCGCCTTTTAAAACAACCATTACGAACGACATAGAAGATAATACGACTCGATACAATCGGCAACGACCTAGGCGACGAATAAAGGATCACGATTGGAAGCTTGGAACATGGAACTGCAAGTCGCTAGGCTTCGCAGGTTGCGATAGGATAATCTACGATGAATTACATCCCCGCAACTTCGATGTCGTAGCGCTGCAGGGAATCTGCTGGACAGGACAGAAAGTGTGGAAAAGCGGGGATCGAGCGGCTACCTTCTACCAAAGCTGTGGCACCACCAACGAGCTGGGAACCGGCTTCATAGTGTTGGGAAAGATGCGCCAACGCGTGATTGGGTGGCAGCCAATCAACGCAAGGATGTGCAAGCTGAGGATAAAAGGTCGTTTCTTCAACTATAGCATCATCAACGTGCACTGCCCACACGAAGGGAGATCCGACGACGAGAAATAAGCGTTCTATGCGCAGCTGGAGCAGACATACGATGGATGCCCACTGCGGGACGTCAAAATCGTCATCGGTGACATGAACGCTCAGGTACGAAGGGAGGAAATGTATAGACCGGTCATCGGACCGGATAGTCTGCATACCGTATCGAACGACAACGGCCAACGATGCATAAACTTTGCAGCCTCCCGCGGAATGGTAGTCCGAAGCACTTTCTTCCCCCGCAAGAATATCCACAAGGCCACATGGAAATCACCTAATCAAGTAACGGAAAACCAAATCGACCACGTTCTAATCGACGGTAAATTCTTCTCCGACATCACGAACGTACGCACTTACCGCAGTGCGAATATTGAATCCGACCACTACCTCGTTGCAGTATGTCTGCGCTCAAAACTCTTGACGGTGTACAACACGCGTTGGAGTCGTCCGCCGCGGCTGACCGATCGTCCATTAGGATTACATTCCAAAAGTCTTCTGATACGTCAATAATGAAAAACCAATTTAAAAGGCGGATCCTAAACTTGCTGGGGTGCCCCCGGGGAACCTGTACAAGGGGACATTTCAGTTTTAGCGCCAAAACTGGTCATTCGACGGTTCGTTTTTCATGGTTTTTTATCAGGAAGTGAAGTATGAATATAAAATGGACCACTGATGGCTTTGACCGCTTCCGGGACCTACAGATTGTCCCCGGGGAACCTGTAGAAGGGGACAGCGCCAAAACTGGTTATTCGACGGTTCGTTTTTTATGGTTTTCTATCAGGAAGCGAGGTATGAATATAAAATGGACCACTGAAGGCTTTGACCGCTTCCGGGACCTACGGATTGTCTCTGGGGAACCTGTAGAAGGGGACATTTCAGTTTTAGCACCAAAGTTAATTATTCGACAGCTCGTAGCTCATGGTTTTCGAATAGGTATGCAAGGTATGAATATAAAATAGATCATTGACTACTTTGATTGCCTTTGGAACCAACATATTACCCAAGGGATACCTGCGGAAGGATGAATTTTTGTTTCTGCGCCAGAGCTAGTCATTCGACGTTTCTTTTTAATAGTTTTCTATCAGGAAGCGAGGTATGAATATGCTTCTTCCGGGACCAACTGATTGCTCTAGGGGAACCCGTAGAAGGGGACCTTTATGTTTTAGCGCCAAATAAAGTATGACTGGTTTTACTGCTAAAACTGAAATATTCTTTTATACAGGTTTCTCTGGGTCAATCCATAAGTCACGGAAGCGGTCAGAATCGTAAATGGTCCATTTTATATTCATACCTCACTTTCTGATAGAAAAGCATGAAAAACGAACTGTCGAGCGACCAGTTTTGGCACTAAAACTTAAATGTCCCCTTCTACAGGTATCCCTGAGGGACAATCCGTATGTCCCGGAAGCGGTCAGGGTCGTCAATGTTCAATTTATATATTCATAGCTCGCTTCCCGATCGAAAACCATGAGGAAGGAGCCGTTGAATGACTAGCTTTGGTGATAAAACTGAAATTTCCCCTTCTACAAGATCCCCAGAGACAATCTGTAAACGCCTGAAGCGGTCAAAATCGCCAATGGTCCACTTTATATTCATACCTCGCTTCCTGATAGAAAACCATGAAAAACGAACGAATGACCAGTTTTGGCACTAAAACTGAAATGTCCCCTTCTACAGGTTCCCCCGGGGCACCCTAGCGACTTCAGGATCAATCTTTTTAATTGTTTTTTCATTATTGACGTATCAGAAGATCTTTATGATGTAATCATAATGGAAGATCGGTCAAAAAGCTTGATTCAAATGAATTTGTGGCCTGGTCCCTTTTATAACTCCCGATCGGCACCGATTCTAAACAAACGGCCATATCTCACTTAATTCTGGTCCGATTTCGAATGTCAACATATGGTTCCAATCTGAAAGAGCCCTACTTTATTTGTAGTTATTAATATTATTCTGTTTTTAACCACACCTTATCCTAATACCCACCACAAATTCACGGTTCTGAACCTACTTTCGAAAAACCCGGAGCATCTCCGGTATCCGATGGCCATGGTCGGTATCATGGATATACACCCAGGTTTTTTTTTACACGGTTTGGTTTTAGTCGTTTAAGACCTTCAGCGTCAATGAAACAATGAGTTGGCCCAACCAAAAAATTCACAAAAAATCAAAGAAAATTCAGGGGGTATTTAAAAAGTTGTGAAAGTTCGGGTTTACCGAGAAATTGATGAATTCCAACCGTGTAAAAAAAAACCTGGGTGTATGATGAAACTACATTAGATTTCTAGTTCAGGCATCCCTGAATTGTCAAAATCGGATAATAATTGACATAGTTACAACACATCTAATTATGCTCAAAATTTGCCTATCCCAGTTATTTTGGATATCTCCTGTAGATCGGCGATGGAAAGTTAAACGCGTAGGACGTAGCTTTGAAATGCATAGCGAGTTGAAATACACAAACATTTTACCGAAATAGGTTTGCTCGTTAGATACATTCAGCTTGTGACTGTATCTTATAATAACAGATATCCACATCATGAATATCTGAAATATTCTTCAATTCAATTATTATTATCAATTAAGAGTGAATTCTACAAACCCTGCCAAAGTGTATAATAACTGTTGTGTAATTTCGAATAAGAATTCCAATAGGGTAACTGTATCAGTTTTGGTCATGTTCCTAATTTGGCCAGTTTTTCTCATAACTCCAAAAGTACCGTCGTGCGGGGCTTCTTTTGGCAAATCGGGGGCTACTTTTGGACATTTTAAAACAAGAATTACAACGTTAACTATTCTCAAATTGCCATTATCACCATTCGGGGCCCTTCTTAGCCGTGCGGAAAGACGCGCGGCTACAAAGCAAGACCATGCTGAGGGTGGCTGGGCTCGATACCCGGTGCCGGTCTAGGCAATTTTCGGATCGGAAAATGTCTCGACTTCCCTGGGCATAAAAGTACTTATCATTGTGTTAGCCTTACGATATACGAATGCAAAAATGGTAACTTGGCTTAGAAACCTCGCAGTTAATAACTGTGGAAGTGGTTATTGAACATTAAGCTGCGAGGCGGCTCTGTCCCAGTGAGGGGATGTAAAGCCAATAAGAAGAAGAAGACTATTCGGGTATCTTGTTGATAGTTGGATTGCAACTTTTTGTTTCAAATTTGGTATTTTTTCTTCTAGTTTTTTTTTTAGAAAATCAAAAATCCAAAGTTGCCCCCGAAGTCAAAATAAGCCCCGCACGACGGTAAAGCAATTTTCGAGGGTTTTATTATTTTTCAGGGTTGGCCAAATTAGGCACTAAGGTGGCCAAAACCGGTACACTTCCCGTAATCTAAGTTTACCTAATGATGTCAGTATGTTTCCACACTCATTGAACCGTTCGCTATAGATCACCACTCGGCACAGATGTTGTTTTAGTTACTGAATGTTCCCTTTCGGAGTTGATAGAAAGCGAAAATCGATTACTAATATTGCTTTTGCACCTCTGATCCATGTGTCGAATGCGAAAGGTCGTCTCAATAAAAATAAGATCTATGATGAATAATTTCCGATTTGAATGCTCAATCTCTCCAATTAGGCATCCAAGCGGGAGACCTAGTTAGTTTGAAAAGTATTATGAACGCGATAAACTTTTTCTATTTTTTTGGCATCATTCCTTATTGTTTCGATTCGATTAGCCAATTGTACACAACCAAATATGTGATGCGAAGTATTGTTCAAACGCTATCCCACATCGTATTCCCCAGCATAGCTTTGTTCATTTTGGGAATATTAGTTCGTGAAGCCTTATTCTCCGATTATCGACTCTGGCGCGTGGCTTATATTTTCAGATTGGCAATTTCGTTAATTACATTGTATATCAACATTTCTGACAACTACTACGAAGCGGATTTTAACATGCAGTTACTGAATGCTAATCCTGAAGGCTGTGCGACGGTCATTAATCGAAAAACATTTGGAAAAGTGGCCGGCTTAGCGGTCTTCTTCATGTACTTCGAAATCAGCCAATACACTTTTGTGGTTCTTTATAAACAGAAAGTAATCGAAATGTTCTTCTACGTAGTTTATTACTACTTGGAATTGATGTTGCTGTTCAACATGCTCTACATAAATAGTTTGTTCATAGCCATGCAGGAACACATCCGAGGCATCGCCAAAATGAGAAGACAAGAGCGTACAAAACAGTTCGACCTATACATTCGACAGAAAACCACACTTTCCAAAAAGATGTCCTTCCGGCTGGTGCAGTTGGCAGCGAACACGTACGCCGTCACATCTGCGTTGATATTCCGGTTTGTGGGCCAAATAAGGATACTTCCTCACAGTTCCATCCTGGAAGTGAACAGATTGGTTCTCAGCCTAACAGGAAGTGGAACCCAGCTTGTTGGACTGTTCTGGATTTGCTACGAAGCCCACCAGTGTACGGTGCAGGTAATTAACAATATGTATGATTATTTATTCGTCTGGATTGCATCCAATTACACAGCTCAACAAGATTTTGTCCCTAACACCAAATAATGTGTCCCTAGTAGATTTTGGTTCGCTGTCTTCAGATTTGCTCTAACACGTCGAGATTTTGAGATATACCTCAATTAAGCATTAGCATTAGCATGAGCATTGTAATTCGTAGGTGGTACAAGCCAACACTATTGTATGGGACTAGCATCACTTTCATTCGTCACCACAGATATTGATTTGGGACTAATCACTATCTCTTAGATGGAGGCAATGCACTCTCCAATAGTCGAGATCTATCCTGGCCACGTCCTTGCGAATGCTGAGGAAGGGAAAGGATGGTCAGTTGGACACCTACTTATGAAAGATGCAGAGAATTCTACGACCTCTCATAGGTGCCACGGGAGGTTTTGCGATTGTGTGGAAGGATATAACAGTAGAAATCGTTTCGGTAGAACGTGAAACACAGAAAGGACTAAGATAGCAAAACAAAGTAGGAAAGGGACGAGCCTGGAATTGAACCCACGACCTCCTGCTTATAAGGCAGAAGCGGTAGCCACTAGACCACCGAGCTCGTCTGATTTTGAGATATACCTCAATTAATGTCGTAAAATCAATTTTTTAACTAATTTTATTTCAATCGTCTAAGACGAGTTAAGTAACTCCATTTAATTCAACCAATTATTTCGATATCTTTGCAGATACGTATTTCGACCACAACTGTGTGGTCGAAATACGTATCTGCAAAGATATCGAAATAATTGGTGGAATTAAATGGAGTTACTTAACTCGTCTTAGACGATTGATGTCTGTTAGAAGGTTTCAAATAAGAAGCTCTAGGCTTATGTGGGAAAATTATAAGCTGAGTTTTGGAAGCATTCGGGGAAATTTTCCATTTGCAAGTAAGTAGAGAACATATCCAAACTTTTTTGCAATCTACTACAAATGACACGAAGGCTTCGCCCTTTGGCGGGAAGGCCCGTGTCATCTGCAATCAAAGATTTTTTGGTGGTAAATCAGGTAAGCCAGAAGTAAAAATGTTATACAATGTGGTCTGGACACTACCCCGGCCAACCTAGTCCGGAGGATGTGTAAAGATAAAGTTGGCTGGAACGCCATTTTATCGACTATCGTCCAAATCGTCTCCGAGCTACACAGAAGCTAGCGCGTGGACTCGAGGAATGGCTAGTTCAGGCGCAAATAAGAGGTGGTTAAAGGGTACACAGTCGGTGTCGCGGACGAAAGGACTAATGTACTTCTAATTTGGACACCACCGATGTAGCGTCCAAAAGAGTAATTGATGGTTAAAGACACGACTAACGTCGCGTTAAAACTTATTCGCGAAGGATGACCTTACGTACCGGGACTTTATAAAAAAAATGGAATTCGCGTAGAGAACTAGCGCCTTTACAAGCGACAAAATCCTGTCCGCTTAAGAGTGAGAAGCAAGGCTAAAACTTAATGAGATTATCTAATAAACAATAAACACTGGGAAGGGCCTGAGTACCGTCTATGGAGCGGTGTCAATATCCTCTTCCGAGAGTGTTTGTAATTTATCAGATTTATTTGGATAGTGTAGTCAATCCTGCGTTTGACATAAGTACTGGAAAGGGCCTGTTTACCGACTATAGAGCGGTGCCAATATCACCTTTCAAAGTATTATGTCAAAGGCTAAGGAAGTGAGACTTGAAGAAATGAGACACGTTTAGATCCAACGCACTACAAAGTCTGGTAAAGTCTGTTTTATTCAACGAAATGATTTTCCTTATATACTAGATTGAGCCCCTACTGGGCTCCTCTTAACTCTAAGGCTAGAAAGAGATGTCATTTCTGACGTCTCAATTCCTAAAACTATCTCCCTGGAATAGCTACCAGAATAGAACACGCGTTCCAATTTTATTACTTTCTTAAATCACGGAGTCTAATCGAACCTGAGAAATGCATACGCGGTACTTCATTTAAATTCTCAGTTGCACCCAACAGCAGTAAGGCATATTCTAGCTGCATTAGGAACGGCAGCGCTATCATTGTTCGATTATTTTGGGAATTTTATTACCCTGGCGGGTGATCGTCCCTTGGACTGACGGTGCATTTTCTCGGGCCCCGTTACATGGAACGGTAGCACACAAGATCAGTTTGTCCCTTATAATAAACTTGCGGTGGCAGTTGTTTACTTTCCACCAAAACGAGACGTACCATCACCTCCGACGCAAGAGTAATTATGGTCGAAAATTTATGACCCTTTTTTCCTTTCCCATCTTCTTATGCGCTAGCTGCCTAAGCAAAGCAGGCCCAATGCCTTGTATGCACTTATCAGCTGGGCGCAACCGCTCACGCCTAAGCTTGTGCGTGCTTGTTGTATTGCAAGAGCATTGCATTTCTCCTACGATCTCTCCTATCGTATTCCACTCGAAGTGGTTTAAATGCCGTCACCCGGTAGCTATTTCGGGGAAGGATGAAATTGAACCTTTTTCCTTAGCAAATTCTAGCGCACTTGTTGCGCTCGTGTAAGATATGTCCCTTCTTTGGGATGTGGAGATTTGGGTTGATGACCTTTTCGTTTGTAATAAATTAACCCATAGAATTTGCGAAAAGGAACGCTGTGTCGATAACATTCCCTCAGTCATAAAATCTGTAAGAGTTTTATATAATTCTAATTAGGACACAGCGTTTACCTAACCTAAGATCCATTTACAAGTTTGTTTATATCGTGCTGTATTGTTTGAATGTTCCGTAATGTCCTCTCTTTAATAATTTTTATGGATCTTCCTATTAATCGGCTTTGTTATTAATCTTTTTATAAGTGGTTCAATTTCAGTATAAATGTTATAATAGCATATGAGATTTAAAATGGCACACATATATGAATATATATTTTTTCTTTTCTTCTCTTTTTTTTTGAATGTATGCTTCTTTATGTTCGTATTACTTTTCACTTTGATTAAAAAAAATTCTCGCTTTTACTAAAATTATCACTACTTAACGTATGGTAATTAGAATTAAGATTCACTTTGATGAATAACGAGGTAGGGTTGACCCTTGATCGTAGATGCTAGACGCCGAGGTCGGGATGACCTTCGGTAGCTTCTCGAAGATTAACGCCGAGGTCGGTTTGACCCCCAGCCGTTTGGTGTACATGTGCCGAAGTCGGATTGACCTTCGACTGTTGTTTCTTTGATGATTATTGCTAAGGTCGGAATGACCCTCAGCCATATAGTGAACAGGTTCCGAAGTTGAATTGATCTTCGGTCGTATGATGATACATATATGCTGAAGTCGGAATGACCATCAGCTTGCTTCTTGTTGATAGGAGACGAGGTTGGATTGACCCTCAGCCGTTGACCAATGGCGAGATCGGATTGACCCTCAGCCGTAACTTATATTGATGAGTGGCGAGATCTGATTGACTCCCAGCCTTATTTATCGGATATGGTTTTGATTGCGCTTGGTTCCTCATTGACAGGGTGTTGATCGCGTCTTGTATTTGGCTTATACATCCGGATTGGTGCACGAGGTTCCGGTGGCATTTGCCCGCTTGCTTCCAAGAGGTGTACCTTAACTTCGCTTGGACCGTGGTTGATATCCTCCGTCTTTGACCTGTTAATGTTTCTTAGAGCATTTCTGTGTGATAGAAAAGACGTCATTGAATCCCAAAACGAGGCAATTAATTGCCATCCAAACCCATAAATATCGTAAAGTATACGACCATGCATAATTGTATCTATTACAAATTTAACAAACCTACCGATCATGTATAATCCGATTATGGTTGAAGTTAAATTACCTAACCATGTTGATAAAGTTATTAATTTGTTCCAGTATTTATTGATTACGTTGTCAATAAGCTTTTCTGATACAAGTGCTTCAAATAAAAATCCTTGTCGATTAGGATTTTGTCCAGTTAACATCTTGTGGACTACGTTAGACGCTATCCTACGATCTCCTTGATCGTATATCATTGTGCGCATCTTTTGTACACTTTCCTTGTCATATACTCCGCTATCCATTAGATTTGGCAGTGGAGTATAGTGCCATTTTGTTACGATTTCCGTAGCTAGTTTCATAGGTGATGTGGTTTCTCTAATTTTGCCATCAAACGTGTACCATCTCCTCCAAATTGAAATTTTGCCGGTAACAAGGGTGTACATTCGATTTCGGTTCCTCTAAGTTGTAATGTTCTAGTAACTGGTGTCAGGAACATCGTGTCATTTCCATATTTAACTGGTAATTCCTGATAGCATCTCTCTAACGCTACAGGTTGTACGTAAACTGGTTTGCATTGTAGGACATGCAATACTTCTCCAGCGACTACTGCTGAGAATCCGGAGCGTCGCATTATACTGGTGACAAACTCCGTTGGATTTATTCTGGCTAAAGTTAGCTTTGTTTCTAATAAAGCTTTATCGAGTTTACACATCTCCGTCATCACCGTCCTGTAAACTTCGTCTAATTTTTGACCTATATAATTTTCAACTAATGTAATTTTCGAGTTGAAATAGGTGAATAAATCATGATTTCTTATGTTGGCGGGCTTTCGAGTAAAAGGTGATTTAAACGATGATGATTCTAGGATAAATATCCTAGGATGATCCGTCGTATAGCCCTTATAACCACATATTTGTGATGTCTCCTTTGTGCGGATCGAAAATAAATGTGAGTCAGATATAGCGGTGTAAACTGCGTGCTTACTTTCTTGTCCATCAGCTGTGTTCGTTGTTTTGTTAACGTTTCCTTCGTATATTACTTCGAATTCAGTTTCCTCACAGCGCTGACTCAAGTTTACATTCCACGTTGAATAACCATCTTCGGAATCCAAACATTTTCCGTGAGAATATGGACATACTAAACCATGTCTCAACATAATTTGGTCATTCTCGTGATCTACTGCAGCAACGTAATTATATAGTGATACCTCATACTCATAGTAAACTAATGCGTTGATCCAGGTGTATTCTGGAGTTTTATACACACCTCCACTGCAAGAGCTTGACCAAACACTTCCAGTAACTAAAGTCTCTCCTCTAGTAGTATGGTTTCGCTTTAGTTCATTAATTCCTGCATTCCGAGTTAATGGATATATTCCCAATTGATGTACACGAAGGCATTCTTCTGATGTAAATTCCCTAACTATATATGCGTATCTTCTTTCATAGTCCGAGGTATGTGAATGCATTCCGCAATGTTTTATGATACGCTTTATAATAACCTTACATTGATATACCATTACTGCACTCTTTGCATTTCTTTGAAGGACTTGTATAGGCACTTCCTTCGTTGTGAGATTCTTTTCAGTTGGCAAGCAAGAAGTTACATCCAGCAGCGAGTAGCTGGTCATGTTAATGTCTGGATTCGCACAATCATAAGCTATAAGACCTGATGGTTCCGATGAAAATACTGTTCCAATACAGAAAAGCATCATTAAAGCCTTGAGTGCTCCGCCAGAGGGTATCCTTGTTCTCGCATTCACTCGAGATTGGTTCGTGGTATTCTGTTCCTCTGGGTTTCCAAGTTTTCGTATTTTTGTCTTCTTTACTGGCCTTTCGATTGCGTTCTTTTGCTGCCAACGATCTCGCAATTCTTTGATTTTATCAACATCAACCTTGAGACGTTTTCCCCACGAGTCAAAATTAGCCTTAGCGATAGCTGAATTGGAACTATCTGGTAAAGGAAGTTCTTCCTTCATCCCTATTTTTCCTTTGTCGTTGATTTCAGCCAATCCTTTTCCAGAATTCTTTTTCTGGATCCTTTTTTAGAAGATACTCCTCTAGAGGTTATGGATATCTCTTCTAAATCCACTACTCGATGGTGATTCACGAAACATGTATTTCGCAACGTCCCTCTCAGTTGATCTGAGATTCTACCGGTGAGTTGTTTCCCTGGTTGGAGTTTTGGTAACTCCTTAAATTTTATTTGTTTTGTTCCGGAGGGCTTTTCTTTTAGGTCTTCTCCGGATTGAACATTAGTTTGAGCATCATTAGTTTCCTCTGCTGGCGTATCAGTCCTAGATTCTCCTTCGTTTGGTTTTCTAACATTCAACACGGCTATTTTGGCTGCAGGTCTTGTGTATTCACCTTGAATGGTTTTTATTAAAGCTGATCGTACTTGACCATCAGCGGCTGTACGTACTTCTAATACGCGGCCTTTTAGCCATTTTCCGTGATATTCCTTGTCGGTTATTAAGACGATATCATTTACCTTTATAGGTTCCACTTTTGAGTCCATTTGTTCCGTTTGAGCAGAGTTGGAAGGTATTCCTTTGCCATCTGTCCCAAAAATAACGCATGTAATGCTGCACGCGTTCGTATTGCTTCTTGGACAAATTGTCCCCGTGTATAGAGTATGGTGAAGAATACTCTCCAGCTCTTCCTATCAAAAAGTGAAACGGTGTCAAAGGATCATCGTCTGAACTTTCTAGAGGAATGTGTGTGAGAGGTCTAGAATTCAGAATAAATTCTGCTTGTATTAAAGCGGCTCTCAGCTCCTCTACTGTGGGTTTGTGCCCCTGTCGGCAAGCTGGAATTTCTTTAAGACATTTCTTAATTATTTGAATCAGACGTTCCCAAGCTCCTCCGAAGTGTGGAGCAGCAGGAGGGTTGAATGTCCATTCAATTTCTAAAGAAGCAGCCGTACCTCCTCCCATTATCTTATTGATTTCAGATAGTTGCTCCTTCATCTCACGATCAGCTCCTACAAAGTTAGTGCCGTTGTCACTATAAAGATGCTTAACCTTCCCTCGACGATTCTGGAAATTTTTTAAACATACTAAGAAGGCATCTGTGTCTAATTTCTCTGCTAATTCCAGATGAGTAGCTCTTGTAGTCATACAAGTAAATATAACTCCCATCTCTTTTCAATTGATCGTTTTACTTGAACTTCTAATGGTCCGAAGTAATCGACTCCAGTATGTGTAAAGGGATATGTATACATATCGACTCTACATGGAGGTAAGTTTGCCATTTGAGGTATTACAGGTTTAGCTCTATCATTTTGCATTTCTGACAATCTCTTTTGATAGATCGCAGAACTTGCCTAGCTCTTATTATCCAGAATTTCTGACGTACCGCCCCTATGACAACATTGTCGCTTTGGTGTAGATATTTCTCATGATAATGTTTCATAATTAGAGATGTAATGTGATTATTATATGGAAGAATTATCGGAACACGAGCAGAGGATGGGATTGCAGAGCTGTTATGATAGCGACTTAAAGATCGCATAATCCCAAATTCATCTAAATAGGGTACTAATGATGCTATGCTACTTGATGGCTTTACACAACCATTTTGTTGAAGTTCTTCAATTTCGTTTGGGAACTCTTGCCACTGGGCCTTTCGAATAATTGACCACTCGGCATTTTGTCTGTCTGAGTAAGTAACTATGTTATTGTGTTTCTTCTTACAGATTCGTAGCACGATTCTTTTCAGCAAACTTACGTGCTGAACGAACTTATTCCAGTTCGAGAATCTATCTTCTTGAATACATTCAAATATGTCCTGCACATGAGTGTGAGTTAGAATAACATTTCTGATTTCTTCGGTGGTTTGTGGCGTGTATTTGGATTTTGGCCACAGAGCTTCATCGTCCTTTAGAAACTTTGGTCCGGAGAACCATTTGGAATCTCCGGTAACCCATTTCGTTGCCTCATCTGCTGGATTTTGTGACGTAGGTACATACCGCCATTGATCTATTGTGGAGACTTCAAGGATCTCTCCAATGCGGTTGGCAACAGAAATGTTTATAGCGTCTGTGGTCTGACTTAATCCAGGATAGCACTGTTTGTGAATCAGACCAATAAACAATTCTTATTGGAGTTATGCGAAGCTCGGATATTATCGTCTCCGTAAGACGTGTCCCTAGGACTGCAGCTTGCAATTCTAATCTTGGAATTGTGAGCTTTTGTATAGGTGCAACTCTAGCCTTTGAAGCTATAAGTCGTACACTTATTGTCTGGTTATGTTTTCCAATTCCTCTCATATAGCATACAGCTGCGTAAGCATATTCAGAAGCATCAACGAATGTATGTATTTCAAATGTCTGGGTTAAATCTCCCAACATTTGCCTTGGTATCTTGATGTTAGTGGTCTGCTGGATAGCTTCACACCATTGTTGCCATTTTTTGTGATTTTCATCACTTATTGCTGTATCCCAATCTTTTGTTTCAATGTGGAGAAATTGCATTAGTATCCTCCCATGAATTGTCAAGTTAGATATAAGACCCATTGGGTCATAAACACTCATGACAAATGATAGTACCTCCCTTTTAGTTGGATGTCTGGACATATTTACCACATCTATTGGTAATTTCGAGATATTCAGTTTAAAACAAATATTGTCTTGAGCTGTGTTCCAAAATATTCCAAGTATTTTTTCTTCGGCGCTGTCCTTATCTTCAAATAATCTGACTGTACTGCCTTGAACTCTTTCTTTAGGTAGCGCATTTATTAGGTTTTGATTATTGGATACAAAATTACGAATGAAGAAATTGGCCCTTTGGTGTATTTCAATTACATCCTTAACGGTCCCTATGGCATCTTTTAAATCTGTGAAGCTGTCAATGTAGTCATCTACATAATGTTGCTTCACTATAGCTAAGGCAGCCTTTGGTTTAGAATGCTTGTACAACTCTGCGTTATGATTTTTAACTATCTGCGCACAAGCCGGAGAGCATGTTGCCCCGAATGTCATTACTTGCATAACATATACATCTGGGGTTTTAGTTTTGTCAAAATTTCGGAATAAAAGCATTGCTTCCTTTGATCTTCCTTATTTATTTTCACTTGACAAAACATTTCCTTTATGTCACCCGCTACGGCTATTTTACCTTCTCGGAATCTCAACGAGACCCCGAAGGAAGATATCGTAGCATCTGGTCCGGATATAAGGGCTGAATTGAATGATACTCCGTGGTTTTTGCTGCTGCATCAAAGACTAACCTAGGTTTTGGTATAGGCTTATTTTTGTTGATCACTATAAAATGTGGCAAATAGTAAATCTCCTTTTCCCAGGCACTAAATTCTTTATCGGAGATTTTCCTTGCGTATCCTTTTTCTTCATATTCTCGTATAGTGTTGTTCATCCAATTTTGGATATCCTGATTTCCGGAATATTTTGATTCCTGGTTATTTAAGCGTCTAAAGGCTTGGGAATAACTTTCAGGAAGTTTAAATTGTTCTGCTTCCACAACAGTCCAATTTCGTATTGACTTCCATCGTATTTAAGTGTCTTAGCTACTATTTCTCTAGCTCTAGACACCTCTTTAGGCTCTGGAAGTTTCTCGGGAATTTTTACCCCAAAATTTTCAATTGAAAAATAATTCTCTATCATCCTATTCATTTCTTCTTCTTCTTCTTCTTGAATTATCATAATGTGATTATCATGAACCTCTTCGCTCACATTGCCGAAAATTAACCAACCTAATGGCGTTTCTATTGCCATAGGTTTATTGGAACCCAGGGAACGTCGATTTAATGGTAACATCAAATGGCTATGATTGAGACCGATTAATAGTCTCGGTTGAGCTCGCTTGAAACTTGCGATTGGAAGTCCGCTTAGGTACGGAAAATCTTGACACATATCTGGATAGTCAATGGTTTGCATTGGTAACTGCAAATTCTCGACTGTCCTTACATTGCTCAAGCGGTGTTGGTTACCGTTAGAGCCTTGTATATCGAAATACACTCTACGACTTGCTCCCTCTACTTTGGAGAAGTTTTGAGTCCAAGTAATCTTTAGCGGGGCTGGTGTCCCAGCTAAATGTAATTGATCCGCCAAGTGTTTGTCGATCAAAGTTAATGAAGAACCTGGGTCGATAAACGCAAAGGTTTGAATCTTATATTCATTATTCTTTAAGGTCACGGGAATAATTTGGTAGAATACTTGCGTCGTGAATTGGTGATGCAAGTTTGTGCGGGCTACTAATGGCTTGTTTTCAGCGCCCTTGGCTGAGTCTTGTTTATCATTTTCTCTTTTAACTGGAGGTGCACGACTGAAGTGCAACATTTTGTGGTGCTTTCCTTGGCAACCATGGATTCCACATTTCCTTAATGTTTTACATATTCCTCCATGTTTTTTCAGACATGTAATACATGCCCTTTTGGCTCGAGTCTTCTGACTACGTTCCCATGGTGTTAGAGCCTTAAAAGCAGAGCAATGTTCTACCCCATGTGCTCCACTGCAAATGAAGCATCGAGAGTAGGATTCTTGATGAAAATTGATCCTATTGCGTCTATCTAGAGGCTGTCTTGACATCTCTCTCTGAATATCGGCTCTAGGTTTGATAAAGTCTAACAATTCCTTGAGAGTCATAATGGGTTTCCTGACTTAAGGTTTTGTTGAACCAATTCCAACCATCTTACTTGCTGGTCGTAAGGGAGTTTGGAAACAATTTCGTCAATTGAACGGGGGTCTCGGAAGTATTCGGTTTGATTCATGGCCTGTAAGTGAGAGACGAGGTTCTCGAAAGTATAGGCTAATTCGATCCCTGTGTACGGTCCGCAAGATCGCACCTGCTCGATCTCATCTCTTACCTCCTTATGTACCCTCTTGAATTGACTGAACTGACGTTCGAGCCTATCCAAGATTTGTTTTAAGTTGGTTGGATCCAACATAAGTGCTTGGACGCTTTTTGCAGCGGATCCAGTCAAAGCTTGCTGAAGGCGAATTAAATTTTCTGAATCAGAATATTCTCCTGATTCAGTGGTTTCCATAAAACGTCTCTTGAATATGGGCCATTCTCTGGCTACTCCAGAAAAGGTTGGCAATGTTTGTAACTGTCTTTTCATCAGAACTGACAGTACCTTTCCTTCGGAAATCTTTTCTTCTTTCTCATGAAGAGAATCCTCCGAAGGAGATTTTAGACGGGATCGTTGTAAAACTTCCGCTAAATCCTTTAAGACATCCTGTTTTGCATCTTCTACTTTGTTCTTCTCTTCTAGCTCGTTTTTTACATCCTCTAACTCTAACTCCAGAGAGGTTGCATGGATCTCAGCACCTTTCTGAGCCTTTGCTCGTGTTTCGAGCTCCTTTTGAATTGTCATAAGTTGTAATTTAATATCAGAAAGTTCCTTGCGTTCTTTCTCGCAATAGAAACAATTCCAATTATCCTCTGGTGTCGGAAGGGTATTCAGTTTTACGCATCCAATGTGAAACCATTTATCACAGTGGTCACATTGGACCATGTCTTGGACATCATCAGGGCGCGTACATAGACGACAATGCCCATTATCATTGATGGTAAACATGGATTTTGTTGTTTTCTTAGCCATCTTTTTTTTTTTTAAATCTTACAGGTCTTAAGACACTGTTCTAATTCTTCAATTTTAATTAATTCTTTTAATTTGCGAGATAGCGGTCTATCTTCGTAATAGTATTTCTGAATGCTCTGGAAAACTATTTGTTGTTTAATTGTTCCAGGCCACAGAATTAATTTAAATCTCTTTGATTCTGAATTTGTCCCCGAAGCAATAGGCTTTCTATGCCAGCGTTTATATCTTTTTGATAGTTTGACTATTTGAAATCTATAATCGATTTCGTTAAAGTATGCTGTTAAATCTTTGATGTCTTCTATAGGGTCAGACATTTACCCGTAAAGTTTATGCGGCTTGTAACGTAGGTGCCGTCACCTCTTATCGACTTGTAACGTAGGTGTCGTCAACCTTATCGACTTGTAACGTAGGTGTCGTCAACCTTTATCGACTTGTAACGTAGGTGTCGTCAACCTTATCGACTTGTAACGTAGGTGTCGTCAACCTCTTATCGACTTGTAACGTAGGTGTCGTCAACCTTATCGACTTGTAACGTAGGTGTCGTCAACCTCTTATCGACTTGTAACGTAGGTGTCGTCAACCTTTTATCGACTTGTAACGTAGGTGTCGTCAACCTTATCGACTTGTAACGTAGGTGTCGTCAACCTCTTATCGACTTGTAACGTAGGTGTCGTCAACCTTTTATCGACTTGTAACGTAGGTGTCGTCAACCTTATCGACTTGTAACGTAGGTGTCGTCAACCTTATTTTGGCTTACCGCCTTTATACTTGTCGGCTTAATGGTGCCGTCAACCTGGTATAATCTTTTTGTTTAATTTGTCGGCTTAATGGTGCCGTCAACCTTGATACAATACTGTGATATATAACTTTTCGGTTTGATGGATTATACCTTTTTATCTTTGCAGCTTACTCCTCTGGTTGCAGCTTTTATTACACTTCACTTGCACACGCGCGCGTTTCACTACATTCCTCTCTGGAGCCACCATGTCGCGGACGTAGGGACTAATGTACTTCTAATTTGGACACCACCGATGTAGCGTCCAAAAGAGTAATTGATGGTTAAAGACACGACTAACGTCGCGTTAAAACTTATTCGCGAAGGATGACCTTACGTACCGGGACTTTATAAAAAAAATGGAATTCGCGTAGAGAATTAGCGCCTTTACAAGCGACAAAATCCTTTCCTCTTAAGTTTTAGAAGCAAGTCTAAAACTTAATGAGATTATCTAATAAACAATAAACACTGGAAGGGCCTGAGTACCGTCTATGGAGCGGTGTCAATATCCTCTTCCGAGAGTGTTTGTAATTTATCAGATTTATTTGGATAGTGTAGTCAATCCTGCGTTTGACATAAGTACTGGAAAGGGCCTGTTTACCGACTATAGAGCGGTGCCAATATCACCTTTCAAAGTATTATGTCAAAGGCTAAGGAAGTGAGACTTGAAGAAATGAGACACGTTTAGATCCAACGCACTACAAAGTCTGGTAAAGTCTGTTTTATTCAACGAAATGATTTTCCTTATATACTAGATTGAGCCCTACTGGGCTCCTCTTAACTCTAAGGCTAGAAAGAGATGTCATTTCTGACGTCTCAATTCCTAAAACTATCTCCCTGGAATAGCTACCAGAATAGAACACGCGTTCCAATTTTATTACTTTCTTAAATCACGGAGTCTAATCGAACCTGAGAAATGCATACGCGGTACTTCATTTAAATTCTCAGTTGCACCCAACAGCAGTAAGGCATATTCTAGCTGCATTAGGAACGGCAGCGCTATCATTGTTCGATTATTTTGGGAATTTTATTACCCTGCCGGGTGATCGTCCCTTGGACTGACGGTGCATTTTCTCGGGCCCCGTTACATGGAACGGTAGCACACAAGATCAGTTTGTCCCTTATAATAAACTTGCGGTGGCAGTTGTTTACTTTCCACCAAAAACGAGACGTACCATCACCTCCGACGCAAGAGTAATTATGGTCGAAAATTTATGTCCCTTTTTTCCTTTCCCATCTTCTTATGCGCTAGCCGCCTAAGCAAAGCAGGCCCAATGCCTTGTATGCACTTATCAGCTGGGCGCAACCGCTCACGCCTAAGCTTGTGCGTGCTTGTTGTATTGCAAGAGCATTGCATTTCTCCTACGATCTCTCCCTATCGTATTCCACTCGAAGTGGTTTAAATGCCGTCACCCGGTAGCTATTTCGGGGAAGGATGAAATTGAACCTTTTTCCTTAGCAAATTCTAGCGCACTTGTTGCGCTCGTGTAAGATATGTCCCTTCTTTTGGGATGTGGAGATTTGGGTTGATGACCTTTTCGTTTGTAATAAATTAACCCATAGAATTTGCGAAAAGGAACGCTGTGTCGATAACAGTCGGCTTCATGGGTCATACCGGTGCCCTGTGGTCGAACTCGATCATTTTATCGAAAAAGTGGCCACGCGAAGAACAACATGGTATCGTCGTTTTTACGGCGTCGGTCAACGGGCGGGTTCCGAGACCGAGGACGGAAAGGGGTCCTCGTCAAGGCTGTGGCAGGCGTAGGCACCGCGTCGGCAAGCCCCTCTGTGTGTTGGCGAATAGACCCTATCGCAGAGAGGTCAATTTGGGGTACACGCGGCATCATCATTCTTGATACCAGTCGTGCAGAGGGAAGCAGGCGCGAAGTCAACCCTTCCCACCTTCCGAAGGCATAGATCGGGGTAAGGCCACCTGGAAAGCCGGCAATGCGCTGGCACGATACCATGATGCTCTTCTAAAAAAGCGAGTCACGATGTTCGATGCTGCAAGGACACGCCCCAGCCAGGTAACTAAAAGTTCCATTAAGAGTACGTTTTTCGCTTAATCAGCTTCACTGAGCTGCTTAAGCGAAAAACATACTCTTAAAGGAACTTTTGGTTACTTGGGGCAGCTCACCTCGAGGGTGCGTTGTGCACTGGCCCCCCTTTGAATCATTACATTACGGTTTAGCAGGCGGGGATGTAGTCTTGCCTCCCTCCTTTGCTGTTGGAGGTGGCCTCTAACCTCGCACTTCCTGGACAACCCAGGATGTCTGTTGAGCAGATTCCCCTTCCATTGCTTAGGAAGAAAAAAAAACACACACACACTGGGCTGCAAAATGGTGAGTTGACATCTGGGAAGGAGCGACCTACACAGCTCTGGTCCTCACAAGTTCCAATCTCACGCTTCTACGGGTCTTCCGATGACAATCGACCGCCAGCTAAGGGTTTTGTACTTAGCTGGTAGTGCAGCCTGGGCACTGTTGTCCTTCTGACATCAGCTAGAGTGAGGGGGTGCGACCAAGGGGACCATCGTCCCTAACCCCAATCCCAAGGCGTTAAGCGACCCGTGCCGAGGGGATGCATGGCCAGGGGGCGAAATAATGAGCTAGGCCTTTAACGGAGCCTGTGGGGTACCTGGGAACCCTCCACAGTAATTGTCCCTTACCACGTCATGCTATGCTCTGGCGTGGTGGACCTCTTTTCCCGAGCAACTCGTGGGATCAAAATGGAAAATCAAGTCAATTCTTCTTCAATTAGTAATAGTAGTGTAGGCCTTCGCAAGAGGTGAGTTGTTCAGGTCTCCACCTAGGAGAAGTCCTAGGCGAGACGGTCATGGCGAGGACACTCACGACGGAGGTGAATCTAAGGGTTAACGACCTGAACGAGATCACCGAAGTCGAAGAGCTCGTCATGACACTGCGACGATAGTGTGATGTGGAGACGCCCACCGCAGCCGTTCGGCTACGGAAAGGTCCGGCAGGAACGCAGGTGGCATTGGTTCGGCTATCTGTATAGGACGCCTCCAAGGTATTCAAGTTAGGGAGCGTCAAGGTGGGATGGTCGGTGTGCCTTGTGGGCATATACGAGCAACTCGATGTTTGCTTCAAGTGCCTGTAACCGAGGCACAAGCAAAAGGACTGCAAAGGCCCTAACAGAAGCAAGCTCTGCCGACGCTGCGGATTGGAGGAACATAAGGCACAATGCTGCACAAATCCTCCCAATTGTTTGATTTGGGCCAGCAAAGCTGTGAACAGCAAGCACCCCATGTGGGGTTCGAAGTGCCCGGCGTTTAGGCTGCAAAATCACAGTGCAGGTAACGCAGCTAAACCTGAACCACTGTGATGCAGCCCAGCAACTGCTGTGTCAGACAGTTGCTGAATGGGGGACGGATATCACCATCATAGCGGATCCTTACCGAGTACCTGCCAGGAACGGTAATTGGGTCACCGATGGGTCTAAAATGGGTCTAAAAGGGGCGAGGCCTAGCCCTCGTATGTTGAATACATCGTACTTCGACGACGAGGTGTTTAAGGAAGCGCTCCGCCGCGAGCACAATACTCTCGATCTGAGAGGCGAGCAGCTGGTAACAGTACTCCCGCGTGCATGCTATGCCATCATGCCTAGGAAAGTTCACTCTAGGAATGGGAGGCCACCGGCTTACTGATGGACTCAAGCAATTACAAACCAGCGCCACGCCTGCCTACGGGCACGGAGGCGGATGCAGCGAGCACGCACAGTAGAGGAGCGTGTTGAACGACGGGTGGCGTTCGTGGCTGCTAGAGCCGCTATGAAGACTGAGATTAGATCAAGCAAAAAAGCCTGCTTCGAGAGCCTGTGTCAAAGTGCCAACCCGAATCCATGGGATGACGCCTATAGGGTCGTAACGGCCAAGACACGTGGGGCGATGGCCCCTACAGAGCGGTCTCCAGAGATGCTGGAGAGGATTATCGCGGGGCTATTCCCACGTCATGACCCAAGTACCTGGCCTCACTTTGTGGAGCTGCCAGGGGCCAGGGTGGCCGACGAGGGAACATGTGTGCTGCTAGGGGTGTTGTCTCTTCAAATCAGCTAGAGTGGACTATATTGGTAATAGAGTATATTTGTTGATACGACGGGGAAGGTGCTCGAGAAGATCATCCTCAACAGGTTGTTGATACGCACGGAGGGTGCGGATGGTCTATCGAGTAACCAGTTTGGCTTCCGAAAGGGTAAGTCGACCGTAGACGCTATCTTGTCGGTCGAGATAGCTATCCAGCGTAAGTAGTAAGGCGGAGATAGCTATCCAGCGTAAGAGGAGGGGAGTTCGCTATTGTGCAGTAGTGACTCTCGACGTGAGGAATGCTTTCAATAGTGCCAGTTGGGCAGCTATTGCAGATGCGCTCCTGCATCTTAGAATTCTCGAGTACCTGTACAAGATTCTCGGAAGCTACTTCCAGAATCGAGTACTGGTATACGACACGGAGGCGAGACGGAAGTGCGTTGACATAACCTCAGTGTTCCATACTGGGTCCGGTGTTATGGAACGTCATGTACGACGGTGTCTTGAGGTTGAAGTTCCCGGTGGGCGTGGTAATTGTCGGCTTCGCTGACGATATTACGCTGGAGGTCTACGGCGAATCGTTCGAAGAGGTGGAGTTGACTGCAGCCCACTCGATCGCAATTGTGGAGGAGTGGATGAGTTCCAGGAAGTTAGAACTGGCTCACCACAAGACTGAGGTGGTTGTTGTTAACAACCGAATGTCGGCGCAACAAGCGGTGATAAGGGCAGGCAACTGCGCGGTCACCTCTGAACGCTCCATCAAACTCTTGGGAGTAATGATCGACGATAAGCTCACCTTTGGTAGCCACGTCAATTACGCCTGCAAGCGTGCTTTTACAGCTATAGTGACATTGTCCCGGATGATGTCCAACAGCTCTGCGGTTTAGTGCGCAGGTTTAGAGGAAACGGCGGAACACGTGTTGTTCGTGTGCCCACGTTTTCGCACAATGCGTGACCACATGCTTGCCACATGTGGTCTGGACACTACCCCGGCCAACCTAGTCCGGAGGATGTGTAAAGATGAAGTGGGCTGGAACGCCGTTTTATGGACGTTTTATGGTGCGTGGACTCGAGGAATGGCTATTTCAAGAGGTGGTCCAAGGATTCGGAGTCGGCTTCATGGGTCATATTATCGAACAAGTGGCCGCGAGAAGAACAACATGGTATCGTCGCTTTCGCGGTGTCGGTCAACCGGGCGGGTTCCGAGCCCGAGGACGGAAAGGACGGAGGCGTCGGCAAGTCCCTCTGTGTGATGGCGAATTGGCCCTATCGCAGAGAGGTCAATTTGGAGTGCACGCGGCATCATCATTCTTGATACAAGCCGTGCAGAGGGAAGCAGGCGCGAAGTCGACCCTTCTCAACTTCCTAGGACATAGGGCGTGGTAAGGCCACCTGGAAAGCCGGCAATGCGCTGGCACGATACCATGGTGTTCTTCTAAAAAAGCGAGTCACGATGTTCGGTGCTGCAAGGACACGCTGCTAACCTCGAGGGTGCGTTGTGCACTGGCCCCCCTTTGAAGCATTACTTTCTGGTTGTACCGAAAGGACGACGGGCTTGGCGGCAATGGAAACGGTTTAGCGGGTCGGGGATGTAGTCCTGCCTCCCTCGTTTGCTGTTGGAGGTGGCCCCTAACCCCGCACTTCCTTGACATCCAACCCAGGATGTCTGTTGAGCAGATTTCCCCGCCATTGCCCAGGAAGAAAAAAAACACAGAGACATCACCCCAATTCGTCGAGCTGAGTCGATCGGTATATAACACTAAGGTCTCCGGGCTTTCTATAAAAAGTTTGTTCTTGGAGCGATCATATAGCCTTTACGTATACTTAGTATACAAGAAAGGCAAAAAACAAAGTAGCGCTCGAATTCTTTGTTTTCAATTATTATTGATATGGTATCAGGTATCAGGTATCAGAACGTCGGCTCCAGGGGCACGATCACCTCAATTTGGGAGATTTGTGCCATCGCCTTCACAGCCTTTTTCATCACACACCTGACGGAAAAGGAAGTGAACAAAAAGGAAAGGAATGTGGATGGGAGAACAAAGGGAATGTTTGGAAAAGGGCCCTTGAAGAGGGCATACAATGCATAAGCGTACAAGAGCTTATAGCTCCTTACCACAACGGGTTATGAACAACAAAATACTCTGAAGGTTCAGGTTTCTGAAGTCAATTTCACTAAGTAAGTGTTTACCAAATATTTGGAAGCGCAATTGTGCATAGACTGGGCAGTTACATATTAGATGATAAGAAGTTCCATAATCGGATTCACAATTATCACAAACAGATGATTCAACGCGTTGAATATTTGCCATGTGATAGTTCAGTCGGCAGTGACCTGTCAAGGCCTTGACTAAGACACTGCAATTCTGTTTAGACAGATTAGCTAAATAGCTTGCTACTACCGGGGATGGCTCCCGGATGTACAATTTTGTTTGATGACATGAATCCAGACTACTTCAATGCCATTTGTGTTGAGTGACAGCCCAAGAGTTGATCAAAAGCTTCACCCAACACTTGGATATTGAAATAGCTGGCTCAGGACCAATAAAGTCATACGATGCTCCATTACGAGCTAACTCATCAGCCAATTCGTTTCCAGCTATGGAAGAATGGCCAGGTACCCATATAAGGTGTAAAGTATTAACTGAATTCAATTCCTCAATTTGAGTTCGACATGCGATTACTAACTTCGACCTTGAGTTGGCCGAGGCGAGAGCTTTAATAGCTGCTTGGTTATCTGAACAGAAGTATATTACTTTGCCCATAATGCGTTGCTGCAGTGCAGATTGCACTCCACACATGATGGCAAATATTTCCGCTTGAAAGACTGTGCAGTGTGTACCCAGTGAGTGTGACTGTTCCAATCTCAGCTCACGCGAATAGACGCCTGCACCTGCTCTACCTTCGAGGAGGGAGCCGTCAGTGTAACAAACAATGCTGTCCGACATACTTCTCTCCAAATAGCCAGATGTCCACTCATCCCGCGAGGGGAATTGTGTTGAAAATGTCCTATAAGGAAAACTACTAACGTGTGTGAGATCACTTGGAGCAAGGAAAATGTTGTCCCAATTAACCATAAGCGGTAACAACGAAGTGTGTGTAGAACTGCGGTTTACAGGATTCTCTTCTATAAAACCGAGTACCCATAGTCGGTAAGTACAAGAAAATGCTTCTTGTTTGAGATGTATGTGTAGTGGGGCCACGTCGAAGAGAACTTCGAGAGCAGCCGTGGGAGTTGAAGAGAACGCACCAGTCATTGCCATTAGGCACATCCTTTGAAGATGGCCTAATTTAGACTGAATTGTCCTCACTTCCCCCTTTTGCCACCACACAAGACATCCATAAGCCAAAATTGGTCGTACAATTGTTATGTAAATCCATTTGATATATTTGGGTTTAAGACCCCAAGTTTTACCAAAGGTTCGTCGGCATTGGCCGAAAGCCATACACGCCTTTTTGATTCTGAACTCAATGTTAGGAGTCCAGGAAAGCTTTGAATCCAAAATTAGACCCACATACTTTACTTGATCAGTTACATTGATTTCAGAACCAAAAAGATGTAATGGACGAATACCATTACGATTACATTTTTCAGTGAAAAGAACAATAGATGTTTTACCCGAGCAACACACATGTTGTAAATCAGTTGATGATACTCATCTTCTTCTTCTTCTTATTGGCATTACATCCCCACACTGGGACAGAGCCACCTCGGAGCTCAGTGTTCATTAAGCACTTCCACAGTTATTAACTGCGAGGTTTCTAAGCCAAGTTACCATTTTTGCATTCGTATATCATGAGGCTAACACGATGATACTTCTATGCCCAGGGAAGTCGAGACAATTTCCAATCCGAAAATTGCCTAGACCGGCACCGGGAATCGAACCCAGCCACCCTCAGCATGGTCTTGCTTTGTAGCCGCGCGTCTTACCGCACGGCTAAGGAGGGCCCCTGATGATACTCATATATGACCAAATTTGGTCATATATGAGTTATTGCAACCAAATCAACGTGACTTGTGCTGCTAGGGTATTCGGATTGACCGAAAGGCCATATTGGCGACACCAACTTTCAACTACATGAAGAGCATTTTGCATCAGGTCGAATAAGGTAGTAATGCACAAACCCACTATCAATATAAGATAGTCGTCGGCAAATCCATAGGTAGGAAAACCGCCATTATTGAGTAACCTCAATAGCGTATCTGCAACGAGATTCCACAAAAGTGGAGATAATACTCCCCCTTGAGGGCATCCGCAGACACTTAATTTCCTAATCGCTGCTTAACGTAATGTCGAGTAGAGATGTCGGTTTTTAAGCATCTGGTGAATCCATTTGGTAATAATATTAGGTAGCCCATGACAACGTGCGGCTTCCAATATTGCATCGAAAGACACGTTGTCGAAAGCACCTTCAATATCTAAGAAAGCACCCAAGCACGATTGCTTTTGAGCGAATGCTTTCTCGATATCGTACACAACCTCGTGTAGAAGAGTCACGGTGGACTTTCCAGATTGGTAAGCATGTTGATTAACATGAAGAGGCATGTTTGCCAAACAGTCATCACGAATGTGATGATCGATAATACGTTCTAAGCATTTCAGAAGAAATGAGGTCAGACTGATGGGTCTAAAACTCTTTGCTTCTTCATACGAAGCACGTCCTCCTTTTGGGATAAACTTTACAGTGACATCCCGCCAGGATATGGGAATATACATAGTAGCAAAACTGCATACTAAAAGCTTTTTCAAAACATGTTTGATATGCTCAAAACCTCTCTGAAGTAGAACGGGATAAATCCCATCCTCCCCTGGAGATTTGTAGGGAGCAAAACTGTTAAGTGCCCATTGAATCGATTCAGTAGTTATGATTCTGCGTGCTTGAGCCCAAGACCCATAGCTACATGAAAAGACATCAGGATCATCCGAAGATGTTATATCGACACATTATTTTGAGCTTTTTAGTGGAATATCTTCACTTGTCATAAGACGAGTTTGTACAATCCCATTGAATTCCACCACTTAATTGTATCTTGACAGATACGTATTTCGACCTCAACAGTAAGGCCGTCTCCAGTGTCTCGTACTTGACTCGACTTCGAGACACTGAAGACGGCCTTACTGTTGAGGTCGAAATACGTATCTGTCAAGATACAATTAAGTGGTGGAATTCAATGGGATTGTACAAACTCGTCTTATGACAAGTTAATGAGAATTCGTTCGCAATCCGCACGTGCAGTTCCCTATAGTGCACAAGAAAAAAGAATCAACCAGTTGCAGCTTTGGGGCCATGTCCCCGAACTCTTGTTACGCTATTGGCTACAACAGACGGTAGAATGAAATAATTATCATCATATTTTCACAATGAATATTTAATGATTAATAGGAAAGATGTTACTATGGGACAAACCATACACGTTAAATGTATCGATTATGAAGAAAAGGGTTGGGTTCCATAACTTAGTTTAACATTATGAAGGCAACGAATTTGTTCTACGTAATTGGTATCATTCCATATCGATACGACACAAATACTAGATCATACATTTTGAACATGAAGATTCAAATTCTCGGCTTGCTCTTCAAAATATTCATTCCAAGCGTTGTTATGTTAAGCAGTGGCATAGTGGAACCGGAAAGCATATTTTACACACAGAAAGTTTGGGGAGTGGCTTATATAATGCGATTGTTTCTAATCCTAGTGGTTACATACGTCGATATATTCGACAACTACTACCATGCTCAGTTCTACATTTGCCTGCAAGAAGCCTACTCGATACCGGATCCTAAAACAGAACGATTATTGACCGGCAAATCTACGATCAAGATATTTATTGTGGCGATATTCTACATATATCAGGAGGCCTATACGCTATCGTACGACCTAACCATACCCGTGATTATTTTTAGCATTTGTTTTACATATCTGGAGTTTCTCTTGATCCTAAACGTCTTGTATATGGAAACCATATTTCATTACATGCGGAATTATATGAACTATTTGTTAGATTTTAATGTGCACAAACTGAATGCAACACAGTTGACAAGAATTAGAAAAGAGTTCTACAAATATACCAACCAGAAGAAGAAACTTTCTCAGGCCATCTGTCTGAGATTGCTGTTCATGTCAATGAGTGTTTTTCTATCAACTTCGTCTCTGGTATACGTTGTCATGCAGTGGATGAATTCGCAATCAATTTACGGAAGTTTGAATAATATTTTTGAAGCCATAATGATATTTGGTGAGTGCTATTGCCTTTTGACTGGATTAGGCTGTTTGTGCTATGAAGCGGATCTATGTTCCAGGAAGGTGAGGATTATTCATTAACTGAGATAAGTACATTACGCATTTATGGCACATATTTCAAATATAAAATGCATAAAGAGATTTCTCACATTTAAATTTTTGTCCTAAATAAATAATCGTCTTGAGTTCATAATGATATGTAAACTTTTATTACAATGCATTAGTGAAATTGAACAGGAAAATAGGCTTTTCATATTATATTTTTAGATGTTAGCCAACATGAACACGCCTTTCAAAGTTCCGATTATAGATAATCTTATGTTCATCGTTTGCCTTTGTAAACGTGTTTTTATCCGACATGCGTAGCGCAGATTAGATTCACCTTCATGAATAATTTCGATATTAGAATAGAAGGTGGTGTGGTGGCACCCTTAATTTCTTAAACATTATTTCAAATGAAAAAAATAGTTAGTTAGAAATGGAACATGAACGTGTTTAACCTATTCTGTTTTTTCGGAATCATTCCATACCAGTTCAACCCGGTAAAACGAACTTATGTGACCAATCGTGTGACACGAAATGCAATTCAAATGTTATTTCATGTTATCTTCCCAAGTTTGATCATATCTATCCTAGCTTACTTCATACGTGAAATATTGTTCTTTGATGTTCGAGTCTGGCGCATAGCTTATCACTTAAGATTGGCCATCTCAATAATAACTCTATATGTGAACATTTTCGAAAACTACTATAACGCTAATTTCCATATGAAAATACTGATAATCTGTACGAAGACTTGTCCAAAAACGACATCAAAAATTAGCAAGAGAACTTTTCGAAAAGTAACCGCGTTATTGATTTTCTACATCTACTATGAAATAAGCCAGTATACATTCGTAGTGCTATACAATGAACAACCGGATGAGTTTTTCTTCTTCGTAACGTACTACTATTTGGAAATGCTACTCCTTCTCAATATGGTCTACCTGAATGGTTTGTTCATTGCGTTACAAGAATTCGTGAAAAGTATCGCACACATGGGAGCTCAAGATCAATTTAAACTGTACGACCTGTATGTCCGACATAAGGCGACGCTCTCCAGTAAGATGTCTTTCCGGCTCGTCCAGCTGGCAACAAATACGTATGTTGTCTCATCGGCACTGATCTTCATATTGGCACTCCATACGGGGATCCTGCCCAGCACTAATTTCCTCGAAGTCAACCGGATAATTATCAGCATCACTGGCAGCACGATCCAGCTAGTCGGGCTTTTCTCGGTGTGCTACGAAGCCCATCGGTGTACGGAGCAGGTAATTGATAACGTGACTGTTTAATTCAATTTCTGGCCTTCGGCTTACCTTAGGGTTATTATTTTGATTTGGACCCCTACATATTTTGGACTTGATTTTTGAGCAAAACTATATGAAAATAACAAACAAACATCGCTGAAATTTTCATTACCTATTGCGGGTGGCCCACCACCACCAGAGACATTCCCCTACTAAACTGGAAAATTCGTCTCTGAACATAAAATGAGTGAACGGCATTTAATAACCGGCCGGAGTGAGGTCGTGCTCCAATCAGCGAACGATCACTGTATATGGAACAAGTGGTAAGCTTCATGTACACAAGCGACGCCAATCGTTTAAATGTTAAACTCAATTTGTACTTAGTGTTGAGATATTAAAGTCTCGAAAAACCACCTTGCCCGCTGCGCACCTCACCTTCTTGTGCCCGTCAGATCGTTGTCGAGAACAATTTTCACCGGGATACTGTCCGACATTCTGGCTACGTGCCCGGCCCACCGCAGTCGTCCGATTTTTGCGGTGTGAACGATGGATGGTTCTCCCAGCAGCTCATGCAACTCGTGGTTCATTCTCCTCCACCACGTACCGTCCGCCCGGAGGGGTATTTATTCGTACCGTGGTATGGTAACTTGGCTTAGAAACCTCGTGGTTAATAAATGTGGAAGTGCTGAATGATCATTAAGCAGCTAGTCGGCAATGTCCCAGTGCGGAATGTAATGCCAATAAGAAGAAGAAGAAGACGTACCGCCCGCCATCTACACCCCCCTTAGCAGCACTTTCCTTTCGAGAACTCCAAGTCCCGGTCCCGTGTCCGTAGAGAACTACCGGTCTAATGTCCGGTCAGTCAGTTTGGACCGGCGGCGAACCTTATTCGATCGGAGTGTCTTGCGGAGTCCAAAGTACGTACGATTTCCTGCCATGATGCGTCTCTGAATTTCTTTGCTGGTATCGTTATCGGAGGTCACCAGTGACCCCAAGTACACAAATTCTTCAACCACATCGATTTCGTCACCATCGATACTAACATGGAGCTTCACAAAATTCTTTGTTTTTCAAAGGTTTCAATGATTTCAACTCGATGCACATATCAAACGTGCAACGACATTATCACAGTTCTAGAGACTTTGTGTTTCACACGTAAAAGCTGTCTTTTAAGCAGCTACTTAGTTGAATTTTTAAAAATCATTAAGTATTGTATCTTGACGAAGTTTGACCTCTACGGATATTTGGTTTGGACAATTGTGTTTTTCAATTATTGAGGCACTAATAAACTATTTTGTTAGCTAGATATGAATGACTACTTGACTACTGAAGAGGTCGAAATACGTATCTAAATCTGGTACAATAAAGTAGTGGAATTAAATGGAATAGTACAAACTCATCTTATGACAAGTAAATACATTCCACTAAAAGCTTAAAAATAATTTTCGTATCAGAGTGGCTTACTTGTAACAACATGAATAGCGATTCATTGTAGAACTTTTGAAATATGTGCGATAGGTATCACGGCTGATCATCGTCCGAGTGCCAGCGAGGTACTTTAAGTGAAACTGTGCACCATGGTCCACCGGAAATAAGGGGGAATGGTCCTCCGGAAATTTAGGGGGTTTGGTGTCAGGCCCTGCAAGCCAGCCTTTATAAAAACTCACGCAAATTCTCCATGAATTCTTCCGGAGATTTATCCGGAATTTTCCTGGAGGAATCTCCGGATAAATTCCTGGAGTAATTTCAGGAGGAATTTTCTGAGGAATCCCTGGAGGAATTTCCGAAGGAATTCTGGAGGAATTTTTGAAGGAATTTCCAGGCATCTATGGGGGAACTCGTGAAGGAATTTCTAGAGGAATTCCTGTAAGAATTTCCGTATGAATTCTCGGAGGAATTCCTAGAGGAATTTTCGGAGGAATTCCTGTAGAATTTCCGGAGGGACTCACGGAGTAATTTCCAGAGGAATTCCTGGACGAACTTCTGGAGGAATTTTCCGAAGGAATACCTGGAGGAATTCTCTGGAATTCGCGAGGCATTTCATGGAGGAATTTCTTAAGGAATTCCTGGGAGAAATCCTGATGAAATTTCTGGAGGAATTCTAGAATGAACTCCTGGAGGTATTCTCAAAGGACTTTCTGGAGGAATTCCCGGAGGAATTCCCGAAGCAATTCCTGCAGGAATCCATAGGGGAATTTTTGAAAAAAATCCCGGAGGTATAATGGAGGAATTCCTGAAGGATTTTCCGGAGAAACTCTTGGAGAAATTCCCAGAGAATTTCCAGAAGGAATTTTCGGATAAATTCCCGAAAGAACTCCCGAAGAAGTTCTTGGAGGAATTTCTGGAATAATTCTTGAAGGAATTTCTGGAGGAATTTCCGGAGGATTTTCTGGGGGAGTTTTCGGATTAATTCCTGAAGAAATTTCCGGAGAATTTCCAGAGGATAACCTGGTGGAATTCCCGGATGAATTCCAGAATGAGCTCCCGGAGGAATTTCCGGAGGATTTCGTGGAGGAATTTCTGGAGGATTTTCTGGAGGAATTTTCGAAGGAATTCCTGGAGGAATTCCCTGATGAAATTTTGGAATTCTGGAATTCCTGTAGGAATTTCCGGAGGAATTCCCGAAAGACCTTCCGGAGGAATTCTTGGAAGAATTCCTGAAAGAATTCTTGGAGGAATTCCTGAACGAATTCTTGGAGGAATTCCTGATCGAATTCCTGAAGGAATTAAAGAATAAATTTCTGGATGGAATTTCAGGAGGAATTTCTGGAGAAATTTCCGGAGGGTTTTCTGGGGGAATTTTCGGATTACTTCCTGGAGAAATTTCCGGAGGATATCCTTGTGAAATTCCCGGATGAATTTCCGAAGGAACTCCTGGAGGAATTTCTGGTGAAATTCCTGAGGAACTCTGAGGAAGGAACTCTCGGAGGAATTTTCAAAGGAATTCTTGGAGGAATTTTCAGAGGATTTCCTGGAGGAATTTCCGGAGAATTTTCTGAAGTATTTTTCGAAGGAATTCCTTTATGTAATTTTGTTATTTTGGAATTCCTGAATGACCTCCCAGATGAATTTTTGAAGGAAATTCTTAGAGAAATCCCGAAGGAATTATTGGAGGAATTCCTGAACGAATTCTTGAAGGGATTCCCGAAGAAATTATTGGAGAAATTCCTGAAGGAATTCCAGGATAAATTCCTCGAGGCATTTTCGGAGGAATTTTTGGAGGATTTTTTGGGGGAGTTTTCGGATTAATTAATGGAGAAATCTCCGGAGAAATTCCTGGAGGGATTCTAGGATGAATTCCCGAAGTAAATCCCGTAGTAATTTGTGGTAAAATTCCTGAGGAATTCGGAGAAAGAAATTCCTGGAGGAATTTCCAAAGAAACTCCTGAAGGAATTTCCGGAGGAATTCCTGGAGAAATTTCCGGAGGAATTCCTGGGAAAATTTCCGGAGGAATTTCGAGAGAATCCCCCGGAGGAATTCCTGGATTAATTTCTCGAGGAATTTCCGGAAGATTTCCTGGAGGAATTTCCGGAGGAATTCCTGGAAAAATTTCTAGTGGATTTTTTGGTAGAATTTTTAAAGGAATTCCAGGAGGGTTCCCCAGGAAATTCCCAAAAGAATTCGTGAAAGAATTCCCAGAGAAATTCCCGAAAGAATTTCCGGAGGAATTGCCAAAGGAATTTCCGTAGGAATTCCCGAAGGAATATTCAGAGGAATTCCCGAAGGAATATTCAGAGGAATTCCCGAAGTAATATCCAGAGGAATACCCGGAGGAATTCTCGAAAGAATTTACGGAGGAATTCATATAGGATTTCCCGGAGTAATTCTGTCGGGCATTCCTCCGGGAATTCATTCGGGAATTTCACTGGGAATTCTATCGGCAATCCTCTGGGAATTCCTTCGGAAATCCTTCGGGGATTCCTTCAGGAATTTCTCCGTGACTTCATTTGGGCAATTTTCCGAGAATTCTTTTGGGAATTCCTCTCTTAATTGCATCGTGAATTCATCCAGGAAATTCAACGATAATTCATCCAAGAATTCTTCAGGAGAATCCTTGGGGGATCCCTCCGGAATTCCTACGTATATTCATCTGGGAATTCCGTTATGAAAGCTTCGTGGAGTTCTTTCGGGAATTCCTTCGGAAATTCCTCCGAAAATTCTTTCGGGAATTCCTCCGGGAATTCCTTCTCGAATTCCAACCGGAATTCCTCCAGAATTTCTTCAGAAATTCCATTGACAAATTTCCCGGGAATTACTATGGAAATTCTTCCTGATATTCGTTTAGGCTTCTTTTTCCAACGTATATTCATCTGGGAATTCCGTTATGAAATCTTCGTGGAGTTCCTTCGGGAATTCCTTCGGAAATTCCTCCGAAAATTCTTTCGGGAATTCCTCCGGGAATTCCTTCTCGAATTCCAACCGGAATTCCTCCAGAATTTCTTCGGGAATTCCATTGACAAATCTTCCGGGAATTACTTTGGAAATTCTTCCTGATATTCGTTTGGGATTTTTTTTTGGGAATTCTTCCGAGATTTCCGTTGTGACGTCTCCTGGGTATTCGTTCGGGAATTCCATTGACAAATCTTCCGGGAATTACTTTGGAAATTCTTCCTGATATTCGTTTGGGCTTTTTTTTGGGAATTCTTCCGAGATTTCCGTTGTGACGTCTCCTGGGTATTCGTTCGGGAATTCCTTCGAGAACTCCTTATGGAATTCCTCCGAAAATTCCTTTGGGAATAAATCCGAGTATTCCTTCAAGATATCCTTCAGGGATTCCTTCTTGAATTCCTTCGGAAATTCCTCTGCAAATTTGTTTTGAAAATTCCTCCGAGAATTTCTCAAGAAACTCCGCCGCAAATTCCTTCGACAATTTTTTGGGAATTGCCTCCGCGAATTCCTTTGATAGTTCCTCCTGGAAGGAATTTCCCAGATACTGGTTGGCTACAGCGTCGATACACCTATGCCTGGCGTATTGTAGAGCTCCATAATCGCCGGTCTTAGGCGTTTTCCTCCAGTTTCCCCGAACGTTCAGGGTCCTCAGGTCCGATTCCATCGCGTGCAGCCAGCGTGTTTGTGGTCTTCCACGAAGTCGGCGGCCTCTAACTGGTTCTCTGTTGAATATTGTTTTCGCTATTCTTTCTTCCGACATTCGCACTAAGTGACCAGTCCACTGAAGTCTGCCGTATTTTATTCGATTCACAATATTTTCTTCTTTGTATACTTGATAAAGCTCATGATTCATGAGTCTGCCCCACACACCATTTTCTAGTTTTCCTCCGAGTATTGTACGCAGCACTATGTCGACTATGTCCATCCTGCTTATTAATACACCTTCATTTACACTATTCAACAAATCTTCCTGCCACCATAGTCTTGTCTGTCAGCAAATTCCCCTCTCGGTAATTGCACTAGGCGGGCACTGGCGCAGTTTTATGCCGCACGCCATTGACAGTTGCGTAAAACCTCCGCATATCGTTTCTATCCATGTTCTCATGCGCTTCAGCTATCACACTCTCTTCGTGTTGCCTTTTTTCTGCGGTGGATTCGTTTCTCTTCTGCCCTTGCTACACTGTACCGCTCTCTGTTGGAACGGGTACGAGCCACTAGCATTCGACTTCTAGCAACATTTTTCTCGTCCGTCACTCGCTGGCACTCCTCATCAAACCAACCATTTCGTTGGCGTCGCTGAACAGTACATAACATTTCCTGCGCTGTTGTAGTCACAGCCTCGTGGATATTTGACGTCGCCAGATCTGGTGGCATATCCTATCCGCTCGTTCAGCTTCTGGTGGCACTGTTCAGCAACTCTTTCAACTGACAAGCGTTTGATATTGAAACGCATCGTTCTGTTGTTTCGTGTATTCGTGACGCTGGAAAATAGCGCCCGATTTTTTGCAACTATAAGGTAGTGATCCGAGTCAATGTACGGACCTCTGAAGGACCTTACATCTATAACATCCGAGAAATGTCGTCCGTCGACCAGCACGTGGTCTATCTGTGGATATTCTTACGTGCGAAGTAGGTACTGCTTATTGTTTATCTCTCTAGCAGCAGCAAAGGTTACAAGTCGCAGACCATTCGCGTTGGTAGCGGAAAGAAGGGTTTCCGTGCCCATGACAGGGCGACAGAAACTTTCTCTCCCGATCTGCGCATTTGCATCCCCGATGACAATCTTCACATCGTGTGTTGGGCACTCTCCGTAGGCCTTATCAAGGCTCTCATAGAACTTATCTTGCACGTCATCAGGCTTATCGTTCGTTGGGACATAGATGCTGATCAGACTATAATTGAAGAATTTGCCCTTCATTCTCAACACGCAAATGCGGTCGCTCATCGGCTTCCACCGGATAACACGCTTCATCTGCTTCCCGATCATCATGAAGCCAACTCCTCGTTCTGCTCTGTCACCGCCGCTATAGTAGATGTGTTACTTGAACGAAGTGTTCGCGATGAGATCCACCGCCCGGAATTCACGTTCTCCAGTTCTGGGCCATCGTATTTCCTGGATTTCCGACCTTCTGCAGCCCACGAGCCAGGAGCCCAACACGTGCGGGTTCATTAAAAGTTCTCACATTCCAAGATCCGACTTTCCAATCGTTGTCTTTTACTCGTTGCTGGGTCTGTTTCCGTTGAATCAATCCGTTTGCTTTAGTTTTGCCTATCTTGGTAACTGTAGTGTCTTCGGTAGGCTACCTTACCAGGGTTGCGCTACCTACATCGCGTTGAAGGGGCTGCCTTCTCGATGCTGAAACGATGCAACATGGTGTGCACAGTTTAGTTTAGAGTCCCTCACTGGTACTCGGGCGATGGTCGGCCGCTCCTAACATGGGGAACAGACGCTGTTGTGAGCCGATCCTGACATGGAGAACAGACGCTCAATAAGATTTGCCCCTCCGGAGAGGAGCAAATCCCCCCTTCCTTGTCAGCATACGACCATAGTTCTCACCGGGGTTGGTTGCCCGACCTTCCATAAGGTTGTTCGTATCCCGGCCAGCACCACGAGGAAATAGGGATAGGAGTTTCTGGGTAAGAGGCCAAGAACCGCTAGATGGGGTCTATTTACCCAGCATTTGCCTTGCCACTTTCCCAGAAGAACTTCCAAATAAATTCCCGGAGGTAGTCCCAGAGGAAGTCTCTGGAGTTCCTGGAATTCCTGGAGAAAGAACCAAAATAATTCCTGGAGAAAAAACAGGAGTAATTTCCGCAGTAATTCCTAAAGAAAATCTGGTAAAATTTTGAAGGAAATGTTTCCACGAAGGAATTCACGAAGGAATTCCCGAAAGAGTTCCTGGAATAATTCCCATAGAAATTCCCGATGGAATTCGGGGAGGAATTCCAGAAGGAATTCCCGAATGAATTTTCGAAGGAATTTCCCGAGGGTTTCATAACGAAATTCCCACAAGAATTCCCAAACCAATTTCCGGAAGAAGAATTCCAAGAAGAACATACGTATGAATTACGGAGTGATCTCCTATGTATTCTTCTTGAGAATTCCCGGATGAATTCTCGTTGTATTTCCCGGCGTTCCTTGTCTCTTTTTTGAAGAAATTCCGGAGTAATTCCTGGAGGAATTCAAGAAGTAATTCCCAATGGAGGTATTTCCTAAGTGATTTATGAAGGATTTTATAATAGATCTCCTGGATGGATTTCCACAAAAAAATATGCTGGACAGACTCCCTTGGATAAATTTCCTGAAAGAAATTTTTTAAACATTCTGGAGAACACTAACAATTTTTGTATGAATCTTTCACAGTTTTGTTAACTTTAAGATTTTTTTAAGAATTCCCTGAC
Organism: Armigeres subalbatus; assembly: GCF_024139115.2. NCBI lineage: Eukaryota > Metazoa > Arthropoda > Insecta > Diptera > Culicidae > Armigeres > Armigeres subalbatus. The sequence continues at coordinate 120,224,861 of NC_085140.1, forward strand.
CAAATTTCGAAGAATTTCCGCAGAAGAACTTCCTGGTGAATTATTGTGAAATTTCCTAAGATTTTTTTTAGGAATTTGAAGAGGACCTAACTATACTTATGATGCTCGTACACTCCGTGTTTTCCGGAGCAAAAGCGAATATAATGTAGTCGCCAGTCTATCTGCACTCCGGCCGCACGCACATCTTCCTCGATTGCACACAGCCAGCGAGTGCGAGGGCTGCCACAGAGCCGACGTCCTGTTCCAGGTTCTTTTCTTAACTTGACTTTTGTTGGTTTTTCTTCCGGCATACGCACTAGATGTCCAGCCCACTGTAATCTGCCGTATTTTATCAGCCTGCCGATGTCTGCATTTTTGTACACTTGGTACAACTCGTGATTCATGCGTCTGCGCCATTCACCATTATCCACCAAGGAAAGCTAAAAGAATCATTTCCCGAGAATATTTCAAAGAATTTCCGGAGCGAATTACAAGAAACTTTCTGAGCAAATTTCGAAGAATTTCCTGACGAAATATTGAAGAATCTCCCGACCAAATTTTAGTTACTTGTGATTTTTTGTAGAATTTTTCCTCTTTTCTCAACTGACTGTAAGAACTTGGCCGGCTCCATTATTGATCTAGATTTGTAAGCTGCCTAAACGTGTACTCCGAGAATAGGTGGTAAAACCCAGCCTCTAATGACTTGGATCGTACTGCAATTAACACCAGTTCTGTCAGTACAGTCAGTCTAAGTTAAGCTAGGCTAAGCTAAGGAAATTCAGAAATTCCATGTGAAACACATATATTGGATTTTCGCGGATTTTGGGATTTGGACACGGAAAATCAAAATCACGACCCCATTTTAAATACACGGGTACCAAAATCCGGCGGAATATTTTCACGATGTGTGAGGCTACCCTAACTGCGACCCAATCAGCTTATAATAAGGGAAATTTCCTAGTGTTGAGTTGTTAAAATTATCGTCTATTTTTGAGGCCTATAAAAAATGCACGGAGTGTTCAACAATGGACGAGAATTTAAACATTTTATTAAATTTCTATCATAACAACAATTCTTTCTGACAAAACGTTTGAATGAACCCTAATACACCTACGCCTAGACTCCGAATGATTAATGACCTCAATTGCGAAAGTAAAATCAATCGACATCCAATAATAGGCAATTGTCACCTCAGTTTAGTCATCACCATGTGGGAAATCAATTTGTTCAACGTTTTCGGTATCATCCCATATTGGTACGACGCCGGTGAAAAAAGATTTCTACTGTACAGAAGGGAGCAGTTTCGCAACTTTCTTTTAAAAATATTGATACCAAACGCCGGTTTAGTAGTGCTAGCAGTGCTTTGGCCAGAAGTTTTGTTCTTAGGAAACTCGGTTATGGCCTATGTCTTCGCGATACAAGTTATCTTGAACATGGTAGTGTTGAACATAAACGTAGCCGAAAATTACAGAAGTGTAAAGTTCTACATGAAGCTGCTCGAATTCTGCTTGAAGTCGGATAACAATGAGAACAGGAACAGTTTTTCCTACAGGAGTTTGCTTATCAGAATGGTTGCTCTTTTTATTTTCTACGCGTACTATGAAACGTGTCTGGTGATCTACACAAAAGTATACGAAATTCGCCCGTTCAATTTTTTATGTTTTTATCTCATATATTACTACTTAGAGATGGTTCTGTATCTGAACATTTTTTATGTGGAACTTATAATCAGAACCTTGAGAAAACATTTGAAAGACGCATATCGATTAGATGGGAGTCATTGTGTCAAAAAAACCACTAGGAAATATTTTGAGTACGTCCGCCGGAAGAGTGAACTTTGCCGCGTGATTAGATTTCGAACGTTATGCTCTGCCGGAAACACATATCTTGCGGCGTCAGCCATGTTCTACACGATGATGCGTAGGATGGAAATGGAAGAAACTTACTCATCGTGGATTTCCTTCAACGAAATGGTTTTCAATTTCGGATCAGGCTGCGCGCAATTGATTGGGCTGGCCAGTGTGTGCAACGAAGTGCAGCGATGTAACGATGAGGTAACTATGCAGGGGGGGAGTTCTTAAACCGAGTTTTGAATTTTATTTTAGTCTTTTGGTTTAGTTGTTGGTTTTGGGTTAAATTCAGGGCGGAATACTTGAATTCATTTTCGCATGAATCTTAAAAAGCGGTCTCAGATCTTTGTAAAACTTTTTCAATAAAAAAAAATAATTTGGGTCACCTATTTTTGCCGTGAAACTCCACTGGAATTTTTTTTTCAGGTACCACTGACTGCGACAAATTATAACCCATGAACAAAGCACAGTAGGAACGAAGTCTTCTGATTGAAAAGCAAGCAAGTTTGAAAAAAAAATATGGATTGGAAAATGTTTTTTACCAATAAAAAAAACGGAAAAAACTATGCCCGAACTCGCAAAAGTTTTCCAATCATATGTTTGGGAGAAGAATTCTGAAGTTTACTTCAATCCCGGAAATGTTTAGCATAATTCCCTAAGATATGACCAAATTTGTGTAAATATTCAGATACGGCATATAAATTGCTGTAATGAGTTGTTGGAAAATGAATCAAACTCTAACTGTATGCTTGCAACCATGCCTGGTTTTCGTATGTATTGATCAATTACTAATTCAGATTTTTGTCATATCAAAAATACGAACAATGTGGTAACGATGATTGAGCTCTGTCGCGTTTATCTTAAACCCATTCATGCCAGGAGACCTTGATATAGCGAGTTTTAATAATATGAGTAAAACTCACTGTGAAAATGCAGCAATAGAGGGTGGATAAATTGACCTTGTTAGTAACTTTATAAATACGTACTACATAGTAATCAGTCCAAGTGAGCGAGCAAACCTGGCCGTCTGTTGAAGAACATATATCAGACAGAAAAGATCACAATTCAATATCTATATTACTTGACGCAATTACTTCCATCGTACATTAATTATTCCGAAAGGTAAATTTCAGACAGAATAATCCTTAGTTTGACCTTTTTCGTCAGCATGAGAGAAACAAATTTATACTTTTTTTTCGGGATAATTCCATATCGTTACGATGCTGAAAGAAGAATTTATATATTGAACAACAGAGAGAAATACGTGAATTTGTTTCTTAAAGTGTGTGTTATCAATACGACGCTGGTGGTTATGGCAATATCACGACCGGAAGTTGTATTCGTTATTGCTTATCAAAATGAGCTCAGAATATCAGCTGTTATATATGGAATTCAGCTTATCCTAAACATAGCCACTTTCTGCACCAATATATTCGAGAATTATCATAATGACTGCTTCTACAAAAATCTACAAGAGAACTGTCTAATACTTGATTGACGGATAAAGGATTTAAATCATCGAATATCTATCGTCACCGTTTCTGTGTTGTCAATACTCTACGCTTTTTATGCAATCAGTATGATGTTTTACGTATATGCTGGATTTTTGCAACTCTTCGATTTATGTTTTTATCTCATGTACTACTACATTGAAATATGTTTCATCTTGAATATGACATACGTGGCCAGTCTTCTTGGCACACTACAAGGCTATTTGAAACATCAACGACTTTCAAACAATGGAATACCACCTACGACGGCTAGAAGATCATATTTCAAGTATATCCGGTGTAAGAGTGCGCTCAGCGATGTACTCAATTTCCGAGTATTATCCTCGATGAGTAACATTTATCTTGCATCGTCCTCCATGTTTTATATGGGAATCAATCGAACCGACATGATAGACTCCATTAATTCGTGGCTGAATCTGGCCGAGATTGGTTTCAGTGTGGGATCATGCTGTAGTCAATTGCTTGGATTGGGTATTTTTTGCTATCAAGTGCAGCAATGCTCAAATGAGGTACGTCTCCAGGTTATGTTATAAGAATATAAATTTACTAAATATTAATACTTTATGAGGTACAAACTTTTAGGGGAGACTGGGTAGACTTGATCCCCTTTTCTGATTTTCGATGTATCACAGCAAAAAATAAATAAACATACGCGATTTCCACACAGACTCTCTAAGAAATATAGTATTGTCAATTCCTGATGTATGACAGTCCTTAAATTATTGTTGTTATTGATACACAATCGATTTTTTGGATTGCTGTCAAAAATCGACTTTCAAAATATTCGAGGGAAATTGATCCCTCTCCAATAACTTGCTTTGATAAAATTAGAAAGGTGCCCTCAGATTTTTTAAATATTTTTCCTTCAAAATTGCTATGCGTATACATGAACGATTTTTGTTATTGAATTCGGCAGCACATGTAATTTTTAAATTTGGGGAGACTTGATCCGCTTTCTACGATATCTACTTCTACGCAATAAATATTTTTTCCTGCCAATCCTTCATCAAATCTGTCAAATGTACAAAAAATAGAAGCCTGAGAACAGATTTATATTTTTTTGAATTTTTTCGCCAAATTTTTGTATGGGTTACTAAGGGGGGATCAAGTGTCCCCATGTTGAGGCTATAGCTTCAAATCCAAATATCACAAAACTTTGATGGAATGTTGATATTTTTATCAGTACAGAACATTAAGCATATTTATGGCTTTGTGCTGTGAAAAAATGAAAGCATTTGGTCATTGTTATAAAAAGTTGTTTAAATTTTGCGTGGCCAATAAAAAAATCTTTTCGAAGGTCAAAACATGCAAATCGCCCTGCAGAATAAATAAGTTTGTCAATCCAAAAAAATAACTCGCCACATAAAGGTCATTTGTTTAGAGGATCTGTACTAAAAAATACGCTAAAACAAAACTACTTTAGTTCTCGATAAAACAGGGGATGATCGTCTCCCCGGGGATCAAGTCTACCCACCTTCCCCTATTCTAAATATATCGACTATTCTACTACCCAAAATCGAATTCTTGTTTCATAATCATACACCATCCATGAAAGCTAGGACTTATGTGCAAAAAAAGGACTGCTAATACAATTGAAACAGAGTGTAGACATTTTGAAATCGAAATTTTCTAATTTGTTACATGACTGCTTTTTATTGCTTCTAGCAAGTGCAGCTTCAACGTCTGTTCTCTGTGGTTTAACTCTCAAAGCCCCAGGAAGAACGGATTTTTTTGACTCGCATTCAGCACTTGATCGTCGAAATATGATATGTAGAATTGACTGAATTCAGGGCCGGATTCAGGGGTCACAATGGTAAAGTATCCGATCTAACAATGCATAACAAAATTAGAACAAGGAGAGTTATTTATTTCAGAAAACAAAATATGTTATATATTTGGCTGGTTAGTTGTTAAAATAACAAAAAATATATCAGGGATCCCGAAGCATTATCCGAAGCACAATTAAATCAGAGGTTGATACCTTCATATCAACATTATAACAAACATTGATATAATTATCCTGTAAAAAAATCTACTTTCAAGGTAATTGCCTACATCACGTATAAAAATCTTGTACGCTTTACTGGTACGATTAACTTTGTATTAGCTATTACATAATATCGAACATCGATTCAAGTTATACTGGAAGTGATTACCTCCTCTTTTTTCCAATATCTACAAAAAATGTAGGCAATTAATTTGTGTAAATATGCATAACTAATGTTGTTATAATTTTGATATGAAATAAAACTGCCCGAAGACACATTTTCATCGAATTATCTAACACACGTTGTTTTAAAGAACAACCAATGATAGAATTGAGTTATAATTTTGTTATGCATTGCTGATCGGGTATGGACTACAAAATCAATAACAATGAAATATGCATGCGGGAATAAGCATGAGTATGCACAGACTTTACAAATCAGGAGTATTAAAAAATTCATTTTCCATTAAAATTGACCTTTTGATATTCTTACCAGAGCCGGATTCAGGGGTCAAAATGGGAGAACAAGGGCCATAACGCCAATTACAATTAATCTGGGCATGTGTCTGCTCAAACTTCATGAAAACTCATCAGGAACTAAAAGAATGATACATACCTATTTGAATTTGAAATTTAACCAGGGCCGAATTCAGGGATCAAAATGGGCAGAGCGGAGTAGTAATAATTACAATGAAACTAGGCATCCGGCTGCTCAATCTTCATGAAAACACATAAGGAGCTCAAAGAATGCTATTTGAACTTGAAATTAAACTTCTGAATTTTCGACTAGGGTCGGATTCAGGGGTCAAATGGGCAGAGCTGGGGCCATAACACTATTTACAATGAAACCGGGAATGCGGCTGCTCAAACTTCATGAAAATACATCTGAATCTCAAAGAAGGAAACTTGGGAATTCTAGACCAGCGGTTCTCAACCTTTTTCTTGAGAGGTACCCCTTCGATTTTTTTCATTCATTGAGGTACCCCCTATTTTTTGCTTTAAATGAGAAAAAAGCATAACTCATAACATATATGAAAAATGGACCTGAAACCTAACGGGGTTTAAGGCTCTCCAAAAAGTTGATCACTTCGTAAGTTTATAGATCAAGCTTCCTACAGGACTTTCATGAATATTGGAGCCTTCAGAGCCTCTTAAATGGAGGCTTTCGATCCTTTTAAATGGCGGCTTTCGAGACACTTAAAAGCATCTTGATAGGTCGCTTCACAGCCTCTTGCAAGAAGAATTCAGAGCCATTTGAAGGGAGGCTTCCGAGCCTCTTGGAAGAAGTCTTTTAACTTTTGAGCCTCTTGAATAGCGTGCTTCCGAATCACTTGAGCCGCTTTAAATGAGGTTTCCGAGCCTCTTGAAAAAAAAAACTTTTCGAGCATCTTGAAAGGAGACATCCAAGCCTTTTGAAAGAATGTTTCCGAGCCTGTTGGGAAAGGTTGTGAGACTTTCGAACATTTTGAATGTAGGCTTCCGGGCGTTTTGTAAGGAGGCCTTCGGGCCTCTTGAGGGAGGCTTCCGGGCCTCTTGAAAGGAGGCTTCCGGGCCTCTTGAAAGGATGATGATGATGATGATGATGGTCCCGCCACATACCCTTACAAAGGTTTGAGCTAGACGAGTTATCTTTTAGATAATTAATTAAGATCAATTTAATCAGATTTGCCAATAACAAAAAAAACGATCCGATTATTTTACAGATATAAATTCTAATACTGTCCATCGCTATACAGCAAAAAACTAAATTTAAAAAAAAAATGAACTGCAGTTTTGATTCATCACTTAGCAAACACCGGTAGTGATACCTCTCCAGGCCTACAGAAATGCAAAAATTGTGATACCTCTCGCACAATTTTCAAAAGCTTCGCCAGGAACCGCTTTACGTCTTATCAACAAAACCGCGTTCTACATCTCGGAAGTATCTTTCAGCATTTATTTTCATTTTCGACAACAAAACGCCTAAACTTGTGATACCTCTCCGTCGATATCAAAAGTTTGTCTTCTATCGCGTACAAAGACAATCTACCAGGTAGCCAAGGCCAATCATCTAGTTCCACTCATTACTAGTCATTCAAAATTCACTTTCATCCATCACGCAAACAGCTCAAAAATGTCAATGATTGGAATGAATTATAAACAAGGGCCTCATACGCCTGTCACTGGCGAACAAAGCTCGTGTACTCTGCATCGAAGCTTAGAACCGGTGTTAGGGCGCAATCGTTAATGCGAACATTTTTATATTCGGTTAGTTACTGCAAATAAATTCTTTTTCGAGTCCCTATAAACAAGCAGGTATCTCAAGCATACTACATCGTTATATTGCTGCATGATTGAGTGTTTAATTTTGATAAAATATCGAAAACAAAAGTGTGCATAAAAATTGTCTCGCCATAACAAAAAGGTGGTAGAGAATTAACACTGTTGTTTACAGTTTAGAACCAAATCCAGATGTCGCACATGTTGGGGTAGGGATTCAGTGCTCCGCCTTCTCCCCCTGATTATAAACAACTCATATCTGTTTAGCGCGCGCGAGGCTCAAACTTTTGTAGACTACACAAAAAAGATTCAATTTAAAATTACGTCAACAATATAAAATCCATCATCATCATCGAGGCGATCGTTGTAGTCAATTAATGCCTCAATAAATAAGAAATAATTCAGATTACACCTAAACATCCGTTGGTCACAACTTCGTCAAGATTTAAAGTTAGTCAATTATAAAAACTTGTCGAGCAGCCGTTCAAAAAGCAGCTTTGATGTGTGAAATACATTGTCTCTTAAACTGTGTTAGTGTTGCTGCACGTTTGATCTGTGTAGGCATCGAATTGAATACATTTATACCCTTGAAAAACAATGAATTTTGTGAAGCACCATGTAAAAAGAAAGGCGTTCTTACTTCATCCGCGTGTCTTGTATTATGCCTATGTATGTCACTTCCTCTTTCAATTCGATCACACAAATATCAAGGCAGCAAACCATTAATTACTTTAAAAATGAACACCATGTTAAATATACAATTCTTTGCTTCACTGACAGCCACTGCAAGGCGTCCAACAAAAATGTTGAGGAAGTGAACCTATTGCATCTCAAAATCAAACGCATTATTTTATTTTGCAAACGCTGTAATCTCGATATTTGTGTTTCACTAGCCAGAAAAAGGATGGAAGAGCAAAAGTCGAGATGAGGGGAGATGATTGATTTATACATATATATTTTACTAGCAATCGTTAAATCTTTTTCAATCGGCATAATATTCCGTACTTCTTGGCAATTTTCTTGATGACATTGTCAATATGGGTACCAAATTTTAGCTTGTCATCAATATCACGCCAAGATATTTAATTTCCGCACGCGATCAATCGTATCATCATCCATTACAACAGAGACGTCTGCATTTAATCGATTCCGTGAAATTACCATGAACTTGGTTTTACTAATATTTAATTTCAACTGTTTGTATTTCAACCATCTACTTAGAGAACGTAAATCTTCATTCAAGTGTTGGACGGCGTCATCTAAATTCTTAGCTGCAATGAATTTAACGGTATCATCAGCAGAAAGATTTATGTCACAAAATCGTAAAACTCGCCGCATGTCATTGATGTACATAATAAATAAAATGGGCCCTAATACACTTCCCTGTGGCACGCCGAGAGTGTTCTCCACGGGACTCGAAACAAAATCATTAAAGGCAGTCCGTTGAGTTCTGTCAGCCAAATAGCTTTCAAACCATTTGTATGCAGAACCCGAAATTCCAAAGCGCTTGATTGTTTTCAACAACAAGGGCCGAGAAATTGTCTCAAAAGCGCGTTTCAGATCCAAAAACACAGCAATAATCGTATCTGTACGCTCCATTTGTTCTTTCCATTTTGCCAATACCAAATTCAATGCGGTTTCACAAGAATGACCTTCTCGATATCCCGATTGTTCCGGTATCAGCAAGCTATTGGTATTCAAATAAGTTAATAGCTGGCCTTTAACAACTAGTTCTAAAATTTTCTCTAATGTGTGCAACATGTTGATGGGACGAAACTCTTCGGCTTTAATCGTTCCAGCAACTTTTTGTATAGGAATCACAAGAGATTCCTTCCAAACTTGTGGCACGTGCCCAGTTTGCAATGATTCATTAATAAGGTCCAGCAAGTTGTGTCCGATGACTTCAAAGCAATCTTGTATAACATTTGCGTTTACATTATCTACTCCAGCCGTTTTTTCCATATTAAAACAAATTTCCCTAAGTTCTTCCATTGTTATTGGGTGAAAGCCTTCAAATCTGCAATTAATGTTTTGTCTACACTGAGTCCTTCATACACTGAGCGAGTTGTTGAGGGCAGGATTCAATAGGCTTTGATTTATTGATCGGCATGCATATTATGTACAAGACAACGTTTTGAAATTAAAAACATTACACTTCATCAATAAATTTTGATTGGAATTGTAATATATTCGCCATTACGCAATTTTGTCCGAGGTACCCCCTAGGGCCAGCGAAGGTACCCCCAGGGGTACATGTACCCCAGGTTGAGAACCGCTGTTCTAGACCAACATTTGAAAAGGGCGTAACAGCCAAAATTTATTCCTTCTCATTCTTTGTCCACATATATAGCTATATATGTAGACAATGATTCAGAAGGAATAGATTTTGGCTGTTACGCCCTTTTCAAATGTTGGTCTAGAATTGACGATCTGATATTTCGACCTGGGCTGGATTCAGAGGTCAAAATGGGCAGAGTGGAGCTATTATACCAATTACAATGAAACTGGGCTTACGGCTGCTCAGACTTCATGAAAACACATAAGAAGCTCAAAGAATGCTACACTCGATACATTTTTATACGGATTTTTTTTACATGACCATGTTAAAAAAGTAACTAACAATTTTTTTCCAAAGTTGCGTCATTTTGCATGATTAGGCGAGAAATAAAAAAACTTTTTTACACGGATTTTGAAAATTTGAAAGCTTGTTTTTACACGGAACGCATACTTCGTCTAAAAAAAGAGTCCAGTGTATTTGAAAATCAAATTGATCTTCTAAAATTCCGACCAGAGTCGGACTCAGGGGTCAAAATGGGAGATAGCAGAAGGAATTTCTAGAAAAATCCTAAATTAAATTCCAAAGGATTTCTCCTAAAGGGATTTCCGAATGTATTCCTAAAACAGTATCCGCAGGTATTCCTATAGAAATTCTTGAAGGATTTTCCATTAGTATTTTCTAAGGAATTCTTTAAAGAATTTTCAAAGGAATTCAAAAAAAAGTTTTCGAATTAATTTCTGAAGAAATTCCAAAAAGACTCCGAATTTCCGAAGCAATCCCTAAAGTAATTTCCAAGGAAATTCCCGAAGGTACTTTTGAAGAAATTTCGGAAAGAATTTGCGAAAAAAATACCCAATTAAATTTTCAAGGGAATTCTTGGAGGAAGTTCTAAATTTATTCTTAGAATTTCTTTTTCGAATTTTCTGAGGAATATCTCGAGGAATTTCCAACCGAATTTCTAGATTTATATCCGAAGTACTTTCCAATAAACTTATGTGCTGTGATGCGGCAATGTCCTAATGGAGGATGCAATCTATACTTTTGCTGTGGAGATACAAGCTATAGCTATTAGGATGTTCACCCCATCAGTCTTTCTATAGATATCAATTGTACAAAAAGCCCTAAAATTCATAAAAAGCATGATATGCCTTGCTGCGTGATTTTTATCCTCAGCTCAAAATTCTTCACGCCGGCGCCGCCGAACATTGCTTATGGCGTGACGCCGCCGATGTAAAAATGGCCTTACGCCGCCACCGTTCACAAATACTTCTGCGTACAGGTCTCCTCCTGAATCCGGCCCTGGTCGAAATATCAAAACGTTAAATTCAAGTTCAAATAGAATTCTTTGAGTTCCTGATGTGTCTCATTTTCATTTATTTAGTTTACATCTAAACAGATAACACTGAATCAACGATTTGACGCCACAATACACGGTTTGAGGCCGCATCTCTCCATCCTCGAATGCGCCCCACGTTCGCCAAGTCGGTCTGCCCACCTCGCTCGCTGCGCTCCACGTCGTCTCGTACCTGTCGGATCGGAAGCGCACACCATCTTTGCAGGGTTGCTGTCCGGCATTCTTGCCCATCGTACCCTTCCGGCTTTAGCTACCTTCTGGATACTGGGTTAGCCGTAGAGCTGGCCGAGCTCGTGATTCATTCTTCGCCGCCACACACCGTCTTCTTGCACACCGCCAAAGATGATGCGTCTTCGTATTTCACGACTAACACTGTTATCAGCCGTTAGCAAGGATCCAAGGTAGACGAATTCCTCGACCACCTCGAAGGGATCCCCGTCTATCGTAACACTGCTTCCCAGGCGAGCCCTGTCGCGCACGGTTCCGTTCACTAGCATGTACTTTGTCTTCGATGCATTCATCACCAGTCCAACTTTTGTTTGTTTCAGGCGGGTGTATGTACAGTTCTGCCACCTTTGCAAATGTTCGGCCGACAATGTCCATGTCATCCGCGAAACAAATAAATTGACTGGATCTGTTGAAAATCGTACCCCGGCTGTTACAGCCGGCTCACCGCTTGACACCTTCTACCGCAATGTTGAACAACAGCCACGGAAGTCCATCACCTTGTCTTAGTTCCCGGCGCGATTCGAACGAACTGGAGTGTTCACCCGAATCTTCTCACAGTTTTGCACACCATCCACCGTTGCTTTGATCAGTCTGGTAAGCTTCCCAGGGAAGCTGTTCTCGTCCATAATTTTCTATAGCTCTACGCGGTTTATACTGTCCTATGCCGCCTTGAAATTAATGAACAGATGGTGCGTTGGGACCTGGTATTCACGGCATTTTTGAAAGATTTGCCATACAGCAAAGATTTGGTTCGTTGTCGAGCAGTCGTCATCGAAGCCGGCTTGATAACTTCCCACGAACTCATTCACTACTGGTGACATACGTCGGAAGATGATCTGGGATATCACTTTGTAGGCGGCATTAAGGATGGTTATCGCTCGAAAGTTCTCCAGCTTGTCGCCTTTCTTGTAGATGGGACAACCCCTTCCTTCCACTCCTTCGGTAACTGTTCAGTTTCCCAGATTCTGATTGTCAGTTTGTGCAGGCAAGTGGCCAGCTTTTCCGGGCCCATCTGGATAAGCTCAACTCCGATACCATTCTTACCAGCTGCTCTACTGGTCTTAAGCTGTAGGATGGCATCCTTAACTTCCCTTAAGATTGGGGCTGGTTGGCTTCCATCGTCCGCTGATCTGACGTAGTTATCTCCTCCGCTGCTTTGACTTTCACTGACTGTACTCTCAGCGCCATTCAAATGTTCCTCGTATAGCTGCTTCCACCTTTCGATCACCACACGTTCGTCCGTCAGAATGCTTCCATCATAATCCCTGCACATTTTGGCTCGCGGCACGAAGGCTTTGCGGGATGCGTTGAGCTTCTGATAGAACCTGAGTGTTTCTTGAGAACGGCACAACTATCCAATTCCTCGCACTCTGCTTTTTCCAGGTGGCGATTCTTCTCCTGAAAAAGGTGGGTTTGCTGTCTCCGCTTCCGTCTATAATGTTCCACGTTCTGTCAGGTACCTTAGTGCAGTGCGACCGCCCGCGTTGCGTCCTGCTCCTCCAGATTTTGTCTGCACTCTTCGTCGAACCAATCGTTCCGTCGACTTTGTCCCACATACCCGACGTTGTGCCCCGTGTTGGAAATGGACTTCCATACCGTTTCCATTACTATTCCTATACCTTCAACTTGAGTATTCTATCAGTAATCTGCTAGAATTGGAAATGAACTATAGAGCTCGTTTCCTTCATCCAATTAGAAAATCCATCAGTTACCTTCTCCTATCTATCACATTGGCAGCTCGTTAACCAAGACGGACCTCTGCCTCTCCAACCTAACCCAGAAATTCCAACAAATTCCGCATGAACTCGTGGCAAGTGCAGAGGTATATTCGGCTTGCAGTGGGCAGGTGATTGCATCATCATTTCCTCCCCCTTCCCTACATTGACTTGCATTCTGACGTGGCAGGCGCCAGTATGACCTAACAAATGAGATCACCAGTACTTGTACATTGAAGATGTGTGCTAGTCCCAAGCAAACATCTGTTGGTTCCCTGTGCAAGAACAGCTGATCTGGTCATAATGGAGTAGCAACTACGAGCAGTCAATCAAGCTCAAGCTCAAGCTCATACCCGACGTTGTGCCCCGTGTGTTGTTAATGGCTGCTTTGACCCCATCGACCCACCCTCTTCCGGCAACGCTGCCTCGAGATGTAGCGCATGTATGCCATGGCGACATCAGGTTGCTTCAGTCGCTCTAGGTCGTACCACGGCGGTTGTCAGTACCGAACATTGTTGATGACGGATAGCTTTGGGCGCAGTTTAACTATCATAGTGGTCAGAATCGATGTGTCCACGATATGTCCTGATGTCGATAATGTCGTAGAAGTGCCGTCCATCAATCAGAACGTGGTCAATTTGCGTGAAAGTGACGGCCCTATATAAGTTCCTCCAGGAATTCCTCCGGCAGTTCCTCCAGGAATTCCTCCGGAAGTTTCTCCAGGAATTCCTCCAGAAGTTCCTCCAGAAATTCCTCCGGAAGTTCCTCCAGGAATTCCTCCGGAAGTTCCTCCAGGAATTCCTCCGGAAGTTCCTCCAGGAATTCCTCCGGAAGTTCCTCCAGGAATTCCTCCGGAAGTTTCTCGAGGAATTCCTCCGGAAGTTCCTCCAGGAATTCCTCCGGAAGTTCCTCCAGGAATTCCTCCGGATATTCCTTCAGGAATTACTCCTGAAGTTTCTCCAGGAATTCCTCCTGAAGTTCCTCCAGGAATGCCTCCGGAAGTTCCTCCAGGAATTTCTTCGGAAATTCCTCCAGGAGTTCCTTCGGAAGTTTTCCAGGAATTCCTCCGGAAGTTCCTCCAGCAATTCCTTCAGGAATTCCTCCGGAGGTTCCTCCGGAAGTTCCTCCAGCAATTCCTCCTGAAGTTCCTCCAGCAATTCCTCCGGAAGTTCCTCCTAAAGTTCCTCCAGGAATTCCATCCAACTACGCTACGCCCCCCTTCAGAAGGAATTTCTGAATTGTTAAAGGAACTTCCGGAGGAATTTCTGAAGGAACTTCCGGCGGTATTCCTCCAAGATTGATGGTTTCCAGATTTAAGGAAAAATTACCACTTCCCCGAAGGAACCAGGGTCTGGAAGTACACGGAGGGTGGCCAATTCGATCGAAAATTGATCAAATGTACTCCAGTGTACTTGTTTTGCAAAATCATGAAGTTTGACATGTCGCAAGATGGGTTCTAAGTTTGAACAAAAATTGGCCGCTACCCCAAGTGAACCAGGCCCTGGAAGTACCCGGAGGGTACATTGCGCAAATGTACTCCAGTGTACTTTTTTTTGTGCAAAATCATGAAGTTTGACATGTCGCAAGATTAGTTCCAAGATTGAAGGAAAAGTGACCACTTCCCCAAGGGAACCTGGCCCTGGAAGTACCCGGAGGGCGGCCAAAACGATCGAAGTCACCGAAATCTGCTCCAGTGCACTTGTTTTGCAAAATCATGAAGTTTGACATGTCGCAAAAAGGATTTCGAAGCCGATCTGCAAGAGACCATTTTTTTTCGGGAGGGAGGTAACCCCAGTACTCCCCGGAATATATCCGAAATCATGGCCATTCCACAAAAATTGACCTCGGTTCCTAAAACTATAGGAATTTTGTAATCGAA
This sequence comes from Armigeres subalbatus, assembly GCF_024139115.2. Classification (NCBI taxonomy): domain Eukaryota; kingdom Metazoa; phylum Arthropoda; class Insecta; order Diptera; family Culicidae; genus Armigeres; species Armigeres subalbatus. The sequence continues at coordinate 120,239,901 of NC_085140.1, forward strand.
TCCAGAAATCCGTTTGAATCCGTTAAAAATTGGCTTGAAAATCCGTTAAAAATTGGCTGAGCTGCGTGGTTTTGAATTTTGAGTTTTGCCGTAAAATGGGGGTTGGGGACGTACGTGTTTGACTAAATCTGCCGAAGAGGAGTACTCGGAAATGTCATTGAGCTTACATGCTCTGCATATCAGAGCGCCGTTGAGCTAGGAGTGCAACGCCATCCGCCAGTTCGAAGTCGTACAGGTGCTCCAAGGCTATAGGCTGCCATAGCAGTATAACGTTTAGTTCACGGTCAATCGCACCTACCAGAATTTCGTCGATTTCGGTGAGGAACAGTAGTTGTGATAGAATACATCCTTGCCTCACACCGGCTACGACCCGGATGGGGTCAGACAAGACCCCATTGTGCAGTATTCTACATGAGAAGGCTCGTACTGTGCATCTATGAGGCCAATGGTTTTCTCAGGAACTGACTTGCGTCTCAGAGCGCCCCACATATTCTTGTCATTGAGACGGTCGAAAGCTTTTCCGTAGTCAATGAACTAAATAAAGAGACTCTTGAAATTCATTGACCTGCTCCAGAATGATACAGAGCGTGACAATATGGTCCACACAGGATCTTGCGGCACGGAATACGGTCTGCTGCCGCCGGAGAGTCGCACCGATCTTCTCTTTAATGCAAGCTAGAACTTTGAGAACGATACCCAGCACCATAATGCCTCGCCAGTTATCGCATACAGTCAGCCCATTTTTTGAACACCTACACTAAGATACCCTGCATCCAGTCGACCGGAATGGTCTTTTAGAAGTTTAGAGGGTTGATATCAGATGAACATAGTCGACAACGGTCAAGCTATGGAACCACCAACGCTGGATGAGGTTAAGCAGGACGAGATTCCGGTCGAGCTTCTCAAACTTGGAAGTGAGCAGCTGCATCAATCGATTCACCACATTATTCAAACAATATAGGATGACGAAGAACCCGGTCGTTCCACAGCCGCACGTTGTCATCCAATACGGCGAAATCGAAAAAATCTACTTTCACTGAACGCTTGCGCCTTTCCTTGCACACATCGAATCACTTCTTCTTTCGTTCTTAGCCGACTAAACCGGAAATCGAACCAAGACACCTTTAGCACATCCAACACATCCTACACTTTAACTCATTAAAGCGAGTTTATTTAATTTATTTTATCATAAGCTCAATGTATTACCTCCTCTCTTATAAAAAGTAATGCTTTAATGTAGTACTCATACTGAATCATATAGTTCAACTAAAGATGTTCAAAAAAAGTCTTCCCTAGCATGGAAAATTAGGATTAGAGCTTGTGAAAAACATATTTCGACCCGAGCGGTTATCCCATTTCTTTCAAGTAGTAGAATTAAAAAAATACTACTCAGTCGTCTTATGACCAGTGAGTATTCTCTTGCCTATGTAGTAATCAAATTAATGAATATATGAAAAGAAAATCTCAGTTGCAGACTAAAAATATCAGAATATCATTTTCTCAATTACTTAAATTGCATTGCCCTGTCAAAAGTGTTACATATTCATTATGGGTAAACAATGACTACGATCGATATTCGAATTAACCCAGCGTTATTCGAACTGGGATTATAGTCCGACTAGTTTCATTCATTCGTCATGAAGAAAACCAACTTATATCACTTCCTCGGAATCATTCCATATCGATATGATGAATTGAAGGGAAACTATAAAATAGACAAGAAACATAAATTTGTGAATCTTTTTGTGAAAATATGTGTCCCCATTGTGACAATAATAGCCATGGCAATAATACACCCAAAACTTGTCTTCATGGAGTTGGGTTGGACGCAGTACAAAGTCTCATCTATCATATACGGATTTCAGCTAATGCTGAATGTAGCAGCATTCTGCGTCAACGTATTCGAAAACTATCGAAATGCGAACTATTTCAAAGGCCTACAAAAGTACTGTTCAGCATTAGACCAACGAGTAGAGGACTGCATTCATGGTCAAACGTTCTTTAATATATCAGTGCTGACATTCATTTTTGTTTATTACGTAAGCTGCATGATCTTCTACACATATATAGGATACTTGAAAGTTTTCGAATTATGCTTCTACATCACATATTACTACATTGAGGTGGGCTTTATTCTGAATATGTCGTACGTTGCCAGTGTGCTTGAGACATTTCAAAGTTGTTTGAAGCAAGTGCACCGCTTATGTAACGAGAAATGTCTCACAAGAGCTACAAAGAACTACTTCAACTATATCCACCGCAAGAGTGAACTCAACAGCGTACTAAATTTTCGGATGTTGATTTCAATGGCAAACATATATCTGGCGTCGTCCTCGCTGTTCTACATGGCGATCAATCGGATCGACATGATAGAAACCGATCGGTCGTGGTACAACAAAACCGAAATTGGTTTCTGTATCGTTCCCTGCTGTACTCAGCTGCTTGGTTTGGGTACATTTTGCTACCAGATGCAGCAATGCTCCAACGAGGTATGTGTTTTTAGTAGTGATTAAAAAATTGAAACATAATTCAAACTTGCGATCTAATTATTGATGAGGACCTCCGTCGGACAATACTAAATACTCATCCTACTTGGTTGGCGTTTGTACAAAAATACATATGAGAGAGTTAGTTCTAAAAATGTATTGCGAGAGTTCGGCTACGTGCCCGGTACTGGGAATTTGGTTTCATCAGTACCAGCTAATCTGCGGAGGACGACGGAGGTCCTTCGTAGCTTAGAACTGGTTTCGTGGGATCAAACCCCACCGAAGGGAACGGTTACCCTTCACTACCTTTTCCGAACTAAAATCTTTCACATGTTCTGCAAATGCATAATAGAGTTTCAGACATAGTAATTAATTTCCACTCCGGGTGGCTTAATACCCTGAACATAGGCAATTAACTTTGATTGTACTGTAAATTATAATTTTCTATTGTTGTGGATATTTTTAATTATTAAACTACAATCGTATAAAATTATTGCTTGTTGTTGAATGAACGTCCCAGTGGAGGATGTTATATCAAGAAGAAGAAGAAGATGGAACAACTATCATCCAAAATGATCATCAAAAGTTTATTCGCGAATTGCTTTGAAAAGTCAACACATCACAATATAAAGTTATTTTCTACGATACGGAGAATAGTATTTGCGACCGTTCACAAATTACGTAACGCAACTTTGGGCAATTTTAGACCCCCTCCCTCCCCATCGTAACACTTTATGTATGGTTGATATAATTTGTTCGTATGGACCGTGACGCTTGGGTTGGCCCCGTCCCGACTCTCTGTACTACAAAGCTCGTCACTGTCACAATCAGGTCATAATTGATTATCAAATGCATTCATGGTTTGGTCAAGACTTGAAGGGTCCAGTTCTACTTCGTCAGTACTGTCCTAGTCTTCATCATGAACGAAATCAACCTATATTTTCTTTTCGGAATCATTCCGTACCGATACGATGATAAAAGTAGAACTTATCGATTGCACAAAAAAGAAAAATATATCAATCTTCTTCTAAAAGTATGTGTTCCCAATATGACGTTGGTGATTATGGCAATACTCCGTCCACAAATTATATTCATGGACGTTCCAGTGCAATTGAAAGTATCGTCGTACATATACGGAATTCAACTCATCCTGAACGTAACAGCGTTCTGCATCAACATATTTGAAAACTATTGGAACGATGAATATTACAAGAACTTGTTCGCATACTGTTTGATATTCGATCGGCAGGTGGATACAATAATCTTCCGTATCTCTACCCTCAAGCTAACCATTCTGGCGATATTCTACGCTTATTACGCTGCTAGTTTGACCTTTTACAGATTTTTGGGATTCTTGTCCCTTCGCAATGTATGCTTTTTTCTCATATACTACTACATTGAGTTGGCTTTCGTCCTGAATATGATGTATGTTGCCTGTGTGTTCAAGATTATGCGAATTCATTTGAAATACATACGACGCTCGAATAAGGTAGAATATCCCGCGACAACCGGAACAAAATATTTCAACTACATTCGACGAAAGTGCGAACTTACCAATGTTCTTAACCTACGAGTGTTATTCTCAATAGGCAACATATATCTAGCTTCGTCATCTACTTTCTACATGGTGATCAATAATATCCACCTGATGGACACCATTCAATCGTGGATACCGCTAATCGAAACGGGCATCAGTGTCGGATCTTGCTGCACCCAGCTGATTGGTTTAGACGCTTTTTGCAGTCAAGCGCATGGGTGCTCTAGTGAGGTATGATTACTTAAATGCAGTTAAACTTTTCCATCAATACTTCGAGGGTTGGGGGAGGGGGGACTATCGAGAACGCTAACACACAAGGCATTATAAACAGATTTGTGACCAAGAATCTGCAAAATGCAAATATCCAATCATGGTTTGAACTAGTGAAAAGCATATCATGGTTTGAACCATTCAGTCGAAATAACCATCTCTTTGGCAGGCACGAACGATAAACCAGAATGAATGGCGTATTTATGTATACTGGAAGTGGGTCTGGGTTATTTGGTACATATAACGGACATTTGGCATAATTTTGAACTGCTACTCAAGAGTGGGTCATTTGGCATAATTTGGAACTGTAAAAGTGAAAGTGTTATTTGATGTATTTTTTCACATAGAAAAAGTAGGTCTGAGATTTATCAGAACATATAAATTTGGACTGCTGGTAAATTTCACCTAATTCTGAAATTTCTCAAAATTCTACTTCCAAAAAATGAACTACAATTTAATCGTTGCCTGATGCCAAACAAATACCTATTTTTAAAGAAAAGATCAAATCCAATGGCAATGGTCTCAATCCGGGCAAACGCCTACATCCAAAGGATGAATAACATCCACCATTGTTTTAATCCGGGCGAACTTTCTAATAATGGAGCATATTCACAATTGCCTCATTCGCTGAAAATGCTTACTTTTAAAGTAGGGATCACATAAACCATTCTCTTAATCCGAGTAAAATGCCTACTATTAAGGAAGGGATCGCGTCCACCATTTTCCTAATACGGGCAAATGCTTACTTTTAAAGAAGGAATCACATCCACCTTTTCCTTATTCCGAGCAAGCGCCTACACGGACAGATAAATCTAGCCAAACTTTGAGTTCAATATACGCACTGATGAGAATATCGTAGAAAAAATTTACCCAAAATTGGGTAGTTTTCCCTTTCTTTCCCATGATTGCTATCGAAACTAGAGCAAGATGCAAACACCTCACCGAGGTTACTCAGCCCAATAACCCAAATTTGAGTAAATTCAATATTCTCTATTTTGGGTTGATTAAGGTCCGCTTTGGATAAATTAAACTCAGCTTTGGATAAATTGTTTATATGGGATTAAAGGCAAACTACCTAGTGCCAGAAAAGTCATTTTACTCAAATTTGGGTTATTGGCCAAAACCACGGTTTTGAGTGCAAACAACTCTCTTTTGGGTAGTTTTGGTTTCCAGTGTACCTCAAAAGAAGGGCTCACATCCACCATTGCCTTAATTCGGGGAAATGCATACTTCTAAGAAAGGGATCACATCCACCATTTTCTTAATCCGGGCAAATGCCTACTTCTAACCTTCCGGGACTCGCACCCTTGTAAAAAGTACAACACATTGAGTAAAAATGAGATATCTTTTTAGTCAGTTGACCAATTTGCACCAAACCACCATGTATTCCTCAAAAAATTAGTTCTTCATTAATATAAAAAATAATAAAAGTGATTCGATAGAAGGCTCGGGTAAATATAGCGAAATAAAAGGCTCAGGTGCACAGGGAAAAGTAACCAGTAATGAATTATTTATTTATTTCATTAACAATTCATCCTAAAGTAACGCGATTTTTTTCTATATCATTTCTGATAATAACCTTGGACTTAATTCGCAGTTCTCATTCACATATGACCGTATGTGACTACCAGGTGGCCTTCCGGATAATCCGGAACGTCCGTAAAAGTGGTCATTGTGGAAAGTTCGTCCGAGAGCAGCGGAAGTGATGAGGATGTTTGAGCTAAAACACATCTCACAATGCTATGACCGCAGGTGGTCACCACGCGGCCTTCCGGAAACTCCGGAAAATCCGGAACGTCCGTAAAAATGGTCATTTTGTGAAGTTGAGTAATTCTCGCTGAAACCGGGCCACTATTTGCACGAGGTTCTTAAAAATGCCTAAATTGACATTCTTTCGAAAGCTTTCGGCGAGTATATTAAGGATCCGAGTTAAATTCATCAGAAATATGAACCCCTCTTTAGTTATACACGAAATCATTTTTATGGACCCCTCGATTTTTGTCAATTCTTGACTCACCAAAACTGTCATAACTCCAACATTTCTCAACCGATCATAGAGATCAGCATATCGTTGGAAAGAGGAAGAGTGTATCCTCAATTTTCAATAATAAAAATACAAGCAGCCATATTGAATATGGCTGCCATCTTAGATTTCTTTTTAAAAACCATTTTTCCGCCAAGTTCGCAACCACCGATTTTGAATATTAATACATCGATGGAAAGCTTAGCTTATATTGTGCATTGTGTCCAAAAATCTCAGGTGTATGTTTTTTCTATCAAAAGTTATGTATGATTTCCCAAATTATTTTTTGAAGGGCCATCTGACCAACGAACATTATATTTATGGTTAATATGGTAATACGACGTCAGTTACTTGATTTCATACACTATTCTAAGCCAAATATGTTTCAAAAATCAAAAGCATATCTACAACAGTATTTTATTTGAAGGGCACAAAAGTTTTGAGCATAACGGAGCCGTATTCAAGTTATTGTATTAAATAATTCAAGAATTTTTGTATTGGTAAATCGTACATAACTTTTGATGGGAACAACATACACCTGAGATTTTCGAACACAATGCACAATATAAGCTAAGCTTTCCATCGATGTATTAATATTCAAAATCGGTGGTTGCGAACTCGGCGGAAAAATGGTTTTTAAAAATAAATCCAAGATGGCAGCCATATTCAATATGGCTGCTTGAATTTTTATTATTGAAAATTGAGGATACACTCTTCCTCTTTCCAACGATATGCTGATCTCTATGATCGGTTGAGAAATGTTGGAGTTATGACAGTTTTGGTTAGTCAAGAATTGACAAAAATCGAGGGGTCCATAAAAATGATTTCGTGTATAACTAAAGAGGGGTTCATATTTGTGATGAATTTAACTCGGATCCTTAATAAACTCGCCGAAAGCTTTCGAAAGAATATAAATTTAGGCATTTTTAAGAACCTCGTGCAAATAGTGGCCCGGTTTCAGCGAGAATTACTCAGTTCGTCCTAGAGCAGCGCAATTTTTTCTTAACCATTTCTGATGGTGATTTTGGAGATATTCCACAGTTCTTACTCTGTTATAACCGTAGGTGGCCACCAGACGGTCTTCCTTATAATCCGGAACGTTCGTAAAAATTGTCATTTTGGAAAAATTGTCCTAGAGCAGCGCATTTTATTCTAAACCAATAACCTTGGAGTCAATTCGCAATTCTCACTCACCTATGACCGTAGGCCACCAGACGGCTTTCCGGATAATCCAGAACGTCCGTAGAAATGATAATTTTGAAAAGTTTATCCTAGAGCACTGCAATTTTTTGTAAACAATTTCTGACGGTGATATTCGAGTTAATACACAGCTCCTACTTTGCTACGACCGCAGTGGCCACCAGGCCTTCCGAAAAATCCGGAACATCCGTAAAAATTGTCATTTTATGAAGTTCGTCCTAGAGCAGCGCAATTTTTCTAAACCATTTCTGACAGTGATTTTGGAGGAAATTCACAGTCATTACTCTGCTATGACCGCAGTGGGCCACCAGATGGCCAATGGGATAATCCGGAACGACCGAAGAAATGTTGATTTTGGAAAGTTTTTCCTAGAGCAGCGCAATTTTTTCTTAACCATTTCTGACGGTGATCTTGGAGATATTTTAAAGTTTTAATCAGCTTTGACTGCAGGTGGCCACCAGACTGCCTTCCGAATAATTTAAAACATCCGTAAAATAGTAATTTTGTATGGTCCGTCCTAGAGTAGTGCAATTTTTTCTAAGACATTTTTGATGGCGTTCTTAGTGTTAATTCACAGTTCTTACTCTGCAACGACCGCAGGTGGCTACCAGACGGCCTTTCCGCAAATCTGGAACTTCCGTGAATGGTCGTTTTGTACAGTTCGTCTTAGACCAACGATTTTCTTCTAAACCATTTCTGATAATGAGCATGAGCATGAGCATGAGCATTATGACCGCACAATTCGTAGTTGCTACTCCGTGATTGACTGAACTTGCGAAATTTTACAGAGAACACAATGAATGGGGCTTGGGATTAGCTACCCATTCTCAATGTACACGTTTCGGGAGCTCAAATATTTAAAGTTAATAACGGCGCCGGCCACGTCCTTACGGTCATATAGGAATGGAAGGATTGTTAGTCCGACTCTCGTTGCTAATAAAGACCGAGTATACCTCTGCATCTCCACGATTGTCTTGGGATAGGATATCGTTTTAGTTACAAAGGATAATTTATCTGGATCCACTTTGGTAAGCGATACGATCTATGTATGGGATGGGAAATAACATTAATTCGAGATAAAAGTTAAAACATGCACGCCCGGTGGCATATGAAAACTGAGGAGATTCGCGTTTTCGACGACCGCACGGAAGCGCAGCAATCTGTACTCACTTGTTCGATGGCTACAGCAAACTATTGAAGAACGCGCTTTTTCGACCGCGCGCGACATGCGCATGAGCCACCGAACACAAGATAGATATTTTATTTCTTTCCTGACGACTAAAACACGCACTGCACTTACTTGTTCGATGGCTACTCTTATTACCGGCCTCGCAATGCAGAACACAATATTTCGGCCGATCGCACGTTCGTTCTGCTGTCCGAAACAGGAGAAATCACGCACTGAACTGATTTTTATTACCGGCCTCGCAATCCAGAACACAATATTTCGGCCGATCGCGCGTTCGTTCTGCTGTCCGAAACAGGAGAAATCACGCACTGAACTCATTTTCTTCTAAACCATTTCTGATAATGACCAGGAAGTTAATTAATGCTCTTTACCATAAAATATTGTATGGAGTTTTCCACCTTCGCCAAAGGTATAATAATAGCCCAAAATATATGTACTACGCAAACCAATGAATGATGAATTCTATCATAATAATACTTAAATAGTAGTCATTGATGATAATAACCTTATCAGGTATTCGAGAGATATTGAATACCAAATCAATACCTTGTCTAAGTTAAATTATTCGACAAGTATGATGTGTTTGTAATAGCCAACTGAATTCCTGAAAATACCTCAATGAGGTACCATACCTATTGAGGTACTTACAGTGCGCTTTGCCTTACTTAATGTACTGTTTTTTTTTATTTTTCTTTTATTACTTTATTAAAGTGATTTTTAAATTATAAATAAACTCGATGTACTGTAAATCTATGTGAATCCTGGCTAGTATGATCAGTTTTTACCCTTCTTACATCCTAAGAAGGGTATAAAGATCGCTTGAAAAACCGACTTTTTATCCGAGGCTCGGAGACCGAAGTCGTATATACCAATCAACTCAGCTCGACGAACTGAGCATATGTATGTATGTGTGTGTGTGTGCGTGTGTGCGTATGTGTGTGCGTTACAAAAATCTCACATCAAGATCTCAGCCGTCCGTGGACCGATTTGCACGATTTTAACACTAAACGAAAGCTATGACTTTGTCATTGTACGAGTTCAATTTTTTTTTGCAATCGGACATTTGGTTCCAGAGATATGTGAGAAATACGAACATGAAGTGTATTTTCAGAAAACTAACAAAATAATGTCACATAAATATCTCAGCCGTCTGTAAACCAATTTGCATGATTTTATCTTTGAACGAAAGCTATGACTTTGCCATTGAACCCATTGTATTTTGTTTTTGCAATTAGACATTGGGTTCCGGAGATATCTCTGAAATACGAACATAAAGCATTAGACGTATCAACATCACACATTGGTAAAATATGTCCCATCAAGATCTCAGTCGTCCTTAGACCGATTTGTGCGATTTTATCTTTAAACGAAAGCTATGTTTTTGTCATTGGACCCATTAATATTTTTTTCTGCAATCGGAAATTCGGTTTCAGAGATATCTGTGAAATACGAGTATGAGACATATTTTCAGACTACTAATGAAAAATTGTCACACCAATATCTCAGCCGTCTATGACCCGATTTGAACTCTTTTGGGCTTAAACAGAAGCTGTAATATTGCCATTTAAGGCGGCAAATCAAATCTGCAGTCTTTTTGTATTTTTTCAAAATTGTTAAATTTCCAGAAATATCCTTTTTACCCTTCTTAAATCCTAAGAAGGGTATAAAGATCGCTTGAAAAACCGACTTTTTATCCGAGGCTCGGAGACCGAAGTCGTATATACCAATCAACTCAGCTCGACGAACTGAGCATATGTATGTATGTGTGTGTGTGTGCGTGTGTGCGTTACAAAAATCTCACATCAAGATCTCAGCCGTCCGTGGACCGATTTGCACGATTTTAACACTAAACGAAAGCTATGACTTTGTTATTGTACGAGTTCATTTTTTTGCAATCGGACATTTGGTTCCAGAGATATGTGAGAAATACGAACATGAAGTGTATTTTCAGAAAACTAACAAAATAATGTCACATAAATATCTCAGCCGTCTGTAAACCAATTTGCATGATTTTATCTTTAAACGAAAGCTATGACTTTGCCATTGAACCCATTGTATTTTGTTTTTGCAATTAGACATTGGGTTCCGGAGATATCTCTGAAATACGAACATAAAGCATTAGACGTATCAACTTCACACATTGGTAAAATATGTCCCATCAAGATCTCAGTCGTCCTTAGACCGATTTGTGCGATTTTATCTTTAAACGAAAGCTATGTTTTTGTCATTGGACCCATTATTTTTTTTCTGCAATCGGAAATTCGGTTTCAGAGATATCTGTGAAATACGAATATGAGACATATTTTCAGACTACTAATGAAAAATTGTCACACCAATATCTCAGCCGTCTATGACCCGATTTGAACTCTTTTGGGCTTAACCGATTCAATCCGGATGGGTCATATATGACCCAAGACGAAAATCAGTTGTCAAAAATCAGTTTTAAGAGATAGAGCCTTGCTTTCTTCAGCAAAAATGTTCAAAATTAACTGTTCCATCCAGGAAAAATATTGCCCAGGTCAGGTTATGGTCACTAGGATGATCTAGAGCATCCAAACTATCCTTGAGTTCTAATTTTGATGTTCTAAGGAATCAACACCATTTTTACCACATTCTGATTAAATAATTGAAATTGAAATGCTTTATGATAATATCCCGCACCTGTCCTGCAGTATAACAGATCTTTTTCAATACCTAAGATACTCCAAACAGTTCTTGAACTTAGATCTTAATATTCAAATCGGTCAACAAAAAGATCTACGATGTCCCCACTATTTTTATAAGTTGGGACAGCTCCACGGTTCTTCATAACACCATTACAGACACACCACAGAATTCGTTCGGCATCTACGGCACTCCAAACTATCCTTGAGTACAGATCCTAATATTCAAATCGATCAACATGCAGATCTTCGATGTCCCACTAGTTTTATGAGTTGGAATAGCTCCAGGATACCTCGTAATATCATTACAGATACACCACAGAATTCGTTCGACACTTACGGCACTCCAAACTATCCTTGAGTACAGATCCTAATGTTCAAATCGATCAACATGCAGGTCTTCGATGTCCCCACTAGTTTTGTGAGTTGGAATAGCTCCAGGATACCTCGTAACACCATAACAGACACTCCACAGAATTCGTTCGACACCTTCCACACTCCAAACTATCTTTGAGTACAGATCCTAATATTCAAATCGATCAACATGTAGATCTTCGATGTCCCCACTAGTTTTATGAGTTGGAATAGCTCCAGGATACCTCGTAATATCATTACAGACACACCACAGAATTCGTTCGACACCTACGACACTCCAAACTATCCTTGAGTACAGATCCTAATATTCAAATCGATCAACATGTAGATTTTCGATGACCCCACTAGTTTTATGAGTTGGAATAGCCCCAGGATACCTCGTAACACCATAACAGACACTCCACAGAATTCGTTCGACACCTACGACACTCCAAACTATCTTTGAGTACAGATCCTAATATTCAAATCGATCAACATGCAGGTCTTCGATGTTCCCACTAGTTGTATGAGTTGGAATAGCTCCAGGATACCTCGTAACATCATTACAGACACACCACAGAATTCGTTCGACATCTACGACACTCCAAACTATCTTTGAGTACAGATCCTAATATTCAAATCGATCAACATGCAGATCTTCGATGTCCCCACTAGTTTTATGAGTTGGAATAGCTCCAGGATACCTCGTAACACCATTACACACTCCACAGAATTCGTTCGACACCTACGACACTCCAAACTATCCTTGAGTACAGATCCTAATATTCAAATCGATCAACATGCAGATCTTCGATGTCCCCACTAGTTTTGTGAGTTGGAATAGCTCCAGGATACCTCGTAACACCATTACACACTCCACAGAATTCGTTCGACACTTACGACACTCCAAACTATCCTTGAGTACAGATCCTAATGTTCAAATCGATCAACATGCAGGTCTTCGATGTCCCCACTAGTTTTGTGAGTTGGAATAGCTCCAGGATACCTCGTAACACCATAACAGACACTCCACAGAATTCGTTCGACACCTACGACACTCCAAACTATCTTTGAGTACAGATCCTAATATTCAAATCGATCAACATGCAGATCTTCGATGTCCCCACTAGTTTTATGAGTTGGAATAGCTCCAGGATACCTCGTAACATCATTACAGACACACCACAGAATTCGTTCGACATCTACGACACTCCAAACTATCTTTGAGTACAGATCCTAATATTCAAATCGATCAACATGCAGATCTTCGATGTCCCCACTAGTTTTATGAGTTGGAATAGCTCCAGGATACCTCGTAACACCATTACACACTCCACAGAATTCGTTCGACACCTACGACACTCCAAACTATCCTTGAGTACAGATCCTAATATTCAAATCGATCAACATGCAGATCTCCGATGTCCCCACAAGTTTTGTGAGTTGGAATAACTCCAGGATACCTCGTAACATCCTTACAGGCACACCACAGAATTCTTTCGATATCTACGACACTCCAAACTTTCCTTGAGATCAGATCCTAATATTCAAATCGATCAACATGAGGATCTTCGATGTCCCCACTAGTTTTATGAGTTGGAATAGCTCCACGGGATTTCGTGACACCATTATAGACACATCACAGAATTCGTTTGACATATACGACACTCCATACTGTCTTTGAGCGCAGATCCTAATATTCAAAACGATCAACATGAAGATCTCCGATGTCTAAACTATTTTTACGAGATGGAATAGCTCCTCGGAACTTCGGTACACAGTAAGGTATACACCACAGAATTCGTTGAACATGTACGACACTCCAAACTCCAAACAAGCTCAGATCCCTATTTACAAATCGATCAACTAGAAGATCTTTGATGTCCCCACTATTTTTCTGAGTTGGAATAGCTCCATGAGACTTCATTAAACCATCATAAATACATAACAGAATTCGTTGAACATCTATTATACTCCAAACTATCCATGAGTACAGATCAGAATATTCAAAACGACCCACATAGAGATCTTCGATGTCTCAACTATTTTTATGAGTTGTAATAGCTCCACGGGATTTGGTTACAATATTAGAGACATGCCACAGAATTCGCTCGACATCTACGACACTCCAAACTGTCTTTGAGCTCAGATTCCAATATTCAAATCGATCAACACGAAGATCTTTGAGGTCTCCACTATTTTTATGAGTGGAAATAGCTCCACGGGACTTCGATACACCATTATAGATACATTACAGAACTCGTTGAACATCGACGACACTCCAAACTGTCCATGAGTACAGATCTCAATACTCAAATCGATCAACATCAGATCTACGTCATCCCATCTATTTTTATGAGTTGGAATAGCTCTACTGGACTTCGTTACACCATTATAGACACATTGTAGAATTCGTTGAACATGTACGACAATACAAATTGTCCATGAGTTCAATTCTTTATATTCAAATCGATCAACAAGAAGATGTACGATGGTCTAGCATGAATTTACCGCCAAAAAATTGTATGGTGAAGGACATTTAGGGAAGATCGATATAGTACGTACAATTACTATTTTCAACACCCCTCTCCCCTTCGCCACTTCTTGTAATGAACCTCTAGTTTTTTTTATTATCCGTCACGGACTTTGTGAATAACCACCTTACACAAATTTCATCAATAATGAGATTATTTCTCGAAAAAAAAAACACAATGACCTGTTACCTGTTAGTCTACTAAATATTTTTTCGATGAAGAAGATTATTATTGAGAAACTTAACTATTGATTCCTTTTGGTACACTGCTTTCAAAAAGTTTACTCCTAGTGTGCTGCATGTTTGCAGCAGTGCACCAGAGCTTAACATGTCGATTCGAAAGTTTTACTGAAACGCCTTCTGTTGACGATCTCGCAGAATCACATCAAATGGTTGCAGAGGATCTGAGAGAGAGATTTTTTTAGCAACATGATTTAGCTATTACATTTAATTCATATTGGGATAAGTATGGAGAAAAGCATTTGAAATGAAATTTGGTGATATTATTCATACGTAAATTACTTTACTCTTACATATAAATGTTAGTCTTAGTAACATCCACTTCCGTGCAATACTGAAACCAATTATATTGTCGATTGAATGTATTGCGAGCTTTATTCAGTTCTTGGTACGCAATCCTCATTTATTGGTTAGACTGTCATCTAATGATACCCCTTGGTGGTTTCAATACGCATAGAAATGGTAAACACTTGAGTAAACATATCGTATAAAATATATAATATGTGTAATAAGTATGAAACAAGTAAGTATGAGAGTACCAACGCCTTCAGGGTGCAACTTACTCTAATTCTGATCGATTATGGAGTAGCAATAATTCACATGTATAGCCCAGCCGGTCATCAAGAGACGCCGTGGTATCAAGCTTTATTCTATAACACTTCTTCTTCTTATTCTTCTTCTTCTTATTCTTCTTCTTCTTATTATTGGCATTACATCCCCGCACTGCGACATAGCCGCTTCGCAGCTTAGTGTTCATTAAGCACTTCCACAGTTATTAACTGCGAGGTTTCAAAGCCAGGTTACCATTTTTGCATTTGTATATCATGAGGCTAGCACGATGATACTTTTATGCCCAGGGAAGTCGAGACAATTTCCAATCCGAAAATTGTCTAGACCGGCACCGGGAATCGAACCCAGCCACCCTCAGCATGGTCATGCTTTGTAGCCGCGCGTCTTACCGCACGGCTAAGGAGGGACCCTCTATAACACTATAGATGATAAAAGGAACGAAAAAATTGTGGATGCGATGTTTGTGATCACAATAACACGTTTTTTTTCGTACTTACGTATTGTGTACGTAATGATGTACATTTGAGCAATTCCAACTAACAAACAAGCTTCAGAATCCATGAATCACTATGTTGGTCTTTTAGACCTCCAATATCTGAACTCATGTATGGCGCCGTAAATATTCCGGGAATGTTATGATTTGTATATACTGGTATATTGATGTCCCATGGGGTTTCTACAACTGACACACACGCTCAGGATCCTATGATTTACTCTGTTGGCCTCGTAGACCTCCAATATCTGAACTCAAAAATCGTTTGGAGTACCATAGATATTCTTGGAATGTTTCAATTTTCATATACTGGTGTAATGATGTCTCATGGGCTTTTTACAACTAACACATAAGCTGAGTTGCATTTGAATCACTCTGTTGGTCTTGTAGACCCCCAAGATCTGAATTCAAAAATGATTTGGAGTACCGTAGATACTCTGGGAATATTGTATTTTGTATATACTGGTGTAATGATGGTCCAGCTAACATAAAAGCTCGGAAATCAATGAATCACTCTTTTGGTCTTGAAGACCTCCAGTATCTGAACTCAAGAATGACTTGGATTACCCCAGGAACTCTGGGAATGCTGTGATTTGCATATTCTGGTGTAATGATGTCCCAAGGGGTTGCTCCAACTAACGTACAAGCTCAGGACCCTATGAATCACTCTGTTGGTGTTGAAGAATTTCAAGATCTGAACTCAAGAAAGGTTTGGAGTACCGTAGATATTCTGGGAATGTGGATGTATTTATATATTGACATAATCACGTCCCATGGGGTTTTTACAACTAACACACAAGCTCAGGAACCTATCAATCACTCTGTTGGTCTTGTAGGCCTCCAAGATCTGAACTCAAGAATTGTTTGGAGTACCGTAGATATTCTGGGAGTCTTGTATTTTGTATATACTACTGTAATAATGTTCCATGGGGCTCCTCCAACTATTACACAAGCTCGGGAACCTATGAACTGCTCTGTTGATCTTGTAGATCTCCAAGATCTGAACTCAAGAATAGTTTGGAGTACCGTTTATGTTTTGGTAACACTGCGATTTGATAAAAAATAGTTTAATTATGTCTTAAGTAGCAATGCCAACTTCAAATAAGGATTGAGGCCCCGTAAAACGCTTTGTTGTTTATGTAGATCTTCAATATCTGAACTCAAGGAAGGTTTGGAAGCCCTAGAAGATCTCAAAAAAATATTTTACCCCATATTTCTACTTTTTCATGGTTTACATACGTTTTTGAAGCAGAATATCCAAAATTTATGTTGAAATACGACGAAAAAAAAATCCGGATTGAATCGGTTTAAACAGAAGCTGCAGTCTTTTTGTATTTTTTCAAAATTGTTAAATTTCCAGAAATATCCTTTTTACCCTTCTTAAATCCTAAGAAGGGTATAAAGATCGCTTGAAAAACCGACTTTTTATCCGAGGCTCGGAGACCGAAGTCGTATATACTAATCAACTCAGCTCGACGAACTGAGCATATGTATGTATGTGTGTGTGTGTGTGTGTGTGTGTGTGTGTGTGCGTTACAAAATCTCACATCAAGATCTCAGCCGTCCGTGGACCGATTTGCACGATTTTAACACTAAACGAAAGCTATGACTTTGTCATTGTACGAGTTCAATTTTTTGCAATCGGACATTTGGTTCCAGAGATATGTGAGAAATACGAACATGAAGTGTATTTTCAGAAAACTAACAAAATAATGTCACATAAATATCTCAGCCGTCTGTAAACCAATTTGCATGATTTTATCTTTAAACGAAAGCTATGACTTTGCCATTGAACCCATTGTATTTTGTTTTGCAATTAGACATTGGGTTCCGGAGATATCTCTGAAATACGAACATAAAGCATTAGACGTATCAACTTCACACATTGGTAAAATATGTCCCATCAAGATCTCAGTCGTCCTTAGACCGATTTGTGCGATTTTATCTTTAAACAAAAGCTATGTTTTTGTCATTGGACCCATTAATTTTTTTTTCTGCAATCGGAAATTCGGTTTCAGAGATATCTGTGAAATACGAATATGAGACATATTTTCAGACTACTAATGAAAAATTGTCACACCAATATCTCAGCCGTCTATGACCCGATTTGAACTCTTTTGGGCTTAAACAGAAGCTGTAATATTGCCATTTAAGGCGGCAAATCAAATCTGCAGTCTTTTGTATTTTTCAAAATTGTTAAATTTCCAGAAATATCCTTTTTACCCTTCTTACATCCTAAGAAGGGTATAAAGATCGCTTGAAAACCGACTTTTTATCCGGGGCTCGGAGACCGAAGTCGTATATATATACTAATCAACTCAGCTCGACGAACTGAGCATATGTATGTATGTGTGTGTGTGTGTGTGCGTGTGTGCGTGTGTGCGTATGTGTGTGCGTTACAAAATCTCACATCAAGATCTCAGCCGTCCGTGGACCGATTTGCACGATTTTAACACTAAACGAAAGCTATGACTTTGTCATTGTACGAGTTCAATTTTTTTGCAATCGGACATTTGGTTCCAGAGATATGTGAGAAATACGAACATGAAGTGTATTTTCAGAAAACTAACAAAATAATGTCACATAAATATCTCAGCCGTCTGTAAACCAATTTGCATGATTTTATCTTTAAACGAAAGCTATGACTTTGCCATTGAACCCATTGTATTTTGTTTTTGCAATTAGACATTGGGTTCCGGAGATATCTCTGAAATACGAACATAAAGCATTAGACGTATCAACTTCACACATTGGTAAAATATGTCCCATCAAGATCTCAGTCGTCCTTAGACCGATTTGTGCGATTTTATCTTTAAACAAAAGCTATGTTTTTGTCATTGGACCCATTAATTTTTTTTTCTGCAATCGGAAATTCGGTTTCAGAGATATCTGTGAAATACGAATATGAGACATATTTTCAGACTACTAATGAAAAATTGTCACACCAATATCTCAGTCGTCTATGACCCGATTTGAACTCTTTTGGGCTTAAACAGAAGCTGTAATATTGCCATTTAAGGCGGCAAATCAAATCTGCAGTCTTTTTGTATTTTTTCAAAATTGTTAAATTTCCAGAAATATCCTTTTTACCCTTCTTACATCCTAAGAAGGGTATAAAGATCGCTTGAAAAACCGACTTTTTATCCGAGGCTCGGAGACCGAAGTCGTATATACCAATCAACTCAGCTCGACGAACTGAGCATATGTATGTATGTGTGTGTGTGTGTGTGCGTGTGTGCGTGTGTGCGTATGTGTGTGCGTTACAAAAATCTCACATCAAGATCTCAGCCGTCCGTGGACCGATTTGCACGATTTTAACACTAAACGAAAGCTATGACTTTGTCATTGTACGAGTTCAATTTTTTTGCAATCGGACATTTGGTTCCAGAGATATGTGAGAAATACGAACATGAAGTGTATTTTCAGAAAACTAACAAAATAATGTCACATAAATATCTCAGCCGTCTGTAAACCAATTTGCATGATTTTATCTTTAAACGAAAGCTATGACTTTGCCATTGAACCCATTGTATTTTGTTTTTGCAATTAGACATTGGGTTCCGGAGATATCTCTGAAATACGAACATAAAGCATTAGACGTATCAACTTCACACATTGGTAAAATATGTCCCATCAAGATCTCAGTCGTCCTTAGACCGATTTGTGCGATTTTATCTTTAAACGAAAGCTATGTTTTTGTCATTGGACCCATTAATTTTTTTTCTGCAATCGGAAATTCGGTTTCAGAGATATCTGTGAAATACGAATATGAGACATATTTTCAGACTACTAATGAAAAATTGTCACACCAATATCTCAGCCGTCTATGACCCGATTTGAACTCTTTTGGGCTTAAACAGAAGCTGTAATATTGCCATTTAAGGCGGCAAATCAAATCTGCAGTCTTTTTGTATTTTTTAAAAATTGTTAAATTTCCAGAAGTATCCCTTTATCGTTAAAATCATGATAATATTAGTTATTTTACATTCAATTGAAGGTCATATGCATAGAAATTGTAATATGCACTGGGCACACACAACCATTCAAAAGTGTAAGAAGGGTTGCGTTCACTGTAGGTGGATTAAGTCGGGTTTTTGATAATAAAAACGAGTGGCCAATCCCAACAAACATTGAATACTGTTAAACGTTTTATTGAGCCAAAAAGAAACTATTTCAGCTAAAAAAACCTTTGTTAGGATGTGATAGGAACGCAAAATACGGAATTCTAATGGGATGTAAGAAACAAGTTTTTCCTGCATTTTCAATTCTAACAGCTACTGTTAGACTAGTCCAGTTGAAGGCACAGGATTGAAATGGAAACGCTACGGAAATCCATTTCCTGTTCTAGCGATTACTGTAACATGAGAAATATACAAAATGATACAAAGTAGGCGAATGAAATGGGCATGAGATCGAAACCAAGGCCTCCTTTGTATGAGGCAGAAACGGTAGTTATATGACTATCAAGCACACTTTTCTGAACACATGTGTTTTCAAATGCCAAATAACTGTAAATGACGGCACTTTCGAATCCCACATATCCTGCGATATCTAACAAAACTGAACCGTCTAAGACGAATTAAGTACTGTCCATTTAATTCCACCAGTTAATTTTCGTTATCTTTGCAGATACGTATTTCGACCACAACTGTGTGGTCGTCTTCAGTGTCTTGTCTTGTACTCTTGTACTGTCTTGTACTGGACAGTACTTAATTCGTCTTAGACGGTTTAATACATTCCACTAAACGAGCTTAATATATTTTTCTAACAAAACTGGTTGATCCACATATCACCACCCAGCGGATGTAATCCAAACTAAACAGTTCTTCAGAATAATGGTTTTTATCCTCGAACAGCTGTGAAGAATACGGCCACTTCCTAATATCACAGATCCGCGGTTATATATTCAAACTGGTGGTTTCACATTTACTATCACCACTCTACGGATGAATTTTAAACTTCATAATATTTCAACATATTGGTTTCCAGTCCCCGAACAACTTTGTAGAAGACGGCAATTTTCTAAATCCCCCAGATCCCAAGATTCGAAGAACTGATATCTCATATGCAGTAGCACCTCCTTGCGGATGAATTTTGAATTATTCAGTTTTTCAACATATTGGTTTCCAGTCCTCGAACAATTTTGTAGAAGACGGCAATTTTCTAAATTCCACAGATCTTGAAATATCGAAGTAAACTGATCTCTCATATACACTAGAGTCGCCTTATGGCTTAATTCTGAACTAAACAGTTGCTCAACATATTGATTTCGAATGCTCGAACAACTTTATAGAAGATAGCAACTTTCAAAAATTAATAGATCCCGAGATATCTAACCAAACTAATAACTTATATACACTAGCGTCGCTTTACGGCTGAATTCTGAACTAAACAGTTTATCAACATATTGGTTTCCAATCCTCGAACAATTTTATAGAAGACGACAACTTTCTAATTCCCACAGATCCCTAGATATTGAACCAAACTGGTATTTTCATATACACTAGCGCCGCTCAGTGGGAGAATTTTAAATCAATTTTTTTCTTGACTCATAGGGCCGCATGGGATTATAGATAGATTTAGAGTTTTTTCGGAGTTTCTAGAGTTTTTAGAATTATTATAAGAAACATTGTGCCATTTATTGAGAAGATGGACTATTTTCACCGGTGTTCCGTCGGTTCCGGATCTTCCGGTGGACCATCAGGGGATCCATTGGACTTAAAAAAAATGTCCTCAATGAGAGTATATATCCCCTTTATTATTTTCCCGCAAAAATCACGTTGATATCATTTGAATTGGCTTCATTATAATGGATTTTAGGACTCGGCAAATGCATACTTTTAAAGAAGGGCTTACATCTACCATTGCTTGAATGCTGGCAAATGCCTTTTCTAATAGAAGAGATCAAATCTCCCATTGCCTTAGTCCAGAAAATGCCTCTTAAAGAGGGGATCACACCCACCCTTGCCAACTGCAAGGGAGTTTGTGGGGCAGTACCAGGCGGGTTTTATGG
Source organism: Armigeres subalbatus (assembly GCF_024139115.2). Classification (NCBI taxonomy): domain Eukaryota; kingdom Metazoa; phylum Arthropoda; class Insecta; order Diptera; family Culicidae; genus Armigeres; species Armigeres subalbatus. The sequence continues at coordinate 120,261,472 of NC_085140.1, forward strand.
GCGAACGCTCCACCACGGACCAGGTGTTCGCCATTCGCCAAGTACTGCAGAAATGCCGCAAATACAACGTGCCCACACATCATCTATTCATCGACTTCAAAGCCGCATATGATACAATCGATCGGGACCAGCTATGGCAGCTGATGCACGAACACGGTTTTCCGGATAAACTGACACGGTTGATCAAAGCGACGATGGATCGGGTGATGTGCGTAGTTCGAGTTTCAGGGGCATTCTCGAGTCCCTTCAAAACCCGCAGAGGGTTACGGCAAGGTGATGGTCTTTCGTGTCTGCTATTCAACATCGCTTTGGAAGGTAATACGAAGAGCAGGCATTAACACGAGTGGTACAATTTTCAATAAGTCCGTCCAGCTATTTGGCTTCGCCGACGACATAGATATTATGGCACGTAACTTTGAGAAGATGAAGGAAGCCTACATCATACTGAACAGGGATCACGCAACACGTCGAAGACAAAGTACATGATAGGAAAAGGTTCAAGAGACGACAATGTGAGCCACCCACCGCGAGTTTGCATCGGTGGTGACGAAATCGAGGTGGTAGAAGAATTTGTGTACTTGGGCTCACTGGTGACTGCCGAAAATGACACCAGCAGAGAAATTCGGAGACGCATACTGCCGTTCTACGCATAATTGTCCCATGTACATAGGAAATTCCAGCAAACATGGAACAAATATGCGTATGACGGCAGCATAGTGGCTGGAAATCGTACGTACTTTGGACTCCGCAAGACGCTCCGATCGAATAGAGTTCGCCGCCGTACCAAACTGACTATCTACAAAACGCTCATTAGACCGGTAGTCCTCTATGGACACGAGACCTGGACGATGCTCGTGGAGGACCAACGCGCACTTGGAGTTTTCGAAAGGAAAGTGCTGCGTACCATCTATGGTGGGTGCAGATGGCGGACGGTACGTGAAGGAGGCGAATGAACCACGAGTTGCATCAGCTGTTGGGAGAACCATCCATCGTTCACACTGCGAAAATCGGACGACTGCGGTGAGCCGGGCACGTAGCCAGAATGTCGGACAGTAACCCGGTGAAAATGGTTCTCGACAACGATCCGACGGGCACAAGAAGGCGAGGTGCGCAGCGGGCAAGGTGGATCGTTCAGGTGGAAGATGACTTGCGGACCCTCCGTAGACTGCGTGGTTGGCGACGTGTAGCCATGGACCGTGCCGAATGGAGAAGACTCTTATATACCGCACAGGCCACTTCGGCCTTAGCCCGAATAAATAATAATAATACATCCACCCTTGCCCTAATCCGGGCAAATGCCTACTTCAAAAGAAGGGATCACATCCACTATTGCCTTATTCCGGGCAAGCGTATACTTACAAACAAGGAATCACATCGACATCATTTAACAATAATAACATTTAACATCCCTTTAAACCTGGATAATGCATGCTTTCTACGATAGGATTATGTCTTTTCAATATTATTATTGACCGATGTTATATTCACTTTTTTTTTCTTTTTTGCCTTTCTCGTACAACAAAGTTGTACCGAAAGGCTATCATTTCACTCCAAAATCGAACTTTTTATAGAAATCTTGGAGACCCATGATGTTATATACCAATCGACTCAGCTCGTCAAACTGAACAAATGTCTGTCTGTCCGTGTGTATGTGTGTGTGTGTGTGCACACGAAAACCGAAAAACATTAGCCAATTTTTCATATAGTAATTCTTAACCGATTTTCTCGCAACAAGTTGCATTCGACAGGGGACAAAGCCTTGTTGATCACTATTGAATTTGATAACGATCGACCATTGCATTTAAAAGTTATTAAGAAAATGAAATCGAACTATATAAGTGCCATATAAGGTTGGTGTCTTGGCTAAATGCGAGAAAGGCAGTATCACCACTCGGTGAATTAGGTTGGGTTTTGCCTTTCTCGTACAACTAAGTTGTACCGAAAGGCTATCATTTCACTCCGAAAACGAACTTTTTATAGAAGCCTCTGAGACCCATAGTATTATATACCAATCGACTCAGCTCGACGAGCTGAGCACATGTCTGTCTGTCCGTGTGTATGTATGTGTGTATGTGTGTGTGTATGTCTGTGCACAAAAGCTATAAAAAACATTAGTCAACTTTTCGTATAGAAATCCTTAACCGATTTTCTCGCAACAAGTTTCACTCGACAGGGGACAAAGCCTTGTTGATCACTATTGAATTTTATAACCATCGGTCATTGCGTTTTAAAGTTATGAAGAAAATGGTACATCGAACCATATAAACCCCATATAAGGTTGGTGTCTTAACTAAATGCGAGAAAGGCACCACCAACACTAGGTGGATTAATCTGGGTTTTTTTTAACTAATTTTATTTGCTAATTCAAGCTCTATCTAGTAAAAGGGCAAATGTCGCAAGAGAGAATTCTCTTCGTCGACTTCCCCTCATTTGAATAAAAGTGACAAGCAGAGGATTTCTTTGCAGTTTTTCACCTCAGAATGCAAGTTCGCATTGTTTCCTATTGTTCTGAGGTGATAAACCACAAAGAAATCAGCTGCTTGTCACTTTTATTTAAAAGAGGGGAAGTCGACGAGGAGAATCATCTCTTGCGACATTCGCCCTTATTCCAGATAGAGCTTGAATTATCTAATACATGCATTCATCTTTTAGACTAGGTGTTCCGTGTTTCCTTAACACTATCATCCTTATTACATCCTATGTAACAGTTTTAGTTATTATTAATACATTTCAATTGCCCAATGCTTTATCGTAGAAACTGAGTCGGATGTTTTTTTTATCAAATATAAGAAAGTTTTCAATCCCCCCCCTTTTATAAAAATGACAAGTTAATAACTTTTGAAGCAGTTTTCCAGCCGTACAAGGATCATGTCGTCCATGAGGACACTGTTGAACTGGCTCAAAAGACATTATATTTACAACTTTAATATATATTCTCTCCCATTATCTCTTTCTTAATCATATGATTTTTGTTCTGTGTCAATACTATCAAACTCAATGTAAATTATGTCTTGAAAAAAGTGGAAATTTGTACGATTATTTAGTCTATTTTATTGTCATTCCTTTTATGAGGTAGTCTAAGACTATAATAAGCTACTCGAAACTAACTGTTATTATATAACTGTCATTGTTATTGCGTGTTTCTTAGGTTATTCAGCTCAGTTCTATATTATTTGCAAATTATGTTGCGTCTACTGTTAGTTCACTGCTTCCATTCTGTTCGTCTAATACCAATCTACGAAAGGTTACCTATGCTATATCTACGTTATCACCTTCTATGGTGATGGTGATATGAAGACTGTTATCTTCAGTTTTTTCTAGAGATTGCAATTTTGTTAATTATTAAGTGTTTGCATAATGAATATGAAAATCTCAACGCTAATATATTCTACAAGAAGAAAATCAACCTGATAATAATATGCGAATAGAGGCAGTGTAACTATTTAGCACTTTGCTACTTCTTACTAGTAATACTACTACTGCTAATCTTTTTACTACGAATAATATGATAATTATTAAGGCAACTGTAACTACACCTAAGCGCTACAGTGTCTATAGTCTACTGACGATAGAGGATGTGCCAGTGTGCAATGCGCATATTAGGGGCGTGGATCGTCAAGTTTCAAACGATTCCGTTCAGATATTTAAGAATTATAGATTACAATTAGACAACATTTTTATGTATGTTTCACAATATAAAAATATGCATGTAAATGAAAACTTGTTTTAGACTTAGTTGATTTGCTAAATATTAAATAATGTGTACACAAAACAAAGAACAAATAAATATTGAGAATGGAATTAGTTTAACTGCATTAAATCATATTATACGAGATACTTGACGAACCACCGTCGATCCCATCATCAGTGGACAGAGATTATTGCTTTTTACAGGACGATTCATGAATCCAAATGAGGGATAACATTTATCAAACCTTTAAACCTGGATAATGCATGCTTTCTACGAAAGGATTATGTCTTTTCAATATTATTATTGACCGATGTTATATTCACTATTCTAGGGTTTTCCAGCACCACTTAATCGAACTACCACAAATTTAGTGAACCAAATTATGTTAAATGTCCGTTATGCCAAATGACCCTGTTTAAAATTATGCCAAATGACCTTAGGGAAGATCCATTAATTACGTAACGCAAAAATTGGACTTTTTCAACCCCCCTCCCCCCTATGTCACACTTTTTGTATGAAGCTTCTGAAAATTTTGTATGAATCGTCACACTTCACTCAAGCCAGTAATTTGCAGTAAAAGTACGTTACAAACAAACATATTTTAGGTAGATTTAAACCACAAAAAGTAAATACGTTGGAAGCAAGCATATTGTTACATTTGAATTGATTAAGTAGATTAAATCTTTGTTAAAATGTTGTACGGACATTACCAAAAGAAAACTTGTGTTTCGGTTTTCTCAAAACCTTATAATCTATATATTATAATCAGCATTTTACAAAAGTTATCATTAATGTATCTCACAAATGAATACGATAATGAACTGTTTCATTATTTATTTCATTTTTACAGGAACATGAACTGGCTAGGAAGCTAACCGACCTCAGGGAAAATTTTGCTAAAGACGACAATGAATCGGTAAGCATCTTAAATAAACATTTTCCATCCGTCAATGAAACTTTAGTTTTATACTAAGTCCATTCTTTATTTTCGAACAGCCTTCTTCAACTATGACGAAGATAAGCGTTCTTTACCGACCACCTGCCATTAGTGCTTATGGACTTTTCGAAATAAATTTAAATTTTTTCTATCAGGTAAGTGAACCTTTTAATTGTTAAATTTTCCCATTATTTAGTTATCTATTTTTAGATGATTGCAGCCATTTTTACACAATGCGTGATACTTTTCCAGTTCCAAAGCTTTGAACCACAATGAATTCCTTCGAAGGATAAAACATGTTAGTGGGTGCCCATTCTTTTGCATTCGGATATCAAATAATTACCTCTGTAACAATCTACCTCGCATACAAATAGTAATATTTCTACAATAAATCATGGTTTTTAACGAATAAGAAACAGTTCCTAAACTCACCTCAGAACTTTTTCAGCTTGGCCAGTTTGTTGTTTCGCTGCAGTGCCATCCGCCGAAGCTTTCGCCAGTACTCTTTGGTCTCGGGATCCATTTCCTCCAGGGTCAGTGGCTTCCCGACGTGTAAACTCCACAGCCAGTCCGGATATTCCGAGTCCGGTTTCAGTTTGATGTCTTCGCCGGTTTTGAGCAAATTACTGCCACACACATAACTAACCAGCTTTTTGGCATCCGTCTCGACGGGAATTTCCTTCTTCTCGACTACTGGGCCCAATTTTCCAAGTTTTTTCTTCTTGGAACCGAGAGCTGTGAAAAAACGACAATTTTGTTTCTTTGGAATATGAGGATCATCGATAGACTAAAACTCACCCCCGCCGGGCTTCGGTGTTGCATAATGTCGTACTGTGACGGATTGAACGGTGCAGCATCGTCGGAACAAAGCAGACACGTTATTTATTACTAACGTACTCATAGTAATTCAATAGATCTTCTGTATAAATGCACTATTTGTAGAAGTTTTATGTTAATTTTTTAGTTTTTATGAGAAACAGCTTCGAACAAAAATCTTTTCCTTGAGTTTGTTTTGAATTTGTGTTCACATGCGTTGAGAACTGTCAAATCCGATGTGCTTTACTACAGGTGTGGCCCAAACCCTAAAGTAGTATTTGTATTTGTACTGAAGCACATCGTGTCAAATCATAGGAGCTCACTCTCGTTCTCTCGTTTTTTTTTGCACTCTTTGCAACCGAAGCAACACGACTAAATAAACCTATCTAAAAAGATCTAAAATAAAGTTCAAATAAACTTTTAAAAAATCCTTCAATTTCTCAAAACAACAATTTTTATTCCAAATACTAGGTACAAGGATTAAAATCTGGCTGAAAATTTTAAACCAGCCTTGAATATTATCAGCGAGTAAAGTTACGTTTGATGCTTTTGACAGAAATCGAATTGTTTGTGATTGATGTCTGTTTTTGTATTGTAACTGATTCGGGAATTGAGACATGCCAGGTTTAATATCATCACAATGCAGAACTTCAAAACTTAACCACGAATAAACTGAAATTTTTCAAAATGTTTAAACCGAAACCAGCCCTAACATATACCACTCAGTCGCTCATCAACAAAACATGTCCCCCTCTCAGCGGCTCACGAGATAGAACTCTGTCTCTGTGGTCTCTGTTATGTTTAGGCGACCAGCTGAACATGCTGTGTTGCGTGATATCAACTTTTTCTAATGCCAATGCCTGATAATCCGGTGTAACAAAATGATATCTCGGGTATCGATCAGGACGTTGGTCAAAACGGCTACCTACATTGCCATCGGAGGAATAACCGCTGCAATGATTATGAAATCCAAACTTGAAGACCGCGTTCGGAGTCAACCCTACTATCGGGATTCGCTGAAGTTACTGAGGGCCCATCCGGGTAAGTAAGGCGTCAATATCCGAAGTAAAACTATGCATGATTAATATTTACATCCATTGTAGGTGCCGTCCAGTTGCTGGGTGAACCTATCAAGGCAATGGGATTCGACTTTGGTGAAGAGACAAAAAAGTTTGGTGATGGGAAAATCGATGACTTTACACTGCCGGTCAAGGGAACCCAGCAACGCGGTAAGTATCACTTCTGGGCCGAACATAAGGACGACCAGTGGAACATAACCCGAGCCGAGTTGGAGCTGGACGAAGATAAATCCCGCAGGCTAGTTATCCGGAAACCCGAGTGATGTTAGCGCGAGCGAGTGGTGGTATTGGGTGGATTACGTAGAAATGCCCAGTACATACTGTAAATAGAGTCTGATTAAACAAATATTAAACTGTACTGAAATGTATTAAATTATTTAATGAAAAATATGAGACGTACATGATCAGTCCGGAGGCTCCAGTAGCCTTGCGAGTAAATGCGTAGGATTGCCAATCCGGAGATGGCGAGTTTGATTCTCGGTCCGGTCCAGGATGTTTTCGGGTTGAAAGCTTTCTCGACACCCTGGGCATAGTGCATCCATTGTATACTTGCCACACAAGATACATACTCATGCAATGGCGGGCATAGAAAAGCTTCCAATTAATAGCTAATAGAATACTAAGTTGAAAAGCAGGCCAGGTTCCAGTTGGAATGTAGAGCCATTGAAGAAGAAGTACATTGTGTGGCCCTAAATGGCCGGAACAAAGTTATGACAGCGACTCTGCGTGGATGCGTGTGCACGCCGCGAAGGTCTGAGTAGGAAAGGAAAAAGTCATGGCTTGCTGCTCGCTGATGTGTGAATCTATTATTTTGTGTATCCGGAATAAATTTATACCGCTTTTTATACCGAAGTTGGATTTTTCTCCAGATCCAGGCAACTTTCCCAACTTCGGAAGTAGTGCGCTGGATTCGTCTAAAGATGCGCTAAACAACGCATCAATTAGTTTGACAAACAAAACTTCGGAAGAAAGTTCGGTTCGGAAGTCCCGACTTCCGAATTCTAACTCTAACGTGTACGCCGACAATAACACACGCTGAAGGCATTTTACTCCACATTTCCCTTCTTCTCTCATTAAAAACGCAAAAAAAAATCTTCTAGCATAGGATGCAATGCTTGTTTTTCTCCTGGATTATTTAAATGAGACGAAGGTGAACATCGGTTGCAATTGAGCAACCGGTTAACTCCATTGAAAACTACACACCAAAATAAACTTGACTCAACATCATGGTTTCAATACCAGAACAATGATTCAGAGTGTGGGTTCCCAAACCGTGGGTTGCGAAAGATAAAACGTGATTCATACTTTCGTTGGATGATTAGAGAACAACAAATTTACGATTACGATTTTGTTTGTCAAATACAATGACAATTTCTTCCAAAAAACATTCCAAATCTTACCCAAATGCAATCCAAAGCTAAGCGATGTTGAACTTCATTACTTGTAAGGTTTAAGAACAATCTTATGAAGATGAGAAAATCCATGCTTATCCAAATTCAATCCAAATCAAATCCAATGCATTTTCAATCCATATCAAATCCAATGCAAATTCAATCCAAATCTAATTCAAATCCAATCTAATCCAATCAAATCCAAATTTAATCCAAATCCAATCCAAATTCAATCCAAATCCAATCCAAATTCAATAAAAATCCAATCCAAATTAAATCCAAATCCAATCCAATCCAAATTCAATCAAAATCCAATCCAAATCTAAATCCGATCCTATTCTAATCCAAATCCAAACCAAATCCAATACAAAGGCAATTCAAATCCAATCCAAATCCAATACAAATCCAATCCAAATCCAATTGAAATCCAATCAAAATCTAATCCAAATCCAAATCTAAATCCGATCCAATTCTAATCCAAATCCAATACAAAGGCAATCCAAATTCAATTCAAATCCAATCCAAATTCAATCCAAATTCGTGCATTTAATCCAACTTTTAGTTTCGCGTATAGTACACCATTACCCATTTGGCATCAACTAGTACTGCCAAACTAATCTTTCGCATAAGAAATTCGAACTTCCGAATAGCTTTGTATAATCCGACAACCTTATTAATTTTTCAAAGTCCAAAATATCTGATCCTACAGGTAATCCCACTATGGCTACTAGGTCTTCGAGATGCGTCTTGTGATTTAGCAAACCACAAACCAGTTTCCGACGCTCTTCGAGACGCGTCTTGTGATTTAGCAAACCACAATCCATTTTCCGACGGTCTTCGAGACGCGTCTTGTGATTTAGCAAACCACAAACCATTCTCCGACGGTCTTCGAGATGCGTCTTGTGATTTAGCAAACCACAAACCAGTTTCCGACGGTCTTCGACACGCGTCTTGAGATTTAGCAAACCACAAACCATTTTCCGACGGTTCACCTCGATGTCTAGAAAGTACAGCGATGTTACTTCAAAATGTTGATTTAGCTCTCGGATGTTCTGCTCAAATTATTCTTCTTCTTCTTCACAGGCGATCACCAAATCATGCACGTACACGACCAAGTATGTGCAATCAATTCTGTCCAGTGCGGCGAACGTATAGACACGAGTCATTTTTGGACTGCACGAACCTCATGGGGCATGTAGTACGATCCTCTCGTTTAATAAACAATGCACGAGCAGGAGAAATTGGCTCAATAATACTTAATTCTGTTATTGATACCATACTCTGTTATGAACTAGCCCTGCATAAGAGGTAAAATACCAAAGGAATAATACCAAAAACTAATATGCACAATACTTAAGCCATAACAAACTCAGTTATTAAATTGAATTTCAATACCAAATGCATAGCCAATTATTATTCGTTTGGTATTGAAATACCTAAGCATGGTATGCCTCAAGTATTCTGCATATAAGTTTTTGGTATTTTACCTCTTATCCAAGGCTAAATCATACCAATTTCTGTTATCGAGGTCGTCGCTCCTGCTCGGGTGTGCACTCGCTTGACTGTGGATATACAACAGTAAAGCACATGTGGAGATTGGACAAATCAAGCATCCGAAAGATATTCAATTTGCAAAAAAGAGCTAACCGCGGTGGATGTTGGTACTCGGATTCTGATGGCTTTTCCGCAAACGTGACCTTTAAGGTCACTCCTGACGGAATCCAAGTTTCAAAGTGCTCGCGTTTTCGGGGGCACACCACTCGATACGGAGGCAGCGCACAACTGTCATTTTTGTTGATTTAGCTTTGCTGCGTCGCAGCATGCGTGAAATAATAAAAATGACAGTTGTGCGTTGCTTCCATATCGAGTGGTGTGCCCCCGAAAACGCGAGCACTTTGAAACTTGGATTCCGTCAGGAGTGACCTTAAGTGGTCTTGTTGTGTAGGGGTTATCACGCCTATCTAGAGAGTAGGAGGTTGAGGGTTCGAGTCCCTCCAAGACACGTGGATTCTTTTTCGCAAATTTCATATCAATGTCCATTTCGAAACATGTGCTGTGCATATGCACAGCCAAGATATTTAACAAAAAAATGGTTTTCCATTTTTGTTGATTAGCGGCAAATCCAATTGCTGCGCGTCGTCGAACAAAAAAAACTTCTGTTTCCGGTACTTCACTCGCGACAGTTACCGAACAAAAAAAAACGAATTTATTTTTCCGGAAGGCCCATAACCTGTTGGTATGGTCGTAGATCGGACAGAAAAAAAAAAACACGTGTGTGTTCTATGAACTACAACAGGAAAGTGAAAAGTATTTTTCAATAAACTAATTGCTATGTGCATTACGGTACGTAGTCATGGTAGCTATGTAGTAACAAATTTCAAATTTTCATGGAATGCTACGTCGAACGTCGTCATCTCCCACATTTTCAACTGATTTTCACTAAGAGTTACGTCTGTTTCTCTGTGCTTATACTCTAACACATTTCCGTTCAATAAAGACGTTTTTTGTAAATGCTCCGCCCAACTTATTAGGTTATGGGCCCAGGACAAAACTAGAATTGAAAGAAAATATTTTATCGCGAAGAAGAAGAATTCATAATGAACGACCACAAGCTATGGGTGTTTTGTAAGAGTGTTGTCATTGAGGTTTCTCGTGAAAAACAAAATGTCGCCAGTAGCTACGTTCTACGTTTTCTAGCTATAAAAAGATTTTTGAGCTTTCTTTCAAGTGTCAGGTATTTCACAAAAAGTTCAGTCCTTCCGTGTTTACTGAAAGCTTTGAATGCATCAGATTTCTCGGAATACAACTTAGTACATTCATCATCCCATGCAGGAGTGGCTGGTCTTCTTATAACAGATGTAATTGGAACGCGTCGTTTCTGAGCTCCCTGTGCGCTTTTATGAATCAATTCGGTAAAGGAATCGATACTCATCCAGTGGCGGAAGCATATCAGTTGAGTTAATACCAATTTTTACCGCCGATGCAAATTTCCTCGTGAGATCGAAAGGAACATTAACTGACGGCTCTGATCGTTGATAGCCACTTTTGATTGTGGTGACTATCGACATGTGGTCACTACCTTGGGGATCTTGGATTACATTCCATGTAGAATCTAACGATAGTGAATTTGAGCATAAAGACAGATCTATTCGACTTTCATGACTTTGCGGTCCTATTCGAGTTGCTTCACCTGTGTTCAAAATATTCAAGTTGAAATCGTCGTACAAATCATAGTTTTCTAAAGGCGCTCTGTTATCGTCTCAATTTTCGCCCCATGCAATGCCATGTGCATTCATATCACCCAGTATTAAAACTGGGGATGATAAAAGAGAGACTGCGCTCCAAAGATGCCAATTGGTGGAGTATACAACACTGAAGCTATGTCAAGGTCTTAATTCTTTACATTTACTAGGCAAGCGACGATTTCTAAAATATTAACAGTCGGAATGCGAATTCTGTAGAAAGTGTGACATTTTTTGATTCCAAAAGAACGCCACTGCAGGGTTCTATTATTGTGCTATGACGTCATAGTGCATGACGGACACTATTGCAAGAAAACAGTGAGAGAGGGGAGTCCTGTGAGGAAGAACTTGGGAGACGGACAAACGGAGGAGAGAGAAATATGTACAAGAATCCGGATTATATAATATTATACGAAAACATTGATTGTGTGGGGAGAACACAGTAAAAGTATGCGCTGTCGTCTGCTTGGTCGTGGCTGGTGCTGCGGCTGCCGTGGTTTTGTTTTTTTGACTGCATGGTAGGATGAATGGTACGGTTAAATTAAATGTCAACCATTCTCCACCCTGCCAACAGAAGCTTGCATAATCTTTTCTTTTTTCTGGTTGATTTGATTAATTCGACAAATCGCAATAATTATTTGATTAAACAAATCTGGCAACGATGAAATGATGATTCTTTTCTTGTATATGCATAAAGTTGTTTGCGTGTCGACTAGCATATTCGATGTATTGTTTCGATATTTCTAAGTTGCTTTGACGAGATTTTGAGCGCACTATTTCACCTAATGCGGTAGTGAATTTGGGTGTTCCGAATTTTGCAACATTCACAATACGGCCGTCAAATTTGTCTCTCACTTCAAATTTTTTAAAGCAGTTTTCGTTGGTTTTTCGACATGAAGTGAAGAAATTGGTGTTCAACATCAAAGACAAAAGTGAAAGTTAGGTAGTGAATTATATTTGGTTGTGATAAAATAAAGAAAACGGCGAGAAAAGAACTAGTGAAAAACTGAGTGCATGTTCAAAATAAGTGTATGCGTGTGTTTCAATCGTTTGGAGTTGGTGTGTGTACAATTAGTATACGAAAATTTGTCTAGGAAAAAAGCAGATTTAAGCGCTTTTCAGTCAAATAATTAATAATTAATTAGCTAGGTGAGTGAAAAATTCATATGAAAATACCATGAATATACGTTGACAGAGGTAAGTTGGTGAATAGCAGTGAAATATTGAATTTTGTCTAAAATTGCATTAGTATTGGTGCGAATGAGAACAAAATCATCTTCATCATCAAATTGATTACGGTTTATAGATCCTTAATGAACCTGAACGAGTGAGCCTTCTGACTCGTGAACTGCAGAAGGTTGGAGTGAACGTGGCCGCTATTCAAGAGGTCCGATGATCTACATCCGGAGAACGTGAATTCCGAGCCGTGGACCCCACGACCAACACTGCATTCAAATATAACATCTATCACAGCGGCGGCGGAAAACCAAAGCACGGAGTTGGTTTCGTAGTGATGGGCAAGAAGATGAAGCGAATGATGCGGTGGAAACCCATTACCGAACGAATCTGTGTGTTGAGGATGCGGGGCAAATTCTTCAATTACATCCTAATCAACGTTTACGCACCGACAAACGATAAATCCGACGACGTGAAAGACACGTTTTATGAATGTCTAATAAATAAATAATTTAATGAAGCCTATGGAGAGTGCCCAAAGTATGACGTGAAAATTGTTATCGGAGACGCTAAGGCTCAGGTCGGTAGAGAGGACTTTTTGCGTCCCATAATTGGTAGGGAGAGCCTTCACTCCGCTACTAATGACAACGGCCTACGGCTAGTAAATTTCGCTGCTGCCAGAAGAATGGCCATCAGTAGCACCTACTTTGCACGAAAGAATATCCGAAAGCACACCTGGAGACACCCAAATGGTGAAACTTGCAACCAGATAGACCATGTTCTGGTGGATGGGCGCCATTTCTCGGATGTTATCAATGTGCGGACATTCAGAGGTTTTTGACTCTGATCACTACCTAGTTGTCAGTGAAATTCGATCACGGTTGTATCGAACGAAAGATCACAGCGAACGATGCGTTACAATATCCAGCGATTGTCGGCCGATTTTAGTATCTTTTGAGTAGCTCCACAAGCTCGACGAACGGATAAGTGCAATCAACGTTAGCGACAACATCAACGATCTATTGGGGTCGTTCCATGGAGCGGTGAGCACAACAGCACGAGAAGTGGTAGGCACTGCACAGAGAGGAACCAAGGCGGGTTGGTTCGATATGGAGTGTCGGAGAGTGACAGACAAGAAGAACGTTGCCAGAAGCAGGATGTTGGTGTCGGGTACCCGTTCGAATAGAGATCTGTACAAGGAAGCAAGAGCAGCCGAAAAACGAACCCACCGCAGGAAGAAGAAAGAATATGAAGAACTAGTGATTAGCGAGGCGCTGAAAAAATAGAGCAGAACGATATGCGGAGGCTCTATGAATTCGTCAATGGGGTGCGGAGAAGGGAATTTGCTGACAGATAAAACCGATGTGGCTGCCAGGTGGAAGCAACACTTCGAGACTTTGTTGAATAGTGGAAGTGATGATGCATCAGTGAACAGAATAATACATATTAGCGACGATGGAAAAGCTGTGGAGTCGCCTACACTAGATGAGGTTGAAAAAGCTGTTAAAGAGCTTAAAAATAATAAGACTGCGGGGAAGGACGAGCTCCCGGCTTCTCAAACATGGCAGTGAGCAGCTTTATGAAGTACTGCACCATATTATGTCGAACATTTGGGAAGACGAGGACTCTTTAAGAAAGGGCACAGATCGGAGTGCACCAATCACCGAGGAAAAACCCTCCTTAATTCGGCGTACAGAATTATGTCCCGTATTCTGTTCAACAGATTGATACCGCTTGAAGAGTCCTTCTTCGGCGAATACCAAGCAGGTTTTCGTGAGGGCCAATCAACGACGGATCAAATGTTTACCTTGAGACAAATCCTTGATAAATTCCGGGAGTACAAGTTGGAGACACATCATCTGTTTATTGATTTCAAGGCGCCGTGCGATACAGTGAAACGGAATGAATCATGGCAAATGCTTGAACATGGTTTTCCGGCGAAACTGATACGGCTGATTCGTATAACGTTGGACGGATCAAAATCAAGTGTAAGAGTTGCGGATGGAATATCGATGTTATTTGTTACCGTAGATGGATTAAAGCAGGGTGACGCACTCCCGAATCTACTGTTCAATATAGCACTCGAGGAAGCGATTAGGAGGGCTGGTGTGCAAAGAAGCGGTACCATTATCACAAGATCGCATATGCTCCTGGGATTTGCGGATGATATCGATATTATCGGGATTGCTCGCCGTGCCGTGGAAGAAACTGGTCTTTTTAAGAGCGAGACAGCGAGGATTGGACTCACGATTAATACCAGCAAAACGAAGTACATGGTCGCTGGCAATCAACGTGGGTTCATTAGTGGTGGTGGTAGCGAAATGAAGTGGTAGAAGAATTTGTGTATCTTGGAACATTAGTGACGTGCGATAATAATGTTACCCGCGAGGTGAAAAGGCGTAGCTTGAAATAGGGCTTATTACGGACTTCGTAACCATAACCAGCTTTAGTCCCGTAATCCGCAAACGAAAAAAAAAATTCGCGCTGTATACTACTCTGATTTTTCCGGTGGCTTTATACGGCCTGAAACATTGACGTTAAAGAAGGCTGATCGGAGAGCTTTCGGAGTGTTTGTTTAAGCGTGAGGTGCTGCGGATAATACTCGGCGGTAAACATGAGAATGGTATCTGGCGGCGTCGCATGAACCACGAGTTGCACGAGGTGTATAAAGGGCTGAATATTATTAACCCACGGCAGAATACGGTGGGCTGGACACGTTCTCGTATGAAGGCCGCGTACACGGTTGCTTTTTGCAGTTGAAGAGGACCTGAGGGCGCTCGACGTTCAGGGCGACTGGAAGCGATTGGCCCAGGATCGAGCCCAGTGGAGAAGGATACTCCGGCGTAGGTTCATCGAAAAGCTGTACTGCCGTGAATCGCATAATCATATGGGACTATTCATATGGGACAAATATGCGATTCATGGCAGTGTAGCCCATCAAGTATCAAGCAAGTAAAACAGTTGATTGGTGCGACATATGATCAAGAGCTATTGAGTATTGAGAGCAGTGTTGTCCTACACTCAGTGCGAAAAAATCTGCTCTTTGATTTTACTTCATCTAAACGATTTTATAGTCTTAACTAAGTAAGTGTAACTAATAGAAGGATATTTGAATTTTATAAATGTCATGTCAAACTGTCAAAAAAATGCATGCCAGAGTCACAGGAGCGCGCGCGCTGAAAATACACTCCAGTAAAAACACTCTAGTGTATTTCCAGCGAACGCGCTCCTGAGGCTCTGGAGTTCATTTTTTTTAATAGTTTGACATGACATTTATAAAATGTAAATATCCCTCTATTAGTTACACTTACTTAACTAAGATTATAAAATCGCTAAGATGGAGTAAAATCAAAGAGCAGAATTTTTCGCAATGAGTGTAGGACAACACTGATTGAGAGGTTGAGAAATGTTTGCTGATTTGGGATTTGGTGTATATTTGATTTGTGAATCATTTTAACAAACACATCAAAAGGGGTCGATTCAGGAATCTACTGATTTTTGGTTGATTTGTGAATTACTGGAGGTGGTAAATCAGTAAGGAAGAGTCGAATTGGGAATTGACTGACGCTCACTGATTTGAGGAATCAGCGCAGATGTGAATAGAGTGACCAAAAGTCGAATTGCTAATCAAATATTTGCTGATTTGGGAATCAGTAGAAGTAGTGAGTCGATTTGGGAATCGATTGATGTTTACTGATTTGGGAATAGAGTACCAAATAGAGTGACCAAATGTCGATTTGGAAATCGAATATTTGCTGAGAATCAGTGAAAGTAGAGATTGGGAATAGAGTGATTTTACTGACTTGGGAATCAATGGAAATGTGAATAGAGTGATCAATTTGGGAATCAGTGGAAAGGCTGAGTTAATTGAATAAGAATCGATTTGCAATCGCTAGAAATATAAGTTTAATCGATAGAATTTCGGATAAAACCAACTATTCCCACGGCTTCATGACTATTTTTATATGAATTTTTATTTAATTTTCATATATATGTAATAATAATTAAATATACATTATTTTTCATTATTTTATCAATTTTATAGTTTATTTTTGTTTTTCCTTGTCGTCAGTTTTCGCTTTCATCTATCCGCGCTTTGTTTTTGTTTCGTTTATGTCATAATTACTCAACGGCTTACTGCATGTTTTACTGTTTTTTTTAACCGTTTGAAATTGCTGTCGTTTGTGGCGACAGTAATGGGTAGCTCATTGCTTCTAAGCTACTAATCTTCCCAGTTCTGGTTCATTCCTGTCTGACTGTGACTTCCTGTTGCTGGGTTAACGCACTGATTTCATCTCCTTTATCGAGTGTGGGAGTGATCCGAATAATGAAAAAATGACACATTTGTCATCTCTGCATGTAACATGTCTGTACGTGTGTGAATGTGTGAGTGTAGATGTATATTGCATTAAATTTGTTCACGTTTTGCTTCAAAATGGTACCATTTTAAGTATAACGTTCTCGTTAAGCCAATGCGTTTTCAAATGTTCGGTTTTGAAAGTTTTTTTTAGGGTATATCGCTTAAGAGGCAGGAGCAACTACATTTGCATTGTTGTTTTACGTCTCATAGAAATACTATGTATTTTTCGGGGAGGTTCTACAAAGAAGCAGCATCAAATGATGCGGCCATGTGTCCTCTACTAGAACATGGTTTGCTTCCTGTGCTACTGAGGTGGTGAATCATATTTCTACTGACTTTTAGAATAATTTTGGAGTCCGTGCAAACGAATTACATCCGATTTGTTTTACTATTCGTCAGTGCAATTGTGTTATATTTTGGCAAGAAAAATGCTACAAACACAGTTTCAGGGTTCCATAAATGAAATACATGTTTGATGCTCATAACTCAGAGGAAACGAGAGTTGCTCAGAGCCCATCCGTAGTAAATTTAAAAATGAATTTTGTACAATGAATGGAGGTTAACACTGTGGGATGAGTTCTTACTGTGCTGATTCCTCGAAAAGATGAAAATCGTCGTATTAAAAATAGTTTCCACAACTAGCATTATTGATGCATTTGAATCGAAATTCGGAGTCAAACGACAAATTTCCAAACCAATGATTACAACCAAGCCCGCTTTCGTCGATCGAATAGAAACTACGATATCTTATCAGTTTTATCTGTCCGTTTAAAGCCGTTGCTGCCGTATAAATCCAGACATAGATATCCATTGAAATCGAGTAAAGAATAGTGACATTATTTTACATACAGCGAATGTGTCGAAATACAAATAACCAGTTTTTTATGTTTGTGTTCCTACGACGTATATGTGTGTGGAGGTCTTTATGTTTGTGTGTACGAAGTCGATCATTAGCTAATAGAAGAAAAAAAGTTGTTAATGTTTTACTAGGGTTTCCCTTTTTAGCAGGCCAAACGTTGGTGAATTCGAGTTTTTGATGTATTCTATAATTGATTTTATGTTATGTCTGTTTACTATAATGTTTACTTTGATATCACTATTCCTACAGCGCGCGGCAATGCATTTACAGCATAGATTTTCATTTACAGATAAAATAAAACGACGGTGAAGATGACGGATATCAGCTTCTTATTAATTTGTTCGTTTCTCTGATTGTTATATTTGATAGAAAGAAATTCGAATGTGCACGAATGAATGAGGATCGAAAGTCGTACTGCTTCAACATCCGTAATAGATTTACGCTACACTGTGGCGTACAGGAATAAAAGTAAAACTTGCGAATCAGAAAGAAAAAAACTATCACAAATGGTTCTCAAAATAGAACGTATGGTGTTTACCCTTGATAAGGATAAATGTTAACTGGGTGTTATGAGTTGGGGGCGAATGTGTTGAAAAGTCTATTCCTTGATGAGGATCATGCACTAATTACGTGAGGATTGAAAGGGCGAGTGGGGTGCAACCTTTTTGTTGCTAGTGTATGGCCCCGAACTTCTCTGGCCCGTTACGTTTAACTCTGGTTATGGGCCCGATAGTACTCTCAGTTACCATAGGTGAATTATAATGTCTCATCCATCCTTTCTACCATAAAGTTGTTAAACGGCTCGTTCTACATATAATAAAAAAATAATAGCAGACTTTACTTTACTTAGAGTATGATAAATAGCACTTTTCGACACTTCTGATTCGCAAGAATGTCCTCATGATTGTGTACAATCTATAGTTTAGCCAAAATGTGACGTCGATCCTTGTTAACGCACCAATCGTGCAGCATACAGCTATTTCTCATTTTATCAAATATTGGCTTGATTACGTGCGTGTTTCCGCCAATCGGAAGTAGGTAGGTTATTAGTTAAATTTATTAATAATTGTGTTTAACCTTGCTTCGTAGTTTCGATTTCTTGCACTTAGCCACACGTTCTAGCTACAACAAGCCTGCCTGTGCTTTCCTTTGCGGAAATACGATGACCTCGCCTACACTCAAGCGCCTTCGCCTGTCTCCGAAAGCACAAAATATCCTTTTGCTGCGCCGCAGCCCGTGCTTCATTTTTATGTAATGTGTATGTTTTGCTAGACTTTTTTATCGATCCCTTTACACATCACGACCCCCCGCGTTCTCGTAAAGAAAATAATATTAATAATAAAAATAATAATAAAGACCTTAAACAATCTACTGCGTTTTCAGTTCCTTACCGATACTATACGACACTATTTTACTCCAGTCGATTTTCGTTCTTGTCACGGGCAGCTGCCTCCGCAGAGCCTTGAACGTCGTGTCGGACATCGTCTGGTAGTTCTCCGATATTGCCGTCTGGTAGTCGTGTTCGCTCTCCTCAACCAGTCGCATGATCTCCTTGGCGGTGGCGGCTTCATTTGTGACGATCACCGATTCGCGGAACTCCTTCGACGACACCAGCTGCACGTTGCCGTCCTCGTAGTAGTGCACCTGCAGTTTGAGCATGCCCTTGAGTTCCGCCGTGCCGCCGCCAGACGCGGGAAAGCTTATCGACCACACCGAGCGCCACCGGCCGTTCCAGAAGTTTTTCGGCTGAAACTGGTGGTCCTCGATGCACACGTGCAGGCTGATCTGTCCGTTACTGGTGCGGCCGTACACCGAGCAGGATCCGTTGCGGTAGTGGTTGGCACAGTACGTGAGCGTTTCGATGTCCAGCATGGCGCGCCACGGTTCCGAGATGTGATCGCTCTCGTGGTTTTGCAGGTCGAGGGCCTCTTTGCGCAGGTGGTCGAATTTGAAGCTCTGTTTTGTTCGGGGATCCAAGTATCGACCACCACCTGGAAGAATCGGTAAGAGAATGCAAATATTAGAATTTCTGTTCATATGTATAATAACAAAGGAATTTGGAAATTAAGTACTATTACTAATATGGAATTCCGCTAATACACGACGGCGCGCAATAGAAGTATGTATATAAGAAGTACAGGGGTTAGACAAAAAGGTTAAGATAAGCAAAATTTTGTCGAAGTTCAAATCAGCATAACTTTACGTAGAATGATCCGATTTCGATGAAACCGGGACCTTCGGACGCGGAAGCACTTCTAGTATATTGTCCCCATGCAAAACAGATTGGCCCTTAGCTACCGGAGATGTTCCGGGTTGTCCGAGGATATGTTAAAAATGCATTTTTTCTTCTGCTTGTCGTTTTATCCGATTTTCTGAAAATTCGTTTGTTATACGCAAAGATATGGCCATTTTCGTAAAATCGGTATGGGATTGGCCATACACCCTGAACAAATGTCACTTTCGCAGAGCACCCGGAACCTGTGATATATTGGCCAGAGAGTCTTACAGTCACCATATGTATCTTTAATAAAGATCCTATATTCATCATCTTGGGAAAACATGAATTTTGACACCAATATATGCATACTTCCAGTCGATGCCAAAACCGGCCCCTCCTGGAAGGCCCTTGGAACCTGCTATAAGGGTGGCAGTAAACACTATCATTCTGGATATGTTTCTGTAATCATCGTCTCGCAAAGCCATGACCATAGATACCCATATTTGCATTATTCTGATCTGTTATCATTTCATCATGTTCCCGAAACCGTGTTTACGGAAATGGCCATATCTCTGCGTAGTTTTGATGGATTCTCGATCTACAGCCACCATTGGCCGGCATATTAGTTCTAGTTTTTGGAGAAAGCATAAAACATGATTAAAGTATACGTCACATAAAATGACAAGCAGTGGAAAAATGCATTTTGAACATACCTTCGAAAAACCCGGAACATCTACGGTGGCCAAGGACCAATCTTAGGTTTTGCAGGGAGGCAGTATACTAGAAAAGCGTCCGGTTCTGATGGTCCTGATTTTATCAAAATCGGATTATTGTACGCAAAGTTATGATGATGTGAATTTCGACATAATTTTACCTATTTCAACCTTTTTGTCTAACCCCTGCATGTATGTATAGGACCGTTTATAAGAAATAGGTTACTCCCGTATTTAAAACAAGTTCAAGTGACAACTGGTAGTTATTAGTGGGAATGGGTGACCTCCATTTCTAACGAAAACCACCAAAGTAGATCCCTGCCCTCTACTAAAGCTGATCCTGCAACAGGACGAATGCGAACTATCAGTGCAATAACTTGCTAATGAGAGCAACCACTGGCGCAGTGTCAACATGTCGTTTTGCGACTGAACTCCGCCAGACGTACACGCTTCTGGATTGAAAAAGAACGGGTGTGGACTTGAGACATTGATCAGTGATCGGCGCCTGATTGTTCGACCTTCATAAGTTTTCCCATTGAATGTCATTCACATTTTTGCCTTTCTCGTACAACAAAGTTGTACCGAAAGGCTATCATTTCACTCCAAAACCGAACTTTTTATATAAGTCTCGGAGACCCATAGTGTTATATACCATTCGACTCAGCTCGACGAGCTGAACAAATGTCTGTCTGTCCGTGTGTATGTATGTGTGTATGTGTGTGTGTGTATGTGTGTGCACAAAAGCTAAGAAAAACATTAGACAACTTTTCATATAGTAATCCTTAACCGATTTCCTCGCAACAAGTTTCATTCGACAGGGGGCAAAGGCTAGTTGATCACTATTGAATTTTAAAACGATCGACCGTTGCGTTTAAAAGTTATAAAGAAAATGGTACATCGAACCATATTCACCATATAAGGTTGGTGTCTTGGCTAAATGCGAGAAAGGCAATATCACTACTCGGTGAATTAAGTTGGGTTTTTATTCCGGCATTCGCACAAAGTAATCAGCCCAGTGAAGTCTGTTCTATTTTGGTCGATTACATTTCAAGCATAATTTTTCATAAGGACGTATGTAACAAAAGTAAACAAAACGAGGTTTTGAATACAACATGATAATCACACGCGACTTTATATAATACACATCGATTTTAGATCTTAAAATTATTTTGTTCAATCTTTTTACGAATCGACGTATGTTG
Source organism: Armigeres subalbatus (assembly GCF_024139115.2). NCBI lineage: Eukaryota > Metazoa > Arthropoda > Insecta > Diptera > Culicidae > Armigeres > Armigeres subalbatus. Next base: position 120,283,156 of record NC_085140.1, read on the forward strand.
AAAATTTTTAATATCTATTTTTGAAGTCTCACTGTTACATACATCGCTTTAACATATGGAAACCTATGTAACATAAAAGCAAAACAAAACAAAAATGCAGTTGCGTCAATCGTGCACTATGGAAAACCGACCAATGTACAGCGACGTATGTACAGCATTCCAGCGTATGTATAATTTTATCGTTTTTCGCAGGGAATTTGAATGAATTTAGCTAATTCTCGCGTAACATTTGAAAAGGGCCTACAGCCAAAACGTAAATACTGAGAAAATGCCGTTCGAAAAAAATGCATCACAATTTCTATTCCTATTTCCCAGGTTTATGATATTTTAAGCAGCATAAACTCCTAAAAGCACATAATCAGCACTATTGCACATGCATGCAAACATGCAAAAATGTGTCGAAATCGTTGAAATAAAAGTTTAAGTCTATTTTAATTTTTTTCTCCGGGATAGGCCCTCTTGATAAGTCATTCTGCATTTGCTTGTCATTCATAGACCCTTTGTTTATGGCATTTTTCGAAAGTAAACACGGGATAAGGCTTTTCGGGAGGGGAAATTTTCTCTCTCCGAGGTCGGGCCGATGACGGTTCGGAAAAAAATCTCGTTATCGGCCCGAAGTTTGGAGGAGGCTTATCCCAGACAGAAAAAAACGAGTGGCTTGGCCGTTTTTTAGGGTGGACCTTCAAATATTTTGAAAATAACACATTGTAGGCCCAATTAAAAATTATTTTTTTCTAAGTAATTTAATTGAAGATGCGGAACATTTTTATACTATTAGTAGCTATTAGAGGATGCTATCGAAGGGTGTTAAAATTGAATTTGTTTACTTTTCATTGTAGGCCCTAATCAATTGTTAAGCGAGAATTATGATATGAAGCACGCTTATTACGTGCCATGTATTGATGCACGCCAGCCAAAAAAATATTGAAAAAAGATTTAGGTTTAAAACAGTTTTTGAAAAAGTTTTGCCAACTTTCTGCAAGGAATCCTCATAATTGTTACATACGTCGTAATGAAAAATTATGCTTGATTTAATATCTTCTTCTTATTTTTCTTCAATGGCTCTACATTTCAACTGGAATTTGGCCTGCTTTGCAACTTAGTATTCTATTACAATTTCCTCAGCTATTAATTGAAAGCTTTTCTATGTCCGCCATTGCATGAGTATGTTTCTTGTGTGGCAAGTACAATGGATACACTATGCCCAGGGTGTCGAGAATGTTTTCCACCCAAAAACACCCTAGACCGGACTAAGAATCGAACTCGCCATCTCTGGATTGGCAATCCTACACCTTTGCTCGCAAGACTACTGGAGACCCCTACATTTAATATGCAGCACGTGATTAATGCTTCTGCGTTATATTTGTGCGCATGTGTGGTGATAATAACAAATCCTTGATAACTTCCGGGAGTACAATTTGCAGACACATCATCTGTTTATTAATTTCTAAGCAGCATACGAATCAGTGAAATGAAACAAATATGGCAAATTGTGCTAGAACATGATTTTCTGACAAAACTGATAGGGCAGAATCGTGTAACATCAAACGAATCGAAACCAAGTGAAGTGACATCATTTGCAACCTTAGAAGGATTGAAGCAGGGCGATGCACTCTCGAACTAAATGTGCAATAAAGCGCTCCAGGTAGCATTTAGGAGAGCTGGTGTGCGAAGCGGTCGCTCCCAGGCTTTGCGGACGATATCGATATTATCGGGTCGGGATTGATCATCGTGCCGTATATTACACAATCCTTCTCAAGAGGATTTGGTGCCTTTCAAGAGGGGGCAGCGAGGATTGGACTCACGATCAATACCAGCAAAACGAAGAACATGATCGCTGGCAATCAACGTGGGTTCATTAGTGGTGGTGCTGGATGGTGAAAAATTTGAAGTTGTAGAAAAATGTGTGTACCTTGAAACTCTAGGGACGTACGATGATGTTACGCGTGAAGTGAAATGGCGTATTGCAGCTGCGTATAGTTAAGCCCTTCATAACCAACAAAGGTTCATAACCAGCTCAAGTACGGAGAACGTCTACGAACGAAGACGAAATTTGTGCTGCATAGTACTCTGATTCTTCAGATGGCGTTAGACGTCCACGGGAGGCTGATCGAAGAGCTTTCGGAGTTATGGAGCGTAAGATGCTGCGGACAATACTCGGCGTTAAATAGGATAACAGGGCTACGAAATGGTGAGTTGACATGTGGGAAGGGGCGACAAACATAGCCCTTGTCCTTACAAGTTGCAATTATCACGCTTCCACGGGTCTGCCGATGACAATCGACCGCCAGTTAAGGGTTGCATACTCGGCAGGTAGGGTAGCCTGTGCGCCTGCCATGGATGTGGTGGGGTTTGATAGTGGGCTCTGTTGAAGTTCTATAAAAAGCTGCACGTATCCGCAAAAGCAGGCCCTATTAAAGCGACCGTGTGCCGCTAAAAGCGCACTAGCCTAGTCCTTGAGTGGAGGCGGTCCAAAACAGCGTCTGACCCGTAGCATGCGGCTGAACAAGAAATGCGGTGTCACGTCAGCTATTCTTGCGATGGCCCATCATTTGGCACTTGGTATCGCAGCCCTGATAAAGCGGCATACCGAAAAACTAACAATCAATTCTCTACCGCTTCTACCTTCTAATCAGGAGGTCGTGGGTTCAATTCCAGGCTCGTCCCTTTCCTACTTTCACGCAGAAAAAACTACGTTAAAACAAACATATTCTAGGTAAATCCAAACAATAATTCAGTTTGTTCTGGCATCAAAAATAAATATGTTTGGATCAAACATATTGTTGCATTTAAAGCGAACGAAAACTTTTTATTAATCAAATGTGCGTTTCAAGTTGTTTCAACCAGCTAAATGTTTGAAGCAAACATGGATATTATTGTTTTGGTTCGGCCATTCATAATATTTTCTTATCAATTCTACCAATTTTCATATTCTGGTAGCATTTGACTACCAGATTTCACAATTCTAATCGTTCATATTTGATTTACTTACCTTTCTGTACCTGAAAAACATCCTTATCATCAATTTGGAAGCAAGAAAACATATTATTCCACGCTTGCTCCTGCTTCTCTGTTGACCTCCGATCGGATCCGATCCGAACTCGAGTTTTTGTTTACTTTTGCAAGAGCGAGCGAGGGGTTGCCCACTAGTGTTCGTATAAAACAAACAGGGATTTAATTTGGTTTTAAAAATAAATATGTTTGATTCAAACATTTTACCATTTTGGAAGTAAACATGTATATTTTTGAAGCAAAGGGGCTGTCCACAAACCACGTAGACCGAAATTTCACTTTTTCAAACCCCCTCCCCCTCAGTAGACTTTCATAGACTTTTCCGAAACCCCTCCCCCCACCTTGAAGTCTACGTAGACTTTTCCAAATTTTACAAAACATCATATGAGATTGGAAAAATATGAAAAACAACGAGGTTTTAAACAATTCAGCTATTCAATTTCCATGTAAACATTACAACAAAATTAGAATTGCAAACATAACAAAAATCAAACTGAACAAAATCCAACAAAACAAAAATCAAATTGAATCCTCTGTCCATAACTCCTGAAATCAAATCTCAAAGCCAATTAATTTAATTACTGTTGAATTCAATTCCTCCTAGAGGTGTGCACTGATAAAATCCTTCACGCATCCGACCTATAATTCTCACCGCCGCACAGTGGCTAAAATCGGGTTTCTAGCGCGTTTATCTAATAGTTCCTTCATTATGCAATTGGCATAATGGTGTCTTTTTATCAGTAAGTTTCTTTGCTTCGCTTCTTTGGACATATTCAGCTTACTGATCAATCCCCTCAAAAGTGAGATTTTTTTTTCTTTTTCACAAGATATAAGGTTTGACTCTTCATAAAAGTTGTATATAACTAAAAAGCAAAAGTTCTCCTGGAAAACTTTGTCGAAGACACCAAGTTCGTAGTTCCTTTATTTTTGGAGATTTTTTACGTTTTATGCTGACAACCTCTTAAAATGGGGGTTTAATCATATCTTTTTCATTTTCATTTTACATTTTCCGCATGTTCTAAAAAGTTTTAGATAATTTTGAAATACGCCGTTGGGTGGCTATTGTGACTTAAAAACTTGAAAAATAAAAGTTATACTTAACAGTTTTATTGGATTTTTTAGTCATATTTGATTTAACTGCTACTTGACACCGGGCAAATCGTGGCAGTCAATCTCATATGCATAACAAAGTACAAGTAATGAACTTAAAGTTAATACCTTAACTGTAGAGTTGTCAGCGAATGTAAGGAATGTTTCATCAAAAACCATTTCCTACTATGTGAGGTAGAAATCAATCACTCCTCACAAGGAGTTGATGAACCAATGCACCATGCGCCTCCATGCTTATACATCGAACATGTTCAAAACTTGTTGGCATAAAAAGCAATAAATCTCCGAAAGTAATGAAATAACGAACTTGGTGTCTTCGACAAAGTTTTTCAGGAGAACTTTTGCTACAACTCTCGCGAAGACATATACTTTCCATGTTGTAAAGTGGAAAAAAAATCAGAAAAAATATTTTAAGCTCTTTTTGGTCGAGTCAAGTACGAGACACTGAAGACGACCACACAGTTGTGGTCGAAATACGTATCTGCAAAGATATCGAAATAATTGGTGGAATTAAATGGAGTGACTTAACTCGTCTTAGACGGAAAAACAAATTTTTTCATCACACTTTTAAAGGGATTGATCATAAGGCTGAATACCTCCAAAGAGGCGCATCGACTTACTGATAAAATGTCTCAAGGACGCCATTACGCTAAATCACATAATAAAGGTACTATTAAATAAACGCGCTAAACACGATTTTAGTCACTGTACGCCTGTTAAAAATTGTGAAAACCAAAGAATTTTCAGAATTTAGAAAAATTTGGAGTTGCACATGATAAAAAAAACGAAAAATCTTTTTAAAAAATCAAACTAGTGACCTCCGCAGAAAGCTGCTGTATAAATCGTTAAAAAAAAATGAAAATAGAAAAGTCTACGTAGACTTTTGGTATACCCCCACGTCCCCCCTCGTAGACTATCTCAGACTTTTTCGAAACCCCTCCCCCCCTCTCAAGAGTCTACGTGGTTTATGGACAGCCCCAAATGGATGAAATTTGTATCCGTGTTGTATTTCTATCTTAGTCCTTTCTGTGTTTCACGTTATACCAAAACGATTCCTACTGTTATAACCATCCACACAATCCCAAAACCTCCCGTGGCACTTATGAGAGGTCGTAGAGTTCCCTGCATCTTTCCTAAGTAGGTGTCCAACAAACCATCCTTTCCCTTCCTCAGCATTTGCAAGGACGTGGCCAGATCTCGACTATTGGAGAGTACATTTCTTCCATCTAAGAGTTAGTGATTAGTCTGAAATCAATATCTGTGGTAACGGATGAAAGTAATGCTACTCTCGTACATTGGTCTTGGCTTGTACCACCTACGAATTTGTGCGAACTGCTAAATGCTAATGCTAATACCGAAAAACTAACAATGAATTCTGAACAATGTAATCAAAAATATAGGATTGAACAATCGGCAAAGGACACGGCAATGATTAACGGAAACTGATTGGAAACTCAGTACTTGGGACGTTAGGATTCTGTTGGAACCTGCATATGTTGTCCTCCAGGTTGCAGCACTTCACTGCCGTAATCTGAAAAAGTGACGTATACGCCATTTTCCAAAAATGGTGTTAGCGAGTAGTTAACTCATCGAGCTCTTTAACAGAAAAATGGAGAACATGCATGTTGTAATTGGCGCTTACTTCACTTTCTCATATTACGGCAGTTCAGGAGATCCGATGATGGGGAACAGTAGAACGGGAATTCCACGCAGTTGTCCAACGTCACCGATTCTAGGCGTGAGAAAACCATGCGGCTGAACATACAGTGACTGCTATTATAGTAATTGCTATAAATTTCATGACCAGTTGTGTGTTCGTCGCTCGCGGCTTAATTTCGTCGGTTTTACCCTGTTAAGTTCACATAGTCTTATTATACGGCATCAATTTAAAAAAAGACCCAATAAAAAGCTTCCCTTATATTTTTGGCGGTTTAACGTTTAACAAATGTGTCGTGTTGATATCTGAATTCTTTCAGTTAGAGTTATGTCTGGTGTTACAAGTTTTAGTTGTCCAGGAAGGAAACCCTTACAAATCCTCAGTCCTAAATGATCAGTCTATTCGTCATTACAGTCTGCTGTTAAGGACTGATTCAAACAGTTTTTATAAAAAGTCTCTTTCAATGTTGTATACAGTGTGGTAGTGTTTCAAAGTAGTTTTCCCATCAGTAGCGTTTAAGTCATGTTCCCATCAAACAAAAGAAGCTCTAAAAGTTTGTTCAAAATCTTAATTTTCAATCGCGAGTCAGTCTCAATCATGTTGAATGATACAGGAATTGCGATACATCTTAATAAATTTGAAATGCTGACTATATTTCAAGTAACCACCCGTAATGAAAACGTATTTTGAAACTAAGATATCGTTTTACATTTTGATGAATCAATAATCGCCCAAAGTTTGAAAATTATTTAGTGAAGTCGAAACTGAATCGAAAGGCCAAAATGGGCCACAGTTCAGAACCGCTCACCAAACAATAAAAAAACTGCAATTTCAACATTTGACAAAACAAATACTCGACGCGTTTCTGCTAAATTGAAATGTTAGCTGGTTTAAATTACTTTCTTCACTACTACCTAATAGTGTAATTGTACTCGGACGCAATCAAACTAATCTAGTTATTATCTAACGTTAATGTGTTCTGTACTAGGGGAAGTGCACCGGTTTTGGCCAACTTAGTGCCTAATTTGGCCAACCATGGAAAATACATATTTTTCCAAAATAATCGATCAGTTGAAAGCAGCATTGAACCGTGAGGAGAGGAATGTATCTTTTGTTGGAACTAATAAAACCCTCGCGAATGGCTTTATTTTTGGAGTTATTTGCAAAATTGGCCAAATTAGGAACATGGCCAAAACCGGTACAGTTCCCCTAATAATACTAGCAATGTGTACACAGGATTTTATTTTTACACGATTTTTTTTCGCTCGTGTTTTTTATCGTGTGACTTCAATTTACCACCAAACTCTTCGCAACATGTTTCAAAAAATCCAGGATAAATCAAAGAAAAATCACATGATAATTGATATGCGTTAAACATTTAGGATGAGTGGAAAATTGAGAAAATATAAATCGTGTAAAAACAGAATCCAGTGTACTATAAAAGAACAAATTATTTCACAATTTTAACAATATGCAGAAACTTGATTGATCAATGTTGACCCCATCATCCGTGGACAGGGGCCTTGTTGCGAGTTGACTTTGTCCCAATATTTACAAAGAGAGGACAAAGTTGTTGTCATTGGCAATGTTGTGGTTATACATTGACTGTTCAGCCATAAGGATGACGATTCTCAAAAAGGTCATGAAGGTCTTATAGGCTATTTAGATTACGCCGTTTATGATAATATATATGATAAAGAGTAACTTGATGCCAATCCCCAAACATTCAATTTTCTTTCTGATATTTGACACGATAATTATCTTAATGGCGTCATCTGAATAGGATATTTCACTAATTACATGAGGACTTAGAGCTTAGATGTTTATATTGTCTCAGGCTTCATACAAAACAAGGAAGGGAAGAAGGGATTAAAAAAACCGACAAGTTCCTTACGTAATTGGAATTATAACTCAACCAATAGCGCTTCAGTTTTTAAACTATAGGAAACCATTATTTTAGAATTCTTCTAGCCACATTGGTTTGTGAATGATAAATTATAAGCAATCGATATACTTACTTTACCACTTTCAGAGTGTCCATTAAAAATCTATTTTCAGATTCCCGGTTTTTTCCCGGTCGGAGGAACTGATACTAAAATATCATATTAGCGAATCTAAACAAAAAATAAGCTAATACTTTTGTTTGTTTTATTAGAGGAAGAACTAGGAAGCTCTTAGGCCCGTTTGTCACATGCGGAATCAAATGAATTGAAATCCACAATAATTTCTTGTGAATTCTAATTCTAGAACAGAGAATTTCCAAAGATGAGCCAGTCTAGGGCTGCAACAGAAAAAAAGGAGAAGAACAAATTCTTCGTGGAGGAACTTTGTCTTAGACTTTGCTCTCAATTCCTCAAGATAGGATCAATCTCAAATAATCTTCTAAAAATAATTCTAGGATCCCTTGCAACTGCTTCAGAATTTTATTGATGATGTTCTTTAACTCTCTAAGACCCAAATTTTTATTTTCACTGCTCAAAAACACTTTCTTAAATCGATCGTATCTTTTAAATATGTATTGTTTTCAAGATTATTTATTCATGCCGATTTCCCACCACATTCAAAGTTTTAAAATTTTCATCCTACATTGCAATATTCAGAATTTTCAAAGTTATGATAGAGGAAGTGTACCGATTTTGGGCAACTTAGTCCCTCCTTAGCCGTGCGGTAAAACGCGCGGTTACAAAGCAAGACCATGCTGAGGGTGGCTGGGTTCAATTCCCGGTGCCGGTCTAGGCAATTTTCGGATTGGAAATTGTCTCGACTTCCCTGGGCATTAGGTATCATCGTGTTAGCCTCATGATATACGAATGCAAAAATGGTAACTTGGCTAAGAAACCTCGCAGTTAATAACTGTGGAAGTGCTTAATGAACACTAAGCTGCGAGGCGGCTCTGTCCCAGTGTGGGGATGTAATGCCAATAAGAAGTCCCTAATTTGGCAAACCCTGAAAAATACATAATTACCAAAAAAAAAAATATCGATCAGTTTCAACAGCTGAGAAAGATAAATGATATAATAGAGCTAATAAAACCCTCGAAAATTGATTTACTTTTGGTGGTATGTGAGAAACTGGCAAAATTAGGAACATGGCCAAAACTGGTACAGTTACCCCACTTATTCTTTATTTTGTATGTAAAAATTTAGATAAATATGTTGCATTAATAAAAACTCTCATTGTTGCATTAATAAAAACTCGCTTCCTGATCAAAAACTATGAAAAAAGAGCCGTCGAATGACTGGTTTTGTGCTAAAACTAAAATGTCCCCTTCCACCAGTTCCCTAGGACCAATCTGTAGGTCGTGGAAGCGGTCAGAGCCGTCAATGGTTCATTTCATATTCATTCTTCGCTTCCTGATTGAAACCCATGAAACGTCGAATGACTGGTTTTGGTGCTAAAACTTAAATGTCCCCATTCACAGGTTCCCCAGGGGCATCCCAGCGACTCCTTGATTCGTTATTCAATTGGTTTTTCATTCTTGACACATTAGAAGCCTTCTGAAATAAAATCATAGTGGACGATCTATCAAAAAGCGAGATTCAAATAAATTTGTGGCCTGACCCCTTTGATAAGTATCGATCGGAACCGATTATAAAGAAATGGCCATATCTTACTAGATTCTGGTCCGATTTCAAATCCCAATATATGGTTCTAATCGGCAAGAGCCCTACTTAATTTGCGATTACTAATATTATTTAATCTTTGACCACAACTTATACTAATATCCACCTCAAACTTACTGCCTACCTCTGAAAAGGAATATCTCCGGAATCCGGTGGCCATAGTCGGTTCCATGGACATACCGGGAAACTGCATTAATTTTCTAGTTCAGGCGTGCCTGAATTGTCAAAATCGGATGATAACTAACATAGTTTCAACACATCTAATTTTACCCAAAATTTGCCTATCCTACTTATTTTGTCCATTCCCTGTAGTTCACCTTAAAAAAAACTGTTTCAACTCGCCCCGGTGTACCTTAGGTAGGTAAACAGGAGAATAGCATCTGTCGGCATCGCGTGAAACACGAGTTATACCAGGTGTTTAAGGGATGGATATTGTAAAGCTAATACAACACGACAGACTGGGGTGGGCTAGACATGTTGTTCGTATTCCGGAAGAGCATCAAGCAAAGATAATATTTAATAGAGAATCCGGAAGAGGCCGTAGAGCGACTAAAAGCAATTGAAACAGGATCGAGTTTCGTGGAGCAGTGTACTCCATTCGGTGTCAGCTCATCGAGGAGGAGCTGTAACCCATCTTAAGAATCAAGTAAGTATGTGGTTACCGACATTATAAAGCGTATTTACCCTGACGCCAATTATTATATTATAATTGGCGGAGTCTGAATAGGCTACTACGTACGCTTAATACTATAACAAACAGAAAGAATGAGATAGAAGAATCAATGTCTAGCTTATCGACCAATGCGTAGAGTCCTTAACACGTACATATTCATTATCGTTCTGGATTTCTGATGACCGACAAAAATAAAATGAGATCACTATCGGCTATTCGGATGTAATACAGTGTTGCAACAACAGGCGATACATTGCTCGCCATCCAATCATTCCAATTCTATTCGGTTCTGTTCTCGCCATCCAATCATTCCAATTATAAAAATAATAAATATGCTACCTTTCAGCAGCCGCAACTTCTCGTCTGGGAAGTAGGCAAGGAAGTAAGATGATGACTCATCCTGGACCTTGATTATAGGCAGGAAACTCATATTATTTGATGCATAATGCTTGCATTATTACCCAAGCTAATGGCTCACAAGTGGTTGATGCATATTAGGTATGGTAAACTAAGGGGGAAAGTGGATACACACGATCCCATTCTGATTTTTCCAAATTAGGATTATTTTTATTTGAGTTAATAATACGTAAGTTCAGTGATAAATGTATCGGATGTAGATAATCTATTCTCACAACACATGTTTGCCTTTTTCGTACACCAAGTAGACATGGCTATATGTTCGCTCCGAAAACGAACTTTTATGCAGAGCAGATTCATGATGTTATATACCAATCGACGAACTGTGATGATGTCTGTCTGTGTATGTATGTTTGTGCGACAAAAACCCACTTGTGCTTAATATAAGTAGAGTTCAAGTGAGTGAGCTTACAAACAAATATGGTAACTGTTCCGGATGTTCATGTTACAGCTCCCATGTTTGGCCTAAAATAAAAAAGCAGTTTGATTTGTTGCTTATTTTAGTGATTTTCCCAACAGTAAGAACACGTTGGCAAAAAGAACCGATGAAATATGAGATGGAAGGAACAGTTCCCTTACTCTTCATACAAATTCTTAGTACAAATCACAAGATTTAAATCCCAGTTAAATGGAAATATTTTTAAGGTACCTCTTGCGGTTATTTGTACCACACCCACTCGCAAGCTACACACAGCTGAAGTCAACAATAAACAATTTACTTTGAGGAATGACTCATAAAGAGGTGTTAATGAAAAATATACAATTTCCAACCACTTATCACGTGACAATCAACCGGCGTAGCCAGCCAGTAAGTGTCGTTACCTCCCGTTAGTCATGTTGCTGTAGTATCAGAGCGAAGACAGCAAACGGACACACACCAAACGGGTGGTGAGACAAGCTTTCACTTTCAAATGTGTGCGCTGGGTCTCTTACGTCACCGGTTCGCGAATAGCAATTCCGAGAAATTATTTAGTTCGAAACCACACGCATGCAGCGCAGAGCAGAGGCGCGAACTCAATCCGGCAACCACCGACCGACGATCGCGCGCCGCGATGACGCCGGCCATCGGCAGCTCGTTTGTTATCCACATATTTCAATGATAGATGTGTGTTTCCGTTGGATTAAACTTGAGAAAATTCATGTGGAATTAAGGCACACAGGCAGCAAGCTTATCTTATCTATTCCGTAGATTTCGGAGCAAATGTTCGTCCTTCTAAACATAAACCCCATAGAAGCGTGTTACCCTTGCAGGATTTTAAACAACAGAATTCTTTTTGGAACATTATAATTCAACTTACTCGCAGTCCCAAAATCATTCAAGGTTACTAGGTTACTAGGTAGGTTAAAAGTGCACACATGTATTTTTAATTCATTTGATAAAATTTTAACTTGAAGAAAGGAACATAATGCGCTGAACCCTACGCATTGCTTATTATCTCTGAAAACTGTTATCGCCGTTGTTTCGTTATTCAGGCGATTACTAATATCTCAGCATCGACTCATAGGGAAACGTGGCAAATTACCCGAACCAAATTGCTACACGCGCTGCGGACTTTACCTTCAGATAGCTCTCCGCAGTCCGCACTAGTTCCGAACAGCCCAGCATCTTTACGCAGTGCTGGTTTCGTCCTCATACCTCAAACGCAAAGCTGCCAAAACAATATCACTGACAAGTGGTAAGCCACACACTTCGGTTGCCTGCCAAAAATGTTTCCGATTCACGCGGGCTCTCTGCTGGAAACAACTCCATAAAAGGCAATAACATACCAACAAGCAACATGCTGTGTAGCGAAGGTAGGCAGCACTAACCTAACGCACATGCATACCATACCATCATCATCGACCGAAACCGGCCACTTATCTACTCGTTCGAAGTGAGAGACCGAGCCATTCTGTTCAATTCAAATCAATGGGCATTGCTTCATTTGTAACTTTGCTGGTCTTTGCTGTAGGGAAATCCACGGCAATTGTAGTCAACTTCGGCGGTAGATAACGGAATAAAACGTACCGGATGATGCGGAGGGAAAAGGGTCTCTCTTATCGCAGCAATGTCTTGAACTTTGTTTCGTTTGGTTGCAGTTGGTTCTGTTGCTTATCAAATTTCCTCGAATGCGCTGATATCGGAGCAAATGTAAACTGGATTGTGGCCATGTGTGTTTACTATGAACGCAAAATATTTGTTTAGGTAGATGAATTCACAAATATTGTATCGATTGCTTCTACTGCGCCGTAACATTGAAAAGGTCCGATGGAGTCATACGAGTACTTGTCTTTAAACCAACGTTTTTGATATTTACGGCCATATATGGATTCATTTACTGATTTTGCATGTAAATCTAGGCCGATGCTGGCTGTAGAAAGTGTCGTTGTTTGCGATGTAACCATCTGTAGCCAACAATAATTGTTGAATATTGCTAGCATGGGGTTCAAATCACAGATTATTTTATTATCAGTAAAAAGGGCGCGTGATGAATCATGAAAAATATTTTATTTGTGAATGGAAAGGAAGGTATGTCGTTATTCATCAATATATGCTCTAGTCAATTGACAGTAATTCCATCCATCGCGAATTCCAATGCAGGAATCACTCATTCACTTCCTCAGCTGACAATCGTAAATGAAAGCTTCCAATCAACCACAGCGAGACAACAACGCAGGAGTAAATAACTCGAAAATAGGCCAACCCCATAAAACGCTAAACAAAGCAGCATTCCTATGTATGTCGCCGTGCCGTGGCTTTTCTCACTTTATCCGAAGACCACTTGATAATGTGGTCTTCGCTTTATCGTAACACGTCTATGTCGCCTTCAGCACACACGGCACACGTCTACAGATAGTGTTGTTGTCTGCTTGCTGGGTGCCGATGATCCTCGTACACTTTCCGTCATCTAATCCGTTCGTGTTTGGTAATTTGATTGCGGTTATGCAGAAACCGTATATGCATATGGACAGATACGTCAATGCACACAAACAAGCATCTGAGCCCGATGACGGGACCCGTTCGTTGCCGTTTGTTCGATTCTGTTTCGGTCGAGTGGTTGGTTCTAACAGCACTCTGCTAAGATATGGATCCGCTGAGACTTGTGAGATGCTCAGTTGATACTTTAGACAAGTGTCACCGTAAAAATAAAAATACACTCCTCCAACACAGATATAGAGACTATTTTGTTCTTTTTGTTCTGCGAAAGTAGTTCCCAACTGTGGATGTGATTTATTTTTAGTACTAATATATTTAAAAATGTCCTACACACCCAGGTTTTTTACACGGTTTGGTTTTAGTCGTTTAAGACCTTCAGCGTTAATAAAACAATGAGTTAACCCCACGAAAAAAATCACAAAAAATCAAGGAAAATTCAGGTGGTATTTAAAAAGCTGTGAAAGTTCGAGAAATTAATGAATTCCAACCGTGTAAAAAAACATGGGTGTATTATGGAAGTTTAGAAAGTAAAAATCTACGCGAAGACAATGATCATAGCAATACGGTTTTCAATCTACCAACATTGCCAACGGACACGAATAGGACATGGAACGTTTTAACCCTAGCCCAGCAGGGTATATTGCTCCGCATGAAGCTCGAGATCCTATAGGACTGGGATGCCTATTCATATGTGTAAACAAAATTCCCTTATTTTTCCAGGTGCTTTATATTGATTTCCAGGTAAAAACAAACGTGACATAAATAGACTTTTACAGCGAAATAACACTGGTCGACAGTAAATTTGTATTCGCGATGCTCATGTGTTGCATTTGTAATTCTCGACCTCTAAAATCGACTGGTTACTGGCGTTTTTCGTTTGTTTGGAAAAATTCCGCTATTATTTAATCACAAAGTAGGAAGGGGATCGTCGCTTTAACGGCGTGAGAAGGTGACCTTGTATCCTAATTGATATGAATTCCAGAACAATTCGAAAATCCTAGAACGTCTGGATTAAACTAATTTGGACTGCACATAACACGCAAGAACTCTAGGAACTTGTTTGAACATACTTGGTTGATTTTGGTTTGAAACTAGGCGTAGTTGATCTTGTAGACTAATTGATCTAAATTCCAGAACAGTTTGGAGAGCCTAGAACATCTATACAAACTAATATGGACTGCATAAAAAACACAACGGCTTTAGGGTTTTGCTGGGGCAAGCTGGGTTGTATTTCGTTGTGACGTTCGTCTTAATCGGTAAAATTTACTCATATTGAATTCGGTAAATCGATATTTTCTCTTCCCTCTTCGAATCATAACAAGCCATGAAAACAAAATTATCGCAAACTGACTCGGATGGGCGGTCCCCACCAAGGGGGTTTGATAATACACGTTTTTCTCGCTCATTTTATGTTGGGAACCACATTTTTTTGCACAGCTGTGTAAAACAAGTGTAAATGCATCATCAGAACCGGTGCCCCCCGCAATTAGGGCTTATTAAAATCAATTTATCATGAGTTGAAGCTCCCCGAATCAGTTCATTATCGTAACAGCTACCGAAAAACCTCTCTCACGGTATGCTACCTATCGATAGTGTACACAGACATGATAAGTGAGAGATTTTCTCATTCTCCTTTGGATTTAAACCCTGAACTAGCAAACTACAGGAAACTAGATGAAGTGGATAAGGCAACGGTGTAAAAAATGTGAAAATTGCTTAGAAGACGCCCGGGCACGCCCCGGGAACCTGCTGTTTGAACTCGTTTATCGACATGTTAAACAAGAACATGTAGGTCCCACCTTGAAATTAGGATCAAGTTTCCCATAATACAAGTTCCATACAAATGTTTGCACACTTGTTCAGTTATTTAATAAAATGGATGAGATGAAATTTACGTAAAAAGTTTAGTTACAAGATGAGTCATCGCACAAATGAACCATGCGTCTCCATATGCTTTTATGCTTATATGCCGTTGAACAATCCCCACCTATCGTTTCCCCTAAGAGGCCCATTTTTGCCTGAAAAAGACTCATTTAGATATCGCAATAACTTAGATTACCGTAATAACTTAGTATTTTAACTTATCTGAACATGCAATCAAGCAAATATGCAAATGACTTAACGTCGTTAAAGCGATGATATCCTTCCTACTTTGTGACCGAATAATATCGGAATGTTTCCAAACAAACGAAAAACGCCAGTCGCGAGGTCGCGAACTAAAATTCAACACAGGAGCATCGCGAATACAAACTTTTTTTTCTGATTTTGTCGTCCAGTGTAATTAATTCAAACAAGTAAATATTGTGAAAAAAGTGTTTCAACTGGTGGCCTCACAACATTTTGTCTCGTGAATTACTTTTAGAAATTCTTTAAGACATGCTTCCAGGAATTCAATCGAGAAATTACTTCAGCTGCTCAATCAAAAATTTCTTTAGGAATTCCAGGTATTCCTTCGAAAAATTTCTACGAAAAATCTTCCGAAAATGAATTCAGAAATTCCTTCAAGTCTTTTGTTACTAACCTTCCTTTTGAAAACGAAAATAAAAATGTTTTTAGCTGTAACTTTTTTGTCTTTCAACATTTTTTCCTAACATTAGCGAAATTTATTCAAGTTCCAGGAGTTCATAGATTTCTAGGATTGACCACTTGGTTCAGGAGTTATTCCGAATTTAAAATGGGTGTTTGCTTTTTGGCCATTTCTCAGAACGCATACTTCTCTTTTTTTTTTTTTTTTTATGAAGGTTTGCTGGCGGGACTCTGAATAGAGTAGAAACCTCTGCACCAGGCCTTTGATGATACCGTTGCATAATTCCTTTCGAAGCAGTTTGCCAGCCGTACACGGAACATGTCGTCCAAGAAGACGCTGTTGCAACTGAATCAGAGGGAATTACGTTCATAAATAGTCAGACAGGTCTCATGCTAACTAACATCGTAATAGTTTTGAGTCATTTTAGTCATTTTCTTGTCAGAGTCAAATTATTTTGTCAGTTTTATGCTATTTAGACGTCTATTGTCATTGTATGCGCTCAAAATCGACTGAAGCAGTTTATTTCGACTCACATGGAACATGTTGCACAATGCTTCATCGTAGAAACTGAGTCGGATTTTTTTTATCAAATATAAGAAAGTGTTCAATCCGCGATTTATAAAAATGGCATGGTTATAACTATTGAAGCAGTTTTCCAGCCGTACAAGGATCATGTCGTCCATTAAGACACTGTTGAACTGGCTCAAAAGACATTACATTTACAACTCTAATAGATACTCTCTCCCATTATCTCATTCCTAATCACATACATTTTTTTTAATCTTTCGTTTATTTTGGAGGCTCAATTGACGAATCATATATATTGATCTGTACGATGTCATTCTTGTCTTTATGGTCAGAAGGTATGAAGTATGCGTTTCTTGAATTACTTTGTTTGCCTAAGTTATTGGTTCATCCTGTGTCAATACTATCAAACGCAATGTAAGTTATGTCTTGTAAAAAAATGGAAACTGTTCGTGCATTTAGTCTTTTTTATTGTTATTCCTTTGTCAATGTATTACTATTATTATGTTCTAATAAGTAGCTTTATAGTTTCCAAACTAACTGTCATTATCTATCATGTACTAATGATCAGTTATGAGTCAGCTATAGGATTCACTTTTCGGTGGCAAAGTAAAGCTTCATCACGCCTATTCCCTACTATTAGTAAAAGTTATCGTGAATGAAGCCGTCATAAGATTGTTCATATACCATCATTATAATGTGTGGTATTTCTACTATTGCTGTTCAAAGTGAGGCATAACAAAATGAAACTGGCGCCACGTTCCTAGTTTTGAAAAAAACTTCTACTCAGTGAATCCAGCAGTCAATTCCCTACGAATGTCTTGAATACTTTGTTTTTTTAATAAATACCTAGCTAGCTAAATGTAAGCGTGGCTACGACTCATCGTCACAGGGAACGCATCAGAAAAGTATTGCCGAAAAGAAGAGAACTCACATCATTGTCACTGATGAAAAAGGCCTCTGCATGACTGCACTACCATTCAAGGCTCCAAGACACGATGTCCGTTGGATTACATGCATATGCCGTAAATTAGTGCGTCAATGCCCGATATGTAACGCGGCACCAAACAAAAATAGTCAACATGTGATACCACCACGACAGGATATGTCTTTGGTTGCCATATCAGTGCTAATGGCGTAAGCCGACCCACCGCGGCAAGGTAACATATCCGAGGGGAAGGTTAAAATGGGTGTTTGCTTTTTGGCCATTTCTCAGAACGCATACTTCTCAAATGTTTATTTTAGATACATGTACATGTTTTAGATACATGTATTTTGATTGGAAACGACGCATAAACTAAGCCAAATTTGATCAGGAATTAGATCGGTTCGAAATATGGCCGAAATATGGTTCGGATTCTGCACGTTCCGCCGGAACCTGTTACGGAAATAGGCGGATACCTTCATACAGCATATCAAACTTCATGATTTCAAAAGTTATGAAATACTGTGGTAGTTTTGTTCTTCTTGAACCGCATTTGAGTTTATTGAAACAGGAAAACCGATTTACCGATTAGAGTAAAGCGGGGTAAGTTTGCGCACGGGGTAAGAGTGCGCACTAGAGTTCTCTGACAACATGACATAGTGTTGGCATCTTTAGACCACCATTGACGTTATTTTACAATGTTATGAAAACTCATATGTGAATATGTACGTTACGTGAAAGATATTGATTTGGAAAATGTATTGGAGGTAACCACTTTCCCTTCGATGGGCTTCGAACCCATGACCCTACAGTACGCTAGACTGGTGCTTTAACCAACTAAGCTACGAAGGACCTCCGTCGGCCTTCGCAACCTAGCAACTACTGAACGAGCTCGAGATTCCCAAATTGGACGCATAGTCAAATCACTCGCAATCCATTTCTCAAGCCATCACTTCCACATGAGTATTTAGACTGCCGCGTGAGTATTTAGAATGTCTGGCGGCTATACTGCCTTTATACGCATAACTGTCCCATGTATAGGGGAACAGGTGGTAAAATGAACACGTTAAGGAAACGCGTTGAATTCAATTATAAAACAAGGATAATTCGCCAGTTTTACCACTTGGCCCAACAATTTAACTCATATTCTTATTGCACTGAACAATGTTTTCGCTAATAAACATTGTTTTATAAAGTTTTTCTTCGAAATAAAAAAAACACCGAAATTTCGCATGTTAAAAAATAGTGCGGGTAAAATGAACACTACCTGGTGGTAAAATGAACATCGCTTCTAAAACCCTTTTGAAACATTTAATTATCTTTTTTTAACTCTAGCACTGTATATACAACTAATTGAGATTACGAGAACCTTTTGAAAAATCTGGTATATCTTTTGAAAAGCTCTTAATTATCAATATAATAAAAAGAAGGAAAAAAGTTTTAAAATATCAGTTATTTTAAAATTAAATCACCATATTCAAAGTTTTATCTTGGTTATTTGATATGGTTTGTTTCTTCAACTTCCGCTTCACAAATGCATAACTTTTATCATACATTTGTGAAAGTTTGATACAAGTGTTCATTTCACCCCCATACATGCAATGTGATGAAAAACTCTTCGTATAACGATGCAAACCTATAATTTGACTATTTACCCCTGCAACATCTTTGTAAAGGTTGTCCTATTTGCCGCTGTAGTTTGCACAGGTTTGGACCAATGTTATGATGAACTTATTAAGAATTAAAGCTTGCGGAAAAATAGTTGAAAATTACATCAGACCCAATGTTTACGGCATCGTTTGATATTTTGGATAGTAATAGGTATTCGTTCGGTCTCAAAACCAAAATATTAGCTTAGGTGCCTTATTTTATTTCAAAGAAAACGTGTGCATGGTTAACATACGCCTAAATAGTGTTTTAATATAAATATAGCCAACTGTTCATTTTACCACCGCTTCCCCTATAGGAAATCCCAGCAAACATGGGACAAATATGCGTATGACGGCAGTATACACATTCTTCATCAGCAACTGTACTGATCAAGTGAGGTTGTGTAAGCTATTTACCAGTCAGTCGTCAAGCTCAGACCCGACCGCATTGCGTAGGCAAGAGCACGCAACTCAGGTTCAGTTCAATCAAAGTTAATTGCCTATTTCCGGGGATTAAACCACCCGACTTGGACGTTAATTTACAATTTACAATTATGAAAACTCATATGTGGCCAGACACGGGGCAAGTGTGCGCATTTGATTTTCTGCATAAAACTCTCTTCCTCTCAAATTCAAATAGAATGTATTAAAAATGTAATAAGAAGTTTCGAAGACAATAACATAGGGTACATACAATGTCAGACAAAACTATAAGACCAGAGGCCGTTTTTTATACAAAATGACCAACTTTGGAGGGCTGTATCTCGGCTTGTAGTTGGCCAAAAAGTAGGACAAAAAATAGGACCAAAGTGGTGATGGTGGTAATTTTTCAGGGTCATGACGTGAGAATTGATTCATGACCACCGGCCCAATGATAATTGATTGATAATTGACATAGTAAATGAGTTTATTGTCTTGTTTCTTAGTTTTGAAGATCCTGGAGGTAATCCTATTTTTTGTCCTTTCAGTCTGTAAGTCCGTGGTCCGAAAAATGTGTATCATCGGCTGAGGCAAATTCCCCCGGGCAACCAAAATTTCAGCTCGATTGGCGAACTACAAACCGAGATACAGTACTCCAACGTTGGTCATTTTGTATAAAAAACGGCCTCTGGTCTTATAGTTTTGTCCGACACTGTATGCAATGCAAACAGTGACGTCACTATTTTCGTTGCATAAGAACAGCAGGGGAATGAATGAGATAACTAGTGGCACGCAGCGCTGATCTACGCCATCTTAGTAAAGTCTTACTCTCTGGTACAAAACTACCATAGAATGCCATAACTTTTGAAATCATGGAGTTTGATGTTTCGTAGATGGGGGAAGGGGTAATACGAAGAGCAGGGATTGACACGAGTGGTACAATTTTCAATAAGCAACTTTGAGAAGATGGAGGAAGCCTACATCAAATTGAAGAGGGAAGCCAAGCGGATCGGACTAGTCATCAACACGTCGAAGACGAAATACATTATAGGAAGAGGTTCAAGAGAAGACAATGTGAGCCACCCACCGCGAGTTTGCATCGGTGGTAACGAAATCGAGGTGGTAGAAGAATTTGTGTACTTGGGTTCACTGGTGACTGCCGAAAATGATACTAGCAGAGAAATTCGGAGACGCATAGTGGCTGAAAACCGTACGTACTTTGGACTCCGCAAGACGCTCCGATCGAATAGAGTTCGCCGCCGTACCAAACTGACAATCTATAAAACGCTCATTAGACCGGTAGTCCTCTACGGACACGAGACCTGGACGATGCTCGTGGAGGACCAACGCGCACTTGGAGTTTTCGAAAGGAAAGTGCTGCGTACCATCTATTGTGGGGTGCAGATGGCGGACGGTACGTGTAGGAGGCGAATGAACCACGAGTTGCATCAGCTGTTGGGAGAACCATCCAGCGTTCACACCGCGAAAATCGGACGACTGCGGTGAGTCGGGCACGTAGCCAGAATGTCGGACAGTAACCCGGTGAAAATGGTTCTCGACAACGATCCGACGGGCACGAGAAGGCGAGGTGCGCAGCGGGCAAGGTGGATCGATCAGGTGGAAGATGACTTGCGGACCCTCCGTAGACTGCGTGGTTGGCGACGTGTAGCCATGGACCGAGCCGAATGGAGAAGACTCTTATATACCGCACAGGCCACTTCGGCCTTAGTCTGAATAAATAAATAATGTTTTGCATTTGTAGTCCTCGACCTCAAAAATCAACTGATTACCGGCGTTTTTCATTTGATTGGGAAAATTCTGAGATTATTTGGTCACAAAGTAGGAAGCGGTCGTCCCTTTAACCCTTTCAGGCCCGCGAGGTCATACAGGGGTTAGACAAAAAGGTTGAGATAGGTAAAAATAAGTCGAAATTCAAATCAGCATAACTTTGTGTATAATAATCCGATTTTGATAAAAACCAAGACCATCAGAAGCGGACACTCTTCTAGTATACTGTCCTTCTGCAAAACCTGAGATTGGTCTTTTGCCACCGGAAATGTTCCGGGTTTTCCGAGGGTATGTTCAAGATTCATTTTTTCCACTGCTTCTGATTTTATGTGACGTTAACTTTCATCATGTTTTATACTTTCTCCGAACACTAGAATCAATATGCCGGCCAATGGTGGCTGTAGATCGAGAATCCATCTAAACTACACAGAGATATGGTCATTTCCGTAAAAACGGTACCGGGAACATGATGAAATGATAACAGATCGGAATAATGCAAATATGAGTATCTGACCTCATGGCTTTGCGAGACGATGATTACAGAAACATTTCCAGAATGATAGTGTCCACTGCCACCCTTATAGCAGGCTTCAATGGTCTTCCAGGAGGGGCCGATTTTGGCACCATCTGGGTGTCAAAACTCATGTTTTCCCAAGACGATGAATATAGGATCTTTCTTAGAGATATATTTTGAATACTGTAAGACTCTTTGGCCAATTTGTAACAGGTTCCGGAAGTTCTGCGAAAGTGATATTTGTTCAGGGAGTATGGCCAATCCTGTACCGTTTTCACGAAATTGGCCATATCTCTGCGTATATTTAACGGATTTTTGATCTGCAGCCAGCATTGGTCAGCATATTAGTTCTAGTTTCTGGAAAAAGCATAAAACATGATGGCAGTAAACGTCATATAAAATGACAAGCAGCAGAAAAAATGCATTTTTAACATACCCTCGAAAAACCCGGAACAGCACCGGTGGCCAAAGGTCAATCAGAGGTCAGGTCAGCGCCAGTATACTAGAAGAGTTTCCGCGTCCGATGGTCCCAGTTTAATCAAAATCGGATCATTCTACGCAAAGTTATGCTGATTTAAACTTCGACAAATGTTTGCCTATCTCAACCTTTTTATCTAACCCCTGTATATGACCCCAACTGAAAAATGGATGTATAAAATCGCACGATGGATAAAAGTGAAACTATCTTCATCAAAATTGCTTGAAATTAACTCCCCTATCAGGGAAAATAATCAGACATGGGCGGTCAAGGCCCTACGACAACCTAGAACGTCTTGAACACGGTGAAGTTTGGAAAGAGAAAATATTAGGTATATGTATTTACAGCGCATTGTACTGTTTCAAAATAAGATTTTTATTGAAACGTATCCGTAGAGTTACTGTGATGTATAAAAATCTATTTTTCATCTTCCTTAGACGTCCTAGGCCATCCAAACTATTGTTGATTTCGGGACTTGAGATCTACAGCTGCTAAGAAGCTTTTTTCAGTACGCAAAGCTTCGATATGAATTCAGTTATACCCAATACATCACCCGGGAAGGTAATAGATATCGTTGGATCGTTTTGGGATATTCTGCGTCATCCAAACTGTTATTGAGATCGAAACTTGAGATCTACACTGCCGCTAACCACAAGTCGAGCACATCTGTATATGGACGCCCATATACAGATGCGCTCGACTTGCGGTTAGCGGCAGTACAGCTGCAAAGAAAATCATTTTTCAGTACTCAAAGCTTCAGTATGTATTCAATTATATCCATTACATCTCCAGGGAGGTCAACGGATATCATGCGTTCTTCTTCTTCTTATTGGCATTACGTCCCCACACTGGGACAGAGCCGCCTCGCAGCTTAGTGTTCATTAAGCACTTCCACAGTTATTAACTGCGAGGTTTCTAAGCCAGGTTACCATTTTTGCATTCGTATATCATGAGGCTAACACGATGATACTTTTATGCCCAGGGAAGTCGAGACAATTTCCAATCCGAAAATTGCCTAGACCGGCACCGGGAATCGAACCCAGCCACCCTCAGCATGGTCTTGCTTTGTAGCCGCGCGTCTTACCACACGGCTAAGGAGGGCCCCGTTAGTTTTGAGATATTCTAGGTAATCCAAACTGTCCTTGAGTTCGGGATTTGAGATTGAGATTGACAGCTGCTTAGAAGCTCTTTTCGGTACTCAAAGCTTTAATATGCATTCAATTATATCCATTACACTTTCTGGGAGGTTTACGAATATCGTAAGATATTTTTGAAATATTCTAAGTCATCCAAACTGTCCTTGATTTTGATACTTGAAACCTACAGCTGCGAAAGTAGCTCTTTCGTCACACAAAGTTTCTTAATGTATGTAACCATGAGCAGTACAGCTCCTGGATGGTCAATATGCATCGTAAGATAATATTTATCTATTCTGCATCATCTAAACTTTTCAGGACCAGCGACGTGAGAAGCTCTTGTTTAGAATACAGGGTGGCCACTGAAATTCGATTTTCAAATTCCCGGTTTTTTCCCGCTTTTCCCGGTAATTTTTGTCAAATTTTCCCGGTTTCAATTTAACTTGAAAAAAATCATGTTAAGAGTTTTTATACTTTAACTAGATATTTTCTGACCAAACTGGAGGTTAGTTTTATATCGAAGCAACTGATAATTGGTAACGAACCTTTAAGGTTTAAATTACCGTCATCCAGTCATTGACGAGAAAGACAGCCACGTGCTCGTACCACCGCCCAGTAATAAATCCCCCACCGAGGAGAAAAAGCAGTCTCCAGCTGGATGGGGGAGGTATTTTTGTTTCAAAACTACATCATCCAATAGCGACGACATAATTATAACCGGTGGATGCTTCATTTGGTTGTATTTCGCATTAGTTTTAATATTCAATATTCACTATGATTGAATAAGGAATATTAAAGTGAAAATCTTTCCCGTTTATATCAACTGCATTAAAAACTTAGAAGAATTTTAAATGTAAGTTGTCAAGAATTAATTTTTTCCCGGTTAATGTTCGGAATTCCCTGTTTTCCCGCTTTTTTTCCCGGTGACTTCAATTTTCCGTCTTTTTCCCGCTTTTCCCGTTTTTCCCGGTTTGGTGGCCACCCTGAGAATAGGAATTTCACCCTTTTGAAATGTTGATGCCGATATATTGGAGCTTTGAGTGAGTGAGCATCTAACCATGTCTCCTTGTCTTCTGGAATATGTTATGGACATGCTTGAATACATATTTAAGCTTCTAGTGTCGAGAAAAGCTAGTGTCGTGGCTGTAGATCACAAGTTCTGAGCTCAAGGACGGTTTCGATGACCATCTGACCATGTCTCCTGATCTTCATGAATTTGTTATGGATATGGTTGAATACATATCCAAGCTTGGAGCGAAGAAAATAGCTGGAGTGGTGGTTGTAGATCGCAAGTTCTGAACTCAAGGATGGTTTGGATGACCCGGGATATCCCAAAACCATCTTACCATCCACCAAGTCGAGTCAAGTACGAGACACTGAAGACGACCACACAGTTGTGGTCGAAATACGTATTTGCAAAGATAACGAAAATTAACTGGTGGAATTAAATGGACAGTACTTAATTCGTCTTAGACGGTCATCTTACCATATTTCCTGGGTTTCGGGAGTATGTTTTGGACATGGTTTAATACATATCCAAGCTTATAGTGGCGAAACAATTAGTACCGTGGCTGTAGATCGCAAGTACTGGACTCAAGGACAGTTTGGATGATCTAGTACACCCCAAAAAATATTTTTCAACTTGTTTAGTCATTTCTCCATTATTAATCACGAAAACAAATGAAATATATCAAATTTACTGGATAACATCGCTTAGAAAAATTCGGGCCTTAAATCGTAGCAATGCAATTGGTGCAATGCGGAATCACAAGCGCGCGTCGGAGGTAGACGAGGCAACAATCGCGTGGCTGGTGTTGGCATCAGTAGCAGCCGAATGAAGTTTTCTCTAAAGAGGCTGTCCATATACCACGTGGACAGTTTAGGGGGGAGGGGATGTATGGCGAATGTCCACGATTCATACAAATTTTTGAGAATTGATATGAGCAGTTGTCCACGCTGGGGGAGGGGGGTATATTAAGCTGACCAAAACCTGTCCACGTGGTATATGGACAGCCCCCAAGATTCTAATTTTGGTTTTGTAGCTCTTGGTGTTTGGAAATGCGCATTATTGAAGGTAATTATTTTTTTTTTCACAAGCACAAAGGGATATTGAACCGAAACGAATTTTCTTTGAAGTTTTTTTACCACAATCGCTTGACAATAGCAGACAGTTCAATGGTAAAGATTCGATCGCCGATCAGAAACAAATTTTCTTTAAAGTGCAAAACATAATCGCTGAAACAATTATCAAATCAAGCCACAGAAACTGTCGCCAAATTATTCGATGCTTTCGAAAAACCGATACAAGAGAGACGATCAGAATACGCCGATCAACAACGCGACAAACGAGCGCAGCCGAAAAAACGATGGCCTTATTGTAAAACCAAAAATTACGAACAACATAAGAGATAATACGACACGATATAATCGGCCAAGACCGAGGCAACAAATGAAGGATCACGATTGGAAGCTTGGAACATGGAACTGTAAGTCCCAAGGTTTTGCAGATTTCAACAGGATAATCTACGAACGATGAATTACATTCCCTCAACTTTGACGTCGTAGAGCTGCAGGAAACCTACTGGACAGGACAGAAAGTGTGGAAAAGCGGCCATCGAATGGCTACCTTCTACCAATGCTGTGGCACCACCAATGGTCTGGGTACCGGCTTCATAGTGCATAGTAAGATGCGCCAACGCATTGGGTGGCAGCCAATCAATGCAATCATGTGCAAGCTGAGGATCAAAGACCGTTTCTTCAACTATAGCATCATCAACGCGTACTGCCAAAAAAGAACAACGACGAGGAAGAAGCGTTCTATGCATAGCTGGAGCAAGCATTCGATAGATGCTTAAAGCGGAATGTCAAAATCGTCATCGGCGACATAAATGCACATGTAGGAAGGGGGGGGATCGTACCAGATAGTCTGCATTCTACATGCCGCATCGAATAACAACGAACGATGCATAAACTTTGCAGCCTTCTGCAAAATGGTATTTACCACAGTGCGAATAATGAATTCGACCACTACCTCATTGCAGGAATGGCCGGAGGCGGAGGAAGTCCTATACGAGCAACTCGAAGTTTGCTTCAAGTGCCTGGAAAAGGAGCACAAGCAATGGGACTGCAAAGGCCCTGACAGAAGCAAGCTCTGCCGACGCTGCGGACATAAGGCACAATGCTGCACGAACCCTCCCAATTGTTTGATTTGTTCCAGCAAAGCTGTGAACGGCAAGCACCCCATGGGGGGTTCGAAGTGCCCGGCGTTTAAGCGTGCTGCAAAATCACAGTGCAGGTAACGCAGATAAACCTGAACCACTGTGATGCAGCCCAGCAACTGCTGTGTCAGACAGTTGCTGAATGGGGGACGGATATCGCCAACATAGCGGATCCTTACCGGGTACCCCCCAGGAACGGTAATTAGGTCACCGAGTCGCCTAAAATGGCGGCGATATGGACAACGGGGAAATACCCAGTCCAAGAGTTGGTGTCTCCGACACACGAGGGCTTCGTCATTGCCAAAGTCAACGGGTTCTTCT
This sequence comes from Armigeres subalbatus, assembly GCF_024139115.2. Classification (NCBI taxonomy): domain Eukaryota; kingdom Metazoa; phylum Arthropoda; class Insecta; order Diptera; family Culicidae; genus Armigeres; species Armigeres subalbatus. Next base: position 120,310,066 of record NC_085140.1, read on the forward strand.
TCTGCAGCTGCTATGCGCCTCCTCGATCGAGCAGTTCGGTCGTATGCTGGATTGTTTGACGGCTAACTTGATGGGGCGTAGGTTGATGGTGATAGGACTTCAAAGCTTGGTCCGTGGAATGGAGAAGCCGTTCCACGAATCAACGGGGGCAGATCTTGCTGGAATCACTGGCCATGTTTGCCTACAGCTGGAACCTGACCAGCATTCAGCGGACGGAAGAAGGGACGAGGCCTAGCCCTCGTATGTGGAAGACATCGTATTTCGACGACGAGGTGTTTAAGGAAGCGCTCAACCGCGAGCACAATACGCTCGGTCTGAGCGGCGAGCAGCTGGTAAGAGTACTCTCGCGTGCATGCGATGCCACCATGCCTAGGGAAGTCCACCCTAGAAATGGGAGGCCACCGGCTTACTGGTGGACTCAAGCAATTGCGAACCTGCGCCGCCTGCCTGCACAGAAGAGGAGCGTGTTGAACGACGGGTGGCGTTCGTAGCTGCTAGAGCCGCTCTGAAGACTGAGATTAGATCAAGCAAAAAAAAACATGCTTCGACGACCTGTGTCAAAGTGCCAACGCGAATCCAAGGGGTGACGCCTATAGGGTCGTAATGGTAGCCACGTCAATTACACCTGCAAGCGTGCCTCCACAGCTAAAGTTGCATTGTCCCGGATGATGTCCAATAGCTCTGCGGTTTATGCCAACAAGCGCAAGCTTCTGGCTAGTGTCGCTCTGTCCATACTAAGGTATAGGGGGGGGGGGGGGTCTCAGCTTGGGGCGCGACCCTGCGTATTAACTGCTACAGAACGAAGTTAGAAAGTAAGTATAGGCTCATGTGCCTAAGAGTTGCGAGCGCGTACCGTACTGTGTCGTACGATGCACTTTGCGTCATCACCGGTATGATACCTATTGACATCGTTATCGGTGAAGACATAGAGTGTTTCGAAATGCGCGGCACGAGAGGCATCCGTAGGACTGTCAAGTTGACCTCAATGGTCAAATGGCAGCGTGCGTGGACAGTTCCACTAAGGGTAGATGGACACATAGGTTGATACCGGAGATAGGTACGTGGGTCAGGAGGCGCTATGGGGAAATCACTTTCTACCTGACCCAGGTTGTTACAGGCCATGGTTGCTTCAGACAGTATCTACACCGGTGGGCGCAGGTTTAGAGGAAACGGCGGAACACGTGTTGTTCGTGTGCCCACGTTTTCGCACAATGCGTGTCCACATGCTTGCCACATGTGGTCTGGAAACTACCGTGGACAACCTAGTCTGGAGGATGTGTAAAGATAAAGTTGGCTGGAACGCCGTTTTAAAGGCTATCGTCCATATCGTCTCGGAGCTACACATAAGATGCCGCGTGGAGTCGAGGAATGGCTAGTTCTGGCGCAAATAAGAGGTGGTGCACGAAAGTTCTATGAGATTAATCGTTTAGGTGAGGGACACGTGCCACAGCTTCACATGTACAAGGACATAAAAGGGAACCGTCTTACGAAGGAGCGGTGAGGTGATCCAGAGGTGGCGACAGCACTACGAAAAGCACCTGAATGGCGATGTGGCAGACCAGGGCGGTATGGTGACGAACCTGTGAGCTCTAGCTAAGCTAAGTAAAAGTTCATTTAATTATCGTACAATGTTCGGTGAAATTGTTTTGTAACATACCAACTGCCCTTTTTGCAATTCTGAGCTCAATCTAGCAATCAGAACCAATTTCCAGATCGAATGTTCTAAACTAGTATTATGATAGGTGGAGACCCTCCACCAAAAAAAATAAATATATTTTTCCATGATTCTTATACAACAATGTTAGTTTTGAATAACCGGACGGCTTAAGTTTGATCGAGGTAATAGCAATCAAATGCTTCCAATCATTTGAAGATATACGAACACGTTGGATGTTCTATTAGATTTAACCACACATTTTATAGGAGCTTCGTATTCTACGTCTGCAATTTGTACAGCCAATCATATGGCTGTCCCTTGTAATTGTTCTATTTATAAATACGTGTAGAAGTAACATAAATGGATTTAGTTTTTTTTTACCATATTGTGTAGCGTTTCAAAAACTAGTTCTACTTAATCTTGATTAGGACAACGGTTGGACCACAATTATTGATAATTCTGATCGTGACTCACCAATTCTTCGCAACTCATAGATTGAGAAACACTATGCGGAGTAACCCGCGATAGATAGCAGAATATTCTAAAAATAACATCCTGTCGCACTGAAATGGTGTTTTATGACCTTTCCGAAGAAACACCCCGAGACTATTATACAATGTTGTCGATCGGAAAACCGATGCATCATCTCACTTCGCACTTACCGAGATCGTTGAACTCCGTAACAAGCACGGCCAGCCCGGAGCCCTCGAGGATGACCGGCGTTAGCTGATCCTTGTTATACTGGGCACAGGCCGCACTGGCACCCTCCTTGAGCAATCGGTCATCGTTCAGCAGCTCTCGGACGTCGTTGAACACCTCGTTAAATTCGCCCGGAGGGGCGTGTAGGATAAAATCGTTAACGATCCGAATCTTCTCCTGGTCACTTATCACATCATCCACATCTGCCATTTTCTTGGGATGTTTTTTCTTTGCTACTTAGCTGTTGTTGCTACTGCGCTCGCTATTTTTTTTTATTTACGAAGTTCACTTGGACGGCTTCAACTGCAAACGGAATTCTTTGAATTCACACTTCACTACACCAAATGATTACTAATCTCTAGATCTGTAGTAATTTCTATTTTTTTTTTCTTGATATCGGAGCAGTTGCCACACAAGACACGTTATTTTTATCAAATCGAACACCACACACTGATGGTTCTCCTGACTGCAGCAGCACAGGTCTGAACTTCACTTTGTGCTGTTCTTCCTGTTTTGACACTTTGTGGTGCAAGTCTGCTTTGTGCTAGTACTGCAACTGCCTGGTCACTCAGGCTATCGCTCGTACCTGAAACCGTGAGAGATGCTCACTCACGATCCGATGACAGTGCTGCTTGTTTCTGAAACGTGAAGAAAATTAAATTTGAACTATTTATATATTTGAAATGAAAATCATCTTTCTGAATCGAAATAACATACAGTATCCCCCGCCTATCCGGACCTCGCTAATCCGACGACTAGTTAGTCCGGATCTCGCTAATTCGGAATTTTCCGGATTAAAAAGTATTAACACCCATTTAAACACATTATGCTGTCAGTTTTCAAATTTGTGCTGTAATTTTGTTTTGGTTCATTTCTCGAGCAACATATGATTAGGGCCGAAAAACCAACACAGCTGAACCGAGAAAAATGAGGTTCGAATTTTCTATGACTATTTTTATTAATTTATTAAAGTAGAAACTCATTTCATTGCTAAAACCATGTCAATACTATACGTTAATGGTTATATTATAACAGCAGATCAAGATTAATTGAAAAACCATTCGAAATCTACAAAATTTCAGCTAAAACAAAAATCGCGCCGTTTACTCGCATCACCGGCAACACGTCTGGTTTTTAAGCCGTTTGCTCAAAGCTACAAACACCATCGGATTTGTTTAGATTTGTTAACCAGAGCAGTTCTGCTATGCGATATATAGAAAACCTAATAAGAATATACATTTTAAAATAACTTGAAGCTAGTTTTTCTAAATAAACAATATAAAGTGAACGGCCTAAAAACCAAAGCAAACATTCCGCATGGTAGTTAAGGGCGCCAACAAAGGACTTAAAAACCACTATGGTGTAAATGGTTCATGAGACGTTCACTCAAAATAGCAATTAATGTGTTTCTTAAGAGATATCAAGTACGGAGTTTTAACTAGCATGAAGAATAATTTACAAAGCAATCGTTCATGCCAGAAAATCAAAAATCATGATTTTGGTTTATAAGCCGTCATCATATGTTACGCGAGATTTGTATGGATTTGACAGTCGGATTAACGAGAGAAACCCCGATAGTCCGGCCATACATTTGTCGGATCAGCGGGGGTATCCAGCTTTTTAAGCAGGCCATGCTATAAAATTTGAATCACCCCTTTTGACATTTGTGTTGTACATTTGTGTCACACTATATTTTTTTATAATTGGATCAAAGTAAGCTGAAGTATAAATAGGAAAAATACTTTTTGCATGGCAACGCATTGTAAACGACAACAAGTATTTTGTTTGAGAAGTTTTTATCATCGCTTATTAAAATTCTTTATCTTCCATTTTATTTAACTTATCTACACATTTTTCAACTTGTTTTAGGTGTTTTAAAAGCTGCTGCCTAATTCTCTGGAGGGAATAATGCAGGCTCCCAGGTCCTTGTCCCAAAAGTTGAAGTCATCAGAAGAATGAGACGTATGATAAAATTCTTCCTGTGCTCTGTCCATTTTCAAAATAAACTTGGTTTTTGCAGCTCAAAAATTATGCATAGGATTCAAATTCCGAGGGATTCAATCAATGTATCATAATAGATAATCCACCCCAAACGCGATTTACTTTTGAGGGGCTGCACAAATACCAGATTGCATGTAAATGCCGCACAGTGTATGTCCCAGTAGTATGTATCTATTCCTACTGTGTTGGGAAACGATAGGTTATTGGGTGCTTCCATGGGACTTCCAAATCTGTTGAAGTTGACTTGACTTAATTCAGATAGAAGTTCAATCGCACGGTATAGAAAATTGGTTGACTGGATCCGTAGATCTGTACTATGACATTTTTTTTTGATTCTCTGACAGTTATCGTAGTTCATATTTCCTAATGGATACTTGTATAACATTTCACGAGACGCTTGGATAAATGCTTCAACGGATTACACATAATTCTGAGGCATAGGATACGTGAAGACATGGCACAGGTTACCAGCAGCTTTTTTTTGACTTTTTATTTATTTCATTTACGAACATTTATTAAAACACTGCATATACCTACACCAAAAATTGTAGCTATAATAACGCTGTGGTGGTAGTCCTTTTATTTCCGTTTGGGAGGATTCCGGAATGGGGGGATTCTTCACGTCATCGATTATCTAACCTGAACGAAATCATTATATTCATAGTTTATGGGGTAAATAACCATGAGAAACAGACATATATACACTAACCAGTTACTCCAGCGGCTCTAAAAAAGAATCGTTTTTTGTATATTATTGAAATAAATTACCGAGATACTAAATCGTATTAAGCATGTATGTCTGACAGATGGCAAAACAAACTTCAGAAGGTGGGGCTACTGGGCTACTATGATTCTGGCATAAAATTGTACACAGCATCTGTCATAGTCGAATCACCCCTCACCAGATTTATGGCTAGCGTAAAAGCTGGATACTGTAGTTATCTTATCAAAACAGCCGAACAGGGTACTAAAGAGCTTATTTGCAATTCCTGATCATAATACCTGGTTTACAGTTGGCGTTTGACTAATGACTCCGTTTCATACCAATGAAATGGATGCTTTAATAAATATTATGTAACTCAAATGGGTTGCATAAAATCCATTACAGCACTCATGACATCAAATTATCAAAGGCAAGTTTATCTATCGCTTCATAGTCTGACGAGCATACAATGTGGCACGACAACATGGATTATGTTTGTTCTCTACAGCAGCATGATATTTTGGCAAGATTGACCATGTGAATTCAGTAAATAAAATTGTACCATTTTGGTACAAATTTATTATATTAAAGCCCACTCTTCGTCATTGCAAAAATAGCTTGTGCAACGCGTTGCAAAACTCGATTTGTTCAGCACTCATAGTATTTATCCAACTCAGCAAGCCTCGTTGGAAAAATGTACAACTTGTGCTGAAAAAGTTAAATATCTTTTATTTTCTCTGCGTGTCTCTTTTATAACGTCTCTGTTGTGTTCGCGATGCCCTAGCCCTCAGATAAATAGCACTCACTCTCTTCTAAAAAGTACACTGAAACTGATCCATGGATTGACAACAACGTCTAGTACTGCAGTAAATGTAAATTTTAGCTTTATTTGCTGCAGCAGCGATGAGTAATTTTGGCCTCCTTCTTCTTCTTCCCAAAATTTCAGCTTCTTCAAGATTCCAACAAGAAAAACGCCTCGACTTTGGCTGACGTCCCGTTATAAAGATAAAATTTTAAATCAACATCAGTTCCTCGTGAAACTAGCTACTTACCTGGTGATTCCGTGCTGGAACCGGAAAAGAAAGGCTGCTGACGTCTATCACTGCTCGAAACACACCCGAGAAGTTTATCCTGCTTAATCTACAGCAGACCACCTTAGAAACTTACACCAAGCTTGAACTATTCGTTTCGTGTACAACTGATCACGTGTAAATTAATTAAGGATTTCCTCCTGAACTAAAAACGCGATTCAATACGCAATTTTCAAGACTTCTCAACTAGACTGACGACTTTATTTCCACCAATGAAAACTCTACGACTTCATCACCAAACCACGTCTGCCTTCTTCACGGACTAATCTGGTACGATAAAAACTAGAAAATGATCACGGTTCTCGCGGTGCTCACACGAAGAGCAAATCAGAGTGAATCATCCTGGATGAACTTTTTGCTCAAATTGACATTAATGTCAAATTTTGTTCAAAATAAAAATTTTAATGGCACACAATCCCAGCCAGCGATGCCAGATTTGAAGACATGGCTTCAATTTGAAGATATTTGAATCTCTGTGAGGGAATTTTGAAGACTTTTCAAAATATTTGAAGTCTTAGGCTGTGAACCATTCCACTGATTCGTTTAACTTTTAGTTAAAGTTTGACAATTCGGTGGTTATTTTCCCATCGTGGTTAAAATTTTACTCCAAAGCCGACCCATTTGAGTTTTGACAGATTGATATATTTGGAGCGAAATCGTTTGGCGCTAATTTTCTCACAAAGTTTAACTATCGAACTGTCAAATCTAACCATGTTCCGGAGCAGGGTTATTTTTAATCACGGCGAAACAACCATCGAACTGTCAAATTTTAACTCAAACTTAAACGAATCGGTGGAATGGTTCACAGCCTTAAATATCTACTTTTAGTTCAATACCAAATTTTAAAAAAGAGGATCAAAAGGTAATTTTCTCAAAATACCGTGGACCCCCGGTAATATGACCGTTTTTAATTTGAACAAGAGTAAAATCAGTAGTGATTCAGTTTCATTCAAAATTTTCGACCACTATTCTAATTTGCATCTGGAGCAAAATAGAACCAACATGTTGGTTTCTCCAGCAGTGTTCCATTTATCGAAGACCACATTATCAAGAAGACTGGCAACACAGCCTGAAATCGGGCGACACTGTTAGCAGCGCTGTCGGTGAGCCGAGGTGGTACTATGTTTGTTTGTGTGAGTGAATTGACACTGTATCCTCAGTTACACGATCAATCAAAATATATCAAAACCACATTTAAATTATGCTAAAAAAACTCTCGAGAAGTACACTGAGATTAAACGTATTTCAATTTCATGAGATCAACATAACTTTAAGCCGAATAATATTTCCGTACGGACCTGCTAATTTCCTTCACATTTCGACTGAAGACTGTTTTCATGATTTGATTTGAAACAATTTACTCTCTAGAAAACCCAAAAGTTCGAAAAGGTTATGCTATCCTAGACATAGTAGAAAATGAACTCTTCACTCAGAGACTGAGTGAAATTGTATTGCCGTATCTTTTTATCTCACGAAAATCTTACTAATTTTTCGTAAAAAGTGGAACTACTCAAATTTTGATTAGTTCCACTTTTTACGAAAAAATGAGAAAGATTTCCGTCTTAGTCTTTGAGTAATTTGAAACGGGCGTGTACAGAAATAGTACCAAATAGTTTTTCTTGAAAATCCCTAACTTTGAGAAAACCCGCGTTAGATGTTTTTCGCCATACAAATTTCCGGCGGTTAACTCATGCTGGCTGTTTGCACATATACATTAGCGCCTGAGTAGGAAACCAGTCTTTGCTAATAATTCATTGAGAAAATTCAGATGATAGATAACAAAAATAGATGGTAATATATAGAAAAAACGGCAAATATTGAGAATGTTAATTCACTAGCCGTGATTATGCTACCTTGGAGCAAGCCAGAATTTTGACAGATTAATAATTTTCCGATGCAAATAAAACTCATTTTATCGCTTTTCAGTTTTTGATGTTTCAACCGTTCCAATAGGTTCAAATTCGTTTTTAAAACAACAACAACGCTTTAAAAACAACACTTTATTTTGTAGACAAACGGATAAGAACACAAAAAAGACCCCAAAGAAATAAGTTTAAAGCATACAAAACTAAGTAAACAGCCTCAACTTTAAACTTACACTCTGACTCTCTCTCTCTTGATTGGTGTTAAGTACTAAGGAACTGCCCATGCGAGATTTTCATACAAATAATAATTCCGAATTAGTCCCTTGTATTTTTTTCTGAATTGCCACGAAAAACTCTTTTTGTTTTATGCGAGGTGAACCGGCCCAGGGCCGAAAACTTCATTAAATAATAATAATAATAATAATCTTTTTGTTTCAAACTCATTGTCACGAGGAATTCTCGCTTAACTTTTCAAAAAGACCTAAGTAACATTTTTTTCATGAATTAATTTGAATAGCGCAATCAACAGAACAACATGAAAGCTTTTGATTGCAGTAGTCAAATTAATTATTGAAAAACCCAGATTAATCCACCTAGCGTTGGTGGTGCCTTTCTCGCATTTAGTTAAGACACAAACCTTGTATGGTGCTTATATGGTCCGATGTACCATTTTCTTCATAACTTTTAAACGCAATGACCGATCGTTATAAAATTCAATAGTGATCAACAAGGCCTTGTCCCCTGTCGAATGAAACTTGTTGCGAGAAAATCGGTTGAAGATTACTATACGAAAAGTTGTCTAATGTTTTTTATAGTATTTGTGCACACACATACACACACACATACACACACACATACACACGGACAGACAGACATGTGCTCAGCTCGTCGAGCTGAGTCGATTGGTATATAATACTATGGGTCTCAGAGGCTTCTATAAAAAGTTCGTTTTCGGAGTGAAATGATAGCCTTTCGGTACAACTTAGTTGTACGAGAAAGGCAAAAAATGTTACTTAGGTCCTTTTGAAAAGTTAAGCGAAAATTTTTCTGCCTGTACAAAACTGAGCTGATTTGTGATTCCGTGTGGTTTGTTTTGTGAATTGACAGCTATATTCCATTGCAAATAATAAAGGTGCGGGGTTCATCGACGTTTGCTTGTGTTGGTAGATCTTCAGCAAAATAAACATAAAAGATAAATTTTGTAACCCGGCGAATCAAGCGGCGAGGCTTCGTGGTGCCGGTTGACTAATAGCCAGAAGCTAGGCAATTAACTGAAGGGCATAATCGTGGATGGCCAATGTTAATTGATTGGTACTGGCGATTTGCGAAAATAGTTAGTTAGTATACACGCTTCATGACAATTTTTTTTGGCATATTGCGATCGCAAGTATTGTATCTGTATTCGCGATGTCGACACAATTTAGAGTAGAATTCTACTTTTACCTACTGTGGAAAATATTCCTTCTAAAAGTTATTTGTTGACAGTTAACTAACACGAACAGACATCGACTTTCTCCGCACCTTTATTAGATCCCATTTACTTTTGTCAGCTAAGATCACTACCACACAGATAACAAGCTACCACTTCAACTCAGAAGAGGCTCTGTCGGCAATGAAGTTGACCGCTTGTATGGAAAAATGCCGGAGCTGCCAGTCTTCTTGATAAAGTGGTCTTCGCATTTATGTTTTTCAAATTTTTAATTAAATGAAATCATTATGTTGCTGCCAGGAAAGGCGCCGTAATTGCAAAGTGGATTGATCCCTTGATTGATCCGTAGATAAAATGATGCATTCATACACCAAAACAATTGAAAAATATTTGAATCTCGTGATTCAATCGTGGTTCAAATCTGTAGAAAATAGAACTGAGCGTTATACCAGTTTTATTTTTTTTTACATTTGACTGGTATACAAAATGAATCTAGAAGAGCTGCTGGCAGAATAAGGGTAAAATCAGCAGTGATTCAAATCGTTCGGGGCTGTCAGTTTGAATATGAATCTGAAACATTCATTTTCCCAGCAGCTGTTCTAGATTCATTTTTTATACCAGTCAAATGTCAAAAAAATAAAACTAGTATAACGCTCCGTTCTATTTTCTGCAGATTTGAACCACGATTGAATCACGAGATTAAAATATTTTCCAATTGTTTTGGTGCATGAATGCGTCATTTTATCTACAGATCAATCCACTTTGCAATTACGGCGCCTTTCTTGGCGTCAACATGATTATTTCATTTAGTTGAAAATTTGAAAAACATGAATAGAACACTGCTGGGCAAACCAGCGAGTTTGTTCTATTTAACTCCAGATTCAAACTAGAATAGTGGTCGAAAATTTGGAATGAAACTGAATCACTCCTGATTTCACTCTAAGGGCATCTTTAGTAATGTTACAAAAGTCGAGTCAAGTACGAGACACTGAAGACGACCACACAGTTGTGGTCGAAATACGTATCTGCAAAGATAACGAAAATTAACTGGTGGAATTAAATGGAGAGTACTAATTCGTCTTAGACGGTTGAATACATTCCACTAAAAGAGCTAATATATTTTTCTTACAATTATAGTTATATTTATTTCTCGAGTTTTACATATTATAACTGTCAAAGATATAGAACAAGAAATGCATCTTCAGTGGCAGTTATAAGCTGCACATGTTTTATACTGGAAAACGAAAAAAATAAATCATCCGAGGCCAATTCAAATGTCAAACTGTTATGATGTCGATGAAATAGTATTTTTTGTAGTTGATGACGTCATCTTCTACTGTTTTGAACGAAATAAAACTCGAATAAATTCTGTTGCAAATTCGTACAAAAATACAACTGAGCAGTATTCCAGTTATAAATTTCCCGACGAAACTGTTCGAATTTTTAAAACTATAACGTCTGTTGAAGATGGCATTTTTACAGTTTCAATTTCATTTCCTAACTCCCATACGATTTATAACTCTACTAAAGATGCCCTAAATGTTCCAGATTCATATTCAAACTGACAGTCCCGAACGATTTGAATCACTGCTGATTTTACACTAATATGGGGCACACACTTGTGGATGGTACAAGGCGACCAGAAAGTAATTTCAAGGCTATCTTTAATATGGGGGACACCAGGGGGAACACTTGTGGTATTCATACCATGGTACAAAAGTCTTGAAGTGAGTGTCATACCAATTATTGTCTTCATTAAAGATAGCCTTGAAATTATTTTCTTGTCGCCTTGTACCATGGTACGAATACCACAAGTGTGTGCCCCATATAATGAAGACTATAATTGGTATGGCTCTCAATTCAGGATTTTTGTACCATGATATGAATTCAATTTTAATTCAGGAAGTATGAATGCACTTCAGATACTCTGTGGGTACAATCATGCGCCGGCTATAGCTTCGGAACGCATACTTTCTTGAAACGGGCTATAGGTTACAATAGAGCTATTAACTTCTACCTCCCGGATCTTAGATTCTTGCAATTATATGAATAATATGGTTGCACGAATATGTTATCCATAATGCCACTGCCATGACTCATATTTTGAACACTGGCGTTTTAGCGCCCTAAAACTAAAACTGTCATTGGTTTTCCGCACTGAGGATCAAGATAACAAGCGAATTCAAGCTCCTGTGAAAAAAATACACGAATAAAGTTAAAATGGGCATTTTAAGGCTAGTGTTCGAAATATGAGTCATGTTCGGAATTTGAGTCAAAACGGTACATGACTAATATTTGTTGATTTCTAGTTGTCGCAACCGGGTTTAATCGACTCGCGCTTCTTTGTCGGACTCGACAATATGACTATCCCTTCTCCGCCAGCGACGCTTCGTCACTCCAACTAACAGAAGGCGGAGATTCTGCCAAAGGTCCAGGCTCGTATTCCTCCACCAGTGATGGCTGGATGCTCTGACTACCATTGGACAGAGGCACCTGCTTGTCCGTAGCCAGAGCAGAAATTCTTTGCAAGGTCCAGGGCCGATGCGCATCGTCTCGCATCTGTCGTAAAATCGCTAAATCGTGGTACACGCACTCACCAGTATAACCCCCAGCAACAAACATATTGCACATCTATCACAGTTACTTATATATGGCCGGATTCTGTCACAATACGGTTACTGCAACATGATTGGCTCAACTTGTGCTGCTTCGGATATCATAACCATGTAACGCTAGTGATGCATAGATGATTCATCGTTCGAAACGACATCATATGCATAATTTTTTCTTGATCATCTGACATTTCGTCATTAGACTTTCTATGTCACACATCAATGGACTATTGGAAAATTCAAGCTCTATCTGGAATAAGGGCGAATGTCGCAAGAGAGAATTCTCTTCGCCAACAAATTAAAGTGACAAGCAGATGATTTCGTTGCGGTTTTTCCCCTCCGAATGAAAGAAAACAACGAAAACTTCGCGATGAAATCCTCTGCTTGTCACTTTTATTTAAAAGAGGGGAAGTCGACGAAGAGAATCCTCTCTTGCGACATTCGCCCTTTACCAGATAGAGCTTGAATTATTCGAATTTCTTTTAACAACATCAACTATAGAGTTATTTTTATTTCAAAATAGTATTTCTGCATATTTAATAATCATACTCCACTATTTCCACCTATATATTACTACACTCAGGGTGTCGACTACCTGGAAAAACCTGGAAAGTCAGGGAAAGTCAGGGAATTTCAATTTGGACCTGGAATGTCAGGGAAAGTCAGGGAATTTCGATTGAGGTCAGGGAAAAAATCACAAAATCCAATATTGAAAATTTATGGTGATTTTTTTTATTTCAAGCAATATGCTAAACACTTATGACAATGAAACGCTGAACCATTCAATTATTAAAGTACCGAAACTTCGGATCAGAATTATTATAGCGTTTTAGCTGGTAATCAGACTGCATAGCCAATAAACAAAACAATACTCCGAGCCAGTTACAGTCGACAACCATTTCCATCAAGCTATAGGGGCAGTAGGGGCAATATGAACATACGGGGCAATATGAGCCACCCTCATTTTGAGCTTATTGACAAGTTTTATTATGTTTTATGATCTTTAAAAGAATGATCCACATATGCCTCAACGTAAAAACCGCATTAAAATTCAATTCGAACATGAAAATACACTTGAAAATGTAAATTTCCTCTGCATAGGCAAAATTATTATAAGATTTGAAGTTTATAAATAAGGTTCTTACACAAAACTGATTAAAATACAGGTCAAAAATGCATCACAATCAAAAGATCTATTATAATTGAATATTGTGCACACATGTTTGTACTGATACAAATCTGAATTTATCACAAAACTTTTTTTTCCAAAACCATGTCTCTATGGGGCAATATGGGCATACCTGCACGGAGCAAGATATCAGGCCTTAATATGCAAACAAGTTCAAATTTCATTTGCCAAATACAAGAATATTATCATCTATGTTAGATACATGACGGAAAAGTGAGAACACCGCATTACTGCGATCGGAACAGAAAAAATGACCATCGATCAATTGAAATGTGACTGTTCAAACGGCGAAGAGTGGCAAACCGGTTCAGTCTGCTGTTGTGCGGTTTAATAATTTTATTTGGAATGGAATTCTTTAAACTGTTGTAGGAATATCATATTCCTCCATATTACCCCACTTTTATTTTCCAAAAAATGTTTTGGATGGGTGACCCATACTGCCCCAAATGGTGGCTCATATTGCCCCATATAGTCGGGAACACACATCAAAATCAATACATTTTTAAAAGTGCATTCCAACAATTACCTAACGCATTTTTCATCATTCATCGACATAATATGAAAGGTAACACTCCCTAGTATAAGTCAACTACATTTGAATGATGATTTTTCGAGCTTTTTAGCGCTTTTCGAAACGATTTCCTTAGGTGGCCCATATTGCCCCGATCACCCCTAAAGTTTTTTTTTGTGTGACCGTTGGCAGTCTCTAGTCTAAAAGTTTGCTCCGGGCCCATTCCCTGTACCCCATAGTAATCGAGTTTGTTTCTATTGACTCATTTTTTGAGATTTGTGCTAACGTAAGAACTGTATCACACACACAAAACGCGACGCGAGACTGGACACAACACTTATGGTTCTTACAAACGAAAAAGGATTTTTAAATTAACAACCATAAGTGTTGTGTCCAGTCTCGCATCGCATTTTGTGTGTGTTTCTATTGATATCTATGCAATAACACAGGTTCCAAAGCCATGTTGTTCAAATGGTCACTGTTGAGGTCTGATACAAATATTTTTAAAAGTCCCCTTTAATATTCTAGATTATTTAGTTTGAGTGATTTTGTGCAGTTTCCTCATCAGTAGCGTTAGAGTCATGTTCCCTTTAAACAAAAGAAGTTTTGAAAGTTCGTTCAAATACTTGATCATCAAAATTTAAATTTATCAAGATAGATCGCATTTCTTCCAATATCCCAATATCAGACTCTATATTGGGATATTGGAAGAAATGCGATCTATCTTGATAAATTTAAATTGCTGATTAGTAACCCGGGTAGAAGAAAACAGCAAAATAATATTAAATTTTACTATTAATATATGAATAACTAAATACCAAAATATGATATTAGTTTCTTTGATATAATTGCTAAAATATATAAAATAGTAACCCGGGTAGAGGTGAATAACAAACAAATAACATAATAATAACAAATTTTGCTATGATATCAGATTTAGTTATTCCTATGTTATTTATAAATAACATAAAATAGCATCCCAACAACAAATTTTGTTATAATAGTAAAATTAGTTATTTATATGTCATTTTAAAAAGGAGCAGAACAACAAATAAAGGACAAATTTTGCAATCATAGGAAAGTTTCATATTCATTTATCATTTGCATTTTCAACATATCAATAATAACTGATTTTGATATTTTCTTTTCTTCAAACATTTTGCTATTGGTTTGTTATTATAATAGCAAAATGAGTTATTTATGAGTTATTTGCCCAAGCAATGTCTGTTATTATTTTTGCTATTTTAGCAACTATATCAAACAAACAAATATCATATTTTGCTATTCAGTTATTCATATATTAATAGTAAAATATGATATTATTTCGCTGTTTTCTTCTACCCGGGAAAAATAATAAAAAAGAGACTAACTATAACTTAGAGACTAGTTATGCCACTTTTTTACAAACATGACCATTTTTTTAAATATTTTTCCATGGGGCCATTGGCAAAGGCCACAATCGACAAATATTAAACGACCTGAGTGTATTCAGACCAAAATATTTAAAGTATTGCATGGTTAGAATGTTTTTCTGGGCTGTAAGTGCTGCATGGATTTATGTGAGCTTGTAGGGTTTGAATTGTTGATTATCTGGAAGATTGCAGCGTCCGTGACTAATTTTAGAAGTCCTTTAACTCCACAGAGAGTGAATAAGAATTCTTAAGAGCCAATGGAGGTTTCTCGATGTCCACAAAAATACCTAACCCGTAAATTTTTTTAACGGAATTAGAAGGATTTCTAGAAGCTCCCACGATTGTTCAAAAAGTTGTTCAAAAGTCGTGTCAGTAGTCTTGGAGGTCTATTGCGACTCTCTCTAGAGTCGTGTGACTTCCCAATGGTGGATGATTGCACCAGAAAGTTTATAACATTGGAGCAAATTTTGGAAAGATGCGAATTATGAAAACCTTTCAGGAGTTCTGCGCATTTACTTGATTCTTTGTGAACGACCAGAATTACCTATTAAATTCTACATATCTTAAATGTTCTGCTTCAGAAGTGATTAGGCTTCCAGTAACTCAGGAACTCATGCTTCTAGGAATTGAAAAAAAAAACACATTTTTCATACCTGGAATTTTTCGAGAAGTGGTCTGGAAAGTCAGGGAAAGTCAGGGAATTTCATTCTCCAATTTGAGTCGACACCCTGTACACTAGTGATGTACAAAAAATCAAGATATATAGTTAGAACGCTTTCGATAAATAAACGTTGCGGATGGGAAAAGAGGATGCTACTCTAAGGCTTCATCTTTGAAAATGTTTAGAAAATGTAAGCAATTTATTAACCTTTAGCTGCATTAACCACACTAAGAACAAAATCAGCAATCATTCAAATTGTTCGGGCTGTCGTTATGAATATGATTCTGAAACATTCCTTTTCCCAGCAGCTGTTCTAGATTAATTTTTTATACCAGTCAACTGTAAAAAACTCAAAACCGGTATAACGCTCAGTTCTATTTCCTGCATGTTTAAAACACGAATGAATCACGAGATATATTTGCCAATTGGGTCCTAAAGCCCTACCTCGTTTATGGTTGCAAACGATAGTGCATCGGTCAAGAATACTTGTACCGTTGTTATAAAAATTCTGGTAAAATTCTAAATCAGTAAAAATAATATTTTTGTGTTTAAGACATTTTAAGGCAAATTTTGCGCTGTGCAACATTTCAGAACGAATGAACCATCAGCCCAAAACGTCAGCCCCATATATTAACTGTCAAAGGTTAAGACAAGTGCCCTGTGGTGTTATGCTAGTGCGTTTGAATCCGTACGTCAAACAAGACCGAAAATGTCGAGGAAGCATTTTTCATCTATTTTTCAATTTCAAATTAAACAATGTTCTTTTCGATTTTTGAGTCTAAAGAAAAACTGACACGTTTAGAATGATTACCTTCATTGTTCTCTGAAAGTAAATTGAATATCGATTCTTCATTTTAGGACCCAATTATGTTGGTGTATGAATGATTATTTTAACTACGGATCGATCCTCTTTGAAATTACGGCGCCTTTCCTGGCAGCAACATAATTATTTTATTTATTTCTTAATTTTAAAACATGAATGGAACAATGTTGGGGAAACAAGCGAGTTTGTTCTATTTTGCTCCAGATTCAATCTAGAATAGTGGTCGAAAATTTAGAATGAAACTGAATCCCTACTGATTTTACTCTAAGTCGAATGCAACAGTTGGAATCGCAAAAAGCATTGTTACCACTTGCACGGTTAGATGACTTTACCCATTAATGGGTACTATGTTATTGTTGATATTATTCCCACCGTGAAAAATTCACCTGTTTTCTTTAAAAAGTGCCACTACCCATTAAAATGGGTAGTGGCACTTTTTCAAGAAAATGGGTGAATTTTTCACGGTGGGAATAATATCAACAATAACATAGTACCTATTAATGGGTAAAGTCATCTAACCGTGTGGGGTTTTATATGTAGTTAAAATTTTAAGTTATCGTACCGTCGTCGGGCAGACAACGGGTCAAATTGGTGTGAGAATGTGTCACTGTTTCAACCAAGGTTTCAACTACATAGAATGCTTGTAGAATAGATGATTTAATGTACACTCAGAAATAAAATAAATCCATAAAGGGTTTTATATTAATCTTTGTATTCATTTTTGACAGTTATACATTACATAGTATAAAAAGTATACTATCTGAATTTAAAATTTATACTTAAACGGAATAACGCGAAAATATAATTGATTGCATACTGTCTCC
Organism: Armigeres subalbatus; assembly: GCF_024139115.2. NCBI lineage: Eukaryota > Metazoa > Arthropoda > Insecta > Diptera > Culicidae > Armigeres > Armigeres subalbatus. The sequence goes on from NC_085140.1 coordinate 120,327,543, forward strand.
CGAAAAAAATTATATTGAATTGAATATTTCAGTTAAGTTGCCGCGTTTTTCAAGCGTACCGAGAACGACCGAGAAAACCTGTAAAATAAAATGAAAAAACATCCACATCGATATAAACGTGAGCAACTTGAAAGAATAATGTGTAACTCCGATTATTAAATCCATTTTATTCTTTTCTTAGAGCCATTCAGCGAGAAGCAGGTTAACCGAAGCAAATCTTGTCCTTGCGGGTTTGATTCCACCAAAGCACCGCGCCATTTCAATTATGACACCGCCAGTGCTGGAACAAGCAGGAGCGACCGCATCCCAGGTAGACAAATCGGACAACAGCATGGCCTATCTGCTCATTGACACGGCCCACATGCTATCACAAATGACACGTGAAACTTTGGCCAGCAGTGAAAATTTCTACCACCGGAACTTATTGGCAATTATCATCGATGTTCCGATAACGGGTCATTCCATTGCATCGATCACTACCCTGGAGAGCGAGCGATTGAATCAGGTTCTTCAGTACCGGCGGTGCACGCGCGGAACGTTGACACGCACAAGGAAATGCACCGGTGTCCCGAAGAATCTGGATTGTTCGATCATGCCTGAAAAGCAACAAGTACTGGACAACCACCGCGGTAAAAACGACATCGGCGGAAGACAGTCTTGCTCCGGATCAAGAAGAAGAAAAGCCGTATGCATCCACTTTCAGCTCAGCCAGTCAATTAGCCATTGGCTTCGTATCTCCTGGTGATTCCCGCCTGTTTCCAGGGTTAACCAACAGAATAAACACCGCTACAGAAAACGAAGGATTGCCGAAAATGTACCACTTCTATATTTTCGTTGGGACTCACGAAGGAACAAAATTATGTACTTCTAAAATTTTCGTCTCCATTAATCTACGGCTTAGTCAATTTATTAAATCTTTAGTGGTCATACAGCATTTTAATAAAGTTTAATAAAAATAAACATTCTTATTTTATTTTTAAGAAGAAAAAAACAATAACAAACTAACATAACCTAGAAAACATACACAAATCCAAAATAAGCTAAACAAAGTATAAAGCCTACCTATACTATCGAACGATTTTGTCAAAGTTATACTAACCCAGTATTTTTGGAACAAATACGAATTTGGGGTCAACCAGGCGAATAGCCATTTAGAATGACTTTTAATCTATTTAGTATACATTATTTTCAGAGTGTATCTGAGAACACCAGTGATATAAGAGCAAGATTACCGGTGGTGAGTTTGAGCCGTTTGGCAGCGCAGTATCATTACTTGACACTTTACCGGTCGCTACTAAACGCGCTGCTATAACAGTAGCGCGATCGACAGGTGACCAAATTTGGTAGCGCGATAAGAGCGCTGCTATTTGATGAACTGTCAACTGTCAAACGTCACCGGTACGGAATACAGCAACCAAATTGAGAGCCGAAAATAGTGACCGATACGGAAACGAGTGACGAAACTAAAATGAAAGCGCTGCGCGGGTGATTAAAATGCTCGCGACCGATAATGATGCTCTAAGTAATCGAAAAAATTATCTTAAAATCTGACTACATTCCTCAATGCACCAAACTGTTTTACGTAGTTTACGTTGGGCGGTCGTGTCTTGTACATAACCCTTCAGATTTTTTGTCTTTGCTCTGCCCGTACTCGCGAACAAAGCAAGTGCCAGAAAAATGCAGGCAGTAGGTTCGCGTGTGTGTGGCATTTTTGGTAGCCCAATTACACTCTTTTCTTATATGCTCGTGAAGCGAGTATTTCCACCACTGGCCATATTACTGCTCGCGGAAAACCCGGAAAACTATAGATAGAAAAGACAGACGTAGTTCTACGTCAAAAAACCTACCTGACTGATGAGGAAAATCTTTTGTTACAGTGCACCACAGTGAAACAAAATCACCCGATCCAGTGAGATTTTATTCACAACTTTGAGCTCCACTCCATCCCATCTCCATCGAGTGAGAACGTTGAATCACCGTCAGAAAACCGTTCTCTTTTCGACGTGTTGGATGTTAGGCGGCCGCTTGGCTCAAGTTTTGCCTAGTTTACCAGTGAAAAGTGCTTCGAAACCGACGGAAAAGTGTTGTAAAATGGAATTCAAGGTGCAGTCTACAAGAATGTAACATTTTACGGCGCACTTGACCGCGAAAAAGGTGGAAAATTTGAAAAACAAGGTGTGGAATTCGTTTTCTTCTACTTTTTGTTATTGTTTCTCTTCGACGTCGTCGCGAGTCGCGGAACAGAACGGATGCGCTCTTTGGATTCATCGTAATGTGGAAATGAGACGATGCACGGGTGTCATCATGAGTAAAAGAGTAGGATTTACATCGTTCATCGATATGTGCATAGTGTGGGTGTGAGTGAGACGCAAATTGTGGGAGAGTTTCAGTGATTTTTATTCTCAGGTGCATTGCAAAATTTTCTGAACTTGAACAAGAAGGTGTGAGTGAGAAGGTGATATGTTTGGATTTCAACTTGGAGAGTAGCGGATGGAGATATTCACGTGAGTATTTTCGGGCTCTTTTGTTTTCAAACAGTTTGACTGTGTTGCTAGTTTATCAGTTTGTTGCTAGTTTGCAGTTTAAACTTACGTTTTGAAATTTGTAATCTAATCCAAGACTGTCATCCACGAACAAATCAAACCATCTTAACATGTAGAGGCCTTTTAAGTGATGAACTTTGTAAAAAACTTAAAAATCACTCTAATAAAGTATTAAAATAAAATGTAAAGGCCTTTTCACGAGACGTTTAAAATCAGCTGATTTTATCGTCAAATTGGGTCCTAAAATGAAGAATCGATATTCGATTTTCTTTCAGGGAACGATGAAGGTAATCATTGTAAACGTGTCAGTTTTTCTTAAGACTCAAAAATCGAAAAGAACATTGTTTAATTTGAAATTGAAAAATAAATGAAAAATGCTTCCTCGACATTTTCGGTCTTGTTTGACGTACGGATTCAAACGCACTAGCAAAACACCGCAGGGCACTTGACTCAACCTTTGACAGTTAATATATGGGGCTGACGTTTTGGGCTGATTGAGATTCTCACGTCCGAATGTGTGAGTGGCGATAAAAGGAAAACAAACACTCCTAGATGGTGCAACTCAGCAAAGATTGGGTAAAAATGAGTATATTTCCATATATTTTTTGACTCTTTTGAAATCATTGTGATGACCCGATCATTTTTGAGGTTATGAGCAGAAGGAAAACAAACATGTTTTTACACATGACGAATTGCACATTAGTGTGCGAGCGCTAAACGTCACTCATCTCTACACGGAAGAAATAAACTACCCAATAGTGAGTTTAATTCACCCAACCTCGAACATCCGTACGGGAAGCCAAAATTGAGTAAGTAGGGTCGAAGTAGTTTGCCTTTACTCCCATGTAAAAAAGTACCCAACGGAAAATTTATTGACCCAAATTTAAGTTTAATTCACTCAATTTCGACCTCAGGTAATAAAACTCAAAATTGGCTTCCCGTATTGAACTGGCGTCGTTGGATTGTTTGGCTCTTTTGTTTTTGACAACAAAAGAAAGAGTGGATGAAAGCGAAGAGAAAAAATAACTCAAAAGTAAGTTTAAAAGTACTCAATTTTGGGTACCTTTTTTCTTCCGTGTATGGTTCATTCGTTATGAAATGTTGCACAGCCCAAAATTTGCCTTAAAATGTCTTAAACACAAAAATATCATTTTTACTGATTTAGAATTTTACCAGAATTTTTATAACAACGGTAAAAGTATTCTTGACCGATGCACTATCGTTTGCAACCATAAACGAGGTAGGGCTTTAGGACCCAATTGACAGTAAGTTCTTCTAGGGGTAATGACGGCATTGGCAGGTTTTGTTCTATTATTGGCAGGGGTTTTTTTAGGAATGATTATGCTCAAATTTGGCCCAAAACATTCTTTGCATATCAAAGAATATTGTGGCCAAATTTCATAAAATTCGGTCGACAAAAACCCCCTTGCCAATAATAGAACAAAACCTGCCGAAGCCGTCTGTTCCCCTATATTGTCGAATTCGTTTTTAAACCTGGGTCAGTGCCAACCCGAACCCTGAATAAAAAAAACATGTTCAGGTCCATCTGTCATTGGATATGTTGGTGTGCGTAGCATCGTGATTGTTGTGATTTGAAACATATGATCCAGGACATCCAGTGCACTAGCAGTGCGCCTTGCAGTGGCCTTGACTAATCAGATAATGATAAATAAAAATGTTCAAGTGTGTGAACAGTTTTTGCGGATAATGGAATTTACTTTTGGGCGGCGGATATATGTATTTAATTATTCATATTCTATAATGCCGTGCACATTTTTATACAAAGAATTCCGTATAGAATTCATGTAAAGGAGGTTTTCTATTTTTACAAAAAATTATCTAATAAATCATATTGAAATTCCAATCACTATTTCTGCAAAAGTTTTTTTTTTTTAAGACACTCAGAAACATGTAATAAAAATTCTCCAGGATACGCTAATTTTTTCCTCGCCTCCTCCTTTTCCTTTCCTCCTGATAAAAGTAGCCTCACACCTGGGGAATATTTTCCGCCGGATTTTCAATGGGGCCGGGATTTTGATTTTCCGTGCCCAAATCCTGAAAACATATGTAAAAATACAGGGGGAAAAATCCGTGGACCAAATTCCCGAGTTGTGAAGCTACCTTAATGCTAGGATTTCCTTCCGAAAATCCTCATCTCTTAATAGTCCAACATAGAAAACATAACAACGTTTTGCTCCGGAAGTTCCTTCAGGAATTCCCCCGCAGGTTTCATCTCTACATGTTCCTTGAGGAAATCTTACGAAAGTTCCTTGTGGATTTTTTCCGGAAGTTCCATGAAGGATTCCTCAGAAAGTTCCTTCAGGATTGTCTCCAGAAGTTCCTTCAGGATTTCCTCCGGAAGTTCCTCCAGGAATTCCTCATAAGTACTTCCGGAAGCTCCACCAGGAACTCCTCCGGAAGTTCCTTTAGGAATTCATCCGAAAGTTCATTAGGAGTTCCTCCACTAATTCATCCAGGAATTTCTTCGTAAAACTTCCTGCTTCCTGGAGGAGTTTCCGTAAGAATTTCTGTTTTAGCTTCCGGTGAAACTCGTGAAGGACTTCCGGGGGAATTCCTGGAGGATTTTTCGGAAGATTTCTTGGAAGAACTTCCGGCAGAACTCCTCCAAGAACTTCCAGAAGAGCTCCTTCCCTTCCAGAGGAATTCCTCAAGGATCTTCCGGAAGAATTCCTTAAGGAACTTCCGGAGGAATTCCTCAAGGAACTTCCGGAGAAATTCTTCAAGGAACTTCCGGAGAAATTCCATAAAGACCTTCCAGAGGAATTCCTCAATAAACTTCCAGAGGAATTCCTCAATAAACTCCCAGAGGAGTTCTTAAAGGATCTTCCGGAGGAATCCCTCAAGGAACTACCGGGGGAATTCCTTAAAGACTTTCCGGAAGAATTCCTCAATAAACTTCCAGAGGAGTTCCTAAAGGATCTTCCAGAGGAATCCCTCAAGGAACTTCCGGAGGAATTCCTCAAAGAACTTTCAGAGGAATTCCTCCAAATTAATTCCTGGAGCAACTTTCAAAAAAAATCCTGGAACAGTATTCAAAGATATTCCTAGAAGATTTTCAAAGGAATTCATCTGGAAGGGATTTCTTGGAAAAAAATATGGAGGAATGCCTGAAAGATATCGCCAATGAATGCATACAAGAATTCAAGAAATAATTACTGGAATTAAATTCTGAAACGCACGAAAGAGTTTTTGAAATAATTTCAAAAGAAATTCTGCATATTATTTTAAGAAAGAATTCTATTCGGTATTCCTCAGATATATTTGTCTGACAATTCTTAGCGGATTTTGTGAACGGGTTTCAAGGGGAATTTCCAAACTAATTCCATCCACCGACCTAATTTAGGACACAATCTGTGAGGAAAACTCTGAATGAACGTATGAATATCTTCCCTAACAATTATTTTTGAAACTGAATCTAGACAACGGTGAAAGTGACAGTTTCGGGTTTGCTGGCCTGTTCAGCGGTTGTAAACAAGTGCAGTCTCGGCAGTGTCACATGAAAAGGCCCATCATCCGGGCCTCGCCGCACAGTGGTTAAAATCCCGAAAAACGTGATCGTCAGCTTTTTCGGTATGAAATCGTGTTTTAAATGGCATAGTATGTTCAGCAAGTATGTGGCATTAGAGTGGGGCGCAGTATGGAAAAACGCAAACTTCGTCCGATCAAGTGAGATCAAGGTTTTTCTGAATCGTTTTGGAACCCAACTGTGCAAAATATGGGCTCGATTGGTTGCAACCACGCATGCCGCATCGATTTTTAAATTTGCATGGAGATTAGTATGGAAAAAGTACTTTTTTACATTTTTGCTTTTAGCGGATTCAATTTATCATCAATCACGTAACTCAATACGTTAGCATATAGTCTGGAAGATGCCGAAAGACTTTGCCGAAGAAGGTACGTAGCTGGAAGGTCTACAAAAAATGTTATTACGTTTCGAAAATTGATTGTTCAAACCATATGCAAGAAATCAATGTTTCTGCCAGCACTACCGGACAACCTATGTTTATCGAAGGGCAAAACTCATCTTCCTTCTTGTCGGATTTTTTTCTTTGTGATATAATTCCGGATAGCTCCCATTAGCTCTAAAGCCCTATAAGATCAATTATTTTGGAATAACACTCAGTTAAATTAATGCTCTACGTAGTACGGCAGTGCTGGCAGAATAAACGATTTTTTGCTTATGGTTTGAACAATTAATCTTCGAAGCTTTTAAACTTTTTTCGTGAACGTTCCAGCAACGTACCTTCTTCAGCAAAGTTTTTCGGCATCCTTCAGGTTATATTTTAACCCAATGTGTCACTTGGTTTACGATGAACTGAAACCTATAGAAGTAAAAATGCTAAAATATACGTTTTCCCATACTAATTTTCATACAAATTTCAAACGCGATGCGGAAAGCGAGGAAGCAACCAATCGGGCCCAAATTCTGCACAGTTGTTTAGGACCCAGAATGTTTTCGAAAAACCGTTGATTTGAAAAAATGACCATGACGCCCCACTCTAATGTTGCATACATCAAGGGGTATCATTTGAGAATTTCCTTCTAAGAATTAAAAATATTGTTATGATTTAGTGGTTGAATACTGTATTTTTGTGTGCTGAACAAGTTTCTAGAATACGAGGTGAACCGGCCCAGGGCCGAAAACCTCACTAATAAAGATAAATATAATAAGTTTCTAGAATATTGCTTACCTCAAAAATTCGACCACGCAAAGTTATTCATTGTATACCAGTTTTTATAGGGTTGAATGGCCTGTTATCTAAAAATAAGTCATTCACAGCACCTACTTCCAACACAGCCTTCCGTATCGGTACACCTGGAGATCACCACTGCAGACAGAATCACAAATCGACCACGTTCTGATTGATGGACGGCACTTCTCCGACATTATCGACGTCAGGACATATCATGGCGCTAACATCGGCTCTGACTACTATCTGGTGATGGTTAAACTGCGCCCAAAACTATCCGTCATCAACAATGTTCGGTACCGACGACCGCCGCGGTACGACCTAGAGCGACTGAAGCAACCTGATGTCGCCACTGCATACGCGCAGCATCTCGAGGCAGCGTTGCCGGAAGAGGGTGAGCTCGATGGGGCCCCTCTTGAGGACTGCTGGAATACAGTTAAAGCCGCCATTAACGACGCAGCGGAGAACAGCGTCGGGTATATGGGACGAAGTCGACGGAACGATTGGTTCGATGAAGAGTGCAGACAGATTCTGGAGGAGAAGGACGCAGCGCGGGCGGTCGCGCTGCAGCAAGGTACCCGGCAGAACGTGGAACGTTATAGACGGAAGCGGAGACAGCAGACCCGCCTTTTTCAGGAGAAGAAACGCCGCCTGGAAGAAGCGGAGTGCGAGGAGATGGAACAGCTGTGCCGTTCTCAAGAAACACGCAAGTTCTACCAGAAGCTCAACGCATCCCGCAAAGGCCGCGAGCCGAAATGTGCCGGGATAAGGATGGGAGCATCTTGACGGACGAACGTGTGGTGATCGAAAGGTGGAAGCAGCACTACGAGGAACATTTGAACGGCGCTGCCGCTAACCGCAAGTTGAGCACATCTGTATATGGGCCTCCATATACAGATGTGCTCGACATACGATTAGCGGCAGTGAAAGTCATGGCAGCGGTGCAGAGTACTACGTCAGTTCAGCGGACGATGGAAGCCAACCAGCCTCCACCTTGAGGGAAGTTAAGGATGCCATCCAACAGCTAAAGACCAATAAAGCAGCTGGTAAGGATGGTATCGGAGCTGAGCTCATCAAGATGGGCCCGGAAAAGCTAGCCACTTGTCTGCACAGATTGATAGTCAGAATCTGGGAAACCGAACAGCTACCGGAGGAGTGGAAGGAAGGGGTTATATGCCCCATCTACAAGAAAGGCGACAAGCTGGAGTGTGAGAACTTTCGAGCGATCACCATCCTTAATGCCGCCTACAAAGTGATATCCCAGATCTTCTTCCGTCGTCTGTCACCATTAGTGAATGTCGTCGTGGGAAGTTATCAAGCCGGCTTCGTTGACGGCCGCTCGACAACGGGCCAGATTTTTACTGTACGCCAAATCCTTCGAAAATGCCGTGAATACCAGGTCGCAACGCATCATCTGTTTGTTGATTCCAAGGCGGCATACGACAGTATAGACCGCGTAGAGCTATGGAAAATTATGGACGAGAACAGCTTCCCTGAGAAGCTTACCAGACTGATCAAAGCAACGGTGGATGGTGTGCAAAACTGTGTGAAGATTTCGGGCGAATCGTTCGAATCGCGCCGGGGACTAAGACAAGGTGATGGACTTTCGTGCCTGTTGTTCAACATTGCGCTAGAAGGTGTCATGCGGAGAGCCGGGTGTAACAGCCGGGGTACGATTTTCAACAGATCCAGTCAATTTATTTGTTTCGCGGATGACATGGACATTGTCGGCCGAATATTTGCAAAGGTGGCAGAACTGTACACCCGCCTGAAACGTGAAGCAACAAAAGTTGGACTGGTGGTGAATGCCTCAAAGACAAAGTACATGCTTGTGGGCGGAACCGAGCGCGACAGAGGCCGCCTGGGAAGCAGTGTTACGATAGACGGGGATACCTTCGAGGTGGTCGAGGAATTCGTCTACCTCGGATCCTTGCTAACGGCTGATAACAATGTCAGTCGTGAAATACGAAGGCGCATCATCTGTGCAAGTCGGGCCTACTACGGGCTCCAGAAGAAACTGCGGTCAAAGAAGATTCGCCACCGCACCAAATGTGTCATGTACAAGACGTTAATAAGACCGGTTGTCCTCTACGGACATGAAACATGGACAATGCTCGAGGAGGACTTGCAAGCACTCGGAGTATTCGAGAGACGGGTGCTTAGGACCATCTTTGGCGGTGTGCAAGAAGACGGTGTGTGGCGGCGAAGAATGAACCATGAGCTCGCCCAGCTCTACGGCGAACCCAGTATCCAGAAGGTGGCTAAAGCCGGAAGGGTACGATAGGCAGGGCATGTTGCAAGAATGCCGGACAGCAACCCTGCAAAGATGGTGTTCGCTTCCGATACGGCAGTACGAGACGACGTGGAGCGCAGCGAGCGAGATGGGCAGACCAGGTGCTGAACGACTTGGCGAGCGTGGGGCGTATTCGAGGATGGAGAGATGCGGCCTCGAACCGTGTATTGTGGCGTCAAATTGTTGATTCAGTGTTATCTGTTTAGATGTAGACTAAATAAATGAATGGTACTTCGCGTACCTGAAGGAATAAAATAGACCCCATCTCGCGGTCCTTTTTTTTTTTTTTTTTACAAGGGAGAATGCATTTTCACACTAACCCAGTACACGTGCATTGTAGTTGCCAAACTACCACACGGAAGTGTACTGGAGTGTCGGACTCGATCATACCGGTAATACCGACTAAACTCCCTTGGGCTCCACCATCGTTTCCCCCAGGAACTACCTCCCAGTACTACTTCTGGGGGATGGCAGTACTAAACGTACACGATCATTATCGCTCACACAGGCACCCGTCCCATGCGAGACTGACATTCACACCATTTGAGTCTTACTTGGATGCTCTCTTAGGCGCTCCGCTGCCATGCCTCGAGGTGTCAATAGCGGTAACTGCCTGGGCCTACAGATATTACGCTACGACACTCCTGCCTCAGCACGAGCAGATCAATCACACCACTGCCGAAGCAGACCACACGCTACCCTGCCGAAGGGACACTCCCCATGCACCACATGTGCACAACTGTAGGTGTGTGGGTACAACCCACTGCTACCCTGCCGCTGAAGCAGCTTCTCCAAAGACCATTCGCTCCATGTGACCCTTTTTCGGGTGCTCACTCTAACGCTCCACTGCCATGCCTCGAGGTGTCGATAGCTACCTCGACTCCTATCTCAGCATGTGCAGTCCATACTCAGACTTCTGCTGCGCTTCGAGGTGACAATAGCGGCGACGCGCTATGACACTCCTGCCTCAGCACAAACAGATCACTCACTCTCTGCCGAAGCAGCTCACGCGCTACCCTACCGAAGTAGGGACACTCCCCATGCCAATTGGCACTCCCTGGGCTTGTGCTTTTGAAGCGGCACACAGTCGCTTTGATAGAGTCTGATTACGGGCACTTGTGGTTTTTTGGGAGGGATTTTAGCAGAGCCCACTGCTAAATCCCACCACGCGCTAGGCAGTTCTCCCTGACTCACAGACAGCTGGGGAGGGGTCGTCAAGCCCTTGGACATGGTCCATGCTGCCCCCTCGCGGTCCTTAGGCTCTTACCCAGCAACTCCTGTCCCTACCTCCCCGTGGTGCTGGCCGGGATACGAGCAACCTTAGGGAAGATCGGGTAACCAACCCTGGTGGTTCAAAGGCCAGTTCTTCAACCTTAGCATAATCCACGTCTATAGCCCACACTCCGGAAGCACGGATGATGATAAGGATGTATTCTACGCGCAGCTGAAACGTTAGTACGACAGCTGTCCGAGCCACGAAGTCAAAATTATCATAGGAACGCTCAGGTTGACCAAGACGAGGAGTTCAGATTGACTATTGGGAACTGGGAAGTTCACCGCTCACCGGCTGACGAATGAAAACGGCCTACGACTTATTGATTTCGCCGCCTCCAAGAATATGGCCATTCGCAGCACCTACTTCCAACACAGCCTTCCGTATCGGTAAACCTGGAGATCACCACTGCAGACAGAATCGCAAATCGACCACGTTCTGATTGATGGATGGCACTTTTCCGACATTATCGACGTCAGAACATATCGACTCTGACCACTATCTGGTGATGGTTAAACTGCGCCCAAAACTATTCGTCATCAGCAATGTTCGGTACCGTATGTGTATACTAATGGATTGTGATCAACTTGTGATTCATTTGTTTGACTAATAAAAATCGTGTTGCGCTAATGAAATGTATGTGCAGCTGCTGATGATATATATTACACTAATTGGTTTTAAGTGCGTCCTGGGATAGTGGATAGTTATGTACGCACATATAAATCTTAAAATTAAAATTTATGGATTTTCGCCAATAAATATGTGCGGTAGGGTGGCTCAAATTAGTATGGGAAAAACTTTTTTCAATTTTTTTTATGGGCCGCCCTCTTATTCGGTTCTATTTGATGCCCTGATGCTCTGGACAAAATTTCAGCCAAATCGGTCAACATTTGGGCAGTGCTAAACTCGTTGGAAGTTTATATGCAAAAATGTATGCAGAAACATCCCAAAACAGTGAATTGCAGTTGGACGGCACAACTTACGATGAAGAACTATGATACTCACTCAGATCTTGAAGAATTTAATACAGAATGCTATGCAGAAAACCGCGAGAAGATTAGAGTTTGCCCGGCTAAGTTATTAGCATTTCTATTAAGTGGGGTTTGAGCAAATTTCGTTTCTTTTACCTTTGAAAAGAAATAAATTCACCCCTACAACACTCCAGTAAAATGCTAATATCTTTGCCTAAAAAACTCTAATCTTCTCGCGGTTTTTAGCATAACATTCTGTATTTAATTCTACAAGAACTGAATGAGTATCACGGTTCTTCATCGTAAATTGTACCGTCTAACTGCAAATTACTGTTTTTGGATATTTCTGCATACATTTTTCCATATAAACTTCCAACGAGTTTAGCACCGCCCAAACGTTGACCGATAAGGCTGAAATTTTGTCCAGAGCATCAGGGCATCAAATAGAATCGAATAAGAGGGCGGCCCATCAAAAAATTTGAAAAAGTGTTTTTTGAGCCACCCTAATGACGATTTATAGAAGTTTCTGAGGATTCTTACAAAAAGTGTAAGATAAGGGGGAGAGGTGATGAAATGATCAAATTTTCCGTTACGTAATTAGTGATCTGTCTTTAAAGAAAATTCCTTTAAATTCTTACCCCACCCGATGCGCACTCTTACCCCACCGGTCGGTGGGGTAAGAGTGCGTTTTTCACATGTCTTGCAATAAGGGTTCTACAAAAACGAATTAAAATAATTTCAATATTTTTTCCACTGGGTAACATATAGGAAGAGTATACGAATCATCGACATTGATATGATATGCAGAAGCTTGCTTCATAAGGGCTACATGATCGATTGAAAACTAAATGCGTACTCTTGCCCCACTCTACTCTACATTATTTTATTTCTTAAAATGTTGTACATAAACATAAAGTATGAAAAAGTATAATAACAAATTATTGATATTCGAAACTCGTTAGCTTTAGACACTGCTTTTATAATAAAAGTTTTAAAATTTTAGGCTTTCAATAGTTTTTAATGGTTTTTTTAGAGTTTGGGATTTTAATGTGTTAGGATTTTTAGTCAGATCACTATACTTTTGGATACTAATAGACCTGTACGCTGATTTAATTATTATCGGTGAAAGCATGATAGATTAATTTTATTCGGTGCGGCGGCGTCATGTGATTTGCATTTATATTCATAGAACTTTTTCAGACAGCGGCGAGGCGGCGTGGGTCGACGTGGGCTGATTTTACTCATAAAAAATCAGCCGAAATCTTCGGAAACTTTCAAAGGAGTTCCCCCGTAAGCTCAGTCAGGAATTCCCCCGTAAGTTCCTCCAGGAATTCCTCCAGAAGTTCCTCCAGGAATTCCTCCAGAAATTCCTCCAAGAATTCCTCCAAGTTCCTCTAGGAATTCCATCGGAAGTTTCTCTAGGAATTCTTCCGAAAGTTCCTCCAAGAATTCCTTTTTGCCTTTCTCGTATATTAAGTATACGTAAAGGCTATATGTTCGCTCCAAAAATTTACTTTTTCTAGGAGGCCCGGAGACCCATAGTATTTTATACCAATCGACTCAGTTCGACGAATTGAGGTGATGTCTGTGTGTGTCTGTGAGCACCCACGTATCAAAATGAAGCAAAGATGTCACCCATTTTTCGGGCATTTATCCTCGACCGATTTGCTCGCAAGAAGTTGCATTCGGCGCAGACTTCTATCCCATTGTTTTCTATTGAAAATTGGCCAGCTCGTATTATGGGATCGGAAGTTATGGCCGAAATATTTTTTGCCTTTCTCGTACACTAAGTGTACCGAAAGGCTATATGTTCGCTCCAAAAACAATCTTTTTAAGAAGGCCCGTAGACCCATAGTGTTGTACAGCAATCGAATCAGCTCGACGAACCAAGGTGATGTCTGTCTGTGTGTGTATGTGTGTTTTTTGCCTTTCTCGTACACAAAGTATACGTAAAGGCTAAATGTTCGTTCCAAAAACGAACTTTTTATATGAGGCCCGGAGACCCATAGTGTTATGTACCGATCGACTCAGCTCGACGAATTGAGGTGATGTCTGTGTGTGTATGTATGTGTATGTGTGTGCGCAAAATATATCACTCATTTTTCAGGCACTTATCCTTTATTGATTTGCTCGCAACAAGTTGCATTCGACGCAGAATTCTATCCCATTGTTTCGTATTGAAAATTTCCCATATCGGACTATGGGCCCAGAAGTTTTTGTCAAAATACAATTTTTTTATACCAAAAACGGTGGCGTGAAAATTTCTCACTCATTTTTTAGGCACTTATCCTTAACTGATTTGCTCGCAACAAAATGAATTTGACGTGGAATCCTGTCCCAATACTTCCTATTGAAAATTGGCCATATCGGACTATGGCCTCAAAAGTCATGGCCAAAATACTATTTCTATAACTCACCCGAAAGGCTCCATCACCGCTAGGTGGATTAATCTGGGTTTTTTAAGCTTTATTTATGTGTTTTTTCAGGAATTCCTCCGAAAGTTCCTCCAGGAATTCCTCCGGAAATTCCTCTAGGAATTCCTCCGGAAGTTGCTCTAGAAATTTCTCCAGAAGTTCCTCCAGGAACTCCTTCGGAAATTCCTCTAGGAATCCCTCCAAAAGTTCCTCTAGGATTTCCTTTGGAAGTTTCTCTAGGAATTCCTCCGAAAATTACATCAGGAATTCCTCCAGAAGTTTCTCCAGGAATTCCTCCGAAAGTTGATCAAGGAATTTCTCCAAAAGTTCCTTCAGGAACTCCTCCGGAAGTTCCTCCAGGAATTCCTCCAAAAGTTCCTCTAGGATTTCCTTGGGAAGTTCCTCTAGGAATTCCTCCGCAAGTTCTTCTAGGAATTCCTTTGAAAGTTTCTCTGGAAATTCCTCCGGAAGTTCCTCTAGAAATTCCTTCGGGATTTTCTTCTAGACATTTCTCCGGAAGTTGCTCCAGTAGTTCCTCCTGGAATTCCTCCAGAAGTTCCTCCAGCAATTCCTCCAAAAATTCCACCAGGAATTCCTCCGGAAGTTCCTCCAGGAATCCCTCCGGAAGTTTCTCTAGGAATTCCTCCGAAAATTCCACCAGTAATTCCTCCGAAAGTTCCTCCAGGAATCCCTCCGGAAGCTCCACTAAGAATTCTTCCGGGAGTTCCTCTAGGAATTTCTCCAGAAGTTCCTCCAGGAACTCCTTCGTTAGTTCCTCCAGAAGCACATCCAGCCATTCCTCCAGGAAACCCTCCAGAAGTTCCTCCAAGTATTCCACCTGAAGTTCCTCCAGAAGTTCCTCTAGCAATTTCTCCAGAAGTTCCTCCAGGAACTCCTTCGTTAGTTCCTCCAGAAGCACATCCAGCCATTCCTCCAGGAATTCCTACGGAAGTTCCTCCACGAATTCCTCTGGAAGTTTCTCTAGGAATTGATGCGAAAATTCCACCAAGAGCTCCTCCGAAAGTGATTAACTCAAATAAGACAGCATTCGATGCAGAATCCTATCCCATTGTTTCTTATTGAAAATTGGCCATATCGGACTATGGGCTCAGAAGTTATGGTCAAAATACAATTTTTTTATTCCAAAAACGAGGGCGTGAAAATTTCTCACTCATTTTTTAGGCACTTATCCTTAACTGATTTGCTCGCAACAAAATGCATTCGACGTGGAATCCTGTCCCAATACTTCCTATTGAAAATTGGCCATGTCGGACTATGGCCTCAAAAGTCATGGCCAAAATACTATTTTTATAACTCACGAGAAAGGCTCCATCACCGCTAGGTGGATTAATCTGGGCTTTTTAAGCTTTATTTATATGTTTTTTTTTCAGGAATTCCTCCGAAAGTTCCTCCAGGAATTCCTCCGGAAATTTCTCTAGGAATTCCTCCGGAAGTTGCTCTAGAAATTTCTCCAGAAGTTCCTCCAGGAACTCCTTCGGAAATTCCTCCAGGAATCCCTCCAAAAGTTCCTCTAGGATTTCCTTTGGAAGTTCCTCCAGGAATTCCTCCAGAAGTTTCTCCAGGAATTCCTCCGAAAGTTCCTCCAGGAATTCCTCCGAAAGTTGCTCAAGGAATTTCTCCAAAAGTTCCTTCATGAACTCCTCCGGAAGTTCCTCCAGGAATTCCTCCAAAAGTTCCTCTAGGATTTCCTTGGGAAGTTCCTCTAGGAATTACTGCGCAAGTTCTTCTAGGAATTTCTTTGAAAGTTTCTCTGGAAATTCCTCCGGAAGTTCCTCTAGAAATTCCTTCGGGATTTTCTTCTAGACATTTCTCCGGAAGTTGCTCCAGTAATTCCTCCAGCAGTTCCTCCTGGAATTCCTCCACAAGTTCCTCCTTGAATTCCTCCGGAAGTTCCTCCAGGAATTCCTCCGGAAGTTCCTCCAGGAATTCCTCCGGAAGCTCCACTAAGAATTTTTCCGGGAGTTCTAGGAATTTCTCCAGAAGTTCCTCCAGGAACTCCTCTGGAAGTTCCTCCAGGAAACCCTCCAGAAGTTCCTCCAAGTATTCCACCTGAAGTTCCTCCAGAAGTTACTCCATCAATTCCTCCAGGAATTCCTTCGGAAGTTCCTCCAGCAATTCCTCCGAAAGTTCCTCCAGAAATTCCTCCGGAAGTTCCTCTGGCAATTTCTCCAGAAGTTCCTCCAGGAACTCCTTCGTTAGTTTCCCCAGAAGCACATCCAGCCATCCATCTTCAGGAATTCCTACGGAAGTTCCTTCACGAATTCCTCCGGAAGCTTCTCTAGGAATTGCTGCGAAAATTCCACCAAGAGCTCCTCCGAAAGTGATTAACTCGAATAAGACTGTATTCATACAAAATGTTAATAAAGGCTGTGGTTGATCAATGAAAATAGATACTAGGGTAACGGTACCAATAGTGGAGGTATTAGTAGATCCACAAAAGAGAATATTTTTTAAAATTTGATAATTATGGGAAATTTACAGCTTTAATATCTTAGTCAATAGATAAACTAATAAATTTGCTAACAAAAATGAGATAGAAGTCATTTAACATCAACAATAACCAATATTGCTTGCACCATTATGGGTACACTGTTCCTTTGATGGTGGTAAAAATTATTTTTGGTTCCTATAGTGGTGCTATCCATTGGTTTCTTATGAGACTCGCCACTATTGGTACAGTTGCACCACTATAGGTGCAAGGGAGTCAATTTTGTTAAGGAAAATCATTGTTTTCAATAGTTTTTCAAGCAAAATCTTAAGATAAGTTGCATTTAGCATGATATTTAAAGCACGACACACCAACTGAAACCATTGTAAAGTGTATAAATATGATAAATCTCATTAAAACATCACTACCTCCACTATTGGTGCTACCTCCACTAAGGGTACGGTTACCCTAATCTATTCTATTCTCATTGGTGGTTGATGCAAAGCTTTAGAAGTGATAGCACACATCAGACCAGAAGGCGAGAATATTGAATCAAAATTTGCTAAATAAAATTGCGCCTGAATACATGAGTAGCTCGATCTTAATTCCTATCAGAGTCTGTAGTTTTCGAAAATGATTATTTATAGTTATTTGTTGTAGATAAAGTTAAAGGCATAAAGCAGGTATTTTTCAACCAATTAAACTAGTTACCAATATCGGAGACGAGCCAGCCTCGGGCTGAAAGTCTCCCTGATAAAGACAATAAAAAAATTAAAAAAATAGTTACCAATATGACCAGATCGTTTTCGAATTCGGCATCACTGTCTACCAATACCATCTTTGTTGTTTTTCCTCCCTTTCGGAACCATCGGAGCAGATTACTTTGGTGAACCAGAGAGAATGGAAACTTCTCATTCATCATGCCTCACACAATCAGAAACAGCGTCCTGTCCACCAGCAGTGTACAGTTCCACTCGGAACAAACGGTTCAATCTGTTGCTTCACCGCATCGTATATGTGACATGAAACGGTGAAGCGTTGTAGGGCAGGCACCAACTCTCTCGCCTCGCATCGGTTCTTTCCGTCTTCAGTTGAGTCGGTGTTGCGCGAGCGAACGGTGGTGTGTTGAACGTAAGCGAACGAAACCACGGAACATAAACGGTTTGAAGTACATACCCTCCTGCTTTATGCAAAAGAACGGTGTCTGTCGACGCGGAGGGCAACCAGAGGAGATCCGCCCCCTCCACTCATCATCGTTAGATTGCGTGAATATAAATTGGTGGTCACTTTAGGCTGGCTTTCTTCTATTTAGGTCCTAGAATCTAGGGCACAAGCTTGGTTGTCCAGTGTTTGGTACACGACTGGTGGAATGTGCGTTGGGAATAGTATTCAATTGAAATCAGTCGATGATTGAACGTGATTCAGAACGTCGTTGATTGACCGGTGGTCAGTGGATTGAATGAGCGAATGAAGACGTGGATGGGCCTAAACGTATAAAAGGTAGTTCAATCTACGAGCGAAAGCAACGTTCAAATCAAGGTGTTTTGAAATATGGCATGGATGAAGTGGCCGTGCCAGTAACGTAGAAGTGCTAGTGGAATGGAAAATGGGAACGAAGAATGATAATAAAAATCCATTGTGTCAATACGTTTGAGCCGAAGCAAGCAAGAAGAAGACGAAGAAATGCCTCTGGAAGGTGAGATAAAAAGCGAATGCATAAGAATTTGTGGAAAGGAAGTTTTCTTTGTGTGATTCGATCGTTGACCGGAGTGCGCTGGAGGAAGATAGTCTGTTGTTGAAGTAAACGGTCTACGACTACAGTTCTACAGCATTGGAGCCTCAGTCTCAGTGGTGGTGCCTGCGGGAGGCTAGTGTCGGTATTAGTGGCAGCGGTGGTTGTTGTTGCTGCTGCTGCTGCTGCTGCTGCTGCAGAAGGTGTGTGTAGACGAAGAGAAAAGACCAGAAAAGCAAAGCCGTCTACGTGGATCGGTGATTTTAACGACTACATTCCGGGCGGCTGCTGAAAGCTGGGTCGCTACTTCAGGACAGACCTGGCTCAGGTCTCTGCTTTGTTGCTGCTGTTGTTGTCATTGGTTGACTATATGAAAAAATAACGCTCACGCGGAGTGGAAGGTTGCAGTTTCAGCGGTTTGTTGGCGGTGACTCAGAGGTACGCTTGGAGAATGAAGCTTTATGTTTGGCTGCAGAGTCATCCACCCATGGCTCCTCGCTGAATCAAATAGAGGGAACTCGTATGTGATGTTTGAGCTGACTTTGTGCCATTTACTAGGAATTTGCGATGAATGTTTCTTTCTGTTGTAGCGCAGTTGCGATCGCTCAGAAGTATTTTTTTAAGCTGGATTTATAGAATAATAATAATAATATTATTATTCTATGAATCCAGTTGTTGGGGACCGGCCACGGTTGCGGGCATTCTTATTTAGTCCAGTGGCACGCGCCCATTTTCCGATGACTCAGCCGTCCATCGGTCATCATTTCTTCGTTTCTGGGGGCGAACCTTGAGAGCAGACGAATGCAGTTAATTGAGAACGCATATTTGAAGTCGATTGGATCGTTATGAATAATTCATTGCGTTATTGCGTAACGATTCTGTAGCAAATTATGTCATTGATTATGAATGCAATGAATGTAGGTACGATCACAAACTCATCTCTACTAGAATGAAGAGTATTGAACAAATTTTCTTATATTTATTTTCTTTACATATAATTCTCTATCTCATCTATTCTACGAGATCCTCTTTACAATCATAAACAACTCGTATGGTTCTAATTTGATCAGATAAGCAAATTACTCAAACTATATTTTTACGCGTTTGAGGGTTTTTTCATATCAAACGTGAAAGATTCTCCAGTTTCATAATTTATTTTTAATACCAGTTCTGTATCGCCAACTTATGTTAACTGCAGTTAGTATTGTAAAGAATTGATAGAAAATTTAAGCAATACTAAAATAATAGCTCGTTATGTTATGGCAGATTGCTGTAAGACAGCAAAATGTCACGTCATGCAGTCACCCTTAGCTTTACAGTAATTAAACTCCATCATGTCAACTACGCCACCCGTTCCAACGTGTTTGTTCGCCTAGACCTAAGCAGATCCTAATCTTTAATGCCCAACCTTTATGCGGCACACAATTTTCACTCTATCACATTATAACGGATCGACTCCCAAAACAACAATGCACTGATGAATGTTTAATTTGTTTAATTTCAGGTCTCGTGCGACACCCACTTTTTGCTGTCGGTCAAAGTCCCACATTCAACAATCGGAACATCAAACCGGAATCACCATCATCATAATCATCATTTGCAGTAGCGTTATGGTTTCTTAGCCATCTCAGTTTCACGGTGGCAACACATTCAAGGTGTGAACCCATTTTCAGAGGCAACAGACCGCGATCGTTACCCGACTCCAGCTGTATCGTTCGTAAGTTACAGTTAAAGTGCCTTCGACACAAATTGGTGCCACCAAGCGATTCAGAGTGCGTCTTTTTTTTTTTACTCGAGAAAACAAAACAGTGCCCGGGAGAAGAAAGCAAACGCGAATTAAGCCATTTTCTAGTGCGTGTGACTACAAAAGTGGCGGTTCGATGCCCGCCGGCGATTATTTTGAAAAAGCAAAAAAAAGTGCATTAATCTCAGGAAGAGCGAATAGTTATAAAACCAAGTTGAAGATTTCTTCGTCGCTTAATGTACACAGGCAGCTAATCAAAACCTCTAGGTGAAGCAACGATGTGATAACGACCCGCAAAAGGGGAATTTGTCATAAAAATATAAAGTGATTTAAGTGCCTTTTCCCTTTAAAAGCAAACAACAGATTACTAAGCAGGTAGCAGACCGGGTAGTAAGTGGGTGTGTGGCGAATTGCGAAAAAGAAGCAGCAAACATAGTTCCTGAAGCTAATCCGTTCCGGAAGTGATTTGAGACAAGCGGAGAGAGCCGTTTTTCGTTGTTTTACATGAACCATCGATCATCTTAGTCGGCAGCTAAAGGTGGAAATAAGGCGGAGACGATTTAGTGGCAATATTTACGATTTTGTCTAGACACAGGGGATATCCGCTTCGTGCCGTCATCAAGCTAATTTGGATATTGCTTCTGAAAGCTGTGCTTTTGGTGTGGAACAGAAACGTTGAATAAAGGTGAGTACTAATCATTGGCGTAAATAAGGGAGGGGCTAGGGGGGCTTAGCTCTTCCTAGAAAAAAATTAGCCCCCCTAGGATTTGAAAAGTGGAGTCAGCAGTGATAACAATTTTCAAGTTTGATGACAAAAGTGTTATTTCCCATATTCACCCTATCATAATGAAAAGAGTGGAAGACAAATGAGCTTGTTTCTCATTTCCGAGGAAGATTCTTGTGTGGCAATGAACTTGCACTTGATTTAATTATGAAAAGGCAATTTCTAATTGATTTGAAAGCATCGAAGTAAGCTTCATGCGAACAACAACGGAGAGCCACCAAAATATCAATCAAAGCAATCGTGGTACTTCGCCAGCAGACATGCGTTCATCCATAACGGACTGGAGTTTTCCAGCTGACTTCCGCTTGACTCGGAGCATGATAATCTCCTCAACTTCCATCAGCATCCGAGAAGGATTTTCATCAGAATAAGAGAGGAATTCCTATCAGAATCCGAGAAGAATTTTCATTGGAATCACTGAAGAATTTCTTTCATAATCATCAAAGTCTTCCAACCGGAATCCAGAAGAATTCACACCGGGTTCCTTTTGGTATCGTTGAGGGATACCCTTGGAAATCTGTGGGGGATACGCTTCATAATCCATGGAGGGTTTGCTTCATTCTCTCGTTGATTTGCTTCGGAATCGTTCGAATATTTGTTTCGGAATCGTTCGGAGAATCGCTTTAGAATTCATTGATAATTTGTTTCAGAATACTTCGACGATTTTCTTCGGAATCCCTCGACGATCGGCATCCCTCTGACGATTTGCTACGGAATCCCTCGACGAATTGCTTTGGAATTCCTCGAAGATTTGCTTCAAAATCACTGGAAGGTTCTCTGCGGAATCGCGGAAGGATTCTTTTTGGGATCCCTGTAGAATTAATTCGAAGTCCCGCGTCGATTTGCTTCGGGATTCCTCGGCAGATTACTTTGGAGTCCTTCTGCGATTTGCTTCTACATCCCTGGAACATTGCCTACAAAATACCTGGAACATGCACGTTAGAGTTCCTGGAGGATATCCGACAGAATCTCTGGAACATTCCCTTTGGAATTCCTGGCACATTCCCATCGGAATTGCTGCAGAATTCTCTAGAACATTCTCGTCCGAATCCCTGGAACATTTCCGTCGGAATCTCTGCAATATTCCCCTTGGGTCTTCTGAAATATCCCGTCGGAATCCCTGGAGGATTTCAGTTGACATCTTGGGAGGATTTGTAATGGAGGTTCCCTGGAGGTTCCCTTGCTTAGGTATGCTTGGAGGATGCCTGTCGAAATCTCTAGCAATTCTCGTTGGAATCCTTGAAACATTCCCGTCGGAACCATTAAAGATTCTCATCCGTCGGAATCCATGAAGGAATGTAGCCATCAGAGGCGTCGCGTCCGCATGTGCAACCTGTGCACTGCACAGGTAGCAATTTTGTCCCTAACGTTTAACGATTAGGTATAAATACATAATCGTAAAATATGCACGGATTTTTTTACAGGCGACATGTGATATGAGGCAACTGAAATGCTGCGATGGGGACGCGTTATATTTTACTCCACGATACCCGAAACGACGCACCGCCACATGTTGTCCATCACGTGCACTTTCAGCAGAGAACGGTTTGCAATGCATCATACACGCATTATTTTGTATGTGTAGGTCACCCGCTTTAACCGCAATCGGCGCTGTATAGGTAGCCAAGGCGTTCATCGTTAGCAGTGCACGGTTTGGTGCCGATGGTGCCGATGGAGAAAAGCACATCGGTTTGGTGCCTACCGAGTAGGTACCTATGCCGCTTCAAACAGCGCATGCGCGTTTGGTTGAAGAGCGCGCAATCGGAACAAAATAGAAAAAGAAAAGAGGTGGGGATTAAATGATAATAAATTTCTGCTCTCCAAAGCGTTCCATGGTGAAAGTCCGGCTTTGAATAAGCTCATCGGATCAAAAGCGTTTTGATTGGGATTTTGGTATACGATGAATAATTCATTATTTTTTTTTTAATAATTATTTTTCGTGAAATCCAATATCCAAAATATTTAGGACCCTTTCGTATACCATGTGGACAACTTAGGGGGTATAGGAGTAGGAAGAATGTCCATGGTTCACACAAATTAATGAAAAATTGCATGATCAGATCAACGCTGATGGAGGGAAGAACACATCTAAATCTTTTCAACATCTGTCCACGTGGTATGAAAACAGCCCTTCGAAAAAAAAAAGATTTATCAAAGGAATAAACTAAAATAGAATAATTAATAGTTGAGGGACGTTTAGATTATAAACCTCAGACCCCATTTTTCTGATATGTATGACAAGCTAATTACAAATGTGTATTAGCCGTCTAATCATTTTTAGCATAATTCAATTTTCTGAACACATAACTATTAAGACTTGTCTCATTCTACGAAATAACTTGAATTAAAATTGAAAGATATTGTTTCATTGAATAGATGTCTTATATGTCATATTGAAAAGCATTATGATTCCCCGGATTAGTTTGTTTTTTAATTTAACGCACTGTCACTTCAAGTTTAGTTTGAATTTAATTCGATAAATAAGAAGAAATAAGAAGCAGATAGACGAAACATATGGGATCGTTTATATTGGATGTGTCATTTCAGGTCCCTTTTTCAGGTCAGGTTTTTCTCAAAATATTTAACTTTGATGCGAGAAGCACGAACAATCATCAACTCGTCATAATTTTCGTCATTGAATTCTTAACTTTTTTCTACAAACAAATATAATTTTGAAAAAGTAGCTTACTCGTAATTTTAATGCTGATACATTGACAGCTACATCAAACAACTGAAACCGAAATACGCCGCTCGGTGCACAGGTTGAAGAATTGACCACGCGACGCCTCTGGTAGCCATATTTTTTTTTTCAAATTTATGAAATATGCAAAAATATCCACTGCCGACCGGTGGGAACTTAACGTCAGATCCGTCACATATTGTCCTTTGAGTGTGCGGAGCAAAGCCGAGCGCTACAACACTTGGACGCAATAGCCATACGCTATCAATTTGAGTCGTTGTAGCAATCATCGGCTGGTAAACAAACACACTTCGATACTGTGGGCTACAACAAATAGCATGTGCTTGAGAAAAGAGAATATGGATAAGTGTGATTGATCCACAATTGCCTTAGGTGGTTGAACCGTATTTATCGGATTACCTCTAATGATAACTTACTGAGGTAAAATGTACGAGAATTTAAAAAGAAGCTTAAAACAGAGAACATAGATAAAGGGCCTATAGGCCTCCCCTCTGCATCGGGCCTAGTTACGCCATTGGTTCTAACTATAAACTATTATACAATATTGGAACACGCCCAGATGCTACCATGAAAGGTATTTAATCCGATGACTCCATACACTACTGCCTTTCATGTGTATAACTTCGTGATAGATAATTCGATGATTCATTCGACAATGTGAAGTGTCTTCAACTCCACAACTCAGCGTAGTTTTTGGTTTCGTGGGCCGACAATTGATTATAAATGCCAAATTATGACTATCAAATTGAATTTAACTTAGTAAAAAGCTACAACAAAAACAAATGACCAACATTTGAAAAGGGCGTAACAGCCAAAATTTCATCTTTACAGTTCTTTGTCTATGTACATATGTAGCTACAGTGGTGTTCGGAATAATAGCAGAAAATGCCGATTTTCATACAAAATAGCCAACTTTGGCATGTTGTAACTTTGTTCCTCGATGACCGATTGAGCCATTGAGCTGAAATTTTAGCAGTGAAATACATTGCCCCCACTCGCATATCAGTCCCATCCCGACCCGAGCAGGACAAATTGGCTCAATAATACCGTGTTCTGTTATTGATACCATACTCTGTTATGAACTAGCCTGCATAAGAGGTAAAATACCAAAGGAATAATATCAAAAATTAATATGCACAATACTTGAGCCATAACATACTCTGTCATTAAATTTTATTTCAATACCAAATGCATAACCAATTATTATTCGTTTGGTATTGAAATACCTAAGCATGTTATGCCTCAAGTATTCTGCATATAAGTTTCTGGTATTATTTTTTGGTATTTTACCTCTTATGCAAGGCTAGTTCATACCAATTTCTGTTATCCAGGTCATCGCTCCTGCCCATCTAAATAACATAAAAATTGACCACAAGATTTCACTCTGACAACAAAATGACAAACCCCACTTCAGAGAAATGCTAATAACTTCGCCGGGCTGAAACTAATCTTTTTTTATGGAGAGATAAAGGCAAATGTGCAAACAGACACTTGAAATTATCACTCAGGGAGTGGGGTTCACAGAAGGCAGACCCACTAAACCCACCCAAGTAGCGGAAGGTTACTTAAGTTACCCTCTCTGCTAATACTCTGGTTCCCCCAGGAACTGTCTCCCAGCATTACTTCTGGGGGTAGGCAGTACTTAATGTACTCGCTCATTCACGCTCACACAGGCTATCATCCCGTCGTATGAGGCTTACTTGGGTGCTCTCTCTAACATACCCTAACTAATCAATCATAAGTTAGTCATGATTGTCGACTGCTGCTCGGCGCGCCACATTCTCTGCAAGCTGCAAGCAATCCGAGTGGTTTCAGTCGAAACTGCGTTGGTGAGAGTCAGCTTGTCGTCTATTACGATCCAAAGGAGCTTCAAACTCCGCTTTGATGCGATCGCGACATCACCCACGTGAATCACTGCATGTTGAACCGACTTGCGGTTGTTGACGAGAATCACCTTCGTCTTATGTTAAGCGAGCTCCAGGCCTCTAGATCGCGTGTGCTGCCGGCAGTTCTACCTCGGGAATTGACTGTCCGTAGACTTGCAAGATTACGTCATCGGTGAAGCCGACGATCTTAACACCAGGAGGGAACTTTAGCTTCAGAACCCTGTCATACATAAGGTTCCATAATACCGGGCCCAGTATTGAACCTTGCAGAACTCCTGCGGTAATATTTCCTTGGCATGGTGGCGTCGCACGCGCGTAGTAGGACAGCTGCCAACGCATCCCCGCTTAGACCTTCAGTGTTGACTTCCAGTCACAGGGTCGCAGTGAAAACTTCGATGTCGAAGTGATTGGTCCTCCACCCACGGACCTGACAGGGATCCCCGGACCTCAGATGTTGCACGCCATAGTTGATCCTAAAGCGAATTGCTAGATGATCACTACGGGTGTAACCCTCGTCCACCCTCCAGTCCAAGTCTGGTGCCAAACCAGGACTGACAAACGTTACGTCAATCCATGACTCGACCCCGTTCCTTCTGAACGTGCTAGCGGAACCATCACCTCGCCTCTAGTAACGCTTGACCCCTTCGATTGGTGCAGCGGCTGCCCCACTCCACTGTCCAAGCGTTAAATCTCCTGCTATGACGACCGGCTTACTACCCACTAGGTCAGACGATAGCCTATCGATCATCTGGTTGAACTGTTCTAATAGCCACCTTGGTGGGGCATAGCAGCTACAATATTGATCTTGGCTATCGCGACACCCTCAGCAGAGGAGTGTATCACCTCTTGGATCGGGTACCGTTCCGTCGTGCAAATAGCCACCATCCTAGACCCGTCCGCCACCTAATTGCCGTTATCGACAGGGACGTTGTACGGGTCGCACAGGAAAGGCGATATCGGTCATCGACTCAGAGACCAATTGCCACAGCAGCTGCTGGGCAGTTGGACAGTGGTTAAGATTCAGCTGTGTTACTTGCACGTCTTCTTCTTGCTTGTCTCTCCGATGGGATACGAAGATACACACATAACATGGTTACAGGCTTGCTTTTTGCTGGCGCAGATGAGGCACTTTGGTGCCTTATCGTATTCCTGCGCCTTGTGCCCTTTCTCACCACAACGACGACACAGGTTGTTTCGTTCTGGGCCCTTAAGCCCCAAACGCAATACAACGGAACGGCGCCGGAAACAACAAATTTGACAGAAAATATATGGGCTAACTGTCAAATTTTCCGTTTCCGTCGCCGTTCCGTCGTATTGCGTTTGGGGCTTTACAGTTGTAGGATTTCTGCCTCAACTTTAAGCATCTTGTCCACTGAAGGTGGTTGAAGTTTGCTCACTGGGCATACTGACCAGCCGATCTTCAACTTCCCTCGCTCCATTACCTTTTTGGCTTTCGCAACCGGTAACCTAAGATAGGCAACCTGTGTGCAAAAGGGACCCCCTCTTAGGCGTACAGATGTCTTCTCGAATTCTGTAACGCACTGGTTTCTGATGGCAGAGACGACGTCGTCCGCGTTCGTGACCTTGTCCAGTTGCTTGCGTCGCCGCCCAAGGCCTCTTGGACCAGCTCCCTGTAGTCAGCCCCACTAGCCTGCGCTCCGCGTTTCAGAACCAAGATCAAGCTGACCCAGCGCCGAAAGCTTCGATTTAAAGACTTCAGCGTACTTTTCATTATCAGTTTTCACCAGCAAGGCCTCGCCTCTGTCCTTAGCTTTCTTGTCGGGTCGAGATGTGTTCGACTTCCGCTTTGCTCTATTAATCAGCTGTCAGGAATTTTCGGTCCCTTGTGCCGATAGTACCCTCTTGCGGCCCGGCGACTTGCGCCTCGTTGGTGCCTTTCGCCTTTTTGGGCCTAGAAGTCACCTTCTCGGGACGACGCCCTTCGGTCTCCTCTGGACCCTGATCTGCTCCGTCCAGACGACCTTGAGCGCCTTCGCCGGATTGCTGCCTGAGCCGGGTTAGGCGCAGTCTTTTCTTCATTGGCCGTCAGGGCGATATCAATCGCTTTCTGGGCAATAGTCGCTCCTCCAAGGAAGGAGAAGGCATCGGTTTGGGGAGCTTTGTCGGCCTTCTTCCCACAATCCGCCTGATAAACGCTTCCTGTTCTTGTCTTGCGACTTGAACAGCCTGGCGGAGCATCCGAAGGTTCTGTTTCAGTTCCTTACTGATGTTCTGCCTTGCGTTCGCGAACTCGATGATATCATCGAGTTGCTCGGCGACCACCCGCATCTCGGGTAGTGGCCCGCCGAGCGTGCTGATAGGACTATACCCCGTCACTGCATCCCAAGTAACAATTTCCATCCTTGTTGGATTTATTTAATTCTTATAGTCGTTTTATGACAGCAACCGCCATGACTAGCTTCCAAGTTTTATTGGCGCTCTTATTACTATCAAAAAACCACTCATGAATCTGCTGGAAAAGCTTCAAACGTCAAATTCCGAATTCCGATTGATCTTATGACCATCTCTACGGTTGTGCTGAAGAGCTTAATAAGCAATATTTTCAAAGCTCGATCGAAGGCACAATTTTTAGTTGTAATGTGGTCAAACGAATAACCCCAATAGGAATATTTGCATTGCAGAGAGTTTCCAACGGTGGAAAATAAGGGCAACATTTTTCTGCTCGGAATGCATGATGGCCATGCTGGAAAAGGAGAAGTATTTTCGGAAAAAATTATCGCTGAAATCCATAAATAAGTGATATTTTCATCGCGTAGAACACTTTACCTGCTAAATGATTGGAATTGGGTGAAACATCAACAGATTAGGTGGATATTTACGATGTTGATGTTTTAGTTATTTTCAATTTAAAGCGCTGAACTACATTATTTTGCCGGCGCGTGGTATACAGTCTTATTTTTTACCTAGCTTTCACCAAGGGCAATGGAGCGTGGAGCGTCTAGACGCATGGGCAATGGAGCGACTTTTCGTCATCGAAAAATTCTCCACCGGTCCACTGGGTGTTCTGTGTCCTGTCCGTTGTCTAGGTGTTAAGTGTTCAGTCTGTACAACCTCTGGTCGAAGACGGTGTTCCTGTCTTTTTCAATAAAATCGAAAGCGCAGCTTCTTTCCAAGAAAGTATATTGAAAAACAAACCTGTTAAATATTATTTTGTTGACATCCTCATCTTGAATTTCATCATCAGTCCATTCTAATATTTTTTTCCCTTTTTGAAGCAAAATTTTTGACAGCTGCCGCAGCCATATTCCCTTTTTTTGCGGATTGCTCAAAAAGGGGTTTTCAAATACTCTTATAAGAAGTTTATAGTGGTTATCTCGAAAGGGACACTTGGCCATATTTTACTCTTAAAGTGCTCATCAAAAGGTTGTCGTGTAGTTATGAGTTTTATTGTTAGTTCTTATGATTTGATCTTAAAAACCATTCCAAGAGTAGAATAAAACTTAAAATGTTACTTGGGCGGTACTGCCAGTTGCAGCCTCCGTCACTCCGCTCTACGCCTTCCTGGAAGGAGACCTCACCAAACCCCCCTTGGCAAAGGGTCCTACCATCTCCATGCATAACACGTCGTCTAAAGAATTATTTTTTGCTTCACTCATTGTAACTGGGACCCCCTTGTGACTGCCGTCGAATCCTACTGGAGTAGTCGCCTTCAATGATCACATGGCTATCTGTGTTGACACTTACGTGTTCAGAGCCAGATCAGCGCAAGTCAGGAAAGGGCATCTGAGCCTACTCCCACCCAGCAGGCAAAGCTTGGTGGCAGGATTGGACTACTAGGCCCGCCACGGTTTTAGGGGACGGAAGACAACCTAGCCATTAACTCCGCAGCCACATGTAGCTTTTTGTAGAGGTTTAACAGAGCCCACTGCCAAGCCCCACCACGTCCCAGGGGGTCCCCTAACTCGCAGAAGCTGTGAGGAGGGGTCGTAAAGCCCTTGGACATAGTCCCTGCTGCCCCATATCCAACGTATATAGCACCATCCAAACGTTGACGATTTAACTAAAATTTTGTCCAGAGCATCAGGGCATCAAATAGAACTGAATAAGAGGGCGCCCCTTAAAAAAAATATTAAAAATGTTTTTTTCCATACTAATTTGATTCTAATGTAGACTACGTGAAGCCCAAGACAACAACAAGGACTACTTGACATGTAAATACAGAAAGATGGAGTTGCAGAATTCGTTATTTATTCAGAAACTGTCTCTATTATTGATCTGTCAACCTTGAGTTTATGAAGTTCGTAGACTAACTAGAACATCCGAAGTAGGTGAACTGCCCCTGGAATTCATCTCATGACTCCGTTATTCATCCCATCAAAAACAAAGCAATGGAAAGCAATTTGATTTGTTTCTTATTTTTGTGACTTTTTTCAGCAGTGAGCAGCAAAAATAGCGACGAAATTAGTGCTGTATTTCTTTGTTTTGCGATGAGATGAATATATGTTCAGTGAGATGGAGATCGAAACAGTTGCCCTACTTAGTTCATCTACAAAATAACTTCTGAAGCTAAATCAAATTTGCACCATACAAATGGTTGAATTTTTTTACGCCCCTAGGACATGAAAAGAGTAAGCGTTATTTCGAATTTTCAATTTTGAGAGTTAAGAAGGGGAGTAAAAAGACGTTTTACATTATGATATACACAGGTTGTTTTCACGCGCTTGGAATGCTTTAATTTCTTGGTCAACCTAAACTTTTCAAATGCCACCTGAATTTTCTTCGATTTTTAGTGGATGTTTTCGTGGGGTCAACTTTTTGTTTCATTGAAGCTGAGGGCCTTAGTCGACTAGAACCAAACTGCGTAAAAAAAACAGGATATAGAATATATTTTTTTTTTTGGGGAAAACAATGATTTTTCAATAATTTCGAAATGAAATGTCCAAGAATTGTCGCTGAAATATGCAAAAAACAAACAACATAATAGAATAGCGATAACTCTTTGTCCTCATCTGCAGAGGATAAATACAATGTTGCGCTCCATTTTATTTACAACAAACATGAAAAGTTATTTGTTGTCAACTTTTCAAACTGCGATAAAACTTGTATATTTCTGAAGTAAAACACAAATCTTGTCAACAGATGGTTAAGTTTATGTCTAAACATTGATAACTGATACTTATTTAACCAAAAATATCATTGAAAACCGACTACCTCACTAAATGAGCGTTTGTTGATGCGCACGGAGAGTGCGGACGGTCTATCGAGTAACCAGTTTGGCTTCCGAAAGGGTAAGTCGACCGTAGACGCTATCTTGTCGGTTACCAAATCCGCTGAGATAGCTATCCAGCATAAGAGGAGGGGAGTTCGCTATCGTGCAGTAGTGACTCTCGACGTGAGGAATTCAATAGTGCCAGTTGGGCAGCTATTGCAGATGCGCTCCTGTGTCTTGGAATTCCCGAGCACCTGTACAAGATTCTCGGAAGCTACTTCCAGAATCGAGTACTGGTATACGACACGGAGGCGCGGCGGAAGTGCGTTGACATAACCTCAGGGGTTCCGCAAGGTTCCATACTGGGTCCGGTGTTATGGAACGTCATGTACGACGATGTCTTGGGGTTGTAGGGGAACTGTTCCGTTTTCCATCTCACTGTACATATATTCATCTCAACGCGAAACAAAGAAATTCCGCACCAATTTCGTCGCTTTTTTTTGTTAACATGCATGCTCACTGCTGAAAAAAATCACAAAAATAATAAACAAACAAAATACCTTTTCATTGCTTTGTTTTTCGTGAGACCAAAATCGGAGCTGTGAGATGAAGTCCAGGAGCAGTAACCCTAGTTCCCGGTGGGCGTGGTAATCGTCGGCTTCGCTGACGATATTACGCTGGAGATCTACGGCGAATCGATCGAACAGGTGGCGTTGACTGCAGCCCACTCGATCGCAATTGTGGAGGAGTGGATGAGTTCCAGAAAGTTAGAACTGGCTCACCACAAGACTGAGGTGGTTGTTGTTAACAACCGAAAGTCGGAGCAACTGCGCGGTCACCTCTAAACGCTCCATCACACTCTTGGGGGTAATGATCGACGATAAGCTCACCTTTGGTAGCCACGTCAATTACGCCTGCAAGCGTGCCTCCATAGCTATAGTGGCATTGTCCCGGATGATGTCCAATAGCTCTGCGGTTTATGCCAGCAAGCGTAAGCTTCGGGCTAGTGTCGCTCTGTCCATACTGAGGTATGGGGGGCCAGCTTGGGGCACGACCCTGCGTATTAACTGCTACAGAACGAAGTTAAAAAGTACGTAGGTATAGGCTCATGTGCCTAATAGTGGCGAGCGCGTACCGTACCGTGTCGCACGATCAAGGATGTTATCGATCATTTAGTAATCTGCCTTCGATTATTTAGTAGTTTGTCAATAACTCATTCCAGATGCTAAATTTCAAAATGTATTGTATGGTGGAATTTCAGTGCGAAGGTTTTTCTACAACTCTCCTTAACAGGTCGATGTTCGAATTCCACTATTAAAGGAGTTACGGTGCTAGTTGCTGTACTTATACTAAATGATAACAAAATATGCAATTATTTAGTCTAAGTTACTGCTACTAGCGCTATAGCTCCGTTATTAGAGAAATTCAAACAACGAACTGTTAGGTAGAGTTGTAGATAAACCTTTGCACTAGCAGTCCACCATACAACACATTTTGAAATTTAGCCTCTAGAATGAGTTATAGACAAACTACTAAATGATCGAAGGCAGATTACTAAATGATCGATAACATCCTTGCGCACGATGAACTTTTCATCATCATCGGTATGATGCCTATTGACAACGTTATCGGTGAAGACATAGAATGTTTCGAAATGCGCGGCACGAGAGGCATCCGTAGGACTGTCAGGTTGGCCTCAATGGTCAAACGGCAGCGTGCGTGGGACAGTTCCACTAAGAATAGATGGACACATAGATTGATACCGGAGATAGGTACGTGGGTCAAGAGGCGCCATGGGGAAATCACTTTCCACTTGATCCAGGTCCTTACAGGCCATTGTTGCTTCAGACAGTATCTACACCGGTTCGGACACTCGGCCTCGCCCGAGTGTCGGGTGTGCGCAGATTTAGAGGAAACGGCGGAACACGTGTTGTTCGTGTGCCCACGTTTTCGCACAATGCGTGACCACATGCTTGCCACATGTGGTCTGGATACTATCCCGGACAACCTAGTCCGGAGTATGTGTGAAGAAGAAGTTGGCTGAAACGCCGTTTTATCGGCTATCATCCAAATCGTCTCGGAGCTACACAGAAGGTGGCGCATGGACTCGAGGAATGGCTAGTTCAGGCGCAAATGAAAGAAGTGGTCCAAGGGTAGGGTAGGCACCGCGCACAGTGGTGCGTTTGGCTAAAATCGTGAACTTTTTATTTTACTACTTCAGGGTGTTATTTTTTGGCATCGGTGTCTTTGGGAATAAATTTTAGAAAAATATTGCGCATCGAATGACGAAAAGTTGTAGTTCTAATGTTTGCCACAGGTAGCGCTGCAAAATGTAACTTCTTTAATAAACGATTTTTAAATATGGTGTCTTTGGCAAAGTTGTAGTGTAATTTATTATGAATTTTATTGCTGAAGACACCGAGTGTCCATCTATCATCGTTTTTGAAATACGGGCGTTTTTTATGGACAGACCCTAAAAAACAGTATTTAAAGATATTTTCGAAACTAACAGTTTCAGGTCATTACAATATTCTACAAAAATGTATATATAATCAAAATAGACCACTTTCTGGAAGAAACCAGGGATGTTTTTTTGCAAACATGACTTGTTATCGGCGATTTAGGGTCGAAAATAGTGATATTTGAAGACTTCATATACAACAGAGGGGCAAATTGGGGCAAGGAAATCCCCACAGGATTTAAAATATCTGGTCTGTAGTTTCATATGCATATAATTATGTCTGTCTCCACGTGTATCCAAACAAGTATTTCTAAATGTCATAAATCGACATTTTCAAATGATATTTGTACTGGCCGGCATAATAAAGTGCCCACTTGCCGTTTTTCATACAAAATGGTCAACTTTGGAGCTCTAGATCTCGGGTTCCCGTGAACCGATTTGGCTGAAAATTTTACCAGAGCTCAGATATAACTTGAATTTGAACATATCTAAGTTTCGACCATATTGATTCACAGGTTAAAAAATTATTGCGGTATTACCAAAGTGAATTTTTGGCAAAAATTTATTTTTAAATATCTTGAATTCTATAGGTTGTAGACTGATGACATATTCAGCAAAAACGCGTATTTTGCCAATACAAAAAGTTTGCTATATATACCTGTACACTTAGAGATGTAGTTTTCGAGGTATTTGAAAAACAATTTTTGCCAAAAATTCACGTTGGTATTACCGCAATAATTTTTAACCCTGTGAGTCAATATGCTCGAAACATAGATATGTTAAAATTCAAGTTATATCTGAGCTCTGGTAAAATTTTCAGCCAAATCGGTTCACGGGAACCCAAGATCTAGAGCTCCAAAGTTGACCATTTTGTATGAAAAACGGCAAGTGGGCACTTTATTATGCCGGCCAGTGTATATAATAATTGAGATTTCACCACACTGCATGCCACGCTGTTGAATGTTAATGTCAAAAAAAGTGCAGCGTCAAGCTATTTTTTTGTTCTCTTCATCCAATCATTTCACACAATGCAATTCTGACGTCATACGCTACTAGGGATGTCGTAAAATCCCGAATAATCGATTAGTAACTAATCGATTACTCTTTATTCTTATTGAATCGATTCATCGCTGGGTAATAATCGATTTGAAATTAATCGATTATCATAACGATGAATCGATTAATCGTAGTAATCGAATAATTTGCGACATCTCTATAACGCTAAGCGAGAGAATGAATGAGTTGACACCTTAACATTATACACTTAACAATGAATCCCAAGCAGTAGCTGGTTTTCTACCCACCAACTGCCAGCATTCAGGTGCTATCATATACATACATTTCAATTAATCGATTAATCGTTGAGATAATCGATTTTTTTGAATCGATTACTTACCAACGGTTATTCGATTCAATAATCGACAAGAATCGAGAATAATTGATGAGTTACTAATAGATTAATCGGGAATTAAAGACATCTCTAAGAAGTCGCAAATTAATCGATTAATCGATTCATCGTTGTGATAATCGATTAATTTTAAATCGATTACTACCCAACGATGGATCGATTCAATAATCGACAAGAATGAAGAGTAATCGATTAGTTACTAATCGATTATTCGGGATTTTACGACATCTGTAGGAGCGTATGACGTCAGATTTGCATTTTGTGAAATGATTGGATGAAGAGAACAGAAAACCAGCTTCACGCTGCACTTCTTTTTACTTTAACATTCAACAGCGTGGTATGCAGTGTGGTGAAATCTCAATTATTATATAAATATCAGTTGAAAATGTCGATTTATGAAATTTAGAAATACTTGTTTGGATACACGTGGAGACAGACATAATTATATGCATATGAAACTACAGACCAGATATTTTAAATCCTGTGGGGATTTCCTTGCCCCAATTTGCCCCTCTGTTGCATATGAAGTCATCAAATATCACTATTTTCGACCCTAAATCGCCGATAACAAGTCATGTTTGCAAAAAACATCCCTGGTTTCTTCCAGAAAGTGGTCTATTTTGATTATATATAAATTTTTGTAGAACATTGTATTGACCTGAAACTGTTAGTTTTGAAAATATCTTTAAAAACTGTTTTTTTAGGGTCTGTCCATAAAAAACGCCCGTATTTCAAAAACGATGATAGATGGACACTCGGTGTCTTCAGCAATAAAATTCATAATAAATTACACTACAACTTTGCCAAAGACACCATATTTAAAAATCGTTTATTAAAGAAGTTACATTTTGCAGCGCCACCTGTGGCAAAAATTGGAACTACAACTTTTTGTCATTCGATGCGCAATATTTTTCTAAAATTTATTCCCAAAGACACCAATGTCGAAAAATAACACCTTGAAGTGGTAAAATAAAAAGTTCACGATTTTAGTCAAACGCACCACTGTGCCGCGTCGGCAAGTCCCTCTGTGTGTTGGCGAATTGTCCCTATCGCAGAGAGGTCAATTTGGGGTGCACGCGGCATCATCATTCTTGATACCAGCCGTGCAGAGGGAAGCAGGCGCGAAGTCGACCCTCCCTATTACCCTATTTCCTTCCGAGAACATAGGGCGTGGTAAGGCCACCTGGAAAGCCGGCAATGTGCTGGCACGATACCATGGTGCTCTTCTAAAAAAGCGAGTCACGTTGTTCGGTGCTGCAAGGACACGCAGCTAACCTAGAGGGTGCGTTGTGCACTGGCCCCCCTTTGAAGCATTACTTTCTGGTTGTACCGAAGAGACTATGGGCTTGGCGGCAATGGAAACGGTTTAGCGGTTTAACGGGAATGTCCTGCCTCCCTCGTGGTCTCTAACCCCGCACTTCCTGGACGTCCAACCCAGGATGTCTGTTGAGCAGATTCCCCCTCAATTGCTTAGGAAGAAAAACTCAAAGGTTCAGCCCAATTGGGTTGTACGCAAAGGTGACGTTGAACTACGTAGCTGTATGTAATCTACAGGTTTTCGACTATTCTGTGCGATGAGACCAAAGCAAGCGTTTTTCAAGCCCAGCATGAATCTGCTTTCGATGTGATGTATATAATTTTTGGACCAACATTTGAAAATGAAGATAAAAATAAAATTTTCAAATAATCGAGGATGAACACCACTCTCAAGCTCTCACATATCCAAATTACCAATTGATAAAAACTCGCTAGAGAGTAAGAATCGTTCGATAATTGTATCTCGATTCGAAGCATTGGTAACAATGCCAAACATCCGATTGAACTTCATTGTTGACATTAAATTTGTATTAATTAGGTTTATATTATTTTAAATTATAATCGATTACACAATATGAAAAGCACAAGTCTGGGTGATAGTGTACAGCTGCAACCATCACCGACGCAAACTGCTACAGAGACTTACCACCCATCGCTAAGTTAGTCTAAGCCCCTGGTGGCTCATTACAGAAAAACCTATTGCGAAAGATTGGCTGTCAACGGCGTTATTGCTAACTAGTTTATTTGTGGACGCGATTGCGCTCGTGGCAAGTGTTTTTTTTTTTAATTTTTAAGAGTGATAGATTCTTTTCTGCATTTAAAAAAATCAAAATTTTTAACGTCTATTGTCTGTGATTTTTTTTTCATCAAATGCTGTGTCTGGTTGTCTAAGGTTGTCACTGGTTTTGTTTTCTGCATCTGATAGTAAAAAAGAATTGAAGTGTCAAATATTTTATTTTTTTTGTGAGAATTTCCCCGCGTGCTGCGTCTGGTTGGCTAGTCACCGGACAGACAAACAGGGCTATTATATATTGCTGTTCCAGAGAAAACTTTCCTTTTTCCAGTTCAATTTTCAAACTACCGCAGCTGTCACTTCATACTTTTTCTCTGCTATTTGGCATGGCATTCTACGATGAAAACACCAATTATCATGTTTTTGTTTCAGTGTATTGATTTGCAGACTGGCGGTAGAACTTTGACAGCTGCGGAAGAACTTTGCGGAATCCGCAAAATGGAAAATTTTGAAAAGATCCGCAATATATGATAATAATTATTCCTTCACGTGAATTGCGTCGGACTTAGCGTTTACTCCGGCAGACACATACGGATCAGCAAAAACGAGCCAAAGAAAGTTTACCAGAACGCATTCACTGCAGCAGCGAAGAAGATTCCGAGCCCCTCTACTGCATCAACAGACGTAAGCAAGAAGCTATCGTCAAATGCACCCAAGCTTTCCAAGGGAAACGCACGTTTAAGTTAGCATAAACGAACTGCTGCGCCAGCTTAAAGCCCTGCAATGGCGGACATAAAAAATAACTTTTAATGAATAACTAAAGAAATGCTGATAAATTACTAAGTTGAAAAGCAGGTCAAGTTCTAGTTGGAATATAGTGCTAAGGAAGAAGACGCTTGCGATGCACTTACGAGATTTACTGGTTCACCGAAACCGAGTGCTAAACTGTTAGCAAGTTTTTAATAGTAAATATTATCATACATAGATATTGTAACACACTGGAGTCGGTTTTTACGCGGAAGGTATGGGCCGCGTAAATTAAAACAACGTAAAAAACCGCGTAAATCCCGAAGTATGTCTGAAGGAACCGCGGAAATCCAAAAACTCGTGTGAATAAAAAATCGCATAAAAAACGATTCCTGTAAAAATAACCGCGTAACAAACGACTTCAGTGTACATCGGGTACGAAGCGTTGACTCTTCCTTGATCGAATGGTCCAAGAAAATTTAAAATCCATCGAGAAACGGCTGAGATATTAACGATCAAAGTCTATCATATTTTCGTGACGATTTTCAATTTTTTGCAATTGTAAAGTGTACCCCAATATAGGAAACACAGACGTAGTCCTACGTCAAAAAACACACATACATTACAGAGCGTCAATGAATAAAGCTCCCAATGAATTATTAAATTTGTTATGATTAAATCATTCAACTCCATGATTAAAGATTATGATTAATGATATGGAAATGCTAATATCATCTTCCAAACTTGGACGTACATGTTCATGATAGAATTAAAGGCGAAAGTCAAGCTCTATCTGGAATAAGGGCGAATGTCGCAAGAGAGGATTCTCTTCGTCGACTTCCCCTCTTTTAAATAAAAGTGACAAGCAGCTGATTTCTTTGTGGTTTATCACATCAGAACGATAGAAAACAATGCGAACTTGCATCCTGAGGTGATACACTGCAAAGAAATCCTCTGATTGTCACTTTTATTCAAATGAGGGGAAGTCGATGAAGAGAATTCTCTCTTGCGACATTCGCCCTTTTACCAGATAGAGCTTGAAGTATAGAATTGATAGTTCCGTTAGGATACGGCAGGCATGAAGAATGTTTTTATAGAAGTCGATTTGAAAGCGAGCGGAGGGCAATATTTGTGATGGCACATATCACACGACCTTCCTTCTGCCAAGCTCCCGTATGAAGGTGGAGGGAAGAATATCAGGGTGGAAGCTGATATATCTCCACTGGCAAAAGGAAGGTGGTTTGACTTGCTCATATGCCATCGTGTGCGGAAGGATTTGCTATCGACGAGTACAACTTTGTAGAGTGCTTTTTTTTCAATACATTTTATGATACACGAGAAAGCCATCATCGCTAGGTGGATTAATCTGGGCTTTTGTGTTTGGAGTATTTGAAACCTCGCCGGAACCAATTTCATGTTGGCAACCTGCAAGTTGCTTCATTCCCAACTGATAGTCAGATAGATCGATGTGTTTAACTCCCACTGTTGCATAATTCTTATTCAAGTATTTTCTTATTTACAGAAAAAAAATTACTTCAAAGACATTTTAGACGAGTCTTTTGAAAAGAACTCTAATTTACTGTTTTTAACAAGGAAAAATAAATACAAATCATAAAATTATTCAAAAGACCGAGTGCGATTTCCTTTATCAATTGCTCTCGGTTTTCCCAATTGATATCATATTATCCATTTCAAAAGAATGTCGAACAGTTTTACACAAAGTATCTGATAAAGAATAAGAACTTTGAATGAGTCATTTATATGTGATGTAAAACCTGACAGAATGTTTGTATATTTTGCAGAGAAGTTTCAACAAGCGATGACCACATGTATTAGTTCAATTAGCTCTGAAGTATGTAGAAGTAGAAATGAATTGCCCCACCACGCCCTAGAATGTGGTCGAAGCAAGAGTGTTATCTTTCAAAATTGAATTGATATCACGTAGCCAACAGTATCAATCAAACTATTTACAATGACTCGTTTGCTTTTCGCTTACGGTTAGGTTTTCTTGGTAAAGGTAGTAATTCCATTTCATAATAGGGAAAATGTCGGCTTTGACAGATTGTGTTCTATTATCAGGTTTTTCTGTTCATCAAACTTGGATTCAAGATGCTTTAATTAAAAAAAGTCAAATTAAGCCACCACTTTTCATACTTCTCAGTAATTGAAACAAATAGTAATTGATTTTTCTTCAGGCACTATTCCTTGTTGAGCAAAATTATGAATTGTGTTTGCTAGAAGTAAAATAATTACTCAATTTTTTCTGCGTTATTTTTCAGATGTTGATTCATTAGTATGATTCGTTAGCCGCGACAATCGAAAGCCGTCCAATACCTAGTATTCGATCGAAAACCCCTTCGAGAAAGTTCATCGGAACACTTATCCATCCATCGACAGATAACACGACGCTGCCATTTCGAAAGCAAAAGCGAGGTAAGTACACCATAAGTGTTCAGCTCAGTGACTACAACACCTGCACCTTAACTTTGTGGAAAACTAAGCAAAACAATCAATCTTGATTGCAGAACGGACATTATTATAGCTGACAGTTGATTTCATCAGTAATTATAAATATAAATAGACGCATGTTTCCACTCAGAAGAACGTACTCTTCTCTAAGCGATAAGGTTGATGCATTGTTTCTATGTTTATTCTCTTCCTATTGGGGTTCATTAGGTCAACGCGGAAAACCCTCTGCTAGTGTGGAACTGTGTGCCGTTATCTGTCCTGGTTGTTGCGTAACGGCGCCCAAGACGAACTTATTGCCTCTACCATGGTAGATGTCGATCGTTATCGCCTTTCTATAACAGCAGCAGCTACTAGTGTCATCTGCGCGATTAACCTTAGGACAAGTGCAGCGAACGAAACCGGATCAGCGACCGAGTAATCTCGGGAGCAGCACCAGAAGGCGACGGAGAGTTAGTTTTATTTCCATTGCGGAAGATTCACATTTTAGTTATAATACGTAAGGGTTTAGTACGTAGAGTCAAACACAAAAATGAGTAGGTTAGTGATAGTAAGTTTAGTATATTTAGCGGTGTCGATAATTACGACCCATTCAGATGATAATTTCTACAGTAGAGGCAACGGCCGAAGTAGCAATCGAATCGATTACCGTGAGGTGTTTAGCTTAAATCGACATCGACGAACTTTGTACGACGATTCATATGACATTGACAACAGACTGAGTAATTTGGCATCGGTGGCGAACAGTCCACGGTCGCTTCGGGCCGTAGACAATCGGAAGCCGGTTTTTGTGAACTGTGAAGGATATGCACCCTCGGTGCAGGAAGAACGCGATCCGGGAACGTACGTAATACAGGTTAATGCTACAGATCCGGATGACCATCAGACGATAGCGTACAGCTTTGTAACAGCTCCAGGCGAGCGACCAAAGTTTCGAATTGATAAAAATACCGGGTTGATCACGACTATTCATCGATTCGACCGAGATGAACCGATTCGAGAAAAAGAAGTTTACATTACGGTTCGGGCTACGGATGATGGGCTGCCGAACTTGGACGATGTCTGTACGTTCAAGGTGACGATCGAAGACATCAATGACAATCCGCCGGTATTCGACAAGACTCGATACGATGAACCCATCACGAAGGACGCCAAAGTGGGATCCAGGGTGGCTTCAATATCTGCCACTGATCTGGATGATGGGGAAAACAGCGTAATCAAGTACGAGATCTTGAAGAAGCAGAGTGATTACAGCCATTTCAGGATAAATGAAAATAATGGTATCATCACGTTGGCGAAGTCAATCGACAAAAGTCCCGGCCAATATTTCCTGGTTTTTGTGAGGGCTTACAACAACGTTCCGGATATGCCGCAGGACGCGGAAGTGGAGGTCAAAATTCCCGTGATTGAATCGAACAAACTGCCGCCGTACTTCACCGAGACGCAACAGCAACCCATTTCCTTGGATGAGAACTTCAGTAACTACAGCGCTCCTTTGGCGACTCTACGAGCGAACTCCCACGTGCCTGGCAAACCAGAGCTGATTTTCGAATTGGTCACCGGTCGTACCGAACAAACTAATAGCCGCAACACCTTCCTTCTGGAACAAAAAGGAGACACTGCCGTAATTTTACTCGGTAAGGCCCTCGACTACGAAACCATTACCGAGTACACATTGACCGTAAGCGTTAAAAACACGCACGATCTCATCGCCCAAAGCATAGTCAAGATTAAAGTGCTGGATGTGAACGACAACATTCCGTACTTCACCGAGGTAACTTCCGGCTGGATTCCGGAAAATGAACCCGCGGGAACTCCCGTCATGCAGGTCCGTGCCTTCGATATGGACGGAACGGCCGCCAATAACATCGTCTCATTCCGATTGGCTGACAATGAAGAATACTTTTCCATCGACTACAAAACGGGCAACATTACTGCGTTGACTATGTTCGATCGTGAAGCCACCGATACGTACCATCTCAAAATCATCGCGGAGGACAACTCTCCGTCGGCACTGTACAACAACGGCAAACCGAACTCCATTTCGCAGACCTTCATCATCAAGATTTCCGACAAGAACGATCATCCGCCCAAGTTCACCAAGGACTACTACATCGCGGAAAAGATCCCCGAGGATGCCAACACCAATACGGTCGTCATCCAAGTGCTGGCACTGGATATAGACACGGCCTCGCAAATCACCTACTCGATCGTATCAGGGAACATCGGCAATGCGTTCAAGATCGACGAAACGACGGGAGCCATTTCGGTGAACAACGAACTAGATTACGAAAACATCACCGAGTATACGCTACAGGTGCGGGCGTTCGACGGCACGTACGACGACAATGCGACGGTTAGCATCAAAGTCGAGAACGTGAACGACAATCTGCCCAAGTTTGCGCAGAACGAGTACAGTTTTGAGATCGACGAGGAGAAGATTATGGACGGTTGTATTGTGACGATTGAGGCGTGGGACCCCGATATTCGGGAACGAACGGATCCGCAGCACATCAAGTTTGCTATTGTCAAGATCGAGCAGAGACCTTTATTGGAGATCGATGATGCGGGATGTTTGAGGCAGAAAGCTCCGCTGGACCGGGATC
The DNA here is from genome assembly GCF_024139115.2 of Armigeres subalbatus. Lineage (NCBI taxonomy): Eukaryota > Metazoa > Arthropoda > Insecta > Diptera > Culicidae > Armigeres > Armigeres subalbatus. The sequence continues at coordinate 120,369,953 of NC_085140.1, forward strand.
CTCCGAATGGACACAAGTCTTGGCAGGTGATCATTTCCGCTACGGATGAGGACGGAAGTGGTCGACAATCGACGACAACGGTTAACATTATTCTGAACGACACGAACGATAATCCGCCGTTCCTGACGAACAAGATGCCGGTGGTGTGGTATGAGAATCAAGATCCGGGACGAATTGTGACGTTGACGGCGGATGATTACGACGAGCCGCAGAACGGGCCTCCGTTCCAGTATGGGATTTCGGAGGGTGCTAGCGAAGACATCAAGGTGAAGTTCCGTATCGATAAGGATGTGTTGTATGCGCAGGTGCGGTTCGATAGAGAGCAGCAGAAGGAGTACTTCATTCCGGTGTTGATCACGGATAGCGGAAAGCCGCACCCGTTGAGCAAGGTCAGCATTCTGCACCTGGTGATTGGAGATGTGAACGACAATGAGATGCAGGATGGTGAGAGTAAGATTTTTGTGTACAACTATAAGGGAGAATCGCCGAATGCGGATATTGGGCGGGTGTATGTGGATGATTTGGACGATTGGGATCTGCCGGATAAGACGTTCAACTGGCGCGATGGGTACAGTCCGGACAATTTCGCACTGAATACGGACACGGGAATGATCACAATGCTGCAGGGAACCCGTGGCGGAGATTATGAGTTGTTCTTCACGGTGACGGAGCAGTCTAGTTTCTTCCCAAGGCATTCGGTGTCGGCGAAGGTGCTGGTCACTGTGAAGGAAATTCCTGAGGAGGCGGTGGATAAGAGTGGCTCGATTCGGTTCTACGGAATTACGGCGGAGGAGTTCGTTTCGAGGAGTCCGTCGCTGTCGGTGACACCAAAGGATCGACTGCAGAACAGTATTGCGGAGTTGTTCAACATCAGCCGGGATAATGTTGACGTGTTTACGGTGCTACAGCGGGATAACAATGCTTCGTTGTTGGATGTGCGCTTCTCGGCCCACGGAAGTCCGTACTATGAGCCTGAGCGGTTGAACGGTATCATCGGGTATCATCAGCGTGCGCTGGAGGAGGAGTTCGGATTGAAGATGGTGATGGTCAGCATCGACGAGTGTATTGAGGAGAAGGTTCGGTGTGAATCGTCCTGTAAGAATGTGCTCCATAAGTCGAATGTTCCCATTGCGGTGTATACGAATACGAGCTCGTTCGTTGGGGTTAATGCGTTCGTTCAGGCGGAGTGCGTTTGCGATGCTCCACCGGTGATGGCGGAATGTTTGAACGGTGGAACTCCGTTCAACGACAAGTGCGAGTGCATGGAAGAGTTTGAGGGTCCACACTGCGAGTTAATCTCAATCGGGTTCTACGGACACGGATATGCGATGTATCCTCCGGTGAGTCCCTGCAACATGACCAGGATCAGTATGGAATTGACTCCGCAGCGGGAGGACGGATTGGTAATGTATATAGGACCGTTGAGCTATAATCCTTTGTTACCGGTGCAGGACTTCTTGGCGCTGGAGCTGGTGAAGGGATTGCCAGTGCTACTGTTGGACTACGGAACCGGGACGATTCGTATCGAGCACAAGCATAGGTACCCGCAGGGGCGTCCGTTTACGGTGGAGATTGTGCTGCAACCGCAGACTGTGGAGATGATTGTCGATAACTGCAAGCTGTCGACTTGTATGAGTTTGGATGCTCCCAAGGGTCCGAATGAATCGTTGAACGTGAATGCTCCGCTGCAGTTGGGAGGAGCGGCAGTCAATCTGGAGTCGCTGGGATCGATGTTCAACTGGACGTATGTCCCACAAGGTAAGGGTTTCTCGGGATGCTTACGGAACTTGACAATCAACGATCGGACGTATAATCTGGGAGCTCCGAGTCACGCGAAGAACCACGATCCGGGATGTCATCGGTCGGTGGCAGTTGCTGTATCGTTCGGAATTGATTCAAATTTCTTGATTGCGATCATTGTGTGCATAGCAGTACTGTTGATCTTGCTGTTGGCGGTTGTGGTGCACAAGAAACATCAGGACGGATGGCACGAGAAGGATATGGATGACATTCGGGAGACGATCATCAATTACGAGGAAGAAGGTGGAGGTGAACGGGATGCGGAGTATGATTTGGCGGTGCTACGAGCGCCTCCGATCTACATGGACAAGCCGTACGGAAACGATCTACGACAGAAGGAGGCAAATGAAGTGCCAGACATTGGAGCCTTCTTGACGGACAAGAAGGACGCCTGCGATAGGGACGCCGACGCGTATCCAATCGATGACGTGCGGCATTACGCATACGAAGGAGACGGCAACAGTTCCGGCTCGTTGTCCAGCTTGGCGTCCTGTACGGACGAAGGTGATCTCAAATTCAACTATTTGTCCAACTTTGGACCAAGGTTCCGGAAGTTGGCGGACATGTACGGAGAGGAGCCCTCGGATACGGACTCAAATGTAGACGATGATGAAGGATGGAGGATATGAGGCGACGAAGAGAATAATTATTATATTTGGTTTTGATGGAACTGTTTCATCCGAAGGCGGACCCGAGGTGTGGGATTGTCCAGCTGCCGTGGAAGCCAAAGACTAGTTTTGGGTCGGTTTGAAGTAGGATACGTATACAAAAGGTTATTTTTTGTACAGTTTAGTATTCGCAGAGCGCATAAAGAGAGAAAGCAAAGTGTTAATAAATGAGTGAAATTTTTGAATCCAATCGACGGAACCGAGCAGCGTTGGTAGAATCCCGGGGTATGCTTTTTTTGGATGACTCATAACTTGGTTGTTAGATTGTGTAGGAAGGGGAGGAGTAGGATAGAAGACGAAGACAGCGAACAGAGCGTGAAGCCTAAATACACGTGACCAATCGGTGAGATATTGGTGCGTGTGGGTCGAAGGGAAGTTTCGTTTCGGAAAGCATTTTGGGCTGGTATTCCCAATAAAGTAACATATAGGAAGATAGAGAGAGAAACATTCCTTTGTGTTTTAGCTATGTTTATGCATGCATTTCTCGATGAGTCATTTTTCATTTTAGAAACATGACTCGTCACTTTATTATCTATAAACGGTGTAGGGTTAGTAGCTCGAATTACGCTTTAGTCGTCCATGTCGTCGTGGGGAACAGCAGTGCTCGGAATCGTGGAGTCACGTGTCTATATTTGATTATGAATGACAGCTAAGTCTTCCACCTATAAGCATAAGAAGTTGTGATTGTTGTGACTCTTCACTCGAAGACTGGCGTTTCCCCATTGTAGTTCAAAATTTTAATTGGGTTGTCTGTCAAATATTCATCATAGATTTGCTATCAGCATTAAAGTTGTCTACTGCCACGAAATCGACTAAAGCGCCATTTGACCAAACAAACAACAAGTTTTGAATCGTTCGAGCGTTAAAATAAAATTTGTACATACTTTATCAAAAGACACAGAGATAACCACTGCCTTTGTTTGTCCGCTTATTTGCCCGAAGCGGCAGCAAACAACTCAAACAACACGTATACCACAAAGTATTTAGATGCATTTTCGAACACCTCTGTCTAGCCTGAACTGGACTCGCCCTGGTACAGGAACAATTTATCTACAAAAAGCAACGCTCGTAATGGAAACGAAGAGAGTGGCGACGGAGGAGTAACATAAGAAACAAGCGGAAAGCGATATTCAAAGATCAGACAGCAGAACCGGTCGCACCAATATCTCACGGTCATCATCGCGTTGTATGTAGTCAGGATGTTTGTTTTTATTGCTGTTGTGTGGGTCATTCTCCTTTGTTTCCAAATGCAGACACAGCAAAGTACATTATTGGACGATGGTTAAGCAGCAGGAACGAATCAAACGTGGAATCGAGCAATTTTGAGGAATTTATGTGAAATCTGAATACCCTTGCAAGCTTTATGACTACGTAAAGAGCACCTATGTTTTCGATCCAAACGAATATAACTCGGCAACATTTCAATCTTTTTTGAACATAAATTGAAATTATTATAATAGAAGCATTCTTTTGAAAACTTTCTTTATAAATTTGATAATCAAATAAAGTCACATAAAATTAGTTAATTTGGAGTCATCCACTTTCAGTATGGTTTTGCATCTTTTCGGCAGGCTAAAGAAGGGCCCACCGCCTCTGCTCAACATCAAAAGGTTTCAGTAGAAAAACGTCAAAAACAATACACAGAATACACTATTTTAAACATATATTAGGGATCGTTGGTATCGTTTGTTCATTAAACGTTTTGTAAAAAATCACGAATTTTCATAAATCATGCCGAAGTGATCAATTATTTATAAACATGAAGAAAATATTCACAAAGTTTGCAAATCAGGTGGCATAAAGAAACATTTCCGTTTAATTTTAGTTTATGGTTTACAAATTAGAACCTTTTGTTTGGCCATCGTCACCTCTCAAATTAGAATCATTTGTGTCTACTAAGTCGTAAGTATGGGAAGAGTCAGGGTAAAACTAAAATTCATTAGAGTCATTGGATTTGAACCGAGCATTCAAAACATTTTCATGACCACGGACTGTAAGACTTACTAAGCTTAGATAATGTAAAACAAATCTAAACGCCTATCGTAGTGCTGAGTGAATGGAACCGCGATGCCTTATTCCTAGAAGAAGGATAACACACTGGAAACGATTTAGTCCTTTTTAAAATAATTTAAACAGAATACTATTTTAAACGTAGCAACTTTGTAAGGAAACGGAAATCAAATACCTATTTTTAATTTGATAGTTTATACACAAGAATCGCGCCAAGAACGGGCTTCTTTGAAGCAGCTAACGAATCGATTATTTATAGTCGCGGAACATGTTTTAAAATAAATGGCAAGAAAAGCGCAAAAAATAACTAATAAAACTATTATTGTATGTATTAAGATGTATTTTAGTGCGGCAATTATTAGCAAACGTGACAAAAACAATCAATTTCTCCTCTCGGTTTGTTAGAGAAAGGGAGATGAAATAATGTGATGTGTAAGCGAGTGAGCGAGCGAATGAAACGATTTTATTGCAACCAAGGCAAGGTACGAGAATTTTTGAACTGTTATACATATTTTTACCATAAAAGAACAACTTTACACACGTACATGCAGCATACATATTGGAGTAACCGAGAAGCAACAAACATGTGAACATAATAGGTTTTAGCCAACCACCACCCTACATTATACCGCGCAGGCGGAAATTCGCGCACGAGAGAGGGACAGCAAAACAAAAAAGTGATCTTTAGACGCAAGCAAATCGATTAGACTTAATTTTAATTTATTTAATTCGCGGGGCAGAACGGAAGAAAGAAGACTAAAAGGCCCATTGTACAGTTTGACACGAACCGTTTCGGTAGACACGCATGCCCCGTCACGCGAAAAACTACAAAGCAATGAACGGGTTGATTGGGCCCGCCTGTAGGGATGTTGCGAAGAAGTACGGCATCTGGCCGGATTCAAATCGGGGAGAGGTTTCCTTCCGGTGTTGTGCACAGCATCGTCTTCGTTGTTTCACACAGTAGGCAGCCTAATGTGTTTGTCTCCATATATATCTCTCTCTCACGCAAGTGTAATTCCATTTTTTAAATTAGACTTTTAAAAAGAGATGAAAATAAATGATAAGCGATTAATTAAGCAGTGGTGTCCTGCAAGTTTATGCAGCAATGCAATTGAAGATGACAGCCCTTGAATTAGGTGGCTAGTTGAACGCTTTGGTTTCTGTTGACTGGTGTTGGGTGGTGACCGTTCGAACGAAAAGGTAGGTTTCTACTGTATATGTATTATGGTCTATGATGACTGTTTCCATTCCGTTCTACAGAAAATTTCGGTTTTATGCTATCGTAGTTTCGGCTCTCCGGGCCCTCCTTAGCCTAGCGGTAATATGCGCGGCTATAAAGCAAGACCATGTTGAGGGTGGCTGGGTTCGATTCCTGTCTCGACTTCCCTGGGCATAAAAGTATCATCGTGTTAGTCTCATGAAATACGAATGTAAAAATGGTATTACGCATTGCAAGAAAAATTTGGAATACAGGATAATTCAAAGCGCCTCCAACGAATATTTCCCTGGCAAATGATCAAAGACAGCTATTGTGAAATTTGCAATGTTTTGTTTATATTTATACTTATGACATTTCGTCCTGAATCGTTCGACGCGTAATGAAAAATCCCAAAATAAAAATAATAATATTTTACTGTACAAAAAGCGATGCCTTGCAGAATAGAAAGGAGAAATTCAGTTATATTGAAAGTTTGTGAGTTTTCGGGGCAGCAGGAACTATGTTCAAGTGCATGACAAACCGTCCTTTGGTCACTGCAAGTTGTGGGGATTGTTTAGGATGGGATTGGGTTTGAAAATGAGCTCTGTTCAATTCCTACTAACGAGACCAGTGTTGTAAAATGTCATTTGCATTCGTTTGTATAATTTTCCCAGAACTTTTTCCAGACGGTAGCTATCAATTCATCATGTATGACGAACTTATAGCGCTTGAATGTGCCTACAACTTTGTCTAACAAGGTATTGCTGTAAATATGTAATCTGGGGCGTGGGAGGCAAAATGTCATTCAAATGACATTATGTCAAATGACACGTGACATTTTTGGAGTTTTCACTCTCCAGCCTCAGATGTTATATTTAGAGCAATGTGCCTTTAGACAAAAATGTAGCCCTACTCAAGAGTTATGAGTACATCTAAAATTATGGAATAAATTTGCCTTCTAAAGAAAGTTATGAACAAATTGATCAAATGACATGCAGATGACATTTTACAAGCCTGAACGAGACCATGTGCCACTTAAAATACGATAGCCCAAGTCTTGGTGTTGAGTGGAACTTGACTTGATAGCCCGAACCTGATTCGGCGAGAGGTTGCAGGCCAAATAAGCCGCCTGTAAAACCAACCGATGCGACCTATGGTATACCGCGTGTAAAAACCGACTCCAGCGTTACTCAGCACCTCAACAAAAAAGTATAATCCGTGCTGGTTAGTTTACTCCTCGGCCACTTACTGATTATTATTAATTTTTTTCAAATCTGTGTACGTCAAATCATTGGACTTCATGGCAGCAGATTTGTTGTATGTTCATTCAACGCTCACTATGTATGATTTGTTCTATGCGGGGATTTCCCTCTGCGCGTTATTTCCGCGAAGCCATACAAATTTTTCTTTTTCTCCGTAATAACTTGGCTTAGGAACCTCGCGGTTAATAACTGTGGAAGAGCTAAATGAACACTAAGCAGCGAGGCAGCAATGTCATAGTGGGGGATGTAATGCCAATAAGAAGAAGAAGTTTCGGCTTTAATAGAAATATTCGAGAATGTAACTCTGATTACCAAAACAGCATCGTCATTTGTTTGGCTTACATCTAAACTGATAACACTGAATCAACCATTTGACGCCAGAATACATGGTTCAAAGCCGTATCTCTTTATTCTCGAATGGGCTTCACGCTCGCCAAGTCCTTCTGTATCTGGTCAGTCCACCACGCTTGCTGTGATCCACGCCGCGCCGTCTCGTACCTGCCGGATCGGAAGTGAACACCATCTTTACAGGGTTGCTGTCCGGTATTCTTGCAACATGCCCTGCCCATCGTACCCTTCCTACTTTAGCTACTCTCTGGATGCTGGGTTCGCCATAGAGCTGGGCGAGCTCGTGGTTCATCCTTCGACGCCACACACCGTCTTCTTGCACACTGCCAAAGATGGTCCTAAGCACCCGTCTCTCAAATACTCTGAAAGCTTGCAAGTCCTCTCTGAGTATGGTCAAATTTTCATGTCGGTAGAGAACTACCGGTCGTATGAGCGTTTTGTACGTAACATATTGGTGCGGGTGTGAATCTTTTTTGACCGCAGTTTCTTCTGGAGCTCGTAGTAGGCCCGACTTCCACAGAAGATGCGCCTTCGTATTTCACGACTAACATTAACATCAACCGTTAGCAAGGATCCAAGGTAGACGAATTCCTCGACCACCTCGAAGGTGTCCCCGTCTATAGTAACACTGCTTCCCAGGCGGGTCCAGTCGCGCTCGGTTCCGCCCACTAGCATGTATTTTGTCTTCGATGCATTCACCACCAGTCCAACTTTAGTTGCTTCGCGTTTCAGGCGGATTAGTCTGGTTAGCTTCTTAGTTCTCGTCCATAATTTTCCATGACTCTATACGGTCTATACTGTCGTATACCGCCTTAAAATCGATAAACAGATGATGCGTTATGACCTGATATTCACGGCATTTTTGAAGGATTTGCCGTACAGTAAAGATCTGGTCCGTTGTCGAACGGCCGTCAACGAAGCCGGCTTGGTAACTTCCCACGAACTCATTCACTATTTGTGACGATAGAAGATGATCTGAGATATCACTTTGAAGGTGGCAGTAAAGATGATGATCGCCTCAAAGTTCTCACACTCCAGCTTATAGCCTCACTTGTAGATGGAGCCTATGGCCCCTTCCTTCCACTCTTCCGGTAGCTGCTCAGTTTCCCAGCTTCTGATTACCAGTTTGTGCAGGCAAGTGGCCATCTTTTCCGGGCCCATCTTGATGAGCTCAGCTCCGATACCATCCTTACCAGTTGCTGCTATATTGGTCTTTAGCTGTTGGATGGCATCCTTAACTTCCCTCAAGGTTGGGGCTGGTTAGCTTCCATCGTCCGCTGAACTGACGTAGTCATCTCCTCCGATGCCTTGACTTCCATTGCCCGTACTCTTAGTGCCATTTAATTGTTCCTAGTAGTGCTGCTTCTACCTTTCGATCACCACACATTCGTCTTTCAAGATGATCCCATTCTGATCCTTGCACATCTCGGCTCGCGGCACGAAGCTTTTTTGAGTACGGTACAGCTGTTCCATCTCTTCGCACTCTGCTTCTTCCAAGCGGCGTTTCTTCTCCTGAAAAATTCTGCTGTCTCCGCTTACGTCTATTCATTCTGCCGGGTATCTTCCTTAATGCAGCGTGACCGCCCGCGCTGCGTTCTACTCCTCCAGAGTCTGCACTCTTCGTAGAACCAATTGTTCGGTCGACTTCGTTCCACATATCCGACGTTGTTCGTTAATTGCGTCGTTGCGTCGTTAATGACTGTTTTAAATGTATTCCAGCAGTCCTCAAGATGAGCCCCACCTTACCTTCTTTCGGCAACACTGCCTCGAGATGCTGCGCGTATGCAGTGGCGACATCAGGTTACTTCAGCAGCTCTAGGTCGTACCGCGGCGGCCGTCGGTACCGAACATTGTTGATGACGGATAGTTTTGGGCGTACTATCACCAGATAGTTGTCAAAGTCAATATTGGCGCTTCGATATGACGTCCTGACGTTGATCGGAGAAGTGCCGTCCCTCAGTCAGAACGTGGTCGATTTGTGATTCTGTCTGCAGTGGTGATCTCCAGATGAGTGGGAAGTAGGTGCTGTGAATGGCCACATTCTTGGAGGCGACAAAATCAATTAGTCGTAGACCGTTTTCGTTCGTCAGCCGGTGAGCGCTGAATTTTCCAAAAGTCGGTCTCCTCCTCTTGGCCAATCTGAGCGTTTAAATCTCCTATTATGATTTTGACGTCAAGGCTTGGGCAGCTGTCGTACTCACGTTCCTTATCATCATGCGTCCTTATCATCATCAGTGCTTCCGGAGAGGCTATGGACGTTGTTGAAGTTGAAGAACCGGCCTTTGATCCTCAACCTGCATATTCTCTCACTGATCGGCCACCACCCGATCACGCGCCTTTGCATATCGCCCATGACTATGAAAGCTGTTCCCAACTCGTGTGTGTTGCCACAGCTCTAGTAGATGGTATGATTACCTCTAAACGTGCGCACCATTGATCCCTTTCAACAAACCTCCTGGAGCACTACGATGCCAAATCCACGGTCCTTGAGCACATCGGCGAGTGTGCGTGTGCTCCCGATGAAGTAGAGAAATGTGCAGTTCCGCGAACCGAGTTTCCAATCGCTTGTACCTTTTCGTCGCAGAGGTCTTCGCCGATGGTTCCGGCTCTCTTGTTGATTATTCGTTGCGTATATTTTTTTAAAGGCTGGCTTGCAGCTTGCACCAAACCCACTAAATTTCCGGAGAACCATTCCTCCTTATTCCCCTTATTGGACCATGGTGCACAGTTTCACTTAGAGTCCCTCGCTGGCACTCGGACGATGATCAGCCGCACCTAAGATGGAGAACAGGCGCTGTTGTGAGCCGATCCTGAAATGGAGAACAGACGCTCAGTATGATTTGCACCTCCGGAGAGGAGCAAACCCCCCTTTTCATGTTAGCATACGACCACCAGGGTTGGTTATCCGATTTTTCCTAAGGTTGCTCGTATCCCGGCCAGCACCACGAGGAGGTAGGGATAGGAGTTGCTGGGTAAGAGGCCAAGGACCGCGAGATGGGGTCTATTTTAATCCTTAAGGTACGCGAAGTACCCATGGTACGCTTTACCCAGCATTTTAATATATACTTCAAATTTCCCAATATGGCCTTGGGGGCACCCCCAGGATTGTGTCTTTTGGTGAGAAAATCAATCTGATTCGATTCGATCAATAAATCCAAAAATACACAATCCAGCTCATAATACGCCTGGGGAACGCCTGCGACGATGTTGTGCGCTTGCAGGCCTGGTAGCGAGTCACTTTTTAGTGACTTGGTCACTATTGTGAGGCTAGTCACTAAAAAGTCACTATTTGCATCAAAAAGTCACTAAAGTCACTATTTTTCAGAAAATGGTCACTAAAGTCACTATTTTTGAAATTGGCTATTGAAATAAAGTTCAAAATAAAAATCATTTGTACCTACTATTATTACCATCCAAATCTAATGTGATTATGGTAGCAATATATTGAATTTGGAAGATGTGCACCAAAGAAGTGTGTTGTGAAAATCGTGAGGTTATTTCCGATTCTTGTCAACTATGATCTTTTCCTTCAAGATTGAACTTTGTGAAAATGCGGAAGGTCCCCGTAGTGCTGGATAGACACCTTTGCGTGGTGTATTACGGTGTAAGATCTACCACGGTCACATTGTCAGCTACAGGCAAATCCTGACCCAACGAACACCTTCCCCAATATCCAAACTATGTGGTACTTATGAGAGTTTCGCAAAGTCGGGTGCCTCTCGTTAAGTAAGTACTACATCAATACTTCCTTCCTCTCAAAAGTTACAGTGAAGATAAGCGTGGTCAGGAGTTGTAATCCTCATGCTTATGTGATTTTTATCCTAGATTGAAATCAAGGACCACACCTACCTTGATTTCTGATAACAATCTGAATAAGGATTTCAAAAGAAAAACATAAGTATCACTAGTGTCCAATCTACGAAGTACAGCGTAACTATGCTATACTAAATTTGTTAAAATGCGAAAGGCTGACCTCGAGTATTGAGTACAGAATTGAGGAGAATTGGAACCAAATCCACGTCTGTTTGTGAGCGTTAATACCCTTCGGTAACAAAGATAGTGAACAGCCTCAGCCACTGCATTCAAAACTTTTGATTTGAATAATTCAGAAATATTATTCTGTTTTTGTTTATGTATGTTAATTGGATTCTTTTTATTAACCCAAAAAACTAGTGTGGAGGTGAATGAATTGGTCGGATTTTTTAAATCTAAATAAAACAAAACTAATAAGATTTTAAATTTTTCTTGACGTAAACTACGTCTAAGGGGAAGACTCGGATACAGGGTGACAAATGAAAATTTCCAAATTCGAGACCGTCACGAAATCATGTAAGATTTCAAACGTTAATAGCTCCTTTATCTTTCAATGGATTTTCGAGATTTTATTATCAATCGAATCGGAAACTCCCCAGCAATTTTTAAATCCAATGGAACTATTGATTATCAAGGTAAAAACATTTAAAATTCCAATTCTTCACCAACCCAGTAAACATTCAGAGTTTCGTTTCGACCGCCGTCTGGTGCCGTTGATTCTTGCGCTCTACTTTTGTGCGGTGATTCGCACAAAAAGTACATCAATAGAACCAGAGCAATGGCCGCGGTCGGAGCAAAAAAGTAGTGTTTATGAAAAACTGCTACAGATGCTGGATATGTTGATGTATGCAAGAGGTGATCATTAAAATTGATTATCAACTATAAACAAGATTATCTTACTATTTAGGCAGGACACCTTTAAAATAACACTTCAAAAGTCACACAACAGTCGGAGAAAGGAAAGGCATCATCACCACAGCGGAATAATAAATTTGGGGTTTTTAAATGAAAATTTTAAATTGTCATATCCAACCATTTTCATATATTGAGTTACGCTAATTTTGTTCGAAACGCAAATGAATTGGTGTACGATCGAACATGATTTGCGGAAAAACTACACATTACACGCGGCAAAACGTTTACCAAAACGAACCTCGCGACCCCATATATCCAACATCCCAATGGTTACTCGTGGAAGTGCAGATGACTCGTCGGCCTCTATTAATACGAATATCACGTCAACATATTCCTACCCATTCATTAATTGGCCGGCGCCGGTATTACTTAAATTTGGGTCACCCGTTTGTACACATTGAACGTTAATATCATCTGTTGATAATCTTTGTAATTACATCTGGCCTGGCAGAAACTCATAAGAGTGGCTCAAATTTTGACTTTTTCGTTCCCCTATGCTTAAACGGTGGTATCAGTTGTCTTTGTAGAACTTCCCTAATTTTTAGCAGATTGGGTTGTAATTTGACTTAGCACGCGCGATTTGAAGTTTGAGAATTACTATGAAAACAATAACTTTTTGGAAAACCGTTTTGCAATGTTGCTCATTAAAATCTAAAAATATATGAGTACGTTGGCAACTTAGGAAATTTAGCGAGTGAAAAAATCGTTTTTATTTCGAAACAATACTAAATCGTGGGAAATTCAATTGAGCACATAAAAGAATAACATATCAATATCAATAATGAGCATTTTTGTTTTCTTTATAACTTTGCTTATGAAAGTTCGATCGGTTTGCAACAACAACCGTCTTACAGATTAGGAAACATTCTTTGAAGTCTTCGGGTTGATTATATTTAGAGGGAGATCCTCCAGTGCCGGACACATAAGCCATTTGACAAAAAAACTCTAACTATCAGGATTATGTTTCCTTTTTATACCTTATACATAAAATATGGCCATTGATGATTCATACAAGCTGTATTTGATAATTTGAATACGTTTTACGACGATGAATTTTGGAGAAAAATTTCACGGTTCAGAAAAATGTCTTCTAGTACCGGACACTATTGCATCAAATGTTCAAATATTGTTCAAATGTGACTAAGTTCCTGTTACATGAGTAAAGACATCATTCAGAATAATCATATATTTCACGTGCTTCAAGCTGTAAATATTAAAAATTGTTAGTAGAGCTTATTTGACTCTTCAGCTAAATTTTTGTATCTTTTTGAATATCCTCTTCAATTTTTATTTCTACTTATTTCTGTGGCTTTCTCAGCTAGAAGAAACAATTGAATTGAAGTAAGTTTAAAAAAACAGGTGTAAAAAATGGCTATGAAAAATCTCAATGTCCGAACACCACAATTACATGGTAACATCTAACAAATAATAATCATTATTTAAAATATGGTTAAAATGGACCACACAATCAGAATGCATTAGATGGATTTTAATACCTATTGTTGGTTCAAACCTTCTAAAATAACGCGAAACATCACAATTTTAAGCATTTTTATTTTATTTCAAATTTTGCACAAAGCTTACCACATGAAGATCTGATATCCCATGCCGTTAAAAGCCTTTTCAAAAGCTTCCTTTTGTACTTATAAGGCTGAAAGAGGGAGCTCTGCAAGTATCGTTTTAAGAAGTGTCCGGTATTGGGAGGTGTCCTGCGCTGGGGGATCTCCCCCTAAATAGTTAATGAGAAGCCTCACGAAACGATCTTTCACATACGGGGGGATTTCCATACAAACTTCAAACTGCTCGTACGCAGTTAAATTACGACCAATTCAGTTTAAAATTTAGGAGATTCATCAAAACAGTAAATGTTATCGTTCAAGCATAGGGAAGCGAAATAGTCAAAATTTCAATCACTCTAAGCTCTAAGCAAATTAATTATTATCTAATGATCTGCTTTACGTAGTTTACGTCGGGCGGTTGTATCTTGTATATAACCCTTCTGATTTTTTAACTCGAGATTATTTGGCCACCCATTTTTTAATAACTCTAATTCTAAAGTCTGAGATTTAGAAATTATAGTTTATTGAAATTTCTGGATTTCTAGTAAGATACCATGGTTTTATTGGATTTTCACAATTTCCCTCAGAATGCCACGTCGAGTTCAAAATTTCAAAAACTTCGTTTAAATTTGTTTAACAGTTTAATAACGAATCAAATTGTATTTTTAAATTCTCGTTATTATTTTAATTACGTTATATTTTTCAGACAAATAGTCCTACCAAAGATTCATAAGCTTTGTGAGTGCAAATAGTTCATTGTCTAGGAATCAATTAATTAGATGATTTAATATCATTCTTTGGCTGTTATACAGAAAACTTTGTGCCCAGATTAAACAATAAATGTTGTTGTTATTGAGAACATAATTTTGTGGCACAATTTGTAACACACTACCTGTTCCCATGACGACGGTTGGATACTTTCTCGTGGTGTTACTCAATATGGTACCATGGTCACATTGCTAGCTTCTGGCTGATCCAACGAATACCATCTTCAATATGCAACTTCGTGGTACTTATGAGCGTGTCGCAGTCACTGGCCTCTTGCTTCTATCCGTTCCCTCCTTACGGCAAAGATGGACGTGGCCAGTAGTAGCAATCCTCATGCTTTTGTTGTTTTTGCCTTTGCTTGATTTCTGATAGCATTCTAGATAAAGATTTCAAAAATAATATGTACACTAGTTTGCAATCTACGAAGTATACCGTAACAAACTTGTTTCACCTGAGGACGTTGGTAACTCGGGTCAGTTGGTGAACGGTTGATCGTCCGCGTCGGAAACCAAACTGTTCCTCGAGATTTGTTGAGATTTTCGGTAGACTCAAGTAACCGATGATGAATCGCTTTTTCGAAGCATGGATAACCCTGAGAGAAGGCTGATGAGACGATAACTTTTGGGCGAGCAAGGATCCTTCCCAGACTTACGGATGGGGATGACTTTCGCTGACTTTCAGGACGATAGAAAAGAGCTTAGCCGGAGACACTGATTAAATATCAACGAAAGGTGCTCAAAGAACGGAGCTCTCATGTGTTTGAGTTCGAGATTCAGAATGTTATCGAGATTCAGAATGTGATTTGATACAGGCCGTCAATTCGCCAGCTGAGATCTCCAACTCCTCCGAGAAGTCGTTGGGAGTCAGTCAGATGAATGTTGTGTGCATACTCGTTAACGGCTGCTTCGTGTGGATTGACGATGTTCGGTCCAAGATTGTGTGAGTTGACAAAGTGACGACCTATTTCAGCAACCTTTTCTGCAGGAGTTATCAAGCGATCCTTAGAGCCATTATTGTCTGGGATCAAAGGTGGAATTGGCCGAGACTTGGATTTTAGTATTTTGGTCATTTTCCAAAACGGCTTTGCACAGTCTAGAAGAACGCGGATCTTATTAGAGAAATCACTATTCCTGAGGTCCACCATTTGGGCCTTGATATTTTTTGTGATTCGATTGTAGCGAGCCTTAAACTCAGGCAGTCCAGTACGCTGAAACTGCCTGCGAGTGATATTCCGAAATCGAATCAAATCTTTGGTGAGTGTATCGATGGTAAGGGTGTTGCTTACCTGCCGAGCCGTCTGTACATGTTGTTCACGGGACACCGAGATCGCCTCCTCGGTGGAACGCAGCTCTCGATTAATTGCTTCAGGTGTTACCGACTGCGCCTCGTAGTCGAAGTTGGCGTCCACGCACCTTTGGAACCGACCCCAGTCGACTCGATGATAGTTTCGCTGGGAGAGTTGATTCCGATTAACCGAGGAGCCCACTTTCACCACCACTGAATAGTGATCCGAACTGAGCTCCTGGTACACGACCGGCTGCGAGATGTGGTCGTTCATGTTGGTGATGTACAAGTCGATTGTCGAATGGACGCCGGATCGACTTAGCCGTGTTGGGGCATCTGGGCTCAGGATCGTGTAGTGGCCTTCCTCCATGCCGTTGCCCCAGGCTTGATGATTAGCATTCTGGACGCCGGCAATGATGTGGTGACCTTGTCTTCGCGTTAGCTTGACGATGTCCCTCCGAAGGGCGGCCGATTAACCATCGCCGGCTTTAGCTTGAGTTGGGCAGTACACCGCGATGAGCGCGATTGTGCCGACAGAGGTAGTAACTTTGACGCCGATGGCTTCGATGATGCTTATCTGGAAGCTCGTCAGTAGGTGACAGTTGATGTTAAATCGAAGTGCGATGGCCACACCACCTTCCCTGGACGGCCGGTCTAGTCGCACGATGCGGAAGTCTGGGATGTGGACGCTTACCTCCGGTTTTAGGTGCGGTTCAGTTATGTACGCCACGTCGATCTCCTTCTCCTAGAGGAAATCAGCCAGTTCGATGCTTTTGCTCTTGAACGAGCAAGCATTCCAGGTGACCAATCCCACTCTAGCAGCCATTTTCAATAATGAACATGCCAAGAGTGAAGACCTGGTCGAAACGGGTTTTCCAGCCGCGCAACCAAGTGGCGAGCTGCGCGAAGTTCGGCATCAGTTGCTCCGGAGTGTAGAGCGAAGCAGAATCTTCCGGTGGGACGGCTTCGATCTCCGACTGCCAACGGAACCCAGGAGGAGGAAGCGGGGGCCATTTGCTGGTGGATGGTGCTGATGGTGCTGGAGCTTGAACCGACGCAGCTGCCGCTGGCAATCACTTGTACGATTGTAACGGTGGGAGGAGTGGAATCGCACTACTGGCTGGAAAGTTCAGCTCGTTGATAGCAGGGATACGGTTCTTCTTCGGCAGGGTCCTGGTGGAGGCCTTTTTCCGGATATCCAAAAACGTCGCCCGCTTTGGACAGTCCTTGGTTGTAGCCCGATGTTTGTCGCCGCAGTTGGCGCATTTGGGATCAGCCACCTCCATCTTGTCGCACTCTTCGGTCGGATGGGGTTCGCCACACTTGTTGCAACGCGGCTTCATGCGGCAGTTTCTGGTGCCATGCCCGAAGTTGAAGCAGTTGGTGCACTGCGTGACGTAGCGGTGCACTGGCCGATATCGCTCCCAATCAACGACGGTGTAATTTAAAACGCCAACCAGCTTCAGGTCCTTCCACGTGGTGGAGCCATGTTCCAGGTGAACCTGATAAAACTGGTCGCGATATCTCATCGTCTTGTGCTCGTCCATTGCCTTCAGGCTGCAGCTTAGATCATCTTCCTTCATGTTGTGGAGCCCTCGCAGCAAAGCCTTGAGCGCTTAAGCACCTTTCCCGCGACCGAATCGGTCATTGAGTCTCCCATGACTGGTCGGGGAGAAAATAACGCCAACGCGACGAAGTCAAAAACGTAAACAGCGAACGAACGGAAAGAAACACTGGGAAAAAATGCACGAGCTAAAATCTCGTCCGTACGCGCTGCTCTCACGCACTGGAATGAAAAGACGGGCCCGCGCGCGCGGGAAAGCTGATTTCTTGTATCTAATGAAGTAAGCTCAGAAGCTCCGCCCCTTCGTTATTCGTAATTTGGCCGGAACAATTAAAAATTCGTTCTTTTGTCATGTTGGTCTTTGGATAATGAAGTGGTGGTGAATAAAAAATATATGGATAAAGTGATAAATTGTAAAACTCATTAGTTTTCTTGAAGAATTTTCTGGGAATCCTCAACATTTTATTGATTTTTCTAATCAAATTTTGCATTCGCCCCTCAAATAATAAAATAAAGCCATAAAAAGTCAAAGGGGGGTAGTGACAGAAGAAAAAATAATGTTTGTTTCGGTCTTAGTGCACAAAAAATTTGTACCCATAAGGATTGTCAAAGGCGCGAGGGTAATGGGTTCACTATATTGAATACGAGAAAGCAGCTTTTCCGTGCGCGTGAGACATTTTGTTAGGGATTCCACGGAGAGCAGTCCCTGTATCGGTATTATTGGCAGTCGTCGGAATCTGTTGCGTCCAATGGATTGCGGTCCCAGCATCGGCATCGGTAATGCTCGTCGGGGTGTTGCTGCAGAATCACCTGCTGTAAATCGTAGTGATTATAGATAGTGGAATATATAGATGAGCGAAGATAAATCCTCTGTTTTTTAACGAACTGTCAAACGTGTCTCCAAACGAGCATGACGTCACGATTTCAATGAAAATATTAAGGGGTGTGATGTCATATGCGCTTGGTACACGGTCAAAAAAACGAACCCAACCATGCTTTCGCTCATCTATAGATTCTACTATCTATAGTAGTGAAGCGTCGAGTGGCCATCCTCGCCAGCGGATGTGTATCGAGGCGCATAAATCGGTCATTTTCAGGACCAACAGTTTAAATTAAATTCAACGAATGTGAAACGAATATTCTTTACAGGGACATAAAATTTGATGATGATTAGGGCAGCATCTGTGAAGGCCGTCGCGTCGGCGGTGGCTGCTGCAGTGAATTGAATCACCACGGTTACGTTTGTAATTGTTTTGCATTGAAATGTAAAATTTTATTGCTAGATTGTGTTTAATATTTGGAAAGGCGCATTCTTGTGTATAATTTTCTGTCGCATCTACCTGCCGACGGCCGCCACACAGGTCAAGAACGACGACATCCAATTTTCCATAAGATTGTGCTTAGTAATGTGGTGAAAATTCCCCGCAATTTAACATTTCATTTCATTTATTTAGTTTACATCTAAACAGATAACACTGAATCAACAATTTGACGCCACAATACACGGTTCGAGGCCGCATCTCTCCATCCTCGGATACGCCCACGCTCGCCAAGTCGTTTTGCACCTGGTCTGCCCATCTCGCTCGCTGCGCTCCACGCCGTCTCGTACCTCCCGGATCGGAAGCGAACACCATCTTTGCAGGGTTGCTGTCCGGCATTCTTGCAGCATGTCCTGCCCATCGTACCCTTCCGGCTTTAGCTACCTTCTTGATACTCGATTCGCCGTAGAGTTGGGCGAGCTCATGGTTCATTCTTCGCCGCCACACACCGTCTTCTTGCACACCGCCAAAGATGGTCCTAAGCACCCTTCTCTCGAATACTCCGAGTGCTTGCAAGTCCTCCTCGAGCATTGTCCATGTTTCATGTCCGTAGAGGACAACCGGTCTTATTAGCGTCTTGTACATGACACATTTGGTGCGGTGGCGAATCTTTTTTGACCGCAGTTTCTTCTGAAGCCCGCAGTAGGCCCGACTTCCACAGATGATACGCCTTCGTATTTCACGACTAACGTTGTTGTCAGCCGTTAGCGAGGATCCGAGGTAGACGAATTCCTTGACCACCTCGAAGGTATCCCCGTCTATCGTAACACTGCTTCCCAGGCGGGCCCTGTCGCGCTCGGTTCCGCCTACAAGCATGTACTTTGTCTTTGACGCATTCACCACCAGTCCAACTTTTGTTGCTTCACGTTTCAGTTCTGCCACCTTTGCAAATGTTCGGCCGACAATGTCCATGTCATCCGCGAAACAAATAAATTGACTGGATCTGTTGAAAATCGTACCCCGGCTGTTACACCCGACTCTCCGCATGACACCTTCTAGCGCAATGTTGAACAGGCACGAAAGTCCATCACCTTGTCTTAGTCCCCGGCGCGATTCGAACGAACTGTAATGTTCGCCCGAAATCTTCACACAGTTTTGCACACCATCCACCGTTGCTTTGATCAGTCTGGTAAGCTTCCCAGGGAAGCTGTTCTCGTCCATAATTTTCCATAGCTCTACGCGGTCTATACTGTCGTATGTCGCCTTGAAATCAACGAACAGATGGTGCGTTTTGACCTGGTATTCAAGGCATTTTTGAAGAATTTGCCGTACAGTAAAGATCTGGTCCGTTGTCGAGCGGCCGTCAACGAAGCCGGCTTGATAACTTCCCACGAACTCATTCACTAATGGTGACAGACGACGGAAGATGATCTGGGATATCACTTTGTAGGCGGCATTAAGGATGGTGGATGGTGAGAAAGTTCTCACACTCCAGCTTGTCGCCTTTCTTGTAGATGGGGCATATAACCCCTTCCTTCCACTCCTCCGGTAGCTGTTCGGTTTCCCAGATTCTGAGTATCAGTTTGTGCAGGCAAGTGACCAGCTTTTCCGGGGCCATCTTGATGAGCTCAGCTCCGATACCATCCTTACCAGCTGCAATTTAACATGCTTTTGCATATAATAGTGCACTAAGAAAAATTTGATATGAAAAGTGAAATATTCTTGCTAGATTCGGACAATTGGTTGGTTGCTGTTAGTAGTTGTAAATGCTCAACAAGCTCTCCATAAATCCGTTTTTTCAGAACCCCCATATGAAACGGAAGTGATGGCCGTAGGCGGGGGTTGCTGCAGCAGACAATTTATTCACCGCAGTATCGTCTATAGCCATCCAACGGTAGAAAGTTGAATTTTCTTGCTAGATTTGGATAATCGTTTGGTTGCTGATATTAATTATGAAGACGCATAATTGAAAATAAAATAAACATTTTCTGATTAATCTACTTTATTTGATATAAGAAAGCTGCTTTCCCGAGCGAGATTAACTCAGTTAATGATAGTGAAAGTTTCTCGCAAGTATCAGACATTTGGTTTTCACTCAAGTGAAAATTTCTAGTCAGTTGTAAATTCTCAACAAGGCTTCAAGAAGCGTAAATCGGTTCTTCTCAAAACCCCCAGAGTGTAGCATAATTTGGTCCGATTTCATTCTGTGTTGTCTAAAATTTTAGTTTTAGTCTTAAGATCTCAAATTTCATGCGGCGCATGCCATTGCCAATTTGTTCCAGACTTCCCTGCTGGAATAGAGTTCAATCGTGCCATGTTTCAATTAGTTTCGTGCTAAATGTCGTTGCCGTAATCTTTCTCTGTCGGTTTTTCAAACAATATTGTTGTCGCGTCTGTATTGAAAAGAATTTGTAAAAATCATTTTCTCTAGTCGAATCAAACGAAGCCTTGTTCTCAGGGAGTTGCTGGTAGGACCTATAAACATGATTTAAAAATATATCTAAATTTATACGCAGGGTTTTCTTCTTATTATTGGCATTACATCCCCCACTGCACAATGGTCGGATTCGTCAAATTTCACGACATAAATCGTTAACTCGAAAACTATCGGTGCTAGAGTTTTGACGTCTTCAGAAGAAATAATCAACAAGAAAAGATCTATTTTTGGTGTAAGTTGCCATTAGGGTGGTCCTTTTGTGATTTTTTTTGAAAATAATTTTTTAACCTTCTGAGATCATATCATTCTACAAAGTTATAGAGAATTTAATTCTAAGCATTTTTGCTAAATAAACATTTATTTTATCTCATATAGGTAATGTTTTATGACAAAATTACTAAATTTAGATAGGGTGGCTCCGAAAAAAATAGTTTTTAGCTTCCACTTTCACCAATTCAAAATATTTTCAAAAACTGTCCAAGCATCGCTTCACGGTCTTTGGAAAGCGGATCTTTTGGTTACATAAGATGGTTGATAGCTTCATTTTCAAGCATATTATAAGCGTTTTTTCATGAAAAAGTGATATTTTTCTGAGCATTCTACTGCAGCTAGTAGCAAATATTAGCAAACATTTCAATCATATTATGAAAGTATACATGCAAGCCATTCAAATCCATAGTATTTCATTTGTCCATCTTTGTCCACTTTTGTTTGAAAATTATATTGATTTTTGTATGAAAAATCAGCTATTCCATGGAAAACACATATACCATATCTCTGTTTCACGCAATATTTAGAAGAAACATTTTTTTCGAAAATGAATAAACTCACTTTTTTTGTTTTGGCCGATACACTAATCTCGATCCAGGGTGGTCGAAAAAATCAACATTTTTGGAAAAATATTTTTTTAAAGCATAATTTTTGAACTACTAGACCGATTATCAATGTTCATGGAATCACCTGTAGTCATTGAAGACCCTCACTTAGATACTGCGAAAATGGAATTGTTCTCCGAATCAACTTGAATTTTATGGTTTCGGTTTTTGCCACAAAAGTAGCCCTCTTAAGCATTTATTTTATGTACCTTATATACCTTGAAAATCGGTCCAGTGGTTAAAATGTCAAAATGTTTTTTTTTCGACTACTTTTCCACACGAGTCGATTTAAATATTTTAGATAAAGAACGATTCTTTGTGGGCTTTGTGGCCGTGCGATTAGCGACGTCAATCGTCTAGACGCATGTGATATGGAGCGTGGGTTCGATTCCCGCCCCAGTAAGAAGGGAGCTATTCGTGATCGAAAAATTCTTCACTGGTCCACTGAGTATTATGTGTCCTGTCCGTTGTCTAGGTGTTTAGTCTATACGACCTCTGGTCGAAGACGGTGTTTCTGTCTTTTATTCTACCGAATATTGGGAAAATCCTACAGATGGTATAAGTGTTCACATGAAATTCCTTATTTTTCATACAAAACTAATATTATCATCAAACAAAAGTGGACAAAGATGGACAAATGAAATATCATGGATTCGATGGGCTTAAATGTATACTTTCAGAATACAATTGAAATTTTTGCTAATATTTGCTACTAGCTGCAGTAGAATGCTCAGAAAAATATCACTTTTTCATGAAAAAACGCTTATAATATGCTTGAAAATTAAGCTATCAACCATCTTATGTAACCAAAAGATCCGCTTTCCAAAGACCGTGAAGCGATGCTTAGACAGTTTTTGAAATTATTTTGAATTGGTGAAAGTGGAAGCTAAAAACTATTTTTTTCGGGTCCACCCTATCTAAATTTAGTAATTTTGTCATAAAACATTACCTACAGGGGTTAGGCAAAATGATTGAGTTAGGCAAAATTTGGCCCAAATTCAAATCCTTATAACTTTTTGAAAAATTGACGAAATTGGACAAAACCGGAAGCATTCGACGGCAAATTTAGTCAAGATTTAGGAACATGTGCGATCACGAATACTGGCCACCAGACACCGGAAATGTTCCGGATTTTCGGAGGCCATGTCAAAAACACATTTTTTCTGCCGCTCGTTTTTTTGTGTGGTTTGAAGTTACATCGATAAACATTATTTTCCTAGAAACTAGATCTTATTGAAAATTGAATGCGGGCTGTTGCGCTAAGATCCGTTGAAAAACATCCGAGATATGGCCATTTCAGTAAAACTGGTTCCGGATACTATGGTCAATTATGTATATCCTTCCAATCACGTATATATTATCCGGTACCATATCAATATTGGTATCAAACTTCAAGATTTTTCATGGAGATGCTTCAGGAAGCATATGCAGGACGATCAGTTGCCCTGACCACTCTGTAGTAGGTTCCAGGTGCCCCGGGGGAAGTGGCCAATTTGAAAAACGTTCAGAACCCTATCAATATGGGTATCAAACTTCAAGATTTTTCATGAAGATGCTTCAGGAAGCATATTCAGGACGATCAGTTGCCCTGACCACTTTGTAGTAGGTTCCAGGTGCCCCGGGGGAAGTGGCCAATTTGAAAAACGTTCAGAACCCTATCAATATGGGTATCATACTTCAAGATTTTTCATGAAGATGCTTCAGGAAGCATATTCAGGACGATCAGTTGCCCTGACCACTCTGTGGTAGGTTCCAGGTGCCCCGGGGGAAGTGGCCAATTTGAAAAACGTTCAGAACCCAATCAATATGGGTATCAAACTTCAAGATTTTTCGAAGTGATACTTTTAAATGCATTTTAGAACCAGCAGCTGTCATGACCACTCTGTAGTGCGTTCAAGGTGCCCCGGGGGAAGTGGCCAATTTGAAAAACGTTCAGAACCCTATCAATATGGGTATCAAACTTCAAGATTTTTCATGGAGATGCTTCAGGAAGCATATTCAGGACGATCAGTTGCTCTGACCACTTTGTAGTAGGTTCCAGGTGCCCCGGGGGAAGTGGCCAATTTGAAAAACGTTCAGAATCCTATCAATATGGGTATCAAACTTCAAGATTTTTCATGAAGATGCTTCAGGAAGCATATTCAGGACGATCAGTTGCCCTGACCACTCTGTGGTAGGTTCCAGGTGCCCCGGGGGAAGTGGCCAATTTGAAAAACGTTCAGAACCCAATCAATATGGGTATCAAACTTCAAGATTTTTCGAGGTGATACTTTTAAATGCATTTTAGAACCAGCAGCTGTCATGACCACTCTGTAGTGCGTTCAAGGTGCCCCGGGGGAAGTGGCCAATTTGAAAAACGTTCAGAACCCTATCAATATGGGTATCAAACTTCAAGATTTTTCATGGAGATGCTTCAGGAAGCATATTCAGGACGATCAGTTGCCCTGACCACTTTGTAGTAGGTTCCAGGTGCCCCGGGGGAAGTGGCCAATTTGAAAAACGTTCAGAACCCTATCAATATGGGTATCAAACTTCAAGATTTTTCATGAAGATGCTTCAGGAAGCATATTCAGGACGATCAGTTGCCCTGACCACTCTGTGGTAGGTTCCAGGTGCCCCGGGGGAAGTGGCCAATTTGAAAAACGTTCAGAACCCAATCAATATGGGTATCAAACTTCAAGATTTTTCGAGGTGATACTTTTAAATGCATTTTAGAACCAGCAGCTGTCATGACCACTCTGTAGTGCGTTCAAGGTGCCCCGGGGGAAGTGGCCAATTTGAAAAACGTTCAGAACCCTATCAATATGGGTATCAAACTTCAAGATTTTTCATGGAGATGCTTCAGGAAGCATATTCAGGACGATCAGTTGCCCTGACCACTCTGTAGTAGGTTCCAGGTGCCCCGGGGGAAGTGGCCAATTTGAAAAATGTTCAGAACCATATCAATATGGGTATCAGACCGCAAGATTTTTCGTGGTGATACTTTTAAATGCATTTTAAAACCAGCAGCTGTCATGACCACTCTGTAGTAGGTTCCAGGTGTCCTGGGGAAGTGGCCAATTTGCAAAATGTTTGAAACCATATCAAAATGAGCATCAAAGTTCAAGGTTTTTCATGGAGATGCTTTTGGACTCTCATGTCGAATAGAGTTCGCCGCAGCACGAAGTTGACCATCTACAAAACGCTCATTAGACTGGTCGGCCTCTATGGCCACGAAAGTTGGATGTTGCTGGCGAAGGACCAACGCGCCCTTCTTCTTCTTCTTCTTCTTCTTATTGGCATTACGTCCCCACACTGGGACAGAGCCACCTCGCAGCTTAGTGTTCATTAAGCACTTCCACAGTTATTAACTGCGAGATTTCTAAGCCAGGTTACCATTTTTGCATTCGTATATCATGAGGCTAACACGATGATACTTTTATGCCCAAGGAAGTCGAGACAAGGCACCGGGAATCGAACCCAGCCACCCTCAGTATGGTCTTGCTTTGTAGCCACGCGTCTTACCGCACGGCTAAGGAGGGCCCCAACGCGCCCTTGGAGTTTCCGAATGGAAGGTGTTGCGGACCATCTATGGTGGGGTGCAGATGGAAGCCAATGGAGGTGGTGGTGGAGGTCAATGAACCACGAGTTGTAACTGTTAGGAGAACTACCCACACGGTACAATTTTGGCGGTTACGATGGGCCGGGCATGTAGCCAGAATGTCAGACGATAACCCGATTGAGATGATGCTTCGATAATAATCCGACCGGTACAAGAAGAAGAGGCGTGCAGCGGTCACGGTGGATCGACCAAGTGGAACGCGACCTGCGGATCTTTCGCAAAAATGAAAAACAGACGTCATACTCAGGATTTGTCATCATATCAACAAATACCTTGTCTTCCAAAATAATTTGATAATCGGCAGGCTTCACTTTGCCCTTAAGTGCCATAATAGGACCATGGCCATGTCAAGATATAGCCCCCCCGCAATTGCTAAGTCATGCTTGCGACCTGGCAGGCCATCTTACACTTGGTCGATCCCCGTGACCGCATCGCGCCTCTTCTTCTTGTACCGGTCGGATCATTATCGAGAACCATCTCAATCGGGTTGTCGTCTAACATTCTGGCTACATGCCCGGCCCACCGTAACCGCCAAAATTGTACCATGTGGTAGTTCTCCTAACAGTTACAACTCGTGGTTCATTGACCTCCACCACCACCTCCATTGGCTTCCATCTGCACCCCACCATAAATAGTCCGCAACACCTTCCATTCGGAAACTCCAAGGGCGCGTTGGTCCTTCGCCAGCAACATCCAACTTTCGTGGCCATAGAGGCCGACCAGTCTAATGAGCATTTTGTAGATGGACAACTTCGTGTGGCGGCGAACTCTATTCGACAGGAGAGTCCAAAAGCATCTCCATGAAAAACCTTGAACTTTGATAATGAGTATTGAGTACTTGATATGGTTTCGAACATTTTGCAAATTGGTCACTTCCCCAAGACACCTGGAACCTACTACAGAGTGGTCATGACAGCTGCTGGTTCTAAAATCCATTAAGAAGTATCACCTCGAAAAATATTGAAGTTTGATACCCATATTGATATGGTTCTGAACGTTTTTCAAATTGGCCACTTCCTCCGGGGCACCTGGAACCTACTACAGAGTGGTCAGAGCAACTGATCGTCCTGAATATGCTTCCTGAAGCATCTCCATGCAAAATCTTGAAGTTTGATACCCATATTGATAGGGTTCTGAACGTTTTTCAAATTGGCCACTTCCCCCGGGGCACCTGGAACCTACTACAGAGTGGTCAGAGCAACTGATCATCCTGAATATGCTTCCTGAAGCATCTTTATGAAAAATCTTGAAGTTTGATACCCATATTGATAGGGTTCTGAACGTTTTTCAAATTGGCCACTTCCCCCGGGGCACTTGATCATCAGGCAGAGTGGTCAGGGCAATTGATCATCCTGAATATGCTTCCTGAAGCATCTTCATACAAAATCTTGAAGTTTGATACCCATATTGATAGGGTTCTGAACGTTTTTCAAATTGGCCACTTCCCACGGGGCACCTGGAACCTACTACAGAGTGGTCAGAGCATTTGATCATCCTGAATATGCTTCCTGAAGCATCTTCATGAAAAATCTTGAAGTTTGATACCCATATTGATAGGGTTCTGAATGTTTTTCAAATTGGCCACTTCCCCCGGGGCACCTTGAACCTACTACAGAGTGGTCAGGGCAACTGATCGTCCTGAATATGCTTCTTGAAGCATCTCCATGAAAAATCTTGAAGTTTGATACCCATATTGATAGGGCTCTGAACGTTTTTCAAATTGGCCACTTCCCCCGGGGCACCTGGAACCTACTACAGAGTGGTCAGAGCAACTGATCATCCTGAATATGCTTCCTGAGGCATTTTCATGAAAAATCTTGAAGTTTGATACCCATATTGATAGGGTGCTGAACGTTTTTCAAATTGGCCACTTCTCCCAGGTCACCTGGAACCCACTACAGAGTGGTCAGGGCAACTGATCATCCTGAATATACTTCCTGAATCATCTTCATAAAAAATCTTGAAGTTTGATACCCATATTGATTGGGTTCTGAACGTTTTTCAAATTGGCCACTTCCCCCGGGGCACCTGGAACCTACTACAGAGTGGTCAGAGCAACTGATCATCCTGAATATACTTCCTGAAGCATCTTCATACAAAGTCTTGAAGTTTGATACCCATATTGATAGGGTTCTGAACGTTTTTCAAATTGGCCACTTCCCCCGGGGCACCTTGAACCTACTACAGAGTGGTCAGGGCAACTGATCGTCCTGAATATGCTTCCTGAAAAGCATCTCCATGAAAAATCTTGAAGTTTGATACCCATATTGATAGGGCTCTGAACGTTTTTCAAATTGGCCACTTCCCCCGGGGCACTTGATCATCAGGCAGAGTGGTCAGGGCAATTGATCATCCTGAATATGCTTCCTGAAGCATCTTCATAAAAAATCTTGAAGTTTGATACCCATATTGATAGGGTTCTGAACGTTTTTCAAATTGGCCAATTCCCCAGGGGCACCTGGAACCTACTACAGAGTGGTCAGAGCAACTGATCATCCTGAATATGCTTCCTGAGGCATTTTCATGAAAAATCTTGAAGTTTGATACCCATATTGATAGGGTGCTGAACGTTTTTCAAATTGGCCACTTCCCCCGGGGCACCTGGAACCTACTACAGAGTGGTCAGAGCAACTTATCACCCTGAATATGCTTCCTGAATCATCTTCATGAAAAATCTTGAAGTTTGATACCTATATTGTAAGGGTTATGAACGTTTTTCAAATTGGCCACTTCCTCCGGGGCACCTGGAACCTACCACAGAGTGGTCAGAGCAACTGATCATCCTGAATATACTTCCTGAAGCATCTTCATGAAAAATCTTGAAGTTTGATACCCATATTGATAGGGTTCTGAACGCTTTTCAAATTGGCCACTTCCCCCGGGGCACCTGGAAGCTACTACAGAGTGGTCAGAGCAACTTATCACCCTGAATATGCTTCCTGAAGCATCCTCGTGAAAAATCTTGAAGTTTGATACCTATATTGTAAGGGGTATGAACATTTTTCAAATTGGCCACTTCCCCCGGGGCACCTGGAACCTACTACAGAGTGGTCAGAGCAACTGATCATCCTGAATATACTTCCTGAAGCATCTTCATGAAAAATCTTGAAGTTTGATACCCATATTGATAGGGTTCTGAACGTTTTTCAAATTGGCCACTTCCCCCGGAGCACCTGGAACCTACTACAGAGTGGTCAGAGCAACTGATCATCTTGAATATGCTTCCTGAAGCATCTTCATGAAAAATCTTGAAGTTTGATACCCATATTGATAGGGTTCTGAACGTTTTTCAAATTGGCCACTTCCCCCGGGGCACCTGGAACCTACTACAGAGTGGTCAGGGCAACTGATCGTCCTGCATATGCTTCCTGAAGCATCTCCATGAAAAATCTTGAAGTTTGATACCAATATTGATATGGTACCGGATAATATATTTGTGATTGGAAGGATATACATAATTGACCATAGTATCCGGAACCAGTTTTACTGAAATGGCCATATCTCGGATGTTTTTCAACGGATCTTAGCGCAACAGCCCGCATTCAATTTTCAATAAGATCTAGTTTCTAGGAAAATAGTGTTTATCGATGTAACTTCAAACCACACAAAAATACGAGCGGCAGAAAAAATGTGTTTTTGACATGGCCTCCGAAAATCCGGAACATCTCCGGTGTCCGGTGGCTAGTATTCGTGACCATGCATGTTCCTAAATCTTGACTAAATTTGCCGTCGAATGCTTCCGGTTTTGTCCAATTTCATCAATTTTTCAAAAAGTAATAAGGATTTGAATTTGGGACAAAATTTGCCTATCTCAATCATTTTGCCTAACCCCTGTATCTGAGATAAAATAAATGTTCATTAAGCAAAAATGCTTAGAATTAAGTTCTCTATAACTTTGTAGAATGATATTTTTTTTTTGTCTTTATTAAGAAGACTTTCAGCCCGAGGCTGGCTCGTCTCCGGAATTGTAGAATGATATGATCTCCTAACTCAAAAGGTTAAAAAAATAGATCTACAAAAAAAAAAAATTACAAAATGGCCACCCTAATGGCAACTAACACCAAAAATAAATCTTTTCTTGTAGATCATTTCTTCTGAAGACGTCAAAACTCTAGCACTGATAGTTTTTGAGTTATCGATTTATGTCGTGAAATTTGACGAATCCGACCATTGTGCACTGGGACATGCCGCCTCGCTTCTTAGTGTTCATTCAGCAATTCTACAGTTATTAACCGCGAGATTTCTAACCCAAGTTACTATTTTTGCATTCGTATATCATGAGGCTAACATGATGAATACTTTTATGCTCAGGGAAGTCGAGACAATTTTCAAACCGAAAGTTGCCTCGACCGGCAATTGAACCTAGCCACCCTCATCATGGTCTTGCTTTATCGCCGCGCATCTTACCGCTAGGCTAAGGAGGGCCCCTTATACGCCCCATCCGCAACGTTCATTACTCGGGTGCATTACAACCGAATTATTTGGTTTTCAGTATAGGGATAGAATCTGCAAATTTGAATTGTTGTACAAAAAAATCAAATCATCGCTACATTGAAGATTATAAATAATTTGCAAAGTCAAGAATATCTACTTGTTTTGTAAAAACTGAACATTTTGTAACCATCATATTTAAAATCCTGCTTGTTCGCTTTTTATCCATTAACCATCAAAAACGATAACTGTCAACCGTTACTTTATCACGTTGACCGTCGATAAATTTGAAACTTGATCGCAATGTGAGCTACGAAAAAGAGCAAACAAACGGGTAAAAATCGTGAGAACTCCATATCAACACTGTTTATACATTCTGGTGCAAGCTTATTTCTGCACGTTCCATTACCCCAACAACCCAGCTTATGTTACGCCAGTCGTGCTCTCTGGTTTGCTGGATCACAAGCGCGCTTCTTTTCCCTACTGTTACCAAACATACTCACATATATCACAAACACAACATTCTGTTTACGTTTGGAACAGATATGCTGCCATGAGCGCGGTTGTCGATCGTCTCGTAACATGAGTCCTAGGCTTGAGCATAGAATTTCAAGAATAGAACCCCAGCGTCTAAAAAACGAAACGAAGCGACACGACAACTCCATCAACGGATTTATCCGATACCGCCAGTCAAGCGCATTATCATACTTTAAACAACCGTAGCGTATGCAAACAAAAGGGATTGAAAATTGGCGGAGTGTCGAAATTCGACCCTGATGGTACACACGGTGGCATCCAGCGTTGAGAGCTGACCGAGGCGATAGCACATTATTTAGCGAGAATTGTTTAGATATGTAGCCACCCGCATAGATCCCTACCGGTACCCTAGTTGAGAGTTACTTTGAATACCTCAATGTGGGAAGCTAAAATCATTACTATCTTTGTCCAGATTACTCCACAAGGGCACTACAATTCTCATGGAGCGGTAGTTTACAACGAGTCGAAGTGAACAGTATTGCGGAATGTGGTTTCCTAAGGAAAACCACTCAGTTCAATTGACTACCGCGCGAAAAAAAACTACCTCTTATAACAGCTCCATTCAATTTCACGTATCGCACCGCGAGCGGATAGACGGCTTTTCAAAATGGTCTAACCACATTGACGCTAGAGCGCTAGGCGTTTTGCATACATCTGGCACAGTACTTCCCAATTTTTACGTTTTCATGTTAAATTTTGAATTTTATTGTAAGTTTTTTTTGTAGATGATTGACATGGGACGGTTGACAGTGGCAAAGCGAACAAATGTGGTTTTACAAACAATAAACTAAAAGCCAGTTATTGTAATACAATTCTTGATAACAATTGAAAACTGATTAAAGGTCATTTTGCAAAGGTCTATTTCTCATATCAGTAAAATACGTTTTATTATTTTTTTCTAAAAGTGAAGTTTGAGAACCACTTGGCCAGGGTACTTATTGTGAACTAGATAATTAACCGCAAACAGTTTCTTAGTCAATGTACAATGCAAACCAAGGAAAAAATGGGATATTACTGTTTCCAATATTTACAATAAACAACCACCAGTTAGTTTACGCTGAGCATATAACATACAAGCGCGCGATTGAGGCTATGAAAGTTTCCAATGGCAAAAAATATTGCAGCCAGACGACGGTGACGACGGCAGAAAAAAAAATATGCATATGCCAGCAGCAGAAGTGTTTATTTTTACTCCAGAGCCTGCGACCGTTGCCGGTTCCGAATGACATGGCGGGAATATTAGTCGTTGCTTGGACTAACAGTGGAAATGTCCAGCGCGCTGTGCCGTATTGATGGTGGGTGACGGGCGGGTGGGAGTGCGGAGTACCCTCTGGAACTGGAAAAAGCGGTTTCGCATTACAGCAACCAACCAACGACCAACGGCTGGAAATGGCTCTGCTATGGTGGCCGCTGTAGGCACACGGCGACATATTTATCTTGCACGACGGGGCTTGTGTCCCCGTTATGGCGACTTATTTCATGTTGAAGGAAGCTGTGATTGTACGACTCTAAGTAGTTTCATAAAAATCGAATCGTATTACCAATCATACGTCAATAGTGTGCCAAGGGTAATGCAGTATAAGACTTAAGAGGGAATAATTTATTTATTTTATTTAAAGCTTTCATTATTTATTTGCGACTTAAAGTTGAGTAATCCCGCATGATTTTTCAAAACTTCTTCTCTTTCTCTTTTTAATGTGGACGTTCAGTGACTTCTTAATTCTACGTAGTTGATATCGTCCTTATGATCAACGGGGAAGGACGAAATCGAAATAAACACAATACTCTTGTTTCCACTTAGCCTTGTGATCGAAGACATGGAATTGCCATTCCTGAGATAGCGAGTTCGATTCTCACCACGGTCTATGATGTTTTCGGGTGGAATATTCGTTTTCTAAATATACACCCGACAAGAAAGGTGAAAAGAATATGTGATAAAAGAACTTAACTAAACATTCATATTTGAAGTAGCATAAGTATTACATTATAACTGTAATACAAAAATACTTCCACATTCACATAGTATGATGGGTTTACAAAAACTTATGGGTACCAACTGATTTTGATCCTTAATTAGTTATAGTTTTCTAGAAATCAAAGGGGGGTGTTTTGGCCAGGTGGGGCGCATTATACCGTCTTACCCTACCTGAAGAAATTTCTGAGTTTAAAAACTCAAAGGTGAACCCCAATCGGGCTGTACGCAAAAGTGACGTAGGACTACGTAGCTATGCGAAATGGATGGTATTTGTCATCATAGTTTGTGTCTATTTATCAACATTGATATTTCACTCTTCCGAAAATTTTATCAAAGATTGGTGGCCCTGATAAGAGCCGTTTGTTTAAGTTTTCAATGGGAATCTGTGAATTCCGGTCAGTTGTGGTGGTCGGTGGATGCTGAAGTCCATTTCCCCTGTTTTGGTAAACATTTGATAGATGAGCTTCTGTAAAGGAATTAAGCAACAAGGTAAAATTATTCTCTATTAATTTCCATTTCTGAGATTAACGCACGAATGCCACTAAAATTGGGTAATAAGAAGTTTTCTGCCTCCGATGAATACTCTGTAAACGAAAATAAGAAAATTAGATAAGTTAACCATTTTGGGACTTGTGCTACATTTTTGGATCTGTCAACGAGTGTCATTAATATGAGGTATCCGGTTCAATAAATGATGACAAAATTATACAAGTGGGATAATGCTTATTGGTGTGTTTTGTAATGCGAAAAGTTTAAATGAAACAATTATAGATTTAGTGAGTTTTCACATTTAGCCATAATCACCTTCCACCAGGGATGTCAATCTCCCCGGAGAATTCACCGCGGTGCACATGTGCGCCTGCACCGCGGTGAATTTTCCGAATATCACCGCGGTGTTTCATGCTACACTCACCGAGCCGCACCGACAGTAGAATAGCAGCAAATTACAGTATTACAACAGCACTTCACAGAAAACAGTATGGGAAATTCAACGTAACATGTCGTTAAAACACAGCTATCCCCAACATACGAATGAACATTCGATATGGGTCATTCCATATGAAGTGACCGAGAAAAAATGCAAACGTGCAATCGACTTTCTTAGAATTGAACGAAATTTTGACCAATTGTTTATTTATGGGTTATACCCCAAAATCCAAAATTTCGTAGTGATTGGACCTCCCCACGATTAATACGACCATCCCCCTTTTCGAACAAATGTATGAAACTCTTAATTTTGTTTTGTTAATATCTCTGGAACTGTGAGGTCTATAATGAATCTAAGGTAACCATTCAAAAGAAGATTTTTCAAGGAATTTATAAAAAAAAATTTCTTGATGTGCAGTGTTGCCAAATGTACAATTTTTAAGTTTTTGCTCAAAAAATGCTTTTTTTACCCAATGAGTATATTTTTATTTAAAAAACAACCTCACCAACGTGTTCTTTGGTCATTTGTTCCCTGGAAACGCTTGAAACCCCGAGGTACTATGTTTTGATCTTGAGATACAGGATTTTGAAAATGAAAAGTCCTTTTTTCACTGTGAAAATTGAATATTTCTATTAATTTCCGAACATACACACATTCGCATTGACACATACACACATACGCAGCTCGATTGGTTGCTTCCCCACTTTCCGCATCGCGTTTGAAATTTATATGAAGATTAGTATGGATTTTTTTTTTTGCATTCTTTTCTTCAGTTCTTCTGCATTCATTCTTCAGTTCTACTCATCAAGCCCGATCGATAGAGACCCATATGGCATGGTTTCAGGTCAAATAATTGGCCCATATGGCCGCCATTTTGAATTTATATCCGCTATGTTGGATTTCAAAATAGCGTCAGTTATCAGTTTTTAAGTTCTATTCATCATGCATGATCGATAGACACCCAAAATTGCATGGTTTCAGGTCAGATAATTTGCCCATATTGCCGCCATTTTGAATTTCTATCCGTCATCTTGGATTTCAAAATGGCGGCAGTTATCGGTTTTTGAGTTCTACTTATAAAGCCTGATCGATAGACACCCAAATTTAATGGTTTCATGTGAAATAACTGGTCCTTATGGTCGCCATTTTGATTTTTAATCCACCGTCTTGGATCTCAAAATGGCGTCAGACATCGATTTTCGAGTTCTACTCATCATGCCTGATCGATAGACACCCATATTGCATGGTTTCACGTCAAATAATTGGTCCATATTACCGCCATCTTGGATTTTGATCCACCATCTTGGATTTCAGAATGGCATCGGACATCGATTTACGAGTTCTTCTCATCAAACCCGATCGATAGACACCCATATTGCATGGTTTCACGTCAAATAATTGGTCTCTATGGCCGCCATCTTGGATTTCAAAATGGCATCGGACATCGATTTACGAGTTCTACTCATCAAACCCGATCGATAGACACTCATATTGGATGGTTTCAGGACAAATAGTTGGTTCAAATGGCCACCATCTTGAATTTTGGTCCGCCATCTTGGATTTCAATATGGCGTCGGATATCGATTTTCGACTTCTGCTCATCAAACCCGGTCGATAGACACCCATATTGCATGGTTTCACGTCAAATAATTGGTCCATATGGCCGCCATCTTGAATTTTAGTCCGCCATCTTGAATTTCAAAATGGAATCGGACATCGATTTTTGAGTTCTACTCATCAAACCCGATCGATGGACACCCATATTGCATGGTTTCACGTCAAATAATTGGTCCATATGGCCGCCTTCTTGAATTTTGGTGCACCATCTTGGGTTTCAAAATGGCATTGGACATCGATTTTCGAGTTCTTCTCATCAAACCCGATCGATAGACACCCATATTGGATGGTTTCAGGTCAAATAGTTGGTTCAAATGGCCACCATCTTGAATTTTGGTCCGCCATCTTGGATTTCAATATGGCGTCGGTCTCGATTTTCGACT
The DNA here is from genome assembly GCF_024139115.2 of Armigeres subalbatus. Lineage (NCBI taxonomy): Eukaryota > Metazoa > Arthropoda > Insecta > Diptera > Culicidae > Armigeres > Armigeres subalbatus. Next base: position 120,405,185 of record NC_085140.1, read on the forward strand.
TCTGCTCAGAGTTGGCATAGCGCACGCACGATCCACGCAGAGCACACATCTTCCAACAATTTGTGTGTAGAGCGCTCTTTCACACTACTGCGAACAAAACCAGCCACTCAGCCCCAAGCTCGATGACGCTGCGCGAGAAAAGGTTTGTGTGAGCAACTAAACATTTCATGTGAGAGATACTGCGTTGCGAGTGGCTGCTTTCGGTTCTGCGTCGTATCCGAGCGGGAGCAAATGATGGCTCAGTGCCGCAGCGCTGCGCGTACACTGCTGCGTGCACTTTTCTGTGCTCTCGCAGTGTTAAACAAAATGCTAATGAATCATCGGCGTGCTAGTGCAGTATATGAGCGTCGTTGGTTTGCTTGTTTGGTGTTTTCGACAATGGATTATTTTCGTGAAGATTTTTTTTATTTTTCATATGCACAACATATTGAAAGTTTGGGTGGTTTAAGAAATGTCTTTATATTTTAATGCAGGTAAATGACATTTGAATTTTTTGTTTTTTCTTGAATTAGAAATGAAATGAGAATTATTCTAAACGTTAAAGAAATTAACAAAATTTGCGCTTTAACAGTTTTTCCGTAAATAATAATTTTGACTTTTGGTTAAAACTAATTTAATTTCAAACGTGACAAAAAGGTTGAATGCCGTCAAATTTCCTGGAAGCATAATGTGGACACACAATAATTATCTTCTTCTTTTTCTTCTCTATAGAAATGAGTTGTTCTGCGTTTGTATCCGCAAAATGGCAAGATGGATTTTCTTCATTCCTTCTGTTCTGTTAGTTATAACCTCCGATAGATATCTAGGTTCATAGGTTATTTTATCATGTGAAAATCACGGCTAAAACAGACAATATTGCCCAAGACTAAAATTCTGATGAGTATGGAAATTTTGCATGTGCTGTTCACAACGCGCATTCATTCTCTTTGGCACTATATTTCGTTCAACAACTTTCGCTTAACTTTTTAAAAAAAGCCTCACACTATTTTTTATTGCTGAAATCCAGCAAAATCTTGCTGATTTTGTTTGTGCAATCTAGCAATTATTGCAGCAAAAAAATCAACCAACAAAGCTGAATCTAAATAAATGACAGTTTCGCACATTTTCATTTTTTTTAACAAAGAAAATAAATAGATGTTTGCGTGACTTTTTTCAGTTGCTCAGTTGTAGTTGTTCTTCCCTTGACGAATAAAATTCTAGATCGAATTCACTTTTCAAAAGGATTACTTATTTCGGTTGTCGGCACCCCGGTGATTATCAAGGGAAATGATCAGTTTATTGCCTAATTTCAAGCTATAAGCCAAGTTCTTAGCAATACTATCAATTTTTAAAATCTGTATAATGTACTTAAATGCAATAAATTTCATTGCTATTGACACAATAAATCTTGATCTTTCCAGCCACAACGCCCTCACTTCATAGTTTTTCATTGTGAGTGTTTTTTAGGGTACCAACAACCGACCACCTTTTTCGAAATGGCATAAAATTAACGCTTAATAAAATTGTTAATAAAAATTTTCCAATATATGAAACAATCTCTTCACCAGTTTTTAGCTGATGCCTATTGGCTTCCATTGGCATGCAAATAACACCACATTGTGCAATTGGGCGAAAATTATGGACCAAAAACTCCACAAGTAGGTAAATTTAAAAAAGGCTGTGAAAAAAGTGTGTACCAAGTAAACCGAAAGAAATAATGACAGTTCCAGATTCAAGATCGATTTTTTTTCTTCAGGAATGGTGGCAATGCATAGTAATTAATGCAAAAACATGCAAAATGATAGAAGAAGTGCGTTCTATTCCCCTTGTGTGCTTTTTTGACCTTTGATTTTTTCAATACATTTTACGATGCACGAGAAAGACATCATTTTATCAGGGTTTTTCATAAATAAATTTGAGTGTTGCAATCAACAGATCATTATGAAAGCTGTTGATTCATTTATTGCAAGAAAATCAGATAAGGCTAAGTACAAAAAGTTTGGTTTTTGAATGGTCCCATAGCAATTCCGTATACCTAATATACGAAAAAGGCATAAAGGTTTTGATTTTCATTTTTTTTTGTAGCGAAAGCAATGTTTATGGGTAAACAAAAAACTCGTTGTGAAACTTTTTAGACTGAGTAACCGTTCAAAACAATATAAAAATAACTAACGAATCTGGCGTTAAACAAATGAAAAAAACGATGAAAATCTATTTTTTTTTTCAATTTAAAATTGGCCAGATCGGACTATGGGATCAGAAGATATTGACGAATTACTTGTTATAATACATGAGAGAGACACCATCGCCGCTCAGTGGATGTTTAGGGCCGATGCCCACGTAGCGGTTTTTCAACGCCACGTCCACGCAGCGTTAAAATAACGCTGGTGTGCATCGGCGTGGTGACGCTGCGTTACCGCTTTTTCCCGGTGCACACCTGCGTCTTTTTGACGCCACGTGCACTCTGCGTTGAAATGACGCTACGTGGGCATCGGCCCTTAGGGTTTTTTCATTTAGTCCCCTTGTGACACGTTTCAGAAGGAGTATTTTAACTATTTAAATGATCAAAATCGTTTAGGCTGCTTGAGACCTGGGAGGGAGAAACAGCTACGAAAAATGTGTGTGTCAAGCCGAGCCGAAATCTAGCTGTCAGCAAATTTTTGAAGGCAATATAACAACAAGAACACGCAAAACAGAACTTAGTCATTTCATGTGGCGCCTACGTTGATTGTTTTTTCTTGTTGAAAATTTACTTGTTGCATGACGACAGTATATACACGGTTAGATGACTTTACCCATTAATGGGTACTCTGTTATTGTTGATATTATTCCCACCGTGAAAAATTCACCCATTTTCTTTAAAAAGTGCCTCTACCCATTAAAATGGGGAGAGGCACTTTTATGAGAAAATGGGTGAATTTTTCACGGTGGGAATAATATCAACAATAACAGAGTACCCATTAATGGGTAAATTCATCTAACCGTGTACTTTATTTGATGTGTAGTATCGAGAGCTCCCTCCCAGCTTGAGACCAGGCAGCTAATTGAATTTTTTTTTTTGCAATTCCAGTTCATAATACTTGATTTCAATCATGCATGATTTATAAAACGGTCTACATTTCCATACCATTGAAATGGGTCCTTTAATGAATATTATGGAACTCAAATGGGTTGCATAAAATCCATTTAAGCACTCGTAGTATGCATATAGAAACGTGGGTATCCAATCATGATTTGAACCAAATGGCAGGCATGAGATGAGCTTATTTATTTCATTATAAAGATATGTCACAACTGCGAACTCTAGTTTATATGGAAGCACAGTTCATTATCTTTCTAAAAACATCCTGGATGTTTTAGAAAGGATGCCCCCATCAGGGGTAGTACACTAATTAATGATTTGAGTGATTCCGCTCGCTTTCAAATCGACTTCTATAAAAACATTCTTCATGCCTGCCGTATCCTAACGGAACTATCAATTCTATACTTTCGCCTCTAATTCTATCATGAACATGTACGTCTAAGTTTGGAAGATGATATTAGCATTTCCATATCATCATAATTGGATACCCTACAACTCGTGCTGAAAAAATCATCCTTTTGTAACTAGTTGCACAACCTATAGTATACTATTTTACGATAACATGCTCGCATTAGAGCGAGAATTAAAAAAAACGATAAAACAATTAAACTTGTCATCATATTCCAAAATCTGTTAAAGAATTAATACTTATCCTTTATCGATATTTGTACATTTAATGTCTCGCACATGTAGGTGTTTGTTAATTTTTCTATGTGAACTGTTACACTTCTCACAACCTTCCTATTCACCACAGGCCCGACAATTATATTACTGAAGGCCACTATGCATTCGTAAGTACAATCGTCGTGGCCATCCTTAATTACACGTACGTCTCAATTCTGCCGATTTTTGAAAAATTTGATTGAATAATAATGAATAATAACAATAATGTTATTCACTTACTCATGCATGGGGGTTATTTGAAATAATTTCCCTTTATACGGCTTTGAGCTTAATCTAGAATTAAAAAACACATTAATAAAGTATTAAAAAAATCGAAATATCACGCAACGCTTTCTGTACCCTATTTACTTGATTCTTTTGGGAATTATTATTCCCTAACGGAGCCGCAAATCAACTCAATTTTGAGTTCCTTTAATTTGAATCTGCCTTTATCGTGGAAAAAACCAAATTTAAGTAAAATGGACAAAATCGGAGAGTACCAACTATTCCATTTATAAGTTTTAACTACAACCATAACCACAAGGTTTCATCAATTCAAATTTAACTTATTTTACTTTCGACGTGAGCTTTAACCTCTAATGGTTCGTTCACAAATTACGTAGGGCTAAATTTGGCAATTTATGACCAGACCCTCCACTTCGTAGCACTTTTTATGCGGGTGGTTTCATTTCTTTTGTATGAATCGTAATGCTCGGTGTGATCTCACCCCTTATCTCCACTCCCCGTTACGTAATTTGTGAACAGCTCCTAATATGTAAAGTCGTCTAACCGTGTAACACCAAATCCACCGTTTTGTAGCTTATTTAACTTCCATTCATATAACATTTCATTATCGCAGTGACTTCATAAGACATCTTCCGTCTTCTGCAATGAACGAACTCCAGTCATCTCAAACATAGCTAAGCGCAGTGTGATCTGCGTACGTAGCTCTGCGCAATAATAGCGCTGCGCGCTTAAATGTGCTCTTTTGGCTACTTCTCACTTTTGCTTTCGCACACATTCGATGCGAGCTGTGTGGAATAGCCGGGATCGTGCGTATCGTTTGAGTGGAGAAACATAACAGCGCGCATTCTCTCTCTCACTGAAAGTAAATGTGTGCTGTGCGCGAAATCTCTTGCTCTTGATACGCACTGGGGAGTATGCCATCTCTGCTTCTGCTCATCAAACCCGGTCGATACACACCCATATTGCATAGTTTCACGTCAAATAATTGGTCCATATGGCCGCCATCTTGAATTTTAGTCCGCCATCTTGGATTTCAAAATGACATCGGACATCGATTTTCGAGTTCCACTCATCAAACCCGTTCGATGGACACCCATATTGCATGGTTTCACGTCAAATAGTTGGTCTATATGGCCGCCATATTGAATTTCGGTCCGCCATCTTGGATGCCAAAATGGCATCGGACATCGATTTTCGAGTTCTACTCATCAAACCCGATCGATGGATACCCATATTGCATGGTTTCACGTCAAATAATTGGTCCATATGGCCGCCATCTTGAATTTTGGTGCGCCATCTTGGGTTACAAAATGGCATCGAACATCGATTTTCGAGTTCTACTCATCAAACCCGATCGATAGACACCCATATTGCATGGTTTCACGTCTAATAATTGGTCCACATCTTGAATTTTGGTCGGCCATATTGGATTTCAAAATGGCGTCTGACATCGATTTTTACGGTCTATATAATAATATATGTAATTATATTTGGGTGGCTTTATTTTTATATGAACTTTTCATTCCGGGGAACTTATTATAGACTTAAAGCACGTTTGATAGGAGACTCAACTGTACTTACGAACTTACTGGCGCACCGCGGTGCACGGTGCGGCTCACCGCGGTGTATTCTACACCGAAACACCGCGGTGTTCAGCTCGATCTCCCCGGTGATTTTTTGACACCGCACGGTGCACGGTGCTGCATGCACCGTACACCGAAAATCACCGGGGAGAATGACATCCCTGCCTTCCACTAAATCTCGACGAGTGAAACCGGAAGAAAACCAGAGCCGTTAAATTCGATCGGTGATGTCAGAACGAGACAAAGCTGAATCGGAGGAGAGCTGAAGCGCTCAACGGGTAAAGATGACCCGACTGCGGAAAGAAGATTTTGTGTAGTGATGCGTTGGTTGCTGCTATCGGAACGAGAACCAACCAGAGAAATGCTGAATCCTCTAAGTAACAAGAAAGCATGTACGAAGATCATCATCATTGGTGTTTTCTGTAATCAATAATCAATGTAAATAACTATTCGGCTTAAGTTTTCGAATTGTCTACGTTTAAACGACAGTGACGATTTCTTATTTTCATTATATGCACCTTTTCGAACACTAGCAGCAGATATAGATATGTTCCACTAAGGTGGCACCTTCATCGGTTTGGCTGTTTCTGGCAAGCGCGCGTTGAAGGAAGATGATGCAATAAGTTTGTTCGAATGGCATCAGTAGTAGTAAAATAAAATTTCCTCACAATATTTTGTTTTTTTTGTTGTTGTTAGGGATTGAAAAGTCGTATTATTGAAAATATATCGGTTGTTTGCCGCACCATTATTTCACACAAGGGAAGGTATATCCGAAAATTTTTGTCTAAGGGCAAAATTTAACATTTGGCGACGACAGAAAGTTGCTCTTCGGTAGCAGAATCACAAGCGCGTGTCGGAGGGAGATAACAATCTTCCAATCATCCAAACTTTGCGTTGAAATTGTCCGACCGCCACTCGATAATTTTTCGCTAAGCCTTCACCATTTGGAATGAATTTTCAGCATTGTCACTGCTACCCACACCTAAATGGTGCTGTGTCCGCTCCGCTGCATCAAATTTTGTCGAATCGCTCTTTGCGGAATCCCGATCGAAATAACTCGCGCGCCGGAAAGCAGCTTTCTTGTATTCAATAAATTAATCTCGTTAGCCCCGCCCTTTGTTATCTGATATGGGTTTAAATATAATGGCACTCATAACGATACATGAAGGGGCGGGGCTAATGAAATTACTTCATTAGATATAAGAAAGCTGCTTTCTGGCGCGCGCGAGCCATTTTGTTCGGGATTCGGCAGACAACGGACCGTTCGGAGAATGTTATTTGCCACTTTTACAAGCGGGAGAAAAAGCAACAACAAAAATAAATAGAAGATTTAAAAAAACATAGGTTTCACGTAAAACAAATCAAAACAAGGCACGTTACATTTTTTAGCGAAGAGTCCTAGTTGGAAAACGCGTTATAAGTGAAGGTTTTTTTGATTTGCACTTTTTTCCTCAAGCAATCTCGTGAAAAATCTAAAAACTATTTTTCACGCTAATCACGCCATTATCTAACATATGATATTCAAAATAATTATTTCCAATGGAAAAAAGTATATCAGTCAAAAAAGTATATATATTGTCGTCTTTTTCCAACGAATTATAACTGAAAATCCTTCTTCCACTCTAAACTTACGATCTGTTCGTAAAAAAAACCGTTCTCAAATTGAAAATGCAATTTTTATTGCTCAAATTCATCTGGGTGGTTACTAGGTAGCAAATATAGGCACTATTTCGGAAATAATAAGTTGAGGTTGAGCTCTTGTTAATAAACAGAAAAACATATAATTTGTTGGTGGCAATATACTTGCCACTGCCTTATAAATGGTTACACCGCGGAATCTCGATCAAAATGGCTCGCACGCAGGAAAGCAGCTTTCTTGTATTCAATAAATTAAGTCAGTAAATTTGAATAGATGGAATCACTAACAGAATCAAGCTTTCACGCCAAACGCCGATGCCACCGAAACAGTCCATTTTTGCAATTAAACCTTTCTTTTCAGAAAATGCTGGTCATGAGAAGAACCAATTTCTCTCAGAACTCAGAACTCAGTCCCAGGATCTCAAGCTTCATGCGGCGTGCCTCATTGGCAAGTTGTGCCAATTTACCCTGCTGGGCTAGGGTTAAAACGTTCCATGTCCATTGTTTCGCGCTAAGAGTCGTTGCCGTAAAATCAGTCCGTATTCTTTCATTATCGGATTCTCGAACACATTGATGTTTCAGGAACAGTAGGGGTTGTTGGTCCAAGGTTCCCTATCCACCGGGATGGAGCTGCCATCTTAGGTATAGCTTCCGGGGAATAGCATTTCATGCCAGAACAGACGCTGTTGGTGACGCTTGGTGAACAGACGCTTGATTAGTCGGGTCAAATTAGTTTAAAGTCCCACCCATCATCAGGACTAGACTAGTGGACTTTGAGCGCAACACGGTCGCTTTGATAGGGCCTGCTTGCGGATACATGCAGCTTTTTATAGAAGTTCAACAGAGTCCATTGTCGAACCCAATCTTATTCTAGGCAGACCATACAGGACGCACCCTCTCACTCTAGCTGATGTCAGAAACAGTGCCCAGGCTTCACTACCAGCTAAGTACGCAACCCGTACCTGGTGGTCAATTGTCATCGAAAGACCCGTGGAAGCGTGAGTGTTTGAACTGAGGACCAGAGCTAAGTTAGGCACTTCTTCCCGGATGGCAACTCACCATTTCGTTGCCAATTACCGAGGAATAAACCTTAATTCGGCGTACACAATTATGTCTCGTACTTTGTTCAACAGATTGAGACCGCTTGGAAAGTCCTTCGTTGGCGAATATCAGGCAGGTTTTCGTGAGGGCCGATCAACTTGAAGACACATCATCTGTTTATTGATTTGAAAGCAGCATACGATTCAGTAAAAATGAAATGAATTATGGCAAATTATGCTAGAATATGGTTTATATTTCCGGCGAGATACATACGGTGGATTCATGTTACGTTGGATAGATCGAAATCAAGTGCAGTGTTGGTGGAATCATACTCAAATCTAAATCATCGAGGCTTCAAACTCAAGCAAATTCGCATGTGGTTCTGTGGTCAGGGAGAGCATTGCGCTTGAGTTTCTTAGACAGACTCGCATCGCTCACACGCAGAAAAATGATTTGGCTCTGAAATGCGTCAAAACGGAATCGAGGCGTATGTTTTGTTTACATATTGATTTATTAGTCACTAGCAGACACGACGAACTTTGTTTCGCCTTAACTTATTCAACCACGTCGACTTGGTCGAATATTCATGCTACGAGGGTTATGCTGAGTATTCGGTTGCACCAATTCGATGTTTTCTACTATGAGCTGTTGAAACCGAGTGTAATCAACACTGGGGTATAGTATCAGACTACGATTAAGCGTTGCCAGCAAAGGCGTAGGATTGCCAATCCGGAGATGGCGAGTTCGATTCTCTGTCCTATGATGTTTTCGGGTTGGAAACATTCTCGACTCTCTGGGCATAGTGTATCCATTGTACTTACAGTAGGCTGCGCTCGTAGCCAGAATGTCGGACAATAACCCGATAAAAATTGTTCTCGATAGTTATCCGACAGGCACACTATGTGAAGAGCACAGCGTGAATCGATCAGGTGGAAGAAGATTTGATCTTTCTTCGTAGACTGCGTGGCTGTCGACGTGCTGCCTTCTTCTTCTTCTTCTTCTTCTTCTTCTTCTTCTTCTTCTTATTGGCATTACATCCCCCACTGGGACAGAGCCGCCTCGCAGCTTAGTGTTCATTAAGCACTTCCACAGTTATTAACTACGAGGTTTCTAAGCCAGGTTACCATTTTTGCATTCGTATATCATGAGGCTAGCACGATGATACTTTTATGCTCAGGGAAGTCGAGACAATTTCCAATCCGAAAATTGCCTAGACCGGCACCGGGAATCAAACCCAGCCACCCTCAGCATGGTCTTGCTTTGTAGCCGCGCGTCTTACCGCATGGCTAAGGAGGGCCCACGTGCTGCCGACTGGGACGGAAAAATCTGTAGTGTCGATCAGCAATGCATAACAAAATTATAACAAGGGGAGTTATTTATTTCCGAAAAATACTGTAACAGTATACGTTATACATTTGGCTAATTAGTTGTTAAAAAAAAACAAAAAAAAGTTAATTGCCTATTTCCGGGGATTAAACCACCCGACTTGGACGTTAATTTACAATGTTATGGAAACTCATATGTGAATATGTACGTTATGTGGAAGATATTGATTTGAAAAATGTATTGGAGGTAACCACTTTCCCTTCGATGGGACTCGAACCCATGACCCTACAGTACGCTAGACTGGTGCTTTAACCAACTAAGCTACGAAGGACCTCCGTCGGACTTCGCAACCTAGAGGCTACTGAACGAGCTCGAGATTCCCAAATTGGACGCATAGTCAAATCACTCGCAATCCATTTCTCAAGCCAATACTTCCACATGTTTATAGTGCACGTCCACATTAGAGGAGCGTGAGTATTTAGAATGTCTGGCGGCTATACACATTCTCCATCAGCAACTGTACTGATCAAGTGAGGTTGTGTAAGCATGCAAATGCAAGCAAATGCTTACACAACCTCACTTGATCAGTACAGTTCCTGATGAAGAATGTGTATAGCCGCTAGAGGTGGGCGCTCCGCTCAGGAGCTGTTCCAAAGATTCGCTTCCTTACATTGAGCTGATGAGCCATGGATCTTTTTTAAAGAAGCCCAGCTCAGCAGCTCACTTTAAATTGATGAAATCATTGTCAAACACGCGCCTAGAGAAACTCCCTCGAGCGTACGCACTCGAGTACGCGCGCTGTTGTATTTTGTACAGCACAAACGAAAATACCACGCTCGCGGTACACAACACAAGCGAGCTTGTATGAGCATTCCAGTCCAGTACCGCGCACGTGCTGATCGTTTATTATTTGCACCTCAAGCACCATCAAGCCAAGCGACAGAACCATCTAGCCAAGCAACAGAAATCATTTCTGCTGCAGAGAGGAATAAGAAACACACAAGCAAAAATAATCTAGCATGCCGCCTATTTCTTAACCCATACCCACTAGAGTGGGGCGTCATGGTCATTTTTTCAAATCAATGGTTTTTCGAAGCCATTCTGGGTCCTGAACAACTGTGCAGAATTTGGGACTGATTGGTTGCATCCTCGCTTTCCGCATCGCGTTTGAAGTTTGTATGGAAATTAGTATGGGAGAACGTATATTTTTGCATTTCTACTGCTAGAGGTTTCAGTTCATCGTAAACCAAGTGGCACATAGCGTTAAAGTATAACGCAAAGGATGCCGAAAAACTTTGCTGAAGAAGGCACGTTGCTGAAACGTCCACGAAAAAAGTTATAACGCTTTGAAGATTGAATGTTCAAACCATATGCAAAAAAATCGTTTATTCTGCCAGCACTGCCGAACTACGTAGACCAATAATTTAACTGAGTGTTATTTCAAAATAAATGATCTTATAGGGCTTTAGAGCTAATGGGAGCTATCCGGAATCATTTCACAAAGAAAAAAATCCGACAAGAAGGAAGATGGGTTTTGCCCTTCGATAACCATAGGTCGTCCGGTAGTGCTGGCAGAAACATTGATTTCTTGCATATGGTTTGAACATTCAGTTTTCGAAACGTAATAACATTTTTTGTAGACCTTCCAGCTATGTACCTTCTTCGGCAAAGTCTTTCGGCATCTTCCAGACTATATGCTAACGTATTGAGTCACTTGATTGATGATAAATTGAAGCCGCTAATAGCAAAAATGTAAAAAAGTACGTTTTCCCATACTAATCTCCATGTAAATTTAAAACGTGATGCGGCATGCGAGGTCGCAACCAATCGAGCCCATATTTTGCACAGTTGATTGGGGTCCCAAAACGATTCAGAAAAACCTTGATCTCACTTGATCGGACGAAGTTTGCGTTTTTCCATACAACTGCGCTCCACTCTAATACCCACATACTCGGCGCTATGAACGGACGGAACGGACACACAAAAGATACCTAGTAGTGCGGTAGCGAACGAACCGTACTAAGCAAAAGATCCGAAGATCCGAACAACTCTCAGTTCCGCTCATGTCGTCGTCCAGCTCGAAATTGCTGTGACATGGAAGCGAGAGCTGCGCCACTAGCTCAGATCCGTGCAACACGGATCTCGACCCGGATCAGTCGCGACCGATTCTAGCGAGCGAACCGTGTGGTTCAAACGAACCGAGCTGGGTGCTGTGTCTTGCACGGAGCGGATCTTTTGCTTGCGACGGGTTTTCCCGCCAGTATACTGCTACATGTGCACTCGGTTTGTTTGTAGCACCGTGCTCTGTATTTGTTTACTCTCTTGTTTTTATTTCTCTCGCATTTCGGGAACCAATATAGATGAATGTGCTCGCTTGTATGAAAATGTCAACTACGCATGGTTAGAAGGGTTAGAAGCGCGCAAACAAGGCATTGATTTACTGCACCCAGTATGAAGAGAAAACTTATGACACGTGATATGGTTCATATACATATCAGAGACTAGGGACTGAATTATTTAAATTACCGATTTGAGAAACGTTATCAATAAAATGCAACTTAGAATTATGAATAGAAAATAATGTTGAGTTAGTTTTTTGTATAGAAATAAATGTTATGGTTCTCCTAGACTTCAAAACTAGACGGTAAGAAAAAAGAGTAATAAATGTTATTAGTTTAAAATTGTCGGTTTTTCAATAGAAATTATTACCTCACTGTAGCTAAACATTTTAAAAATTTCAAAGAAAGGTAAATACAGGTATACCTCGATTATATGGACTTTTTCGATGCAAAAAAGTCCATATAATCGAATTTTCCATATAATCGAAGCAAATTTTTTTTTCTCGAAATTTGTGTTACACGATGAAATAAGTCTTAAAAGTTGAAAGAAAATATCCATTTATTGCCTTACAGTCTAATCCGCATGTTTGGGCTCATTTTATGATAACTCAGTAGATTATGATTTTCTATAAGAACGTAACCTTTTTTCCAGCCGCTTGTTTCTAAGATTACATTAGTAATAAAGACTTCGCCCAGCTCAATGTGAGCACACTAATATACTTATTCACGAATTCTAACTACAGTGCTTTCCTGTTTCAGCAACAAAGCAAACACTGAGTGGTCGAGAAAGGTATATGTTAGATTCAAAAACTGGCTTTATATAGAAGGACTGACACTTGTCCTCTTTTGATTTGATCGCAGCAAATTGAAACCGATGTAAAGTTTTGTTCTATTGTCTCCTTATGAAAATTAACCGGATTGAACTATGGGCTCAGAAGATATGGCCAAAATGCATTTGTTTATGCAAAAATCACATAGAAACAGTCTCACTTTTCTGACACTTATCTTTAAAAGATCTCCTTGCAACAAGTTGCGTTTGATTGATATTCTTAAAAAGAATTTAAATCAATGTAAATAAGGGGCTCTATCCACGTATCAGTGTCATTTTTACAAGAACCAATTGACATTTTCCGCCAAAAAATGTATCTCGTTTTATTGTCTCAGTCAATTCTTTGACTTATTTCAGTTCAACTTTTTCACAGAATTCATATTTTAGAATAAAAAAAATCGGAAAAGTGCCACACGTTTGAAGAATTGGAATTGGCCTTATTTTAATTCAAAATCGGGCGAATGTTAGGTCAAGCTTGGAAACCAGTACTATTCGTCAAAAAGTATGGGTTCTTTGAGAAAGTTGTTCTCAAAAAATTGAAGAATCGATTGAGCGGATAAAAATTGTTGACGGGAAAGATCAATTGCACAATGCACCTACACCTGCTAAGTGGAATATTAAAGGATAAATTGTTATGGTTATTTTGGACTATGTACGTATATTAAAGCAGGGCTGTATTTTGCAACGGGTTTTAAAATTCAAAACGACGCACAGTGGCAGGCCCTCATAAAAATCCCGGACAAAACTTGAGATTGCATTCAAAATTTCACCGCCGCGCACTGTTGTATTTTGTACAACACTAACGCAAAACGCATCGCTCACATTACACAGCATGAACGAGTTCGCGTGAGCGTTTCAGGATCACGCTTTGCTGAACGGTTTAGCAGCAATTGATTTAAGAACTGCTAACAAGAACATTCTAAAGATATTCAATTTCTTTTCCTATCGTTGAGCGTCAGTATAATCCTTAAGCCTTGTGCTGAACAAATGTGAATACCAGGATATTCGACAATATTTATTTAAACTTAAAGACTGCTCGAAGAGTTTTCAGTTTTTTACTTTCAAATAATTATCAAGTTCGTCCAGAAGAAATAATGCCAGGTTTGAAAACCATTTGGAACTTTATGTATCACATATTGAAATAAACTCTTCCAGTTTCGTTGATATACCTAAAAAATCAGTCTCAGTGGGTCCGGTTTGCTAAATGTTAATGCATCATCCGTCCTTCTATACTTAATTCCATGCACCAAAAGCAGAAAAAGGTTGGAAGCAAAGATCTAACAGCTAAATATGACAATCTCATCTTATCACTTGCTCCGCATACTGTCAGTCTGACAATTCACTTCCCGTTTTCGTACGGCAGAGGTCACCAAAAATACGCATTATTTTTCACCACCTATTTGTAAGGACGTGGCCGTGGCTGTTGCAGATTAAAGAATTGTATATTTATCATTATATACAATGAAATTTTCCAACGCGAAAATGGTAAATCAATCAAGTCAATCGAACATATGACTCAGAGTGCATCTCCATATATAACATCACAACATGCCTTACGGGCCTTTATTTGCCCCAATGTACCATAATAAATATAGAATCAATGTAAAATATGACTTACAATATTCAACATCTTTTTAAAACCCCAAAACACAAAAAAAAATTGAGCGAAAAAAAATGTCCATATAATCGAGGTAAAAAGTCCATATAATCGAAGTCCATATAATCGAGGGTCCATATAATCGAGGGTCCATATAATCGAGGTAAACCTGTAGATGAATGATGAATGAATGAATAAATTAATGAATGACATAAATTTTTCAAATTTTTGAACAATAATTAAAATAATAATATTAACAATTATGTTTTATTATATGTAGCATTAAAGAACTGAAGAGCTGATCCAAGGAGCTGACTCTTTTCAATGAGCTGAACGGATCAGATCCGCTCACTGCAATGAGCTGTTTTGCCCATCTCTATAGCCGCCAGACATTCTAAATACTCACGCTCCTATAAAATATGCAGGCAATTATTTTGTGTAAATATACATAACTAATGTTGTTATAATTTTGATATGAAATTAAACTAACCGAAAACTCATTTTTATCGAATTATCTAATTATAACACACGTTGTTTTAAATAACAACCATTGAGTTATAATTTTGTTACGCATTGCTAATCGGGCAGGCCTACTATAAATTTATTCAAAGATTCTCTTCAGAATTCTAAAGCCTCGTTTGTAATAAATAGATGGTTCTTTTGACGTAGGACTACGTCTGTGTTTTCTATATTGGGGTACACTTTACGATTGCGAAAATCGGGGACCGTCACGAAAATATGATAGACTTTAAACTTTAATATCTAAGCCGTTTCTCGATGGATTTTCATTTTTTTTGGACCATTCGATCAAGGATGAGTCAACGCTTCTTTGTATTTATTTGTAAATACTGATTTTCAACTATTTATTATCGATAATTGATGAAAAGTTTAGAAATAGGTAAACTAACCAATCACGTTCATGCATCACTAGCACAGACATCAAAAATCAATCACTTGCGGATTTGGATCTAATCCTCAGTTTGAACAAGGTTTCACGCAGAGCAGACGCATCAAAGCGATCGCAGCGGATCGAACACACCATCACGGAGGCGCTAATAACAATTTCAAAGGAAATCAATCGCATTGGTGGTGGTCCTCGATGTGTTGCTGCAGATCATTCAACCTCAACGAACCAGAATTTCATATGAAGAAAAGATTGACCATAAAAATAGCACGGTGGCGATCCCGCACCGCCAGTGCCGATGCTGAAAATTTATTACAAATTGTGGTGTCAGTTAGTTGGAAAGGAACATTGGGAAAAAAATTGATTCTTCTCAGGACCAACATTTTATGAAAAGAAAGAGTTAATTGCGAAAAAAGACTGTTTCGGTGGCATCGGGTTTGGCGTGGTAGTTTGGTTGCTGTTAGTGATTCCATCCATTAAAATTCACTACATCATCTCCCTCCGACGCGCTATAAAATTCGCTATTTACGATTGAGTTTTACACTTTGAAGAAAGTTTATTTCGGATAGTCGGATCAACCTTCTTTTGTATAAAATCAATGAAGACGCCATCTCAGTGGAAACTATCTACAGCAACCACCCATCGGTGAACGTCGCTCGGACAGACAGATGCCGAAAGAAAATGTTTTGTAATATGAAGAAACTTCGTCTTGAGTCAAACTTCTGTTGTCATTCCTCGCAACAATCTTGTGAAAAAGTTTCATAGGATTCTTAGAATTTATTATTCTCCGAACGGTCCGTTGTCTGGGGAAACCCGATTGAAATGGCTCGCGAAAGCAGCTTTCTTATATCTAATGAAGTAATTTCATTAGTCCCGCCCCTTCATTAATCGTTATGAGTGCACATTATATTTACAACCATATCAGCTCACAAAGGGGCGGGGCTAACGGGCTTAATTTATTAAATATAAGAAAGCTGCTGTTCGGCGCGCGCGAGCCATTTTGATCGGGATTCCACAGAGAGCAGTTCGACATTCGATGCAGCGGAGCGGACACAGCAGCACGAAGTGGGTGGCAGTGTTGCAATGCTGTAAATTTATTTCAACCTTTGGAGGCTTAGCGAAAAATCATCAAGTGGCTGTCGGACAGTTGCAGCGCAAGGTGTCGACAAGCGATTGGATGCATGGATTTTACGAAAAGAAAGAGTTAATTGCGAAAAAGGACTGTTTCCGTGGCATCGGGTTTGGCGTGGTAGCTTGGTTGCTGTTAGTGATTCCATCCATTAAAATTCACTACATCATCTCCCTCCGACGCGCCATCAAATTTGCTATTTACGATTGAGTTTTGCACTTTGAAGAAAGTTTATTTCGGATCAACTTTCTTTTGTATAAAATGGTGCCTTTTGTATAAAATCAATGAAGACGCTACCTCAGTGGAAACTTTCTACAGCAACCACCCATCGGTGAACGTCGCTCGGACAGACAGATGCCGAAAGATAATGTTTTGTAGTATGGAGAAACTTCGTCTTGAGTCAAATTTCTGTTGTCATTCCTCGCAACAATACGCATCTTAGATAAACAACATCTCATAACAAAATTCAGAATCTTGCGAGAAAATTTCATAAGATTCTTAAAATTTGTCATCCTCCGAACGGTCCGTTGTCTGCGGAGTCCCGATCAAAATGGCTCACGCGCGATAACCAGCTTTCTTATATCTAATGAAGTAATTTCATTAGCCCCGCCCTTTCATTAATCGTTATGAGTGCACATTATATTTACACCTATACCAGACCACAAAGGGGCGGAGCTAACGGGCTTAATTTATTGAATACAAGAAAGCTGCTTTCTGAGCGCGCGAGCCATGTTGATCGGGATTTCGCAGAGAGCGGTTAAATAAGATTTTACGCAGAGCCGACGCAGCGGTGCGAACACAGCAGCACGAAGGCGCTCTGGTAGCATTTTCAAAGGAAAATCATCGAATTGGTGGTAGAAGTCTGCGTTGGTGGTCGTCATTCAACCTCAACAAACCAGCATTTTATGTGAAGAAAGAGTTGATTACAAAAATGACGTCTGTTTCGATCCCGTGCGAAGCAGTGGCGATGCTGAAAATTTACTCCAAATGGTGGCGTCTTAGCGAAAACTCATCGAGTGGTCGTCGAACAATAACAACACGAAGTGGAATTCTAACCCTAACGTTTCGACAAGCATTGGGTTGCAGTTAGTTATTGGAAACGTGCATTGGGGACACAAAATTGGTCCTTCTCAGGACCAGCATCTTCTGGACAGAAAGGGTTGATTGCAAAATGGACTGTTTCGGTGGAATTGGCGTGATAGTTCGGTTGCTGTAAGCGATTCCATTCATTCGAACAAATTTGTTGCGTTGTCACTCACCGACGCGCGCTTTTCATTCTGCTATCGAAGAAAAACCTTCTGTTAACGCCAAACTATTATTTTGGGCTTTGATGAACATTCTTGCATCCCGGATTAAACTACCCTTGTGTAAAATAATGATACTGTAATGGAGCTTTTCAATCCTCAACTACAACAAAACATAATCAAAATCTTGTGAGGAAATTCCATTTGACTGCTACTGACGCCATCCATTTGAACAAACTCATTGCATCATCTCCCTCCGAAGTGCGCTTGTGGTTGTGCTACCAAAGGGCAACTTTCTGTCGTCGCCAAACGATGGTAACCCGAAAAAAAATCGATATCATTTCTAATGACTAACGAAACAAAACCAAAGAATCTTGGCAGAAAATTTCACTTTCCGTCGACGACGGCCAAATCGATGAAGACGCCACCTTAGTGAAAAATGTCGTTTAAGGCAGCTAAAGTTTTTCAAATAGCGCATTATTAAAAACAACAAATCTTTCCAAAATCGTCATTGTCGTTTAAACAGCCGAACAGTCTGTTTGTCTGGGTAAACAATTTTCCTAGCGGTCAAAACCTCTTCTTGGATAAATAGTTTAAGTCCTGAAAAGGACTGTTTGTAATTTATTCTTGAAGTCCTGCTCACGTTGCCACCAGCGCTATAGAAAACGATGCATGTACGCTTCCATCGCGGGCGGAAGTCGAACGTTGCAAATTAATATATTTGTGTTTTGTTTCGCGCCACCTCCGATTCTGCGTATTTTTTCCTTTCGTCCGGACATTTTTGAGCATAATGTCTTCTAGGATTCTGATGATATCCACTGAAAGATAGACGAATGCCTTCAGTGGCGATGCGGCCGATGAGTCGTTCCTTTTCCACGGCTGGTTCATCCAACTGGGAGCTACCTTCAGTTTCTTGATTCGGTTGACCTCCGAGCAGTTTGCACAATGCTAATAAATTTACACAAATTATGATGAAAAATACCCTCCATTTCGTATAGCTACGTAGTCATACGTCACCTTTGCGTACAACCCGATTGGGCTGCACCTTTGAGTTTTTGATAATTCAATTCAGGTTTTTTTCATGAAAATCTCGACAAAAAAATACTTTAGATGTTG
The DNA here is from genome assembly GCF_024139115.2 of Armigeres subalbatus. Classification (NCBI taxonomy): domain Eukaryota; kingdom Metazoa; phylum Arthropoda; class Insecta; order Diptera; family Culicidae; genus Armigeres; species Armigeres subalbatus. The sequence continues at coordinate 120,423,901 of NC_085140.1, forward strand.
TATAAAGATAAAAAAAACCAACTTAATTCACCAAGTAGTGATACTGCCTTTCTCGCATTTAGTCAAGACACCAACTTTATATTTTTTTTTCTTTATTAGAGTGATTTTTAAGATAATACAAAGTTCATCACTACCAACTTTATATGTCGCTTATATGGCTCTGTTCGATGTACCATTTTTTTAAAACTTTTAAACGCAAATGTCGATCGTTATCAAATTCAATAGTGATCAACTAGGCTTTGCCCTCTGTCGAATAAAACTTGTTGCGAGAAAATCTGTTAAGGATTACTATATAAAAAGTTGTCTTTTGTGCACACACATACACACACACAATACACATACAGGCAGACATGTGCTCAGTTCGTTGAGCTGAGTCGATTGGTATATAACACACACTATGGGTCTCTGGGCCTTCTATAAAAAGTTCGTTGTTGGCGTGAAATGATAGCCTTTTGGTATTGTCGGCGTAGCACCAAGTTAGAATTCGGAAGTCGGGACTTCCGAACCGAACTTTCTTCCGAAGTTTTATTTGTCAAACTAATTGATGCGTTGTTTAGCGCATCTTTAGGCGAATCCAGCGCACTACTTCCGAAGTTGGGAAAGTTGCCTGTATCTGGAGAAAAATCCAACTTCCGTATAAAAAGCGGTAAAAAATTATTTCGGATAGACAATACAGCTTTGTTGTACGAGAAAGGCAAAAATTAGTGATTATTTTGGTGTTTACTTTTTAAATATCGCGTTGCCAGAACGCGAACCAGAGAAGAAAAGGTTAATTTACTCTTTTTCCTGAATGCCTACATCGTACGTATGATTGCATTCATGTTGCATGCATAAAATTTAGTCGCAGAACAATTTCACATCACAGTGGAGAAGGAATGGAAAGTACGATTAATTTTTCAAAAACCGTAATTATTAAATGAAAACGCGATGCAAACAAGTCATAAGCTAAAAGAGACCTTTGTTGCGAATTGCTATACCTCGGTGCACAAGGGAAGACGCAAGAATCGCGAAGGAAACGGCAATAAGTGCAAGTTTGTAAAACAGCATCTCAGCTTGAAGCGGCCGGATGAAATAAAGCAAACTGGTGAAATCCGAGAGTGGGAAAGATCGTAACGATTAGTCCCCATGCCGGGTAAGTAAAATATAGCGTGCAAAGCGTGGCAAAAGTAGTTCAATAAACCTTCTCATGTAGATCCTGTTTAAAAGTAAACAAGCATCACTGAAAGAAACAGCACAGAGTGAGCTGCCTTTTCGATTTCATTCATGGAACCTGATTATCGGTACGGTTGAAGTTCCAGTGCATTGTGATTAGATAAACAGTAAACATACATGGTGTTATAGATTGAAAGACTTTAACTTATTTCTAGGCCACACGTCAATCTCGCGTACCGGAAGATTACTGGCATGTCAATCAGTGCTAGCTGATCTACCAATCTCACCCATAGCGAACAACATTAAGCACCCATATTGGTACTGCTTCGTTGATTCAATAAAGCCCTTTCAAGATTCGAGTCATACACCACGACGAATCGGTTGGCATTGGTCATTCTGCGTACGCATTAATTTCCATTCCATTGTGATCCCGTTGTACGACATGGCTTGGCACAGCCTGAGCCAGCGAATAGAATGACGTCATTTGATCGATTTGAGTACAAACTTCTCCAGTAACCACACTTTTCGCATATAGAGAAGGAGGCAAACCCAAGAAGTCGTGTAAATATCCACTTCGGGTCTTTCAATTTTTACCTTCAATTTAAAAGCCGTTGTTGATGACTCCATAGGGTGGATCAATTTGATCGTTTTGCTATATCGATATTTTTGCCTTTTACGTGCCACAAAGTTGTACCGAAAAGTTATCATTTCACTCAAAACAATTTTTTTAATTATCCAGTGTAACACATAAGAACTATCCATATATTCCTATACTGATGGATGTTCTTTCGGGGTTGCATTCCAGCTTCCGAACCACCAACTGAAACCAGTTTACTCATATGCCCTTGAAGCAGGACTGTCCCCAAACAAGTGAGCTTCTATAATCTATCATTATGGCATGTCGTTCCATTATTGTCGCTACTGGTTCGTTCTGAGCATGCAATTACACTAGGTAGGGGGAGAGTAGGTAAGTTGATGTTCCTCTGAATAGTGGTAGTTTTGTCAGCCGTGCGGGTGCTGCTGCTGGCGTGGCAACCGCATGTGATCTCATCGCGCTCTTGTCGACCGCTTGACCTCTCATCGAAGTGAAGATCGATTCGAGATTGGAACTTGTTTGTTTTCTTGCAATCATCCATTACAGGGGCGTAGTGGCAACGAGTGACAACACGACTCAAATTATTCAAATCCGTGAGAATTATCGGAATACGTGTATGGGGAATTAGGGACAACTGGGCAATGTAGTCATTCTTTAGCTAGTTGGAACGATTATTTATTAAACTGGGCGACAGCAGCTATTTTAAGAAGACCCACGTGATAAAAAAAAGTTTTTTTTGCTATTCTTGATCATAATACCTGGTTTGCAGTTCGTGTTTAAGTGATAAAAGAACAGAAGCTACATGACTACATTTTGCGATCAGTAAATTAAACTGTACAATTTTGGTACAGATTTATAAGGGGAGGACGTTCACTTGTGGGCACCCTTATTAATTTTTCCATAACTTTGGTTCTAGTTGGAATTATGTCTACATTACCGCATTACACCAATAGAAAGCTAGGCGTACAACCTTACTACTAGGGAAGAAATTAGTTTGATTTTCACTTGTCCTAAGACGAGTTTATACCATCCCATTGAATTCCACCACTTAATTGTATCTTGACAGATACGTATTTCGACCTCAACAGTAAGGCCGTCTTCAGTGTCTCGTACTTGACTCGACTCGAGACACTGAAGACGGCCTTACTGTTGAGGTCGAAATACGTATCTGTCAAGATACAATTAAGTGGTGGAATTCAATGGGATGGTATAAACTCGTCTTAGGACAAGTGACGACATTCCACTAAAAAGCTCAAAATAATTTTCTTATCAGTTTGATTTTGTTGATTTGAAACATTTTATTGACAATTTTGCAAATTCGGCATTTTTGGACATTTCAGTTTTGTGGTTCGGTTGTAGGCACCCTAGAAAATCTGACTATTAAGAAAAAAAAAAATGAAGAATAACGAATGATATCCACCCAGTTTCAAAGAAAAATAGTATTTTATTAGTTTTAATTGTCATGAAACAATAAAAAACCTAGATTAATCCACCTAGCGATGATGCCTTTCTCATGCATTGAAGAAGGTAACGAAAACAATCACTTAAGGGCCGATGTCCACGTAGCGTTTTTTCAAGCGTCCACGCAAGGTACCCGGCATCAAATGTAGTGGTGCACACGTTTACGTGTGCATTACTCCATTTGATGCTGGGTACCTTGCGTGAACGTGGCGTGCACGCAGCGTGAAAAAACGCTACGTGGACATCGGCCCTAAGAAAGGTCCAAAATAGCACTTGAGGTAGTTGGATTTAACTTTTTCCATCAATTTACATGTATTGCATTCATTTATATACATTGCAGGCAAAAAGTTTTTTTTTTTAAATCACATTTTTCTTCTCAATGAGGGGTCTCTATGAAAATAAACGGTAAATTGCCAATAACTTCAGAAGACAATGTCTAAAAGGTCAAATTTTCAATGGCAGCAGTAAGACGTCGAATGCAACTCGTTGCGTGTAAACCGGTCAACGTTAAGTTCCAAAAAGTGCATATACAATGGTTAGAAAAGCCAAAAAAACAAAAAAAGTAACAAAACTTATTATTCCAATAAACTATGACTAAATAATTCGAAGAAAATGCATAAAAACGGCATTAAAATAAGTTTGTTGATTCGTTTGTTGATAACCTCAGTGATATTGAACGATTTGTCAATAAAAAGAGGGTGCCCATAACCGAACCAATAAAGGTGCCCACAACCGAATTTAGCAGCGTTTCAGGAAAGTGATGAAAAAAAATTCTAGCTGAAATTTTGATGGCAATCGTTATTGAAGCACAAAATAGACTAAATTTACCGTATGAATACGCATTAGAACTCACTTTTTCAATTCAATCACACCACTTTATGACACTTTGAAAAAGGTCAAACAAAACTTTCGTGTTGATTTTCATGTAGAAAAAAAATTTGTTCATAGTTCAAAGTAGAGGTGTCTATCTAGTTTGGTATTCTGCACAAAACATCGTGTTTCGATAGCAAATAAATGACAGATGTCAGAATGACAGTAACTGCTTTCTGTTAAAAGATACGTGGGGGTGCCCACAACCGAACCACTTCACCTATATTGAAGCCCATTCTTCATAATTGCAAAAAACAGTGTATGCAACTCTTTGCAAAATTGGATTTTCCCAGCACTCCTAGTATTTATCCAAATCGGCAAACCTCGTTGGATAAACGTACAACTCGTTGTTAAAGTCGAAATACACGTGTTCAAATGGCTGTCAGTTGGCCCAACTAAAAAACCGAATTCGTTAGTTGGGCCGAGGTCGTGGCCCAACCAGCGAATCGCGACTGTATACTGCTAGTGTCATCAAATTTAAACAACGCAATACGACAGAATTTTTCTTTCACTTGGTTGCAATGTTACTGTGCTTCATCTAGTAAGAAGATGTCCAAACAACCTCGATTACCCCTATGTAACCATCGTGCCCACTGAAAAGTTCCGTGTCATGGAACAGAGGCTTGAAATTGAAATATAAGGTATGCTAATTCATTGCCTTAGTTGAACTGCTCCTACGCGGGGCAAATTCCACTACAATTGAATCCCGTCTTTGTAGACATTGGGACGCATACATATCGTCAAACGTACTGTCATCATGACTATAGTTAGCGCTAACATTGATGGGAATGAAACAAGCAGCTACCTTCGATTCATTTGAACTTTAAAGCAGTTGACGAATTTCGGGACTTGTCGTGACAAGTGAAGACATTCCACTAAAAGCTCAAAATAATTTTCCTATGATTAGAGAATTAACTGATGAATTCCAAAATTTACCAAAATGTGAAGAAAGTCAAAAGGAACTCGCGTTCCAGTTAGCCTTACGAGTAAAGGTAAAAGACTGGAAATCCGGAGATGGCAAGTTCGATTCTCGGTCCTGTCCAGGTTCTTTTCGGATGAAAAGTATTCACTAAATATTGTTTTAATTGATAACTGTGGAAATAATAATACACTAACACTAAGTTAATACGCATACTCGCCGATGTGCTCAAGGACCGTGGATTCGGCATCGTAGCGCTGCAGGAGGTTTGTGGGAAGGGATCAATGGTGCGAACGTTTAGAGGTAATCATACCATCTACCAGAGGTGCGGCAACACACACGAGCTGGGAACAACTTTCATAGTGATGGGCGATATGCAAAGGCGCGTGATCGGGTGGTGACCGATCAATGAAAGAATGTGCAGGTTGAGGATCAAAGGCTGGTTCTTCAACTTCAGCATAGTCAACGTCCATAGCCCACAATCCGGAAGCACTGATGATGATAAGGACGCATTATACGCACAGCTGGAACCCAAGCCACGACGTCAAAATCATCCTAGGGGATTTGAACGCTCAGGTTGGCCAGGAGGAGGAGTTTATACCGACTATTGGGAAGTTCAGCGCTCACCGGCTGACGAACGAAAACAGCCTACGACTAATTGATTCGCCGCCTCCAAGAATATGGCCATTCGCAGCACCTACTTTCAACACAGCCTCCCGTATCGGTACACCTGGAGATCACCACTGCAGACAGAATCACAAATCGACCACGGCACTTCTCCGACATTATCGACGTCAGGACATATCGTGGCGCTAACATCGACTCTGACCACTATCTGGTGATGGTGAAACTGCGCCCAAAACTATCCGTCATCAACAATGTTCGGTACCGACGACCACCGCGGTACGACATAGAGCGACTGAAGCAACCTGATGCCGCCACTGCATACGCGCAGTATCTCGAAATACTTGCCTCGCGCGAGGCAGCGTTGCCGGAAGAGGGTGAGATCGATGGGGCCCCTCTTGAGGACTGCTGGAATACAGTCAAAGCAGCCATTTCCAACGCAGCGGAGAACAACGTCGGGTATATGGGACAAAGTCGACGGAACGATTGGTTCGACGAAGAAGAGAGAAGACAGATTCTGGAGGAGAAGGACGCAGCGCGGGCGGTCGCGCTGCAGCAAGGTACCCGGCAGAACGTGGAATGTTATAGACGGAAGCGGAGACAGCAGACCCGCCTTTTTCAGGAGAAAAAACGCCGCCTGGAAGAAGCGGAGTGCGAGGAGATGGAACAGCTGTGCCGTTCTCAAGAAACACGCAAGTTCTATCAGAAGCTCAACGCATCCCCCAAAGGCTTCGTGCCGCGAGCCGAAATGTGCAGGGATAAGGATGGGATGGGAGCATCCTGACGGGCGAACGTGTGGTGATCTCAAGGTGGAAGCAGCACTACGAGGAACATTTGAATGGCGCTGAGAGGACGGCAGTGAAAGTCAAGGCAGCGGAGGAGATGACTACGTCAGTTCAGCGGACGATGGAAGCCAACCAGCCCCCACCTTGAGGGAAGTTAAGGATGCCATCCAACAGCTAAAGACCAATAAAGCAGCTGGTAAGGATGGTATCGGAGCTGAACTCATCAAGATGGGCCCGGAAAAGCTAACCACTTGCCTGCACAAATTGATAGTCAGAATCTGGGAAACTGAACAGCTACCGGAGGAGTGGAAGGAAGGGGTTATATGCCCCATCTACAAGAAAGGCGACAAGCTGGAGTGTGAGAACTTTCGAGCCATCACCATCCTTAATGCCGCCTACAAAGTGATTTCTCAGATCATCTTTCGGCGTCTGTCACCATTAGTGATGGAGTTCGTGGGAAGTTATCAAGCCGGCTTCGTTGACGGCCGCTCGTCAACGAACCAGATCTTTACTGTACGGCAAATCCTTCAAAAATGCCGTGAATACCAGATCCCAACGCATCATTTGTTCGTTGATTTCAAGGCGACATACGACAGTATAGACCGCGTAGAGCTATGGAAAATCATGGACGAGAACAGCTTCCTTGGGAAGGTTACCAGGCTGATCATAGCAACAACGGTGGATGGTGTGCAAAACTGTGTGAAGATTTCGGGCGAACACTCCAGTTCGTTCGAATCGCGCTGGGGACTAAGACAAGGTGATGGACTTTCGTGCCTGTTGTTCAACATTGCGCTAGAAGGTGTCATGTGGAGAGCCGGGTGTAACAGCCGGGGTACGATTTTCAACAGATCCAGTCAATTTATTTGTTTCGCGGATGACATGGACATTGTCGGCCGAACATTTGAAAAGGTGGCAGAACTGTACACCCGCCTGAAACGTGAAGCAATAAAAGTTGGTCTGGTGCTGAATGCATCGAAGACAAAGTACATGCTATTGGGCGACTGGGCCCGCCTGGAAAGCAGTGTTACGTTAGACAGGGATACTTTAGAGGTGGTCGATGAATTCGTCTACCTTGGATCCGTGTTAACGGCTGATAATGATGTGAGTCATAAAATACGAAAGCTCATCATCTGTGAAGTCGGGGCTTCTACGGGCTCCAGAAGAAACTGCGGTAAAAAAAGATTCGCCACCGCACCAAATGTGTCATGTACAAGACGCTAAAAAGACCGGTTGTCCTCTACGGACATGAAACATGGACAATGCTCGAGGAGGACTTGCAAGCATTCGGAGTATTCGAGAGACGGGTGCTTAGAACCATCTTTGGCGGTGTGCAAGAAGACGGTGTGTGGCGGCGAAGAATGAACCACGAGCTCGCCCAACTCTACGGCGAACCCAGTATCCAGAAGGTAGCTAAAGCTGGAAGGGTACGAGAGGCAGGGCATGTTGCAAGAATGCCGGACAGCAACCCTGCAAAGATGGTGTTCGCTTCCGATCCGGCAGGTACGAGACGACGCGGAGCGCAGCGAGCGAGATGGGCAGACCAGGTGCACAACGACTCGGCGAGCGTGGGGCGTATTCGAGGATGGAGAGATGCGGCCTCGAACCGTGTATTGTGGCGTCAAATTGTTGATTCAGTGTTATCTGTTTAGATGTAAACTAAATAAATGGGGCCCTCCTTAGCCATGCGGTAGGACGCGTGGCTACAAAGCAAGACCATGCTGAGGGTGGCTGGGTTCGATTTCCGCTGCCGGTCTATACACTTTTCGGTTTGGAAATTGCCTAGACTTCCCTGGGCATAAAAGTATCATCATGTTAGCTTCATGGTATACGAATGCAAAAATGGTAACTAGGCATAGAAACTGCTGCCCAAATGGTCCCGCTCTCTATTCCTATTTTTCTAGCATAACACTTCGTGGTTTTTTTAATTGTTACCCCACTCATTGTATTTTCCCCAATTTAGGATACTAAATATCTGGTTCTAAAACACGATCGCACTAGTGTTGCTTTCCACCAAGAACAAAGACACATTTTAACGTCTGGTGAGTGGTGGTGACCATAAATTATATCATTCAAAAGGTACCTAAAGGTCATCCCCGAACGAGTCCCATAAATCATCTTCCCGCAGTTAGTGCTCCATTCCTGTGCTCCGCTTGATGCTTAAATTGTGATTCATAAAAGGACTGCTGCAACAGCGGCTGCAACCACTTGAATTGAGAGTGAAGAGGGAAAACTGTTCGGCACGACTCCCGCATCTTGAAGCACAGCGTACGCAACAAGAGACTCATGGAACGAGGAAAAGGCTGTAATCACATGACAGTCTTATATGGACAAAATATAAAACGGAAATGGGACAATTTTTATACCATTACGAAACGACCATTGACTACTGGCTAATGAGTTTTGATCGTGATTTAAATCGTTGCAATGAAGAATGATTGTTAATTTAAACATATTCACGTACAGCACAGGGAAACCAGCAAGAACCCTTACACCAACTATGAATGCAGATGGTTCATTACGAATGCACAAACGCGTGGCCCCCATCACCATGCGCAGCCCAGCGAGCAGAGACCAGACAACAGCCGACTGTTGCAGCACACAGCAATCAGTTTTAGTCTCGTTTTCAATTAATTCATCATTATATAACCCTTGCTGGAAGAGTTGGAGTGTGTTAGAAACGAAAGGGAAACAGAACCTCCAGAACTGACAATCACAGCCCAAGTGTTTAGATATCATCATCAGCAGCACTATCGCCATCATCGTCGTATCGTTGGCAAATATGTACACAACACGGGCTGTTCGTAACTCTTTTTTTTCCTGATGGATCACCCGTATGGTACGATAATGTCAATGAAGCTCATTCATTATCAACTTTGAGTATCGTTCGCTATGGGTTGTTGAGTGCTTCAACAAATGGTATCTCTTGGTTCAGTGCAGTCCCATCAGAATTTGATATCGTTCTGCCCTGATCTATCTGGTGCGTTCTGCCTGCTAACAGATCACTGTGCTGGAACAAGCAGAAGAATTTAATTTGATACACGCGTTTGCCCTTTTTTTAGTGTTGAATTTTGATGGGCGGTGATACGATTCGAACAGTAACGGCAATTCGTTATTTGGTTCTGATTTTGATGAGCTGTGATACAAATGCTTTCAGCGGAATAATGATCCCCTATGATGTAGCTCAGATTTCATTCTTATTGATTTGGAAGTGGCTTTGATTTATTAAATCAATGATTTCAATTGTCGTAGCTTTTATTAGGTATTACTTTTTTGCTGAACGTTATAAAAAGTGTGTTATATGTATGTTTCATTTTCGGATTTATACTCCTATAAAAATGCCAAGATGAAACAAATTAAATGATTTCAAGAAGCAGTAAAACAGTATACGAACAGTAACCTTTTAAGACCAGAAAGTCTGAATAGGATACATGTACCTCAAATTTCTGAACGCCCGTGATGATTCTTGTTCGTGAAACTTATATGCATTTCTTAAACTTTGTATGGAGAGCCCTAAAAATTAATGGAAAAAATCCGTGCTAATAAAATACATGCCTCAGAATCGAAGAAAAGAACCTCACACTTATGGATAGGAATGTATGTTAGTTCTAAATTGTTCCATTGGTGTTCATTGCATGGCAATAAAAACATATATCAAAAATATTCAACAATCAGCTCATTGCATTTTATAAGTTAAGCTCAAACCGGAGGTCGTAAAATATGGGGCCGCTCCTCCTCCTCATAACTTTGAGTTGACAAACGAACTAATCCACACATTTATCCGTCTTAATTTGCCTCGTCAGCCGATGAGAGTAAACAATAATGATCACAATATTAACAAACAATAATTCTATGAACGATTTATGGTCCGCGCCTCCAATAATCCTCTCACCGTGCGTTTGTTATGTGGCCTGTCTGGGTGGCTCGAAAGGCCGCCACAAAATAAATCAAATCTTAATTACCCACCACGCCACGCCAAACTGCGGAGGATGAATGGTTTCTTTCATATATCAAGTTGCATATATGTTAGAGAGATTGTACCGAAGATTTCTGCCCTTATTGCTTGCATGCTATACGAAATGTAATCTAAACAAACTACATTCCAGCAATAACCACTTGTCGTGTCGTCGAGCAAACATATTCGGAGTTTGTATTCATGGACATAGGGGAAAATACCTATTCTTGGCAGTCTAAGACATTCGCCAAATTGAATGATAAAAATAATGAATAATTACACTAAAACACAGGTACAGTTTAACTGGTATACATTTGTATGCTCTTTCTTTTATGATTGGTATTCACTAAATATAGCAGCTTTTACCACAAACTCAGTAAATTTAATATAAAGTAACAGGTCAACGTTTCTTCTATTGGCATAGCAATTTCTATTATCAGCAATGAGTTTGCTCCCTTTAGCAACTAGACATGGAAGTAGAAAATTGGTAATGTATTGGTGCCAAATGCTGGTTGTTTATATCCACCAGTAGTAAAATTCATTCATAATAAACGGCCGCACGCTCATCTCGCTTCACTCAATTTTGGAACAAATTTTATTGTTTATCAAAACTGGCTTAAAACAAAACATGAATTTTTAGCCTTGGCATCAATTTTATGTCGTGTAGACAGATAGGCAAAAGCATTTAAACACATTGTAAAACAAATTTAACCCTTATGCGGCTAACAAAAAACAGACGTGAATGGCAGATAGGGTACCCGTGTACCCAGATATTGACATTTTCATAACTTTTACCATTTTCAACCTATTTGAATTATGTTGGCCATTTTGGAGAAGGGAACTTATATGCTTTTTGTCCGCTGCCAAGATTTACATCTTTTGTCTTTTGTAATGCCTTAGAGTCTACACGCGTAAGCAAAAGTCTATCAACCAGTTTCAAATATACAACTTGTTCTTTGCGGTCCTTACATGATATGTTTGTTTCATCAAAAAAAATCATGGTGGTTGTGTACAAGACACGACCGCTCGACGTAAACTACGTAAAACCAAATCTATACACATAAGAATTAATTTTTGTCTGTCTGCCCTTATAGATTAGGAAACGGCATGAACATTTGTATGTAGAGGTTTTTGGGAACGATAAAGATTCTTATGATGGTATTAGACCCCTCCTCTTTTGGAGGGGGGACTCCCATACAAATAAAGTACAAATTTCTGCTTTAATCGAAAATTAATCTCAAAAATAGAATCTAAATTTGCAAATTTCGATTACTTCTCTTAAATAATGTAAAAAATATATAATTAATCAACTTAGGTGAAACGAAGCTCGTCGGTTCTGGTAGTATAGTATATTAACAATATATTCCACCTCGTAAGTCTTCATATGTTGAATAATGGGCAGCACTGTCCTATCCAGCCGCTGGAGCCACCCCATTCTTACACTACGTTTCACAGTTGAATAATAGATAATACCCTAAAAGTAGGCAATTATTTATGCGCTATGTAGGAACGGGAATGGTTATGATTTTTTTGATGAGCTTGGAAAGTATTGAAGTTGCAAAAGGAAAACGGTCCTGTCAGCCACATAAGGGTTAAAATACTACGGTGTTACTATCACTTTTGATATAATGCATGGTCTGCGTAAAAAATATGAAGCATTTGTATTTTAACATTTTTTTTAAATAAATGCCATCGCCGGATATTTTGTTCGTATTTTTGCTAAAATCAATTCACATAGTGCGTGGTATCTCCTTAGCGTGTGTTTGATATGCTCACAAACACATTCTCTCGCTCTATTCCGAAGTGTGCTGCTGTCAAAGAAAACGAACAGTCCTGATTTTATTTAGTGAAATATAGAGCAAATATTGCTTAAATTTGCTCTTTATGGTGATAATCAAGTGGTGATAAAGTGTAAAAAGTAGTTTACGTACTTAATTTGTCGTGTCATACGCAATTAAAAGGAGAAACAGGCGATCCAAAAAAGTAAGTAACAGTTTGCTTTTCGTGCGCTGCTTTCTTTGGCAATGCAATAATGGCAAGGATTTCGTAGGTGCAAATTTGTTTCGGTGATTAACACATCAAATCTTGCTACTTTTACACAAACAACTTATTCAAATGAAAGCTTAGACTTGAAATTGTGTGATTGAATCAAAATTATGTTCATAAATAGTGTATGTTTGCTGGAAAACGCAAATATTTTTGAGGGTGCCAACAACTGTCGCACCCTGCCAATGCCGTATTCTACCCTACATATTTGAAAAAAGTCGTTTATTTTCTTATTCATGGAACTTCTTTGTCACTGGAGCTTGGTCTGTCTTGAAACTTGTGCTTATATAAAAGCGTTTTAATTGTTTCAGAAAGTCAAAAAAGTGATCTATTTAAAAAAAAAATTAAAAATTGTCTAATCGCTGTCCAATTCTTTTCGTTCTTTGTATTCTATGATTCACTAGGATCGCCAGAACTGGGAATGGTCTACTCCAGAGTTTCCTAAACTTTTAAAATATGCGACCCACCTAACAGAATCTCAAATTGCTTGCATTTTTTTCTGCCTTTCTCGTATACTAAGTATACGTAAAGGCTATATGATCGCTCCAAAACCAAACTTTTGATAGAAGGCTCGGAGACCCATAATGTTATATCAGTACTGGAAAAGGTCGTGATCGTCATAAGACAGAGAGCAAAGCACCTTTTTCTATAGGGCACTGCTCGGAAAAATCTCTTTCTCTTTCGATCTTCATAAATTTTGACATTTACTGGCCTTGTTGTTTTAAAATTTCTTTGCAGCGAGAAAGAGACAAAGCAGTCCGTGCAGTGCCCTATTTCAGGCGACCAAATGAAAGAAACGTGGGTACATTGATCAATTTCGCATGAAAGGCAGTCATGAAAGGATGTCGTGCTTTATTTTGAAATTAAAGTTTCCAAGTTATTTTAATAGATATATGCAAAAATAGTGTCTAATCGATACATTAATCATGTTTTTCAAATTCACCGATGTGAAAGGGATAATGAACTCAAAAATGAAGCAGATATTGCACACTTTCATGCCCTGTCACGGAACAAATATTTTTTGAGATTTTTGTAGCATGCCATTCATCCTTCGCGTTTCTATAGATATTGAAAGGGGCAGATATGTAAACATCGCGTGACATCTCTCATTGAAAATGAGAAATTACAGTACTGGTTATATACCAATCGACTCAGCTCGACTAATTGAGGTGATGTCTGTTTGTGTGTATTTTTTTTCTTCCTAAGCAATGGAGGGGGAATCTGCTCAACAGACATCCTGGGTTGTCCAGGAAGTGCGGGGTTAGGGACCACCTCCAACAGCAAACGAGGGAGGCAGGACTACATCCCCGACCCGCTAAACCGTTTCCATTGCCGCCAAGCCTATAGTCCCTTCGGTACAACCAGAAAGTAATGCTTCAAAGGGGGGCCAGTGCACAACGCACCCTCGAGGTTAGCTGCGTGTCCTTGCAGCACCGAACATCGTTTCTCGCTTTTTTAGAAGAACACCATGGTATCGTGCCAGCGCATTGCCGGCTTTCCAGGTGGCCTTACCACGCCCTATGTCCTCGGAAGGCGCCTGCTTCCCTCTGCACTGGTATCAAGAATGATGATGCCGTGTGCACCCCAAATTGACCTCTCTGCGACAGGGTCTATTCGTCAACACACAGAGGGACTTGCCGACGCGATGCCTACGCCTGCACCAGCCTTGACGAGGACCCCTTTCCGTCCTCGGGCTCGGAACCCGCCCGGTTGACCGACGCCGCGAAAGCGACGATACCATGTTGTTCTTCGCGCGGCCACTTGTTCGATAAAAGGATCGAGTTCGACCACAGAGTATGACCACCGGTATGACCCATGAAGCCGACTCCGATCCCTTGGACCACCTCTTATTTGCGCCTGAACTAGCCATCCTTGAGTCCACGCGCCACCTTCTGTGTAGCTCCGAGACGATTTGGGCGATAGCCGATAAAACGGCGTTCCAGCCAACTTCATCTTTACACATCCTCCGAACTATGTTGTACGGGGTAGTGTCCAGACCACATGTGGCAAGCATGTGGTCACGCATTGCGCGAAAACGTGAGCACACGAACAACACGTGTTCCGCCGTTTCCTCTAAACCTGCGCACACCAAACACTCGGGCGAGGCCGAGCAAGCCAGCTGCGTTACCTGCACTGCGATTTTGCAGCACGCTTAAACGCCGGGCACATCGAACCCCCCATGGGGTGCTTGCTGTTCACAACTTTGCTGGAACAAATCAAACAATTGGGAGGGTTTGTGCAGCATTGTGCCTTTTGTCCCTCCAATCCGCAGCGTCGGCAGAGATTGCTTCTGTCAGGGCCATTGCAGTCCCATTGCTTGTGCCCCGGTTCCAGACACTTGAAGCAAACTTCGGGTTGCTTGTATATGTCCACAGGGCATACCGACCATCCCACCTTGACGCTCCCTAACTTGACTACCTTGGAGGCGTCCGCTGCAGATAACCGAACCAATGCTACCTGCGTCCCTGCCGGACCTTTCCCTTGCCGAACGGCTGCGTTGGGTTATCCACTTCACACTGTCGCCGCAGTGCCGTGACGAGCTCTTCGATTTCGGTGATCTCGTCCAGGTCTTTAACCCTTAGATTCACCTCCGTCGTGAGTGCCCTCACCTTGACCGTCTCGCCTAGGACCTCCTCCGCCAACTTCTTGTAGGTGGCGCCCTTTTGCGAGACGCCCCGCTTCAGCTCGAGGATCATCTCGCCCATCCGGGTACGTCTTATTCGACGTACGTCGGCGCCGAGTTCACCGAGCTTGACGTCACTCCTCATCGCCTTCAAGACGTCCGAGTACTTAGCCTCGTCCGTTTTGATGACTAGGGCATCGCCCCTGGAGCGATTGGCGCCTACCCTAGACTTCTTGCTACCCTCATTTGCCTGGGCCTTCTTTTCGGCCCTTGACGTCTTCGGTTTCCTCTTTTTCTTGACCAGGGTCCAGGAGGCGTCATCCCCCTTTATTTCCCTGGTCTGGTGCGGCTGAGAGCTCTCATCCTTCCGTAACCCCTTACCACCGTCTTTCCTGGGTGGACGGACCTTTCCAGGTCCTTCCTCCCCCGGTTTTGTAGGTACCTGGCCGGGGTTCAGCTTCCCAGCCCCACTACCCTTGTTCGGGGTAGTAACCCTCCGCGTTTTGGAGCGGCCCCCAGGGAGCTCATCCCCTGGAGACTGTCTCCCCCGTTTTTGTGTCTGCTCCGTTGGAGCAGTCACCCCCGAAGTACCCGCAAATACTTGAGCCTCAGTCTGGGTAGACTTTGGTACCACCGTCTTCGCTGGCACGCCTTCGGTCGATTCGGCCTTGCCCGAGTCCGCGAATCCTTGGGCCTCAGTCTGGGTAGACCTCGACTGCACGGATTTCACGGGTTCACACTTGGCCGTCCCCACAGGCTCCGTTAAAGGCCTAGCTCATTATTTCACCCCTCTGGCCATGCATCCCTAGACTGGCCCAAAATGCATGAAATCCTGAATTTCAAACCTTGCACCTTTAAATGACAGTTTGGGGGTCCCAGAAGCTCCCCTGAAAATTTCAGCTCATTCGGTCCAGTGGTTGGCGTGCGCAAATGGCTCAAAGTTTGTATGAGAAAAGTGATCCAAATGTATGGGGAAACGCAACCGTTTCAGTTTTTTGCTTCTAGGTGGCGCTGTAGTCGACGGATTCCTGTTGTGGACAAAATGTAGAACCTTTTTTATATAAGGAAGCGACTGGTGAAGACCGGATGTAAATCCCTTTGAAATTGGCCAAGTTATAAGCATCCAAAGTCGAGGGTGTCGAGCGTGTTCCCCAGGGGTGTTTAAAATGAGAGCAACGTACCACCGACCATTGCGGCGGCGATGCAGGCGTATTCGGTGCCGTGCGAAATTAAATGCATGATTATCACGCAATCTCGCGAAAGAGAGGGAGGGAGGGGGCAAGGGGGAGGACCTTTTTGCCTTTCTCGTACAACAAAGTTGTGCCGAAAGGCTATCATTTCACTCCGAAAACGAACTTTTGATAAGAGTTCCGGAGACCCATAGTATTATATACCAATCGATTCAGCTCGACGAGCTGAACAAATGTCTGTCTGTCCGTGTGTGTGTGTATGTGTGTGTGTGTATGTGTGTGCACAAAATGCTATAAAAACATTAGCCAATTTTTCACATAGTAACTCTTAACCGATTTTCTTGCAACAAGTTGCATCCGACAGAGACTAAAACGCTGTTGATCACTATTGAATTTCATAATAATTGCGAATTGCATAAAAAAGATAATATTAAAATAGTGATGAGACATAGTCACATAGAACAATAATGTGTTATGAAAAATGCCTTGCATCTATGAATATTTTTGAAGTTTATCCGTGGCTTGCTCCCATTAAGAGTTTCATCGTACTATAAAGATGCTCGTGTTGCACGCATTTAGGCGTAAGTATGCTCTTCGTTCAGTTTCATAGTACTATGAAATTGTCCGAAAGTCAAAATTCGAACACAGGAAATTCGAGAAACTTTTGGCAGCGCCATCTGTCGTCTACTAGTGTGAATTTTCATAACATTAGACGGTGTAACTGTTTTGCCTTTCTTGTACATCATCGAGGTGTAAGCGTAAAGGCTACATTTATTACCTTTTTGGGCGAGAAAGGCGCCATCACCGCTAGGGGAAGATCCATTAATTACGTAACGCAAGAATTAGACTTTTTCAACCCCCCCTCCCCCCTATGTCACACTTTTTGTATGAAACATCTGAAAATTTTGTATGGACCGTCACACTTCACTTAACCCCCCCTCCCCCCTCTAAGCGTTACGTAATTTGTGGACGTTCCCTAGGTGGATTAATCTGGGTTTTTTAGTAGAAAAACACATCCGGGATGATGTTCGATGTATAATCTCGCAATTTTCTGGCGTCGTTTTATCTTCGAGCTAAAACGCTAAAAAAATTTACTCAAAATTGACACAAATTGAAGAACTCAAAATTTGATCAACTTTGGTTTATGCTATAGTTTAGAGCAGAGCTTAAAATATTCATCTTCATGAAGTAACTTCGGTCCGAATTTTGACAAACATCGCATGAATATTCAAAACATAGAATGACATAGTCAGACGACTGCTCCACGAACTCATTCATTCGACTGTCACTGAGTGTGTTTACTATGTGCAGAAAAAACATAATTAGCATTGTTTATGTTGATGTTTACCGTTGAAAGTGCCTCGCGGATGAAAATCGGATTCAGTCCTGTGTGATAAATCACTTTACTCATTTGAAACGTGTTCAGATTTCATATAATTTATCAGTTTGTAAAATGTGCATAAATATTCAATGACTAATATTCAACTGAATATTGACTGTCCAGAGCCGACTATGAATGTGTCGGAAGTGAACTGACAAATGAAGAAAAATGGACTTCACCAAAAATCTTCGATTATTTTACACTCTGGTTTAGAGTTCAATTTTCGAAGCGTGAATGTAAATACACGAAATAAATTAAGTAGGGTTATGCGCTAATTCGTCCATGGCGCTAGTATCCGTCATATTAAATTCTAAATCACTAAATACTCGCGAATCGTGAACTAAAATAATGAACTAATCATCTGGCGAGATAGAAAAAAGTGTACACTACGATCTGCATTCATTTAAATTACATTCCGGTGTTACTTACTTGAAATACAGTTAAATTTAACTTTGCGGCTGTGACTTTTGCATAATTTCCTACGTTATCCATGCGACGAAGGAAAATCCAGTTCGTTCACTGCTGTAGAAGACGCGCAACACCGTCACCAAAATCAACGTAATTCACTGATTTTCACCGCACTTTTTCACATAAATTTCTCACTGCGCACTAAATAAAAGCAATGTTTATTGCTCAAGTGAATAATAATTGCAAAATAACTGCCGGAAGGCGTTCAAATGATCTGTTTTTTCAAACTTTAGAGCGTTTGAAATTTATTTTCTTCGTCGCTTTGTTTATAGTCGAAAAACGCGTTGCCAAACTGGCGGTTTGAACTGAAATAATCTTATGTTACACATCTGATAAAACATCATGCAGTCAATAAAAGTGGGTTTTTCAATTATTTTCCGCTAGTGTAGTGTGCTAAAGTCTTCCAAATAAATATTTTTCATACACACTCGTCATTCACACTAAAATTTTCCACTATTCCAAAAGTTTGAAACAGGAGAAATAATTTCATAACAGAAATCTGTTGGCAGCACTACCCACGTATATGTTAAGCTTATGTGTTAGTTGTTTGACAGACTGAGGCATTTTACTGAATGGCAGCACAATCGAAACCATTTTTATGCGGTCGAAATGGGATTGCAATAGGATTTTTTTGTTAACTGCAACCGAAAATAAACTTTTAAGTTTTACTTTCAAAATTGACCGAAATGATAGTTATTCTGCATATAGTCACAGATAAGTCGTCCAGTTATCCAAGAAATGGCTTGAGCTCAGGAACAAAGATTTGCAGTCCTGTTTTAAGTACGGTACATGCTCCTCGTGGTACACAGAAAGAATACGTAGATGATCAATTTTCCGGTTTCAAATATGGTAGGTACATGCTCTCTGTAGTACAAAGAACAGAATGCGTTCACTGCATATGTTCTTGGTCAACCAAGAAATCCCTGGAGTAAGGCCATTTGATCTACACGCGTAATTGAAGATCAATTTTCCGGTTTCAAATATGGTACATGCTCTCTGTAGTACAAAGAACAGAATGCGTTCACTGCATGTGTTCTTGGTCAACCAAGAAATCCCTGGAGTAAGGCCATTTGATCTACACGCGTAACTGAAGTTCAATTCTCCGGTTTCAAACATGGTACATGCTCTCTGTAGTACAAAGAACAGAATGCGTTCACAGCATATTTTCTTGGTCATCCAAGAAATCCCTGGAGTAAGGCCTTTCGATCTACACGCGTAACTGAAGATCAATTTTCCTGTTTCAAATATGGTGCATGCTCTCTGTAATAAAAATAACATAATGCGTTCGCAGCATATGTTCTTGGTCAACCAAGAAATCCCTGGAGTAAGGCCTTTCGATCTACACGCGTAACTAAAAATCAATTTTCCGGTTTAAAATATGGTACATGCTCTCTGTAGTACAAATATCAGAATGCATTCACTGCATATGTTCATGGTCATCCAAGAAATCCCTGGAGTAAGGCCTTTCGATCTACACGCGTAGCTGATGATCAATTTCCCGGTTTCAAATATGGTACATGCTCTCTGTAGTACGAATAACAGAATGCCCTCACAGCATATGTTCTTGGTCATTCAAGAAATCCCTGGAGTAAGGCAATTTGATCTACACGCGTTACTGAAGATCAATGTTCCGATTTCAAATATGGTTCATGCTCTCTTCATATTGAATACATTTGTGTTGAACTTGATCAGAAAAATATATTAAGCTTTTTTAGTGGAATGTATTAAACCAGGCAGAACTGTGCAATAAAAATCCTATTCGACTAAATGCTGATGTCATATTAGAAATTTGGAGACAGTACTCGTCGATAGCAAATCCTTCCGCACGCGATGGCATATGAGCAAGTCAAACCACCTTCCTTTTGCCAGTGGAGATATATCAGCTTCCACACTGATATTATTCCCTCCCCCTTCATACGGGAGCTTGGCAGAAAGAAGGTCGTGTGATATGTGCCATCACAAATATTGCCCTCCGCTCGCTTTCAAATCGACTTCTATAAAAACATTCTTCATGCCTGCCGTATCCTAACGGAACTATCAATTCTATACTTTCGCCTCTAATGCTATCATGAACATGTACGTCCAAGTTTGGAAGATGATATTAGCATTTCCATATCATTGTAAATCGTTTAACTTCACGTAGAAGTAACACAAACGAAATCATTAATTTAAACCCAACTTAGTTCACCGAATAGTGATACTGCCTTTCTCGCATTTAGTCAAGACACCAACCTTATATGTCGCTTATATGGCTCGGTTCAATGTACCATTTTCGTAATAATTTACAAACGCGATCAACTAGGCTTTGCCTTCTATCGAATAAAACTTGTTACGAAAAAATCGGCTAAGGATTACTATAAGAAAAGTTGTCTAATGTTTTTCTTAGTTTTTGTGCACACACATACACACATGCATACAGTTCGTTGAGCTGAGTTGATTGGTATATAACACTATGGGTCTCCGGGCCTTCTATAAAAAGTTCGTTCTTGGAGTGAAATTATAGCCTTTCGGTACAACTTTGTTGTACGAGAAAGGCAAAAATAATGGGTACATTATATATTCAAAACAGGCCTTTAGATCGTTGGTTACGCGTGTCGATCTGAAATGATCCACTTCAGGTATTTCTTGGATATCCGCGAACGGCTTTCATACGCAGACTCAGTTACTGTGAAACCTCCATGAGTCGATATTAAAGGGACCTTACATTTACAAAACCATCTTGTAGATCATTGGTTATGCATGTAGATCTGAAGGCCTCCATTTCAGGTATTTCTTGGATAACCGCGAACGTCTTCCATACGCAGATTCTGTTATATGTACTACAATGGGTACATAACATTTAAAAACAAGCCTGTAGACCATTGGTTACGCGTGTAGATCTGAAGGCCTCCACTTCCGGTATTTCTTGGATAACCGCGAACGTCTTCCATACGCAGATTCTGTTATATGTACTACAATGGGTACATTACATTTACAAAACAGGCCTGTAGATCATTGGTTACGCGTGTAGACCTTAAGGCTTTCACTTCAGGGATTTCTTGGATAACCGTGAAGATCTTCCATACGCAGATTCTATCATATGTACCACAATGGGTATATTACATTTACAAAACAGGCCTGTAGATCATTGGATACGCGTGTAGATCTGAAGACCTCCACTTCAGGTATTTCTTGGATAACCGCGAACGTCTTCGATACGCAGATTCTGTTAGGCCTGTAGATCATTGGTTACGCGTGTAGATCTGAAGGCTTTCACTTCCGGTATTTCTTGGATAACCGCGAACGTCTTTCATACCCAGATTCTGTCATATGTACTACAATGGGTACATAACATTTAAAAAACAGGCCTGTAGATCATTGGTTACGCGTGTAGACCTTAAGGCTTTCACTTCAGGGATTTCTTGGATAACCGTGAAGATCTTCCATACGCAGATTCTATCATATGTACCACAATGGGTATATTACATTTACAAAACAGGCCTGTAGATCATTGGATACGCGTGTAGATCTGAAGGCCTTCACTTCAGGTATTTCTTGGATAACTGCGAACGTCTTCCATACGCAGATTCTGTTATATATACTACAATGGAAACATTACATTTACAAAACAGGCCTGTAGATCATTGGTTACGCGTGTAGACCTGAAGGCCTTCACTTCAGGGATTTCTTAGATAAACGTGGAGATCTTCCATACGCAGATTCTATCATATGTACCACAATGGGTATATTACATTTACAAAACAGGCCTGTAGATCATTGGTTACGCGTGTAGATCTGAAGACCTACACTTCAGGTATTTCTTGGATAGCCGCGAACATCCTCCGTACACATATTCTATTCAATGTTCCACAATGTACACATATCATATTCAAAACAGGCCAATATTAATTGAATTTATGTTATTTTTATTTAACACGGTATAATACCGCATAAAAAACTAATTTGGTGTACTTGTAGAAATTGCACACCAATACCAACAGATTTATTTGACAGCAAACCATCGAGTTTAAGACTGGACGAATGAAAATTCTCATGGACGTAAACAGATTTTCATAAGACAAATTTGAAAAATTTGAAGGGTATTTTTGATTGCCGATTCTCAATAAACTATGTTCAATGCGCTAATAGTACACAATGAAAACTAGGAACTCTAACATACGTGTTACATACAACTTAGTTAGAGTAAGTAGTTGGGCTGGCGTATAAATTAGATTTGAAAACCAAGCACTACCTACTACGACGGGATTTAGCTCACTACCCTACTTCTTCCATTTATTTTGTTAGCCTCAAATAAAAATATACAGCCATCCAGTTCCAACATTATTGATATGATCCCTCAAAATTACCTTATATTTGATAGGATCGTTCCTTTCTTCTTCTTCTTCTTCTTATTGGCATTACATCCCCTGGGACAGAGCCGCCTCGCAGCTTAGTGTTCATTAAGCTTTTCCACAGTTATTAACTGAGGCTAACACGATGATACTTTTATGCCCAGGAAGGTCGAGACAATTTCCAAACCGAAAAATTGTCTAGCCCGGCACCGGGAATCGAACCCAGCCACCCTCAGCATGGTCTTGCTTTGTAGTCGTGCGTCTTACCACACGGCTAAGGAGGACCCGGAGGAGGATCGTTCCTTACAGAACAATATTGGACCCATTTTATTATTTCTCCTTTATGGTGACCAATTTCAATATAGGGTATTCAGAAAAATCGATCATTTCAGGAATTTTAATTTTTCATGAAATTGTAACTCCCAAATCATTAGGCCTATTTGTTGTATTAACAAATCAAATAAAGGCTCTTTTTTTCTACAGGTATACCTCGATATAACGTAACTAATTTTTCACTTTTCAAATCGTTGTATCTCCAAAACCATTGGTCCTGCAAGAAAAATGTGCTTCTTGCTTTTGTGAAGTGATATTTGATCGTGCAAGTGGAATACATAAAATGGATTCAAAATCTAAGGAAGAATTAAGTATGGAACTTGTTGTCCCAATTGAAAGTTTTAAAGGTGTAAAGTTGCCTTCAAACGGTGATGTGCTTGGTCGGATGCGTTTTATAATGACTTGACTTGACAACACTTGAGTATAAAACCAGCTGCTAAAACTGTAGTAACTGAACTTCAAATTTTTTGGGAGAAATATAGAATTCCTCTAATGCAACACTACAATGCTGTTGTTAAGCTCCTAAATTTTTTTAACAAAATACGAGCAATTATCAAAAAATCTTCTCACGCGGGAGATAAACAGAAAGAGAAAGAGTCTAGTTTCATTAATAATTTGGATCGATTGTTTGACATTGTTCGACATTGTTCGACGAAATGCATTAAATTTGATTAAAAACGATAAGGATAAACAGTTCCTTATTCTGCAAAGGGAAGTTGGAAGGCCTGGATCTGCCTTTGCGAGAGTTAAAAAAGGCAAAATCGAAAAAGAACCAACAACGGAACCAGAGCCTTCCTTGGAATCTCAATCAGCTACCAGCGTTTCTACTATTGATGGAGGAGGTTAGAATATAATCAAATAAGATGGTAACTTCTACTATATGTCAATATTTTTATGTCTTGCTTCCAGATGAGAAACCCTCCACTAGTAGAGCGTTTTCCGAGCGAAGTAAATAAAAAATAATGACTCCTGTATTAGCTGCCACCCTAGACCGTATTGGACTAAGCGACCGAAATGCAATGTATGTTATTTCTGCGGTTTTACCAAGTGCTGGACTAAACTTAGGTAAGTTCTCCTTAACAGTACTTTTATTGTATTGTTCTTTCTCCTTGAGTTTAATTTTATTATATTGATAGTATCTTGTAACTAAAACAAAATCTTTATCAAATTTATCTATTTTTCAGACGATTTTACCGTTAGCAGACAAATAATCTCAAGAGCCCGTGCAGAATATCGCGAAGAGATTGCTCAAAATATCCAAAGCAATTTTGATCTCCACTTGTTGTACATTTGGATGAAAAGCTGCTTCAAGATCTCACAGGTAATATATTTGAGTATTTTTTATAGCATTGAAATGTGTTATTCTGTGTTATGATTTTTGGATATCTTCTAACTAATCATGGTTTGAAGTAATCGATAGGTTTTTTGTTATTTGAAATTTCTTTCCTACAATTTTAGATTACATTTGATAATAGGGGTAATGACGGCTTTGGCAGGTTTTGTTCTATTATTGGCAGGGGGATTTTTATGACTGATTATGCTCAAATTTGGCCCAAACATTCTCTGCATATCAAAGAATATTGTTGTCAAATTTCAGTTCATATTTTTTTTTTTTGAAGAAGCTATTTGTAACATATTTTTTTAACTTTTTTTTTTAAGAATCTATCTGATTTTTTTTTTTCTTTTCAGGTACTGACAAAGTAGAAAGATTGCCAGTTTTGGTATCTTCTGGAGCAAATGTTCAGCTGCTTGGAGTCCCAAAATTGTCTTCTGGAACTGGTGAAAGTCAGGCAAACGAAGATTGCAAATTGATGAATGCATGGGAACTAAGCGATCGCATCTGTGCAATGGGATTTGATACAACAGTAGCAAATACAGGAATCAAAAAAAGGCGCTTGTACCCTAATCGAGCCAATTCGCGGCAGAGATCTTTTATGGCTGGCGTGGAGGCATCATATTGCCGAAGTTTGGATGACAGCGGCTTGGGAAAAACTATTTCCTTCAAAAGGCCCTTCTTCAAGACGTATTTTATAAAATTTAAATCGTCATGGCCTACTATGGATCAATCCTTTGATGAAAATATGGTAGACGAAAACATTATTGAGATCGTTGATGATGAAACACAACATTTGATTGAATTTTTGAAAAACCAACTCAATATTCAACAGCAACGACAAGACGACTATAAAGAGTTGCTAAATTTATCTTTAGCATTTCTTGGTGTGAAAAGAATTAAATTTTCGCCACCAGGAGCACATAGCAATGTCAGATGAATGGCGAAAGCAATGTATTGTCTTAAAATATGGCTGTTTAGAATGTTTATGATGAAAGGCGAAAAATTCCAGTAATGTGTGCTTTTATTTTCCGAGTTTACATTTGGTCTTGGTTTAAAGCTCCTTTACCCTCATCAGCAGCACGAAATGATCTAAACCTGACAAAAAAATTGATAACTTTACGAGATGCTTTCCCTGATCAATCAAGAAATATGTATATGGCTGCGGCTTCAAGATTTGCAAATCATCTATGGTACTTGAGTGAAGAACTAGTCGCTCTGGCTTTTTTTCGACCCAAAAATATCTACTGATGAGAGAAAAGAAATGGCACACAATTTAAAATCTTGTAAGGGTAATGAAGTAAGAAAAATAAAATTGAAAGTATCTATCTACGATCGATAAGTTGACTTCTTGTACACTTTCGGATTTTGTTTCTCAAAATACGATGATTTTTTTTTTGAAATTTCTGGAATATCTGCAAATTTTCTCAAAGAAGATTCTAGTATATGGGATGAATTGGAAGAATTTGTTGAAAGTAGAAATAAAATTAATTCATTTTTGGTAGTGAATGACTGTGCTGAAAGAGGAGTTAAACTAGTTCAAGATTTTTGTGGTAAACTGACAAAAAATGAAGAACAGCTTCAATATCTTCTCAAAGTTGTTCAACAGCATAGGCAAAATTTTCCAGGTTGCACTCGCTCTGTTATAAAGGAAGGCCTAGCAGTTGAAATAAATAATTAATATAGGTATAAGTGTTGGTTGTTGATAACTTTGTAGTTTTATACAGCTAATAAATTATGCTATAAACAATCAAACTGTTGTTTGAAAAATATGTAACTTATATAATATCCCAGGTCTCTCTGTCTTTCTGTCCTTCTGTCCCTCTGTCTGTAACGATTATATCATATCGTTCTAAAATTGATGCAACGGGCATCACGATGTCCGAAAATATTTCGTTACAAATATTGCATGAATTTTGTCTCCCCTTAAAAACTTCAGCTCGTTGGCTTCAGTGGTAAGTCACCCCCTCCCTCTCTAGCTACACTACTGTACAGAGCACGGAAAGTATTTACCAATCGGATAAAAATTCGCGAGATTGCGTGATAATCATGCATTTAATTTCGCACGGCACCGAATACGCCTGCATCGCCGCCGCAAAGGTCGGTGGTCGGTGCTCTCATTTTAAACACCCCTGGGGGACACGCTCGACACCCCCTTATAACTTGGCCAATTTCAAAGGGATTTACATCCGCTTCCTTATATAAAAAAGGTTCTACATTTTGTCCACAACAGGAATCCGTCGACTACAGCGCCACCTAAAAGCAAATACTGAAACGGTTGCGTATCCCCATACATTTGGATCACTTTTCCCATACAAACTTTGAGCCATTTGCGCACGCCAACCACTGAACCGAATGAGCTGAAATTTTCAGGGGAGCTTCTGGGACCCCCAAACTGTCATTTAAGGGTGCAAGGTTTGAAATTCCAGACTTTTCACTTTTTCCATATAAGCTTGGGCCACTCTAATGCATCCCCTCGGCACGGGTCGCTTAACGCCTTGGGATTAGGGGTTAGGGACGATGGTCCCGTTGGTCGCACCCACTCACTCTAGCTGACGTCAGAAGGACAACAGTGCCCAGGCTGCACTACCAGCTAAGTACGCAACCCTTAGCTGGAGGTCAATTGTCATCGGAAGACCCGTGGAAGCGTGAGATTGGAACTTGTGAGGACCAGAGCTGTGTAGGTCGCTCCTTCCCAGATGTCAACTCACCATTTCGTTTGTGTGTATGTATGTATGTGTGTGTGTATGTGTACAAAATTTTGTAGACACAGGTTTTGGAACTTAACATTAGCCGATTCACTCGCAATAAGTTCCATTCGACTGAGAATCCTGTCCCATTATTTGCTATTGAAAATATGCCGGATTGGACTATGGGATCGAAAGTTATTGCGCTTTTTGCACTTTATAAGAGTTCTGCGAGATTTTTTTTCTCACAGTCATCTTTTTCTCACACTCAATACACTCAAAAAAGTTTGATTTTCCGTGTGTAATATTTGTGTGTGAGTGCTCAATCTGAAAACAAATAGACGTCAATTCATGGCGGGAATCTATTTAGTGTACACGCTTACATGTGACTAACGAGTAATAGGTTATAATTGGGTAAATTTCAGTAACAAAAATCGATCAACCCGAAATGAGAGTGAGTGTGAGAAAAAGAAGCAGGCAAATCATAATCTACACATAACTCTTTAAATTGGTGAAATCGGCAATATTGCCAAAATATTATTTTTTATGCGCAAAACACGCTAAAAAACACAAATTCATATTTTTCAGTATTTTTTTGCCCGAGAAAGGCATCAACACCGCTAGGTGGATCAATCAGGGTTTTTATTTATTAATGTGATTTTTCATTTATTAATAAGTTCATCACTAACATATTGTTTGCAACCCACCACTCACCAGGCACCAAATGCATTGATTTTTGGAAAATGGATAAAAATGACTTCACGTTAGATTGAACGATTCATAATAAATTGCTTCATACCCCATCATTGTGTTTGCCTAAATCTGTTTTTTTTTCTATTTGAATTGAATGTGGATTAGATTTGAATTTGATTTGGATTTGATCAGGATTGGATTTGGATATGAATTAGTTTTGGATTTGATTTGAATAGGATTGAGATTGGATTTGGATTTAATTTGAATTGGATTTGTATTGGGGGCAGCAGGGACTATGTCCAAGGGCTTGACGATCCCTCCCCAAGCCATCTGCGAGTTGTGGCGCCTGCCTAGGATGTGGTGGGGTTTGACAGTGGGCCCTGTTAAACCTCTATAAAAAGCTGCATGTATCCGCAAGTAGGCTCCGCCAAAGCGACCGTGTGCCGCTCAAAGCGCACAAGCCCAAGTCCAGGTGTTAGGTGGGACGCTAAACAGCCCTGACACGACGGCCCTCCGACGAGACAGGAGGTTTGCGCAGGCCCAATAAGCCGCCTTTAAAAACAACTATTACGAACGACATAGAAGATAATACGACTCGATACAATCGGCAACGACCTAGGCGACGAATAAAGGATCACGATTGGAAGCTTGGAACATGGAACTGCAAGTCGCTAGGCTTCGCAGGTTGCGATAGGATAATCTACGATGAATTACATCCCCGCAACTTCGATGTCGTAGCGCTGCAGGAAATCTGCTGGACAGGACAGAAAGTGTGGAAAAGCGGGCATCGAGCGGCTACTTTCTACCAAAGCTGTGGCACCACCAACGAGCTAGGAACCGGCTTCATAGTGTTGGGAAAGATGCGCCAACGCGTGATTGGGTGGCAGCCAATCAACGCAAGAATGTGCAAGCTGAGGATAAAAGGCCGTTTCTTCAACTATAGCATCATCAACGTGCACTGCCCACACGAAGGGAGATCCGACGACGAGAAAGAAGCGTTCTATGCGCAGCTGGAGCAGACATACGATGGATGCCCACTGCGGGACGTCAAAATCGTCATCGGTGACATGAACGCTTAGGTAGGAAGGAGGAAATGTATAGACCGGTCATCGGACCGGATAGTCTGCATACCGTATCGAACGACAACGGCCAACGATGCATAAACTTTGCAGCCTCCCGCGGAATGGTAGTCCGAAGCACTTTCTTCCCCCGCAAGAATATCCACAAGGCCACATGGAAATCACCTAATCAAGTAACGGAAAACCAAATCGACCACGTTCTAATCGACGGTAAATTCTTCTCCGACATCACGAACGTACGCACTTACCGCAGTGCGAATATTGAATCCGACCACTACCTCGTTGCAGTATGCCTGCGCTCAAAACTCTCGACGGTGATCAACACGCGTCGGAGTCGTCCGCCGCAGCTAAACATTGGGCGGCTACAAGACGGTAGACTAGCCCAAGACTACGCGCAGCAGCTGGAAGTGGCACTCCCAACGGAAGAGCAGCTAGGCGCAGCATCTCTTGAAGATGGCTGGAGAGATATTCGATCCGCCATTGGAAGCACCGCAACCGCTGCACTAGGCACGGTGGCTCCGGATCAGAGAAACGACTGGTATGACGGCGAATGTGAGAAGTTAGTTGAGGAGAAGAATGCAGCATGGGCGAGATTGCTGCAACACCGCACGAGGGCGAACGAGGCACGATACAAACGGGCGCGGAACAGACAAAACTCGATTTTCCGGAGGCAAAAGCGCCAGCAGGAAGATCGAGACCGTGAAGAGACGGAGGAACTGTACCGCGCTAATAACACACGAAAGTTCTATGAGAAGTTGAACCGTTCACGTAAGGGCCACGTGCCACAGCCCGATAGGTGTAAGGACATAAACGGGAACCTTCTTACGAACGAGCGTGAGGTGATCCAAAGGTGGCGGCAGCACTACGAAGAGCACCTGAATGGCGATATGGCAGAGTACGGTGGCGGTATGGTAATGAACCTAGGAGCACGCGCGCAGGACATGCGACTTCCGGCTCCGAATCTCCAGGAAATCCAGGAGGAGATCGGCCGGCTGAAAAACAACAAAGCCCCTGGAGTTGACCAACTACCAGGAGAGCTGTTTAAACACGGTGGTGAAGCACTGGCTAGAGCGCTGCATTGGGTGATTACCAAGGTTTGGGAGGATGAGGTTCTGCCGATGGAGTGGATGGAAGGTGTCGTGTGTCCCATCTACAAAAAGGGCGATAAGCTGGATTGTAGCAACTACCGCGCAATCACATTGCTGAACGCCGCCTACAAGGTACTCTCCCAAATTTTATGCCGTCGACTAACACCAATTGCAAGAGAGTTCGTGGGGCAGTACCAGGCGGGATTTATGGGTGAACGCTCTACCACATACCAGGTGTTCGCCATACGTCAGGTATTGCAGAAATGCCGCGAATACAACGTGCCCACACATCATCTATTTATCGACTTCAAAGCCGCATATGATACAATCGATCGGGACCAGCTATGGCAGCTAATGCACGAAAACGGATTTCCGGATAAACTGATACGGTTGATCAAGGCGACGATGGATCGGGTGATGTGCGTAGTTCGAGTTTCAGGGGCATTCTCGAGTCCCTTCGAAACCCGTAGAGGGTTACGGCAAGGTGATGGTCTTTCGTGTCTGCTATTCAACATCGCTTTGGAGGAGTAATACGAAGGGCAGGTATTGACACGAGTGGTACGATTTTCACGAAGTCCGTCCAGTTATTTGGTTTCGCCGACGACATTGATATCATGGCACGTAACTTTGAGAGGATGGAGGAAGCCTACATCAGACTGAAAAGCGAAGCTAAACGGATTGGACTAGTCATCAACACGTCGAAGACGAAGTACATGATAGGAAGAGGCTCAAGAGAGGTCAATGTGAGCCACCCACCACGAGTTTTTATCGGTGGTGACGAAATCGAGGTGGTTGAAGAATTCGTGTACTTGGCCTCACTGGTGACCGCCGATAACGATACCAGCAGAGAAATTCGGAGACGCATAGTGGCTGGAAATCGTACGTACTTTGGACTCCGCAAGACGCTCCGATCGAATAGAGTTCGCCGCCGTACCAAACTGACTATCTACAAAACGCTTATAAGACCGGTAGTTCTCTACGGACACGAAACCTGGACGATGCTCGTGGAGGACCAACGCGCACTGGGAGTTTTCGAAAGGAAAGTGTTGCGTACCATCTATGGTGGGTTGTAGATGGCGGACGATACGTGGAGGAGGCGAATGAACCACGAGTTGCATCAGCTGCTGGGAGAACCATCCATCGTTCACACCGCGAAAATCGGAAGACTGCGGTGGGCCGGGCACGTAGCCAGAATGTCGAACAGTAATCCGGTGAAAATGGTTCTCGACAACGATCCGACGGGAACAAGAAGGCGAGGTGCACAGCGGGCAAGGTGGATCGATCAGGTGGAGGACGACTGGCGGACCCTCCGCAGACTGCGTGGCTGGCGAAGTGCAGCCATGAACCGAGCTGAATGGAGAAGTCTTTTATGTGCAGCACAGGCCACTCCGGCCTTAGTCTGATGATAAATAAATTGTATTGGATTTGTGATTTAAATTTGAATTGGATTTTAATTATATTTGGATTTGATTTTAATTGGATTTGAATTGGATTAGGATTGGATTTAAATATGAATTAGATTTGGATTGGATTTAGATTAGATTTGGATTCTTGTCTTCTTCTAGTTGGCATTACATCCCCAACTGGGACATTGCCGCCTCGCTGCTTAGTGTTCATTCAGCACTTCCACAATTATTAACCGCAAGTTTTGTGAGCCAAGTTATCATTTTTGCATTCGTATATCATCATTCATCAGGCTAACACGATTATGCCCAGGGAAGTCGAGACAGTTTCCAAACCGAAAATTGCCTAGACCGGGAATCGAAACATCGGGAATCGAAACCAGTCACCCTCATCATGGTCTTGCTTTATAGCCGCGTATCTTACCGCTAGGCTAAGGAGGGTCCCATTAGTTTTGAATTATATTTGGATTTGATTTTGATTGGATTTGAATTGGATTTAAATTGGATTAGGATTGTGTTTGGATATGAATTAGATTTGGATTGGATTTAAATAGAAATTAGGCTGGATTTGGATTGGATTTAGGTTTGATTAGATTTGAGATGAAATCAAATTGAAAAAAAACGGAATTGAAAAATACAGAATCGCCGTCTTCAACCAGAGGTTGTACAGACTGAACACTTAACACCTAGCATTATACAACGGACTGGGCATTCACACAATACCCAGTGTACCATTGGAATTTTTTTTCGCTAAATTGGGCTGACAAAAATTCGGAGAAGTGGTAGGCTAAATGCTCACTTCATGCCAATTTCAATTTTGTTTTAGTTTCTCTGCATACGCAATTAGTGGATAGAAAATTATCAAAACAATGCTTTCTTCAGCTATGCCATCATAAACTCGCTTGCCATGAACTCTATCTGTAATCTTCCGAGTAAATACTTTCTACATCACATTTCATGCATTCGGCTCTCACTAATCCATGGGTTGGTGTGGAGTGACACACGACAGTTGGGTCACCGCACCGCACTAAAATGCTACAAACTGGGTGATGCCAGAAGATAGGCAGTTTAAAACCTCGCGCAGGAACTACCGGCTGCAGTCAGTTGCTGTCGCCTGCTACCGTCGACGATAATGACAGCCACGACGGCCATAACGATCCGTGTATGATTTAAATTGTGTGTAATTTTCGCCACCTCTCTCCATCCGGCAGTTGAGGAAGATTGCGTTTGCTTGCCTGGCTGGTTGGGGAAAGACACCCAAAATGTCTTTTTGGTAACTTATCTTATCTGAACTAGATGAAAAAAGTTCAACTTCAACATAGTTTGAATAAATAAAGTTGAGACTTCTAAGTATTAAGATTTTCTCGTCGTCAGCCTCTAATAGCTGCCATAATTCTATTCCCCAATATTTAAATCACTAGTTTTATTTTAACTTGAAAATATTGTATTTTATATTTAACTTTAACGATACTTTACGCAGCCGATCAAACAAGTATTTTGCAAATCTCTATTTGAATTTTGAAATAGTTTCTGCTCTTCGCCATGATACAAATATGAAAAATAAATCTAGATTTTAGCGAATTTTGAGAAATTTTGGAACATCTCTAAAATTTGAAAGACATTCAATCAAGATTTCGAAATGAATTTTCGTTTTTTTCCACAGCCAATCGAACACAGCCAATTTCGTATGCAATTTATTGCAGCATCTTCAGGAATGTTTGGGAAGAGCATATTGTCCTTCTCGCCCCATCAAGTGCTGTGCATGCTGCCGTCCGGAATCCGGGTCGTAAGTCGAATGCCCGGAATAAATATGAAGTGCGTGTATGGTGTTTTATGAGGCTGCTGGTCCTGCACAGATGTCGTCTTGTCTAGATGTTCTGTGTGATCGACTGGTGTCCCTCCACAGATAGACGGATCAAGTCACTCTGCTTTTCATATAAAAAAGCATATAAGTCCCTTCTGCTTAGGGTGTCGATAGAAATGTAATTTTTTGATTTGGTAAAACCGAATATGGATAAATCCAAAAGGCGTAGCCAGTACTGCCGTAATCTGAAAAAGTGACGTATACGCCATTTTCCAAAAATGGTGTTAGCGAGTACTACTCATCGAGCTCTTTAACAGAAAAATGGAAAACATGCATGTTGTAAAATGGCTGTTACGTCACTTTTCCAGATTACGGCAGAGTAAGGATCAGGAGTTAGCCGTTAGATCCGTTTTCCTTTGGGCCACGTCGGTTGGATTCTCAATACCTGTTAGTAATCTAATTCGTGGCCACGCTGGCTGTTATCTGTCGCAAAATCAGGCTCAGGGATGAGTCCGTTTCTGGCCATGGAGTGGGCATTGGTGTTACTGGTCGTTTCGGACAGCCTACCATTTCATTTATTTAGTTTACATCTAAACAGATAACACTGAATCAACAATTTGATGCCGCAATACACAGTTTGATGTCACATCTCTCCATCCTAGTCAAATCGATTAGTACCTGTTCCATCCACCTAATTCCACCAGAATTGCTGTTCGGCAATCTTGCAACATGCCCTGCCCATGGTATCATTTCGGCTTTAGCTACCTAGTCGAAAAAGATTTTTAATGCGCAGTTCTGTTTTCTATATGCACTCGTCTCGTCACAACTTACTTAGTTGTCTCGGGGAAAACAAGAAAGAGTAAAAACACTATTCGAGTGGATGCTGATGTCATATTAGATTTCTTCCCTCCCTCTAAACACGGGAGTTTGGCAGAAGGAAGGTCGTGAGATTCATACCATCACAAATATTGCCCTACACTCGCTTTCAAATCCACTTCTATAGAACATTCATTCTAACCTATCTATCAAATCTGTTCTTTCGCCTCTAATTCTATCATTAACATGTACGCCTAAGCTTGCAAATTGATTTGCATTTCCATAAACAGTAGCCGTTCGATAACTGCAAAATGTTTACTTTTCACTTAACGAATGCCGTTCGATAATTGCAATGCATTCTAGACGTCAAACGGTTGTCAATCGACGTCAGATGCAATAAAAGTGCATCTAAATGTGCAGCGCAATGCAGCAGTCATTGAGTTTGACATCAATTTGAATGATGTGGAAATGCTAATATCATCTTCCAAACTTGGACGTACATGTTCATGATAGCATTAGAGGCGAAAGTATAGAATTGATAGTTCCGTTAGGATACGGCAGGCATGAAGAATGTTTTTATAGAAGTCGATTTGAAAGCGAGCGGAGGGCAATATTTGTGATGGCACATATCGCACGACCTTCCTTCTGCCAAGCTCCCGTTTGAAGGGGGAGGGAAGAATATCATCAATTCATCAATTTGAAGTTTAGCGGTCCGATAACTGCAACACTGTTGCAACTATCGAATTGCAGTTAAAAAGCATTGCAGTTAAATGACTTGCAGTTATCGAACGTCTACTGTAATTTCTTATTTCATTATCAATCATTAGCAAGGATCCAAGGTAGACGCATTCATTGACCACCTCAGAAGTATCCCCGTCTATCACGAAACTGTCTGTAGCGCCCAGATCCGCCCACTAAAGATATAATTTGACTTCGATGTATTCACCACCAGTACACCCAACCAGCGGATAACAGATTTTAATACAGTTCTGCATAAGAACCTTACAGAAACTGTATAATAATTGGGCATATATAGTTTCGGAAGATTTTAATACAATTGTTGTATTGAAATAATACAGATTTGTATTATTATTATTTATTATTATTATTATATTATTATTATACAAATCTGTATTATTTTAATACAACTGTCAGATTTGTTTTTTGGGTGTACCATTCTTACCAGCTGCTTTATTGGTCTTTAACTGTTAACTTCCTTAGCATCCTTAACTACACTTTGCGATTGCAAAAATCGGGGATCGTCACGTAAATATGATAGACTTTGAACTTTAATATCACAGCCGTTTCTCGATGGATCTCCAATTGTTTTGGACTATCCAGCTTTTTACGCTAGCCATAACATATTAGAGGGGTGATTCATACATGACATATGCTGTGTACAGATTTCTACACGTAAAAAAAATTAATGTTGTTTATTATTAATATTTCTAATACTTTTTTTACTTACTTATGGATCCTGCACACCTCCGGTGGTGCAAAGGGCCGACTTGAAAGATCTCCATCCTGAGCGATGCCCGGCTATCGCTTTAACCTGTTGCCAGGTTAGATTTCGGTCGACTTCTTTTATTTCTTTATTGAGGCTTCGCCGCCATGAGCCTCTGGGTCTGCCTCTGCTGCGATGTCCCGCTGGGTTCCAGTCTAATGCTTGCTTACAGATTTCGTTTCCGCCCCTACGTAGAGTGTGGCCGACCCAGCCCCACTTCCGATCCCGAATTTCTGTTGTTATCGGCCTCTGGTGACAACGACGATGGAGCTCGTTGTTTGAGATCCAGTTGTGAGGCCACCAGGCCCGAATTATATACCGCAGGCATCTGTTAATGAACACCTGCAGCCGTTGAGTGTTCTCCACTGATACACACCATGTTTCGCTAGCGTATAACAGCACAGATTTCACGTTAGAGTTGAAAATTCGTATTTTGGTGCGTTCACTTATCTGCCTGTTTTTCCAGATATTTCTTAAACTCGCAAAGGCAGCCCTTGCTTTCTTGATCCGTGCGCCTATGTCGATCTTGGTACCGCCGTCTGACGCCATTTGGCTACCAAGATATTGGAAGCTTTCAACATTCTCCACTGGTTGCCCGGCTACTGTGAAACTGGAAGGAGTCACCGTGTTTACATCCAACGATTTGGTTTTGTTGACGTTGATGACTAAACCTGCCGAGGAGGAGCGATCGGCAAGGTCGTTGAGCTTACTCTGCATATCAGAGCGCCGTTGCGCGAGGAGTGCAACGTCATCCGCCAATTCGAAGTCGTTTAGGTGCTCCATGGTTATAGGCTGCCATAACAGCCCGCGGTTTGGTTCACGGTCAATCGCATCTACCAGAATCTCATCGATTACGATGAGGAACAGTAACAGTGATAGAATACATCCTTGCCTCACACCAGCTACGACCCGGATAGGGTCGGACAGGACAATTGTGCAGCACTCTACACGAAAAGGCCTCGTACTGTGCTTCGATGAGGCCGATGATTTTATCAGGAACCCCTTGCGTCTCAGGGCGCCCCACATATTCTCGTGATTGAGACGGTCGAAAGCTTTTCATAGTCAATGAATACCAAGTAAAGGGACTCTTGGAATTCGTTAACCTGCTCCAAAATGATGCGGAGCGTGACAATATGGTCCACACAGGATCTTCCGGCACGGAATCCGGCTTGCTGCCGCCGGAGAGTCGCATCGATCTTCTCCTGAATCCGGGCTAGGATAATTTTGCACAGAACTTTGAGAACGGTACACAGCAACATAATGCCTCGCCAGTTATCGCATACAGTCAGGTCACCCTTTTTGGGCACCTTCACTAAGATACCTTGCATCCAGTCGACCGGGAAAGTTGCGGTGTCCCAGATATTACGAAATAAACGATGCAGTAGTTGAGCGGATGTCATGGGGTCAGCTTTGAGCATCTCGGCTGATATGCGATCGACCCCTGGGGCTTTATTCGATTTCATGCTTTGGATGGCTGTTTGAATCTCTAGCAGTGATGGAGCTTCGGTATTGACACGTGTTATACGTCGGATCCTAGGCAGATCATGCCGAGGTGGTGGTAGCCTGGCTGGCACTTGAAAAAGTTGTTCGAAGTGCTCGAACCAGCGTTTCAGCTGGTCAGTTGGGTCGGTCAATAGCTGATCATTCGCGTCTTTCACAGGCATCGTTGCATTCATCTTCGCCCCGCTTAAGCGTCGTGAGATATCGTAGAGGAGGCGAATGTCCCCGGTTGCGGCGGCTCTCTCTCCTTCGTCGGCCAGAGAGTCTGCCCACGCTCGCTTGTCCCGTCGACATGAGCGTTTTACTTCCTTCTCAAGAGCCGTGTATCGTTGACGGGCTAAGACTTTGGCTCCTCTGGTTTTCGATCGCTCTATCGCGGCTTTGGCTTCTCTTCGCTCCTCTATCTTCCTCCAGGTCTCATCGGTGATCCATTGTTTTCTCTGGGTGCGTAGTTCGCCCAGATTGTTCTCGCTGGTGGCGATGAAGGCATTCTTGATGGCGGTCCATTGGTCTTCCACGCTGCCACCTTCCGGAATATCTGCAGCACGCGTCTCCAGTTCTTCAACGAAGGACCGTTTCACCGTGGCATCTTCCAGTCGGCGTGTGTTGAATCGTCGTCCAACTCTTTCCTCCTGCCGACGAATCCGCGCAATGCGCAGGCGTATTTCGCCGATGAGGAGGTGATGATCAGACGCGATATCGGCACTACGTTTATTCCGTACATCAAGAAGGCTCCGTTTCCATTTTCGGCTGATGCAGATGTGGTCGATTTGATTTTCTGTAAAGCCGTCACGGGAAACCCACGTGACCTTGTGAACCGGTCGATGAGGGAAGAGCGATCCCCCGATCACCATGTCGTTATTACCACAAAATTCTGCGAACAGCTCTCCGTTTTCGCTCATTTCTTCGAGACCATGGCGTCCCATAATGCGCTCATGGTTCGAGTTGTCAGATCCGATCTTCGCATTGAAGTCGCCCAAACAGATCTTGATATCACCCTTCGGAATTCTACATATCTACGACGGCTTTGAGTTGGCTGTAGAAGTTCTCTTTGTCTTGCAGATCAGCAGCATCGGTTGGCGCATAACATTGGATTATAGTAAGGTTTCGGACCCGTGTTCTAAATCTGGCAACGATTATCCTTTCACTTATAGGTTCCCACTTCATAACCGCAGAGTGTGCCTGAGCGCTTAGTAGGAAGCCAACTCTGCGATGCCGGGGAGCGTGTTCACCTCGTAAACCAGAGTATAGCAGAACTTGTCCCGACGGCGTTCTGTGTTCTCCAAAGTTTGGCCAACGGACTTCACTCAGTCCCAGGATCTCAAGCTTCATGCGGCGTGCCTCATTGGCAAGTTGTGCCAATTTACCCTGCTGGGCTAGGGTTAAAACGTTCCATGTTCCTATTCGTGTCCGTTGTTTCGCGCTAAGAGTCGTCGCCGTAAAATCAGTCCGTATTCTTTCATTATCGGATTCTCGAACAAATTGATGTTTCGGGAACAGTAGGTTGTTGGCCCAAGGTTCCCTATCCACCGGGATGGGGCTGCCATCTTAGGTATAGCTTCCGGGGAATAGCATTTCATACTCAGCCGCTGGATGCCAGAACAGACGCTGTTGGAGCCGCACCTCCTTGGTGGACAGACGCTCGATCAGTCGGGTCAAATTTGTTTAAAGTCCCACCCAACACCAGGACTAGGCTAGTGCGCTTTGAGCGGCACACGGTCGCTTTGATAGGGCCTGCTTGGGGACACATGCAGCTTTTATAGAAGTTCAACAGAGCCCACTGTCGAACCCCACCACATCCTAGGCAGACCCCACAGTACGCACCCTCTCACTCTAGCTGATGTCAGAAGGACAACAGTGCCCAGGCTGCACTACCAGCTAAGTACGCAACCCTTAGCTGGCGGTCAATTGTCATCGGAAGACCCGTGGAAGCGTGAGTATTGGAACTTGTGAGGACCAGAGCTATGTTAGGCGCCCCTTCCCGGGTGTCAACTCACCATATTTCTAATACACTGAAAATAATCTACACACTCATGCGACTGGTTCCACACATGAATTTTCACTACTTGAGAAACATTCCAAAATAACGTGGAAATCCAGTCGCAAATGTCAAATAATGAAACGTTCGATACAGAGGAATTTCATCAATAATGTAAATGGAAAACACGTTAAATTTTTATGGATTATCTGTGGATATTGCCAGTTTTCTGACCGCGTTTTTCTTTAATAATTTCCCAATATGCATAGTAATGAAACACATCAATCTTTTGAATAACACTTTTATTACCAAAATAATATTGTTTGGCCAATAATAACAGAAGGGTGTTATTTTTTCATTTTTCGTAGCTACCAGCAAAATTCTGCGGACATGGTTCCCAAGATGCGAAGGTTATCAAAACTTCTGCATGCATTCTCGTTGGATAACCAATCTGAAAAAGTAGGACATATGTTCAATCATTTCCTTTTAATAAAACTCAAACAAGCTCTTACCTTTCTGTATGTATGTATTAACAAAGTTTTAACTTTTCAGACCAAATTATTGATAATTCTCTTGTTAATTTCTTTCCTTAAGAACAAGTTTAAGATGCTTGTTGCACCCACAATCAACAAAATTGAGCGCCATGTTATTTTCTTCACCTATCATTGCTAATTCAAACGATGTTCAAAACACGTTAATATGAAAAGTTTTGTCATGTGGTATCAATTCGTATTCAAATCTTGTGATTTTAACATGGATAGCTGGTGAAAATGTTGCTCGATGAAACACGTTCGATTCACATGGAAAAGAACGTTGTGTAAACGTGTATAATATTTTCAGTGTACTTTTTTGCCAAAGCAGGCGCTTAATGACATGTATAAGAAAAAACTTATACATCGCATTAGTCACATACATTCGGAAACTTATACTTTTCATTAACTTATGAATGTTATTAGCTTTTTGATATGGGATCATTCATTAGGTGGGATAATGAAGAGTATAAATATTTTCGAGTGGTTTTTTGCCATAACATATAAGGTTATGTTTTTACGTGTATAAAGCATCGTAGTAGCCTTCACTTGAAATTTGTATAGAAACATGTCAATATTTTTCACAATGCTTTAATCACGGTAAATTGTGTCTTTTCAAACCTATAAAT
Organism: Armigeres subalbatus; assembly: GCF_024139115.2. Taxonomy (NCBI): domain Eukaryota; kingdom Metazoa; phylum Arthropoda; class Insecta; order Diptera; family Culicidae; genus Armigeres; species Armigeres subalbatus. The sequence goes on from NC_085140.1 coordinate 120,463,675, forward strand.
AATTTTAAATCTAGATTTCAGTTAGCAAGATTTATGGTTGAACAAAAAATAACCAAAACACACTGTTTTCAGCATTCGACATAGCATGGGAAAAGCAAAGTCTACGAAACCACTCACTAGGGTAATGACATTATCCGCAGCGGTCATTCAGTAGCGGATATATCCTAGATTGTACGGCAGCAGCATCCGAGCCTGCATGAAACCGTTTCTCATAAGATTCGTGTCTTCGTCCCTCATTAATTGTTTAACACATTTAATTCTATATTCCATTCTACTTTCTAATCACATTATATACGTCAAGTCAAATACGTTAGATGTATTCTATGGGAACTGGTTAGGAGTTTGCTGATAGTGGCTTTTGTACTTTAAACCCTCATGCATATCGCTAAGATGGCAGATTCATGTGCGCCACCGGACGGCTTAGAAGTCCATGTTGGTGCTTTGCCGGAGCTTGTCTTAATCAAAAACATATGCCAAGGGCTTGTTACGGAGAGACTTATGTCTCTTTTCTGGCATGGCATCGCATCCCACAACGATTGGAACATCCCCTTAAGCATCTGAATATCCGAATGGCGCTGGACAGCCCTATTTCAAAAACAAAAAAACGAGAAATGGGTAATGTTTTCAACATAACCGCGAGTAGACGTAGGACTTGTATAAACGTAACGTATTTACACTTCTAACTTTTGGATCTATGGAGTTTGATTATAGGTATTGATAAACTGCTGAAAATAAAACTAATAATTAAATACATAATTAGAATTGCTTTGTTTCTAACTATTTAGCCCTTATTTACTCAAGCAAATATAGGGAATTTATAGATTTCTTATTGATGATACAAAGTATTTGAAGTTTAGAAATTCTATTCATAAAATTTTCAGACTTGGGCAAAATGTGCTATTTTTTGGGAACTGTTCAATTTTCCAAAAAAAAAAATACAGCACCAATTTTGTTGCTTATTTTGCTAACATGCGTGCTTACTGCTGAAAAAAAAATCACAACAATAAAAAACAAGTCAAGGAGCAGTAACCCTACTAAAATAGAGGAGGTATTGCTAATACGTCATCGAAAAATTATTTAATGTTTTGATTCCAAACTCCGAGTCTACGTCAAGTTTAATAATACAATTTCTCAGAAAATGAAAAACAAAGATAAAGTTTATTTAAATATTCTTCTTGAAATTATTTTTTGCAGACTTTTTTAAAACATTTACGTGTAATACAGCGAAATTTTCTAATCTAAAATGGATATTAAAACTATTGCTGATTGTGCATCTTTAATTGCTAATGCCTTCTGCAAATAAATGAAAGTAATTATTTTAATCAAATTTTTATTTTCATCAGTGTAGTTGATTTGTTTTGCTGGGGAATCAGAACCATGTTTTAATGTACGTGTCGTTTAGTACCAAGCACAACTTAACATATGGTTAGTCATATGACCTGACTCGTACCCATCCCGGAATTATGAAACCAATCACTTTTCGTGAATGAGCAGACCAAATCTCTCTAATTTTATTTTTCTTCATCCACCACCGCTGCCCTCGCTGCCTCAGCCATCGTCGGCATCTAGCCGTAAACTCTTTTTTTTTTTTTCTTCCTAAACAATGGAGGGGGAATCTGCTCAACAGACATCATGGGTTGACCAGGAAGTGCTGGGTTAGGGGCCACCTCCAATGAGGGAGGCAGGGCTGCATCCCCGACCAGCTAAACCGTTTCCATTGCCGCCAAGCCCATCGTCCTTTCGGTACAACCAGAAAGTAATGCTTCAAAGGGGGGCCAGTGCATGACGCACCCTCGAGGTTAGCTGCGTGTCCTTGCAGCATCGAACATCGTGACTCGCTTAGAAGAACACCATGGTATCGTGCCAGCGCATTGCCGGCTTTCCAGGTGGCCTTACCACGCCCTATGTCCTCGGAAGGTGGGCAGGGTCGACTTCGCGCCTGCTTCCCTCTGCACGACTGGTATCAAGAATGATGATGCCGCGTGCACCCCAAATTGACCTTTCTGCGATAGGGCCTATTCGCCAGCACACAGAGGGACTTGCCGACGCGAGGCCTACGCCTGCCCCAGCCTTGACGAGGACCCCTTTCCGTCCTCGGGCTCGGAACCCGCCCGGTTGACCGACGCCGCGAAAGCGACGATACCATGTTGTTCTTCGCGCGGCCACTTGTTCGAGTTCGACCACAGAGCATGACCACCGGTATGACCCATGAAGCCGACTCCGATCCCTTGGACCACCTCTTATTTGCGCCTGAACTAGCCATCCTTGAGTCCACGCGCCACCTTCTGTGTAGCTCCGAGACGATTTGGGCGATAGCCGATAAAACGGCGTTCCAGCCAACTTCGTCTTTACACATCCTCCGAACTAGGTTGTCCGGGGTAGTGTCCAGACCACATGTGGCAAGCATGTGGTCACGCATTGCGCGAAAACGTGAGCACACGAACAACACGTGTTCCGCCGTTTCCTCTAAACCTGCGCACACCAAACACTCGGGCGAAGCCGAGCAAGCCAGCTGCTTTACCTGCACTTTGATTTTGCAGCACGCTTAAACGCCGGGCACATCGAGCCCCCCATGGGGTGCTTGCTGTTCACAGCTTTGCTGGAACAAATCAAACAATTCGGAGGGTTCGTGCAACATTGTGCCTTATGTCCCTTCAATCCGCAGCGTCGGCAGAGATTGCTTCTGTCAGGTCCTTTGTAGTCCCATTGCTTGTGCCCCGGTTCCAGCCACTTGAAGCAAACTTCGGGTTGCTCGTATATGCGCACAGGGCATACCGACCCACCTTGACGCTCCCTAACTTGACTACCTTGGAGGCGTCCGCTGCAGATAGCCGAACCAATGCTACCTGCGTCCCTGCCGAACCTTTCCGTAGCCGAACGGCTGCGGTGGGCGTCTCCACTTCACACTGTCGCCGCAGTGCCGTGACGAGCTCTCCGACTTCAGTGATCTCGTCCAGGTCTTTAACCCTTAGATTCACCTCCGTCGTGAGTGCCCTCACCTTGACCGTCTCGCCTAGGACCTCCTCCGCCAACTTCTTGTAGGCGGCGCCCTTTTGCGAGACGCCCCGCTTCAGCTCGAGTATCATCTCGCCCATCCGGGTACGTCTTATTCGACGTACGTCGGCGCCGAGTTCACCGAGCTTGACGTCACTCCTCATCGCCTTCAAAACATCCGAGTACTTAGCCTCGTCCGCCGTGATGACTAGGGCATCGCCCCTGGAGCGATTGGCGCCTACCCTAGACTTCTTGCTACCCTCATTCGCCTGGGCCTTCTTTTCGGCCCTTGACGTCTTCGGTTTCCTCTTGTTCTTGACCAGGGTCCAGGAGGCGTCATTCCCCTTTATTTCCCTGGTCTGGTGCGGCTGAGAACTTTCAGCCTGCCGTAACCCCTTACCACCGTCTTGCCTGAGTGGACGGACCTTTCCAGGTCCTTCCTCCCCCGGTTTTGGAGGTACCTGACCGGGGTTCAGCTTCCCAGCCCCACTACCCTTGTTCGGGGTAGTAACCCTCCGCGTTTTGGAGCGGCCCCCATGGAGCTCATCCCCTGAAGACTGTCTCCCCGTTTTGTGTCTGCTCCGTTGGAGTAGTCACCCCGACGTACCCGCAAATACTTGAGCCTCAGTCTGGGTAGACTTTGGCACCACCGTCTTAGCTGGCACGCCTTCGGTCGACTCGACCTTGCCCGAGTCCGCGAATCCTTGGGCCTCAGTCTGGGTAGACCTCGACTCCACCGATTTCACGGGTTTACACTTGGTCGTCCCGACCGCCCTCTCCAGCTTGGCGTCCAGCATCGACTTTCGAAGTTTCTGCAAGCTCCTCTTGAGGTCCTTGCTGATATTATGCTTCGATGACGCAAAGTCGATGATGGCGTCCAGCTGTTCCGTCGCCACCTCGAAGGCCGAAAGCCCATCGCGTTTGCGGTTCATCGCCTTCACAAGCCATGGGCCGTCAATAACCCCTTCCGGCGTTTTTATAGCCGAGAGGAAGGTTGAGTGACCCACGCTGGCGCTGCGCACTGAGCTGCCGACTATTGCCTCTGGCCTCCTAGGCGGAGACCTGAACAACCCACCTCTTGCGAAGGGGTTGTCGCCTACACTACTACCACTAATTGAAGAATTGACTTGGTTTTCCATTTTGGTCCCACGAGTTGCTCGGGAAAAGAGGTCCACCACGCCAGAGCCCAGCATAACGCGGTAAGGGACAATTACTGTGGAGGGTGCCCAGGTACCCCACAGGCTCCGTTAAAGGCCTAGCTTATTATTTCATGCATCCCCTCGGCACGGGTCGCTTGACGTCTTGGGATTAGGGGTTAGGGACGATGGTCCCGGTCTAACTCGCAGTGGCCATGGGGAGGGGTCGTCAAGGCCTTGGACAAAGTCCCTGCTGCCCCAGCCGTAAACTCTGAGCGATGCGATGGGCGATTGCATCCATCGCAACCGACACCACTGCATCCGACCATCATCAAGCACAGAATGTAAAAAAATGCGCCCACTTCTTTCATGCATATTCGCAGACCCACCGGCAGTTCTACGGGCTGATGACTGCATGATGTCGCTGTGTAGGTAAACACAACGAACGAACGAACGAAACGAAAAATGCGCGAGCAAAAAGCACGTCAGTACGCGCTGCTGTCACGAATTGTAATGACTCGCACACGGCAGGCACTGATTCTTTTATACACAAAGAAAATCTTCCGGTAGACCCGAAGGCCCGTGACATACCGCATTCTGATGTCCGTGTTAGAAATGCACGGGATTGGTTACATATGAAATTTTCACTGGCTTTGACAAGAATTGAAATTTTCAATAGCTTATCGTCAATAATCTTAAGTTTCAATGAAACAGGTAAAATGGTGGAGAGTGTCCGAGTCGATTGATATAAAAAGAATAAGAAAGAATAAAAAAGAATAAATACAACTGTTCGAAAAGAGTTTTTTCATAAAACTCATTGCATCCTATTTTATATTCGCAGAGCTCCTCCAGCTGCCAATAGATATAACGTAAATTATGTCTTCAATGGTCAACGGGTCAACTCTTCAATTTGCTAAAAAAGAAAGAAAATATGTAAAAAAAAAATCGGAAGAAGAATTATTTAAATATGAAAACATTTTTCCTGACGTCGGAAATCAATATTTTCCTACGTAACAAAGCATACTTTGTTCGATATATAAAAATAAGAGTGGACACATGGAACGTCAAAAGGGGTAATTCAAATTTTATAGTACGTCCTGCGTAAAAAGCTGGATTCGATCAACGATGCGTCAACGCTTTTTTGTATTTATCTGAGAATACTGATTTTAAACTATTTATTATAGACAATTGATAAAAAAATAGAAATAGGTAAACCAACTAATCACGTACATGTATCGCAAGCACAGACATCAAAATCAAGCAACTTGCGGGTTTGGATCTAATTCTCAGTTCGAACAAGATTTCAACCAGAGCGAATGCGGCGGAGTGGACGCAGCAGGGCGAACGCAGCGGAGCGGACCCAGCAGTACGAAGGCACTGGTAACTTGCTCAATGGAAAACCAATGCTATATTGGTGGTGTTCGTCGACGTGTTGCTGCAGATCATTCAAGCTCAACAAACCAGCATTTTATGTGAAGAAAGCATTAACTACAAAATAGCACTTTTGCGAGCCATCATCAGTGGCGGGCGATGCTGAAAATTTGTTCCAAATTGTGCGGTCTTTGCGAAAAGTCATCGAGTAGCCGTCGGACAGTAACAGCACGAAGTGAAATTTCAACGCAAATATTCCGAATGTCCGACAAGCGTTTGGTTACAAAAATAATACGACGTTTAGATATTTAGATTTTAGAATACACTCAAAATCAGATTATTTTTCAATAAATAGAGGTCTTCAAGGGTGTTATAAAACTAAAAATGATACTTGGGTAGCGTTCCACGTTCTTCCGGGTCCCTTGCTGCAGCGCCCAGTGGCTCTGGCGTGTATTTTTTTGACAGTTTGCCATGACATTTAGAAAATTCAAATATCCCTCTGTTAGTTAAGGTCACTCCTGACGGAATCCAAGATTTAAAGTGCTCGCGTTTTCAGGGGCACACCACTCGATACGGAAGCAACGCACAACTGTCATTTTTATTATTTCACGCATGCTGCGACGCAGCAAAGCTAAATCAACAAAAATGACAGTTGTGCGCCGCCTCTGGATCGAGTGGTGTGCCCCCGAAAACGCGAGCACTGTTAATCTTGGATTCCGTCAGGAGTGACCTTAAACTTACTTAGTTAAGACTATAAAAACGTTTAGATTAGCATAGCATAGCATAGCATAGCATATGTGATTGTACAAATCGTGGGTGGCTATACAATGCTCAATTCAAGCTCCATCTGGAATAAGGGCGAATGTCGCAAGAGAAGACTCTCCCCGTCGACCCCCTCTCCCTTAAACAAAAGTGACAAGCAGCAGATCTCTCTCTGGTTTATCACTTCAGAACGAAAGAAAACAATGCGAACTTGCATTCTGAGGTGATAAACTGCAAAGAAACTCCCTGCCTGTCACTTTCATTCAAATGAGGGGAAGTCGACGAAGAGAACCCTCTCCCGCGACACCCGCCCCCTTACCAGACAGAGCTTGAATTGAGCAATCTACTGTATATTGTCGCAAATTGGTACTTGGGATTAGTACCTTTTCCTACACAGTAGCAGTTGTATACCTGGCCACGTCCTTACAATCACGGAAGGAAGGGAAGGAATGTTAGTTCAACATCTACTAGTGAAGATGCAGGGAACCCATACTACCTTCATAGATGTCTCGGGAAGGAAAATTTGTGTTAAAGGGTAAGGTGAATAATAGGGAGCTCTATTCGACAATATAGAGCGTTTGACAATAACAGTATATGCTGAAAAAAATAATAAAATATATACATCAATTTACTTACGAACCGTCCAAAGGAGGACAAAGTAACCTGGATTTTACAAACGTTTCGCTGGATTTTACAAAATTTCGACAAATCGCGCGATCGTTCTACCGTCCGAAACAAGAGCCAACTCGCACTGAACTGATTAACTTTATTACCGGCCGCGCAATGCAAAACACAAAATTTCGGCAAATCGCGCGATCGTTCTACCGTCCGAAACAAGAGCCAACACGCACTGAACTGATTAACTTTATTACCGGCCGCGCAATGCAAAACACAAAATTTCGGCAAATCGCGCGATCGTTCTACCGTCCGAAACAAGAGCCAACACGCACTGAACTGATTAACTTTATTACCGGCCGCGCAATGCAAAACACAAAATTTCGGCAAATCGCGCGATCGTTCTACCGTCCGAAACAAGAGCCAACACGCACTGAACTGATTAACTTTATTACCGGCCGCGCAATGCAAAACACGAAATTTCGGCAAATCGCGCGGTCGTTCTGCCGTCCGAAACAAGAGCCAACACGCACTTAAGACTATAAAAACGTTTAGATGGAGTAAAATCAAAGAGCAGAATTTTTCGCCCTGAGTGTAGGACAACACTGAGTTCTCATATATGTAGAGGCTGTTCGTTTCAAAAACAATATTTTCAGAGACCCCGAACACCCGTAGTATTATATATCTACTGATCGACTCAGTGCGACTGATTGAGGTGATGTCTGTGTGTGCGTGTGTGTAAATGTCTGTATGCGTGTGAGCAAAAAATCTAGCTCTTTTTCCATGCACTTACTCTAAAGTCTAAAACGATTTACTTACAACAAATTGTTAGAGAATGTTGATCCATTACCCCCTCTTGAAATTTTGCCGGATCGATGTGTCAATGTTATGCAAAAATATCATGTTACATACAAAAGCGTAACGAAGCGAGAGGGGAAGGGGGTTCAAAATTTACAATTTGTATTTTTGACATTACTTCATAATAAAGGAATAGTGTGTTGAATAACTTCTTTCCATACTTATTTTTATTATTATAAAAGAAATCTCAATGAAATATTAAATAAATTAAATTCGATTACAACATGATGCTTTTTGAATCTGTTCTCACTTTATTTAACAGTTTAAAAAGTTCTATTCAGTGACTTTAGAAGTGACACTAGAAGCTAATAGTGCTTTTTGATCATTTTTGAAAATCTGTATTGCGTCCATTTGTATATGACTTGAATACATTTTTGAAACCTTCATATGATCATTAGGATTTTATCCCTTCTCAAACAGGCTTATTGCAAGTCAAAAAGTGAACAAATTACGTTAGGTTTAAAGAATGTGATAAAAATCGACACTATACCGAAAATTAGTGCCAATCCCCAGTGAAGCATCAGAAAAAATATTTTTCTAATCTATCTATGTTTTTATGACAAATACCACCATTTATTAGGGGGTCCCGTGACGTAGTTCGCTACACAAATACACTAAGCGAATGGTCTTGGGTTCAATTTCCATCCCCTCCATTAAGCCCTTGTCAGTCGCAGTCCAAACGGTGGCGTTTTGGGGATCGCTACCGACACACGGCTATCCGATGCCGACTGACAAGTTGTTCTTCTCGGAGGCATTCCTCTGACGTGCCCGGATAAATGGCAACCGTACAATGCTACGAGCAATTGGATTCACGATATGACCAAATGGACTTAATTTTCAGCAGAATGCCACAGATCACGGCACAGTAGCGATTAAGAAACACAGTTTGCAGTTCCACGAACCGAGTTTCTCGAATGGCTACTCCCTTTTCTTCGCTGTGGTCTTCGCCGATTTTTCTGGTCCATATTCTCTTGTTGATTATTCGCTCAGATGCTCGATCAGATTTACACCACTGGTAAAGTTTTTTTTCTGTCAGCATACGACCATAGTTTCCACCGGCGTTGGTTACCCGATCTTCCCCAAGGTTGCTTGTATCTTGTATCCCGGCCGGTTCCACGGCATGATTGGTTAAGGACTAAGGAGACGAAAAATCGGGCGCTGTGTTCAGGGTTCTTACTCTTACGAGTACCTTTGCAATATGAACTTTGGTACCTGTTTAGCTACTTGGCCTTGCTAACAACACTGAAATTATGGCACGTAACTTTGAGATTAGATGGCCTGTATCAGACTGCAGAGGGAAGCTAAACGAACCCGTCCATCGTGTACCGCCAGAATCTCGAATAATAACCCGGTGATAATGGTATCGATGGTTATCCGCGGTGAGAATCGAGCATGGTGATGGTGAATCGATCAGGTGGAAAACGATTTGCGCTCCCCTCGCAAACTGCGTGTTTTAGGACTCCTAACTTGTGAGACTGAACAGAAGGGAGACATCTTTTATATACTCTGCACTGTTGACGTTATACCATTTGTAGTTTTGCAGGTATTAGAGGACACCGCAAGATTGAAGCATTTTAATTCGTAGACGCTAAAATGGAGTTCGAAACGTAACGATGTTACTTCCGGAAGTCCGTGAGTCAATATCACCAAAATTTAAAAAATGCCTGATACTTTGTTTCCCGTATGACATTTTTCTATACTAATCAACCATTGCGACACACCCTAATAGCCATGGAAATGAATAAGGACACGATTGACTCCATTCCATTCGAATGAGTCGTTGTCGTCGTTTCCATTAGGTGCTAAAATATGCGATCGCACGTAAAGATGCACATCCGGATTCTGTTCTTGTTCACTTCATTCATGGGAAGGTATGCTTCTCCACCGCCATCATCGTCAAGTCTTTATATAGCGGATCGCCAACGACGATAGACGATTCAGACCAATAAAGACGATGCATATAAAGTTGATTCGCGTATTTCAATTGCGTGCACGAGATGCACGTGGTTGCCTTTCTGAAAACATTGATTGCTCTATTTTAGGAAGGTTCATCCGGTATGTTTTATGCTTTACACGCCAATATTCCAGACTATTATGTTACTAATTTATCATTTTCATGGAAAACCGCACCGTACACTTTCCTGATTGCGATTATTTTTTTGTGCATATTAGGTATTTCAAACCACTAGCGAAAGTGTAATTGAAGAAAAGCGATATCGCTTTGCATCAAACAAAGCGATTAAATTCAATTTAAAACATGCCTGAAGCGCACCACGTTCTGCCATTCATCACCTTTCTCTATTTAGTGGTTTGCGCGGTACGGTGAATCATAGTTGCTTGAAGAGTTGGCGCAGTTGATGTGGGGTCATGGGAAATTTGTTTCGCTTTTCATTACCTCTTAAAATCGGAGGTCGGTAGGTACTTACATTAGGTAGCGGCTCAGCTATGTCGTCATCCATCAGCGTGGGACGCATTTATTGAGTTCAACGCCAGTTCGAATTACGCCGTGGCATTGTTAAGGCACTTTCGTTGAGAAAAGCTAGCAAGTGAGACAGCATAGTAATGGGATGACTCTAAACCGAAAACGGATTCAAACGTATCGTGCAAAACAGACCCGTTTTGTTATGGTTTTCAAATTCAAAGGGACTGATAGAGCCGAACATTAAAATAGAAGTTCGAATTTCGTAACTAGGTATGAGGAGTAGAAGAGATGAACATTACAGAGTCAAAGTTGGCGCGCTATACTTATTTGTGTTATTTCCGGATACTTCCGAGGAAACAATTTATTTTAAAAAAAATCATCGCTCAATTTTGTACATCTGTAATAGTACGGGTACGCAAATTTGAGATAACGTATTATTATAATCTAAAACATTATACATAGTTTATAAATATTTTCTGTGTACATTGCCAAATGCAAAACAGCTTCAACACATCTCACTGACTTATTTTATCATTACGAGTATCAACCATCGGACCGTATCTAATGCGTTTCTTCAAATGACACAGACTTTGTTGGTAAAATCAGTCTAAACTCGCGAATTAAACAACATAAAGTCAACAGTTACACTTCTTTATAAATTACATCAACCGTGCACGCCTACCAACAGCATGTTGCACAGACATGGATTTGTCTTATTCGAAAACAGATCGATCTGAAACGATGGGGAAATGAATCAAAGTGTATTAGGCTGGAATTATCTAATTGCAACAAGCCCTTTACGACGTTCTCCTCGAGGCACATGCCTATATACTTTGCATTTGAATGGTGACTAACTTGAGGTCAGCACTTCCCAAGACCCCGTTGAACTTTACTCGCTCTGATAGACCCGTATAGCTATTGTTGCAGCAGTACGTTCACGGTGCAGTGGACGTCTATTATTCGCCTTTTGGCAAGCATTATTCATTCTTTTCTTCCGATTGGATTGTTTGCTTAAAACGTACAACGATAGCAACGTTCATGGAACACTGAGAACATCAACATGGAGTGCCCCTTGATTTGAAATATAAATGCATTGTTTAGCAGTAGCTTAGCAGTTAGGCCAGATTTCTGGAAAATACTGCTGATGATTTGGCCGTAAGACGTGACGTTGCGTTGGTAATGTTCTTCACGATAATTCCAGGGTTGCATTGGAACGAATGATCTGTTTGTTAGATGGAGGAGTTCGGGACATCATTGAAAATGCTTTTCTGAAGTAGGTTGTCAACAAACTCAAAACTAAAAATATATTAATTCACTCGCTAATTCTGTGCCTAAAGTAAACTTTCTTTAAGATTTTTTTTAATGCTTATGTTATGACTTCATTTACCTTCTATTTTTATCTTAGTCTTATATTATCCATTTACCTGATATCCCCTAGCCAAGGTCACGAGGGTTGCGGCACTGAAGATAATATTCATCTGTGTATCATATCACATTTGGAGCACTTCAGTGCCCCTCTAACGATTCACAGTGGATCGGCTGCTTTGCAGACTGAGCCTCTGATCATATGTCCCGGCATACTTATCAGTAGGGGTGGTGGAAATTCGAGATTTCGCGGAAGCCGAGGAATCCGCGAAATTTGATGTTAGCCGCGAAATTTAAACATTTTCGCGAAAAAACGCGAAATTAACCTTTCCCGTCAATAATTTTATTCCATTCTATTGCCTCAATAGATTTCTTGACCTAGTCAATACCACCTCGACAAACAACGCATTTTTTGAGGACTCAAATTTTTTTTTAAGTGCATTGTCCGAAATTGGTCGAATGTTGAGCCAAAAGTAAACTGCAAAACAATTTTGTTTTTCTTTCAAATTGTTAAAATAGTTAGAGACTTTAAAAAATATGGATTCTTTAGGAAAGTTAGAGATTCTCAAAGGGCTACTACCGAATTCACATGACCTGCAATACTCACATTATGGGATTGATCGGCGAAGTTTGGAGAAAAAAGTTTCCCAACGTTTATCATCTCGCGGCATGTTTCAAAACTATTTTTCTCATTCGGCCTCTTTCCGTTTTCCTCAGCACTTCAAAATAGCGATGAAATATCTGTCTATTCCTGGAAACTCGGTAGATGCTGAACGTAGTGTCTGCCAGTAATACAAAGACCAGTAATACAAAGAAATAATTTAAAAAAATATTTTAAATTAATAAACGCAACAATTTAAATAAATATGGAACCTACATTGTCTTTTTTTATTTTTTGTACCGAAATATGATTTACCGCGAAATTGTCGCGAATTTTCAGATTTTCTAAATTGGCTGTCCGCGAAATTTTAAAAAAATTGTCGCGAATTTCCACCACCCCTACTTATCAGGTATAGCTCTTCACATGGAGGATTCGCTAGGGCTCATTAGTACTCTCCAAGGGGTCGGGAAATTGACCAATTTCTTGTCAACTGGGAGTAGAGGAGCCAACGCGTAGCCACAGGTAGGATAGGATAGGTTGTGATAAAGATCGAAATTGAGAAGTCATGAATCACAGATCATTCTTATATTTTAGAGACATTCAAATTTCAAAATGTTTTCAATTGGGAGTGGCCAACTTGTAGACTTATCAGGATTTGCATCAGGTTGGAAAATTCAAAATAGTAATGTCGATGCAATTAAATGAATAGAAAATAGCTTAATTATAGGAATCTGAATTTATGTTTCTTCATAACAATTAATATTCTTACATAAACTTTGCATTGGTTCTGATGAATGATGATAAGTTTTAACTTCATAGCAAACCAGAAATCAGCCAAGAAAAAAACGTAGGATTAAGAAAAAATAGATTGATCATAAAATGAAATAATAATATTGAACATTTTAGATTTAGATATTAAGATAGGGTTTTTTCTTAATTTTTGTATGAGGAATTGTTAAGAGTTGCCAAGGAAGAAGTTTACTGTACTATTGGATAGAAAAATATTAAATTGAAATTGTGTGATAGAAGAGCGACCGAAGAAAAAAGTTTAAGATTGAGATTGAGCTATAAAAAAATAGATATTGATAAAAGGAGAAAGCAGATATTAATAGATAGAGGAAGGACATAGGATTTGTAAGGCAATACTTAACAATTCTTTTGTAGTTTTATACATACTGTATCTAACAACTAATAAGACAAAGTTATATAAGACCTTTATGTTGAAACTTCACTGACAACCGACAACAACACAGTGACAATAACAGATCTAAAATATGGAAGACAAGTTGTGTTTTACATTTATTATACAACTCACAATTATAGAAATGACTCAAAAAATAATCAACGCCTAACGTACATACAAACAATAATGACATATTCAAATTTACATTTTGACTATACTTTGTCCTATTGACTGACAAAATCACATTCCTGAAAGTTTTCAAAAGGATTATGTTAGCTTTTTTTTCTTTATTTAAGAGGCTTGCAGCCCTAGGCTGGCTCACCTCTGGTTTTATGTTAGCTGATTTAGTTAGTCCGATGTTTATTTGGTCAAAGTAGACTGGTTCTTCCGGCATAATCACTTGTCCTAAGTAATCCTAAGGGGCAAAAAACATATTATTCTATTACCTAATATATATTGACTAAGATTCAATTTGCAGCCTATGATGTTCCGTAACAGGATAGATATAAAAATATGGAATGTTTTACAGCCGTGGAGGGAACCATAATTACAACGAAAAAAAAAGTAGCGACACAGATTTATGAAGAATTAGGAGAGATCTGGTAGAGCCGGGACCAGTACTACAGGTAACGTTTGACGTCGAGCATTCGTAAATCCTAACCGTGTGTTGGACATCGACAAAAAACTAATAGTGAGGTTTCGAAATATTCTAATCGCAAACAATTGCCAAGAAGCCAAGAAGGCACGGCAAATGCTGGGTAAAGCGTACCATTGGTACTTCGCGTACCTGAAGGAATAAAATAGACCCCATTTTGCGGTCGTTAGCCTCTTACCCAGTAACTCTTATCCCTACCTCCCCGTGGTGCTGGCCGGAATACGAGGGACTCTAAGTGAAACTGTGCACCATGGTCCACCAGGAATAAGGAGGAATGGTCCTCCGGAAATCTAGGGGTTTTGGTGTCAGGCCATGCAAGCCAGCCTTTAAAAAAACATACGCAACGAGCAATCAACAAGAGAGTACGGACCGGAACCATCGGCGAAGACCACTGCGACGAAAAGGGACTAGCGATTGGAAACTCGGTTCGTGGAATTGCAAATCTCCCAACTTCCTCGGGAATACACGCATACTCGCCGATGTGCTCAAGGACCGTTGATTCGCCATCGTAGCGCTGAATTAGGTTTGTTAGAAGGGATCAATGGTACGAACGTTTAGAGGTAATCATACCATCTACCAGAGCTGCGGCAACACACACGAGCTGGGAACAGCTTTCATAGTGATGGGCGATATGCAAAGGCGCGTGATCGGGTGGTGGCCGATCAATGAAAGAATGTGCAGGTTGAGGATCAAAGGCCGGTTCTTCAACTTCAGCATAATCAACGTCCATAGCCCACACTCCGGAAGCACTGATGATGATAAGGACGCTTTCTACGCGTAGCTGTAACGTGAGTACGACAGCTGCCCAAGCCACGACGTCAAAATCATCATAGGAGATTTGAACGCTCAGGTTGTCCAAGAGGAGGAGTTTAGACCGACTATTGAGAAGTTCAGCGCACACCGGCTGACGAACGAAAACGGCCTACGACTAATTGATTTCGCTGCCTCCAAGAATATGGCCATTCGCAGCACCTACTTCCAACACAGCCTTCCGTATCGGTACACCTGGAGATCACCACTGCAGATAGAATCACAAATCGACCACGTTCTGATTGATGGACGGCACTTCTCCGACATTACCGACGTCAGGACATATCGTGGCGCTAACATCGACTCTGACCACTATCTGGTGATGGTTAAACTGCGCCCAAAACTATCCGTCATCAACAATGTTCGGTACCGACGACCGCCGCGGTACGACTTAGAGCGACTGAAGCAATCTGATGTCGCCACTGCATACGCGCAGCATCTCGAGGCAGCGTTGCCGGAAGAGAACGAGCTCGATGGCCCCCTCTTGAGGACTGCTGGAATACAGTCAAAGCAGCCATTAACGACGCAGCGGAGAACAACGTCGGGTATATGGGTCGAAGTCGACGTAACGATTGGTTCGACGAACAGTGCAGACAGATACTGGAGGAGAAGGACGCAGCGCGGGCGGTCGCGCTGCAGCAAGGTACCCGGCAGAACGTGGAACGTTATAGACGGAAGCGGAGACAGCAGAGCCGCCTTTTTCAGGAGAAGAAACGCCGCCTGGAAGAAGCGGAGTGCGAGGAGATGGAACAGGTGTGCCGTTCTCAAGAAACACGCAAGTTCTATCAGAAGCTCAACGCATCCCGTAAAGGCTTCGTGCCGCGAGCCGAAATGTGCCGGGATAAGGATGGGAGCATCTTGACGGACGAACGTGTGGTGATCGAAAGGTGGAAGCAGCACTACGAGGAACATTTGAATGGCACTGAGAGTACAGGCAGTGAAAGTCAAGGCAGCGGAGGAGATGACTACGTCAGTTCAGCGGATGATGGAAGCCAACCAGCCCCCACCTTGAGGGAAGTTAAGGATGCCATTCAACAGCTAAAGACCAATAAAGCAGCTGGTAAGGATGGTATCGGAGCTGAGCTCATCAAGATGGCCCCGGAAAAGCTGGCCACTTGCCTGCACAAACTGATAGTCAAAATCTGGGAAACCGAACAGCTACCGGAGGAGTGGAAGGAAGGGGTTATATGCCCCATCTACAAGAAAGACGACAAGCTGGAGTGTGAGAACTTTCGAGCGATCACCATCCTTAATGCCGTCTACAAAGTGATATCCCAGATCATCATCAACGATGCCGTGAATACCAATGCACCATCTGTTCGTTGATTTCAAGGCGGCATACGACAATATAGACCGCGTAGAGCTATGGAAAATTATGGGCGAGAACAGCTTCCCTGGGAAGCTTACCAGACTGATCAAAGCAACGGTGGATGGTGTGCAAAACTGTGTGAAGATTTCGGGCGAACACTCCAGTTCGTTCGAATCGCGCCGGGGACTAAGACAAGGTGATGGACTTTCGTGCCTGTTGTTCAACATTGCGCTAGAAGGTGTCATGCGGAGAGCCGGGTGTAACAGCCGGGGTACGATTTTCAACAGATCCAGTCAATTTATTTGTTTCGCGGATGACATGGACATTGTCGGCCGAACATTTGCAAAGGTGGCAGAACTGTACACCCGCCTGAAACGTGAAGCAACAAAAGTTGGACTGGTGGTGAATGCCTCAAAGACAAAGTACATGCTTGTGAGCGGAACCGAGCGCGACAGGGCCCGCCTGGGAAGCAGTGTTACGATAGACGGGGATACCTTCGAGGTGGTCGAGGAGTTCGTCTACCTCGGATCCTTGCTAACGGCTGACAACAACGTTAGTCGTGAAATACGAAGACGTATCATCTGTGGAAGTCGGGCCTATTACGGGCTCCAGAAGAAACTGCGGTCGAAAAAGATTCGCCACCGCACCAAATGTGTCATGTACAAGACGCTAATAAGACCGGTTGTCCTCTACGGACATGAAACATGGACAATGCTCGAGGAGGACTTGCAAGCACTCGGGGTATTCGAGAGACGGGTGCTTAGGACCATCTTTGGCGGAGTGCAAGAACCCAGTATCCAGAAGGTAGCAAAAGCCGGAAGGGTACGATGGGCAGGACATGTTGCAAGAATGCCGGACAGCAACCCTGCAAAGATGGTGTTCGCTTCCGATCCGGCAGGTACGAGACGGCGTGGAACGCAGCGAGCGAGATGGGCAGACCAGGTGCAAAACGACTTGGCGAGCGTGGGGCGTATCCGAGGACCGTGGTAGATCTTACCCCGTAACACACCACGTAAAGGTGTCTACCCAGCGTTACGGGTACCAAGAAAGTTTTGAATCCACTAATATCATCGGCTGTTCGGCCACATTGAGAGTTGACGTAAAGTCAATGTCAACTTCTCTCCACGAACAGCCTAGATAGCCGTGTGGTGTCGGCAGCTGGTTATCTGGCTAAGAATTACATTACGGATTGCCTGTTCCAGTGGTAAAAGTCCACCATACAGGTGACCCCTAATTCTCGGTGTGATGCGGCTTTATGCTTACCGTGCCTAAGAATGAATGGTTAGGGGGGTCTAATCAGAACCTAACCGCAAACGGAACCTGTGAAGCACCAGGGCCCCCTTCACAGTATTTTAGCCCTCGCTGCGCTAACCGGAGCTATGGCGTAGTTGACTTTATACTTCTCCGAGATAATCGGCTACTCTTATTCAACCTCATCGTGAGGTTAAATAAGAGTGGGGTTATGAATATGTGTTTTACTTAGTTTTCAACAAAATGTCACCTATATGGATTCGCATTATGCGTTTTTCACAGTGTATTATGTGTCTCGTCCTTGACGTTCGGCTTCGGTTACTCTTGTTCAATCTCAACGTGAGGTTAAATAAGAGTGGGGTTATGAATATGTATTTTAAGTAGTTTTCAACAAATTGTCACTTATATGGATTCGCATTATGCGTTTTTTTACAATGTGCTTTGTGTATGTTACCTATATGGATTCGCATTATGCGTTTTTCACAGTGTACTCTGTGTCTCGTCTTTGACGTTCGGCTTTGGTTACTCTTGTTCAATCTCAACGTGAGTGTGGGGTTATGAATATGTGTTTTACTCAGTTTTTCAACATACTTCCACCTATATGGATTCGCATTATGCATTTTTTTTTACAATGTACTTTGTATTTGTCACCTATATGGATTCGCATTATGCGCTTTTCACAGTGTACTCTGTGTTTCGTCATTGACGTTCGGCTTCAGCTACTCTTGTTTAATCTCAACTTGAGGTTGAATAAGGGTGGGGTTATGAAAATGTTTTTTTACTTAGTTTTTTTCAACAAATTGTCACCTATATGGATTCGCATTTTGCGATTTTTTTATAATGTGCTTTGTGTATGTTACCTATATGGATTCGCATTATGCGTTTTTCACAGTGTACTCTGTGTCTCGTCCTTGACGTTCGGCTTCGGTTACTCTTGTTCAATCTCAACGTGAGGTTAAATAAGAGTGGGGTTCTGAATATGTATTTTACGTAGTTTTCAACAAATTGTCACCTATAATATGGATTCGCAGTATGCGTTTTTTTTGCGTTTTTTTTCATGTGTCATGCATACACAAATCTTTGGATATTCCCAAGTCCTGATTGAATGACATACATTACACTCTTGACCATTCATTTAATAAGTGTTATGGGAGGAGAACGCCGCTTTTTATTATTTTGATGCATGAAAAACATGTTTATTGATTTACTACAACAGTTATTTTTTATCGCGTATATTTTGTCGTTATTTCGATATATATAGGGGAAAAGACGGCTTTGGCAGGTTTTGTTCTATTATTGTCAGGGGGGTTTTTGTCGACCAAATTTTATGAAATTTGGCCACAATATTCTTTGATATGCAAAGAATGTTTAGGCCTAATTTGAGCATAATCAGTCAATTAACTCTTAAGCGGTGCTTACCCATACGCCTAAACCTGGTTTAACGCTTAACCGGAGGTGAAGAAATCGACCCTTATAGTATCAAAGGTTTTATATTGATTTCAGAGAATTCATCTAGAGCAACCCACGGTCTATACAATGTTTAGATGCAAATACATTATTTTTATAATAAATTTTGGGTGATCTTCCATATAAAAGTACATAGGGGGAATGACGGCTTTGGCAGGTTTTGTTCTATTATTGGCAGGGGTTTTTTTTATGACTGATTATGCTCAAATTTGGCCTAAACATTCTTTGCGTATCAAAGAATATTGTGGCTAAATTTCATAAAATTTGGTCGACAAAAACCCCCCTGACAATAATAGAACAAAACCTGCCAAAGCCGTCTTTTCCCCTATTTCCGTTTTTTTTTTGCGCAGGAGTTCACCCGAGAATATCTGCAGGATTTTATGAAGCGTTTTTTGCAGAAATTAAACAGTTTTTTTTTTTCCGCAGACTTTGACAGACAGACATTCTTTGAATTTATTTGAATTTAGGAAAAAAAACCGATTGAACTTTCACAAGAATCCCCGGAAGACTTATCGGACAAATGTCTGAACAAATTTCCTCTGGTATTCTGGCAGGAGTTTGCCCGCGAATGATAAATTTGGAGAAGACTTTCACGATAAATCACGAAATATTTACCGCAAGAACGTTTGAAAAAAAAAATCCGCTGGAATTCCGGGAATTACTGATAAATTTTCGTAAAATTCTTAACCGTAGCAAAACGAGTCGAATTTACCGCGTGAGTTCCTGGGGAAAGTTTTCACAAGAATTAAAGGAGTACCTTTCGTACATTTTTTGAAAAAAAATTTACGCGAACTTTCCCGACTAAATTCCTCCTGAAATTTCCGAAAATCTTCCTCTGAAACTTCCGAAGGGATTTTCGCTTCAAACTCAAGATTCTGGATTGCATTCAATGAAACTTGAGGAACTGTGTTAGCTTGTTATTTAATTATTCGATACGAATTCACTTACTTACTATAAGCTCGAAAAAAGGAAGAAACTATGTTTGTCCGCCTGTTTGTATGGGTAGGCCCCATAAGGCAGTGGCCATATGGGGGATATAATGCCACTAATAACAAGAAGAAGATTTGCCAAACTATCTTGTATTGATCGAAATTAATTTATTGGCTTTTTTCGGTGATAATTATACTACTCAAAGCGAAAGGGAGTAGATGAAAGTAATGAAGATACAGATTCGATTGACACCGCAAGCGAGCGGCAAGTGTGAAATGAATAGAAACTGAAGATTAGCAGAGGGCCATATGAGAGAACAAACATTGTTGAAATCGCTGTTATTCTGCCTAACGTCCACCCAGGAACGCTTGCCGAACAGCACTTTAGCAGGTTGAAATCGCTGTTATTTTGCCTGTCTTGGTACAGTGATCACCACGTCACTATCCAAGCCGTTCCTGGGTGGACGTTAGGCAGAATAACAGCGATTTCAACAATGTTTGTTCTCTCATATGGCCCTCTGCTAATCTTCAGTTTCTATTCATTTCACACTTGCCGCTCGCCTGCGGTGTCAATCGAATCTGTATCTTCATTACTTTCATCTACTCCCTTTCACTTTGAGTAGTATAATTATCACCGAAAAAAGCCAATAAATTAATTTCGATAAAGTCACGCGGTGATCAAAGCTTTCCTAATTATCTTGTATTGATCCATTTGTGGGCTTCGTGGCCGTGCCGTTAGCGACGTCAATCGTCTAGACGCATGTGCTGTGGAGTGTGGATTCGATTCCCGCCCCGGTAAGGAGAAAACTTTTCGTAAAGCGAAAAATTCTCCACTGGTCCACTGGGTGTTGTGTGAATGTCCTGTCCGTTGTCTCATGCTAGATGTTAAGTGTTCAGTCTGTGCGACCTCTGATCGAAGACGGTGATTCCGTCTTTTTTTTTAATTTGAAAATTTCTACAGCATTCAAAGCATAATCATTGAACAAGTCGTACTCCAAGACTCATTTTGAGATTTTCATATTGTTGGATATAATACTTGGATAATATAATATTGGATTAATACCTCAGCTCCTACCGATAGAACATAAAGAAAATTAAACGCATTCAAGATAATGGTGACTCATCATCATTCACCGGAAAATGATAAATTAAGTCAATTTCCCGGACTTGTAGTCGTCCGACATTTAACAGAAAAAGAAAGGGGGACTAAATTTAGCACTTGACAGATTTCCTCTCCGAAAATCTCAAGATGCATAATGTCGCTGGCTGGAATACCCGGCTGATCTATTCAACTTGTTTCTTTTTTCCGTCGTTGTTTTTCGCTGCCAAGGAGCTCTGGTAGTGGCTTTTAAGGTCATTAATTTCATTTTGACATGCGCGTATTATCTTGGTTTATGAGCTTTGAGAGCAACAAGGCTCGCCACTTGAAGTGCATTTTTTACCCACGTCTGCCATGCTGCTTCATTGACTGACATTGGATCGCACTGCATAGTTGGATGGGAAAGACGCGAATGGGTGACAAATTTATGGGAATTTAAATTGCACTTTCTGAGGCCAGGCTTTGGTGCCGCGTCGCCACACATTACCGGAGGCTAGGGCGCCTTGTTTTCATTTCGGGTGACAATTTAATGAATGGTTGTGGAAATAACAGGATTAACATTCATCGAGTGACTTCGAAGTCGGAGTATGAAGTGAGTTTATAATTGATGCAATGTCTTTCAAAGGCAGGGGGAATTCGTTCTGCGAAGAATTGATTGTTCTGTTTAGTGTTGAGCTCGTGAGGCTGTCAAAAGGGTTTTCAGGGGAGCGCATTATCGTGTGACTGATTGGGTTAATTTGGTTCAATGCTCTCCAAATTGTTGTCGCATTCTAGTGACACGACTTATGGAAATTTAAACAACTAGTCGTTTGAAAGCAAAAGGCCAGATGGGTTCTTATAATTACAATTATTGATAGGTAGAAGTGCATATGAATAGAATAGTACAAAACAGATTTGTAGACACGTGAAAAAAAATATAAGAATTTTGCTTTCAGTTTCCAGCATGTTTTCATTAGAAAAACTTATTGCGAATTAAAAACTTGTAACAACTAAATATGACACATTAAAGGTTCTCCTCTACTAGACTTGGAGCAATGAACGTGTGTCAATTAAAAAATCACGAACTTGCAATCATGCTGTTTTGTGAGGTTTCGTGTCTTTTACTCCAACATTGTTCAAATCGAATGAATAGAGGGTGACCCATGTTATGTATGTTTCGCTACAATACTGAATAATAACGATAAAGTTAAAACTGTATACCTAAATGTAAATAATACTTTCCTCGAATTGATGACTGTCTTTGTGTTCCATCGTGTAGAACCATTGAAGCGTTTCATGCAATTCACATTTCCTCAAAGGGGACGCCCATCAAACGTGCATCTGACTCACCATAAAATGATAGAATCTATCAAGCGAATGAAAGAGGCATCGTGTAACACCGCCGCCGGCAGCGAGAAAGCCCGTGTCAGGTCTCGAAGGGAATCGATGTAAGATTCGTTTGATCTATCGGAATGCTGCTGCGAGCTGAGACGGATAAATTACGACATCTGTAAAAAGTAGAATGACGGTCGCCGTGTTACATTGTGCGCGTCGAGAGGGATCAGGTGGATCGGACATCGAGCCGGCTGTTTGCAGCAGTCAGATTTTTTTATTGACACGCCTTTGATGTTGTTAATAATAATAAGTATCGCCAATCAAACGTCTTGAATAAAGGTTAAAGTAATTTTATCTCGTGACATTCGATCTTTCCGCGTTGCTATGTCGTACTGTGAAACATTTAGATAGTAAAATTTTCTGTTGGAACAAAAAACTATTGCAAATCATTTACATTCAGAAAGACGGCTATTTATTCGAAGCTTTTAAGATCTAAAAAATCTAAAAAATCCAGAGGAGTATTTCAGCCGGATATATCAGGTGAAGTAAAACAATTCAGTATTTGTATGGTATGAATTTTGTCTATGGTGAATTACTTCTGGCTGGGCATGTCCATCTTAACCGGTATTTAGGTCAAATGATTAAGTTGCCATAAGTTCCCGTTTCCCCGAGCTTAAAAACTGTAATCCTCCAACTTATCCATGCCACATTTCACACATGCTGAGCTGGATGTAGTGCACAGTTCATTCCCCATTAAGATTTATTTCATGGGTCGGGTCAATGCGGCATTAGATGGCTTCCAAGGAAGTATTCGTTGGTTCCAGCTGCTGTTACAAACAGTAGGTAGGTAGGTTAGCCATTTTTGCCATTTGCCTTAAAAGTAGATCGGCGAAAGAGAAAACGCAAAGGACAGGTTGCATCGCGGTCCCCCTTAAAGTACGAGCGCGTTGAAGATGGTATCAAATTTCCCACAGGAATTGAACGGAACGAAGGAAATAATGTGTCGGACGCAGCGTCGTCCGTACGAAGCATGCACGCTGGAAGATTGATTTCGGTTTCCTGGTACCTGCCGGCTTGCATCGGGAAGAACTTGCACGCGGTTTTCCCAGAAAGGGACGACAACAAAGGAAGGACCTGAAAAAGCGAGACCATATGGCGTGTTTACCTGAAAAGAAATAAAGAACGGATCACATCATCGGGAGTTACTGAGCATACATACCTATATAACGTCTAAAGTGTTTTCAAGATGAAGCGTGGATAGTTCCCATGCACAAGCGACGAACGTGACCAAAGAATGACTGCCGATTATTTCTAATTTTATTTCCGAATAATCGTATCCCGTCTCTTCCTGTGTCCGTCTGGTGTCATTTCATTCTCAAGGGCCGTCTTGGGTTAGGTTGGTAGTTAGAAGTCTACCAGGTAACGATTCCAATAAAATTAGGGTATTGGAGAAACAAGGAAAACCCTAATGAGATGGCTTATGAGAGAGACATCTTAGACACGAATGGTTTCCGATAATTACGATAATGTTGGGAATTCCTTCTAGAACCAAAGAAACATATACATAGAGGAAATTTTTCAGTGACGAAAAACTCACCGATAGGGTTCTATCATTCCGTCACGGTGTAGAATTGGATTTTTTTTTTCAATGATTGAACCAGTTGCTGACATATCTTGAACAAGACGATGAATACGAAAACACTTAACCGGTCAACTGCCCTTCCACGCATAATTTTCTCATATTAGCTCAGTAGTCACTTTTTATCTCACAGTTGTCTGTTTTGATGTTCATTTTTCAAAAATCCTTGGAGATACCGAACTTTGTTCGAAAAAATATTGAAAATAGTATCAAGTCTATTTGTCACATTGCTTAATTCCTGATGCGCTTTTTCTTCTCCATTTCAGGATAATATGCTATTTCATGGGACGACACTTATTGGAATTTTGTTTTCTGATTGTGAAAGCAACTTAGAGAGTTTTAAATAGCGGGACCGATTTGCTTAAAAAATGCGAGACATGTTTCTCGGCAGATCTAAATTATTATAATTGTCACTCATGGCATCAAATTCTATTTCCGAATGAAAAACAAGACTGATTTCAATGAAAATGCGTGTTTCCAAATTCCCTACCAGTTGGACGCTAGCAATGGAAATTGAGGATTCAAATGCCATTTTCTCAATTCTGAACCACGCAAGTAAACGGTATTCTCCACAATTAATACACCCAGTTCTTTTTTTACACGGGTAGCTTTTAGTCGATTACGACCTTTAGCGTTAATGAAACTATGAGTTAACCCGATGAAAAAATTCACAAAAAATCAAAGAAAAATCAGGTGGTATTTGAAAAGCTGTGAAAGATCAGGTTAACCGGGAAATTAAAGAATACCAACCGTGTAAAAGGGCTTAGGGCGTTAGGGGCCCTCCTTAGCCGTGCGGTAAGATGCGCGGCTACAAAGCAAGACCATGCTGAGGGTGGCTGGGTTCGATTCCCGGTGCCGGTCTATACAATTTTGTCTCGATTTCCCTGGGCATAAAAGTATCATCGTGTTAGCCTCATGATATACGAATGCAGAAATGGTAACTTGGCTTAGAAACCTCGCAGTTAATAACTGTGGAAGTGCTTAACCTTTGCATCCCCAACCTCTTTTGTGCATCAAAATTTTGGGGATGTTTTTGCTCTAATTCATTCAATTTTTGACCGATTTGTTTGAAATTTTCAGACATGAACCGGAAATTATCATAGTTTCAGAGGATCCATCGATTGGACATGTCGATCCACCGGTTCCGGATTTATACGGAATCCCAGTGGGGTCTGTCGGTTGGCCATATCGGACATTTTTGACTTTTATGTTTGTTATTCGTACCAATATCGTCTTTTTATACCCGTATCGTGAAGAAAATTTGTTTGCGATGCTTCTGAACGAATTTGGAAGCACGATGGCCACACTGGAACCGGTTCCGGGGCTCTAACTGGGGACATATATCAGATTGCTTCGAAATGTATCATGAGGCATATCAATCATCGGCATTTTTGGTGAAAGTTGTTTTGAAATTAGATTTAGATTTCTACTATCAATTTTGATCCTTTAGATCCAGTTGATCCAAACATCCTGGGACACCTGGAACCAATCCCGAAGACCCTGTGGAAGACTTGAATCCGGTTTTTGGAAAAAAAAAACAGCATGCGACATATCAAACTTCATGATTCACCATGACAAAAATGTAGGATAACATTTTTTAGATCTTGATTTAACTTCAGGCCAGTTCCGGGGTAGACCTGTGCGCCAGCACCGGTTCTGGGGTAGACCTGTGCGCCGAATGAAATTTAATCGGCGGCGGCGTGATAAAAAAAATAGCCAGCTGTGGTGGCGTCACACCGTTGGCGACACCGTTGGCGGTGTATCGCCGTAGAAATTTCTCCGGAAGTTCCCCCAGGTATTCCTCCGGAAGTTCCTCTAGCAGAAATCGCTCTCGAAAGATAACGAACAACGATAAAAGAGAGGCAAAAACCTCTTCGAATCATAACAAGCCATGAAAACAAAACTATCGCACTTGTATACAAGTTGAAAAAAAAAACTTATTCGGATAGGCGGCCCCCACCGATGGGGTTAGATAAAACGCTTTGTTCTCGCTCATTTCAAGTTGGGGACCATATATTTTCGCACAGATGTGTAAAACAAGTTGAAATGCATCATCAGAACCGGTGCCCCCCAAAATTGGGGTCTCTTAAAAAAAAAAAGATAAATCATGGGTTGTAGCACCCCGAATCAGTTCATTACCGTAACAGCTACCGAAAAACGTCTCTCGCGGTATGCCACCTAACGAGAGTATATACAGACATGATAAGTAAGAGATTTGCTCATTCTCATTTGGATTGAAACCCTGTCCTCTAGGAATTCCTCCGGAAGTTCCTCCAGGAATTCCTCCGAAAGTTCTTCCAGGAATTCTGTGGTAGCGTAACACCGTTGGCGACCGGTGGATGCGCTGTATCGCCGTAGAAATTTCTCCGGAAGTTCCCATAGGTATTGCTCCGGAAGTTTCACCGAGTATTCCTTAGGAAGATTCACCGAGAATTCCTTCGGAAGTTCCACCGAGAATTTCTCCGGAAGTTCCTCTAGGAATACCTTCGGAAGATCCTCCAGGAATTCCTTCGGAAAATCCTCGAGGAATTCCTTTGGAAGATCCTCCAGGAATTCCTTCGGAAGTTCTTCCATCAATTCCTCCGAAAGTTCCTCCAGGAATTCCCCCGGAAGTTCCTCCAGGAATTCCTCTAAAAGTTCCTCCAGGAATTATTCTGGATGTTCCTCCAGGAATTCCTCCGAAAGTTCTTCCAGGAATTCTGTGGTAGCGTCACACCGTTGGCGACCGGTGGATGCGGTGTATCGCCGTAGAAATTTCTCCGGAAATTCCCATAGGTATTGCTCCGGAAGACTCACCGAGAATTCCTTCGGAAGTTCCACCGAGAATTTCTCCGGAAGTTCCTCTAGGAATACCTTCGGAAGATCCTCCAGGACTTCCTTCGGAAGAAGCTCCAGGAATTCCTTCGGAAAATCCTTGAGGAATTCCTTTGGAAGATCCTCTAGGAATTCCTTCGGAAGTTCTTCCATCAATTCCTCCGGAAGTTCCTCCAGGAATTCCCCAGGAAGTTCCTCCAGGAATTCCTCTGAAAGTTCCTCCAGGAATTATTCTGGAAGTTCCTCCAGGAATTCCTCCGAATGTTCTTCCAGGAATTCTGTGGTAGCGTCACACCGTTGGCGACCGGTGGATGCGGTATATTGCCGTAGAAATTTCTCCGGTAATTTCCATAGGTATTGCTCCGAAAGATTCACCGAGAATTCCTTCGGAAGTTCCACCGAGAATTTCTCCGGAAGTTCCTCTAGGAATACCTTCGGAAGATCCTCCAGGAATTCCTTCAGAAGAAACTCCAGGAATTCCTTTTGAAGACCCTCCAGGAATTCCTTCGGAAGTTCTTCCACCAATTCCTCCGCAAGTTCCTCCAGGAATTCCCCCAGAAGTTCCTCCAGGAATTGCTACGAAAATTTCGCCAGGAATTCCTCCGGAAGTACCTCCAGGAATTCCTCCGGAAGTACCTCCAGGAATTCCTCCGGAAGTTCCTCCAGGAATTCTTCCGGAAGTTCCTCCAGGAATTCCTCCGGAAGTTCCTCCAGGAATTCCTCCGGAAGTTCCTCCAGGAATTCCTCCGGAAGTTCCTCCAGGAATTCCTCCGGAAGTTCCTCCAGGAATTTCTCCGGAAGTTCCTCCAGGAATTCCTCCGGAAGTTCCTCCAGGAATTCCTCCGGAAGTTCCTCCAGGAATTCCTCCGGAAGTTCCTCCAGGAATTCCTCCGGAAGTTCCTCCAGGAATTCCTCCGGAAGTTCCTCCAGGAATTCCTCCGGAAGTTCCTCCAGGAATTCCTCGGAAGCTCCTCCAGGAATTCCTCCGGAAGTTCCTCCAGGAATTCCTCCGGAAGTTCCTCCAGGAATTCCTCCGGAAGTTCCTCCAGGAATTCCTCCGGAAGTTCCTCCAGGAATTCCTCCGGAAGTTCCTCCAGGAATTCCTCCGGAAGTTCCTCCAGGAATTCCTCCGGAAGTTCCTCCAGGAATTCCTCCGGAAGTTCCTCCAGGAATTCCTCCGGAAGTTCCTCCAGGAATTCCCCCGGAAGTTCCTCCAAGAATTCCCCCAGAAGTTCCTCCAGGAATTCCCCCGGAAGTTCCTCCAGGAATTCCCCCGAAAGTTCCTCCAGGAATTCCCCCGGAAGTTCCTCCAGGAATTCCCCCGGAAGTTCCTCCAGGAATTCCCCCGGAAGTTCCTCCAGGAATTCCCCCGGAAGTTCCTCCAAGAATTATTCCGATGGTCCTTCCTAGAATTCCTCCGGAAGTTCCTCTTGAAAATCCTCCGGAAGTTCCTCCAGGAATTCCCGCGGAAGTTCCTCCAGGAATTCCTCCGGAAGTTCCTCCAGGAATTCCTCCGGAAGTTCCTCCAGGAATTCCTCCGGAAGTTCCTCCAGGAATTCCTCCGGAAGTTCCTCCAGGAATTCCTCCGGAAGTTCCTCCAGGAATTCCTCCGAAGTTCCTCCAGGAATTCCTCCGGAAGTTCCTCCAGGAATTCCTCCGGAAGTTCCTCCAGGAATTCCTCCGGAAGTTCCTCCAGGAATTCCTCCGGAAGTTCCTCCAGGAATTCCTCCGGAAGTTCCTCCAGGAATTCCTCCGGAAGTTCCTCCAGGAATTCCTCCGGAAGTTCCTCCAGGAATTCCTCCGGAAGTTCCTCCAGGAATTCCTCCGGAAGTTCCTCCAGGAATTCCTCCGGAAGTTCCTCCAGGAATTCCTCCGCAAGCTCCTCCAGGAATTCCTCCGGAAGTTCCTCCAGGAATTCCTCCGGAAGTTCCTCCAGGAATTCCTCCGGAAGTTCCTCCAGGAATTCCTCCGGAAGTTCCTCCAGGAGTTCCTCCGGAAGTTCCTCCAGGAATTCCTCCGGAAGTTCCTCCAGGAATTCCTCCGGAAGTTCCTCCAGGAATTCCTCCGGAAGTTCCTCCAGGAATTCCTACCGAAGTTCCTCCAGGAATTCCTCCCTCCAGGAATTCCTCCCTCCAGGAATTCCTCCGGAAGTTCCTCCAGGAATTCCTCCGGAAGTTCCTCCAGGAATTCCTCCGGAAGTTCCTCCAGGAATTCCTCCGGAAGTTCCTCCAGGAATTCCTCCGGAAGTTCCTCCAGGAATTCCTCCGGAAGTTCCTCCAGGAATTCCTCCGGAAGTTCCTCCAGGAATTCCTCCGGAAGTTCCTCCAGGAATTCCTCCGGAAGTTCCTCCAGGAATTCCTCCGGAAGTTCCTCCAGGAATTCCTCCGGAAGTTCCTCCAGGAATTCCTTCGGAAGTTCCTCCAGGAATTCCTCCGGAAGTTCCTCCAGGAATTCCTCCGAAGATTCCTCCAGGAATTCCTCCGAAGATTCCTCCAGGAATTCCTCCGGAGATTCCTCCAGGAATTCCTCCGGAGATTCCTCCAGGAATTCCTCCGGAGATTCCTCCAGGAATTCCTCCGGAGATTCCTCCAGGAATTCCTCCGGAGATTCCTCCAGGAATTCCTCCGGAGATTCCTCCAGGAATTCCTCCGGAGATTCCTCCAGGAATTCCTCCGGAGATTCCTCCAGGAATTCCTCCGGAGATTCCTCCAGGAATTCCTCCGGAAATACCTCCAGGAATTCCTCCGGAAATACCTCCACGAATTCCTCCGGAAATTCCTCCAGGAATTCCTCCAGGAATTCCTCCGGAAATTCCTCCAGAAATTTTTCCGGAAGTTCCTCCTGGAATTTCTCCAAAAATTCCTCCAGGAATTCCTCCGGAAATTCTCCAGGAATTCGTCCGGAAATTACTCCAAAAATTCCTCCAGGAATTCCTCTGGAAATTCCTCTAGGAATTCCTCCAGAAATTCCTCTACGAAGTCCTCCGGAAATTCCTCCAGGAATTTTTCCAGAAACTCCTCCAAGAATTCTTCCGGAAATTCTTCCAGAAATTCCTCCGGCAATTCCTCCAGGATTTTTTTCGGAAATTCCTCCAGGAATTTTTCCGGAAATTCCTTCAGGAATGTTTCCGGAAGTTCCTTCAGGAATTTTTCCGGAAATTCCTCCAGGAATTTTTCCGGAAATTCCTCCACATTTTTTTCCGGGAATTCCTCCAGGAATTTTTCCGGTAATTCCTCCAGGAATTTTTCCGGTAATTCCTCCAGGAATTTTTCCGGTAATTCCTCCAGGAATATTTTCCGGAAATTCCTCCAGGAATTCCTTCGGAAACTCCTCCAGGAATTCCCCCGGAAACTCCTCCAGGAATTCCTCCGGAAATTCCGCAGGTATTCCTGAATGAACTTCTGGAGGAATTCCTGGATGAATTTCCGGAGGAATTCCTGGATGAAATTCCTGGAGGAACTACCGGAGGAACTTCCGGAGGAATTCCTGGAGGATCCTCCGTAAGAATTCCTGGAGGAATTTCCGGAGGAATTCATGGAGGAACTTCCGGAGGAATTCCTGGAGGAACTTCCGGAGGAATTCCAAGTTACGATAATGAGCTGATTCGGGGTGCTACAACCCATGATTTTTTTTTTCAATTGACCCCAATTTCGGGGGGCACCGGTTCTGATGATGCATTTCAACTTGTTTTACACATCTGTGCGAAAATATATGGTCCCCAACTTGAAATGAGCGAGAACAAAGCGTTTTATCTAACTCCATCGGTGGGGGCCGCCTATCCGAATAAGTTTTTTTTTTTCAACTTGTATATAAGTGCGATAGTTTTGTTTTCATGACTTGCTATGATTCGAAGAGGTTTTTGCCTCTCTTCTATCGTTGTTCGTTATCTTTCGAGAGCGATTTCTGCTAGAGGAACTTCCGGAGGAATACCTGGGGAAACTTCCGGAGAAATTTCTACGGCCAACGGTGTGACGCCACCACCACGGGCTATTTTTTTTTTTAACACGCCGCCGCCGATTAAATTTCATTCGGCGCATAGGTCTACCCCGGAACCGGTGCTGGCGCACAGGTCTACCCCGGAACTGGCCAGAAGTAAAATCAAGATCTAAAAAATGTTATCCTACATTTTTGTCATGGTGAATCATGAAGTTTGATATGTCGCATGCTGTTTTTTTTTGTTCCAAAAACCGGATTCAAGTCTTTCACAGGGTCTTCGGGATTGGTTCCAGGTGTCCCGGGATGTTTGGATCAACTGGATCTAAAGGATCAAAATTGATAGTAGAAATCTAAATCTAATTTCAAAACCACTTTTACCAAAAAATGCCGATGATTGATATGCCTCATGATACATTTCGAAGCAATCTGATATATGTCCCTAGTTAGAGCCCCGGAACCGGTTCCAGTGTGGCCATCGTGCTTCCAAATTCGTTTAGAAGCATCGCAAACAAATTTTCTTCACGATACGGGTATAAAAAGACGATATTGGTACGAATAACAAACATAAAACATAAAAATGTCCGATATGGCCACCCGACAGACCCCACTGGGATTCCGTATAAATCCGGAACCGGTGGATCGACATGTCCAATCGATGGATCCTCTGAAACTATGATAATTTCCGGTTCATGTCTGAAAATTTCAAACAAATCGGTCAAAAATTGAATGCATTAGAGCAAAAACATCCCCAAAATTTTGATGCACAAATGAGGTTGGGGATGCAAAGGTTAACTAGCTTTATTCTTGTACAGCAAAAGACAGGCTGAGAGATATGCAAAATGGCTGCTTTTATTTTTGAACTTCTGGAAGGGTACGATTTACCCATTATTTATTACCAGAGGACATTCTCTATACTAGGGTGAAAATACTCATTTTGTGTTGATAAAAAATAACCCATTATTTGACATATCGGTATTGAAGCAAAAAATGGGTATATGAAACCCATTAAATGGGTATTCGCAAGCTTCCGTGCGGGAATTTGGTCCGCGGGTTTTTTTCCCCATGCATTTTTGCATATGCGATGTTTTCGGGATTTGGGCACGGAAAATCGAAATCCCGGCCCCATTTAAAATGCACGGGGACCAAAATCCGGAGGAAAATTTTCCCGAGGTGTAAGGTGGCCTTAAGGTAGCCTTTACACCTCGGGAAAATTTTCCGCCGGAATTTGGTACCCATGTATTTGAAAGGGGGCCGGGATTTTTATTTTCCGTGCCCAAATTCCGAAAACATCGCATATGCAAAAATACATGGGGAAAAAATCCGCGGAACAAATTCCCGAAGTGTGAAGCTACCTTTACCCATATTTTTTTAATAAATTGTGAATTCGCGTCAGCAGTTCATTCATCGATATGAAAACGCCATAGTTTTCCAATTCTTCGTATAGGTATTTTAGCAGAAATATGCAAGTTCTTGCAAATATTCTGCAGGGCAATTATTTCTGCGGACGTTAATCACTCTATTCTATGGTTTTGGGTGATTTCAGTGCAAACGGCACTGATCGTTTAATTCATTTGAACATTTTGAAGGATAAAGCCAGCACCGTTCAATTGGATCATAGATCCTGCAAGGGTTGATTCAAATATGACGTCCACTACTTTTTGAGATTTCTAGACCCCATCCCCCCGACGTCATTATTGAACGACCCCTAACTGGTTTATTCGGACACGGAACTCCGGATTTTTCAAACACTTATTTACTTCGCGCTGACTACCGTTTATTTCTGCACTCCACTTTTACCTCCACGAGATCCTCCTCTCCTCTCCTCCCTCCCTTCCTTTCCAAACACTACAGATCCAATTTTGAATTTGTCCAAAACAACGGTACAAAACATTCTTATCATCTAAAAAAGTAGATGCTAAACTAATGGCAAATCGAAGATCCCGTATCCTTCCCAATCACCAGACCTCATTCCAATTAAAACCCATGAGATCCTTGCACAATATGTTCGAAATTACACGATACAAAACTCAAACCATTGAATATCATACCCTCCTTAGCCGTGCGGTAAGACACGCGGCTACAAAGCAAGACCATGTTGAGATTGGATGGGGTCGATTCTCGGTGCCGGTCTAGGCAATTTTCGGATTGGAAATTGTCTCGACTTCCCTGGGCCTTCGGTTTAGCCTCATGATATACGAATGCAAAAATGGTAACTTGGCTTAGAAATCTCGCAGTTAATAACTGTGTTTAATGAACACTAAGCTGCGAGTCGGCTCTGTCCCAGTGTGGGGATGTAATGCCAATAGGAAGAAGAAGATCATACAAAAGTGACGGTAGATCTTCCCGGAAACAACCCAAGATCAATAGGAAGACATCTTCAGAGCGTAATTGTAGCAAATAATTGACTTACGAATAATTATTTTGCCAATGTTGTGAAAAATATCAGCCGGAATTGCAGAAAAACGAATTTTACTCAGTCAACCTGCAAATGTTTGTTTTTATTTCATATGTTAAACGGCGTATTTGATATTTCAAAACAACAAATCTAGAGTGCTTTGAGAATAGGTCGTATGTGCAAAAGAGAGATTCTCTTTGCTTCCTTTCTCTTACGATTATTACAGATCTATACTACACTTTACTCCATGTTTCTTGGCAGATGACTAAAGACAATAGCTTTGTCTAGCGTTCTGAAGTGAAAATGTACCAAAATATGCAAAACTAGTTTATATATTAGCGAAAGAGAGCGTGACCAAAGAGAGCCTCTCTTCTGCACATACGACCTATTCTCAAAGCAATCTAGAAATTATGTTCTGTTTCGTACAATACAACGGTCGAAGGGCATAGGATACGGAAATCATCGTGCTACCGTGATACCAGCGTGATTCTGGGTGACAGACATATGATTTTATGCTATACAGTGATATTAGTATCATATATGTGTCACAAGTATTACTCAGTTTTCATCTTCACAGATTCACTCATATGATTGGTACTGAGAATGGCCACTACGTTCAAAAATAACATAATTAGCCTTGATTATTTTGACTTTTGGAGCTAAACTGCCGCTAACCACAAGTCGAGCACATCTGTATATGGGCCTCCATATACAGATGTGCTCGACTTGCGATTAGCGGCAGTAAAAGTGTTCCTCAGTAGAACGTCGGGGTCAGATACAAGATATTTTAGTTACCAAAGATAAAGATTGTCGCTGTCGTCGCTGTCCGGAACATCTTTTGCTGGCGAGGATAGGGGAGGTAAATGTCAAAGAAGGAAAATCCATACGATTTGAAAGCTTGGTACCCAACATGTTCCGGACAGCAGAACAAAGGGAACCGAAGCGACAATCTTTATCTAGTAACTAAAATATCTTTTGGTCAGATCTATGTAAATAGTTTCTCACTACCTTCGATTGGACATTCACAGAGTTCAAGTGGTAATACTTAGAATATTATCAATATTTGTTTTTCTTATCACACATCTTTCAAACAATCGTACAAAAATAGCTTATCGGGTTACTACATTTAAGGCCAATTTCTTCACCGCGGTGCTGTCCAAGAAATTGGCCTTCAATGAACATTACATGTTCGGTCTATGAATTATATATCGTCTATCCGATTGATGTTAGAACTCTTCCACTCAAACATGAGAAAGGCAAAAGAGTATGAAAATCATATATTGCTCAGTCGCAGCGTGCATCATAAGTAAACCCATGTGCTGATGATACATTGGTTCTCGACGGATAAACAAACAACGTTTACAAGATAGATTTGGTCGCATGTGCAGATGGGCAAGTCGACAACGAAGAAAGCTACAGCAAAAAACGGCTTAATGTAAGGGGAAAGGTTATCTAAATTAATAAGCGATCATAAATCTTCGGGCCAAATGCGGTACGCCAGCCACAATGCAAATATTTTCGGTTAGTCAGGATGCGTTTCCCATAAAAAGGTAAACAGTGAGAGGAGTGAGCATGGTTTGAATGCAAAATAAACATAGATAGGGCAAACATAAATTACTCAGGATGGAAATAGATATTTACTCTGTCACAAAAAAGGTTGTTTGTCTACTTTTGGTCATTTTTTCTATGCTAATTTTTATGACATCATAGTTTTGGTTAGCTATAGTTAATTGAAATATCTAGTATCTGGATTTTTGCTCTTCCATCTTTCCTTTATTCTGGGCTTAAACATTGAGATTACAGCGTTTGCAAAATAAAATATAAATTATAGGTGTAAGTGATAAAAACTAAGTTTAAAAAAAAAATGTGTACAGTTCCCCACAATCCTGGGTCATTTTCATGAAGAAAGAGCTGAAACTGGAAAACCAGTCATACTTTAGTCCCAAATGCAGGTAAATATTATGAGCGATCAACTTGGAACA
The DNA here is from genome assembly GCF_024139115.2 of Armigeres subalbatus. Lineage (NCBI taxonomy): Eukaryota > Metazoa > Arthropoda > Insecta > Diptera > Culicidae > Armigeres > Armigeres subalbatus. The sequence continues at coordinate 120,498,582 of NC_085140.1, forward strand.
ACATGGAACGCATATTTGGTTAATACAGTCCCTTCCCGATTTTGGCAACACGACCGGATTTTAATGTTGCCAAAAACGGGAAGTAAAATTCATATAAAATTTCATTTTTTTTTTGTTTGCATTTTTTTGTACTACAAAGTATGTGGAGTGTGTTTAAATGATGCACGTGGATCATAATTGACATTTTTGCGATATTATTCATAACTCGGAGATTGTAGTTCAAACTAAATTGAAACAAACTCAAGAATGGTAATCTAACGATAATGTAACTAATTAGCTAATTTCATAATACAAATTAAATAATAAATAATATTTTAAATTAACAATAGCGTCGGCCACGTCCTTACAAATATTTGTGGTGATATAAAAACGTTTCTATTGTAGTCCATTGAAGTGCTGACTTCAATCTGACATCTCATATACATTTTAGTCCACCAAAAATGATTGTTTTTATCAACATTCCTTATATTCGACGGATACAAGATGACTAAATGTGCTATAAATTTCGAATTCTTATATAATGGATTTTGGTGGCGGCAAACTTTCTTGTGGTCGGTGTGAATAAGAGTAAAGTTTTGTGCACAATTTTCGCTGACATTATGGAAAAAATGAACGCCAGGCATAAGACGTTCCAGTGTTTTAAAAAATGGTAACGGAAATCTGCATTCTGCATATTGGTCAAGCGTATCCAATGTAGTGTGAAAAGGGTTAACTACACTCGACTCACTAAAACCAAATCCCTTTGCACTAGTCGGTCTCCTAGCACTCAATCCTGGAATATTTCAGGCGGCAATGCTTGATCCATGAGCACAATGTGCACCTCGCGCTACGAGTGACAGTGTGGCCAAGTGGAAGCTTGAAGACCAAACTAAAGTCACTACACTGAAAACCAAATCTACCCAAAAGTGGGTTGTTTGCACTCAAAACCGTGGTTTGGGCCAATAACCCAAATTTGAGTAAAATGACTTTTCTGGCACTAGGTAGTTTGCCTTTAATCCCATGTAAACAATTTACCCAAAGCTGAGTTTAATTCATCCAAACTGGACCTTAATCAACTCAAAATTAAGAATATGGAATTTACTCAAATTTGGGTTATTGGGCTGAGCAACCCCGGTGTTTACATCTTGCTCTAGTTTTGGCAACAATCATGGGAAAGAAAGAGAAAACTACCCAAATTTGGGTAAATTTTTTCTGCGATATTCTCAACAGTGCGTATATTGAACTCAAGGTTTGGGTTGATTTATCTGTCCGTGTAGACAACGGCCATTGTAGGAGTATAGTAGTATACATTAGTATACATTGATAGCTCTTCATTTAGTATGTAAATTTGCCTACGCTCACGGCAAACATCATTATTACTGTAGTTGATAACGGGTTAACGGGAGAGAGTTGTATTATCCTGGGAGGGAGATCTAGATACTACACACGAAATAACAATAAAATTAAACGTCATGACGCAAGAAAATTATCGACGAGCAAAATATACCAAAGCAAGCGTCACACGGACTGACCAATGTTTGTTTTGCGTGTCATCGATGTTTTCGTTGATTTCATTGAAGCCGGTGCGTGACTTCCTCGAGTTTCAGATAACGTTCCGAGTGCGGGAATTTGAAATATGAAGTGTCCGGAACATAGTCGTTTTTCGCTTCCCTATGGAGGGAATCACAAAATGCGGTGGATAAATAAAACACGAATCTCTTGTCAGCATGTATCTCGACCAACTCAACAACCAACACTCATTCAAAGTCATTTATATAAAATTTAATCATTTTGTCGATATTTCTTCACAAAATTTATTCCTAATAATAATGAATCGTTATCTAAATTCTCGTGATACCATAATATCAATGCAATGATATAGTTTGAAAAAGCATTTTGAAGATGAACACCGGAACATCCTTACCACTTCGCAATAACGACATGAGCATTCATGAAACGGAAAACGATTTCTAATAAAGTACAATATCAACGCAATGATATATTTTGACAAATAATTTCATAAATGATCACCACTAGGGTAAATCATGTATTTTGGACATTTGAAAATATTTTGGACTTTTGGATATATTTTGCATGTTTTACTACTTAGCTTTATTTGAACAGATAGGAACATGTGTCTGTTTTGCCTTATTCATAATCACATGTCGAACTATATTTATGGAACTAAATAAACAAAATATAGCCATAAGTCCAAAATATATTCAGATGTTCAAAATACATTGATCACCCTACACCTTCATCCCTTTTTGTTCATCGAATCATCGGTATTGTGGCGTTTGTTTATCTCCAGAAGTTTATATTCTTGAGATAAAAATTTATTGAATGAAACGACATTAGCTTTTTGATTATGAAGGGATAGCCTTGTCGTCATGAAGAACCATTTCACAAGGACATTGCCGGTAATTGATGTTTTGGGGTAAGGAAAATAATTCCCTCACATATTGATTATATTTGAATGAAAATGATATGGGATAGAATGTTAATGCAATTTAGCTATTACCAATCAAAACTACATTGTAGTCTAATGATTAAGATCTCTGAGCAAATGTTCTACAGTATTCTTTCTTCCAGGTTCGATTAATGATTGAGCAAATAAATAAATAAATAAAAATCTGCATAAAAAAAAACTCTCGATGTTCCTCTGAAAAACCTAAAATTCAATTCTAATCAAAAATTCTGACAGAGCGATAAAGTATAGCGGTGAAAAATCATATCGTTTGACCCGTTTTAACGGTATCGATATTTTGGAAAAGATCCTTTGCATTTTTTGAGCAATTTAATTCAAATTCTTTATGGAATGCATCGATCGCTATCGATGGTTCATAAGAAAACTTTTAAAATTGGATATGAAGAATTTTGAAGAAACTTAAAGAAATGGTTGTCAAGGATTGATTATATATGTTGGCAAATGTATTTTTGTTTTCTTTTGCATTTCGAAGTAGCTTGTTTCACAACGGGTGGGAAGTTGCAAAGCGAAATCTCTCTTCCATGCACCATATATGCCAGATTCGGACGACGAACACTTTACAGATTTTTTTCAAATCGTCAAAACCCGACTATTCACGATTAAAACCAAGAAAAAAAATTACTGTAGCTGCGGATTGGGTTGACTTTGAAGAAGCGATGAGCAAAGGGAATCATTGCAAGAAGATGTATCCTAGACGTCTCCTTTTAACTTTACAATGGACACCATTTTCAAACAAGTTTCACTGTTCGATTTTATTAGGCTTTTTTTTGTTCAAAAACGGTCGTTTCAAATATAGATTGATAATGTTCAATATAATTTTCTGGTTTCTATAGTTTTCAAGCAAATTATCAGTATCGATACTCCCCATTTATTAACCATTTTCAGCTAGGTCTGCGGTGACGTTTCATGACAGCTAAAGTTAGGTCTGCACTGACATTCATATTTTTTTAATCTGAATCTCCCTCCCAGGTATTATCTATTCTAGAGATCAATATGTGTGGGTTGTGACTGTTCACGTTCAGAAGAGTCATCGATCGTGTTGCTGTACAAGTCGAATTTAGTATGGTCTGTTCTCTCGAAAGGCAATAAAGACAACTCCTAAAGTCGATACCCTCTACGTAAACCAAATCTCGAGCGCGTTGTTGAAGTAATCTTCCGTATAAACTCCGTGTAATCTCTAACTACACTTTGTGACCAAAGTGAATACAGATCGAATGTTACTCTAAAGGACTAGTGCAAAGGGTGAAAGGCTGGAATAAAACGTTTCCTGAAAATAAGTGTGCCATCACTATCCGCTTTTGAATACCACACAGTGGCGAAGAAACCTCCTTCAATACCGATTATACTACGGCTACGGCCTTAACAGCCATCATGGCGACAAAATCAAGGTGGTTGAAAAATTCGTGTACTTGGGCTCAATTGACCTCCGATAACGATACCAGCAAACAGATTCGGAGACGCAATGTACCAGGAACGTACTTTGGACTCCAAAAAACACTCTTTTTTCAAAGGTGATAAGATAGTCGAGAGAAAGTATCAACGCCTCCCATTCAGTGTGCTAGAGTTCCAGACTCATAGAGATCTTCATTTTTAGAATGCTTGAATGGCTTCTTCTATCAGCACACCGTAACAACGCTCATTGTTGTGTTACCAAGTGATTTGCTTCACTCAATAGGCTTCCATTGGTGAGCGTTGAAGATCATTAAACGGTGAATCATCGAACGTCCAATTTCAAAGATCTTAGGAAGCTCATAACTTGCCTCGCGGCAGAGCATCAAGTTGGCTTAGATTAACCAGATGTTTTCTCATGATCTGATGTTTTTAAATGCCTGCTCGAGAACCTTACGGTTACATGTTACCAAACTCTTACCATTACTGTTGAACTGTTGGCAAACATACTGGAATCAATAGGCTCGTTATGCAATTGACACATCAGGAAACTGGAAAAGCCAACAGTGTTCTGATATTAATCGCTAGACAAATTTGCGTCAATTTTAAACAATAAGACTTTTTGGAATAAAACGACTTGAAGCTTACGCATTTAGAAAATCGAATGTGCTAATCACTAGCAATTAAACCTACTGGGGCTTGCTTGCTCCTGGATCACCCATGCAGTATCGGTTGCATTGTGATGTAAACAACGGGCTTCGCTTAATAGGTGTTGTACTATGTACAACGGTGTGAGTCAGCTTGTCGACGACAAAATCAGTGAGGATGCCAAAAAAATACGACATTCTACGGTGGGCTGGTTATATTAGGGTAGTGTGAATAGGGACATGGAAAACGTGAATAAAAAGAGCAGAAAAGTTTCAATAGATATTGTTTGCAATGAGCGGTGATACGAGTAGTGGTTCATTATTTCAGTGAAGGTGCCCACTATTCGTACAGAACCCATAATATGCATATAAACCTCAATGACATTCACTTTTGGCTTTGTTTATCATATTACATATCAATTCAAAAGGTTTTAGCTCTAAAAAGTAATAAAAAAATGTTTTCGAGGTTGTTGCCAAAATCGGGAAGAAAATGTTGCCAAAAAACGGGTGTTGCCAAAATCGGGGGTAGACAAAAACGGGTGTTGCCAAAATCGGGATGGGACTGTACATAATTTAAGCTTCTTTTAATTATAAAAATATGTTTGTTCTAATCATATTAATGTTTGATGCCAGAACGAACTGAAAATATTATTAGACTATGTTTGTTTCTACCATAAATTTTTCTGCATGGAGCATGGACATTAAACGATGCAGACTATCGAATTCTTATAGTGTTGAGCGGAAAATATAACTCTCAATACTTGGCGGCTTGGTGGAAAATGGTGACGAGTTGTGGTCACGAGTTGTGCCAAGTGTACAACAAGGTAAATATCGACAATCTGATATAATACGGCAGTTTACAGTGGGCTGGATATGTAGTGCATATACCAGAGCCGAGACCAGCAAAACTTGTGTTCGCCGGAATTTTCACATTTATTATAAGTAATGTTCACGCAAAATCGACACATCGCAGCATAGCTCTAAAACGAAATCATTTTTTGCTATAATCAACTCAAATTTGACCAAAAAGTCACTTACACCCCTCTACTTCCAGCCCCCATAATTCTAGATTGCTTTGAGAATAGGTCGTATGTGCAAAAGAGAGATTCTCTTTGATCACGCTCTCTTTCGTTAATATATCGGCTAGTTTTGCATGTTTTGCTACATTTCCACTTCAGCATGATAGACAAAGCTATTGTCTTTGGATATCTGGCAAGAAATTCGAAGTAAACTTTTCTATAGTTTCGTAATAATCGAAAGAGAATAGATCCAAAGAGAGACTCTCTTTTGCACATACGACCTATTTTCAAAGCACTCTAGAATTGGTATTTAATTCCTGAGCAAATATAAGAATAGTCAGTTTTTTTTTTCAATATATCTTCCGTTTGAGTTTATTCAACATGGAGCAACTGAGGACGATGTCCGAAATTTGTAATAAAGTGTTCAACAGTTGATCCGATGTGCAAATTGATGCTATGTTTGATATTTGAGACAAAACTTGACTTAATTTATTACCAATCTGTTCAGTTAGTTACAATCATGCGTTCATTTGAATATTCTATTCTACATTCTATTATCTTATCCATATCTTGCGCTATAAAGATCTTTGAAGTCAAAAACGCGTTAAAGTATTCGTAGCTTGAGGCACAAAGGTAGGTATAATAATAAAAACCCTGATTAATCCACATAGCGGTGATGGTGGCTTTCTCATGCAAATAACAAAAATGTATTTTATCCATAACTACCGAGCCCATAGCCCGATCTGCCCAATTTTCTATGGGAAACAATGGGACAGGATGCTGCTTCGAATGCAACTTGTTTCAAGTAAATCGATTAAGGATAAGTGCCTGAAAAATGAGTGACACTTTTGCCACATTTTTTTGGGTGGGTGCGCACAGACATACACACAGACATCACCTCAATTCCTCGAACTTAGTCGATCGATATATAACACTATGAGTCTCCGGGCCTTCTATAAAAAGTTCATTTTTGGAGCGATCATATAGCCTTTACGTATACTTTGTATACGATAAAGGCAAAAAAAAACCTGATTGCTCCGATCTGGCCAATTTTCAATAGGAAACAATGGGACAGGATTCCCCGTCCAATACAACTTATCGCAAACAAATCGGTTCAAGACAAGTGCCTAAAATATGAGTGAGTTATATTTTGCGCACATACAGACAGACATCATCTCAATTTGTCAAGCTGAGTCGATTGGTAAATAACACTATGGGTCTCTGGACCTTATATCACAAAATCTTCTTGGAAGTGAATATATAGCCTTTTTGTTACACCTTGGTGTACGAGAAAGGCAAAAATATCTGTTTAAGCATCGCTTTGAAATTTTCTTCTCAAAAGCGGCCGTACAAACATAATATGTAGGGGAATGGTTCGCCAATTCATCTCATAGCTCCTATTTCCATCCCATCAAAAACAAAGCAATGGAAAGGAATTTGGTTAGTTTATTATTTTTGTGATTTTTTTCAGCAGTGAGCACGCATGTTGACAAAAAGAAGCGATGAATTTGGTGCCGTATTTCTTTATTTAGCGATGAGATTGATATATGTACAGTGAGATGGAGATCGCAACAGTTCCCCTAATACTAAACGAAAAATATCAGCTGATTGACATTTTCCCACGCCCCACCGTTTTCATTTTATTCCAAATCCTACTCTCCGCTGCAAATGATCATCCGCCGTGACGGAGTATTTCCCCGTTTATTATTTAGCTTTGAAGCAGGTGCAACTTCATTTCCATAAAAGCGGGCCAGCCCTCTCTTTCACAGTTTGCAAAGCACGTTTGTAATAACCCCTAAAATTGCATTCCATGTTTTAAACCCCCTGCTGGTCAAATGGATACCGTGCCCGCATGATTGTATAGCTTCACCGGTGTTCCTATACATTTTTTATTTGGTTGGGCGAACTCACGATGATCGGTGACTTGCGACCATTATATGCAAAATTCAAATCGACCGAATCAACGAAGCATAACAATTTGTCCTAAAATACTAAATACTAAAATTTTGAAAAGCTTGGTTTAATCAGAGGTAAGTGTCAGAGCAGTCAGTACCGTCAGTACAAACGCATTTCCAGTAATTCAAAGATTCGAGATAGAGAATAGGAATAAATATTGTCGAACCTTCCGAACCGAACTTTCTTCCGAAGTTTTATTTGTCAAACTAATTGATGCGTTGTTTAGCGCATCTTTGGGCGATTCAGCGCACTACTTCCGAAGTTGGGAAAGTTGCTTGTATCTGGAGAAAAATCCAACTTCAGTATAAAAAGCGTTATAAATTTATTTCGGATAGACAATACAACTCTTTTATGTAAGGCTCATTATTCGTATAATTTATTCGAATATTTCTTTTAAGTTAGATAAATATTTGATCGAACATTTTCTTAGCAAATTCCTAAGCCTGCCATGCAACGGCACTGACTCAACTTAAACCGGCGGTTAGATCGTTTTAGTTTAGCTCGATTGCTGTTGGCTGATGCCTTTGGTAAGGATGAGATTGTAACAATTTGATTCTTTCCAATGTCACCCGTGAGCCAATTCCAGAAATCAGAATATACGTTGAGACTTGTGATGTGCTCCTCCTTATTCCGGTGGGTCACTGGATCAGATGGAGTAACCACAACTTCCTAGTTGGCAATATAAGTCCGACAAAATGTCCATTTTTTTAGTTAGGGGAAAGACGGCTTTGGCAGGTTTTGTTCTATTATTGGCAGGGGGGTTTTTGTCGACCAAATTTTATGAAATTTGGCCACAATATTCTTGGATATGCAAAGAATGTTTAGGCCAAATTTGAGCCTAGTCAGTCATAAAAGACCCCCTGCCAATAATAGAACAAAACCTGCCAAAGCCGTCATTCCCCTATTATTATTTGTCTTTATTAACGAGATTTGCGGCCCTAGGCCGGCTCATCTCGTACACTTTTTTTAGTCTCTATTCATACCATTTCGGTAGATTTGTATACGAATGACTGTTAAACATACCACAAGGAAAACGACGAACCTCCACATATCCAATAGTGCGCTACCGATAAATTTTGATACGAAAATTATTTTTAGACTGTAGTGGAATCTCTTCACTTGTCATAAGACGAGTTCGTACTATCCCATTTAATTCCACCACTTGATTATAACTTTAACAGATACGTATTTCGATCTCAACAATAAGGTCATCTTCAGTGTCTTGTACTGGACGAGTCAAGTCAAGTACGAATTGAAGACGGCCTTATTGTGGAGGTCGAAATAAGTATCTGTTGAAATAACAATCAAGTGGTGTAATTAAATGGGATAGTATGAACTTATGACAAGCTTTGAATTGTGTTGATCCAGGAAAGATGACCATTTGTCAAGAAATGAGAAAAATGTAAGTATAAGACAAAGCTGTCTAGCGGTGGTAATGAAACCTAGATTAAATGCATTATAAAATAAAATGCAACACCAATCATTCACACCGGAAAGATTCTGCATTCCGGTTGGAAGAAATATGCATACGATATGAAAATAAATGCTCGATGAAGTCACGTTCCGGTTTCTGTTAACGACATGTTGGTGGGTTCGCCTCAAGGAGGGCAACATGGACGTAGTCAGGAGTTCAACTTTTAAAGATTACGACATATCGTACGGATTCTATACCATACAACCCCCTCCTACTATAGAAGAAATCTCGCGTGATTTTTGAAAACGTCGTAAGTCCAAATGAGAGACTCTCTTTTGCTAATATCTAGGCTAGTTTAAAATTTGTTGCAATATTTTCACCTCAGCACACAAAGACAGGCAAAGCTATTTTCTACAGATCGGTGCTGAAACATCCAATGTAAATGTTAGTATGGCTTTGTAATAATCGAAAGAGAAAGTAAACAAAGAGAGCCTCTCTTTTGGACTTACGACGTTTTCAAAAATCACGCGAGAAATGTTGATCTTTATCTTTTTACTGTTATGAAAATGACGCTTACCAATATGCCCTTTTCTATGTAAAAAATGTTTGTCTCTTTTTCATCATTCAAAAAATAATAAGTAGTCTTAGGCATTCTGTATTTGTATTGGAAGCACCGCAACCGCTGCACTAGGCACGGTGGCCCCGGATCAGAGTAACGACTGGTATGATGGCGAATGTGAGCATTTAGTAGAAGAGAAGAACGCAGCATGGGCGAGATTGCTGCAATACCGCACGAGGGCGAACAAGGCACGATACAAACGGGCGCGGAACAGACAAAACTCGATTTTTCGGAGGGAAAAGCGTCAGCAGGGAGATCGAGACCGTGAAGAGACGGAGCAATTGTACCGCGCTAAAAACGCACAAAAGTTCTATTAGAAGATAAACCGTTCACGTAAGGGTCACGTGCCCAGCCCGATATGTGAAAGGACATAAACGGGAACCTTCTTACAAACGAGCGTGAGGTGATCCAAAGGTGGTGGCAGCATTACGAAGAACACCTGAATGGCAATGTGGCAGACAACGGTGGCGGTACGGTAATGAACCTAGGAGCACGCGCACAGGACATACGACTTCCGGCTCCGAATATCCAGGAAATCCAGGAGGAGATCGGCCGGATGAAAAATAACAAAGCTCCTGGAGTTGACAACTACCGGGAGAGCTGTTTAAACACGGTGGTGAGGCACTGGCTAGAGCCCTGCATTGGGTAATTACCAACGCGCACTGGGAGTTTTCGAGAGGAAAGCGCTGCGTACTATCTATGGTGGGGTGCAGATGGCGGACGGTACGTGGAGGAGGCGAATGAACCACGAGTTGCATCAGCTGTTGGGAGAACCATCCATCGTTCACACCTCGAAAATCGGAAGACTGCGGTGGGCCGGGCACGTAGCCAGAATGTCGGACAGTAATCCGGTGAAAATGGTTCTCGACAACGATCCGACGGGAACAAGAAGGCGAGGTGCACAGCGGGCAAGGTGGATCGATCAGGTGGAGGACGATTTGCGGACCCTCCGCAGACTGCGTGGTTGGCGACGTGCAGCCATGGATCGAGCCAAATGACGAAGAGTTTTCTGTATTGCACCTTGCGGCCTTAGTGTGGTAATAAATAAATAAATAAATGTATATTTAAATATGTTCAGAATTTGGCCACCAACCAATTTACCAACGTAGTAAATCGCTTGATATTTTTGAAGAGTCTCACCTTGCGAAAATATATCATAAAATGAAATAATATTACCGGTCAGGATCGCCAATGTTGAGTTTGTGCTATTCCGCCGGTTCGTATTCGGCTACGGTTACTGGTATCCGAGCGCGAGGTTGGCAGGGAAACTGCGTGTGCTCACGCTGACGGTCGTGCTGGGGAAGGGGAGGAATCTGGGCATACAGTGCTGTGGAGGACATTTGCTTAAATAACCCGATCAATAATGCGAAACAAAATTATAACAAGGGGAGTTATTTATTCCAGAAAAATATTATAACAAAATGTGTTATAAATTTGACTGGTTAGTTGTTAAAATAACAAAACTTCCACTAGCCGTAAAACAATTATTACAGAAGCTGATACCTTCATATCAACATTATAACAAACGTTGATATAATTATTCGGTACAATAATCTTCATCGAAGATATGCCTACATTACGTATAAAAATCCAATACGCTACGAATGACGGATTATTATCCATAATGTAGGCAATTATCTTTGTTCCGTCTTTTCATATTTAACGTGGAAATTTATAATGAAAGTGGTTACCTAAGATTTTACCCCAATGTAGGCAATTTCAGTGAAAATATACATAACTAATGTTGTTTTAATTTGATATGAAATTTAACTGGCCAAAGATGATTTCCTATCGAATTATCTAAATATAACACACGTTGTTATAAATAACAACCATTGATATAAGTGTGTTATTATTTTGTTATGCATTCCTGATCGGGAAGTTGGGGCAGACAAGATTTTGCTTTGAGTATAAGTACATGAGTTTTGAGATCTAGAGTTTGTCTTGACACTGACTGAAAGTCAATATTTGGTCACTTTTCCTGCAAATGAAACTAGCTATTTGGTTTTCGTCAACGTTGATCACTAAAATTAGTATTTTGAACAGTATTGATCGCTACCAGTCCTGAGTTATATGGAGAAGACAAGTTGGTATAAACACAGCCTTTTGAAGTAGTCACAGCATAATTGGAAATCAGTTGTCTTTACGCTTAATGTTAGTTCCAGGACGAATAAGCGATAAACTTAGTCAAACAATTTCTATTGCAACCCATGCGCGCAGTGCCTTACATCGACTTAGAAAAATACATCCCACCCGCTGGGGTCATGGCCATCTGGAGATTCTGGACCGGGACTCTAGTTACGCCTATGGAACGGAAATGGTAGCGTTCATGCTTTATAATTTTGGACCTCCAATTGGGTTGCTATCAAATCCCAAATAGTCATCTATAAACAATTGGGGTAAGAAAGTTAAAGAATATACAATACACAGCGCCGTAGCGTGTAGTTGGCCAGGTTGGCCCCCGCCAAGGGCGCCAGGCCTTAGGGGGCGCCGAATTCAAGGATTTCGCTATGGGTAATGATCACAAATTATTCTCAAATTCATTGGTTCAAAGTAATTCATCTTTAAGCGATTAGATGATTTCCTCGGTAATCTAAGATTTTGTAATCAACCGTTTGACAAGTATCCGTAGAGCCCTTTCCCGTATATAACTATTAACTGGGATACAGGTATCAGAATGGCGGCTCAGGGGCAAGTTTCCCTCAATTTAGGAGATTTGTGCCACTGTCTTTTTCATCATTTATTTGACGGAAAAGGAAGTAAAAAAATGATAAGCACAGGAACTGCAAATGGAGAGGAGCATGGAGCAGGTTTCTGGGGAGGAAGTTCTCGAAGGGAGCTTTTCAATACGCTAAAGCCGAAACACAGAGTAGACTGTAAAGAAGTGATAGAGAGTTTGTGTGAATTTGAGATAAATTTACTCATTTTACGCAGACAAACTATTTAAGGTCCGAAAACAATCGCATTTGATTCAGTGATATTTTCGATTTCATTAAACCAGAAACTTGTATGATTTCAATGGTAAAAAGACAAAGCGAAAACGTTGAATATTCGATGAGCATTGATAATATGAGTTTGATTTTTCCTCTTGGTTCTATATAAACTGTTTAAGCTTCAAACGAGGATGAATATTTGGAATGACATCTTATCTAACAGCATACTGAATACAAGAATCTGCAGGTTTTCCTTGATACTACTAGGCCCAATCGTTATTCCGACCATCTACCAATTCACTACAGTAGTTGAATTTAATTGAAAATCCTGTAGTTCCTTGAAACCACCGACCAAGCAACTCAACAGTTGATTTTTTCACAATCAAGATGGAGTTTCTAAAGGTAATCAAATCCACTTCAAAAAAGGGTTTTTTTTATTTGTCTAGGTCCAATATAGCTTCAAGCTCCAACCAGCACATATTTTATTGGCTTAACTAGATCCACTAGTGCGTGAATTCACAAAAAGGAGTTAACGATATTTTTGGCAAGAATTCGCGAACTACTAGTTCAAATTATTTTTATTTGCGTAGATTTATTCAATTCAAAAATTCGTAAAAATTTCAACTTCCTACCTCTATAAGGTTATCGAAGCTTGAGGAATTCATAAAGAAAATTCTACACTACGCAATAAATTGATCTTAAATCTCCCTGATTTTAACGCACTCTTTGTTTTGAACATCTGCAAGATAGGGGCGCCAAAAAAAGTTTCGCCAAGGGCGCCGGGAGGCCACGCTACGGCTCTGACAATACATGACAGCTATTAGTATGCAATCTACGAAATACTCCGTTACAACGCAACGCAATGCAAATGGATGTACGTATTGGTATAAATCAGGTATCTGGCACCCCCAATCCTACCCACTACGTTTGACAATAGCCAACATCTTTGAGTTTCCCATTGTTCTATTGAAATTGGGTTTCCCACTGACAATTCTATTTTGTAAACAAACCATTATTCCGAACTGATTTTTTCCAAATGGACGTAAATATTTCTCACCATTTTTCGAGAACTTGTGCGAAAGTATGAATGCGAGGTGTGGTTGAACAAGAATATTGATGCCTTTAATAAATTTTCCATATTTCGATCGGCACCAAGCGCTCTACTTCGCCAAAAAATCACGATATTTGAAACATATTTTCAATAGGGGGTTTTCGATGACTATGATTACGTCTTCGTGTTAAATTAATCGATGATTTTGATGCTGGCATCAAAAACATGGCCGCTTCGCAGACCCCTGGTATAAATATCAATATATTCGAAAACATGTTTGTAGTGCCTAAAATTCTGATTCTATCACAAACGTCCGAATGTAACAGTCGCCCGATTTCCATTCGCCTGAAAAGACCAAACGCCCGAAAAGACCTTTCACCCGAATGGACCATTCGCCCGAATAGGTCATATATTTATGTATACCTCCATATTTTTTTTAACAATGTGTTATTTTTCCTAATCATATTAAAAAAAATTGCTAATTGTACCAGTTTGTCTAATTTTTCATTCTTTTCTGCTATTTTAGATGTCTTCTTAGCCTGCAGTGGTCGTAGGATAGGGGCCCTCCTTAGCCGTGCGGTAAGACGCGCGGCTACAAAGCAAGACCATGCTGACGGTGGCTGGGTTCGATTCCCGGTGCCGGTCTAGGCAATTTTCGGATTGGAAACTGTCTCGACTTCCCTGGGCATAAAAGTATCATCGTGTTAGCCTCATGATATACGAATGCTAAAATGGTAACCTGGCTTAGAAACCTCGCAGTTGATAACTGTGGAAGTGCTTAATGAACACTAAGCAGCGAGGCGGATGTAATGCTTATAAGAAGAAGAAGAAGGTCGTAGGATATCAGTGGTCGCATTTCTTTCTTCTAGTTGGAACTGCTTTGGAACGCTGTAAAACGGAGGACTTCCTCGTTTCAAAAGCGTATTCCACTAATTATGCCACCCTTAAATGTTATTGGAAGTTCGAGGAATACTGTTTAGGGTATTTTCATTGCCCGACCATAGTGAAGGGGAAAAATTGGGTCTCTAGTGGTCTTTTTGTGCGTTGATTGGCGACCATTCACATAAGTCCGCTACGTTAGGTATAGGTACGTTAGGCATGATGGACGTTACGCGTTACGGACGTAAGGGATAATATACGTTAGGCAGAATGGTCGTTTGGCATGATTCTGCCTTCTTTATGTCATGGGCTTTTCTTTGGGTCATTTATATATAACGTCCATTATGCCTAACGAGTACACCCCATTCACATAATACTTGCTTACATAAAAATATATGTTTCTTTGGGCCATATTTTCGAACCTCCTTAAATGCTTTTGTTATATCTTAACATGAAAAAAGTGCTAAGGTAACAAACTTTTTATAGGCAAGTTGAAATATGTAATCCTTCCCGTATGGCGATTGTAATCCCAATCGCTGATGTTTTCTAAAAACAAAACTTTGGTTGAGGAGAAAGAAACATCCTTGAAACTTGAATTTGGGAAGACACGTTCCTCAGCATTAATCTCAGCCATCTTAAAATCCAATAGTATATACGCTGGATCTAACGTAAACTGATAAATTTCGTTCCATCAATGAACAAAAGGCTGTATCATTCATACGTTCCCGTGTTTTAGCACTAATACCAAGCGAACGAATCGACAGTGTTGACCTTCGCCAACAGTTCCGTGAATTGTGAACACTTGAACAAATTGTTGTGGAGCAGTTGAGAATGTTCCGTCAATTATCCAAATCTTGGCTTGTCGATTGCAAGAAAGGTTCTGCGTCCAATGTTGTCATATAGCATCTGTCGATATGCACATATATGTATATCCTCACATTCTGATGGTTATAAGAGTTCATCACGTCGTCACCGGCGTTACATTATACGACGGGACTCGTTTTTGCTTGGGTCTGTTCACAAATTACGTAACGTAAAAATCGGAGTTTTTGACCCCCTCCCTCCCCCACGTAAGAAAAAGTAATGCGTAACTGTGAAAAATTTGTTTTTTTTTTGTTTTTTACGAAGCATGTGGATTTTTGGCATTTGTTTGAACATTGCTAGGTTAAGGATAACAATAAGATAACACATGATCAAAACCCAATTCCTGCTCAAACAAGCATTTCCTGGGAAATCACGGAATGTATTCGAAAAGCTTTTCTCCGTCATATAAGGGTACACTCAATATTTTTTTACACGGTTCTTCTTCTCTTCTTCGTTGGCATTACATCCCCCACTGGAACATTGTCGCCTCGCAGTGTTCATTAACCTTTGCATCCCCAACCTCATTTGTGCATCAAAATTTTGGGGATGTTTTTGCTCTAATGCATTCAATTTTTGACCGATTTGTTTGAAATTTTCAGACATGAACCGGAAATTATCATAGTTTCAGAGGATCCATCGATTGGACATGTCGATCCACCGGTTCCGGATTTATACGGAATCCCAGTGGGGTCTGTCGGGTGGCCATATCGGACATTTTTAGGTTTTATGTTTGTTATTCGTACCAATATCGTCTTTTTATACCCGTATCGTGAAGAAAATTTGTTTGCGATGCTTCTAAACGAATTTGGAAGCATCGATGGCCACACTGGAACCGGTTCCGGGGCTCTAACTAGGGACATATATCAGATTGTTTCGAAATGTATCATGAGACATATCAATCATCGGCATTTTTTGGTAAAAGTGGTTTTGAAATTAGATTTAGATTTCTGCTATCAATTTTGATCCTTTAGATCCAGTTGATCCAAACATCCCGGGACACCTGGAACCAATCCCGAAGACCCTGTGAAAGACTTGAATCCGGTTTTCGGAAAAAAAAAACAGCATGCGACATATCAAACTTCATGATTCACCATGACAAAAATGTAGGATAACATTTTTTAGATCTTGATTTTACTTCTGGCCAGTTCCGGGGTAGACCTGTGCGCCAGCACCGGTTCCGGGGTAGACCTATGCGCCGAATGAAATTTAATCGGCGGCGGCGTGTTAAAAAAAAAAATAGCCCGTGGTGGTGGCGTCACACCGTTGGCCGTAGAAATTTCTCCGGAAGTTTCCCCAGGTATTCCTCCGGAAGTTCCTCTAGCAGAAATCGCTCTCGAAAGATAACGAACAACGATAGAAGAGAGGCAAAAACCTCTTCGAATCATAGCAAGTCATGAAAACAAAACTATCGCACTTATATACAAGTTGAAAAAAAAACTTATTCGGATAGGCGGCCCCCACCGATGGAGTTAGATAAAACGCTTTGTTCTCGCTCATTTCAAGTTGGGGACCATATATTTTCGCACAGATGTGTAAAACAAGTTGAAATGCATCATCAGAACCAGTGCCCCCCGAAATTGGGGTCAAGTGAAAAAAAACATGGGTTGTAGCACCCCGTATCAGCTCATTATCGTAACTTGGAATTCCTCCGGAAGATCCTCCAGGAATACCTCCGGAAGTTCCTCCATGAATGCCTCTGGAAATTCCTCCAGGAATTCTGACGGAGGATCCTCCAGGAATTCCTCCGGAAGATCCTCCAGGAATTTCATCCAGGAATTCTTCCGGATATTCATCCAGGAATTCCTACAGAAGTACATTCAGGAATACCTGCGGAATTTCCGGAGGAATTCCTTGAGGAGTTTCCAGGGGAATTCCTGGAGGAGTTTCCGGAGGAATTCCTGGAGGAATTTCCGGAAAATATTCCTGGAGGAATTACCGGAAAAATTCCTGGAGGAATTACCGGAAAAATTCCTGGAGGAATTCCCGGAAAAAAATGTGGAGGAATTTCCGGAAAAATTCCTGGAGGAATTTCCGGAAAAATTCCTGAAGGAATTTCCGGAAAAATTCCTGAAGGAATTTCCGGAAAAATTCCTGGAGGAATTTCCGAAAGAATTCCTGGAGGAATTGCCGGAAAAATTTCTGGAGGAATTTCCGGAAGAATTCTTGGAGGAATTTCCGGAAGAATTCCTGGAGGAATTTCCGGAGGACTTCGTAGAGGAATTTCTGGAGAAACTCCTTGAGGAATTTCCGGAGGAATTCCTGGAGGAATTTTTGGAGTAATTTCCGGAGGAATTCCTGGAGGAATTTCCGGCGGAATTCCTGGAGGAATTTTTAGGAAAATTCCAGGAGGAACTTCCGGAAAATTTCTGGAGGAGAATTTCGGAGGAATTCCGGAGGAATTCCTGGAGGAGATTTCGGAGGATTTCTTGAAGGAATTTCCGGAGGAATTCGTGGAGGGATTTCCGGAGGAATTCGTGGAGGCATTTCCGGAAGAATTCCTGGAGGAATCCGGAGGAATTCTGGAGGAATCTCCGGAGGAATTCCTGGAGGAATCTTCGGAGGAACTCCTGGAGGAATCTCTGGAGGAATTCCTGGAGGAATCTCGGGAGGAATTCCTGGAAGAATCTCCGAAGCAGTTTCCGGAGGAATTCCTGGAGCAATTTCCGAAGGAATTCCTGGAGCAATTTCCGGAGGAATTCCTGGAGCAATTTTCGAAGGAATTTCCGGAGGAATTCCTGGAGGAACTTCCGGAGGAATTCCTGGAGGAACTTCCGGAGGAATTCCGGGAGGAACTTCGGAGGAATTCCTGGAGGAACTTCCGGAGGAATTCCTGAGGAACTTCCGGAGGAATTCCTGGAGGAACTTCCGGAGGAATTCCTGGAGGAACTTCCGGAGGAATTCCTGGAGGAACTTCGGAGGAATTCCTGGAGGAACTTCCGGAGGAATTCCTGGAGGAACTTCCGGAGGAATTCCTGGAGGAACTTCCGGAGGAATTCCTGGAGGAACCGGAGGAATTCCTGGAGGAACTTCCGGAGGAATTCCTGGAGGAACTTCCGGAGGAATTCCTGGAGGAACTTCCGGAGGAATTCCTGGAGGAACTTCCGGAGGAATTCCTGGAGGAACTTCCGGAGGAATTCCTGGAGGAACTTCCGGAGGAACTTCCGGAGGAATTCCTGGAGGAACTTCCGGAGGAATTCCTGGAGGAACTTCCGGAGGAATTCCTGGAGGAACTTCCGGAGGAATTCCTGGAGGAACTTCCGGAGGAATTCCTGGAGGAACTTCCGGAGGAATTCCTGGAGGAACTTCCGGAGAAATTCCTGGAGGAACTTTCGGAGGAATTCCTGGAGGAACTTCCGGAGGAATTCCTGGAGGAACTTCCGGAGGAATTCCTGGCGAAATTTTCGTAGGAATTCCTGGAGGAACTTCTGGGGGAATTCCTGGAGGAACTTTCGGAGGAATTGGTGGAAGAACTTCCGAAGGAATTCCTGGAGGGTCTTCAAAAGGAATTCCTGGAGTTTCTTCTGAAGGAATTCCTGGAGGATCTTCCGAAGGTATTCCTAGAGGAACTTCCGGAGAAATTCTCGGTGGAACTTCCGAAGGAATTCTCGGTGAATCTTCCGGAGCAATACCTATGGAAATTACCGGAGAAATTTCTACGGCAATATACCGCATCCACCGGTCGCCAACGGTGTGACGCTACCACAGAATTCCTGGAAGAACATTCGGAGGAATTCCTGGAGGAACTTCCAGAATAATTCCTGGAGGAACTTTCAGAGGAATTCCTGGAGGAACTTCCTGGGGAATTCCTGGAGGAACTTCCGGAGGAATTGATGGAAGAACTTCCGAAGGAATTCCTAGAGGATCTTCCAAAGGAATTCCTCAAGGATTTTCCGAAGGAATTCCTGGAGCTTCTTCCGAAGGAAGTCCTGGAGGATCTTCCGAAGATATTCCTAGAGGAACTTCCGGAGAAATTCTCGGTGGAACTTCCGAAGGAATTCTCGGTGAGTCTTCCGGAGCAATACCTATGGGAATTTCCGGAGAAATTTCTACGGCGATACACCGCATCCACCGGTCGCCAACGGTGTGACGCTACCACAGAATTCCTGGAAGAACTTTCGGAGGAATTCCTGGAGGAACTTCCAGAATAATTCCTGGAGGAACTTTTAGAGGAATTCCTGGAGGAACTTCCGGGGGAATTCCTGGAGGAACTTTCGGAGGAATTGATGGAAGAACTTCCGAAGGAATTCCTGGAGGATCTTCCAAAGGAATTCCTCGAGGATTTTCCGAAGGAATTCCTGGAAGATCTTTCGAAAGGATTTCTGCAGAAACTTCCGGAGAAATTCTCGGTAGAACTTCCGAAGGAATTCTCGGTTAATCTTCCTAGGGAATTCTCGGTGGAACTTCCAGAGCAATACCTATGGGAACTTCCGGAGAAATTTCTACGGCGATACACCGCATCCACAGGTCACCAACGGTGTTACGCTACCACAAAATTCCTTGAAAAACTTTCGGAGGAATTCTTGGAGAAATTTCCGGAGGAATTCCTAGAGGACAGGGTTTCAATCCAAATGAGAATAAGCAAATCTCTCACTTATCATGTCTGTATATACTCTCGATAGGTGGCATACCGCGAGAGACGTTTTTCGGTAGCTGTTACGGTAATGAACTGATTCGGGGTGCTACAACCCATGATTTATCTTTTTTTTTAAGAGACCCCAATTTTGGGGGGCACCGGTGATGATGCATTTCAACTTGTTTTACACATCTGTGCGAAAATAGATGGTCCCCAACTTGGAATGAGCGAGAACAAAGCGTTTTATCTAACCCCATCGGTGGGGACCGCCTATCCGAATAAGTTTTTTTTTTCAACTTGTATACCAGTGCGATAGTTTTGTTTTCATAACTTGTTATGATTCGAAGAGGTTTCTGTCTCTCTTTTATCGTTGTTCGTTATCTTTCGAGAGCGATTTCTGCTAGAGGAACTTCCGGAGGAATACCTGGGGAACTTCCGGAGAAATTTCTGCGGCGATATACCGCCATCGATGTCGCTAACGGTGTGACGCCACCACAGCTGGCTATTTTTTATCACGTCGCCGCCGATTAAATTTCATTCGGCGCACAGGTTCACCAGAACCGGTGCTGGCGCACAGGTCTACCCTGAACTGGCCTGAAGTAAAATCAAGATCTAAAAAATGTTATCCTACATTTTTGTCATGGTGAATCATGAAGTTTGATATGTCGCATGCTGTTTTTTTTTTCCAAAAACCGGATTCAAGTCTTCCACAGGGTCTTCGGGATTGGTTCCAGGTGTCCCAGGATGTTTGGATCAACTGGATCTAAAGGATCAAAATTGATAGTAGAAATCTAAATCTAATTTCAAAACAACTTTCACCAAAAATGCCGATGATTGATATGCCTCATGATACATTTCGAAGCAATCTGATATATGTCCCCAGTTAGAGCCCCGGAACCGGTTCCAGTGTGGCCATCGTGCTTCCAAATTCGTTCAGAAGCATCGCAAACAAATTTTCTTCACGATACGGGTATAAAAAGACGATATTGGTACGAATAACAAACATAAAAGTCAAAAATGTCCGATATGGCCAACCGACAGACCCCACTGGGATTCCGTATAAATCCGGAACCGGTGGATCGACATGTCCAATCGATGGATCCTCTGAAACTATGATAATTTCCGGTTCATGTCTGAAAATTTCAAACAAATCGGTCAAAAATTGAATGAATTAGAGCAAAAACATCCCCAAAATTTTGATGCACAAAAGAGGTTGGGGATGCAAAGGTTAAAATCCGCGAACCAAATTCCCGAGGTGTGAGGCTACCTTTATGGAGGAATTACAACGCTGGGCTATTAGGATAAGGTATAAGTGATAATTGATGGCAGCTGAAATAGTTGAAAAATCAGAAGGGTTGTGTGCAAGACACGACCGCCCAACGTAAACTACGAAAAACCTTTTGGTGCAATGATAATAAGCAATTATTTTCAATAGTCCAATTTGTTTTCAATATTACGCATTTCCAATCAGTCATAACAAAAAATCCAAAGTCAGAATGGTGCGAGCTTTACTTTTCGACGCAATCATATTCAATTCTGCACACTTTGTCGGAGAGAGACGTTGCAATAAATTTATTCGCATTGAATGTTGATCAAAGTAAAACTTAATTGCTTGGTGATGGCAGATTGTTTTCCGTCGGTAGTAGAATCACGAGAGCACGATTCAGAGAAAGACTTATAATTTTGGTAGATAGTCATCCATGCGAAAACATTTTTGCAGCTTCTCCGTTTGACGCGCGCTCGTGATTCTACATACATACTCATCCATGAGTTTTGAGGTGCTGAAATGCCACGTGCGCGCGGTAGAGCAGTTTTCTTATAATCAATAAAGATGGCTCATTAGTCCCGCCTCTTTGTTGTCCGGTATGACTGCAAATACTGTGTAACCGTCACACACTCACCAAAGGGGCGTGGCTACAGGTTCAACTTTATTGATTACAAGAAAGCAGCTCTTCCGCGCGCGCGAGCCATTTCGTTCGAGATGTCGCGGAGAGCAGACCTTCTGCATCGGCGGAGCTCCTACCGGAAATTTTATTCCCGGCGATGGTGTGGGTCGCGCGGTCGTCGTCATTAACATAAGCAGCGCTCAGTTTAAATTTTCTTGTATGAAGTAGGAGGAATGACGGCTTTTGCAGGTTTTGTTCTATTTTTGCTTTGGGGGGTTTGTTGACCTAATTTTATAAAATTTGGCCACAATATTCTTTTATATGCAAAGAATGTTTAGGCCAAATTTGAGCATAATTAGTTACAGAAAACCCCTGACAATAATAGAACAAAACTTGCCAAAGCCGTAATTTCCCCTACTAACGATTGGCTACCATCAATGAAAGTAGCTCTTAAGTCACAACTTGAGGCGAGATGAATTTTGATCAAAGTAAAACTTAATTGCTTGGTGATGGAAGATTGTTTTCCGTCGGTAGTAGAATCACGAGAGCACGATTCAGAGAAAGGCATACTTTTAGTAGATAATCATCTATGCGGATACATTTTTGCAGTTTCTCCGTTTGACGTGCGCTCGTGATTCTACATACATACAGAAAACATACGATGATTTAACTCATCCATGAGTTTTTAGGTGCTGAAAAGCAACGCGCGCGCGGGAGAGCAGTTTTCTTATGATCAATAAATATGGCTCATTAGTCCCGCCTCTTTGTCCTCCGGTGTCACTGCAAATATTGTGTAACCGTCACACACCCCCAAAGGGGCGTGACTTCAGGTTCAACTTAATTGATTACAAGAAAGCAGCTCTTCCGCGCGCGCGAGCCATTTCGTTCGAGATGTCGCGGAGAGCAGACCGTGGTACCACCTTCGGCATCGGTGGAGCTCCTACCGGAAATTTTATTCCCGGCGATGGGGTGGGTCGCGCGGTCGTCGTCATTAACATTAGCAGCGCTTAGTTTAAATTTTCTTGTATTATGTAGGAGGAATGATGGCTTTGGCAGGTTTTGTTCTATTATTGTCAGGGGGGTTTTTGCTGACCAAATTTTATGAAATTTGGTCACAAAATTTTTTGATATGTCATGATATGATATGATATTTGATATGAAGTACTAACGATCGGCTACCATCAATGAAAGTGGCTCTTGAGAGCGTCCACAAATTACGTAACGCTTAGAGGAAGGAGGGGGGTTGGGCGAAGTGTGACGACCCATACATAATTTTTAGATGCTTCATACAAAAAGTATTGGCACGGCAAATGCTAGGTAAAGCGTACCATTGGTACTTCGCGTACCTGAAGGAATAAAATAGACCCCATCTCGTGGTCCTTAGCCTCTTACCCAGCAACTCCTATCCCTACCTCCTCGTGGTTCTGGCCGGGGTACGAGCAACCTTAGGAAAGATCGGGTAACCAGGGAACTATGGTCGTATGCTGACAGGGAAGGGGGTTTGCTCCTCTCCGGAGGTGCAAATCTTATTGAGCGTCTGTTCTCCATGTCAGGATCGGCTCACAACAGCGTCTGTTCTCCATGTTAGGGGCGGCTGATCATCGTCCGAGTGCCAGCGAGGGACTCTAAGTGAAACTGTGCACCATGGTCCACCGGAAATAAGGAGGAATGGTCCTCCGGAAATTTAGGGGTTTGGTGTCAGGCCCTGCAAGCCAGCCTTTAAAAATCTTAAGCAACGAACAATCAACAAGAGAGTACGGACCGGAACCATCGGCGAAGACCACTGCGACGAAAAGGGACTAGCGATTGGAAACTCGGTTCGTGGAACTGCAAATCTCTCAACTTCATCGGGAGCACACGCATACTCGCCGATGTGCTCAAGGACCGTGGATTCGGCATCGTAGCGCTGCAGGAGGTTTGTTGGAAGGGATCAATGGTGCGAACGTTTAGAGGTAATCTTACCATCTACCAGAGCTGCGGCAACACACACGAGCTGGGAACAGCTGTCATAGTGATGGGCGATATGCAAAGGCGCGTGATCGGGTGGTGGCCGATCAATGAAAGAATGTGCAGGTTGAGGATTAAAGGCCTGTTCTTCAACTTCAGCATAATCAACGTCCATAGCCCACACTCCGGAAGCACTGATGATGATAAGGACGCATTCTACGCGCAGCTGGAACGTGAGTACGACAGCTGCCCAAGCCACGACGTCAAAATCATCATAGGAGATTTGAACGCTCAGGTTGGCCAAGAGGAGGAGTTTAGACCGACTATTGGAAAGTTCAGCGCTCACCGGCTGACGAACGAAAACGGCCTACGACTAATTGATTTCGCCGCCTCCAAGAATATGGCCATTCGCAGCACCTACTTCCAACACAGCCTCCCGTATCGGTACACCTGGAGGTCACCACTGCAGACAGAATCACAAATCGACCACGTTCTGATTGATGGACGGCACTTCTCCGACATTATCGACGTCAGGACATATCGTGGCGCTAACATCGACTCTGACCACTATCTGGTGATGGTTAAACTGCGCCCAAAACTATCCGTCATCAACAATGTTCGGTACCGACGACCGCCGCGGTACGACCTAGAGCGACTGAAGCAACCTGATGTCGCCACTGCATACGCGCAGCATCTCGAGGCAGCGTTGCCGGAAGAGGGTGAGCTCGATGGGGCCCCTCTTGAGGACTGCTGGAATACAGTCAAAGAAGCTATTAACGACGCAGCGGAGAACAACGTCGGGTATATGGGTGGAAGTCGACGGAATGATTGGTTCGACGAAGAGTGCAGACAGATTCTGGAGGAGAAGGACGCAGCGCGGGCGGTCGCGCTGCAGCAAGGTACCCGGCAGAACGTGGAACGTTATAGACGGAAGCGGAGACAGCAGACCCGCCTTTTTCAGGAGAAGAAACGCCGCCTGGAGGAAGCGGAGTGCGGGGAGATGGAACAGCTGTGCCGTTCTCAAGAAACACGCAAGTTCTACCAGAAGCTCAACGCATCCCGCAAAGGCTTCGTGCCGCGAGCCGAAATGTGCCGGGATAAGGATGGGAGCATCTTGACGGACGAACGTGTGGTGATCGAAAGGTGGAAGCAGCACTACGAGGAACATCTGAATGGCGCTGAGAGTACAGGCAGTGAAAGTCAAGGCAGCGGAGGAGATGACTACGTCAGTTCAGCGGACGATGGAAGTCAACCAGCCCCACCTTGAGGGAAGTTAAGGATGCCATTCAACAGCTAAAGACCAACAAAGCCGCTGGTAAGGATGGTATCGGAGCTGAGCTCATCAAGATGGGCCCGAAAAAGCTGGCCACTTGCCTGCACAAACTGATAGTCAGAATCTGGGAAACCGAACAGCTACCGGAGGAGTGGAAGGAAGGGGTTATATGCCCCATCTACAAGAAAGGCGACAAACTGGAGTGTGAGAACTTTCGAGCGATCACCATCCTTAATGCCGCCTACAAAGTGATATCCCAGATCATCTTCCGTCGTCTGTCACCATTAGTGAACGAGTTTGTGGGAAGTTATCAAGCCGGCTTCGTTGACGGCCGCTCGACAACGGACCAGATCTTTACTGTACGGCAAATCCTTCAAAAATGCCGTGAATACCAGGTCCCAACGCACCATCTGTTCGTTGATTTCAAGGCGGCATACGACAGTATAGACCGCGTAGAGCTATGGAAAATTATGAACGAGAACAGCTTCCCTGGGAAGCTTACCAGGCTGATCAAAGCAACGGGGGATGGTGTGCAAAACTGTGTGAAGATTTCGGGCGAACACTCCAGTTCGTTCGAATCGCGCCGGGGACTAAGACAAGGTGATGGACTTTCGTGCCTGTTGTTCAACATTGCGCTAGAAGGTGTTATGCGCAGAGCCGGGTGTAACAGCCGGGGTACGATTTTCAACAGATCCAGTCAATTTATTTGCTTCGCGGATGACATGGACATTGTCGGCCGAACATTTGCAAAGGTGGCAGAACTGTACACCCGCCTGAAACGTGAAGCAACAAAAGTTGGACTGGTGGTGAATGCGTCAAAGACAAAGTACATGCTTGTGGGCGGAACCGAGCGCGACAGGACCCGCCTGGGAAGCAGTGTTACGATAGACGGGGATACCTTCGAGGTGGTCGAGGAATTCGTCTACCTCGGATCCTTGCTAACGGCTGACAACAACGTTAGTCGTGAAATACGAAGGCGCATCATCTGTGGAAGTCGGGCCTACTACGGGTTCCAGAAGAAACTGTGGTCAAAAAGATTCGCCACCGCACCAAATGTGTCATGTACAAGACGTTAATAAGACCGGTTGTCCTCTACGGACATGAAACGTGGACAATGCTCGAGGAGGACTTGCAAGCACTCGGAGTATTCGAGAGACGGGTGCTTAGGACCATCTTTGGCGGTGTGCAAGAAGACGGTGTGTGGCGGCGAAGAATGAACCATGAGCTCGCCCAACTCTACGGCGAACCCAGTATCCAGAAGGTAGCTAAAGCCGGAAGGGTACGATGGGCAGGACATGTTGCAAGAATGCCGGACAGCAACCCTGCAAAGATGGTGTTCGCTTCCGATCCGGCAGGTACGAGACGGCGTGGAGCGCAGCGAGCGAGATGGGCAGACCAGGTGCAGAACGACTTGGCGAGCGTGGGGCGTATCCGAGGATGGAGAGATGAGGCCTCGAACCGTGCATTGTGGCGTCAAATTGTTGATTCAGTGTTATCTGTTTAGATGTTAACTAAATAAATGAAAATACAAAAAGTATGACATAGGGGGGAGGGGGGGTTGAAAATGCCCAATTTTTGCGTTACGTAATTAAAGGATCTTCCCTTAAGGTGACTCGGGGAGGCACCACACATCGTGTTATTTTTCCTATCTTTTGTCTTTTTCTAACATTGTCACCTCGTAATTTTAGAGTGGCGTATTTCGGTTTTCAGTTGTTTGATGTAACTGTAAATGTATCAGCATGTAGATTGCGAGTAAGCACGCGCCGGTGATACTTTTTCAATATCATATTTTTTGTAGAAAAAAAATAAGCATTAATGATAATCAAATAGTATCAATAGAATTGGCAAATTGCTGAAGGGTTTCCGAATCGATTGATAAGCAATTGTCGAAAATCCATCGAAAGATAAAGACGCTATTAGCGTTTGAAATCTATCCTAATTTTTGTGACAGTCTCGAATTTAGAAATTTCCGTTTTAAACCCTGTATCTGAGTCTTCCCCTTAGACGAAGTTTACGTGAAAAAATCTGTAGCAAACATCAATACTGACGCCATACAATTTTCTTCAGTCATAATGCAAATCAATTGTTTGCATGGTCTCCTTCCGATACTTGTTTGGGATTCAACTACCGACGTTAGCGTTGCGCTTTGAATAAAGTTCATCTCGGAACCGATTTCTTTTTCAATCATCAACAGGAAAAATAAAAAATTAGAGTATCGCCGGAAAATTTCATGTTGTGCCGACAACATCCAAATCGTTGCATACGCCACATTAGTGAATAAATTGCTGTAGCAATCTTCCGATGACAGCCTATGCTCGGACCGAAACTTATGCTATGATTCCGCTACCGATGCTAAACAATTATGCTTTGTTCTATGAAGAAAGTTCGTCTAATATCAACATTCTCAATCACTAAAATCATATAACTCCGAAATACGCTAGAAAATTTCACCGAAGAATTTTCCAGTTCCTAACGGTTGCACTTTAGGAAAATTATTTCAACTTAACCTTCCTCCCAAATATAATGATGGTCCTGAAAAGAACCGATTAATTGCCACATATGTGCCTTATTAACAGCAGCCACTGGGCTGCGCGACCGCCATCCGATGATTCGGCTCAACGAACGCCGTCGATTGCCAGATCCGCCGAAGATGGGACACGGATGAAATTGTGTGCTGCTGCTTCCACGACCGCCACCACCACCGACCGAAAAAATTTCATCCGCTGAGACAGCCGTTGTCACTGAGACCGCTTCTGGACGCCCTGGTCCGCTCGCCGTGACATCCAGAATGAAAATGACGCGCGCACGCGAAACACGGGGCTTTTTATACACAGGGAAAACGAAGCAGTGTATCAAAAGGCCCGTACCTTACTGCAATCTGATGTCCGTGTTGGGGATTTATGAACGGAATTGAATTTTTCACCCGGTTTGGAAAGAAACAACATTTTCAATAGTTTAACGTTGATAATCAATAGTATCAATAGAATTGGCAAATTGCTGGAGAGTTTCTGAATCGATTGATAAGCAAATGTCGAAAATCCATCGAAAGATAAAGAGGCTATTAGCGTTTGAAATCTATCCTAATTTCGTGACGGTCTCGAATTTGGAAATTTCGGTTTTACACCCTGTATCTGAGTCTTCCCCTTAGACGTAGTTTACGTCAAAAAAGCATTTTTTTTTCACTACAGAAACTCTATAGATGAAGTAAAAGTGGCGGAACCCGAGGCGGAACCTTGGGTGGAACAGAACACTTCACCTGCATCAAGAATTTTGGGAGCGATTATCTAAGAAGATGTGCTCAACAGTACAACACAGAATATCTGCGGAACCGAACGATCCATAGAGTGTTTGATACACCACTTCTATAGTGTAATGTCAGTGACCAAGAAATAAAATGAAATCAAGTAATTGATGTAGAATAATGTTAGAAGTTTGATCCGAATACTGTGTAATTCACTATCATATTTTCATAAAATAAACAGCATTGTTCCCATAATCTGTTGTTTTGTATTTACTTCAAATTTCCTCCAAAATATTACAATATATTGCAATTTTCAAGGAATAATTTTGAAAAAAAATGGGTAAATTTCATACATTTTCTGCTAGGAGGCAAGGCGTATAATTTACTCATTTTTTGAAGTTCGGTGGGAGTACCCATTAATGAGTAAATGCGATTTACCCATTAAATGAGTTATGCCGCTTTTCTTCGAAATGGGTACGAAAGTACCCATTAATGGGTAAATGGAAGCTTCCGTGCGAGGTGTGAGGCTACCTTACGTTACCGTTCTTTGAAGCCTACTTCCAGGTGATCGTTGGCTACTTCATTACCATTTTCGATACCCGCCCATATCTCATCGAAGCTACAAGCCGCAACCTCCACCTTACCGGTGCGGGCAAGCCAACCCGCTGAAGGAGGTACCCGACCTAACCAGCAATGTGCATTACCGTTTCTTCTGCCACCACCACCGAGAAGGCAATAAATCGTTTAAACGAGAGTAGCGCTTTTGTGTTAGGATTCCGAAATCCGTCGTCTGGGGTTTGATGCGGGTTTCATTATAAAATCATGTTCTATGAGTCCGGGGTCAAAAGGAGGTCGTATAGGTAGCTCCAAACGAGTTTTAACGAAATTTTCGGAAGAATATCTGGAGAAATAGCCAGTTTGCAGTCAAACTTCTCAAGGATTTTTTGAAAGAATTTCCGAGGCGTGAGTGGGAGATGCCTATCGAGGGCTTCTACATGAGTTTCTGAATAAATTCAAAGGGAATTTCTGGAAGACCTCCAAGTAATTAACAGAGAGATCTTGGTGGAATTTCTGGAGTAACTTCAGAGAAAATGTCAGGAGGAGTTACATGGGAATTTCTGAATTATTTTCTGGTGAAAGTTCTGGGAAAGGAGGCGTGGAAAGATTCTTTGAGGAACTTGTTGAGGAATTCCTGAAGAAACTTAAGGAAGAATTTTTGGAGGAACATCCGGATAAGTTCCGGAAAATTTCTAATGCACGAAATTGATTCACGCCGTGTAAATCACGAGCGGCATGACGCTGCCACACGGATTTCCGGATAGACTGACACGGTTGATCAAAGCGACGATGGATCGGGTGATGTGCGTAGTTCGGGGGGAAGCCTACATCAGACTGAAGAGGGAAGCCAACCGGATCGGACTAGTCATCAACACCTCGAAGACGAAGTACATGATAGGAAGAGGTCCAAGAGAAGACAGTGTGAGCCACCCACCGCGAGTTTGCATCGGTGGTGACGAAATCGAGGTGGTAGAAGAATTTGTGTACTTGGGCTCACTGGTGACTGCCGAAAATGATACCAGCAGAGAAATTCGGAGACGCATAGTGGCTGGAAATCGTACGTACTTTGGACTCCACAAGACGCTTCGATCGAATAGAGTTCGCCGCCGTACCAAACTGACAATCTACAAAACGCTCATTAGACCGGTAGTCTTCTACGGACACGAGACCTGGACGATGCTCGTGGAGGACCAACGCGCATTGGGAGTTTTAGAAAGGAAAGTGCTGCGTACCATCTATGGTGGGGTGCAGATGGCGGACGGTACGTGGAGGAGGCGAATGAACCAAGAGTTGCATGAGCTGCTGGGAGAACCATCCATCGTTCACACCGCGAAAATCGGACGACTGCGGTGGGCTGGGCACGTAGCCAGAATGTCCGACAGTAACCCGGCCTTAGTCTGAATAAATAATAATAATAATGACGCTGCCACGCCACTGCCGCTGGCTGAAAATGATCTGGCACGCCACCGCCGATATGGGAATAGACCATAATTATTTATTATATCAAATAAATAAGTAACTGAAAAACATAACAAAATAAATAGAATGAAATAATTGTTCAACAAAAAATATCCTTTTTTTAGTATTTAACGCTGCTAATTTATTTCTCAAGAAAAATGTTGTCACCTACGAGTGGATAGATTGGAACTTAACTTACTGTAAACTGAATTAATCAATGAAACATCTTGTCGCAAATTTTTAAGAAACACTGTTCCCATGATGGATTTAATTTTTTCTTCGGGGGAATATTCTCTGGTCTATTAGGTGAATTAATAGATGGGGACGGGCTCTAACTGCAACTAACTTCCTAATAGATAAAATAATTCATAAACATAATAATTATTCAATTAAGTGGATAGCTGTTTTGCTTTCTAAGAAAATCGTCTATACATCCATACACATACAATTTCAATCATTGCTGATAATATTTTGAGAGAATGTTATCAGCTGTTTCAGATGTTCTTTAAATTATGTGCTATGTAAAACTGTCTAATATTTATGACACCCTGCTTTTTTAAAGTTCTGCAACTAAATTCGTTATAAGCTCACGGACTGTCGAGGTAAAATGTACGTACAATCGAGGGTACGTACTATCGAGGTATGCCTGTATGGACATTGAACTGATACCTGCTTTATTATTCGATATAATATCTCCTCAAAAAGTACGTTACTTACCTACATCTTTGAATTAGTATGCAGCACAGCCCTCCATCGATTGATGGCACATATCCATTCGACATTCCTCCATGGAATTTCTCTATACAAATTTCCTTAAACATTACACGCCATGATGCGTACCTTTGTACAACCGTATATTTCTAAACATCTTGCTTTAATTCACGAGCACAAAGTCCATATGCACCCTTACTTACCGGTAGTCCAGCCTCGTTCGCGTTCCTGGGTCAAGGTGAAATCGTACCTATTAGGATTGAGACCGCTGGTGGCGTGGTTTTTGATTTCGGGGAATAACTCATAATTGTTGTCGATCGAGTGCTTCTTCACGAGACCTGCAATGCTGAAGAATAGCCCAGCAACCAGACCGGTAACGACGTTGCGCTTCCAGGCACCGTACACACCACCGGAAGCAAAAGCACCGACTACATAGTTCCACCTAGAAATAATGGAGAAAAAATGTGGATAATTGACAGTAGAGATGCACCGAATATTCGGGCCGAATAATGGTGAAATTTTCATATTGCCGAATATCCGTTTCACCAAATATTAAATCGCGATATTCGGCCGAATAATGCCGAATATGCTAAATAAATTTAAAAAATTATTTAAAAAAAAATAGTTTACTGATTACGAAAACAAATGTTTGAATATTCTACTGTGTATTCTTGTAATGTCATCCCTCACAGGGTAAAGCCTAAAAAATAAGACCCCAGCTCCACTACTTTTATTTATTATCAGACTAAGGCCGGAGTGGCCTGTGCTGCATGTGTGTGTGCTGTGTTCTCCACGAGCATCGTCCAGGTCTCGTGTTCGTAGAGAACTACCGGTCTTATAAGCGTTTTGTAGATAGTCAGTTTGGTACGGCGGCGAACTCTATTCGATCGGAGCGTCTTACGGAGTCCAAAGTACGTACGATTTCCAGCCACTATGCGCCTCCGAATTTCTCTGCTGGTATCGTTGTCGGCGGTCACCAGTGAGCCCAAGTACACGAATTCTTCAACCACCTCGATTTCGTCACCACCGATAGAAACTCGTGGTGGGTGGCTTACATTGACCTCTCTTGAGCCTCTTCCTATCATGTACTTCGTCTTCGACGTGTTGATGACTAGTCCAATCCGTTTAGCTTCGCTTTTCAGTCTGATGTAGGCTGCCTCCATCCTCTCAAAGTTACGTGCCATGATATCAATGTCGTCGGCGTAACTGGACGGACTTCGTGAAAATCGTGCCACTCGTGTCAATCTCTGCCTTTCGTATTACTCCCTCCAAAGCGATGTTGAATAGCAGACACGAAAGACCATCACCTTGCCGTAACCCTCTACGCGTTTCGAAGGGACTCGAGAATGCCCCTGAAACTCGAACTACGCAAATCACCCGATCCATCGTCGCCTTGATCAACCGTATCCGTTTTCGTGCATTAGCTGCCATAGCTGGTCCCGATAGATGGTATCATATGCGGCTTTGAAGTCGATAAATAGATGATGTGTGGGCACGTTGTATTCGCGGTATTTCTGCAATACCTGACGTATGGCGAACACCTGGTCTGTGGTAGAGCGTTCACCCATAAATCCTGCCTGGTACTGCCCCACGAACTCTCTTGCAATTGGTGTTAGTCGGCGGCATAAAATTTGGGAGAGTACCTTGTAGGCGACATTCAGCAATGTGATTGCGCAGTAGTTGCTACAATCCAGCTTATCGCCCTTTTTGTAGATGGGACACACGACACCTTCCATCCACTCCTGCGGCAGAACCTCATCCTCCAGCTCCACTACATAGTTTGTGAATTATTTTTAATTCTTTGAATTAAATCTTTAAATTATTTATAGTGAAATTCAGTCGAGAGCAGGTGATAACACTACTCAGGTATACAAAAAAATAATTAAAAATGCTAATGAATCTGGTATTTCTGTCGTTTTTATTGATTATGGGTTTTCAAGACCCATATATCATCCGACATCCTTTTGCTCTTACCATTTAAATCGGCTTTCCCGATAAGGCAAACACAAATATAATTATTGTCGACTTTTTGGCTTGGTCGCAAACATATTCTGGTATTACGTGAAGCGTTCCAAATAAAGTAATTGCCGACATTTGATTTGCAGTCGTCTCAAAACCTATTTAGCTTTGGCCTAGCTTTGACACTTGATAAAAATGTCTTAATGTCAAAGTTCACACATTTTATTTTCATTGTATGAATCGTTATGTTTTAGAAATAAGACATTCTTCTCTTCGAAAACAATTAGTAGTCTATCAAAAGAAATCCTGCGTTGGATTTCTTAGGGGGTAAACATAATTATTTCCTTTATATTTATTTAATAAACCTACTGAAATTGGTATCAATTGAGCATGAGTGATTTTTCGGCCGAATAGGGCAGATTATTCGGCCGAACATTTGGCCGAATATTCGTTTCGCCGAATAACTAAAATTGAAATATTCGGTATTCGGCCGAACACCGAATACCACTATTCGGTGCATCTCTAATTGACAGTCCTTAATCTGTGTGATAATTACATATCGGGACTACTTTGCGATTTGGGCGTACATTATTTTGAAAAAAAAAAACATTGTTTCATCGATTTCGTATTGAATTACATTAAACAGTTAAGAAACATTGAAAAATTGGTGGCATTTGCCACTGCCTTGCAAGCGGGAAAACAGGCAACATCAAAAATACCAAAATATTTTTTTTTTAAATTTAGGTTTTACGTAAAACAAATCTAAACACGTTACATTTTTTAGTGAAGAGTCCTAGTCGGAATTTTTTGCACTTTTATTCTGGAACGCAAATTTGTCAAAAACCCCAAAAAACCAATCCTTCTTCCACTCGAAACTTACGATCTGTTCGTAAAAAAAAACTGAGCTCTTGTTAAGAAAAAGGCTGGTGTTGAAGCTCATGACATGAATCTCTATATAGACTAGACTTCTCGGGTACTTATTCAAAAGGACGTATGTGGTTTTGTAAACAAAGATTCAAACGTCGATTTGTCCAATCTGATAGCACTCCCACGCAAACCATCACCACAGACAGGTAGGGGAAGCCTTCGGCTACCTGTTAGTGTTGTCGTTTTGCGTGGGAGAGCCATCAGATTGGACAAATCGACGTGGGAATCTTTGTTTACAAAATAACATACGTCCTTTTGAATAAGTACCCGAGACTTGTATGATCGACGAATTTATGCCAATATTATTATCGTTCGTTGAACTGGCTAATACGTTTGTTAAATTGTTATATCGAAAGTCTACATAGTTTCGCAAAGAATAGATCCGAAAACATTGATTTAACAAAAAAATATCCGTTTTCCGAAAGTCTCCCCAATTCGTTGCTTTATAATACTCTTCCACGTATTTCAGGATAAGTGGAGACCCTGTCTCCTTCCAATTGAAAACACTTTGCTATTACTTACGTGTCATCCTTTCCGCGCAATTTTGTGGAAGCGTAGGCTCCAACAGTGAACGCCGAAGCCATCCCCATGAACGGACCAGTGAAGTAGACGTAACGAGCTAGCGATGGCATCACCCCTTTCGGTTTGGAAATCATCAGCACTTCGATCGAGGACCAACCGAGACCGGCAGCCAGGGCATATTTGTTGGTGGCCACCATCTTCTCCTGCAGGTTGACGCCTTCGGGGCTGTCATAATAGTTTGCCTTTATTAGACTCATTTTTGGCTGAAAATCAAAACCAAGTAAAAATGTCAGCAAAGCAATCACGAAAAGGAACTGTGATGTTTGTATTCTGTAAGCGTTGGTTTATCGGTTCTATTATAAAGTATTAGCTACAATTGTTGATTTTATATAAAATTACAAGAAATAGTACATATCAATATTTATTTGAAAAATCTGACCTGGAGCTAAGGAAAAGGCAATTTTACGTAACTTCACTAATGTTGTTTTGCCTGAAAGTTTTGACTGGCAGTGTTTGACAGTTTGCTCAGCTGATTTTGATGGTGGCTGCGTACTTTAAACGTCTGATAACACAGTCCCAGTGAGTATGAAGGCATATGGTTTGACTAAAAATTTGAGTGGCCACAATTGGGTTGTGTAAAGCAGAGACAATACAGAAAAAAAAATAGACATTTTGATTATTGGAGAAGAAATGTAGACCTTTCTGGTCAATTTTTTTATTCGCCCAATCGATTCTTTAATTTATTCAAGGGTAACTTTCCCAAAGAACCTATATTTTTTGCGCCTCTAACTAATTTTAAAAATTAAAACAAAGAATCGAAAAAGCGCTATTTTTCAAGATTGGCCTATTATTTGTCCGATTTTTAACGAACATTGGGTGAATTTTTCACGCCGGTTCACACGTGCAGCACTTTTTCGGTTTTTGTTTTCGATTTTCAAAAAATATGGGTTCTTTGGAAAAGTTGACCTTAAATAAGCCAAAGAATCGACTGAGACAATAAAACGCGATACAATTTTTGATGGGAAAGGTCAATTAATTTTTGATCTTGTGAATGAGATCCCTTTTAAGCAACGCTGCTGAAAAGTATTGTGCAAATAGATAGGATACGGAATCATCACGGAATGGTTCGGCTACTGAAATTTCATGAGCAGTACGGAGCTGACAAGTAGAGAAAATTTCGTAACGTTAATAACGCCTGCTGGGTTAATTAAATGGAGCTGTCACTCTTCCCTACGCAAAAATATTCCGTATGAAAAAGTGACATTTCTCCCATCCATACTGAATCATATTAAAATTTCGGGGTATACCACTATTTTATTAGAACCAGTGAAAAATGATTTTTTCTTCAGCAGCGTCAGGTCCTGGGAGCTGCGGACTCGGTCGATTCTAATTATCAAGATGTTTTGCTTGAAACCAGCAAATTTCCTTTCAGTGCTCAAAGTTCACGTTACTTGTATAATTACCTTTATAGACTTGAAATGTTTCCAGAAAATTGGGTTTTGTTGGAAATGAACTAGGATTAGTATGAGTTGATTAACAACTGTCATCCTAAACGTTGCTATGTATGACAGCTTACTTTGCAGATTTTTTGACTCTATCCGCAGCGCCAGATTTTTTTGTGTATGGAACATAAAAAGATATCCTCTGCCTTCAAAATTGTATTTGAAATCCAGTTAATTCAAATCATACATGCCAATTTCAAACAAATATTCATTGAGCATTTTTCATAACTAAATAAATTTCAAAATGTATATAAAAATTTGGTTCTAAAATCATTTTCACTATCCCTGAATGATAATTATAACTATAACCCATGACCAGTGGCATAGCCACGGGGGTGGTTTTGGGCATAATCCCCGTCCCCCAGAGATAAAATTTTTAGAACTTTTTTTCGAACTCTCTCAAATTAAAAAAATGTTCAAAAAAAAACCCCAGACAAACTTTCTGGCTACGCCACTGCCCATGACAACTAAGAGGGAGATTCTGTTTTTAGATTTTGCAGCTCCATCCTGAGAAACATTTTTAAACTAGGATCTGTGATTTTCTGCAAAATAAGTTCCCGGGCTTGTTCGCCTCCGTCCTCCAATAGTTTAGTCATCTCATTGGCGTACTGGATCCAAACGCAGTTCTGACATCCGGACATACAGCAATTCGTTGGTTCGGGAGGGAGCTAGAATAACACATGCTTACATCAACGTCCATTAAAGTGTAACGATAGCTTACTTCAATTCGTTTCCCGGTGTGCTTGTTAATAATGACTTTTTCTTCCGTACAGAAAGGTCTAGACAAAAATAGCCTGCTAGCTGGATTACTCAAAATTCTTAATCTGTCCATCTTTCATTCGCTTATTGCTGAAACCAGTGGGATCAATGTTGTTATTCAACATAAATTTTAAGGATCGCATTTTGTGTGCCCTTTCACCAAACTTACTTGAGTTTTAATCAGCATTTTACTTCATTCATTACCTGAGTGCTCCTATCAAATAAATAACAGCACTTTACTAAACTGTTTAATAGTCGTGAATACAGAAAAAAGTTGAATAAAATTTTAGTTATATTAAACAAATAAACGTCTGATTCTGATATCGCCTAACATCTCTAAGATGACAGAGTACAACACTGAATTAAATCGTCTCGGTCTTTCAACAAACCACATGCAGTAACAAAAATTCAGCGTTGAGGATTTTTGTCCAGTAATAATAAATGTTGATCACAAATAAGTACATTTCACAAAACAACCATTTATAAACTTATTTTCTTTAATGACCATATAAATTTCTTAGTTTAAATATATATATATATATATATATTAGGGTGGCTCAAAAAACACTTTTTCAAATTTTTTGATGGGCCGCCCTCTTATTCGATTCTATTTGATGCCCTGATGCTCTGGACAAAATTTCAGCCAAATCGGTCAACGTTTTGGCAGTGCTAAACTCGTTGGAAGTTTATATGGAAAATGTTTGCAGAAACATCCAAAAACAGTGATTTGCAGTAGGACGGCACAATTTACGATCAAGAACCATGATACTCATTCAGTTCTTGTAAAATAAAATACAGAATGTTATGCTGAAAACCGCGAGAAGATTAGAGTTTATTACGCAAAGATATTAGCATTTTACTGGAGTGTTGGAGGGGTGAATTTATTTCTTTTCATAGGTAAAAGAAACGAAATTTGCTCAAACCACACTGCAGAGAAATGCTAATAACTTAGCCGGGCAAACTCGAATCTTCTCGCGGTTTTCTGCATAACATTCTGTATTAAATTCTCCAAGATCTGAATGAGTATCATAGTTCTTCATCGTACGTTGTGTAGTTCAGCTGCAATTTACTGTTTTTGGATGTTTCTGCATACATTTTTCCATATAAACTTCCAACGAGTTTAGCACCGCTCAAACGTTGACCGATTTGGCTGAAATTTTGTCCAGAGCATCAGGGCATCAAATAGAACCGAATAAGAGGGCGGCCCATCAAAAAAATTGAACAAAGTTTTTCCCATACTAATTTGAGCCACCCTAATATATATATATATATATATCATATATGATTCGTCCAACAATGTCCTTTCGCATGCTGTTTGCTTCGCTTTACCACCCGGGTAAGGAATCCAGGTCTCGTCGTTGCTTTTATATTCAGGTCGGTGGCACGACGTCATGTTTTTGTAGCCAACATCTCAATGTAAAATTCATGACGGTATGTGTTTTGTTTACAAACATCACAATTGATTCTTATTAGGATACAGAACTGTCAGTGGGATACGGTCGCGTAATGTTGGCTGCAAAACAAACCTATTGTGTGAGATAGGGATGCCACCGGGCTGTTTATATTATGATTCCAGTTGAACATCGAATTTCGAAGTCGCGAAAACCGATTTTATTCGAGTTCAACTTATATACAGTCACTCTCAAAATTGAGCGTACAGTATGGATTAGTTGACTACATTCGAAAATTTCAAAGGAATTTAAATGGTTAGCTCGGTTGTTTTTAATGCATTTCAATATTCATCCCTTCCTTCAATGTATGCGTACATAAAATTGTTGAAATTTTTTCTCTAAAGTTCATTTATTTGAAAATAATAATTTTTTGCTGCTCTTTTATTAATATTATTATTAATGAGTGTCCTGAGCTTATAAGCTACCTATACATCGACTTTTAAATAAAGTTATACTTAATTTGAAATATGCCGTTCCCAACATTTGTCGTTTCCTTTGTATGTTTACATCTGTTTTCATCATTTACCGACTGAATTTTCCCAAATTAATCGTATGTCTCACTCGATTTCGATTATCTATCATATATAAGACATGATGCCGGTGAAATCCATATCTTTACGCATCTGAATTGTTAAATAGCATTGTTCATACATCTTACTTGTTCGCCATTTTGATTGAAACATGGTTTAATTTCAAAACATTGAATGTTTAAGTAGCGGATGTTTATTATTATAAATATGATCATGAAAAAACAATATTAAAATACATTAATCGTGTTTATAATAAGAAATTTTAAAGAAAAACATTATCTGTACGCTCAATTTTGTCACATCTAATAGGCGTATTTTGAGATTATTTTCAAATAAATGAACTTTAAGGCTGCCTTACACCTCGGGAAAATTTTCCGCCGGATTTTGATCCCCGTGCATTTTAAATGGGGCAGGGATTTTGATTTTCCGTGCCCAAATCCCGGAAACATCGCATATGCAAAAATACATGGGGAAAAAATCCGCGGACCAAATTCCCGAGGTGTAAGGTGGCCTTTAGAGAAAAAAATTCAACCATTTTATGTACGCATACATTGAAGGAAGGGATAAATATTGAAATGCATTAAAAACAATCGAGCCAACAATTAAATTTCCGTTGGAATTTTCGAATATATTCATCTAATCCGTGCTGTACGCTCAATTTTGAGAGTGACTGTACATCAACTTAAAAATGTATGTAGATGCTTTGAAACACCATTCTTAAACTTCACACTACCGTATCAGTACTGATAATAAAGAAATCCCCAAGCAACCAAAAGTTCGGATAAGAGGGGATGTTCTGGCTTAATCAGCTCGCATTTTAAGTATTCGTTTGTATGGTGGGAGCGCAAATGTGAACCTTGAAGTTCCGTTAAGGTGCTTGGAACTCAATGTGAACCAAAAGTGAACCAATTGGTTCGGTAAGGAACAAATTTAAGGAAAATCTGATCTTTTGGTTGCTTGGGTCTACTCCTCCGCTTATTTTTAATCGCAACAAAAAATAAGCGTCAGATAGTCGCCTGAGATCGAGCCGGTGACAAGCGCAGTGTCATCATCATCAATAGACATAGCCCGCTGTCATCATTGAAACGCAGTATGAAAATAAATTATAGCTCAGGACATCCTGGCTACGATCTGGCGATGGGCTAAACAATAGGCTGTCAGTAGCCTGCCTAAGATAGATAGATACGATAGACGGGGATACCTTCGAGGTGGTCGAGGAATTCGTCTACCTCGGATCCTTGCTAACGGCTGACAACAACGTTAGTCGTGAAATACGAAGGCGCATCATCTGTGGAAGTCGGGCCTACTACGGGCTCCAGAAGAAACTGCGGTCGAAAAAGATTCACCACCGCACCAAATGTGTCATGTACAAGACGCTTATAAGACCGGTTGTCCTCTACGGACATGAAACATGGACAATGCTCGAAGAGGACTTGCAAGCACTCGGAGTATTCGAGAGACGGGAGCTTAGGACCATCTTTGGCGGTGTGCAAGAAGACGGTGTGTGGCGGCGAAGAATGAACCATGAGCTCGCCCAACTCTACGGCGGACCCAGTATCCAGAAGGTAGCTAAAGCCGGAAGGGTACGATGGGCAGGACATGCGGCGAAGAATGAACCATGAGCTCGCCCAACTCTACGGCGGACCCAGTATCCAGAAGGTAGCTAAAGCCGGAAGGGTACGATGAGCAGGACATGTTGCAAGAATGCCGGACAGCAACCCTGCAAAGATGGTGTTCGCTTCCGATCCGGCAGGTACGAGACGGCGTGGAGCGCAACGAGCGAGATGGGCAGACCAGGTGCAAAACGACTTGGCCAGCGTGGGGCGTATCCGAGGATGGAGAGATGCGGCCTCGAACCGTGTATTGTGGCGTCAAATTGTTGATTCAGTGTTATCTGTTTAGATGTAAACTAAATAAATGAAATGAAAAAAATGAATGGTAGAACACTTCCCTCATCGACCGGTTTACAAGGTTACGTGGTTTACGTGACATCTGCATCAGCCGAAAATATGGAAACGGAGCCTTCTTGACGTACATTAAGTTTATGGAATATATCGCGTCTGATCAGAGTCTGTTCACAAATTACGTAACGCAAAAATCCGAGTTTTTGACCCCCTCCCTCCCCCTTGTAACAAAAAAGTAACATTTTTGGTACCCCCTCCCTCCCCCATGTAACGCGTAACTGTGAAAATTTTAAAGGCATAATTGTTTTCCTTCACTGAAACATGTGGGTTTTGCTATTTTTTAACAGGTTTTAAGTGGTTGAGCTAAAATGCAACTGCATAGAATGAAAATTCTCTGGGTTTTTTCTGTTGACTTTGGCTTAGTTTGGAAGATCTAATCATGAAACACAATACCAGTCAAAGCGACGTTCCCGAAGTCGTTCCATCAAATAATATAATCTGTAAAAATCGTGAATATTCTTCGTGAGACAAAAAATCCTCGAAATGTAGCAACAATTTTTCGAACAAAAGTCGATGTCTTTTAGAATTAAAAAAAAACATCAAAATAGCCAGTTCTGAGATAAAAAGTAAAAAACTACAAAGACTAACATGGGACAATTATGGTTAGTATGGTTTTGAAGAGGATAGGTTGATGCGTATTTATCGACTCGATCATGACATGTCAGAAATTACTTCAATCAGTGTTAAAAACATTTAAAATATTTTTTATTCGCGTTATGCGTAACATTTGGTGGTATCCACCCCCTCCCCCACCATTTAGTGTAACAAAGTATAACACAAGTTGGACCTCCCCCCTCCCCCCAAAAGCGTTACGTAATTTGTGAACAGACCCTCATCACCTTCTCATCGGTGAAATACGCCTTCGCATTGCGCGGATTCGTCGGCAGGAGGAGAAAGTTGGACGACGGTTCCACACACGCCGACTGGAAGATGCCACGGTGAAACGGTCCTTCGTTGAAGAGCTGAAGACGCGTGCTGCAGATATTCCGGAAGGTGGTAGCGTGGAAGACCAATGTAACGCCATCAAGAATGCCTTCATCGCTACCAGCCAGAATAATCTGGGCGACCTGCGAACCCAGAGAAAACAACGGATCACCGATAAGGAAGATAGAGGAGCGAAGGGAAGCCAAAGCCGCAATAGAGCGATCAAAAACCAGAGGAGCCAAAGTCTTAGCCCGTCAACGATACTCGCCTCTGGAGAAGGAAGTGAAACGAGCATGTCGACGGGACAAGTAATCGTGGGCGGACTCTCTGGCCGACGAACGAAAGAGCTGCAGCAACCGGAGACATTCGCCTCCTCTATGATATCTCACGATGCTTAAGCGGGACGAAGATAATGCAACAATGCCTGTGCAAGACGTGAATGGCCAGTTATTGACCGACCCAACTGACCAGCTGAAACGCTGGTTCGAGCACTTTGAACAACTTTTTCAAGTGCCAGACAGGCCACCACCGCCTCGGCTTATAACACGGCGTATAACACGCGTCAACACTATAAATACTAGAATAAGAGATAGGCGAAGAAGCCATCTTGTTTCCTAACTGGCTGGCAGTATTATTTTCACGATTTCATGCATTTTTATACGTTGCCAATTCGACAGTTTTTGACTCCGCAGGTCTCTGGTTATAGTCAATACCCAAGCTTCATCACTGCAAGAGATTCAAACATCTATCCAATGTATGAAATCGAATAAAGCCCCAGGGGTCGATCGCATATTAGCCGAGATGCTCAAAGCTGATCCCATGATATCCGTTCAATTCAATCCGTGACTGAGTGCGATAACTGGCGAGGCATTATGTTGCTGTGTATCGTTCTCAAAGTTCTATGCAATGTTATCCTAGCCCGGATTCAGCAGAAGATTGATGCGACTCTCCGGTGGTGGCA
This sequence comes from Armigeres subalbatus, assembly GCF_024139115.2. Taxonomy (NCBI): domain Eukaryota; kingdom Metazoa; phylum Arthropoda; class Insecta; order Diptera; family Culicidae; genus Armigeres; species Armigeres subalbatus. The sequence continues at coordinate 120,540,966 of NC_085140.1, forward strand.
GCAGGCCGGATTCCGTGCTGGAAGATCCTATGTGGACCATATTGCCACGCTCCGTATAATTCTGGAGCAGGTCAACGAATTCCTTTAGGGGAAACTGGGGTATTAATATCCATCCCGGGGCAAAACGACCCTTTGGCATTTTTTAGTACATTTTTGTTAGTTTTTCCAGAGTATTCACTACACCGCATGTAGTAGTAAATATTCTTGAAAATATTCCTGGAACATCGCTAAATATGACAAAAGGTCGTTTTGCCCCGGGGGTGCATATTACCGCAGTTACCCCTACTTCGTATTCGACTACGAAAAAGCTTTCGACCGTCTTAATCGCGAGAATATGTGGGGCGCCCTGAGACGCAAGGGGGTCCCTGAGAAAATCATCGGCCTCGTTGATGCAGATCAAGAGACCTTCTCGTGTAGAGTGCTGGTGTGAGGCAAGGATGTAAATCTTGTAAAAATGTAAATTCGACGAGATCCTGGTAGGTTCGATTGACCGTAAACCAAGGAGCACCTAAACGCATTGGCTGATGACGCTCAACGGCGCTCTGATATGCAGAGTGAGCTCAACGACCTTGCCGAGCGCTTCTCTTCGGCAGGTTTTGTCATCAACGTCAACAAAACCAAATCGTTGGATGTAAACACGGCGACCCCTTCCAGTTTTACAGTAGGCGAGCAATCAGTGGAGAATGTTGAAAGCTTACATTATCTTGGTAGCTAAATGGCGTTAGACGGTGGTACCAAAATCGACTTAGGCGCATGGATCAAGAAAGCAAGGACTGCTTTTGCGATTTAGAAATATCTAGAAAAACAGGCAGATATGTGAAGGCACCAAAATACGAATTTTCAACTATAACGTGAAATCTGTGCTGTTACACGGTAGCGAAACATAGTGTTGTAGAGTAGTTAGGAATAACAGAACAAATAAAATAAACTTTTTTGATGCAATATCATTATTATAATAAATAGATACTAAAATACAGACTAAAATGTTTCTCCAGGTGACAAGTTCTCGTCTATAAAACGGACGGTCATCGGAGACCAGAGCCATTCTACTCTCGAACGTCATATCATAGATATAATTATCAAGATGTTGAGGTTAGAGCAAATTAGTACTCATTTTAAGGTTCCAGTGTACTAAGTTTTCGGTACCCAGCTGGTACCCAGCGGTACCCAGTAAAACTAAGCAATCTTGCATGAAAATTTGAATTAGTTCTAAATTTCACCGTCGTCCATAGTGACCATCACATTTGTTTGTTTATTGTTTTCCTATGTAATGCATAGTGGCGTGGTGCTATTTGTTTAAATTAAAATTTCATTTTTATTTGTACCTGACTTCTAACTAACTCAATTTTATATTTCAGGAAGAAGCTCAAGGCCCACATTTGGTTTGTGGAATCAATGTTTGATCTCTTAATCCACAAGATAGTACCGCGGCCCAAATGAATTGATAGTCTGAAGCAATAATGCATAAGTCGACGTTAACACAATGTCATTATAAAATGGATTCCGTTCGGTTAAAACTTCAGCTGACAATGGTGTTCTTTGGCATTGTTTATTAGGAACAAGATTTTTTTGACCTCCAACATTTATTCATATCATTTCGTCCTGCAAATCATTTTGCTCATTAGCTCTCATTAGTCCTGGTGAAACTTTGGTGAAACGGATTGACTCAGGAGTAAAATCCGCTCGTCTTAAACCAAGAACCGCGTCCGGGTGGGTATCAAAAGGAAAGGGGTAGTGGGTAGTCGATGGTGCGCCTCTATGACGTAACTGTGGTTTCAGGCTTCCGATGCGAGGTGTTTACGGAGACGAAAGTTGCCGAGCATTCGAGGTGTTGACGGAAACAAAGGTTACCTATTCCGTATCTGAAGGACGAGGTCGATGCTTGCATGCGGTACAGGTACAGCAGGTAGATTGAGCCGACGGGTTCTAGGAGCTTTACCTGTGCCGCCAAGGTTCTACGTGTCTTGTTGGCGGCTTACTCTCGGGCCCGGATTCAAAATGTGGTTCGCCGACTCACGATAAAGAATTATTGTTGTCTGCTGGACCAGTGCAGAGGTTCAAATGTCGAAACCACGATACATTTTGGCTTCCGATACTAACGAAGCTGATTTGGAGGGCCGCGAGAAGACAAGGCCGAGTTGTGGTCACAGCTGGCGATTTCGCAGTATAATCACCGACGAAGTATAATGGCTGACCTCAGGGACGTGGTTTTCGGGTTTGCAATCAGATGCTTGCCATGAACATCGAAAGATTAAATAAAAAACACACGACCACGACCACCACTCTTCACTTGGCGATAACGTGAAACTTTTTGCCGATAACGTGGCGTCGAACCGATAACTCGAGTAAGATGACGATTTCCACCATTTTAGTGATCTCTAACATTATTCTTCCTTCCGCATAGTTTGAAATGATCGTTAACTAGCATCGTTGACGTTCCATGGTAATTGTATATATTCCTCGAAATTAAATTCTGAATTCTTAAAGGAGCGATTTTATGTAATATTTATTTTATATATTTTATTTTTAATATTCCTAGTTTACCTATAGCTCATCTGGTTAGAGAACTAAAATTACAGAAATTAGTACTTGAAAGTACCTTAATTATTTTCATATAATAATTAATACCGAAGTTGATTTTACTAAATGGTTACACCAGCTTCGTATATAAAACAAAGAGATTTCATTCAGAAGCCACCTAAAATTGTTATGAGTATTTTTCAGAGGCCATCTGGATTTTTCCTGACTGTGACACAGATTTGAAAGAAAGCATTTCAACAGGGCTGCCTTTAAAATTTTCCGGACTTTCTGTTCAGAAGTCACTATGCTCAAAATTTGTTGAATCATCGGGGCTTCGCCGGTATGTATAAGGTTTATTCCTCGATTCATTCATACATCAACGTGTATTCAGGGTTTTTTTTTTGAGAAGACGTAAGGGTTTTTGATCAGCTGATTGTAATCAATAGAAAATTTGCCAAAGGTTTACCTGAAAATAGAAAATAGATTGAAAAGTTTTGCATGAAATATGTTCACACCTGTGGTGACTGGTGCTATAATATTATTGATGCTTATACTTATTGGGGCCCGGCTCGTACTGTACGCATATTGTACCACATCTGTATGCGCCACACTGGCTGACCAGTGACCAGCGGTGCGATAGTGAGTGCTTGCTATACAGCTGAGTCAATCAAGGTTTCAGTCTTATATATACTCTCGTGATGACCACACGCGACTACCACAAGTGGCGACGAGGAGAAAAAACATCTCAATCGAATAAAAAGAAAGAGTCGGTTTAGTTTTTTTGTGGATTGGATCAATTTGAACCATAGGGGAAGGATAAGTGAATAATTTGTGATCGTGCAAGTACAGGAAAAGAGTGAAGAAAAAATGGAAAATAAGCTAGTGTTTGAAAGAATAACTTGCAGAAAATTGAAAGTGCGGTCCCTGGTATTATTTCGAAAAGAAAAAAAAGGAAGAAAATGTTGGTTTCTTATTTGTTATTAGTATAAATGTTGTCTGATAGTGATCGACCTAATAATGGTAAGCGTGCTATTGGATAATCGATATTCTGCTCGCGGTGTACTATCGAGACATGTCGAGTCTTGTTTGGGTAACCGCTTCGCGGTGAGTATGTTTTTCGCTTCCATTGTGTTGTGTCACCGTTTATTCATGACGTGAAGCATGGACGTCGGGTGCTATGATGGTCTATTTTCGAAGAGATCATTGCGTTGTGGTGTGTGAGCCGTTACAGTGCAGTGCTTTGATGGAAGTGAACTCAGTTTTGTTACAGAATATAGGAATACAAAAGTAAGTCATGCTTCACATATTTATTCCAACGAGAAATAATGAAAAAAAAAATATAGTTGATGTATGCCACAATTAAGAAAAGGAATGCCATTGAATATTGATGCATAACAGAGGTAAAGTTGCAACACTGTGGATGCTGTATTACTAAGTCGAATCATTTTGCTAAATGGTAAATTTCAATAAAGCATAAACAGTCTAGCTTTATATGTTGTAGGTATTAGAAAGGTGTTTTCTATACAGAGCTAATTTCATAGTATTTCAATTAATTCATTTCGGAAGTATTTATCTTGAGTAGAATTTTATTCAGCCCACATACAAATGAAATGATGTAAGCTTACATTGATAAAGTTAGATTTTAAGAATTATTATGTTTCGCTCGAACAGTGGGGGAAGCAGTCGCGTTTAAACCTTAATGCACCGTAAGAGTTCTTTGAGTTTGTAATAAGCTCGATTTAATTGGAGAGAGAATGATCATTAACGCGTAGCAGGTCAAAATAGCTCTATACATGAAATCTGTCATAAAATTGATTCTACTACATTTTTGATGAGTAGAATATCAATATGATAAGTAGTTAACTCTTGTAAATATTGTTGTTGAATTCATTTTTAGAAGTGTCTGGTTAGTTAGTCATACGTCCACAGTTCGTTCAGCCGATCGTAGTGCTGTCCCCATATCATTTTTGGAACGAATGACCAAAATTTTCAGTTTTGATTAGTTTCTTTGTGAGATAACGTTGCTTACTCGGTCCTTGAAGAAACAATGTTTTCACTGAAATCTGTAACGGGAACTCAAACCTTACCAAGAATACATGTAAACATCCAAAGTTTTGTTTGTTATAGTGTGAAGAACACTCAGTAACTGTAGAGATTTGATGCTGTACTGTTATGAAAATAAATATGTTCGGATATGTAATTGGAAAGATGGATGCGTATATACATAAAAAAAAATCAAATTTTCAAAAAAAATGGTGATCAAACTCACCTGCGATCTTACTTTTAAGGCCAAATAGAAGATATAACGGCACTATTGACAATTAGCTGATATTAGTAAATATTAATGTTTGAATGAAAATTCTGTGCTTATTATCGTTTGAGTACAGAATTTGAGAAGTTAGCGCCGGCGATACTCTTCTACTGTTTTCACGTGAAAAGTTTTCACATGAAAATTGCAATCATTTTCGTCTGATAATGATTGAGCACAACATTGATAAACATCAATGAATATTTGGGACAACGGTAAATTTGATTCCAATGGAATTACCACGTTCTTCGCGGTTAAAACTATAAGCTAAGCAAAACTCATAAACTGATACCCGTAAGCTTGAACAGAATAACTATCAAGCTCAAAGTCAAGTGCACCTATATGCTTATTTTTACGTGGTTTAATTATGGTCGATAATAACCTCCGGATGCAATAAAACAATAAGTTGACAGAACGAAAAAACATTCAGGTTGTGTATAAAAAGTTGAGAGGTGGCATTGAGCACCTCGACTCGAAACGAGCAAACCATGCAAACTGTCAGAGCTGTCGAAAAGAGATGCACAATGAGGCCCAGGATATCCAGAAAAATTATAAACTTCAAGTGCTCAAAACAAAGACTAAGGCGTAGATGTTTAACTTGTAGATGTCCATAAAAGGGAATTCTTTTATTGATGAAGAGACCTGGAATAAAACATTAAATTCGGTTTTGTTTCGGAAAACACGGAGTGTACGATCATCATAGGTATAGGTAGGTAGGTTTAATTGATGTGATTAAATTCACTGAGAGCGTGCAGAGGACGCTGTGATTAAATTCACTGAGATCGCAGAGAAAGCGTTGTGATTAAATTCACTGAGAGCGTTTGAAAAGCGCTGTGATTAAATTCACTGAGAGCGTGCAGACCACGCTGTGATTAAATTCACTGAGAACGCAGAGAAAGCGTTGTGATTAAATTCACTGAGAGCGTGCAGAGGACGCTGTGATTAAATTCACTGAGAACGCAGAGAAAGCGTTGGGATTAAGATTAATGAGAGTGTTTTAAGAGCGCTGTGATTTAATTCGCTGAGAGAGCGTGGAGAACGCTGTAATTAAATTCACTGAGAATGCGGAGAAAGTGTTGTGATTGAATTCACTGAGAGCATTTGAAGAGCGCTGTGAATAAATTCTCTACACGCTTAAAGTCAAGTACACACCGCATGAATAGTTTTCACACATTACGGCGACGCCTTGGCCAACTCTCACTATGAGTGAAAATTTTGTGTGAAACACGAGCAGTCGCTGTGTAATGTCTCACATGTGCATGATATGTGTAAGTGAGTTTGCCTCGAACTGTCAAAGTCCCTTCGGGTCGCTATGATGGCGAACGGGTGCAGAATGTGAGGCAAGAAATCGTACTTTTCGGAGGTTTTTCTTTTGCTTTGATGGCGAAACAAAAAATGTGCGAATACAAGCATCGCACTTTGTTTTGTTGATCGAAACGATTGGAGAAGCCTCTGAATAAGTATGGAAAAGTTGGCTTACTTTACCATCAATTTGAAAACATACAATTGAGGTTCGGTTCGATTTTCGACTGCTCTCTCGCTGTGTAAAAATGAACTCACCTAAAATCATCGGCTATCGGTTTACACAAAATGAGTAACATCGTAATTACTCATAATATGAGTTGTTCCAGGAGAGGCCCGTTTTGTGTGAACGGAACACAAAAATATGTAAGTCATTTTAAGCGTGTAGGTGCGCAGAGAACGATTTGACTTAATTTACTGCAAACCCGTAAAAGCGCTATGGTTAACTTGACTGAATAAACATAATGAAAGCTGAGAGTGAATTCACTCGCCTAGAAGTCCTGTTGTTAAAATAACGTGGAGTGTGCTGGGATTGATTTGACGGAGAGAACTTAGGGATTGAAATATGATTGAAATAAGAGAGCTTCAAACACGCTGTGATTTAACCCACTGAGTTTACTGAAAGAGCCTTGGATAATGATAGATTTCATTCGAAACACGAAGCTGTAATTTAGAACTACAGCATTACTTCATAGTATCACTATTCATTAAAAAAAACAATAATCTTATTATAAGATTGTGATATAAATAATTCTAGTCTATGTAAACAGTAGTACTGTTGCTCAACAAATTGAGCTTAAGAACAAACGCTGCAGAATCTAGTGAACGCACAATAACAGATGCCGTTTCTTGTTCACTGGGGTCTTCATCAGGTTCAATGTGCAACGTGCGCAGTTTTGAAACATACTTCTGCCTTCTGTGGATTGCAGGCTTCTGGGTCTAATAGTTAGAAAGCGTACATCAGTCATTGCTAGAGGCTTTGATACCTCCCTGTACACCAGTACCAGTACAAGGAAAAAAATGAATATAATTAGGTGAGAACTCCCAATAGTTTTAAAGGAATCAGGAGAAAATGGAGAGCTGCGCAAGTTAACTCCCGTGGTAAGTCTCCGTGGGAAGAAAACAACGTGACTTCCGAATAAACATTGCACCATGGGATCCCGTAATGCTGAGTCAGGACTTAGTTAGGGACAAATAGGTTTCATAGTTATTAGAGTCGATTTAATCAGTCTAGTTCTAACTATCGAAAAACTCGTTTCGGCTTTTTTTTATTTTTGAAGAGACCCTGGGTCATCCGTTAACTCGCACAAGAGATAAAATACATGAAAGTTGATTGCCAAAGGAATATTTATATCAGTCATGGAAATACCATGATAATACACATTGCTAGCGATATCTTCTCAATGGCAAAATAAGATATTGGAAAAAAATATAACACATATGTATGAATGGTATTTTCCATAGCTCCTAAAATACTTGAACATTAATATTTCAATGAGGTGGCAGACCTGCTTGAGGTATTGAAAATTGAAATCATCCACTATCATCATGTTATGATATGAAGGATATTATACCTGAATGTACTTACGCTTGAGCTTAATTATTTATTCCAAATCTAGTATTGAATGATATGCATATCAGCTTGAACGTTTTATTAACAGCTTGAACTAATAGATTGGAATAATATATTGGGAAAAACTATATTGTTCTTGTCTGTCCATGTGAGATATTTACTCTCACAATTTATTGATTGATCACTTTTCATACTATTATGATACAATATTTTTGATTTCTATATATTATCGGTAAGTGGTGGATATCAGCACAAATAGTATGATATACGAATAGTAGTAGATATGATCAGGTTTGTACTGTTTAACTTTGTAGAGTTTACAAACATATCGTCGAAGAAGATATATCTAGCAATATCGCATGAGTTGATCGTAATTATCAGCCGCGTATGCCGATGGGAGATATTCAGACTTTTCTATAATAATTTGTAAGTTTCATAAAAAAAGATTATTAGCTGAAAAAAGGGATATAAACCAGCGACAACAACGCACTACATGTACCTACACCTACACTATTACCAGTCTTATATGTTAAATTATAAACATAAAGTTAATGATAAACGGATTGCCTTAATTAACTTGATATTTCTATTCTTCACATTTTGTAACAACTCTGGAACGAAGCACAATGTGGTCCACTAGGTGTGTATCTTAAACATTGGCATACCAATACACCAGCATTAAGTTAACAAGCATCTTCATTTTATATAAAGGGGGATGTGGTGACTGGTGCTATAATATTATTGATGCTTATACTTATTGGGGCCCGGCTCGTACTGTACGCATATTGTACCACATCTGTATGCGCCACACTGGCTGACCAGTGACCAGCGGTGCGATAGTGAGTGCTTGCTATACAGCTGAGTCAATCAAGGTTTCAGTCTTATATATACTCTCGTGATGACCACACGCGACTACCACAACACCTAAAGGTTCCTTTTTTCATTTATTGTTTTTGTTGATTGTAAAACAACAAATTACGAAAATTTTGCCTTGACGACAGTGCTAAATGTTGTTCTAAAGGGCCGTTCAGAGAATATGTACTGATTACTGAGATGACATTTCTGGGTACCGAGGATTGTTCAAAGTGTGCGCAACTGGAACCACGAAATATTCTTCAGTTTTATATTGATTGTTGGTCATATCGTACGCTTCGAACAGCCAACCGATCCCAGCAGGCCAGGAAACCAACGCGGAATCATCAGTTGCCATTGGCAACCATCACCCATCAGCGGTGGTCGAACAGGCGACGGACAGCGTTGCGGAGAGGCACAATCCAGCGAAGAGGCAGATTGCCTGCCCACTATCAAGCGACGAACTACCTCGCGGACGAACCCGATTTCGCGGCGCGCACTTGACGGCGTGCATTCAGCGGTCGCCATAACAACGCCTCAACCAACGACGCGGACGGCGTCTACCACGGCAAACGGCACGCTTGTGCAGCAACCTCGTGGCATCAAAAAAATATAATAACCGGCCTACTGCGCATCTAACAGCATTCAGCTGAGACGCTAGCGGTACGCATGGCAATACGCCTTCCATAACATGTAACCAACCTATGGTTGGTATTTAAAGAGGATTGGAGGATTGGTACAAAGTGGCTTTTTATAATAAATATTAAATTAAATTCTCTCTAGCTGCGACAAGGAGTCGAAAAACAATTTGCAATGGAGAGCAAAGGTCAGTTCTACCACCGTTGCGAGGACACTGAGTCTGATCGTAGTCCGGAAGATTACGACAAGTGTGTATCAGTGGAGAACACTCGACGGCTGCAGGTGCTCATCAACAGATGCCTGCGGTGTATGATTCGGGCCTGGTTGCTTCACAACTGGATCTTAAACAAACGAGCTGCATCGCCGTTGTCACCAGAGGCCGATAGCAACAGAATTTAGGGATCGGAAGTGGGGCTGGGTTGGCAACACCTTACGTAAGGGGCGGAAAAGAAATATGTAAACACGCATTAGACTGGAACCCAGCGGGACATCTCAGCAGAGGCAAACTCAGAGGCTCACCAGGCAAAAAGTTAAGGCGATAGCTGGACACCGCTCAAAATGGAGATCTTTTAAGTTTTTCAGTCGGTGTACAGGACCCATAAGTAAGTAAGTAAAAAGAGCTTGAAGGTTACGATTTTCACCAGATCCAGCCATTCATTTGCAAAACAAACAGAGATAATATGGACGTTGTTGGCGAGTTCGATTCTCAGACATATCTGGTATCTTTCATTGATTATCACCTCTCCAACCACATGGTACAAGATACAAGTTAATACAATGGCAGGCTTATATAGGTATGATTCGATGAGGGAATGCTAATAACAACGATAAGCTAATTGGCTGGTTAATTTTCAGCAAAAACAAATTTACGAAAAAAAAAAGAAAATTGTGGCTAAAATTAATCGAAAAATATTAGCTTTGTAGATCTGTCTTAATTGCTGACATCTGAGTCTCATTATTTTCTTTCGACAACTATAAATATGATAAGACTGATAATACTAGTGGTGACAGCGGGTAAACTGCACGGGGCGGTGATATTACAATTAATCATAATTACTCATATAGGTCACATGTGCCACACATATCAACATCGACGAAAAGCGTATGGGAACCCATTCGAGGAACGTGCCACTTTCTTTATCACGAACCGATCAGCACAAAACACAAATTTCACAATGCATTGTATTGAGACGATCACTACATCGAACAGTAAATACAAATAAACACCATTTCAGTTTATTGAAAAACATCCCTTGCCCCGTATGAATCTCTATGATTAAACGCTCGCGTCACTATCAAAGGTTGTAGATGATAAACGTGTTTCCAATGGTCGCCGAAACACTGCCATTTTTCGTCGCAATTCAAATGGTGATGGTGCTGAGAACCTATCTCGAGGAATGTAGCTATGACAATGCGTTGATTCGTGGTAGATAATGGACAACGTTTCGGTTGAGATATTGACCCTTCTGAAGGGTTCGTCAAACTTCGACAGTTTTTTTTAAGTTTGAAGACCGGAAACAAAACTAAGATAAACACAGATATGCACATATCATATAGTATGTAAACGGTATACACAGGTACCATACATGAAATAATATATTTAGTTCGAATTTTGTTTGTTATTCAGTTTGGTTCGGTTGTTAAATCAATTCTGTTCGCTTAAACAATAGACTCTAAACATCTAAAGACTTCAAGTAAACAAGAAAATTCCACTTCATAGATGATATAATTTGCGAGGATGGTCATCCTCTGATCATTTTAAATCTAACTCATTGTACGCATTCTGTCCAATCAGGTTTTGTTAGAAAATTTTGAACATGAGATACGTGATTGGACCAGTTTCAACTGAAGACAATATAAACATTGTTTACAGTGTCTTCAGTTTGAACTACAAAAATAATGAACAAGTGGAGGTAGCTTGCTTTGATTCCATGTGAGCATTGAATTTTCATTATATCGGGTTGATCCTGTTAAATGATGAAAGATTCAATTCTGTTTCGATTGGATGAAATGTAAAGCTGACGATCCAATATAGTACTAAAGAGCGGACATATAAACATTTTAGAACAAATTTGCCCCCGTGTCAAGCGTCAACATCAAGCTTAAGCGTATCTGTGGAGAAAGAAAAATGAGGTAAATGGTTATTTGCAGTCAGATCAGATTTATTCCGTTAGTTTTCGTTAGAATGTTTGACTTATTCCTTTGTAATACTACTCTAGTCGATTGATGAATCTGTTGTTAACTTCAAAGTTAGTTTATGTATTTGTATTATGTAGATCACTGCATGGTCGCTAACTTGTATGTATACAGAATAAATATTTTTCCTTTTTACCACATATCGTCACAGTACCCGTCACGCAGTCTTGCTTGCAAAAATTACCAATTCATTCAGCAAATGTAAAAAAAAACACGTAAAGTTCATTTTTCAATTAATCTTCGTTTTTGATAACGTCATTTTACATGAAAATATGGAGTGATGCACGGGTTCATTAAGTTTATGGTTGGAAGGCGTCGAACTCATTTGGAACGAATACGTTTGATTCCGACAATGGTTTGAGTTCGTGATTGGTTGAGTTCATGAAGAAGGACTACGAAAACGGTCAGCAGACTATTTTACACCTAAACACTTATTCGCCTGTCAGAGTTTAATCGGTTTTATATATAATAAATTATTTGGCTTTATATTTATTGAAGTTAAGTTCATTCGGTTGATTTATAAAATCAAACTGAAAATTCTATCGCTTAGTGAATTTTGACATTTGACTGGAGTTCGTCAATCCATTTTGCACCAAAATTCGTCAGTTCTGTTGATGGTCTACTCATTAAATCATCAAGAACAAATCCATCAATCAAACAAACGGACCAAAAAAAATCGAAAGGATGAACTTGAATTCAAAAATTTAATAACTTAATTCAACATGTTCCAAAAACCATTTGTAAGGTCTGTAAGGTAATTCTGATAAAATAATAAAAGGTAATAAATGACGCCTAAAAAATCTTTAAATGATTCATAGCCACGGAAAAGATATTGAAACTTAAGAGACCAGCCAGCCAAGCGCTGAAAGTCTCTTTAATAAAGTTAAAAAAATATTTTCAATTTTGTCATTCAATTTGACATTCATTCTAGGCTCAAACCGTACAGTGATCGTTATGTGCGTTTGTGAGTTTTAGATAATCAATGATAACCAGACCTTCTCTCTTGGTTGCGAATTCCGTTGGCTAGACAACAGGCGGCGATCAAGCCAATCAGTTCGACGGCGGCTACACCCAGCGAAACCCATCCGAGAACGTCGCCAGCAGTATCGATGAACTCCCCGAGACGCGCCTGGCAACCGTGTGTGAAGGGAATGCACAACGGAGCCGTTCCAGCCTGGCAGCACGACTGAGGATGGCTGCCGTACCAGTCCAGGGCAGAGGTCTTACCGCAACATTGGAGCTGAAATTGATTCGACAGTTATTGAAATTGGCCTTCACGGTATTACTTGAGGTTGAACACATACATTAATTTGGATGGTATCAATCAGTTCTCTATTTCCGGGACGATCGCGCTCATCGAACAGCTTGGCGAAGCCCTTCTTGAAGGCTTCACGAGCATCTCCCACGTAGATGAACACCAGAGCAGCAATGACGATTTGGGCAATGATCAATACCATCAAGAAGAAGCCATACTGCAAAGAAATTTTAACCGATTAGTTTCGTGAATTGTCATCTCATATCTGCAGATCTTACGGTCGAAGTCATGCAGTACGATTCCCGAATCGCACCGCAGCATCCGAAGAAGGCGATCACGAACACGACCGATCCGAGTATGATGAACAGAATTGACGGAGCCACGATGCTATGCTCATCGCTGATATCCTGCAGGTCGGCGATCTTACTCAACGAGACGCCCCCGATCACTACCAGTGCAATACCGCATAGCTGAAAGGATAGAAAACAGTCATTATCGGAATCGTTATCGATAATTCGGATTACATATGCGTGGACTGAGCTGGCTTCAAACTGCAATGAACAACAACGGTGACAAATAGCGACAGAATGACATCACGCTCGGGGAATTTTCTGCGCAACGGACAATTTATTCCGCGGATGGAGTGGATAGTGATCTACTAGCGGCAGTATGAGGCACGTCGTATGATAGAATTACGCTAATGATCCATCAGCTAAACGAATATTATTTATATACATTTTATGGAAGTTATCATTCCTGTTTTTGAACAAAAGGATTTCGTTATCATCAAAGGTTTTTTTTTATCTATTGCATTTATTTGACAGGCTCAGGCGTGTATAACACTTAACGGAGCCGAGACTCTTTATGATATTTAAAAAACTGTATCATTATTATGAATAGTTTGTAAGGGGAAAGGGACATTGACTTCATCGAAGGTTAAATGAACCTTAAATAGCGTAATATTGCATATGGGAAATGGGCACTGATAAAGATCTTCACAATTGTGTCAGTATATTTGCCGAACAGATAATCGGGATACTAAATCCAGTTTCATCCTTTATTATTCTTAATGATTAACTATGAAACCATGTGTTATGATTAGTTTATAAATGGGAATAGTAATTTTTCAGGTGCGTGCCGAGACGAAGATTTTTGTATTTTTTGAATACCTAATCTACTTGAAATTTTGACTTGGATTTCCGATGAGATATGAAATGAAAAAGAGAACCGAACATGTTTTAAGAATCAAATGCGATTATTAAACGACGAAGGGAAACCTTACGATTTAAACGATTTAAAGCAAAGATAAAGAAACGATATACAAACATTTATACCTACATCCAAATTAAAAGTGCTTCGTAAACTATGGAAAAACCTGTGTGTTCTAGTTGGTGGTATTCCCGTAGATATATACTATACCTTAGTAATAAATCAAACAAATATCTATCAGACGCATTATTGCAATTTCACGATAAAAACGAACACATGTTGTCATTCAGTTCGATCGGTATCTTGCAATAGACTTTACTAGCAGTAGGTAAATTCACGGAGACAAATCGATATGAATAGCATGTTTATTGCTTTGAACATTATGCATCGATAATAAACACAAATGGATAATTCATTCAATCAGCAATCATTGCTGAAAATTGTACTAGTTTCGCGGAAATATCATTACGAATTCAGCTTATTTATCATATCTATTGCCAAATATTAGATTCTTTTATTCATTGTCAAATGTTATGATTTTACAACTAATACGATTTTCATTGACTCACGAAAGAAAATTTATGAAGGTTTAATTGAATCATGTCATCTAGAAATTTCTTTACCGATTATTCAATTATTGGATGCCCAGAACCACAAAACATTAACCTCAGAAGCACACGCATACCTAATAATTTATTAGTCTCCATCGGCAACCTTAGACTTCATGATTGTTTGCCGCCAGAGACTGCACATGGGGAGAGTGATAGATTCCATTGATTGGAATTTGATGTTACTCATGTCAATAAAAATACCAATAATGTAGCCATTATTTAAATTTTGGTCTTTACAAAGTGATTCATACAATGATCTCAGTTCTTTGTAACATATTCAATGAATTTCGTCATGAGTATTGATGTAGGGGCTATTATTGCTCTGCAAATGGGGGGCGATTCAATTTCTACGTTGCACGACCGTCTATTTCGATTAACTAATAAAAGTCGATAAAAATTATATTAGCTTAAAATCCTTACAATCTGTTCATATGAAAATGAGTTTGCTTTTCCTTCGAGGCCTTATAGCTCACGAACGAGTTGACCGATTTGCCAGATTTTCTATAGAGAGCGGCGTTGATTTGACATTGACATTAAGAATTCAACAACAAACCCGAGCAACGAAGCAACAACGTTCTGCTAGTCAGAAATAATTTTCAAATATGTAGTAATGCAAAATTAATTTTTAGATATTTTTATCAAGGTGCATCATATACCATGTTCTTCTACATTGAATGATACAATGAAACCTCACACATTTTAGGTTGAAGGTAAAACACATTAGCTTAACACGGTTGAGTGAATGGTAATTGAATGCTGACAATGTAATGTTGGGCTTTCAACGAAAACAAATCTTGCCGTTGTTTATTAGGAGAGAATTAACTGTTCTCATTTCCAATAATGGATTGTTATCCCCAGGAACCGTTAAAAACCTACACTAATTCAGAATGGAATTTTCTGGGGGTTTCGTCCCCCCTGTAAGATTTTGTTTATTCACATTTTTTGATTACGAAAATGAAGCTAGGATGAATTAAAAGTTTTTTGTACATACATGTATGTACTCAAATCCACATTGCTCCACTTTTGGGATCGAATCTTATGCCAAGATCAGGGTTTGAACCCAAAAAAGAATGAAAAAATCTCTCAATAATCATGTTTTTGCCTTTCTCGTACAACTAAGTTGTACCGAAAGGCTATCATTTCACTCCAAATTCGAACTTTTGATAGAAGTCCCGGAGACCCATAGTGTTATATACCATTCGACTCAGCTCGATGAACTGAACAAATGTCTGTCTGTCCGTGTGTGCGTGTGTGTGTGTGTATGTGTGTGCGTGTGTGTGTGCACAAAATGCCATAAAAAACATTAGCCAAATTTTCACATAGAAACTCTTAACCGATTTTCTTGCAACAAGTTGCATCCGCCAAAGACTAAAACGCTGTTGATCACTATTGAATTTCATAATAATTGCAAATTGCAAAAAATAGATAATATTAAAATAGTGATGAGACATAGTCACATAGAACAATAATTTGTTATGAAAAATGCCTTGCATCTATGAATATTTTTAAAGTTTATCCATGGCTTGCTCCCATTAAGAGTTTCATCGTACTATAAAGATGCTCGTGATGCACGCATTTAGGCGTAAGTATGCTCTTCGTTCAGTTTCATAGTACTATGAAATTGTCCGAAAGTCAAAATTCGAATATAGGAAATTCGAGAAACTTTTGGCAGAGCCATCTGTCGTCTACTAGTGTAAATTTTCTATCATAACATTAGACGGTGTAACTGTTTTGCGTTTCTTGTACATCATCGAGGTGTAAGTGTAAAGGCTACATTTATTACCTTTTTGCGCGAGAAAGGCGCCATCACCGCTAGGTGGATTCTTCTGGTTTTATATACTCTCAATAGCAGGCCTGGTAGCGGGTCTCTTTTTAGTGGCTTGGTCATTTTTTTCGGCCAAGGAAAGGAATTAAAAAAAAAAATTTTTTGGGTCGCTAAAGTCACTTTTTCTCAAAAAAGGTCACTATTTTCAACTACACAGGATTCTGTTTTTACACGATTTTTTTTCGCTCGTATTTTTGATTGTGTCACTTCTATTTCACACCAAAATTTTTGCAACATGTTTAAAAAAAATCCCAAATAATTCAACGTGGTAATTCATATGCGTTAAACATTTAGGATGGGTGCAAAATTGCGAGAGTGTAAATCGTGTAAAAACAGAATCCAGTGCGTATTTTGAAACAATTGACTAAGATTTTTTGAATAAAGCTTCGTCGAATGATGCTTGTTCATGGCGGAAATGAAATTACGGATCTTACGGAAAAATTATCACTCTGAAACTTCGCCAGTCATTTCACTCGCTGCTCTTATTGGCATTTCACCAGTAGCTAATTGAAGACGTCACAGTTTGTAAATTGGTATATACTCCATTGCGCAGTGACGTCACGCATGATAAGTACTGGTCTTGTGCTTTAGAAAGGATTACATTTTAATTTTGAGATACTTATGTTATTCTTAAGATTATCTGGTCAATAATTACCTAAACGAGGTTGTACTTGAATGTGGAATGAGCATGAGCATGATTAACCACCCACGGTTGCTACTCCGTTATTGCCAGTCCAGCTGTAATTACACAGAGAACCAGTAGATGAAGTTTGGGACTATCATCATCTTCAATGTGTAAGAACTGGTGACCCAAAAATAAGCAATACCAGCGCCGGCCGTGTCCGAATACAGGTCAATTAAGGAATAGGTAGGAAATTGTTGACGTGGTACTCGCTTTGATAGAAGCCGACGAGTTATCCGCACTTCCACGAGAAATCACTGGGATGTTGGATACATGGGGCAGGGAGTGTGGCGGGTTTCGTTTTGGTAAACGGTCTGCCGTGCATAGCGTGTGGTTTGATTTAAAACAAGAACAATCGAAAAACGCGAAATATTTTAATTATCGACCGCACTACACGGATACGAACTAAATCTTCACTTTCTGATTAACTTATTCACCCGCACAAAGCAGAACAAAATGTCGGTGACCGGCCGATCGCGCTGCTTACTGGAGAATCTGAAACACGAGAAAACACGCACTGAACTAATTTATTTTCTTATAAGCCGCGCAATACAGAACACAATATTTCGGGAGATCGCACGATCGTTTTGCTGTCCGAAACAAGAGATAACACGCACTCAAGGTTGTACTTGAAAGTGATATACACTACTGTTGACTAACGAAACATTTGTGGGATTGTTTATTTACATTTGCTTCATACTACATGCTGAGGAGGAGCGATGCACCGCATATTACCCCCCTGCATTTTTGTTGCTTGTCGGCTCCACCTCAAATGTAGAGCCCTGTAAGAAGAGTAACATCATGTGCCACGTTTGACAGGTCTCCTGCTCGTTTGGAACGCGCATTTGTATGGAGCTGACAGACGATTCTGTTCCAATTCTGACACTTGACGACACTGTTATTATAGTCACTGTACTCAAATGTACTCCGACACTGACTAACAAGCTTCCCAACAAACAATTTGAACAGAAGCTAAATTTTTAGCAGAAGAAGGCAATTTTTGGTTGAATAAGCCATTTATCAGCTTCCAATGTTTGTTGGGTTACAACGGTGAGCCAAAAAGAGTGCCCACCAAACTTTTTTCATCTGCCAATAGATGGTGCACGGAAGAATTGTCAGATCGACAACCCTGTCTATGTTCGACAATGTTCGTGCTTCGTCGTATCTTAAAATTATTGAACAACTCAGCTTTCAGCCGGAGGAAGATTATTAAGTTCCATGACCGCGAAAAGAGTGAAAGTACGCGTCGGAACCTTTAAGTAAAACGTAGTTAAAAACCCAGATTAATCCACCTAGCGGAGATGATGCCTTTCTCGTGCGGTAAAAAATAGTATTTTGGCCATAACTACCAAGCCTATTGTCCGATCCGTCCAATTTTCAATAGGAAACAATGGGGCAGTATACTGCGTCGAATCAGCCTGTTGTGAGGGAATCCGTTCAGGGTAAGTGCATTAAAAATGAGCTAGACTTTTTTACGCGCTTTTTTATGAGGAAAAGTATTTTGGCCATAACTTCCAAGCCCATAGTCCGATCCGGCCAATTTTCAATAGGAAACAATGGGGCAGTATAATGCGTCGAATGCAACCTGTTGCGAGTAAATTGGTTGAGGGTAAGTGCAAAAAAAGTGAGCTAAACTTTTTGCTCTTTTGGTGCGCACATACACACACACATACACACACACACACACACACGCACACACACACAGACATCACCTCAATTCGTCGAGCTGAGTCGATTGGTATATAACACTATGGGTCTCCGAGCCTTCTATAAAAAGTTTGTTTTTGGAGTGAACATATAGCCTTTACGTATACTTAGTATACGAGAAAGGCAAAAAGTATTGAAATATACTGTGTACGATTTTTTAAACGGATTGCCGGTGTTCCAAGTGTGATAACCGAGAAGGGTGAGTGAGAAAACGGAGAAAAAGGTAAAAATCACATTCGTGACGTCACAGGGGTGCTAACCATGCGTTCAGGTCAAGAGCGGCCTTTTTCTTTTTTCCCCATCGCTTGGTGGCATAAGCGGTGGATTGTATTCCCCAGGATTAACCTCGGACGATTCGGACAGGGCTCCGGAAACAGCAACGGTCTTTCGTTGAAGAATTCCGCCATCTTGGACATTGTTCTCGTCGAAGCGTGCGTGGCCATCTTGACGAGAGGGCCATTCCTATTGTGTTCATTCAGCGGCCATTCCGTCATCACGGTATCTACGTGGCCGGTGTGTCGCCATCGACATCTCGGGACAGCTTTCGGCGTCACCCATCGCATCAAAAAGTTGTCACGCTGGTCGCAAGTAAGCGCGGCCATTTTGTTGGCGTATCGCCAAGTCATCGTCCGGCGGATCATCAAGCTCTCACCCGGCGCATCGTCAAGCTCTCGCCTGGCGGATCGCCCAGCCCTCGTCCGGCGCATCGTCAAGCCTCCATCCAGTACGTCGCCAAGCCCTCGCCTGGCGCATCGTCCGGCGGATCGCCAAGCTCTCACCCGGCGCATCGTCAAGATCTCGTGCTGTGGATAGCCAAGCCTTCACCCGGCGCATCGACAAGCCTCCATTCAGTACATCGCCAAGCCCTCGCCCAGCGCCTCATCAATCCTTCACCCGGTGCATCGACAAGCCTCCATACCGTTCGTAGCCTGGCCTATGGCACGGACGTCGCCAAGGCCTTCGCCCAGTTCATCCTCCAGCCTTGATCATCGTCAAGCTAGCGTACAGGCGCATCGTTCAACCTCCATCCGGTACGTCGCCAAGCCTCCGTCCGGTGCAGAACCCGGCCTGCGTCAACGTCAACCTACCTGCCTCCTGCCACCCATTCGCCACCGGATGCCGGTGATCACCAATAACCGCAAGTACCCCCCCACAATGTTTTGTGACGTCACTCAATCAAAAAACCCCATGCTGAGGAGAATAAATCGCAAGTAAAAATGTATGTAACACTTTTTTCCACACAAGCAATCCCTAAGGTTTTTTACACAGTTTTCTCTTTGTGATCGTTCTCGGACTCAAAAAGGAGTCACCAGGCCTCGCTTTCCGCGGGCGGATATTTGAAAAAAATCGACCCAAGACGGGTGTTGTACCTACACCCTCCACGCTTAGCGCTTCTTGACTGACGCGCTAACCATCTGGACTGTATACCAGATGAGGAAAGATGCGATTAAATGCTATCATAATCTACGTTTCATGTTAGTGGATGTGAGAATCATCATATAAAATCAAATAGAAGGGCAACAGGGATGGCACTGGGTGATACAAGTGGAATTGGAACCATACAAACCCGTGTCCTTTTCCGTCGTTATGCTAAATGGAATCGGGAAGATTGTGTGGATCATATTGCTGTATACGATACCTATACTTGTTCTAGGAGGAACAAATGAGTGTCGTTTAGATGTATTGATCGAAACCAAATAAACTAGCTAAATGCAATGAGCTGGATTAACAAGTATGACATTCTCTGATCGGTTTTCATGTACGCTTAATACAACGAATGTCACCATTGAATAACTTCTCCCAATAATGACCAAATGCTATCATTTTTTTCATAGCACAAAGTCATAAATATGTTAAACGATCTGTACTGATAGAAAAGCCAACATTCCATCACAATTTCAGAATTTTTGGATTTTAAGTTTTTGCCTCAATATGAGGGATCAACCCTGATTAGTTATAATTTGGCGAAAAAATTCAAGAAAATATAAATTATTCTCGACCGGCTATTTTTTTTTGTATATTTGACAGATATAATGAAGGGTTTGCTCCAAAAAATATTTATTGAGTGGATATCATAGATAGGAGATCAATTTTCCCCCAATTTTGAAGAAAGATTCCATGCGCTGTCGAATTTCATAGGAACAATCGTAATTGTATAAATAAAAACTCGTAATGACTTATATCCCTTGCAATATCCTATAGCAGTGCGAATTAATGTCTATGTGAATCGTAATACAATCAAAACCACTCCAGTCAAAATGGATTGTTGAAGTTTCAAGGTGCTGTAAAGATATTTATAAATTGTGTAATTTATGTTGGACAAGAATCCGATTAACTTTAAGATGTGCAGTACGGTGCGGTGGTTCAGTATCCGCCTGCAGATCTAAAGATCGCATGTTCGAGACTTTGGTGCTGGTGAGATTTTATTTTTATTTTTTTATATTTTAATGTTTAATCGTAGGGTATCTGTTCCATTATTAATAACATGCTCCTGTATCAATAACATTTGCAAAACAGGCAATTTAGGCTCAATTTGTGTCGTATTTTGTTGTTATCCGGCGTGCTCACTGCAGAAAAAAAATCACAAAAATTAGAAATAAAACAATTTGCACACCAATTCTTTGTTTTCGAATGGTATTGATTTGGGTACATGGTATGAATTCAAGGAGCAGTTCCCCTAATACTGTTCTTATGATGTCGGGAAAATCGTTAAATAAAATCTTATGTACCAATATCGCCTCCACTTTGGTACGTATATAGCCAATCTATGCATTATATACGATTAAGTTGATTCTTATATAATAAACTGTATCAAGAGTTATAGGTGCCAAAATGTTGACTGGGTTATGCCTCTATTTTATCGTCTATCAATATGCATTAGCAATTGAAAACGAATTCTGCAAACCCGGATCTCGGAATAATCCTAAATACTGAGGTTTATTCTGCATCTATTCAAAAATAGATGTTGGTCTCTGATAGGAGAGGCAGAGTGCAACCCCAATTCTGATAGTGGAGATAACATTTGGGCTACAGTCCGATTAATAAGGCGTCAAATATAAGTAACCATAAAAGATGGAAAGTAGCATGGAGTCTGGAAAGCTGGAATGTAACATGGAGTCTTTAAATTGTAAATTGTTACGTGGCTCTGATAGAGATTCTGCATTCTAGCCCAATGTTGAACTCCAACACATAAAAGTGGAGTATTATAGTTCATAATATGCTCTGATAGAGAAGACAGAGCCAACATAGGCCTAATTTTGTCAAAAAGATGATAAGAATTTTGATAAAGAGTTGTTAAAAATTGTACTTTTCAGCCTGGTTAGACAATTGGCTTTTGATTATTTTATTGTGCATTTTATCAAAGATAATGAAACCGAGAAAACTATATTAAAACAAATAGGATAATTATATAACATATTTGATGTAAAATAGTAATTATTTAGGAAATACATTACTAAAAAATACTTAAAACTAAATTGGATCAGGCTCTCAAACGACCTGCTACACAAAAAATATAATTCTTTATAAAGGTATCCCTGATTTAATTTAGTATACGCATGTGTATACTAAATTAAATCTGGAATAACTTTCAGAGGTCACTTACTGAAATTCAAATTTCTCCAATTTTGCTTTTTTTAAATAAGAAATTAATAGATGGTCGATGTTTCAGCCTGATATAATAATTCTGAATGTATTACAGAAAAACATTCGAGAACTGAGTATATCATCAGAGTAATGCTAAATGAAATTTGAAGTACCTGAGAGCTATACTGCCGTTCTACGCATAATTGTCCCATGTTAACTTTGATCAAAAAATTCAAACTCGATGCAATTTGTCCCACTTATTTTAGAATCAAATGGATCTTAAATGGATCCCACTTTATAAAGACGTTTTCCAGCCTACATGATTGTTAGAACGTCATTTTTCAGTGGGACAAATTGAATTGAATTTGGAGTGTTCTATCAGATCAAAATGGGACGATTATGCGTAGAATGGCAGTATGTTACTCAGTCACTTTTAAACCAAATTCTTTGCTTTGGTCACATTTTGGGTAGAGCTTAAGTAGACCTTCTATACTGCAAACAATTGTATAACTTCACTAAGGGAAGATCCACTAATCACGTAATTTTTGTATGAATTATTACAATTTTATGTATGGATTGTCACACTTCGGGCAACCCCCCTCCTCCCTATGTACGTTACGTAATTTAGGGATGCTCCCTAACGTAAACATAAAGTTGTACCGGATGTTTCGACTTGTTTGACTTCTCTGCGGGAATCACTGCATCACAGTAAGGGCGAGGGGTTCAACCACTGATTAGCTGATAAGACTAGCGTTCAGCACACGCAACATACGGCGATGAGCTGTGTCATAGACTCGTACCTACATTCTATTATCAATTCGATAAGTTACATGAGCTGTCGATTCTCTAGTGCCACAATGAATCATTCAGCACACGGCGTGGCCCTGAGTGCACTTGAAAAAACGCGAACTGAAACGTGTTTGGTAACTAACGGCTCCCAACCGATATTTATCATCATGAGTGTTTGCTGTGAATAACGTGTTACTAATTTATATATGCGAGGGAGGAGTACTGACTGTTGTCTCGTCGTCGTCGACGTCCTTCCGTGTTTGGTCGAACAATTCGAACCTTGGTAGTCCTTTTCACGGCATCTCACCTCGGTGTTTGTCAATGCGGCGAGTCATGTCTGTACGGTAACCTGAAGGCACCTTTTGTGCATATGACCCAGTTCCGGCAGGAGCATTTTCAACTGCGAGAAAGGGATGTTATTAATTTCAGTCACGAAATGACTATGCGAATATTATCATTATTTGATATCAAGGATAAATATCAGTAATATAGAATGAGTGTCATATACTCAAGGTTGTATTTGAATGGGGGCGTCTTATTCCATATCGGGTACCAAACATCTCTTTTTTATATATTATGGTTCCAGTTGAAAATCGAATTTCGAACTCGCGAAAATCGATTTTATTCGCGTTCAACTTATAGCGCATCATTGCGCAACTAGTGCACATTGTTCGCAACCAGATGCGCTATACAGCGCACCAGATGCGCAGTAATAAAACTTGCAACCAATAGGAGAAATATTGATTGTCGTGAGTTCAAAAATTCGGTTTTGAGCTGCACACATAATAACTTATTCTTCGATGTTCTTTCAATGGAACTATCATACCATATCGGTGATGAGACAGATTCCTCAATTGACCATCGTAAATTCTCATCGTTATCAAATTAGTTGTCAAAAGTGACTCTTTAGATAAAGTGTCAAACTTTAATGGTGACAACATATAAAATATAAAACATTAACTTTGTTTTAATAAATATCAAGAGAAACAATGTTCCAGTGATGGTATTCATCTGTCAACCCCAATATAACGATCTTTCGCATTAGATTTTTGTGTTCGAGAAGATTATGACTAGTGCTTCAGCCTTCTAAGATACTTCAACGCTTCGACTAACAAATGGCGTGATTATTGTTAATATCGAAGCGGGAGTATGCTGTCCAAAGTACAATGCTTCTACTGTTGTGGTCGATGATACTTTGGCCTCGGTGCAGTTGCTGGATAACTGAACATGCCATCCAGACGTATAACGCGTTTAGCATCATCACATTTCTTGAAACTGAGACGATATAGATGCTTTTGGACGAGAATTGTGACAATAACAGCACTTATAAAATATTACATCCGCACCACTGCTGCAACTAATTTCGTGGCTAGATGACATTTAAATCATGTTCAATATTTCAATATAAACTACGGATAGTGTTCATATTGTTTAAAGGCAAAGACGACTAATTACGCATAAATTATTACATTTTCCAACAAGTAGAATATTTCAGTTAAATAAATTGAATAAATTTATTAGGAATAAACTGTCCGTTTAAGGTTTAGAAACACATTGGCACAAATAATTTTCTGCAATCTTTGAACATTCGATATAGCTACGATGGCAGAACATGATACAGAACGAGTTGTTTACAAATACACAATCAATGCATAACAAGTCACACATTAGCTATTTCCCTATCTAAATAGGCAAGTCTTAATTTTCTCCGTTTTTTTCAAACACACCCACTCTTATAAATATCTTAGTCACAGCTTCGATCTTAGCGCTTCAAGTGTAACATCGTAGATACTTGGATAGAGCACATTGCACAGGCTGACCTCATCTTTCTAGTTCTAGTTTTGTCCAAGCGAGTTCAATTGACGGAGTGTCTACCCTAATGACTATTTAGACGAACAAGTTTCTAGCCAGCTCGGCACGTTTTATGTTTAGATTTGGACTGAGTGCACATGAAGCATTCAATGGATTCTGTTTATACTCGCATGGTGTTAGTTATATTTAGGCTCTCCGCTGTGAGAAACGACGACGCAAGATGAAATTTCCGATCGATCGCACGCGTTTTAGATATACGTAGCTCGTTCAGCTGCGATGGAAACCACATCACGATCGCGATTGTGTTGACAAAACAGAGTTCGATTCCCTTCATCCATCAGCTCTGGGGGAAATTAATCGACAACTGCAATAAAGTTTGTTGAAATTCAATACTTTGTTGCGGTTAACTTCCCCGGAGTTTTGATCGAATGGGCAACACAAATTTCAACCCTCCTGCTCATGTCTCCTTACATGTCTCCGAACTTCTCTGCTGGTATCATTTTCGGCAGTCACCAGTGAGCCCAAGTTGCATCGGTGGTGACGAAATCGAGGTGGTAGAAGAATTTGTGTGGATGGCTCACATTGTCTTCTCTTGAACCTCTTCCTATCATGTACTTCGTCTTCGACGTGTTGATGACTAGTCCGATCCGCTTGGCTTCCCTCTTTAGTCTGATGTAGGCTTCCTCCATCTTCTCAAAGTTACGTGCCATAATATCTATGTCGTCGGCGAAGCCAAATAGCTGGACGGACTTATTGAAAATTGTACCACTCGTGTTAATCCCTGCTCTTCGTATTACCCCTTCCAAAGCGATGTTGAATAGCAGACACGAAAGACCATCACCTTGCCGTAACCCTCTGCGGGTTTCGAAGGGACTCGAGAATGCCCCTGAAACTCTAACTACGCACATCACCCGATCCACCGTCGCTTTTATCAACCGTGTCAGTTTATCCGGAAATCCGTGTTCGTGCATTAGCTGCCATAGCTGGTCCCGATTGATTGTATCATATGCGGCTTTGAAGTCGATGAATAGATGATGTGTGGGCACGTTGTATTCGCGGCATTTCTGCAGTACTTGGCGAATGGCGAACACCTGGTCCGTGGTGGAGCGTTCGCCCATAAAACCCGCCTGGTACTGCCCCACGAACTCCCTTGCAGTTGGTGCTAGTCGACGGCATAAAATTTGGGAGAGTACCTTGTAGGCGGCGTTCAGCAATGTGATTGCGCGGTAGTTGCTACAATCCAGCTTATCGCCCTTTTTGTAGATGGGACACACGACACCTTCCATCCACTCCTGCGGCAAAACTTCCTCCTCCCAAATCTTGGTAATGACCCAGTGCAGCGCTCTAGCCAGTGCCTCACCACCGTGTTTAAATAGCTCTCCTGGTAGTTGGTCAATCCCAGGGGATGTTGTTCTTCAGCCGGCCAATCTCCTCCTGGATTTCTTGGAGATCCGGAGCCGGTAAAATTATGTCCTGCGCGCGTTCTTCCAGGTCCATCACCATACCGCCATCTTCGTCTGCCACATCGCCATTCAGGTGCTCTTCGTAGTGCTGCCGCCACCTTTGGATCACCTCACGCTCGTTCGTAAGAAGGTTCCCGTTTATGTCCTTACACATATCAGGCTGTGGCACGTGGCCCTTACGTGAACGGTTTAACTTCTCATAGAACTTTCGTGTGTTATTAGCGCGGTACAGTTGCTCCGTTTCTTCACGGTCTCGATCTTCCTGCTGGCGCTTTTTCCTCCGGAAAATCGAGTTTTGTCTGTTCCGCGCCTGTTTATATCGTGCCTCGTTCGCCCTCGTGCGGTGTTGCAGCAATCTCGCCCATGCTGCATCTTCCACTAACTGCTCACATTCGCCGTCATACCAGTCGTTTCTCTGATCCGGGGGCACCGTGCCTAGTGCAGCGGTTGCGGTGCTACCAATGGCGGATCGAATATCTCTCCAGCCATCTTCAAGAGACGCTGCGCCTAGCTGCTCTTCCGTTGGAAGTGCCACTTCCAGCTGCTGCGCGTATTCTTGGGCTTGTCTACCGTCTTGTAGCCGCTCAATGTTAAGCCGCGGCGTCCGACTTCGACACGTGTTGTACACCGTCGAGAGTTTTGAGCGCAGGCATACTGCAACGAGGTAGTGGTCGGATTCAATATTCGCACTGCGGTAAGTGCGGACATTCGTGATGTCGGAGAAGAATTTACCGTCGATTAGAACGTGATCGATTTGGTTTTCCGTTTCTTGGTTAGGTGATCTCCATGTGGCCTTGTGGATATTGCGGGGAAAGAAGGTGCTTCGGACTACCATTCCGCGGGAGGCTGCGAAGTTTATGCATCGTTGGCCGTTGTCATTCGATACGGTGTGCAGACTATCCGGTCCGATGACCGGTCTATACATTTCCTCCCTTCCTACCTGTGCGTTCATGTCACCGATGACGATTTTAACGTCCCGCAGTGGGCATCCATCGTATGTCTGCTCCAGCTGTGCGTAGAACGCTTCTTTCTCGTCGTCGGGTCTCCCTTCGTGTGGGCAGTGCACGTTGATGATGCTATAGTTGAAGAAACGGCCTTTAATCCTCAGCTTGCACATCCTTGCGTTGATTGGCTGCCACCCAATCACGCGTTGGCGCATCTTACCCAGCACTATGAAGCCGGTTCCCAGCTCGTTGGTGGTGCCACAGCTTTGGTAGAAGGTAGCCGCTCGATGCCCGCTTTTCCACACTTTCTGTCCTGTCCAGCAAATCTCCTGCAGCGCCACGACATCGAAGTTGCGGGGATGTAATTCATCGTAGATCATCCTGTCGCAACCTGCGAAACCTAGCGACTTGCAATTCCATGTTCCAAGCTTCCAATCGTGATCCTGTATTCGTCGCCTAGGTCTTTGCCGATTATATCGAATCGCATTATCTCTTATATTGTTCGTAATGATTGGTTTTCTAGGCGGCTTATTGGGCCTGCGCAAACCTCCTGTCTCGTCGGAGGGCCGTCGTGTCAGGGCTGTTTAGCGTCCCATCTAACACCAGGACTTGGGCTTGTGCGCTTTGAGCGGCACACGGTCGCTTTGGTGGGGCCTACTTGTGGATACATGCAGCTTTTTATAGAGGTTTAACAGGGCCCACTGTCAAACCCCACCACATCCTAGGCAAGCCCCACAACTCGCAGATGGCCTGGGGAGGGATCGTCAAGCCCTTGGACATAGTCCCTGCTGCCCGCGTTAATAAAATCAACAACATTTCAATTTAGTTTGCCTTAGATTAGCAAACCAAACTTCGTCTAAACTGCATTTCAGTTATCGGAAGATATTTGCTAACTGAATCGAAAACAGGTTACAGTTATCAAACGCTTAGTTTAATCGCAATTTAAAAGTTCGCAACGAAAATCTCAGCTTATTTGTTGCAGATAAAATTGAGCATCATATTGTCCTTGTTCTTTTTAGGCGAGGACAAAGATAATGATCGATAGTCTCCTTTATTGCTTGTTGTAGCATTTTTCAAAAACGTTTTTTCACTCCTTAAGGCAGCGGATCTTCCAATCCCCTTGAAATCATAATTCCGAGCCCTTTTGAAGGGAAGCTCCTTTAAGCTTTTGAGTCCCTTTAGAGTAGGCTTCCGCGCCTCTTTATTAGAGGCTTCTGAACCTCTAGTAGAGAGGCTTTCGAGCCTCTCGAAGGCGGTTTTCGAGCCACTTAAAAGGAAGTTTCCGTTGCATCTTGAAAGAACGCTTCTAAACCTCTTGATAGTATGCTTCCAAACCTATTGAAAGAAGAATTCTGAGCTTCTTGAAGCGAGGCTTCCGAGCCTCTTGAAAGAAGGCTTCCGAACCACTTGAAAGTAGACTTCCGAGCCTCTTGAAAGCAGGCTTACGAGCCTCTTGAAAGAAGGCAATCTAACCACTTGAAAGGAGGCTTCCGAACCTCTCGAAAGAAGCCTTCCGATCCTCTTGGAAAAAGGCTTCCGAGCCTCTTGAAAGGAGGCTTTTGAGCCTTTTGAAAGAAGGCTTCCGAGCATCTTGAAAGAAGGTTTTTGAGTCTCAAGAAAAGGAGGCGTTTGAGCCTCTAGAAAAAAAAGGCTTTTGAGCTTCTTGAAAGGAGGCTTCCGAGACTCTTGAAAGAAGGCTTTTGAGCCTCTTGGAAGGAGGCCTCTTGAAAGGATCCTTCCAAGCCTCTTGGAAAGAGGCTTCGGGGCCTCTTGAAAGGAGGCTTTCGAGCCTCTAGAAAAGCGCTGGGAAGGAGGCTTCCGAGCCTCTTGAAAGGAGGCTTCCGAGCCTCTTGAGAGGAGGCTTCCGAGCCTCTTGAGAGGAGGCTTCCGGGCCTCTTGAAATGAGGCTTCCGAACCTCTTGAAAGGATGCTTCCGAGCCTCTTGAAAGGAGGCTTCCGAACCTCTTGAAAGGGTGCTTCCGAACCTCTTGAAATGATGCTTCCGAGCCTCTTGAAAGAAGGCAGCCTAACCACTTGAAAGGAGGCTTCCGAGCCTCTTGAAAGGAAGCCTTCGAGCTGCTTGGAAGAAGGCTTCCGAGAGGCGTAAAAGGATGCTTCTAATCCTCTTGCAACGAAGCAACCGAGTTTTAGTGAAAAAAAAAATCATTTTGTTCATTCGACGTTTTGTTCGTTTGATCTTTTGTTCCGCAGCCCTTCATACATTGTGCTGGTTGTGGAAGGCAGGATTCAATTGGGATTTATTAATCGCATTACATATTATGTAGGGGAACGGTTCGCCACTTCATCTCATAGCTCCTATTTCCATCCCATCAAAAACAAAGCAATGGAAAAGAATTTGGTTTGTTTATTATTTTTGTGATTTTTTTCAGCAGTGAGCACGCATGTTGACAAAAAGAAGCGACGAATTTGGTGCCGTGGTTTAGCGATGAGATGGATATATGTACAGTGAGATGGAGATCGGAACAGTTCCCCTACAATATACATTTTTGAAATAGAAAATACACAATTATCAAAACTTTATCAATGAATTTTGGTTGGAATTGTAATATGTCCGCCATTACGCATTTTTGTCCGAGGTACTCGTTAGGGCTAGCGAAGGTACCCCCAGGGGTACATGTACCCCAGGTTGAGAACCGCTGCCTTAAGGAGGTTCTAATACCACCTAGTAAATCTTTATAAATTATTTCCAAAATATATATGCGCAGACGTTTGGCCGCACTTCGCGCCTATTAGTGATTCATATCAACCACAAAATCTGATTCACACCTTCTGGTATAAAAGCTGTACAAACATTTGGAGACACTTCAAGATGTCTGTGTTGTGCCTGATTGAGATTGCCAATTGAAAGTATCTGCATCGACCTTTCTCAGAATTTTCAACGTGTAGAAGCTTAGATCATTGCATTGCTCATGCAAACACCGAATCAAATTTAATGGTCCATTGTCATTCCAACAAATCCAAGAAAGTCGTGTGATAGGAAGGAGCATTACGAATATCCTCATCACTCGTACAAATGTGACAATAACAAAAACGCAAAAACTGACGCGGGGGGAAATTCTGTCACGTTCACATCACATAGATGGTAGTAATTTCATTAATCCATATTTCCCCGTTGATGCGTCAAGGAGTTTAATATAATAGAAATTAGAATAGTTAGCATTTTTGTCGCTTTGAGATGAGTGACGTGCCACCAAGGGGAAGCATTGTTTCAACCGCACCAACAGTTGACACCGATCATCATCTGGTCTGGGAGCATTGAGCATGGCAATGATGTCATCTAATCGGCATCGACAGAAATACATAAACAGACAACAGTAGTTGATGGCGGTTTGTTGTGGGCCGCAAACTGTCCTGACTACCCAATAGTATAGGTACTGGTTGCTGCTGACCTTGACATTGCGTGTGTTTTTGCTGACGGGCTGAGTCAATGCTAGTTAGGCATCCAGTTATGTGTCTATTTTTTTCAAACTTATTCACTAGTATCCAGACACGCTAGTGTTACTGAAACTAAGGGAAAAAAGAAGTATACAAAACAATGCAACCACTGAAATGATTAGGACTTTGGTGTATGATTGCTTTATGATTCCTATGAAGATTTTGAGGTATTGGAATATTTTATTAAATCTCGAAATTTGCAACGCGCTAGAAGTTAATGAAACAGAGTAATGCCTCTAGAGTTGACGTTTACGTGTTTGCCTTTCTCGTATTCTAAGTACGAGAAATGGCTATACCTACATATATTCGCTCCAAAAATTAACTAACTAACGAAACGTCACTTTGGTAGAGATCTCGGCAAATTTCAAGTTTGCCAAAACTCGGCGGTGCCCGTTTCAAGAAAATAAACAAAAAATACTGAGATCTCGGCCAAAAAATAAATGTGTAGGACTGTTGTAGAATGGATCCTCTACGCTTCTTCGCTGTGGAAACTGATCGATAGTTTTTGAAAAATATACATTTTCAATGGTTGGCCAAATTAGGCACTAAGGTGGCCAAAACCGGTACACTTCCCCTATCTATTTCTATTCCAGTTTTCATTTAGTATTCTGCTATTCCTAAGACATACCTAATTAAATTGTGGACAATTTTCGTGAAGCACGTCAGGGTAGGCCACTTGCTCAATCTCAAATCTATTGTGCTCTAGCTGAAGTCATTTCAACGCATGACGCACGGAAATTCAAAATTTATTTATATGCATATGGATTTCACGATTTTATTCACTGGTGCAGTTCAGTTAATCAAACAAACCTTTAACGGCAATTGTTAAATGTGTGAATGTATAACATTCGGCATGAAATCACCATCGGAACCGTTCTGCCAACAAAGTCCATTAATGCGGCTGAATGTTCGTCACCAAGTTTACCGAAGGCACACCATCGGATGGTGCAAGTATTTTGTATATTTGCAGAACGTTGTGAATACACCTACACTATGGCGCGGCCAAAATAAACTGATAACAGTGCCGATAAGATTTCAGGCGATGAAGCTCGGGCTCCAAATTAAAGATAACAATATGCTTGCTTCGCGCAAAAGTCCCAATTTTGTATTTTTTGCCGTATCTGCCTTTCTTGTA
This sequence comes from Armigeres subalbatus, assembly GCF_024139115.2. NCBI lineage: Eukaryota > Metazoa > Arthropoda > Insecta > Diptera > Culicidae > Armigeres > Armigeres subalbatus. The sequence continues at coordinate 120,572,829 of NC_085140.1, forward strand.
AATGCCTTTACTTCAGAATCACTGCAAAACCGAACTGCTTATGAAAGGACAGGAATTCCATAGTGTTATGTATCAATCGACTCAAATCGACGAATTGAGGTGCGTCTGCGAGAATGTGAGATACACTTTTTGATATCCGATTTGAACGCAACACGTTGTATTTGACGAGGAATGTGAATGATGAAAATGGCCACAGTGTAGGTCATGAAGCCAATTTTGAGTTTCTTACTTGATATTGTTCAATTTGGGAAATCGTAATTGACATTCGACACTTGATTAATTATTTTGGAGAGTCTTGGGGGAAATGTTATTATCAATTCAGTAGAAACCGAATTAGCCGATAGCTTTCCGAAGATAGGTTTAGCGTACGGATTGTGAGAAAAAACAACTTTGCTAATCGCCCATTTCGGTTCTCTACTGAATTGATGATACACGGTTATAAGACTTTACAATTCTTCCATTTACTTCCACTTTAATCTTATACCTAGTGGAAATAAATGGAAGAATCGTAGAGTTGACACTTTTAAAACATGCTAGTAAAGGTAATCAATCCAATTTACCCAAAAATGGCTACCATCACGCAGTGGACGATGGATTATATCACACGACTAACGACTAGCACGACCAATGATCCTTTTCACTGAGAGCAAGGTGTACTCAGTATTTTTGCGATTTAGGGGCAGTCTGAGGCTCTCCGAACCCATCGACCCCTTTCATTATTTATATATGCATGTATTTATAAATATAAAAGTGAACACCCACTCTTAACGGCATAAACATGTGCGTATTTGACTACCGTCGTCGGGGGTGACAATGGGTCAAATGGGGGTGAGAATGGGTCACTGTTTCAAGTACTTAGAATGCTTGTAGAATGGATTGAATGTATCTGAGGGCAAGAAGACTAAAATATAAGAGACCTTTTTGAACGATTTTGCTATTCGACCTACAGGCTGCCAGTGAGCGCGATGACCCATTCTCACCCCCCAGACCCATTGTCACCCCCGATGGAGGTATTGAAATGTTTCATACAAAATCACAAGGGAGATATTTCAAATCTCCAGATAGATAGGGAGCTACTCACGTCGTTAAGTGAATACTCCTAACGTGTTTGATCAGTTACCCTTTGCCGTTTTGATTAGTTTACGTAGACGGTTGTAATCATTTTATAATTGTGCGGCAAGTGCATTCGCTTATCTATGTTTACTTTGTTATCTTTCTAAGAAAACGAAGCTTGCTGACTAAGGTTTAATCTCTACGATAATCGTCCACTAAAAAATATCCACTGACATCATTCAAAAGGAGCGTGCAAAAATATCTAATATGATATAAGGAAGTTATGAATTTTCGGGTTGGAATTCATTTTTTCATCTCACTGACACAAATTCATATGAAAAGAAACAAGTTTAACATCTTTTCATTAATTGGCATAACAGTTGGGTAATCGCAGTTTTCGGAAATAATGCGAAAATGTTAAATTTTTTACAATTATTTTCATTTAAACTAGAAATACTAGAATAAGAGATCGGCAAAGCGGTTCCAAATCGACTTGTTTACTTTTTTCCCCATAAGAGTCAAGCAAAAAGATCAAGTATTATTTCCACTATATCACACATTTTCATACGTTGCTATTTCGACAGTTTTTCACTCCGCCGGTCTCTGGTGATAGGGTTGCTAATTTAAACATCATGCTTTTCATAAAAAAAATACGGATTGAAGAATGTACATAACAATTATTGCTCGCATGTATATTGGTAGTCTCCATGAAATTTTTATTCTATCAGCCATTTCCACTTACCATTTTTTTTACCTCTGGGTCTGAAAGAAAATCGTCCTCGACAAATTTGTCTTTATGACGGAGATGTGAATGACAGAATTGTAAGTGATCAATAGCAAAAACCATTTGCTGTATGAAATACAGCATGAAAAAGGCAAAAAAATCAATGAAGGTAATACTGCAGAAAATATCATCATAAGTCAAGAAAATATATACTTTCATCTTCAAAGGATGAATTTTCCCGGAAAAAGGCAAAGTAAAAAACGATTACTCGGCGTAAGGCAAGAAATGATATGGTTCCTTCTTTCTATTCAGGCATTCGCTCGGCCTAAGGCAAGGGAGATATGATTTCTTTTTTCAATTCATGCATTTTCTAATTCCAGAATAGGGGAAGATATGTACCCTTCTTTCAATTCAGGTATTTTCAATCCTATATTTTACCAGAAATTTATAAAGAATTCAGCAATCCACTGTGCCAAAGTGCTTTTTGTTCAAGTCAGTGAGATGTTTGGCGACATCTGCTACAAAAGCCAAGTCACTCATCTATTCAGGATCATGCAGCTCGGGCAGTGGGTTTCATTTACTTTGTGCCATTTTCTTTTCGTAAAGAATAAAATTTCTCCAGCATGGTACTATGGCTTAGTCAATGAAATTCGCAATAATACAGCAAGTCTTCGTATTCGGCTTTTATTTCCGTCAATATAATTTATAATTGATGTGGGGTGAGTTCCCTAATGTTGATCAAGTTGATTATCTTGAAAACGTGCGTCAATACTTTAAGGAATATTGATCGTTTTTGCATATCGATTATTTTGGTGAAAATTCGATGGCAGAGAATAACCGCCATACCTATATGATTGCTTTTCCCTGCTTAGAATTGTCACAACGTCATTGTTCATTCCTGTCTTTGCTGGTGCTCCATCAATCGTAAGGTCACTTAAGTTCTCGAAGGGGAAAAAAGTTCCTTCTCACAGGTCCCAACAGCCCTCAGGTTTTTCTCGTTAGTTGCTCCCTGCCATCAATTCCTCTTATCTTATGAAGACAGCCACCTTTGCCACGTTTTTCACGTCAGTATTTTCATCGTTTGCGAGAGAGTATAATATGAAGCAGGCGGCTTTTTCACAACAACCGAAATGCATTCCTTAACAATAACAAGTTCTCCGTCCTGGAAAGGTTTCATTCGTTTTGCCAAAATCTTACTAACAGCAAAACTGGCCCGTACTACATTTTCTTACTTCGTATTTTTTCTAGTGAAGAGAGTTTGTTGCTTCTATAATTCACTGTACACAAATAATTTGTATTATATAAATCAGCGGTTCTCAACCTTTTTCTTGGGAGGTACCAATTCATACTTTTGCATTCATTGAGGTACCCCCTATTTTTATTGCCGTTCTTCGGCGAAATTAAGCGTTGTTTCATAATTCCGTGTAAGTTTTCAATTTAAATTAAGTTCACAAATCAAGCTTCTTACAACCTTGAAATTTTTTAAAGACTTCCGAGCCTTTTGAAAGGATGTATTTGAGCCGATTGGAAGGTCTGAGCCGTATAGAAGGAGGCTTCTGAGCGAGGTTCCTAAACCTCTTGAAAGAGGGCTCCCGAACCTCAGGAAAGGAGGCTGCCAACCCGCATAAATCCAAACGATAGCCGAACCATTATTGGAAGGGTATACGTTCCAGGTTAAGCCATAATATTAAAGGTACTTAACCATAACCGCACTGTAGTCTGATAACATTTTGACCATAATGACTATGGTTTTCCTAGACCGGACTGTATGAGCAACGGGTTGTTAAGAATGTTAACCGTAAGAGAAAACGATTTTCTTCATACATTTTCGGAGGAAAGATTGTGTCAGTATTAAATCGATTATGGTTCGTAGACCGTAAACTTTATTAAGGTTGAGATAATTGTTTTACCATAAATATGTATTGTTCGAAGATCTTAATGTTAATGGGTAACGATATCAACTATGCCCATGATATATTTGTAACTGTACAAAGAGCAGTGAATTTGTATGCGGGAAGCCTATTGAAAGGTGGCTCAGGAACCTTTTGAAACGAGGCTCTCGGCTCGGAAGCCTCCTTTCAAGAGGCTCGGAAGCCTTGTTTCAAGAGGCTCAAGAAGGGAGGCTTTCGAGCCTCTCGAAAGAAGGCTTTCGTGCTTCTCCAAAGGAGGCTTCCAACTTTCTTGGAAGGAGGCTTCCGAGCTTCTTGAAAGGAGACCTTTTGTGAGGAGGCTCCCAAGAGTCTTAAAAGTAGGTTTTTGAGCCTCTCGAAAGGACGCTTGTGAGCCTCTCGGAAGGAGGCTTGTGAGACTCTTGGAAGAAGGCTTTCGAGCGTCTCAAAAGGAGGCTTATGAGCCTCTTGAAGGGAGGCTTCCGAGCCTCTTGAAAGGAGGCTTCCGAGCCTCTTGAAAGGAGGCTTCCGAGCCTCTTGAAAGGAGGCTTCCGAGCCTCTTGAAAGGAGGCTTCTGAGGCCTCTTGAAAGGAGGCTTCTGAGCCTCTTGAAGGAGGCTCTGAGGCCTCTTGAAAGGAGGCCTGAGCCTCTTGAAAGGAGGCTTCAGAGCCTCTTGAAAGGAGGATCCTGAGCCTCTTGAAAGGAGACTCTGAGCCTCTTGAAAGGAGGCTTCTGAGGCCTCTTGAAAGGAGGCTTGAGCCTCTTGAAAGGAGGCTTCTGAGCCTCTTGAAAGGAGGCCTGAGCCTCTTGAAAGGAGGCTTCTGAGCCTCTTGAAAGGAGGCCTTCCTGAGCCTCTTGAAAGGAGGCTTCTGAGCCTCTTGAAAGGAGGCTTCTGAGCCTCTTGAAAGGAGGCCTGAGGCCTCTTGAAAGGAGGCTTCTGAGCCTCTTGAAAGGAGGCTCTGAGCATCTTGAAAGGAGGCTTGAGAGCCTCTTGAAAGGAGGCTTCTGAGCTGCTTGAAAGGAGGCTTCCTGAGCCTCTTGAAAGGAGGCTTCCGAGGCCTCTTGAAAGGAGGCTTGAGCCTCTTGAACGGAGGCTTCAGGCCTCTTGAAAGGAGGCTTCTGAGCCTCTTGAAAGGAGGCTCTGAGGCCTTTGAAAGGAGGCTTCTGAGGCCTCTTGAAAGGAGGCACTGAGCCTCTTGAAATGAGGCCTGAGCCTCTTGAAAGGAGGCTTCTGAGCCTCTTGAAAGGAGGCTTCTGAGGCCTCTTGAAAGGAGGCTGAGGCCTCTTGAAAGGAGGCTTCCGAGCCTCTTGAAAGGAGGCTTCCGAGCCTCTTGAAAGGAGGCTTCCGAGCCTCTTGAAAGGAGGCTTCCGAGCCTCTTGAAAGGAGGCTTCCGAGCCTCTTGAAAGGAGGCTTCCGAGCCTCTTGAAAGGAGGCTTCCGAGCCTCTTGAAAGGAGGCTTCCGGAATACATCCGCCATTACGCATTCTTGTCCGAGGTACACCCTGGAGCCAGCGTAGGTACCCCCAGTGGAAAATGTACCACAGGTTGAGAACCGCTGATATAAATAAAAAATTAAATTTAAATAATTTGAAGTTCTATCAAGTTTTGTTTCCTACCTGGCTACCTACCTACCTATCTTTCAAATATCATATTTCATAGAATACTTGGATTCAGATTTTATTCCTTAAATATGGCAAGACTTTCCGAACTAATAAAACAGACCGGCCTTCCTTTTTTCAACATGAACATAAACTACTCTGACCAATCTTTATTAAAAACGCGATGTTCCACATCAACCTTTTGTGTCTTGGGGTCGCTTATTGCAATCATTTCAAAATATGCAATATATTATTTTTGAATTTATAATTCAGATAAATGATTTTGCAGCGCGAGCTTTTGTTTTAAACTTACGTATTTAAAAATCTATATAGGGGAACAGACGGCTTTGGCAGGTTATGTTCTATTATTGTCAGGGGGGTTTTTGTCGACCAAATTTTATGAAGTTTGGCCACAATATTCTTTGATATGCAAAGAATGTTTAGGCCAAATTTGAGCATAATCAGTCATAAAAAAACCCCCTGACAATAATAGAATAAAACCTGCCAAAGCCGTCATTTCCCCTACATAAAAATGAATTTCTGTCTGTCTGACTCTTATAGACTCGGAAACTACTGAACCGATCAGCGTACAAATTTGTATGCAGAGGTTTTTGGGGCCAGGGAAGGTTCTTAAGATGGTTCGAGACACTTCCCCCTTTGGAAAGGGGGGTTCCCGTACAAATGAAACAGAATTTTCTTTATAACTCGAGAACTAATTAGAGAATAAATCAATTTTTGGCGAAACGAAGTTTGTCGGGTCTGTTAGTGAATAATAAAAAGAGCTTCTCTAGCTAGATAGAAAAGCTGGCGGGTCGATTATGAGATTATTTTTCTCGCACGCCGCGGGCCACAAAAAAACAAGAAAAGATATGACCCCTTTTTTTAAAATAACATCCGATCTCGACTGACCATAAAATAATAAAAATTCGATTTTCGACTTTTCCAAGGGGGGGGGGGGGGCTTGAGAAAATTTTCATGGGTAAAAATTTCAAAACTTTGATGAATTTTAGGAACCCCTAAATCATGTCCGAATGACCTCAAATTTTGCATGGGGTCATATTTTGGGGTAATGAAACTTGTGAGCAATGTCGTTTTTTGAAATTCAAAAATGTCATTTTCATTGGCACCCTACTGTATATCCATACATGGAAAATCAATGTCAAATTATTTTGATGCTGATTTATCTTGCTAGCGTGTGTTTATATTTAAAACTAGCGAAAGAAACCCAGCTTTGACAGGGTGTTACAAATGTCACAATGAACTATTTGCTACAGCATACTCTAGATCAATTTCCGTGCGTTTGTTTTGTTTTCCTCAACAGCTGACTCAAAATTGTATTCTAATGATTTTTTTACATTTCCCCTTTAAATTCACCAACTTTTTGTATATACAAACCTTGCGGATCCCAAAACGAATCGATCAGGGAAAAAAATCTTGCAAATCGGTCAACCCGTTCGCGAGTTAAATCGCTCTAATAACAATTATGCCATATGGCCATTATGCCGAACGACCATTATGCCGAACGGCCTTTATATCAAACGGACATTATGCCAAACGACTTTTTTTCCTCAGTTTGTACGTCACTAGAAATCTACAGACGCTGACCATGTACCACAAACCAAGAAGATCGGTTGTAACGCGCCCGAGTGGTAAACGTTGTGGACGGGAATAGTGGGTGCTGCCCAAATGGTCGAATACCTTAAATATAAATAGGAACTAGAAGATGCAAAATAAACCCAGATCAGATAAATTAACTAATGCATTTTAATACGTTTTTCAAGCAACACGACAGATACCACAAATCTTTTTCCAACAAGGCTTCTATCAATGAATTATTCAAATGCACATGTTAGTTCACTGAACTAGTAAATCATCAGTCGGGTAAAACCACTAACTCTATGTCCTGATTACTTTATAACTCCTCAACCTACTTGTGCATAACCTCCATACGAAAACAATAATTAATTTTGCTCGATACGATCGCGATCGGTTGCTTCGCCTTTGCCGGAGCAGCCTAGCCGCATCCGCGATCGAACCGAGCTCCAAAACATCCTTGAAAAGTCCATTCCTTTTCCGTCGAAGCGGGGTACACCGTCTGTCTGTCTGTCCACACAAGAACGTGTTCCCTCGTCTCATAAAGCGTGCGCTCACAAATATGTAACTACGGGTCGGTAGATGTGAAGCAACACACGTGTGGATCTGAATTCACGAATAATCAAAATAATGAAATCAATACGCTTGCTTGAATCTAAAGTTCTCAAGAACGATTTAGTCGCTCTCTAGAACATATAAATAAGCTCTGTTATAAGAAGGGAACCCAAAAGTTGGATGACTGTTATTCAAGCTCTTTATTAGTCACCATTCGTTAACGAACCACCGAGATGTATTTCTTGTATCAATACGCTGAGCTGATGCGCAAGGAAGTGTTTGTTGATCTTTCTTCGCATCTTCGAGAATGTTTTTCAATGAATAAAATCGAACAACGAGAGTGTAAGCGAACATTTTCGTTGTTATGTCTTGTAGATGTAAGCAGTTATACAGACACAGCGAAGACTTCGCAAACAGTGCATACAATTGCATATTGAGGAACTGCGGAAAATAGGGGTTTGGCTGGTTCTACATGTAAGGAGCTGTATGGTACACTTGAAGATTTGTGACTTGCAATGAAGTTATTTCAGCTTGAGGCGAACGATTGAAAATACAGCTTTTTTGGTGTCAGTTTGAATTGGTTCGATGCAAATACTTAGAAGGTGTTCAGCGCACGATAAAAACAAGCAACATTCTAGAACTTCATCTGAAATAAAACGATAATCACTTTAGATGCTCAGAATTTTAAGTTAACATAAGCGAATAAGAAAACAGAATCTAGGAATTTAGATGTAAAATAACTTCATTTAGTTTAAAATAACTTCATGTTCATTGCAAACATCATAAACAAATGAAATTTGCCCATTCCCTTTGCTTGGCATTCAAATATCTATCGATTTATGAGTATAGACCCTCCAATTTTTGATAAAAATATGACAAGAAGAAAAGTTGGAAGTTCTGTTGAAGACATACATTGAATAGATATTGGGCACTGGGCAGCCACTAGTGTGACAATTAAGACATTGGCATATTTTCGATTGAAGATTTTTCTTCGTCAAGCGGGACTCAGAAATTCGAAGTGTTATAGAATTTTGAAGGGATTTTCTGAAACTTGTAATACATATCGACGAACTCTCCGTATACTTAGGAATAGGAATTATGAAGGAACTCTGAAGTATTTTTATGCGATTTCTCATATGTATCCGCCCGGCAAATCTATTTCAAAATTCGCCCTGTTGATAGCAGATTACACAACATAGAACAGCAAAGGTAGGCCGGAGGTTTTCCAGTTTGCTTCCATAGAAAGTACACTCACGGCTCAGTCTTTCGTCCAACTGATACCGCATCGAATTTCAGCTGAATTGTCAGTAAACGGAGCTCCATGCTAGCCATCCAGTGTATAGGACATAAGCCTATCACAGCCGAATGCCATCGTGACATACTCATCAACTATCAGAACGTCGGGCGGTGGTACCGATAGCGATATTTACAACTATCGCTAAGCAATGATTCATGATTCCAGGAACATTATTCATGGTACTGTGAAATGCTCATCAGTCGACAAAATGTATGACCGGTTAAACTAAATTCTCAACAAAAAACAAGCATGGCTGAGATGTAGCACGCCGAACTCTCACCAAGTGGACTTGTGTTCGAACCCTGCGTTTTACTTTGTTTCCCGTAATTCATCGCATGTGTTACGCAAAAATAATTCATGAATTAAACTGCCTATGATCGCATATTTGTAACACTCGCATTTTTGTTCATTTTTTAAGAAGCCTGTGAATCGTCCAGAAAGCTCAATTTACTACATCTAATCCCACAACAGTAAAGTAGGCTTTACTATATCTTGCTTATCTGTGGTAGGCTGGAAATGATTGAGTTTGTTATTTTGGCGCTAAAAGTGTCGGGATCAGATCTATGTGAGTAATTGTTTAAATCATCTCAAAAGTTTTCAGCCTTACAGAAAATTATTAGTTTACAAATTTTAAAAAATATTCACCGTCTGATATTCATTCCGTGCACAACGGAACATGAATTTGAATAATATGTTACAAAAATAGGGTGACGAAGTAGGCCGACCAAAAACATTCGATTTTTTAAAACTCTGGGAACAACTGTGGATCACAATCATATTACCGCTGCATGTGGCTACTTTTCACCTCGGGGCTTAGTTCTATGGTGCGGTACAAGGGATTTATCGGGTTTTTAAGGTCACTCTTCACGGAATCCAAGTTTCAAAGTGCTCGCGTTTTCGTGGATCTGCTGAATGCGAAATGTTATGAAATCAGATCTTTGTACAAAAACGCATTCGGACTTCATAACAAGAAGCAAAACTATGTTTGAACATCAGTACCGATGTGTGGTCAAAATCACTTTTTTTTAAGCCGAAACCTTATAGGGTAACGATGGTATTTTGGACATCTGAATATATTTTGGACTTTGGCTATATTTTGTTTATTTTGTTACATAAATGTGATTATGAAAGAGGCCAAAGAGACACATGATTCCTATTTGTTTAAAGAAAGCTATGTAGAAAAACACGGAAAATATAACCAACAGTCCAAAATATATTCAGATGTCCAAAATACATCATTTACCCTACTTATATTTCAGTGATTTTTCTTGGTCGCGCAGATGACTCGTCGGCTTTCATCGAAACGGGTATCACGGCAACATTCGTATTCGGACACGGCCGGCGCTGGTATTGCTTAATTTTGGGTCCCCAATTTCCATTATTGAAGATGATATTAGTCCCAAACATCATCTATTGGTTCTCAGTGCAATTATAACTGATCGACTAGCACCATTAAGGAGTCAATCATGTTCATACACATTGCTTGCTTTTGAAGATTTATGGCACCAGAAACCCAGGTGTTGTCTTGACATTGTCGCGATTCAACTTAAGAATTTCATCACAAATTGGTGCTGATTTTTTTCTGCTGCTTCGAAGAGAGGGTACACCCAACACGAAGAGAGGGTACACCCCAGGGCTGTTAGATTTTCCAACAATTCTGTATAAGAATCTACCAAAACATGTATAAGAACTGGGCATATGCGAAATTGTTAGATTCTTATACAAAAAATGTAAGAAAAGCTTACAAAATTGTTAGATTCTTATACAATATTTGTATAAGAATCTAGCAATTTCGCATATGCCCAGTTTTTATACAGGTTTTAGTAGATTCTTATACATAATTGTTGGAAAATCTAACAACCGCCGGTTGGGTGTATGACCTTATCTGAATCTAAGACTTGTCAAGAAGTGGTCTTTTGTAGCTGTAACCAGTACTGGCCATTTTCATGATTGTCATGCGAGACCGAAAACAGAGGCATTCAACAATCAAGAGCTCAAAAGAAAATGTAGCAGGCTACTGTTACCTGTCACATTACAAGCGGTCATGATGGGAATGTTTGTTTTGTTATAAAACCTTAATTTCCAAAGCATTCTAATAGATTGTGTTTTCCAGAGAGTGAGACTTCAAAATGTAAAACTCGCGTGACTTCTCGCGTGACTGAAATTCTGGCGTAATTTTTGAAAACGTCGTATGTCCAAAAGAAAGGCTCTCTTTGTTTACTCTCTCTTTCGATTATTACAAAGCCATGCTAACATCGGATTTTTCAGCGCAGATCTGAAGAGAATACCTTTGTCTAGAGAGCTGCGGTGAACATAGTGCAACAAATTCAAAACTAGCCTAGATATTAGCAAAAGAGAGCATAATGAAAGAGAGTCTCTCATTTGGACATACGACGTTTTCAAAATTCAAGCTAGAATTAAGCTTCTCAGCACTGACTGTCCCTCCATAGCCGTGCGGTAAGATGCGCGGCTACAAAGCAAGACCATGCTGAGGGTGGCTGGGTTCGATTTCCGGTGCCGATCTAGACAATTTTCGGATTGGAAATTGTCTCGACTTCTCTGATCGTGGGCATTCAAGTACCATCGTGTACCGGGCCTTCTAGAAAAAGTTTGTTTTTGGAGCGAATATATAGCCTTAACTCGTAGAAAGAATACGAGAAAGGGTAAAACAAATGAAAAAAAAATCAGATTCGCTTAACTCTGTTAATTGCTAATACTGGCAAGAAATTTCTTCGAAACATATTAGTCGAAGCACAGTCCTTGATGCGTATCATGAAAGAACCCGGGGAATATTGAGGAAAAAAAAGTTCTTCACTATCAAAGTTGAAAATAGCGTTGTTTTTGATAAATTTTATTGCATTCGTATTTTTTTTAATTTTTGTTTTAGCACACCATTTTAAAACTTATACAATTACCTTTGTAATAATTGTTCTACCTATTTCTGACTTTGACACCTTATATCTCTGGAGTGGGGCCCTCCTTAGCCGTGCGGTAAGACGCGCGGCTACAAAGCAAGACCATGCTGAGGGTGACTGGGTTCGATTCCCGGTGCCGGTCTAGGAAATTTTCGGATAGGAAATTATCTCGACTTCCCTGGGCATAAAAGTATCATCGTGTTAGCCTCATGATATATAAATTCAAAAATGGTAACCTGGCTTAGAAACCTCGCAGTTAATAACTGTGGAAGAGCTTAATGAACTGCGAGGCGGCAATGTCCCAGTGGGGGATGTAATGCCAATGAAGAGGAAGAAGCACTAACTGTAATAATATATGAACGTTTCTGTTTACACTAAAAGCTGAGCATTTTTTAGGTTTTTTTTTACTTTTTTAGGTTTTTGACATTTGACTTAAAAACTTTTTAAGTGTATGTGACAATGTGACAATGCAGATGTCCATCATTTTGACATTGTTTTGACGTTTAGTGGTCCAATCGTTGGAAAGTTTTTGCGACTATTGAGCTGCAGTTGAAAAGCATTGCTGTTAATGGCAGTGGGGTTGTCGAATATCTATTGTACAGTAAACGATTGATTTTAACACACCGGTAAGCCATCATTACTGAATGTAAAAGGACTGTTGTTCAGCGGCAAGCAACTTCTATATCAACTAGTTGCTACGTAATTTTTCGAGTACCACAAATTAGTACCTATAGAATTTTCGCAAAATCATATTGGTATAAATTGAAATTTTTATAAACTACAATGGTGACACAGTTGTACGATTCGTCATTAAACATTTCAAATGAAAGTTTGTGAGTAAGATCGTTTTATTTGGTTTAGGTTTAACCAAACAACAGTCAATTTCTCACCATTCTAGATCGATGATATCATGCGACTACCCGCCTCACATACATTCATCGTCTAACGCAAATACACATCGGTAGACAGGAAGCAATTTCAAAACAATCAACCACACGAGCTATTCAAAGTGATCTCTTCCACTACCTACTAAACCGGTTGATGGTTTTACAACGCAAAGTAAATCCCAGCTACTGCCATCCATTTGTCATCCGTTGCTATTACTGTTCTCAGTCTATCCAATTAACCACGTGACTCTCAATTGGTTGATTTGCACTCGTCGAATGTTGCATCGCATGTGTAATTGTCTTCACCAGCTCAGCTTTACCAATTTTTCGATGCGTAAGCACCGATATGAATAAACATAGAACGTAGTATAAATAACTTCACTAATAACTCACCGAGCACAGCAGGTTGAACACGAAAAGCACGTATTTGATAGTCGACAAACCGCAATTTAACCCCATCGTGTGGCGATAGTCGTTTCTTGTAGCTCTGCAAATCTACACCTTCGGGAAAATATTACTGGCGAATACTTTCACTCTCTGAACCCTCGACCTTGTCTTCCAATTCTTTACTCGAACGCACTGCAATGCCCTTCGTTGAATGTTCTTCGCCTTCTCACTAACTGAATGTTTCACTCGATTTTCCACGCCCCCGAAACGTCCGTATTGCTTTAGATCTCGATCACGACTAACGTTTTGTAGATGCATTCAACCGGTGTGTTTTTGAAGCTGGTATACCATCGCCACACGTACACATCGTATATTTACAAACGCTGTCAACTTCCAAGCACAAGGTACGCATGGGTATAGTGGTCGATCATGATTCCACATACCAGCGCATTGGTTGCACTTGTGAGTATGGCGCGAAAAAATTTTATAGCCATGTGACTGTGGTGGAAAAGCGGAAAATGATGAGGGAAGCTATAATGATAGGGACGGTGAATCACACTTCGTCAGTATGCGTCGAGGCGCGTTAGTTATATTTCAGAGGAGGTTTGGGAACTAGGAGGCACATCAAAATTGATGAAAATTTGTTCATGATTTTTTAACAAACTATATTTATTGTTCACCTCTTGGTGTACATAAACTTTTACAATTTTTAACGTGTTCGCCCTTCTCGTACCAAGGTACATTTACTCTAGGACGATTTTGTGATAGAAGGCCCATAGTATTATATACCAATCGACTCAGCTTGACAAATTGAGATCACGTCTGTCTGTCCCGGGCAGAAGCCATGAACAGAATAACAAAACATGATATGGACTTGATTGATATAAGCAAGGATGTTAACGATCATTCAGTAATTTGCGTTCGATCATTTAGTAGTTGTCAATAACACATTCCAGAAGCTGAATTTCAAAATATGTTGTATGGTGGACTTCTAGTGCAAAGGTTTTTCTACAACTCTGCCTAATGGTTCGTTGTTTGAATTCCACTAGTAACGGAGTTATAGCTTTAGTTTCAGTAACTTAGACTAAATGATAACAAAATTCCAATCATTTAGTTTGAGTTACTGCAACTAGCGCTCTAACTCCGTTATTAGTTGAATTCTAATAACGAACCATTAGGCAAAGTTGTAGAAAAACCTTCGCACTAGAAGTCCATCACACAACATATTTTGAAATTCAGCTTCTGGAATGTATTATTGACAAACTACTAAATGATCGAACGCAAATTACTGAATGATCATTAACATCCTTGGATATAAGAGATAAAAGAACAGGCAACAATATCAAAAATTTGCACCGAAATATCATTTAAATATCAAGATATGCTATGGATGAGAACAAACTAATGACATTTGATATCGATCACTTATTACAAATAACATATCATGATATCCTTACGATATTTAAGTGCAAAATATTAATATTGTCATCTGATCTTTTATCTCTTATATCAATCATGTCCATATCTCATTTTGCTATCTTATCAACATTTGATATTATTGACCTATTTTCGTCTACTCGGGGTGTGTATGGAGGCAACAGGCACTATGTCCAAGAGCTTGAGGGTCCCTCCCCAGGATAATTGCGAGTTGTGGTGTGGTTCTCTGTTAAATATTGTTTTCGCTATTCTTTCTTTCGATATTCGCACTAAGTGACCAGCCCACTGAAGTCTGCCGTATTTTATTCGATTCACAATATTTTCTTCTTTGTACACCCGACTTTTTTTACACGGGGGATGCGTTCCGTGTAAAAAAAGTTTTCAGTTCAAAATTCGAAAATCCGTGTAAAAAAAGTTTTATGATTTCTCGACAAATCATGCAAAATGGAGCAACTTTGCAAAAATTTTGTATGGGATTTTTTTTTACCCGCCATGTAAAAAAATCCGTTTAAAAACAGAATCGGGTGTATACTTGATACTGCTCATGATTCATGCGTCTGTGCCACACATCATTTTCTATTTTCCCTCCGAGTATTGTACGCAGCACTTTTCGCTCGAAAACCCTGAAAGCTCTCCGGTTGGTCTCTTTTACCGTCCAAGCTTCTTGTCCATAAAGGGCCACTGGTAGAATCAGAGTTTTGTATAGAGCAAATTTCGTTTCCGTCTGCTAGTTGCGGGACCTAAGCTGGTTACGTAATCCGTAAAAGGCCCTATTCGCAGCAGCAATATGACCTCTGCACATCAGTCTAAGGTCTTCAATCCGTCTAAGGTCGCAAACGAGGTTGACACTTCGACTGCAATCCAAATAAGGTACCAGAGTGTAAAATAATCGAAAAATTTTAGTGAACTCCATTTTTCTTCATTTGTCAGTTCACTTCCGACACATTCATAGTCGGCTCTGGACAGTCAATATTCAGTTGAATATTAGTCATTGAATATTTATGCACATTTTACAAATTGATAAATTATCTGAAATCTGAACACGTTTCAAATGAGTAAAGTGATTTATCACACAGGACTGAATCCGATTTTCATCCGCGAGGCACTTGCAGCGGTAAACATCAACATTCATCATTCATTTATTTAGTCTACATCTATACAGATAACACTGAATCAACAATTTGACGCCACAATACACGGTTCGAGGCCGCATCTCTCCATCCTCGAATACGCCCCACGCTCGCCAAGTCGTTCTGCACCTGGTCTGCCCATCTCGCTCGCTGCGCTCCACGTCGTCTCGTACCTGCCGGATCGGAAGCGAACACCATCTTTGCAGGGTTGCTGTCCGGCATTCTTGCAACATGCCCTGCCCATCGTACCCTTCCGGCTTTAGCTACCTTCTGGATACTGGGTTCGCCGTAGAGTTGGGCGAGCTCATGGTTCATTCTTCGCCGCCACACACCGTCTTCTTGCACACCGCCAAAGATGGTCCTAAGCACCCGTCTCTCGAATACTCCGAGTGCTTGCAACTCCTCCTCGAGCATTGTCCATGTTTCATGTCCGTAGAGGACTACCGGTCTTATTAACGTCTTGTACATGACACATTTGGTGCGGTGGCGAATCTTTTTCGACCGCAGTTTCTTCTGGAGCCCGTAGTAGGCCCGACTTCCACAGATGATGCGCCTTCGTATTTCACGACTAACGTTGTTGTCAGCCGTTAGCAAGGATCCGAGGTAGACGAATTCCTCGACCACCTCGAAGGTATCCCCGTCCATCGTAACACTGCTTCCCAGGCGGACCCTGTCGCGCTCGGTTCCACCCACAAGCATGTACTTTGTCTTTGACGCATTCACCACCAGTCCAACTTTTGTTGCTTCACGTTTCAGGCGGGTGTACAGTTCTGCCACCTTTGCAAATGTTCGGCCGACAATGTCCATGTCATCCGCGAAGCAAATAAATTGACTGGATCTGTTGAAAATCGTACCCCGGCTGTTACACCCGGCTCTTCGCATGACACCTTCTAGCGCAATGTTGAACAACAGGCACGAAAGTCCATCACCTTGTCTTAGTCCCCGGCGCGATTCGAACGAACTGGAGTGTTCGCCCGAGATCTTCACACAGTTTTGCACACCATCCACCGTTGCTTTGATCAGTCTGGTAAGCTTTCCAGGGAAGCTGTTCTCGTCCATAATTTTCCATAGCTCTACGCGGTCTATACTGTCGTATGCCGCCTTGAAATCAACGAACAGATGGTGCGTTGGGACCTGGTATTCACGGCATTTTTGAAGGATTTGCCGTACAGTAAAGATCTGGTCCGTTGTCGAGCGGCCGTCAACGAAGCCGGCTTGATAACTTCCCACGAACTCGTTCACTAATGGTGACAGACGACGGAAGATGATCTGGGATATCACTTTGTAGGCGGCATTAAGGATGGTGATCGCTCGAAAGTTCTCACACTCCAGTTTGTCGCCTTTCTTGTAGATGGGGCATTAGGGTGGTTCAAAAAATCGATTTTGCTCCACAGTGCTCATCTGATTCTTTACCATGTTCTGAGTGTCCTCTGAAAATTTGAGCTCATTTGGATTAAAACTGATTTAGCACAAGCCGTTTCAAGTTTGCATGCAAATTAGTATGGCAAATTTTATTTTTCTATTATACTGTTAATGACGTTTCTCCATTAAGCGCAGGTTAAAAGAAAACCTACATAGCTAAAATGGAAACTCAACAGCTTTCACCCAACGAAAACCGCATGTTGATTAACCGTCCCAATAATTAGTAATCGATTTTAAAACAGGTTGCGAATCTTAAGTCATGATCGTTAAACTTCTTTGAGGGCATCACTGAAATGTGCAGTGCAACATAGTAGCCTGAATTTGTGTATGCTATCTTTCGCGCCACGAGCAGCAATGTTGCCTTGTTGAGAAGTTTCGCAATTAGCTCCAGAAATCCACGATATAGATTAAATTCGATTACTAATTATTGGAACGATTAATTTAGATGCGGTTTTCACTGAGTGAAAACTGTTGAGTATTCCTTTTAGCTATGTAGGTTTTCTTTAGCATGCGCTTGATGAAGCGTCATTAACAGTATAATGAAAAATAAATTTCATACTAATTTACATGCAAACTTGAAATGGTTTGTGCTAAATTAGTTTTTAACCAAATCAGCTCAAATTTTCGAAGAACACTCAGAGCATGGTACAGAATCAGATGAGCACTGTGGAGCAAAATCGATTTTTGAACCACCCTAATGGGGCATATAACCCCTTCCTTCCACTCCTCCGGTAGCTGTTCGGTTTCCCAGATTCTGACTATCAGTTTGTGCAGGCAAGTGGCCAGCTTTTCCGGGCCCATCTTGATGAGCTCAGCTCCGATACCATCCTCACCAGCTGCTTTATTGGTCTTCAGCTGTTGGATGGCATCCTTAACTTCCCTCAAGGTGGGGGTTGGTTGGCTTCCATCGTCCGCTGAACTGACGTAGTCATCTCCTCCGCTGCCTTGACTTTCACTGCCTGTACTCTCAGCGTCATTCAGATGTTCCTCGTAGTGCTGCTTCCACCTTTCGTCCGTCAAGATGCTCCCATCCTTATCCCGGCACATTTCGGCTCGCGGCACGAAGCCTTTGCGGGATGCGTTGAGCTTCTGATAGAACTTGTGTGTATCTTGAGAACGGCACAGCTGTTCCATCTCCTCGCACTCCGCTTCTTCCAGGCGGCGTTTCTTCTCCTGAAAAGGCGGGTCTGCTGTCTCCGCTTCCGTCTATAACGTTCCACGTTCTGCCGGGTACCTTGCTGCAGCGCGACCGCCCGCGCTGCGTCCTTCTCCTCCAGAATCTGTCTGCACTCTTCGTCGAACCAATCGTTCCGTCGACTTCGACCCATATACCCGACGTTGTTCTCCGCTGCGTCGTTAATGGCTGCTTTGACTGTATTCCAGCAGTCCTCAAGAGGGGCCCCATCGAGCTCACCCTCTTCCGGCAACGCTGCCTCGAGATGCTGCGCGTATGCAGTGGCGACATCAGGTTGCTTCAGTCGCTCTAGGTCGTACCGCGGCGGTCGTCGGTACCGAACATTGTTTATGACGGATAGTTTTGGGCGCAGTTTAACCATCACCAGATAGTGGTCAGAGTCGATGTTAGCGCCACGATATGTCCTGACGTCGATAATGTCGGAGAAGTGCCGTCCATCAATCAGAACGTGGTCGATTTGTGATTCTGTCTGCAGTGGTGATCTCCAGGTGTACCGAGGCTGTGTTGGAAGTAGGTGCTGCGAATGGCCATATTCTTGGAGGCGGCGAAATCAATTAGTCGTAGGCCGTTTTCGTTCGTCAGCCGGTGAGCGCTGAACTTTCCAATAGTCGTTCTAAACTCCTCCTCTTGGCCAACCTGAGCGTTCAAATCTCCTATGATGATTTTGACGTCGTGGCTTGGGCAGCTGTCGTACTCACGTTCCAGCTGCGCGTAGAATGCGTCCTTATCATCATCAGTGCTTCCGGAGTGTGGGCTATGGACGTTGATTATGCTGAAGTTGAAGAACCGACCTTTGATCCTCAACCTGCACATTCTCTCGTTGATCGGCCACCACCCGATCACGCGCCTTTGCATGTCGCCCATCACTATGAAAGCTGTTCCCAGCTCGTGCAGCTGCCGCAGCTCTGGTAGATGGTATGATTACCTCTAAACGTTCGCACCATTGATCCCTTCCAACAAACCTCCTGCAGCGCTACGATGCCGAATCCACGGTCCTTGAGCACATCGGCGAGTATGCGTGTACTCCCGATGAAGTTGAGAGATTTGCAGTTCCACGAACCGAGTTTCCAATCGCTAGTCCCTTTTCATCAACATAAACAATGATAATTATGTTTTTTTCTGCACATAGTAAACACATTCAGTGACAGTCGAATGAATGAGTTCGTGGAGTAGTCGTCTGACTATATCATTCTATGTTTTGAATATTCATGCGATGTTTGTCAAAATTCGGATCGAAGTTGCTTCATGAAGACGAATATTTTATCCTCTGTAAGGTACCCCGGGGCAAGTGAAAATACGGGGTAAGTGGGTACTATAGCTGCCGATTAATCGGTGAAAATTATCAACGAATTCGCCTAACACAAAAAAAAATGGAATCAAAACCATTTGCGGCACCATACTAATGGTATTGTTTGATCATGACTTTAAACTACCGGCAAAATCTGTTACTTTTATTTTAATTCAATGGAATTCCAACAAAATAGTCGTTTCTAAATTCATCATTGATGTGGAAAGTGAATATTTTGAGCAATTGAATAATTGTGTGACATCGAAAACGATTTAAAAGTTTTGATAAAAGCCAAAATATGCAATTTTCACTTGCCCTTAAGTTTTAACATACATGGGGCAAGCGGGACATATTTGAAAAACATTTTCGATAGACCCATTTTACCTGTTTTTAGATTGTTTTCTAGTGAAAAATAACTTCGACACTCATATATCATATGGATCTGAATCAAATGCATTTGGTATCGTTGGTTTCGTTGTCAAGAAGTAGTGTACAGTTGATTTACCGAATGTGTATTTTACTTTCTGGAAATTATCTTCCTCATGGAAAAGAGCAATGGTTATAACTATGCGAAATTTTCCGTTTACAGTACAAACAATCTATTTATTCTACAATAGATCAACAGGTTTTTTCTTTTGTTTTGTTATTTTTAAACATCGCATCAGATTAACACATTTTTAGATAAATAAAATGCTTAACATATAAATTGGCCATTTCGTTTTATAACAAATTTACAACACTGCGCATCGCCTGAATAAAAACGTTTCTTTTGAAGTTCTAATTTATGTAATAATTTGTGTTCTAAACAGAGAAACATTCATTCGAAAAGTGAACAAAGATTTGCTCATCTCTTCCATCTTACACATTTGATAAGACAATAAGCTAATGGAAAGCCAGACAAGAGCCAATTAAACAGTAAACCGGCTGTTGTCTTGTTTTTATATCTGCTTACATTGTAATCCCTTTCTTTTTGCAAAAAAAGTCTGACAAGCAATAAACCTCCATCCATGGTCTGAAATACTACGACTCAGAAATTATATGAACATTATATCTACATTCTTCAAATTAGTTTCGTTCGACAGTATAAAGCAGAATAGGTCCCACTTGCCCCGTTCGAAGGGGTAAGTGGTCCCACAGGTAAATTTATTTATGTCACTATCAATATTTTTGTAACTGAATAAATGGCTTAAAACACGTCTACACTTCAACAACGAAAGCATATAATGATGTATCCGTGGTTAATGTCCTGAAATACCCTGTTTTCTAGGTATGCGTTAATGATTTTGCTGAACTAGCATTTTTTAGGTCCCACTTGTAATCTGAAAAAAGTGACGTATGCGCCATTTTACAACATGCATGTTTTCCATTTTTCTGTTAAAGAGCTCGATGAATACTACTCGTTAACACCATTTTTGGAAAATGGTTGAAACGTCACTTTTCCAGATTACGGCAGTCAAGCGGTCTCAGACTGTTAAACAGGATATGCGACAGAATTTGGTATGCCGAGTTCAAAAGAGTGATCCCTCTGTAATTGGCACACTCTAGTCTGTGCCCTTTCTTATAGATTGGGCATATGAGGCCATCCAGTCGACAGACAGTTCTTCATCCTCCCATATTTTCTGGATAATGTGGTGGATTGATTGATTCAGCTGCTCACTTCCGTGTTTGAAAAGCTCGATCGGGATCTCGTCCTTCCCTGCAGCTTTACTGTTTTTCAGCTCGTTTAGAGCCTTCTTTACCTTGTCCAGCGTTGGTGGTTCCACAGCTTGACCGTCGCCCACTATATCCATCCTGCTCCTTAATACACCTTCATTTTCACCGTTCAACAAATTTTCGAAGTGCTGCTTCCACCTGGCTGCCACCATAGTCTTGTCTGTCAGCAAATTCCCCTCTCGGTCATAGCACATGGCGGGCACTGGCGCAGTCTTATGCCGCGCACCATTGACAGTTGCGTATAACCTCCGCATATCGTTTCTATCAACAACACAGCATACTTTGATCTAAACCGGGCAAATTTATGGTGGGCAACCCAAATGTCAGATATTATAGCAGATTAGGAATAAAAAGCTGCACGTGAAGAAAAAACCTTATAAATTATGGCAAAAAGCTATTCGAAGATACTAATACAATTCATTATTATTATTATTTTTTATTTATTCAGACTAAGGCCGAAGTGTTCTGTGCGGTATATAAGAGTCTTCTCCATTCGGCTCGGTCCATTGCTACATGTCGCCAACCACGCAGTCTACGGAGGGTCCGCAAGTCATCTTCCACCTGATCGATCCACCTTGCCCGCTGCGCACCTCGCCTTCTTGTGCCCGTCGGATCGTTGTCGAGAACCATTTTCACCGGGTTACTGTCCGACATTCTGGCTACGTGCCCGGCCCACCACAGTCGTCCGATTTTTGCGGTGTGAACGATGGATGGTTCTCCCAGCAGCTCATGCAACTTGTGGTTCATTCGCCTCCTCCACGTACCGATAGATGGTACGGAGCACTTTCCTTTCGAAAACTCCAAGTGCGCGTTGGTCCTCCACGAGCATCGTCCAGGTCTCGTGTCCGTAGAGGACTACCGGTCTAATGAGCGTTTTGTAGATTGTCAGTTTGGAACGGCGGCGAACTCTATTCGATCGGAGCGTTTTGCGGAGTCCACAGTATGTACGATTTCCAGCCACTATGCGTCTCCGAATTTCTCTGCTGGTATCATTTTCGGCAGTCACCAGTGAGCCCAAGTACACAAATTCTTCTACCACCTCGATTTCGTCACTACCGATGCAAACTCGCGGTGGGTGGCTCACATTGTCTTCTTTTGAACCTCTTCCGATCATATACTTCGTCTTCGACGTGTTGATGACTAGTCCGATCCGGTAGTTGCTATAATCCAGCTTATCGCCCTTTTTGTAGATAGGACACACGACACCTTCCATCCACTCCTGCGGCAAAACTTCCTCCTCCCAAATCTTGGTAATGATCCAGTGCAGCGCTCTAGCCAGTGCCTCACCACCGTGTTTAAATAGCTCTCCTGGTATTTGGTCAACCCCAGTGGCTTTGTTGTTCTTCAGCCGGCCAATCTCCTCCTGGATTTCCTGGAGATCTGGAGCCGGTAGAATTATGTCCTGCGCGCGTTCCCCCAGGTCCATCACCATACCGTCATCTTAGTCTGCCACATCGCCATTCATGTGTTCTTCGTAGTGCTGCCGCCACCTTTGGATCACCTCACGCTCGTTCGTAAGAAGGTTCCCGTTTATGTCCTTACACATAGGGGCCCTCCTTAGCCGTGCGGTAAGATGCGCGGCTACAAAGCAAGACCATGCTGAGGGTGGCTGGGTTCGATTCCCGGTGCCGGTCTAAACAATTTTCGGATTGGAAATTGTCTCGACTTCCCTGGGCATAAAAGTATCATCGTGTTAGCCTCATGATATACGAATGCAGAAATGGTAACCTTGGCTTAGAAACCTCGCAGTTAAGAACTGTGGAAGTGCTTAATGAACACTAAGCTGCGAGGCGGCAATGTCCCAGTGGGGGATGTAATGCCAACGAAGAAGAAGAGAAGAAGACATATCAGGCTGTGGCACGTGGCCCTTACGTGAACGGTTCAACTTCTCATAGAATTTTCGTGTTGCTCCGTCTCTTCACGGTCTCGATCTTCCTGCTGACGCTTTTTCCTCCGGAAAATCGAGTTATGTCTGTTCCGCGCCTGTTTATATCGTGCCTCGTTCGCCCTCGTGCGGTGTTGCAGCAATCTCGCCCATGCTGCATTCTTCTCTTCTACTAACTGCTCACATTCGCCGTCATACCAGTCGTTTCTCTGATCCGGGGGCACCGTGCCAAGTGCAGCGGTTGCGGTGCTACCAATGGCGGATCGAATATCTCTCCAGCCATCTTCAAGAGACGCTGCGCCTAGCTGCTCTTCTGTTGGGAGTCTTTTTCCACTTCCATCTGCTGCGCGTATTCTTGGGCTAGTCTACCGTCTTGTAGCCGCCCAATGTTGAGCCGCGGCGTCCGACTTCGACGCGTGTTGTACACCGTCGAGAATTTTGAGCGCATGCATACTGCAACGAGGTAGTGGTCGGATTCAATATTCGCACTGCGGTAAGTGCGGACGATCGTGATGTCGGAGAAGAATTTACCGTCAATTAGAACGTGGTCGATTTGGTTTTCCGTTTCTTGGTTAGGTGATCTCCATGTGGCCTTGTGGATATTTTTGCGGGGAAAGAAGGTGCTTCGGACTACCATTCCGCGGGAGGCTGCGAAGTTTATGCATCGTTGGCCGTTGTCATTCGATACGGTGTGCAGACTATCCGTTCCGATGACCGGTCTATACATTTCCTCCCTTCTTACCTGTGCGTTCATGTCACCGATGACGATTTTGACGTCCCGCAGTGGGCATCCATCGTATGTCTGCTCCAGCTGTGCGTAGAACGCTTCTTTCTCGTCGTCGGGTCTTCCTTCGTGAGGACAGTGCACGTTGATGATGCTATAGTTGAAGAAACGGCCTTTAATCCTCAGCTTGCACATCCTTGCGTTGATTGGCTGCCACCCAATCACGCGTTGGCGCATCTTTCCCAGCACTATGAAGCCGGTTCCCAGCTCGTTGGTGGTGCCACAGCTTCGGTAGTAGGTAGCCACTCGATGCCCTCTTTTCCACATTTTCTGTCCTGTCCAGCAAATCTCCTGCAGCGCCACGACGTCGAAGTTGCGGGGATGTAATTCATCGTAGATCATCCTGTCGCAACCTGCGAAACCTAGCGACTTGCAGTTCCATGTTCCAAGCTTCCAATCGTGTTCCTTTATTCGTCGCCTAGGTCTTTGCCGATTATATCGAGTCGCATTATCTCTTATATTGTTCGTAATTATTGGTTTTCCAGGCGGCTTATTGGGCCTGCGCAAACCTCCTGTCTCGTCGGAGGGCCATCGTGTCAGGGCTGTTTAGCGTCCCACCTAACACCAGGACTTAGGCTTGTGCGCTTTGGGCGGCACACGGTCGCTTTGGTGGGGCCTACTTGCGGATACATGCAGCTTTTTATAGGAATTTAACAGGGCCCACTGTCAAATCCCATTGTCATTATCATGCCACCATCTGGCACGACGGCTCTCCGACGAAACAACAGGTTTGCGCAGGCTCAATAAACCACCTGTAAAACAAATAATTACGAACAACTTAAGAGATAATACGACTCGATGCAATCGGCAACGACCTAGGCGAGGAATAAAGGATCACGAGTCAGTCATTAGATTTCGCAAGTTGCGATAGGATAATCTACGATGAAATGACAACAAGAGCTTTTTAACAAGATTTCGAATTGATAGACCTAAATTTTGATAGCGGCTTCGTACCTACTTTTCCTTCGACACCATTATCCATTAAGTACTTGTAATACTAATAAATAAAATATGTTCTGATATGTAGTACAGACATATGTTCATCATCTTCTTCTTCGTCTTATTGGCATTGCATCCACCACTGCGACATTGCCGTCTCTCGCTGCTTACTGTTCTCTTAGACTTCCACAGTTATTAACTAGGGGAACTGTTCCGTTTTCCATCTCACTGAACATTTATTCATCTCATCGCGAAATAAAGAAATACGGCACAAATTTCGTCGCTTCTTTTTGCTAACATGCGTGCTCACTGCTGGAAAAATCACAAAAATAATAAACAAAAAAAAACCTTTTCATTGTTTTGTTTTTCGTGAGACCAATATCGGAGCTATGAGATGAAATCCAGGAGCAGTAACCCTACGAGGTTTCTAATGTCGAATTCGTTTTTAAACCTGGGTCAGTGCCAACCCGAACCCTGAATAAAAAAACATTTTCAGTTCCATCTGTCAGTGGATATGTTGGTGTGCGTAGCATCGTGTTTGTTTTGATTCGAAACATATGATCCAGGACATCCAGTGCACTGGCAGTGCGGATAGTGGAATTTACTTTTGGGTGGATATAAATAGGAAAACTGCTCCTGGAATTCATCTCATGCCTCCGATATTCATCCCATCAAAAAAAACAAAGCAATTGAAAGGAAATTGGATTGATCATTATTTTTGTGATTTTTCTCAGCAGTGAGCACGCATGTTGACAAAAAGAGGCAACGAAATTGGTGCTGCATTTCTTTGTTTCCCGATGAGATGAATATATGTTCAGTTAGATGGAGATCGGAACAGTTCCCCTATTTAATTATATTCAATAATCCCGTGCACATTTTAATACCAAGAATTCCGTATAGAATTCATGTAAAAGAGATTTTTATTCTACAAAAAATCATCTATTTCTGCCAAAGTTTTTTTTTCGGAGGACACTCAGAAGCATGTAATAAAAGTTCTCCAGGATTTGCTATTTTTTTCCACGATAAATGATAAAGGGAGCCTCACACTTTAGGAAAATTTTCCGCCGGATTTTGGGCTCCGTGCATTTTCAATTTTCAAGAATCTCCCGGAGGAATTGCTCAAGGTTCTTCCGGAGAATTTATGTACGAAACTCGCGGAGCAATTCCTGAAGAAAACTTCGAGTAAGTTTCTGTATTCCAGACGACTTATATTGTAGGAATTTCCATCGAACCCAGTCACCTTCTGCATGGTCTTGGTTTGTATCCGGCCAAGGAAGGCCCCCAAATGTTCTTCACTTTGGGAAGATCCATAAAATACGTCACGCAAAAATTGGCAATTTTCAACCCCCTCCCCCCCTTTGTCACACTTTTAGTATTAAAACTCTAAAATTTTTGTATAAGTCGTCACGTTGCTCGGAACCCCCCTCCCTCCTAGGAGCGTGACGTACTTTGTGGATGGCCCCTTTACGAAGTATTTCATTTGTTGATGAGGAATTTCAAAAGTTATACGGGTGTCCAGATTTTGTCGGAAGTCGAAAGTCGAGTACGAGACACTGAAGACGACCTTACTGTTGAGGTCGAAATACGTATCTGTCAAGGTACAATTAAGTGGTGGAATTAAATGGGATTGTACAAACTCGTCTTATGACAAGTGATGTATCTTGTGTTGCAACAAGTACAAAAGATGGACTATGCTTAGGGATTCGAGAAAGTTTTCCACCCAAAAACATCCTAGACCGGATCGAGAATCAAACTCGTAATCACCGGATTGGTTTCTTTTCTATATCAGCCATTTGGTCCTTTTTAGTGCACTCTCTGCGGCGGTTCAAAAACGCGGAAATACAAGCCCAATTGAACTGAGTAGACAGTGTATATTCATCCCCGAATAGATAAAAATCCTGATTAATTCAACTAGCGATAATGGTGCCTTTCTCGTCCATTATAACAAAAATAGTATTTTGGCCATAATTTTCGGGCCTGGGCAGTGCCTGAAAATGAGTGAGATTGTTTTTTGCGCACTTAAGTACACACACCCATTAAAGCATACACCTCAATTCTTCGAGCTGAGTTGATCGGTTTATAAAATTCTATAAAAAGTTAAATTTTGGAGCGAACAACTAGGTACTCTACGTAACCTGAGCGTAACGAGATAAGGAAAAAAACGTGAAATCAGATTATCGTGCACTTGTGTATCTACCCTGTTGGATAACCTCTCGTTTAATAATCAATGTGCACTCGCTTGGCTGTGCTCTAACCGCGGTGGAGGTTGATTGCTTTTCCGCAAACGTAGGGGTTATCACGCCTATCTAGAGAGTAGGAGGTTGAGGGTTCGAGTCCCTCCAAGACACTTGGATTCTTTTTCGCAAATTTCATATTAATTTGCATATGCGTTTGATTTTCGTACGGCCGAGTTGTTAATTAATTGTTAATTACCCTGTTGGAGTTATGTATGTGAAATGCAGAAGGTTTTGGATGAATCAATACAACGATATAGTCAACCCAGCAGAACCATATTTACTGGGAATGGGGAATTCACCTTTCTTTGCCTCCGCTTCAATGAATCACCTGCAGTAAAGCGTTGAACAATCTCGCAACGGCCTATGCACAACTGCTATCCACTCCAAAACAATCAATCTGTTCGCAATATGACCCAGTAATAATTCATTTTTTCGTAACATACTTGCACTTGTATGATGAATCAAAACGAATCATAAAGCAAACTGTAGGTACATCATCAAAGGCTTATCTTATCAGTACGCTATCCTAAGCTACCTGTGCATAGTATGTGCGGAACTGTGAGTGCGAAAGGCACTATGGAGTAGAGGTGACTGTTCTCAAAACGTAGCAAATTTTTGGAATCGTATTGGCTTTCGGATCAGTACAATGTCGCAATAGTTCATAATAATATTATTAGGTTTTATTAAAAATGTTTCTTGATCCATAGCTACTTAAATAAGTTTTGTCCATTTTGTATCCGGAATCGTTGAATCAGTTTCGGGATTTTAATCTTATAGAAATAGGTAATCGAAGGTGTAATTCACTGTAAATCTATAACGAACAGTTCGACTCAGTGTGTGGTAGCGTGGTAAAAGGAGATAACGACTGAATCGATGGAAACTTACAAGCTACACTTCTACATCAACGCGAACATAGCAGTGATAAGTACTCTCGTTTATCATTAAAATCGACAAAATTTTATCAACGCGTTTCTAAGTACATCAATAATGGACGAGATGGCCGGTTTCTCCTTAAATCTAAATGTCTAAGTTTTGAGTCCTCCGAGGAGCATTCGAAAGTCACTTTTGTGCCTTATTCTCTACAACATACCTTAGATCGTACATACACGTACAACGTTCACCTACCGGAAACTAGGAAATAAAAATCGTTCAGAAATGCAACTCAAAGAATACAGCCCACCGGGTTCCGGTACCGCTACTTGATGATTGGGTGTTCGATTTTCGGCACAATCGGTTTCTGTGCGATCGGGGGCTTCTGCAGGGTGCTGCTGGCACTACTGTGCGCCATTGGCGCACTCGGACCCAACGACGAAACGGTCATCGTGTGGGCCGTCAAACCACTGGAAGTGGAAGCGATTGTGCTGGCTAGCGGTATTTGCTCCCGAGGTCGCTTTATCCGTAGCGACTGGTTGTGTCCGTTGGGGAGGGTCAGCTTTGGTCGCTTCAGTAGCATCACTAGCTGGATCACGCAGAAGATGCCAAGACTCTGTTGGAAAAGGGTAATAATTAAGAAGAATGTTAATGTTGGCCACCTATTTTACCTAATCAATGCACAATGGGGTAAAAAAATGTCCATAACGCGAATGAATTCAATTTGTCGGTTCGGTGTCGGCGGATTGCGCGGAAATGTTGACACAAATCGTAGAACTTTCTGGGAAATCGTGCAAAGGTGGTTAAGTTCACTGCACGAAGCTGCAAGGCCTCGTTTTACCCTAATGCCCCTTATTTGTTATGGTTTCCGGAAGACCATGGCATTTTGGGTAATAGTTGTAAAATAATAGATCGTGGGGTAAAATGAGCAATATTTTAGCTTCTTTAGTCTTGCGGGGACAAAAATAACTCCACTTGACTCCCTGGTAAATTCTAGATCAGACTAGTAATGTGAGGTTATTTGTTAGCAATTTGAAGAATATGAGAACATGGGGTAAAATCAGCAAAATCTCAATTCTTAACATCGTGCAGTAGACAGAGTTCATATAACACAACTTTTGGCTAAATTTAAGGTTGAATATGTTCTGTTTTATCGATTATTTGTAACTCCGAACTTGGCGAATTACATACCCAATAAGAGGCATTGGGGTAAAATGAGGTCATGCAGCTTCGTGCAGTGAACTCAACCGCTTAACCGCTGGGTAAACTATACATTTTTCATTTTATATGAAACTAGGCCGGTACATGGCCTTGCTCGGAGTTGCCAGTTTGATTCTATTTTTTTTACACACGGAAAATGATAAAACCAATTGGTCAACAGGGTAATTGTATTTTGTTATTGATAATTCATCGTTCGACTTGAAAGGCATACTTTACTTTTGAAAATATTGACTGATTTTTAAAGAAGGGATCAAACTCTCCATCGCTTTCTTATTCCCATTAAATCCCCTACGGGGCATTGCCAAGCATTGCTTATTGTTCTTTTTAGCACTTCCACAGCTATTAACTTTGAGGTTTCTAAGCCAATGTACCATTTTTGCATTCGTATTTCACCTCAAGTTTCCACGGTAAATATGGCTGAGAGCATGTAAAACTACCGACAGGAACAAACCTCGCTGTTGAGTAAAGATCAACGGAAATGGTTTTTCAAGTTTCTACCTAAGCAATAAGATAATTAGTTAGTGATATATAGTGTAGGTTGTAGTAGATAAGATCAGGTCCTAAGATTGTAAGATCAGGACCTAAGATTGTAAGATATTTTGTTTCCATCCAGCAAGAAACTTTTCGGGATGATCGTGTGAGAGCGAAATGACAATCAGTTTGCTGAGTATTGTTGCGACGAACGGTCGAGACTAGAAATCTCGGTCGGGTCACGACAATGACGCAGCCGGTAAAATTACGATTTTTATCTGTTGGTCTTGCTAGTGCTCCCCGGAAGAAGTGATATAAGGAAAACAATCAGGTAAATATAAGCGTAAAATGGAGACAAATAAAAGAAATATGCTAGCGTCCCCGGTAGGCTCCCTGACGGAAGGGCTGTGAAATAGGCTGGGTGACAGAAAAGTGTAAAAATAGAGCACAATATAAAAAAAAACAAAAATGGCTATCGTCTCCGGTAGGCTCCCTGATGGAAGGGCAGTGGAGTGAACTGGGTGACAGAAAAGTGCAAAAAAGAGAGCACAATGAAAACAAAAACAAAGATGGCTAGCGTCCCCGGTAGGCTCCCTGACGGAAGGGCAGTGGAGTAGGCCGGGTGACAGAAAAGTGCAAAAAGAGAGCACTATGAAGATAAAAACAAAGATGGCTAGCGTCCCCGGTAGGCTCCCTGACGGAAGGGCAGTGGAGTAGGCCGGGTGACAGAAAAGTGCAAAAAAGAGAGCACAATGAAAACAAAAACAAAGATGGCTAGCGTCCCCGGTAGGCTCCCTGACGGAAGGGCAGTGGAGTAGGCCGGGTGACAGAAAAGTGCAAAAAAGAGAGCACAATGAAAACAAATACAAAAAAAAAGACAAAGATGGCTAGCGTCCCCGGTAGGCTCCCTGACGGAAGGGCAGTGGAGTAGGCCGGGTGATAGAAAGAAAAAGAAAAAAAAACATTAACAAAAGATTAAATTTTAATACTGAATTAGAAAATATACTCTAGCAAATCAATATTCAAAGATGGATTTTCAATTTGAATCTCGTTTTTGGAATTGACATCGGATTTAGAGATGTTCATTAGACTTGAACTGTATTGGTATTGGATTTGTATTGAATTAAGATGAGAATTCCATTGGATCTGGATTTGATTTGATATTTGGATTGTATTTGGACTGGATTTTCATTGGACTTGGATTGGATTTGCAATAGATTCAGATAAAATTCGAAAGAATATTTGAATAGGCAAGATTTGTGTTAGATTGGATTTGGACAGGATTTGTATTGAATTTAGATTAGACTTGGTTTGGATTGGATTGGATTTGCAATAGATTCCGATAAAATATAGATTGGATTTAAATAAAATATGATTGAGTATTTCAGTGGATTTGGCTAGATTTAGATTGGATTTGAATTATACTTGAATTTGGATTGGATTCGATTTGGACAAAATTTGGATTTGATTCGAACTGGGTTTCGATTAAGTTTGGATTGGATTTGGAATGGACTCTGATTAAATTGAATTTGAACTGGATTGGATTAAATTTGGATTGGATTATGATTAGATCTGGATGAGTATTTATTTGGAATTGGCTAGGTTTTGATTGGAATTGATTCGGACTGGATTTGCATTACATTTGGATTGGATTTGAAATGGATTTCGATTGTATTCGGATTAAATTGGCTTTGAATTGGATTGGATTCAGATAAAATTTGGATTAGATAAAGATTATAGTTAAATGAGTGATTTAATTTGACTACATTTGGTTTGGATTGGATTTGGATTAAATGTGGATTGGATTTGAGTTGAATTTGGATTTTTTGTTTGTTTCTTTATTAAAGTGATTTTTAAGTAGGACAAAGTTTATCACTACAATTGAATTTGGATTCGATTTGTAATGAATGTAGATTGGATTTGGATTGAATTGGATTTGCCATAGATTCAGACTAAATTTAGATTGGATTAGAATTGTATTTGAATTTGGATTTGGATTGTATCTGAATTGGATTCAGATTAAATTTGGATTGGATTAAGAGACTTGAATGAGTTTTTGGATTTGGCTATATTTTAATTGGATTTGATTCGGACCTGATTTGGATTGGACTTGGATAGGATTCTGATTATATTAGAATTGGATTGGATTTTGATTCAGATTGAATTTGGATTGGAATAAAGATTATATATGAATGAGTAATTGAATTTAGATTGGATTTGAATTGGATTTCTAATGGTTTCAGATTAAATTTGCATTGGATTTGCAATAGATTTCGATTAAAATTGGATTAGATTTTGGAGTATATTTCATTGGCTATGGCTAGATTTTAATTATTTCATTGGATATGAATAGATTTGGATTGAAATTGAATTGTTCTTGGACTATTTTTATTTGAATTTGAATTTGGATTTGGATTGAATTGGGATGAATTCGGATGAGACTTCGGTTGGACGGATATGGATTGGCTTTGCATTGGTTATGGATTGGCTTCGGACTGGATTTGGATTGATTTTGGATTGGATTTAATTTGGTTTTGGATTCAAATTAAATTTGGATTGGATAAAGATTTAATTTAGATTAGATAAAATTAGATTTAAACGAGAAATTGATTTTTTTTAGATTCGATCGGAATTGGCTTTGAATTGGTTTTCGACTTGATTTGGACTGAGTGTTTGATTTGAGTTGGATTTGGATTGCATTTGAATTGGATTTGACCAAAATTGAATTTGGTGATCTACAGCTTTTTCCGCTTCATTGTGTTATGTTTCAAATAATTTTTGCATAAACTTTTCGTGAAATTTTGAATTATACGTTCATAACATTCCTGTAGAGTAGAGGAGGAGAAGAATGTAGTAGATAAGATCAGGTCTATAAAGTGTCGGAAACAATATTCACTTTACTTCAATGTCTTATTTGCATTTAGTTATCTTATCCAATTAAATTATACTCATTTGTAGTATATTTTGTTTAAACGTGTAGCGAGCGACCTAAGATTGTAAGATATTTTGTTTCCATCCAGCAAGAAACTTTTCGGGATGATCGTGTGAGAGCGAAATGACAATCAGTTTGCTGAGTATTGTTGCGACGAACGGTCGAGACTAAAAATCTCGGTCGGGTCACGACATAGGTATATAAGGCAATTAGATTAGGTACCTAGCGTAGTATAAATAGCATAAGCTGCTACTGTTTTCTTCAAGTCGAGTCAATTATGAGACACTGAAGCCAACCTTTTCTGTTTTATTATAAGAATATATTACCGATTTTACCGATGGGCATTAACGCTGCTACTGTACGACTTCAACATCAAATACGTGAGTACGGAAAGTTTTTTTTTACCATTTCATTTATTTGGTAGGCTCAGTCGTGTGTGACACTTTGCGGAGCCGCAATTCTTAAGTATGATATCTTTATAATTTGTATCATCTTATCATTAACCGTTAGTAGGGAAGGGACATAGACCATAATACTCGTGGTGACTCAAGGTTATATTTTACTTCCAGCTGCTCATCCGGGCGTTTGCGTTGAAGACGGTTTTGCATGGCGTCGTGCTCGATTTTAATTCAGCAGCGAACATCTTCCGGATGGCCAGGGCTTCGTGGTACACTTAACTGGTTTCATCGACCGGAGTGCCTCGATAGAACTAAGACTATCCGAGAAGATGAAATAATGGTCTACGGGCTGATCGGAAATAATCACCAAAGCGAAGTTAATTGCTGCCAGCTCAGCAACATAAACCGAACACGGTTCCTGAAGTTTTCGGAAGGTGGTTGAATTTACATTGAAGACACCGAATCCAGTGGATCCGTTGATGCGAGAACCATCAGTGAAATATCTGTTGTTGCAATTGATATGTTCATATTTTTCAGAAAAAATGGAGGGAATAGATATTTGTCGAAGATGATCTGGTATTCCTTGAATAGCGTGTTTCATGGACAGATCGTATTCAATGGAGGAACTGTCGTTGATGAAGTTAACTCGAGGTGGATTATAACATGGAAGACAAAGATCTGACGATATGTAGTTGAGGTAGACCCTCAGCAATCTTGACTGACGAACCAGGTCAAGCATATTATCGAAGTTTTCTAAGACAAGTGTGTTACTTGTCCCACATTTGATCAGTATTCTAAGTGAGAGTTCCCAGTAACGGTGCTTTAAAGGAGTGACTCCAGCAAGCACCTCCAGGCTCATGTTATGCGTTGAATGCATACAGCCGAGAGCAATACGCAAACAACGATATTGAATACGTTCCAATTTAATTAGGTGGCAATCAGCTGCTGAGAGGAAGCAGAAAGAGCCGTACTCTAAAACAGAGAGAATAGTCGTTCTATAGAGTTTGATGAGGTCTTCCGGTGAGCACCCCACCACGTTCCGGATATAGAACGTAGAAAATGTATTCTTTTCCGGCATTTATCTATCAAATAATCAATATGGGTTTTCCAGGTACATTTGGAATCAAACCAGACCCCAAGGTATTTAGAAGATAAAGATTGGTTGATGTCATCATTCAACAGCTTTAGTTTCAGTTGAGCTGGGTTCCGCTTTCTAGTAAACACAACCAATTGAGTTTTTTGCGGTGAAAACTCGATCCCTAAAAGTCTGGCCCAAACAGTCAGATTATCTAGGGTACTTTGCAATGGTCCTTGCAAGACAGCTGCACATGGACCTCTTAGAGAGATCAAGGCATCATCTGCAACTTGTCTGAGCGTGCATTGTTCTTCCAAACAATAGTCAATATCTTTAACATAGAAATTATAAAGCAAGGGACTTAAACATGATCCTTGGGGAAGGCCCATGTAGCTATTTCTGGAAGTTGTCAGGGTGCCGAGAGTAAAATTCATATGTTTAACTGACAACAAATTGTACAAAAAATTATTTAAAATGACTGGTATTCCACTACTGTGCAGGTTTTCCGACAGTACTTCTATGGAAACTGAATCAAAAGCGCCCTTAATATCCAAGAATACTGAAGCCAGTTGTTCCTTGTGCGCATAGGCCAGCTGTATATCTGAAGAGAGCAACGCCAGGCAATCATTTGTTCCTTTACCTTTTCGAAAGCGTATTTGAAAGCAATGCATTTTTTCGACCCAATGGTCGATTCTAGAAAGAATCATTTTCTCCAATAATTTTCTCATGCATGATAGCATGGCAATCGGTCGGTATGAATTGTGATCAGACGCTGGTTTCCCAGGCTTTAGAATAGCTATTACTTTCACCTGTCGCTATTCTGGTGGTACGATGTTGTACTTCATGAAACAGTTGTACAGGTCAAGTAATCGTCTTTTGCGATATCAGGAGGTTTTTCAGAAGGTTGAATTTAATGTTATCGCATCCCGGGAAGAATTATTCGATGAAAGAAGAGACATAGATAGTTCCAGCATTGAAAATGGCCCACCCAAAGAACCGGGATCAACTACTGATTCTCGAAATAGCGGTTCTGCTGGTACGGAATCTGGACAGACAGAAGTTGAATATCCATCGATTGGAGTATTCTTCACTCTCGTTGGTGGAAATGCGGTTCCGCATGTTGCGGGCCGTTTTCCAAAGTGTTGTCATTGAGGTTTCTCGTGATAGTCCCTCGACAAAACGTCGCCAGTAGCTACGTTTTTTAGCCTTGAGAAGATTTTTGAGCTTTCTTTCAAGCCTCAAATACTCTTCGAAAAGCTCAGACCTTCCGTGTTTACGGAAAGCCTTGAAGGCATCAGATTTCTCGGAATACAACTTAGTACATTCATCATCCCATCCAGGAGTGGCTGGTCTTCTTATAACAGATGTACTTGGAACGCGTCGTTTCTGAGCTTCGAGTGCGCTTTTATGAATTAATTCGGTAAGGAATCGATACTCATCCAGTGGAGGAAGAATATCAGTTGATTCAATACCAATTTTTACCGCCGATGCAAATTTTTGCCAGTCAATGTTTTTCGTGAGGTCGAAAGGAACATTTACTGGCACTGATCGTTGATAGCCACTTTTGATTGTGGTGACTATCAGCATGTGGTCACTACCATGGGGATCTTGGATTACCTTTCACGTGCAATCTAATGATAGTGAATTAGAGCATAAAGACAGATCTATTCGACTTTCCTGACCTTGAGGTCCTATTCGAGTTACTTCGCCTGTGTTCAAAATATTCAAGTTGAAATCGTCGCACAAATCATAGAAAATAGGCGCTCTATTATCGTCTCTAGTTTCGCCCCATGCAATACCATGTGCATTCATATCCCCCAGTATTAAAACTGGGGATGATAAAAGAGAGACTGCGCTCCAAAGATGCCGACGATTAAGTGAGGCATTTGGGGGAATATACACTGAAGCTATGCAAAGGTCTTTATTCTTTACATTTACTTGGCAAGCGACGATTTCTAAACCATTAACAGTCGGAAAATTCTGTAGAAAGTGTGACATTTTTTGATTCCCAAAAGAACGCCACCATAATGATCATTCCGATCTTGGCGAATAATGTTAAAATCGTGGAAGTTGATTTCATCTTCAGAAGAAAGCCATGTTTCACAGAGTGCAAATATATCGCAATCGGAGTTGCGAATTAAAAACTTAAACACGTCCAATTTATGTTTCAGACTATGACAGTTCCACTGCAGCACAGTGATTGTATCTTGTATGGTCGTATTATCCATCGAAAGATACAAGTCCTGCAAGAAGGGCCATGAAACAGTCAATTGCTTCAGATAACTTTCAACTGTTGGAATAAAGAGGTCAATGATTGGCCTCAATGAATTCGGAATATTGAATAAGTTCAAAATACGCTCCACAAGGTCCTTAAAGGATATCAATCCTCGCTTGGACGAGATTCTTTTCTTGGAAGTGCGAGTAGCAGTTTTCTGCTCAGAGATATTCCTTGACTGATGTTTCTTTGTAACATCAGTTTTAGGCAATGGCGGGAATGTCTTACTGCAACATGGGTCAAAAGGAGCAGTATAGACAGGCTGCTTCGGAATTTTAAATAATCCCCCATTACCATCAGATTTCGGCAAGCTTCTAGGGATGATTTTTGTTTTCTTACGGCGCAATCCCGGGGAAGACAGTTTCTTCCTCTTTTCGGGTACGTGTACCTCCGCAGAATCATCCATATCGGCTACGTCAGAGTCCGATTCGTCAATGGAAATGACATCATAAAAATCACTAACTTGAACGGCGGCTGAAACAGCAGCCGTTGCGTTGGCAGTTGCGGATGTGTCTTGCGACTTTACCATTTCCGCATACGACTGCTTGGAGCGCTGTACCAACGAGCGCTTCACTTTTTGGGTGCGCTTTCTGTACACCGGGCATTCTTGCAAACCATGGGGAGGATCCAAACCACAATAAGCACATTTTGTTGCTAGTTGTTGGCAGGCCTCCTCCCTATGCTTCTCAAAACATTTGCCACAACGGGGCTTGTTGTCGCAAAACTCGGCAGTGTGCCCCAACTGTTTGCAGTTGGTACAATTAAACACCCTTGGCACAAAAAGCCGCACCGGAAATAACATATTTTCAATATCTACATATTTTGGGAGAATCGAACCGGCGAACGTCACCCGAAGCGAACCAGACTTAGAAAATACTTTTTTACCATCTACCATGGTAGCTGAATGCAACTCCTTGCAATCCAGAATATCCACAGTAGATAGCAGGGCATTCTTTAAACGACCTTTTCCTGCAAGTACATCCTTGCAAGTCAGGCTCGCTGCGTTTATGACACCTTCAATTTCGACCTCTCGCGAGGACACATAAACTAAATATTCTACACTATACAGTTGGTCTTTTGCGATTGCATTTGCATCCTGATATGTAGGTGCGGTTACACGTAGTTTGTTCCGATTAATCTGATGAAAATCAGTTTTCGGAAAACGACGCGTCAAATCACGCTTGATGCCTAGAAAATCAAGGCTTTTCGCTTTCTGCCGGAAATAAACAACCCAGGGACCAGGTGATGTGGCCTGGTAAAATCGCGTGCGAACAACATTGTCTGTTGAAGGCGAATCGCCTCCACTCGCTTCGTCCATGTATGCGAAGAAAAAAAAAACTTAAAAAAATTTATTTAAGACAAAAACAATTTTTCGCACCAGGCTAACGCCCACTCTGTCTGCCCCGGCCGGTCATTCCTGTTCCAGAAAAAGTGAAGCCAACCCCACGCTGTGTGAACAGAAGCGTGGTATGATGTGCGAACAATGAAAAGCGTTTAGGTACTTAGCCTTTTCGTCGCTGCTTCGCTGCTACCTACGACCGTCCTTGTATGATGATGGAAGCCAATCCAAAAATATTCACGGCGCTGCACTGATCACCGGTTGGTGATTTACCAAATGCAGCCCGCTTCCCTCTAGCCGGCAGGATTTCACCTTGCGAAACTCAACAAAAAAGACACACCGCGCCGAAAAACAAAAGCGCACTTTTCGAGTAATTCGCGTGAAGAGATACAAACTGTAAACTATATGCGTCTGACTCAGTCCAATGCCGCACTGGGAATGAGTACGGAAAGTTTTGGTTATGTTGATATCCTTTCTCGCCTGATCAACACTCACGTGCGTCCGAATGAAGAATACGTCATCGCAACGATTGAACTGGAAGACATCCTTCAAGCAATCAGTGGAAGCTCTGCCAGTCACGTTCAAGATGATTCAAGCAGGGACACAGTCGGATGCAGTATTGAAGCAGGTTAAGCAATTCGTTCAGTCCAACATCAGCGATCCACAGCTTCAACAGTTTTACCAGCGTCGGGGCAGTTTAGCCATTGTCTCCGATTGCCTCACTTATGGGGAACGACTGGTTATTCCATCAAAATTTCGAGATCGAGTTCTACGAGTACTATACAAAGGACATCCTGGAGTAGAAAGAATGCGGTCCATAGCACGTAGCTACGTCTATTGACCTGGAATCGACGAGCAGATCAATCATCGTGTTCGTACGTGCGTAGAATGTTCGAAAGCAGCCAAGACCACCAGTAAAACCAACATGGAATCTTGGCCTACACCAGAAAAACCTTGGCAGCGGATTCATGCAGACTATGCTGCACCAGTCGACGGTAATTACTATTTGATTGTTGTCGACGCATTCAGTAAGTGGCCAAACGTCATCTTTACCAAACGTATTACAACGTCCGCTACAGTGGCCATGTTCCGTGAGATCTTTTCCAGAAATGGAATGCCGGAAACATTGGTTACAGAGAACGGTACACAGTGCACCAGTGAAGATTTTGAAGCCTTTTGCAGTAACAGTGGCATAATACATTTGAAAACGCCGCCGTATCATCCACAGTCAAACGGACTCGCCGAGAGATTCGTCGACACATTCAAGCGAGGACTTCGTAAAATCACATCGGTAGGAGAAACACTCCGCGATGCTATTGACACATTTCTTCTGTGCTACCGTGCTACCGCTACTCCTTGTAGTAGCGCACCTGAAGGGAAGTCACCAGCAGAATTGTTACTGGGAAGAAAATTAAGGACATCACTAGATCTACTGAAACCACCAACTTCGTTCTACAAGCAAGCCGAATCAAAGCAAGAAAGTTAAGGTTCAACCGTAAGCATGGCACGAAAGCAAGAAACTACGATGCAGAAGAGCTGGTTTGGACGAAAGTACATCGGAACAATACCTGGTCATGGGAACCCGCTCAAGTACTAGAACGGATTGGTCGAGTCATATACAACTACTGGCTACCGGAAAGCTACTGGCTACCGGAGGGGGAGGACCACCCTACGACCCTGAAACGCACTCATCGTCTGACACAATCTGTCAGAGCGACTGACGTCTTCCGAGCGAGCGAACGAGAGGAAACGATCTGTCAGCCGACAGCAACAGACAGTCATTCATTGAGTGCATTGACCACGCACTAGTAACCACACTGCGTTTTTAAAGTGTCATTATAATTAGTTTTAAATAAAGATTTTAATCTGTTGGGTAAATCAGCGGCCCATTTATCACAACATCAATAATATTAAAAAATGCCCAAACGTCAATTCCTCCTATTGCACCAATGAATTAATACAAAAACGCATTTTCTAACGCGCTGTAAATGCATTTCTCCTACGTACTTCAAATGTATACCAATACAAGACCTCTTTTTCCTATTCTAGATTTTTCCATCGATGACATGTTAGAAAAAATAAGTTCAGAATAATCTAAAATAACTCTGCTTCACTTTTATAATCCTCAATAGCAAGATTCTTGAACTATTAAATCCAACAAACATGAATGCGGCTCCGTTATGCTCAAATGTTTTGAGCCTTCGAAATTACTGTTATACATATGCTCTTCATTTTCAAAACATGTTCTGCATAGGCTTAGAATAATGTATGAAATCAAGCCACTGACGTCGTAGTATCATAAACCATAAAAAATAATGTTCGTTGGTCAGATGGGCCTTTAAAAACTAATAGATATACACAATATAGGCTAAGCTTTCCAACGATGTATTAATATTCAAGATCGGTGGTTGCATTGCGAAATAAGCACAAAAAACATTTCAAAAGTAAATCCAAGATGGCGCCCAAATTTAATTTGGCTGCCGCCAGTTTTGTTTTTGCAAATGGAGGGCCACACTCTTCCTCTTTCCAACGATATACTGACCTCTAAGATCGGTTAAGAAAATTTATTGAATGTTGGAGTTATGGCAGTTTTGATGAGTCAAGAATTGACAAACATCGAGGGGTCCATAAATGTGATTTCGTGTATAACTAACAAGAGGTCCATCTTCCTGAGGAATTTAACTCTGATCCTTTATATATTCGCCGAAAGCCTTCGAATGAACATAAATTTGGGCATTTTTATATATGAGTGGGCTCTTAAACTACAATCAAAAGTAACTATAAAGTTATGATAAGAGAAGAAATTCCACTAAAAAGCTTTTCGAAGAAAAAGCTATTGAGATTTGAGCTGCACGTTTGGCAACCATGGATATAAATAAGGGCTAGAGCTTTCAAAGCACGAGCTTGGTGCTGTGAAAAGCTCGGCCTCAACATTTTACTTTATGAGATGTATCAACACACTTGTGCATACATTTAGCATACTTGCAGGCGGAAATTAACAGTATGATACATTTTTATACCACTTCTACCAACATTGCTTTCACACAGTATAATCTAGAAGAGAATGTGGTGAAATAATACGAACACGTTGAGGACTTGCACAAGAACATATTTTTTATAAATAAATTTCTACATATCAGGTGGTCAAACACAAACAAAAATACTTGAATACATCTTTCAAAGTGGGTAAACCACGATTTTCCACGATGCATAATTTTTGGTAGATGCATGACAGGTCTAAACTACTTTAAAGAGGTGTACACTCTGGAAGTTTGAAAAATTGTTTTTTTAGCTCAAACATTCTTTCAAGTGTCTACTTCTTGGGACAATCTGTTCCAAAGTTACGAGTCGAAAAGCGTAGCAGTGTCACAGCGCTTCGAGCGAAATGCAGTTATCTCGAAATCATATTGTCAAAGTCTGTTTGAGCATTTAAGAAGGTCTAGTGACACGCTACACGACTAAAAGTGTGTAAAAGTGATTGAGCAAGATAACATTACCCTACAATTATTTTTCAGATAGATACTGCTAAAATATAAGTTAGGGTCCGTTCCCATTTTTTACCTGATCCCAATAATGAAATATGATAAAATATAATGCGAGCCATGTCTTTAAAGAAGCTAGTTTTAAAGGTTTTGCTTTAAAGTATAGCTTAAACAAGCTTCAAATATGGAACATTTTTAATCAATCATCAGGACGACCAAAACCTTTTGCAAAATCCTCAATTAGAAGCAATGAAATAGAAAAAAACAATGTTAAATATATTGCAATTACATTGCTGTATGAAACTACATATTTTCTGCGGGTTGTGAAATAATAATCTGTGCAACTAGTTGCAAAACGTTGATTTTTATTCCAGTACGAGTTGGATAAATAATCTTCTTCTTCATCTTCATTGGCATTACATCTCGCAGCACTTCCACAGCTATTAACTGCGAGGTTTGTAAACCAAGTTACCATTTTCGCATTTGTATATCATGAGGCAAACACGATGGTACGTATATGCCCAGGAAAGTCGATAAATTTTCCAACCTGAAAATTTCCTAGACCGGAATAGGAATCGAACCCAGCCACCCCCAAATATCTTGCCTTGTAACCGTGCATTGTACCGCACAGCTAAGGAATGGATAAATAAACGAGATCTGAAATAAAAATCGAATTTTGCAACGAGTTGCATACAGTTTTTTGCACATAATCGTTCTTGCTAAAATATCAAGTTGATGCCGAAAACAATCTATGTTATCGAATCGCAATCCATGTAATCGAATAGGGGGAATGACGGCTTTGGCAGGTTTTGTTCTATTATTGGCAGGGTTTTTTTTATGACTGACTATGCTCAAATTTGGCATAAACATTCTTTGTATATCAAAGAATCTTCTTATTGGCATTACATCCCCACACTGGGACAGAGCCGCTTTGATAAAGATCCTATATTCATCGTCTTTGGAAAATATGAATTTTGACATCCATATATCCATGGTTCCAAATGGTGCCAAAACGACCCCTCCTGGAAGGCCCTTGGAACCTGCTATAAGGGTAGCAGTGGACACTATCATTTTGGAAATGTTTATGTAATCATCGGCTCGTAAAGCCATGAAGTTAGATACTCATATTTGCATTATTCCGATCTGTTATCATTTCATCATGTTCTCTGAACCGTTTTTACGGAAATGGCCACATCTCTGCGTAGCTTTGATGAACTCTTGATCTACAGCCACCATTGGTCGGCATATTAGTTCTAGTTTTTATAGAAAGCTTAAAACATGATGAAAGAAATCGTCACATAAAATGACAAGCAGTGGAAAAAAGGCATCTTGAACATACCCTGGTAAAACCCGGAACACCTTCGGTGGCCAAGGACCATTATCAGGGGGACAGTGTACTAGAAAAGTGTCCGCTTCTTATGGTCCTGGTTTTATCAAAATCGGATTATTCTACGCAAAGTTATGCTGATTTGAATTTCGACATAATTTTACCTATCTCAACCTTTTTGTCTAACCCCTGTATGTCAATATACATATTTCACTAAAATGATCACACTATTCTGCACAACAAGTGTAAGTTCTATTTTTTAAGTAAGTCAATTGTCAGACTATTTTGTATTAAAGAGGAAATATTTTTATATCTAATAGGGTAGAATACGGCTTTGGCAGGGTGCGACATTTGTTGGCACCCTCAACAATATTTGCGTTTTCCAGCAAACATACACTATTTATGAACATAAATTTGATTCAATCACACAATCTCAAGTCTAGGCTTTCATTTGAAAATGTTATTTGTGTAAAAGTAGCAAGATTTGACGAATTAATCACCGAAACAAATTTGCACCTACGAAATCCTTGCCATTATTGCATCGCCCAAGAAAGCAGCAGACGAAAAGCAAACTGTTACTTACTTTTTTGGATCGCCTGTTTCTTCTCTTTATCGTGTATGATACGACAAATTAGGTACGTAAACTACTTTTTACACTTTATTACCACTTGATTATCACCACAAATAGCAAATTTATCCAATATTTGCTCTATGTTTCACTAAATAAAATTGGTACTGTTCGTTTTCTTTGGCAGCAGCGCACTTCGGAATAGAACGAGAGAATGTGTTTGTGAGCATATCAAACACACGCTAAAAAAATACCACGCTCAGTTCCATGTGATTTGATTTTAGCAAAACTACGAACAAAATATCGGACGTTGGCATTTATTTTAAAAAAGTGTTAGAATACAAATGCTTCTATTCAGATTTTTACTCAGACCATGAATTATATCAAAAGTGATAGCCACACCGTAGTATTTTAAGCCTTATGTGGCTGACAGAACCGTTTTCCTTTTGCAACTTTAATACTTTCCAAGCTCATCAAAAAAATCATAACCATTCCCGTTCCTACATAGCGCATTTCAACCATAAATAATTGCCTACTTTTAGGGTATTATCAATTATTCGACTGTGGAACGTAGTGTACGAATGAGGTGGCTCCAGCTCAATCTGATGTGTATAGATTTGGTTTTACATAGTTTACGTCGTTGTACACAACCCCCATGATTATTTTGATGAAACAAACATATCATGTAAGGACCTTCAAATCTAAGGACCGTAAAGAGCAAGTTGTATATTTGAAACTGGTTGATAGACTTTTGCTTACGCGTGAAGACTCTAAGGCATTACAAAAGACAAAAGATGTAAATCTTGGCAGCGGACGAAAAGTATGTAAGTTTCCTTCTCCAAAATGGCCAACATTATTCAAATAGGTTAAAAATGGTAAAAGTTATGAAATTGTCAATATCTGGGTACACGGGTACCCTATCTGCCATTCACGTCTGTTTTTTGTTGGCCGCATAAGGGGTAAAATTTATTTACAATGTGTTTAAATGTTTTTGCCTATCTTCCACGTGACATAAAATTGATGCCAAGGCTAAAATTCATGTTTTGTTTTAAGCCAGTTTTGATAATTAATAAAATTTCTTCCAAAATTGAGTGAAGCGAGATGA
This sequence comes from Armigeres subalbatus, assembly GCF_024139115.2. Taxonomy (NCBI): domain Eukaryota; kingdom Metazoa; phylum Arthropoda; class Insecta; order Diptera; family Culicidae; genus Armigeres; species Armigeres subalbatus. The sequence goes on from NC_085140.1 coordinate 120,616,821, forward strand.
GCGTGTGGCCGATTATTATGAATGAATTTTACTACTAGAGGATATAAACAACCAGCATCTGGCACCAATACATTACTAGTTTTCTACTTCCATGTCTAGTTGCTGAAGGGAGCAAAATCATTGCTGATAATAGAAATTGCTATGCCAATAGAAGAAATTTTGACCTGTTACTTTATATTAAATTTACTAAGTTTGTGGTAAAAGATATTATATTAAGTGAACACCAATCATCAAAGGAAGAGCATACGAATGTATACCAGTTGAACTATACCTGTGTTTTAGTGTAATTATTCATTATTTTTATCATTCAATTTGGCGAATGTCTTAGACTGCCAAGAATAGGTATTTTCCCCTACTAAAAGTATAGAGAAAAGCAAAAAAAAATTAGATATAGGGTAAATGATGTATCTTGGACAAGCGCAGGACATTCATTAGAAAATATATCGAGATTGAATAGTATAAAACAATTGAAAACCACTAGGTTCATCCAAATACATAACCTATGATTAGTCTTGTGTCTCCATTGCCCAATTTTTGAGTAAATTACGTTTACTAGGTGTAAACTGTGATATACTGCGAACTGAAATATTTTCTTTTTGGACATCAAATATATAATTTCGACATGGAAAATGCATATATTTTGGACAGAGTCATTTTCTCCTAATTTAAGAATGGCCACCTACAGATCTCAATGGTATGACCTACCTACACGTATCCACAATCATTTAAATGCATTTATTTGCTTAACTGACATAGATTAAACCAGAAATTAACATTGTTTCGCAATCTTATCGATATCATTGAAAACAGCCTGAAAGTTGGCAATTAATGGTTCATCCATGTACTGTACATGGGGTGACCAATAAATGTCTGATGCATAAAAACATAACTTCATTTTGGTCACTCCTTTTTCGTCCGTCTCAAGTTCATGTTAAGCGATTGGAATATGTTAGTATCTCAATTACAATTAAACTTTGGCCGCAGGACCTCGAGATTGCCGTTTGAACCAATTTAAACGTGTTTCAGGTGCATGTTACGAAGAGTCCTATAATGCATGTTCTCCTGCATACTGGCGTCTAGCAGGCACTTTGGTAGAAAGCATTACAATTTAGGTAATTTTAAAGATAAATAATAGTTGATTTGTAAATTCTCATCAGGAGCCGCTAGAGTTGAGGTAAAAGTATGTAATGATCATACTTTCGATAAAAATTTTCCTACACATTATCTAAAATTGATCGAAGAAGTTCAGGCTTGTCCAAAATATGTACATGTTCAAAATATATCATTTACCCTATATTTTTTTAAGTGTTTTATGTGATGGCATTTACCAATGTTGCTTGGCTTCAGCCGCTTTCAATTTGAACGATTGTACGACAATTCCCCGAATAACAATTCCCCGAATGCAATTTCCCCGAATGCAATTTCCCCGAATAACAATTCCCCGAATGTAACAATTCCCCGAATGTAACATTTCCCCGAATGTAACAATTCCCCGAATGCATCTCCCTTCTTTTTAGTGCGGCACGAGGCGATGGGTATTAAGTAAGTCATGCGAGCAAAGGCCTATGATTGCCGATCCGGAACTTGCGAGTTCGATTCTCGGTGCAGCCTAAGATGCTTCAGGGTGGGAAGCATTTTCGGCGCCTTGTGTACAGTGTAACTTGTGTACTTGCTACACAAGACATTCATGCAACTGGCGGGTACAGGAAAGCTTTCGATAACTGTGGAAATAATAATAGAACACTAAGTTGAAAAACAGCCCATGTTTCAGATAGAATGTGAAGCCATTGAATATGAAGACAATGCGCTGAAAGAAGGCAATGCTTTCTTTGAATGAACGCATTTGATCTGTATAAGACGAAGTGAGGAGGTAATGCTTTCTTTAAATTAATAAGTTTGCTCGGTATGATGAATCTGGCCGGTTTAAAGCCAAGGGAATGTCTTCTTAAAATGAACGCGTCTGTCCGGTATAAGACGACGGTAAGAGATAATTCCTTCTTTAGATGATAGCATCGACCGGAAAGGAAGTGATAATGTCCTCTACAAATGAACACATTTGCCCGGCAAAGAAGATAGATAGCCCCTTCTTTAAATGAACTCGTTTGTCTGGAATAAAGTGAAAAAATGAAACAACGCCTTCTTTAAATGACCGCGTCTGTCCGGTGTAATGAGAATGGAGGAGATAATGCCTTCTTCAAATTAAGGCCTCTCGAGACAGAAACTCTGTCCACAATAAAGCAAAAAGGGGAGATAATTCGTCTACTAAGCAAGTAGCACGCTTGCCAGGTATAATAAATGATTGATATGAAGCAATTATATGGTTCAAAACTGCTGTTACATTACACCACACTTATCTGAGAAAATGCTAATTTGTTTAATTCTGAAAAACGGCATTCTTTCAAAGGTCATTCTGAAAAAGGTAGAATCCATCAAAAGTCACACTGCGAATGTTACAGACCACCTAATGCTATATTGAGAAAATTAATCCGAGAAAATGTTTTTCGGTTAAATATAATACACTAGCTTTATGTACCCGGCCTTGCTCGGAATTGCCAGTTTGGTTTTCAGTTTTTTCACAATCAAAAAAAGATAAAACCAATTGGTCAACAGAGTAATTGTGTTAACTTATTGATACTTCATCATTTGATTTAAAGAAGGCTTTTGGAAGCATTGACATATCTTGAAAAAGAGATCGTTGGTTTGAATAGCCTTATTCCGGGCAAACGTCAATTGCTAAAGAAGGAAAAACATCCACCGATGCTTTATTCCGGGCAAACCCCCATTTTTAAAGAAGGGATCACACTCACCATTGCCTTATTCCGGGCAAATGCCTACTTTTAAAGAAGCAAACACATCCACCATTCAGAAGGAAACAAATGAATCATTGCTTTTCACTGGGCAAACCATGATTCCGATGAAGGGTAACAATTACCATTGTTGTATACCCAGAATGCTTTCTATGAAAGGTTTTTCTGATGCTGTTCATAAATACCCAAATGCCCTTCATGTCAAATGACCTTAGGCCAAATAGTGTTATGTTAATGGCCTGCTTCATTCAGGGATATGTCATTTTCAGGGAAATGTCATATTCTGGGATATGTGTATCGGTAAGAATCATTTTTGGGAAATATCATTTTCGTTGAAGTCATTTTCGGGGAAATGTTATTTCCGGGAAAATGTTATTGTCGAAGATTTGCTTTTTTGAGGAATTCAGGAAATTTGTTTTCGGAGCATTGTACAATGTCAAAGAACCTCGAATGAACTTAATAAGAGGGATTTCATTTTATTTTATTTTTTAAATCTTTGTTAAGGTGTTTTTTTAATCTACAGACTAAGTTCAACACCGGAGAGGGATTTTAAATTTAGTCGTTTTCTAAACAATACCCAACCCCAATAACCTCCCGCATTCCAAAAGTGTCTCCCAGCCTCTCTATAATAGTTTTGGGCAGAGATTACGTGTTTACAAATTTTGTGTGAATTGACCCATTCAGTAAAAAGGTATTGGTATCAAATTTGGTTCAAATCGGTCATTAGATTCAAGACTTACATTGAGTTGATCGATTGCTGAACAATACTTCTCCCCCCATACCCTCCCTCTTTAAAAGAGCATCCCTAACCACACTATCGTCGTCTCCTTAATATGAAGAATGTGTGTTCCAAATTTGGTTGAGAACGGCCAATGGGTTCAGAAGATACACTGATTTGATCAATAGCTAAGCAATATCCCTCCCCGCACACCCTCCCCCTTTTCTAAACAGCAATCTTAACTCCCCAATCTTAAATTAGCATCCCTAACCCCCATCGTCGTTTCCTTAAGATAAACAATGTGTGTTCCAAATTTGGTTGAAATCGGCCAAAGGGTTCAGAAGGTACACTGAGTTGATCGATACCTTAGCAATACCCCTCCCCCCATACCCTCACTCTTATCCAAAAAGCATCCCTAACCCCCCTATCGCCGTCTCCTTAGGATAAAGAATATGTGTTCCAAATTTGGTTGAAATCGGCCAAGGGGTTCAGAAGGAACACTGAGTTGATTGATAACTAAGCAATACCTCTCCCCACCACACCCTCCCCCTTTTCCAAAGAGCATTCCTGACCCCCCATCATCGTCTCCCTAAGATAAAAAATGTGTGTTCCAAATTTGGTTGAAATCGGCCAAGGGGTTCAGTAGGTACAGTGAGTTGATTGATAACTAAGCAATACCCCTCCCCACCACACCCTCCCCCTATTCCAAAGAGCATTCCTGACCCCCCATCATCGTCTCCCCAAGATAAAGAATGTGTGTTCCAAATTTGGTTGAAATCGGCCAAGGGGTTCAGTAGGTACAGTGAGTTGATTGATAACTAAATAATACCCCTCCCCACCACACCCTCCCCCTCTTCCAAAGAACATCCATGACCCCCCCCCATCATCGTCTCCCTAAGATAAAGAACGTGTGTTCCAAATTTGGTTGAAATCGGCCTAAGGGTTCAGAAGGTACACTGAGTTGATCGATACCTTAGCAATACCCCTCCCCCCATACCCTCCCCCTTTTCCAAACAGCATCCCTAACCCCCATCGTCGTCTCCTTAAGATAAAGATTGTGTGTTCCAAATTTGGTTGGAATCGGCCAAGGGGTTCAGAAGGTACACTGAGTTGATCGATACCTTAGCAATACCCCTCCCCCCACACCCTCCCACTTTTCTAAAGAGCATCCCTAACCCCCCTATCGTCGTCTCCTTAAGATAAAGAATGTGTGTTCCAAATTTGGTTGAAATCGGCCAATGCGTTCAGAAGTTATGCTGGAACATACATACAAACATACATACAAACATACAAACATTGAGTCACAGAGAAACAGACGTCTCACTTAGAACAAAATGGAATTAAAATCATCGTCACGGAAACATTATCGCCCAATGCTAAATGTACTGTGATTGGACAATCGGAAACCAGATGGCGGTAGTGTGCAAACGTCAAACACAAGCTAAATCGATGGAAGCGCCATCGGTGGCCGATTGACCACCTCCAAAAATTTGAATCTTCCGTTGAAAAGGTGAACGATGGAACATGTGTTGAGTGAGACGTCTGTTTCTCTGTGATTGAGTTTTATATATATATAATAGAATAGATATAGATAGATAGATATAGATATAGATAGATAGATAGATATAGATATAGATAGATAGATATAGAAAGAGAAGATAGAAGATAGAAGATAGAAGAAGAAGATTCAATACATATTGCTTATATATTTTTTTCCTTATGCTGGCCAAATTCGCCTGCATCAAAATAAGAGATCAGATTAGTCCTTATTCTCATTCTCAATTCATTTATCTTTTCATTTCGAGACGAGCCAGCCTCGGGCTGAAAGTCTCGGTAATAAAGAATAAAAAAAAATTGCATTATTTCGAGCTAACGCCTATTTTTGAAGGACCACATCTACCATTTTCTTACTTTGAAAAATGCCAGCTTCTAAAGAATGCATCACATCACCCATATTCAGGGCAGATACATGTTATTAAAGAACGAATAATAACATTCAATATCTGGTGAAACATCCACTGAACAAGGGACACATTTACCATTGCATTATTCCGAGCAGATGCATTCTTTTTAAAGAAAGAATCACATTCACCATTGCCTCTTTCCGTGCAACTCATTATTTTTGTTTACAAGGATTCACATCCACCATTGCTTCCTTAGAAAACACTGTAGGGGAGAACGGTCCAAAATGCACCCCTTAAGCTTTTTCGATGTTTTTGCCCATATAAACAAAAATACCCAACGATTTCAACGTATAGGTGCAAAATTTACAAACCCAGCTACATTTCACAACGATCTCCCATTCAAAACAATAAGGTTTTCATGACTTTCTAACGCATTTAAAAAATGTTTTAAAAATAGGCCTGGGGCAAAACGCCCGAATGGTGGCTTAAAATGACTCAATTGCATGTAAAATGATGGTGAACGCATGGTTGTTTGTTTTTTCTTAATGCATTGAACGAAAATCTTACGGATGTGGTGGAAGAATAGCAAATCGTTAAATTTGAGTGAATATGAAGGGATTTTGCTTAATTTTTCCAATGGAGCTCAATGATGGATAACTAATTATGAATTGTAATGGTAATATTCGTTCATAAATGTACTACAACAGATTATATGAGTGAGGCCATTTTGCCCCAGGGGTGCATTTTGGACCATTCACCCCTACTCTGATCAAGAACTACAAATACTACCAAAAGCTATTCAGCTGATAATCTCAAATAAGACACTCTTGAATGTATTTTTGAACGCTGCTTTTTTCGGACGCATACAGTCGATTGCGAAGATGTGTTTGCAAGAGGTATTTTGTTTTCGGGGAATTGTTCCATTCGGGGAAATGTTACATTCGGGGAATTGTTACATTCGGGGAAATTGCATTCGGGGAATTGTTACATTCGGGGAAATTACATTCGGGGAAATTGCATTCGGGGAATTGGTTTTCGGGGAATTGTCGTACAATCATTTGAACCAAGAAAATTGGGTGGCGTATTTTGTCCAATTGACGCATGTCATACAAATTTTTCCTGTACGTGGAAGAATTAATCAGAGCCAATTGTAACCGTCAATCGTTTCAAATGAACAAATATCTATGTGAGAAGAATTGTGACTGCGATTTTCAAATGCTTTTTTTTTTTTTTTTATCTATTGCATTTATTTGACAGGCTCAGGCGTGTATAACACTTAACGGAGCCGAGACTCTTTATGATATTTATAAACTATATCATTATTAAGAACAGTTAGTAAGAGGAAAGGGACATTGACCAAGATACTCGTGGCGACTCAAGGTTAGATTGCGTAATTTCAGGATGGACAGGTTTGGGATTTTGGTTTGGGGTATTTCAGCTGCTCATCCGGGTATTTGACGTCAAAAACGTTGTATCGTAGCGTCATGTTCGAGTTGTGGTTCGTCAGGGAGCATCTTCCGGACGGCCAGAGCTTCATGGTACACGGAACAATAAGACAGAGACAAGAAAAAAAAACTTGGAAAAATAAAAAAAGAAATATTAGACTTTGAGGGCAGATGAGCAAAGAAATACATAGATAGCCTGCATATATACCAGATCGCGATCCCCCAAAACACTTCTTACTTCCCTGTAAGGTTGTTTACCTCGAGTCACAAGGGTATCCAATAGTTGCTCTCTGGAGGCGTCGTTTTCCGAGCAATACCAAACTACGTGATCGATGTCATCGTAACCGGCTCCACACCTACATAGGTTGCTATCGACCAAGTTTATTCTATAGAGATGTGCGTTTAGTGAATAGTGATTGGACATAAGCCTCGACATCGTGCGAATGAAGCCTCGGCTCAAGTCCTCACCTCTGAACCACGCTCGCGCAGAAACTTTAGGAACTATGGAAAATAGCCACCGTCCAAGTTCATTGTGTGACCAAATCGTTTGCCAATTTTGAAGAGTACTCTGACGAACTAATGGGAAAAACTCGTTGTTCGAGATTTGTCTGTCATAAACTTCACCTTCCTGTGCGCCCACCTTTGCTAGCAAGTCCGCCTTCTCATTGCCATAGATTAGGCAATGGGATGGGACCCATACAAAGGTAATCTTGAATGATCTTTCGACCAAATCACGCATCTGCTCTCTTATGTTTGTAAGAAAGTAAGATGCGTGCTTAACAGGTTTCATCGACCGGAGTGCCTCGATAGAACTAAGACTATCCGAGAAGATGAAATAATGGTCTACGGGCTGATCGGAAATTATCCCCAAAGCGAAGTTAATTGCTGCCAGCTCAGCAACATAAACCGAACACGGTTCCTGAAGTTTTCGGAAGGTGGTTGAATTTACATTGAAGACACCGAAGCCAGTGGATCCGTTGATGCGAGAACCATCAGTGAAATATCTGTTGTTGCAATTGACATGTTCATATTTTTCTGAAAAAATAGGGGGAATGGAAAGATTTCGAAGATGATCTGGTATTCCTTGAATTGCATGTTTCATGGACAGATCGTATTCAATGGAGGAACTGTCGTTGATGAAGTTAACTCGTGGTGGATTATAACATGGAAGACAAAGATCTGTCGATATGTAGTTGAGGTAGACCCTCAGGAATCTTGACTGACGAATCAGTTCAAGCATATTATCGAAATTTTCTAAGACAAGTGTGTTACTTGTCCCACATTTGATCAGTATTCTAAGTGAGAGCTCCCAGTAGCGGTGCTTTAAAGGAGTGACTCCAGCAAGCACCTCCAGGCTCATGTTATGCGTTGAATGCATACAGCCAAGAGCAATACGCAAACAACGATATTGAATTCGTTCCAATTTGATCAGGTGGCAATCAGCTGCTGAGAGGAAGCAGAAAGAGCCATACTCTAAAACAGAGAGAATAGTCGTTCTATATAGTTTGATGAGATCTTCCGGGTGAGCGCCCCACCACGTTCCGGAGATAGAACGTAGAAAATGAATCCTTTTCGGCATTTCTCTATCAAATAATCAATATGGGTCTTCCAGGTACACTTAGAATCAAACCAGACCCCAAGGTATTTTGAAGATAACGATTGGTTGATGTCATCATTCAACAGCTTGAGTTTCAGTTGAGCAGGGTACCGCTTCTTAGTAAACACAACCAATTGAGTTTTTTTGCGGAGAGAACTCGATCCCTAAATGTCTGGCCCAAACAGTCAGATTATTTAGGGAACTTTGCAATGGTCCTTGCAGGACTTCTGCACATGAACCTCTTAAAGAGATCACGGCATCATCTGCAAGTTGTCTGAGCGTGCATTGTCCTTCCAAACAATTGTCAATATCTTTAACATAGAAATTATAAAGCAAGGGACTTAAACATGATCCTTGAGGAAGGCCCATGTAGCTATTTCTGGAAGTTGTCAGAGTGCCGAGTGTAAAGTTCATTTGTTTTCTGACAACAAATTGTACAAGAAATTATTCAAAATAACGGGTAATCCACTACTGTGCAGATTGTCTGACAGTACTTCAATGGAAACTGAATCAAAAGCGCCCTTAATATCCAAGAATACTGAAGCCAATTGCTCCTTGTGCGCATAGGCCAGCTGTATATCTGAAGAGAGCAACGCTAGACAATCATTTGTTCCTTTACCTTTTCGAAAACCGAACTGAGTATTTGATAGTAATGCATTTTGTTCGACCCAATGATCAATTCTTGAAAGAATCATTTTCTCCAATAATTTCCTCATGCACGATAGCATGGCAATCGGTCGGTATGAATTGTGATTAGACGCTGGTTTCCCAGGCTTTTGAATAGCTATTACTTTGACCTGTCTCCATTCTGGTGGCACAATGTTGTACTCCATGAAACAGTTGTACAGGTCAAGTAATCGTCTTTTTGCGATATCGGGGAGGTGTTTAAGAAGATTGAATTTGATGTTATCGCATCCCGGAGCAGAGTTATTTGATGAAAGAAGAGACATAGAAAGTTCCAGCATTGAGAATGGTCCACCCAAAGAACCGGGATCATTGACTGATTCTCGAAATAGCGGTTCTGCTGGTACGGAATCTGGACAGACCTTTTTTGCGAAGTTGAATATCCATCGATTGGAGTATTCTTCACTCTCGTTGGTGGAAGTGCGGTTCCGCATGTTGCGGGCCGTTTTCCAAAGTGTTGTCATTGAGGTTTCTCGTGATAGTCCCTCGACAAAACGTCGCCAGTAGCTACGTTTTTTTAGCCTTGAGAAGATTTTTCAGCTTTCTTTCAAGCCTCAAGTACTCTTCAAATAGCTCAGACCTTCCGTGTTTACGAAAAGCCTTGAAGGCATCAGATTTCTCAGAATACAACTTAGTACATTCATCATCCCATCCAAGAGTGGCTGGTCTTCTCATGACAGATGTACTTGGAACGCGTCGTTTCTGAGCTTCTAGTGCGCATTTATGAATCAATTCGGAGAGGAATCGATATTCATCCAGTGGTGGAAGAATATCAGTTGATTCAATACCAATTTGTACCGCCGATGCAAATTTTTGCCAGTCAATGTTTTTCGTGAGGTCGAAAGGAACATTAACTGGCACTGATTGCTGATAGCCGCTTTTGATTGTGGTGACTATCGGCATGTGGTCACTACCATGGGGATCTTGGATTACCTTCCACGTGCAATCTAATGATAGTGAATTAGAGCATAAAGACAGATCTATTCGACTTTCCTGACCTTGAGGTCCTATTCGAGTTACTTCGCCTGTGTTCAAAATATTCAAGTTGAAATCGTCGCACAAATCATAGAAAATAGGCGCTCTATTATCGTCTCTAGTTTCGCCCCATGCAATACCATGTGCATTCATATCCCCCAGTATTAAAACTGGGGATGATAAAAGAGAGACTGCGCTCCAAAGATGCCGACGATTAAGTGAGGCATTTGGGAATATACACTGAAGCTATGCAAAGGTCTTTATTCTTTACATTTACTTGGCAAGCGACGATTTCTAAACCATTAACAGTCGGAATGGGAATTCTGTAGAAAGTGTGACATTTTGATTCCCAAAAGAACGCCACCATAATGATCATTCTTGGCGAATAATGTTAAAATCGATGAAGTTGATTTCATCTTCAGAAGAAAGCCATGTTTTGCAGAGAGCAAATATATCGCAATCGGAGTTGCGAATCAAAAACTTAAACACGTCCAATTTATGTTTCAGACTATGACAGTTCCACTGCAGCACAGTGATTGTATCTTGTATGGCCGTATTATCCATCGAAAGATACAAGTCCTGCAAGAAGGGGCCATGAAACAGTCAATTGCTTCAGATAACTTTCAACTATTGGAATAAAGAGGTCAATGATTGGCCTCAATGAATTCGGAATATTGAATAAGTTCAAAATACGATCCACAAGGTCCTTAAAGGATATCAATCCTCGCTTGAACGAGATTCTTTTCTTGGAAGTGCGAGTAGCAGTTTTCTGCTCAGAGATATTCCTTGACTGATGTTTCTTTGTAACATCAGTTTTAGGCAATGGCGGGAATGTCTTACTGCAACATGGGTCAAAAGGAGCAGTATAGACAGGCTGCTTCGGAATTTTAAATAATCCCCCATTACCATCAGATTTCGGCAAGCTTCTAGGGATGATTTTTGTTTTCTTACGGCGCAATCCCGGGAAGACGGTTTCTTCCTCTTTTCGGGTACGTGTACCTGCGCAGAATCATCCATATCGGCTACATCAGAGTCCGATTCGTCAATGGAAATGACATCATAAAAATCACTAACTTGAACGGCAGCTGAAATAGCAGCCGATGCTTTGACATTTGCGGATGTGTCTTGCGACTTCTGCATACGACTGCTTGGAGCGCTGTACCAACGAACGCTTCACTTTTTGGGCGCGCTTCCTGTACACCGGACATTCTTGCAAACCATGGGGAGGGTCCAGACCACAATAAGCACATTTTGTAGCTTGTTGTTGGCATGACTCCTCCTATGCTTCTCAAAACATTTGCCACAACGGGGCTTGTTGTCGCAGAACTCGGCAGTGTGCCCCAACTGTTTGCAGTTGGTACAATTGAAAACTCTGGGTACAAAAAGACGCACCGGAAACAACATATTTTCGATATCTACATATTTTGGGAGTATCGAACCGGCGAACGTAACTCGAAGTGAACCTGACTTGGAATACACTTTTTACCATCTATCATGGCAGCTGAATGCAACTCCTTGCAATCCAGAATATCCACAGTAGATTGCAGGGCATTCTTTAAACGACCTTTTCCTGCAAGTACATCCTTGCAAGTCAGGCTCGCTGCGTTTATCACGCCTTCAATTTCGACCTCCCGCGAGGGCACATAAACCAAATATTCTACACTATACAGTTGGTCTTTTGCGATAGCATTTGCATCCTGATATGTAGGTGCGGTTACACGTAGTTTGTTCCTATTAATCTGATGAAAATCAGTTTTCGGAAAACGACGCGTCAAGTCACGTTTGATTCCTAAAAATCAATACTTTTCACTTTCTGCCGAAAGTAAACAACCCAAGGCCCAGGCGAAGAAGCCTGGTAGAATCGCGTGCGAACGACATTGTCTTTAGGAGGCGTTTCGCCTCCGTTTTCTTCGTCCATGTAATATAACCCAAAATCCCCAAAATAATAAAAAAAAAGAAAAAAAAGTAAGCAAATAATACTAATAATAATTAACTAATAATAACAATAACGACACAAACACAAAAAAAAAAAACAAAAAAGACAAAAAACAAATTCAATAATAATATTTCAGGCAAACTTTTTTGCTTTTTGTCCCACTGTTAACCACCGATATCAACCGTGCCCAACTATAGGCAGAGCACAAAACGGCACCACTGAAGTGTGGTTGAATCGACTACAGCGGAACAATGGAATTTTTCACTTAGCCTGTTTACTGCCTACTCTCCCGAGTAGGTAGCTTTTGATGACGACGCTTGCTGCTGGTTGTCGTCACAGTAGCTTTGGCTTCAGCAAATGGCACTAATTAACGGGACTGTAATGACTTTGTCAATACAGCCCGCTTCCCTGATAGTCGGCTGGAAAGATCACCTTGCAGCTGCACTTCGCACTAGTAGGAATGACTATTGTGTGATATAAAAACAGCCCTTTGATGCACAAGGGTAAAAAAAAACTCTACAAGATTAAAGTAAGCCGCGTGATGAGACACGGATGTATTAAAACGTCCGGCTCGACCAGAAACTCGACAAGGAATGTTTTTTTTTTTCAAATGCTTGCTAACTGCCAAAGTGAAGAGGGTCGGTTCAGTACACTGTTTGCTCTGGTGGGTGCAACTTTGCGTTGTAGCAGCATGAAGGCTTTCGTTGGTACATAGTTGGGATGTTAGCGCTACGGCATACGGAACGGATAGGAATGTGGACGATAGCCGAAATGAGATACCGGGAAGTGAACTATGCGAAGCCGTATTCTCTTGGTTTTCGGCAGTCAAAGTGGATAGTTCGATAGCAATTTCCCTCCGAAAAGTTATTGTGTTAAAATGTTTGTTGGCTGGAGAGCCTGCACTCCTTCTGAGACCGGTTGATTTGGGCTAAATTGGGCGAGTTTTACCGTCCGTAGGACAAGTCCACGCATCGCGCCATCCGTCGGCCATTCCGGTGAATCGCGCCATCAGTCGGCCGAACCCTCCATCGGCAATTTGAAGATTTCCGTTATCTGTCAGCACTTCAACCGGCCACGCCATCCGTTTCCCGGACCATTCATCGGCAAACCTGCGAGTTCCGCATCGCTCCATCCGTCGGCCATTCCAACGAGTCACGCCATCCATCGACAATTCGGCGAGCTCCGCCATCCGTCGACCCCTTTTTGGTCATAACTACCGAGTACAATGCAATTCGTTATCCGGCGGCCGAACCATCTTGGGCATCCGACAACAAATCGAGGACAACGTCACCCGTCAGCCATTCCGATGGCCACATCGTCCGACGGCCGGACCAGCAAGCCAAGCCAGTTTTGTGACTATCGTCATCCGCCAGCACGTGCTGTTATTATCTTGTTGTTATCTGTCAGCACTTCAACCGGCCACGCCATCCGTCGCTCGGACCATTCATCGGCAAACCTGCGAGTTCCGCATCGCATTCATCAACAATTCGGCGAGCTCCGCCATCCGTCGACCCCTTTTTGGTCATAACTACCGTTATCCGGCGGCCGAACCATCTTGGGCATCCGACAACAAATCGTGGACAACGTCACCCGTCCGCCATTCCGACGGCCACATCGTCCGACGGCCGGACCAAACCAGTTTTGTGACTATTGTCATCCGCCAACACGTGTTGTCCTGCCATCAGTCGACCGTTGATCCAAGCCACTCGTCGGCTAATCCATCGAGCCGAGACCCACATCGCCATCGGCGATTCGTGCACGCCATCGAGAAGCAAGTTGGCCTTGTAGCTTGTAGATAGTCTGACATTGTCACCCCCATACTTACCGTAAGTAAACTGTTTGTAACCTAACCTCAAGTTTTTGATTTTTAGCAAGTCCGAAAATCTCCTCATTACCTCCATCGACCCTGCGACTCGATGACTAAAAGAGGCCTTACGTGCCCACCTCGTTGACTACCGTTGGCTATAGACCAGGAACGGTTCCTCTTCTTCGGCAACAGGCCGTACCAGAAACGGTATCACAATGTAATAATAAAAAATATTGTCTTACATTATTGATATAATTGTTAATAACTCGAGTCCCATAGAGTCCCATGAACAATTTCCATATTCTCTTAAACAATAACACTCTGCTGTACAAAAGAAAAATTACTTTATTTGTGATAGTTATTTTATGACAGTCTGGCCTTGAACTTGTTTCGTGGCGAAGATGTTCTTAAAAGTGATCATCAAGAAGTTGGATGTCCTCGTAGCTTGGTTGGCAAAAGCATCAATCTGGCGTAGTTGGGAGCGTGAATTCAAATCCCATTGAAGAAAAGCGATTATCTCTAATGAGTAATTCTCGCTGAAACCGGGCCACTACTTACACGAGGTTCTTAAAAATGCCTAAATTTATATTCTTTCGAAAGCCTTCGCCGAGTATATTAAGGATCCGAGCTAAATTTTTCAGAAAGATGAACCCCTCGTTAGTTATACACGAAATCATTTAAATGGACCCCTCGATTTTTGTCAATTCTTGACTCACCAAAACTGTCATAACTCCAACATTCCTCAACCGATCGTAGAGATCGGCATATCGTTGGAAAGAGGAAGAGTGTATCCACAATTTGCGAAAGTAAAAATAGAAGCAGCCATATTGAATTTGGCCGTCATCTTGGATTTCCTTTTGAGAACTATTTTTCCGCCAGGTAACTTTTGATAGAAAAAACATACACCTGAGATTTTTGGACACAATGCACAATATAAGCTAAGCTTTTCATCGATGTTTTAATATTCAAAATCGGTGGTTGCGAACCTGGCGGAAAAATAGTTTTCAAAAGGATGATTTCGTGTATAACTAACGAGGGGTTCATCTTTCTGAAGAATTTAGCTCGGATCCTTAATATACTCGCCGAAGGCTTTCGAAAGAATACAAATTTAGGCATTTTTAAGAACCTCGTGTAAATAGTGGCCCGGTTTCAGCGAGAATTACTCTAATACATTTTGCGAATTAAATCTTTTATATGCTGTGCATATGCATATCAAATTTCTAAACAATGTATGTTTAAATTGTGCTAGTATTGTAGGATAGTGCCGTTAGTTGTGCTGCCAAATCGATTAGACACCCGTGATCACTATGAAAATATGATGATCTGCCGTAATTATCCTTAGCTGCCCATATTAAATCACAACATCAACCTTGGCTTATTAAGTATAACACATTTGTTGATTTGTTTTGACTACCTTGACGATACATCATAAAGAAGCCTGTGGGTGCGATGTGCTCTGAGTAATTGTTTATTTGTCCATCACAGTCTCTTCCTTGGGAGAAATAAGAATTTGCACTGTCGATATTAAGGTGATGGTCAATCTTTGTTTGAAACGAAGTCTGGGTTGTTTATCGATGGTCATTACAAGAGTTAATAAACAACCGTACATATTTAATCTAATCATTAATCAAGCTTTCCAAGTTCAATCATCAGGTTTCTAATACGTATAAATTAAACAAACTCTCGGTACAACAAAAAAGCATGGAATCACAATGATCATGATTTACCCTGACTGAATTCACGTGTGATTTGAAGGTCGACGGTTTGTGTAAATTCGTGGGATTACCCTGCTGGCCCACTTCCAACAGGTTCTCAGCGAACTATTGTTCTACATTTCGCACCTTACACATGTTAGAGCTATAAAAATGTCATTATCATTATCATGTCACTGGCTCAGTGTCACCGCACACGAGAACGATGCTTACCAAGAGAGCCGCATAAATTAAATATGCGCGCATAAAGAATGGGAAAAATCTCGCACACGGCTTTTCCTCTTGATACAACAGCCAACGCAACAACAGAGTATATCACGTTCACGTGGCCCCCAAGCGGACTAACTCCTCTGATGCATGCCAAGTGAGAAAATCGTGAAAACTGTCGACAGACAACATGCTGCTGCTGCGCTGCCCCTATTCGCATAAGCGTCCCATGTCAGTTTTCTTCAACTTGAGAAATATGCTGTTGAACTTTTCAAACTCGTTTTACATGGAGAAAATAAAAAATTCTAATAAATCGATAAAACCAGCAATCTTTCTGAAAATTTTGCATGATATTCTTTATCTGTATACATTGCTATAGAACTATTAAATCGACCATAATTACATTGATATGTTGTACGAGAGAGTATCGAAATCCAGAATGTGACTGTTATGCGAATAAATAGCAAGATGGGACAACACAAGTGGGTTTTGATTTTCAAATTTCTAGAACAAAGCCTAATATTTTATCAGTTTTTCTTAAAGATGAGTTCATTTCAAGCTTATTTCTGAAATAAAATCAAAATCGTCAAAAATCGACATGGGACTCTTATGCGAATCGCGGCAGTGCGGCGATCAAGCAATTATTTTATTTCTGGCTGCGGTGGACGATGCGCGATCGTTTTAACGGTGACACGAACGGCAACGGATGTCACCGTGCGTCCATCCGTGCGGTTTGGTGACACTGACTGGCGGACCAGACGCGGATGGGCTATTCGTTGATGCCACCGACAAGTGCCGCACCGCGTTCTGTCAGCCGTAAAATTGTCCCATAGAACAAACAATTTCATTGACCAGCAGAGTGCTAACCAGATGCTTCTGTTGCTTGCAAACAAAATGAGCGAGAGTTGCTACTATTCCTGCTAGGAAAGATAAAAATAAATAGAATACCACGCGATTCATTATTTTGAAATCCCCGTAACATCCATCCATCACCGTCCGTCTTAGTCGGTCGCCTGCCCATTCACAAGAAGTGGATTCTGATTCTCGTGATCAAGTCATGTGTACCTCGTACACGAGATGTACACCAGAGCTACAAGAAGGGGATGCTTGGGTAAAACAGCGTCAAAGCGCGACACCTTCCGGCACTTTGGCATCGAGTTAATCAATCTCGACGAGGAATGAAACTTGTAATGGATTGTCTAAACATGAAATTCCTGCGAGATGTTATATTTCGAAATGAGCAATTATATCAGAGATGGCCCATTTCTCGCACTTCCTTCGACCGTAGAGGCTAGTCATCAAATCACAACAACGGATGTATCTAATTGGTTTGTAATCCGCCTCGGGATTTTAACAATGCACTAGACAGGGAACAAGGAAAACCATTTAGAATTTCTCGCTCGAATTAAAAGGTATGTTGTTTTGAATGTGTTTTATGAAATGTTGCATTCCAATCAAACATTATATTATGAGACCATTCCAAATGTTTTAATTGCTTTGAAAATTATTTGGTCCAATCTTAGATAAAACTCCTAGTCTACATGCTTCAGCTGACTTGAACTCAGATCATCAGATCTACAAAAATGTTACATGATACGTACGTTGATTGATGTTTGAGGAATTCAAAGAACCCTATAGTGATTATTTTTTTAAATAAATTTATTAAAGTCATTTTTCTTAAGGTAGAGTTCATCACTGAAGCCTACACGTTGTTTCTATGGGGAATATAATTTGTGATGCGTTTGATATTGTAATAACAGAGTATGTTATACATGAAGTATTCTGCCCATGATCGCATATTTGTAACACTTGCATTTTTGTTCATTTTGTAAAAAGACTGTGAATCGTTCAGAAAGCTCAATTCACTGCATCTAATCCCGCAACAGTAAAAAGGCTTTACTATCTTGCTTATCTGTGGTAAGCTGGAAATGATTGAGCTTGTGAAAAGGATTGACAAACGATTTACAAAATCAACCAAAATGCAAATGTTACAAATATGCGATCATGGGCAGTATTGTGCTTATTAATTTTTGGTATTTTAACTCTTATGTAAGGCTCATAACAGAGTGTGGAATCAATAACAGAATGAGGTATTATTAAGTTAATTTCTCCTGCTCGGGACCCGCTGACCCTATCTCTGTGCCCAGATGTGAAGTCAGAAGTCTGACCATCAGTTACTCCCGTTTACACGGTACCCTTCCGGTACTGGGACTATGTCCAAGGGCTCAACGACCCCTCCCCACGGCCTCTGCGAACTAGGGGGGGGGGTGCTTGGGAATGAGCAATTGGCACATCAGGATCAATACCAGTGAGATCCTGATAATATGGCATTCTGGCCGCGTGTTAACGGACCATGTCTTAGATATCGTAATATTGTGAAAGCGAGTGCTGGCAGTCTGACATCCCAAGTAACAATTCTGTAACCGTTGGGTTTTATATGAATTTTAATAAGGTTTTATTATGGGAATAATTAAAGCCTATTGTTTTATGGTGGTCATAAACAATGCTAACGAACAAAGGTTTTATATCACTCTTGAGATATCCATAAAACTCTTATAAACCATGTTTTAAAACTAAACTTTTTGTTAGCTTTGAAGTTTTAATAATAGTTTTATTATTGCTTTCAAATGCGTCATAAAACCAGTTTGGATCACTGCTTTAAAACTACTCAACGCGAATCGATCTATTCGCCATGTTGAATTTGGAAAGCAGTGTTGCTGTAAAACTTATAATTTAATCATTCAATAAGACGCATAATGAGGTTAGTATATTTTTACCGACATAATGTGAATGACATGTGTTTCTGATAAACTTAAGATGCTTCTCATTTCCCAAATTAAAAAAAAAAACTTGAGAACGACAAGTAAAAAATCCTCTGGTCATACGAATCTCCGGTACTATCCAATAATACCGATAAAGGTTTGTCAAAAACAATTCGATTTCTGTCAATAGTAATTTTGTTCTATGAGCAGGGTTATTTGAAAATTATTGAACTATAACTGTTATTTTAGTTTTGATTTTGATTTGGGAAATGAGACACATAAATATGAAATGCTGTTAAATATATGCACTTATTTGAATTGCGGCTTTTCATGAAGAATCATTTTAATTCACGATGATTTCGAGTTTCTGGTTTCTAAAAAAGGAGAAAGAGGAAATATTTTTTGCATTTTTCCTCATGCACATGTCCTTCTGATTAAAGAATTTGCCCTTGTAACATACACACATATTTAATTGCTACAAATTACACCGGAAATTTACGGCTACAAATTACGGCGGAAATACGAATTGGTAATGTTCCATATATTTGTAGGTTCACTAATTTCAGGAAATTACTAGCATTCGTAGATTTCTTATACGGATCCGCAAATCCGCCGAGAGCTTTAATTTCCACAGATTTGGCATCGTTGCCCGTAGGATGAAAAAGTGCTTCCCGCATCAGCCACTAGGCTGCATGTTATCGAACCGAAGGCCATCTGTTGTAGGAAGTTTAATCATGACAAAGTTTCATAACAAGTTTAAAACGGTCATGAAGTAACCAAGGAGAATTGTTGAGGTTATCACAAAAGCCATTGAGCTATTTATCGCCATTTTTTTTGTTTTCATAAAAAAGAATGTCGCCATGTTGAAATAATGATCAACGTCATAGCCGTGATTGAAGAAAAATTACCATCAAATAGACTACCGTGGACCCCCGGTAATATGACCGTTTTTAATCTGAACACTTTTTAATTTGAACCCCGTTCGTTTGAACATCGTTCAAATTAAAAATGGTTCAAACGTCATTTAACACGTGGAATCGAGAAAAGAAAAATGGAACATCGTGAAACGGAAGGCAGAATCAAAACAAACCAGCCAAGAGAGCAGCCAGAAACCTGTTTTTCTGATGCAAACAGAGTAACCAGAAGTTCAAATTAAAAATGAACCCCGTTAATTTGAATGAGGTACCGTTCAAATTATCGGGGGTCCACGGTATTCATTAGTGGAATTAAATTATTTCTGAGGTTTTTTGATAGAAGCAAGGTTTCTTCATAACAAACTATTTGAAATTGAAATATTTTGAGCAGTTTGGATAATTATTTAATTTCCTATTTTCATGTGATTATTCGATAATTCCGAGGAGCGTTGATTTTAAGCTTCTACAACCTCAATATTCACGATAAATTTGGTTGCGCATGTCATTCTGATGTATGAACTACTTAAAAAATGCTTCATTTTCAACATCAACCATTACAAGTAAAATCAGAAGCATAATTATCCACACATCAACTTTGGGACATTGTTATCTAGTGTAAATAAAAACAAAGGCACTGGAACGACAATAAGGCTCCCCCAGACCTAAGCGATTTCATCGCCGCGACGACGACAAGCAAGCTGCAAGCAATGTTTGATTTACGCTTCCATACCAACGGCGACAGAATCGCTGTCGCCAAGCGATAGAATCGCATCGTGACTGTCGCGTCGCGTGTGTTTGGGGGAACCTATAAATATAATCCACCAATTGAGAAAGTTTTATTGTTACTCTTATGATGGTCATGACAACCTCTTATAGAGTATCAATAAATTCAATACAATGTTTTATTGCAGTTTTATTACTACTCTTAATACGGTTTTAATAACTTCTTCTAGATTGGTCCATTAGGCCGGAAGGCTATCTTAATGATGTTATGAAGAGGTTTTGGTGGAGTTATTAGTTTTATTAGCAACTGGTCATGAAAACCTCTTATAGAGCATGATAAATCTTAAAATGTTACTTGGGATTATACTCTCTCAGTAGAACCGGGTGACACTGACACGAAATGGCGAGTGGGCTAATGACTAGGCTGTCTTTAGTCCCCTAAAACCGTGGCGGGCCTTGTAGCACGCTGTCCAATCCTACCACCAAGCTTTGCCTGCTGAGTGGGAGTAGGCTCAGTTGCCCTTTCCTGACTTGCGCTGATATGGTTCTGAACACGTAAGTGTCAATCTTTGCATGGCCCCCTTGCATGCCGTAAGGCATGCAAAGACAACCATGGGATCATTAAAGGCGACTACTCCAGTAGGATTCATCGGTAGCCACAAGGAGGACCCAATTACAATGAGTGAAGCAAAAAATAATTTTGGTTTGGCGAGGTCTCCTCCCAGGGAGGCGGAGAGCGGAGTGACGGAGGCTGAAGCTAGCAGCACCGGAGTTTCCCCTGCAGTGACCTATCAGCACCCTCGGCGGGCCACTATCCGGGATGCGGGTGGTCGCCGAGCAATTCGATGATATCATCGAGTTCGCAAACCAAAGGAACATCAGTAAGGAACTGAAACAGAACCTTCGGATGCTCCGCCAGGCTGTTCGAGTCGCAAGACAAGAACAGGATGCGTTTATCAGGCAGGTGGTGGGAAGAGAGAAGGCCGACAAAGGTGCTCAAACCGATGCCTTCTCCTTCCTTGGAGGAGCGACCATGGCCCAAGAGGCGATTGATTTCGCCCTGACGGCCAATGAAGAAAAGACTGCGCCTAACCCGAAACGGCTCAGGCAGCAATCCGACGAAGGCGCTCTGCCGGCCTGTCCCATCGGCACAAGGGACCGAAAATCCCTGGAGTGGCAGCTGGTCAGTAGGGCAAAGCGGAAGTCAAATGCATCTCGACCCGCAAAGAAAGCTAAGGACAGAGGCGAGGCCTTGTTGGTGAAAACTAAGTACGCTGAAGCCCTTAAATCGATGCGGGCGGCCGAAAAGCTTTCGGCGTTGGGTTAGTACGTGCGAAGCGTCAGACGCACCAAGACCATGAAATAATCTTCTGAAACGCGGAGCGCAGGCGAGTGGGACTGACTACAGGAAGCTGGCCCAAGAGGTCACGCCGAGGTGAGGTCGTTGGGGACGGAAGTGACCCTCCAGTGCAAGCAGCTAGACGAAGTCACGAACGCGGACGACGTCGTCTCTGCCCTCAGAGACCAGTGCGGTACAGTGGTCGAGAAAACCTCTGTACGCCTAAAAGGCAGTTCGTTTGGCACGCATGTAGCCTACCTTAGGTTACCAGTTGCGGTAGCCAAAAAGGTAATGGAGCGAGGAAAGTTGAAGATCGGCTGGTCAGTATGCCCAGTGAGCAAATTCCAGCCGCCTTCAGTGGACAGGTGCTATCGGTGCTTAGAGTTGGGACAGAAGTCCTACAACTGGGCCCAGACCGTAGCAACCTGTGTCGTCGTTGTGGTGAAGAAGGGCACAAGGCGCAGGAATGCATTCAGGCTAGCTATGCAGAGATGCCTAGATGAGTGTAGATTCCCCGAAAGATGGAAAAGGCAGAAACTGGTCTTGTTACCGAAGGCCGGGAAGCCGCCGGGCGGCCGGGCATAAACCAACCTATCTTATAGACACGACGAGCAGACCCGTATTCAGAGGGTACGAACGGCCTGTCAAGCAATCAGTTTGGTTTTCGCAAGGGTAAGTCCACGTTGGACGCTATTAACTCGGTGGTAAATACCGCCAAGATAGCGATCCAACAGAAAAGGCGAGGTATTCGATACTGTGCGTTAGTGACACTTGGGAAGAATCCATTCAACAGCGTAAGCTGGGATGCCATCGCGCTCTAGTTACACCGGCTTAGCCTGCCGGTGGGACGGATTTTGGAAAGATATTTCCGTGTACTATTACACGAGACCGATGCCGGTCAGAGAAGCGTACCTATTACCGCAGGAGTTCCGCAAGGTTCAATACTGGGCCCGGTACTATGGAACCTTATGTATGACGGGGTTCTGAAGCTAAAGTTTCCTCCTGGTGTTAAAATCGTAACGTAACGTGACGTAACCTTAGGGGTCTACGGGGAGTCAATTCCTGAGGTAGAACTGACCGCAGCACACGCGATCAGCACGGTGTCGGATTGGATGAGCGCTAGGGGCCTAGAGTTCGCTCAACATAAGACGGAGGTGGTTGCGGTAAGTGGCTGCCCAGCTGAGATCCAGAGGTCCATTGCTGTCAGATCATCAACACTTTGAAACTTTCGATTCCCGCCGAACTTATCAATTATCCTGATAAACCAGCCTTTTCGGTTGTCGAGCTGTCATTTGTCCTTTTAAGGATTAGGGGAAAATCTTACGGTACAGATGGAATAGGCTCCTTACAACACCCACCCCCTCCTCAACACGCCCAAATCCGGTTTCTTAATTTGGTCTCCGTAGCTCAACATTTTAGCAAGGGTGATAACTTGGAGCCACTCAGAAGGTCGGTGGAAGAGATTTCACAAAAAAAGTACAGGCATCACAAGCACAGGTTTGCGGATTGAGTTGGTTTTTATTTATGTAGCCTGAATTAGACTCTCCGGCGCAGGGTTTACAGAAATCGCACTCAATAGATAACGAACAACGATAAAAGAGAGGCAAAAACTGTTTCGAATCATAACAAGCCATGATAACAAATTTATAAAACTTATACAAGTTATATAAGTGCGAAAAAACAGAATCGGATAAGCAGCCCCCACAGGAAAATGATTCTCGCTTTGTTTTCGCTCCTTTCGTGTTGATTACTGCACAGCTGTGTAGAACAAGTTGAAATGCATCATCAGAGCCAGTGCTCCCCGCATTTGGAGCTTTCTAAAAGAAATTTATCATGGGGTATAGCATCCCGAATCAGTTATCTATCATCACAGCTTGCGAAAAAAGTCTCTCGCGGTATGCTACATATCGTATATGTATACAGAGATGATAAGTTAGAGACTTGCTCTTTCTCTTTAGGATTCAATCCCTGCTCCGGCGTCAACCTGACCATCTAGGACAATCTTTCGGAGTAGGGAGTAGCAGTAGTTCGCCGAAGCCGCTGCAATGTTTAATAAACATACCCATACCCGTTGACGATGTCGATCTTGGTCCTTACCGACTCAGTCAGCATTATATAGATATCTCTGCTTTACAGAGCAAGCAGCCAAAGCATCACTGGATCCAAAGCATTCTTGCTAACAAGCGGTAGAAAATGACGTTTGCCTGGATCTTAGAGTACCTGGAAACACCGCTGCCGATCTACTTGTGGGAAACGGCCCTGTTTCCTAAAAACGGAGGCTTGTATTGGCATGTTTAACAACTGCCTTCTTGGGACTCAGGAGTAAGTCCTCTATCCTAGTGACCGGGCAACACGGGTTAAAGACCCTTACAAAGCATCGCCAAATCCACCTCCTTCTTTACATTTCTACCTGCCGCAACTTTAACTTTATTGTTCGAAAAGCTGAGTTCGGAATTTCGGCAAGCGTTTTATTTTATTCTTTATTGTATAATTCTTATTATACCTCCACGCCAACGTGGCGTACTGATCAGTTTGCAAGCATCGGAAAACTTTATTCAATTTTTTTGTCGGATGAAATTTGGGTAGGATTAAATGGATAAAAGGTTTAAATTTCGCCTCAGGCAGCCCCTATAATACATAGCTCCGAATATCAGCGCAATTCATCAACGTCCTCAAACTTCCTGCACAAGGATTACCAATAGGCCAATCAGGATTCAACCCTGGATTTCAACATTTATTCTCTGTTTTAATGGTTTCCAACCACAACCACTGCCCCACGTTCTATTAAATCACCCAGCTTCTACTAAAAAGTTTCAAAGTGCCAGCCTAAGTTTCTGAATTCTGTTTAATTTTAGTCGTTAATTGTTAATTTAGGAAGTTTTTCAGCTTGCACTTGAGTACGGCCTTATGAAGCCCCCTCCTTTATTACCAGGTGTATATATGACCCTGGTTATTACTACGATGAGTTGAGAACTGATATATATCAAAATTCAAGGTAATATATTTTTATATCTTTATTATTGTGTTTTTTTAAGTTTCACATTAAGTTCAACACAGGTTCAAGGTAATAAAGATTCAACCAAAACCCAAAGAATTTTCCGGCATCGGTACACCGTTTTTCAATGTAATTTAATTCAATAGCGATCAATAAAGATTAAGGACATAGTTGGAAGAGTACCAAGATGGCAGCCAATATGGCACCGGACCTTCCACGGGCCAACCCCACACCTCCCGCACTCCTCTCCCACCAACATTCGAATGCATCGAACAGCATCGAACAAAAGTTAATTATTCAAATTACTAACCTGTTCACAGCATATTTCCTTACTTCCCGTGATAATGAACATGTTTCTTCAATGAATCCTGTATTCCGGCTCGAATTGTAGCATAAATTAGCAGTTTCGTGCCAATTTAATAGCCGTCCGCGATTTGTTGGGTTCATCACTGCACTTCACTTCTTCTCAAAGGGCATTGGAATAATCAAGTTTTTACTCACTTCTCCGCACATGAGCAGCCCGAAATGTTGATAGAAGGCAAATTAACCACCACTTTTCGGACACAGTCACTTATTTGAACCGAAAACTTAGTATAAACTGCTAGATTTGCCCGGAAAAAACGATTAAAAACTGATCGCGGAGCGAATGTAAACACCGCGGTGCACCGGCACCGGCAGCTGCAAACTAATAAGTAGGGTGGCTCAAGAAATAATTTTGCTTCGCCACGCTCAGTTGATTATGATTTATAATTTGGGTGTCATCCAATGGTTTGGGCTGGTTTGAATAGGCTTACCGTGCGCAGGTCGTTTCAGGTTTGTATGACAGTTGATATGGCGAGGTTGAATTTAACATTATTCTGATTCTGGCACTCCGTCATTGGGCGATGGCGAGGGGGGAGACCATATGACGGGATGAAATATTTAAGAGCTTCATCTCCATAGACAATCCATATTGAATGGTCGTTCCAATAGTTGGGAGTCGATTTTAATCGAGATTGCGATTCTTTCGCATGATAATTCGGCTTCTCAGAAGAAGAACTACTTATCGAATGCAACTTGTTGCGAAACAAAAAGACGGTTAATGATTACTTTATAAAAAGTTGGTCACGTAGAATATTTTTGAAAACGACGAAACTATGAAAATTATTGTTTTGTTGTTTTTCTTCTCTTAATGAAGAAGTGAAGCCTTGTATCAAAATCCACGTTAGTGAAGTTGATAAAAAAAAGGTTTTTTCCTTTTTTAACTTGTTTAAAGCACTAAATTTGAGTTCATCTAATCGTGCAAATCAAACATTTTTTTTTACTGTATTGCAATTTTAATAAAAGTTTACATTCAATATTTTGCAAATAGGCATTTTCAATCTTCGTTATGATGTTTGAACAAAAACTAAAAAATGATTAAAGAGTCCTGATATTTGAAAAAAAAAACGATTCTTTACACCCTTTTCAAAAACTGCCCTCTTAGTATTATAGAACAACTTAGCAATAACTCACCTGTATTAACGCCGACGATATCGCCACGATGGCGACTTTGATAATGTCCATCTCGATGCTTTTCACCAGGACGTGTGCACAACCAACGTCGTAGATCTTGCTGTCCACAGGATTGTAGCAAGACCAGGGCAGACCCAACTGCTTCTGTCGCTCCTTCTTGAAATCGTGAACATTGTTGATCCCGCAGCATTGTAGCTAAAATACATTGGATAGGATCAAAATTCAACATTGAAAATATTGTTTTTCCCTAGTGGTGAGGATACTGACATCCCGCTGCAAGCGGTTCCAGATGTGCGTCGGATCGGTGATGGCACCTGGCGTGGCAATGAACTGACCGAAACTGGTCTCGATAGCCAGCTCGGCGGGTGTCAGAATGTGGTGTTTTGTTGCGACTGCCCAGCCGCTGATCAGAAACTGGCACACAATCAGTATCACCAGGAATGCACAGAACTGAAACAAATGATGGGATTATAAATTCGCTTAACTTTAATATAAAGCATTGAGAATAATTATCAATAAAAAGTTTGTTCACTGGTTTGGAATATGGTTTCGACCTTAAATATGCCCATTTTTCTATTTGTCATCAATCCTCTCAAGTAAATATCATATCTCCGATTATATACCTATTATGCAAAACGCCAGCCTTCCATGGGAAGGTGATGTGAACACCGGAAGCTATGTGTGAACAACTATGGGATTCTGGTAATTAAATCTGTGATGTATCAGACAGTCGCATGTTGTAAATGACTTGGTAGTGTAACCATCTTTTCAACATGTCAAAAGTTTCCAATTTGCCTAGAGGGGCTCCGCTCGACGATTTTTTTACATTGAGCATGTGTTAATTATAGAATCGCAACTACTGCTAATGAGCATAAGGTGCTTGCTGAAATGGTTGCCATGATAGTACTTTTTCTTAGTTTTCAAATAATGTAATCGGACAGTCATGCTTTGTTTCACAGTTAGAACGAGGCAGAGATAAATGCATAATGCTCATTTGTGTCATGCGTGGTCACTATTTATAGGAAAATCGTGACTAACGTCAAATAAAAGCACTATTCACCGCGTGTTTCAGCAATGATTCCTATCCGGGCCACAATAGAAAATGGAAATTAAATGCACATTGTAACGAATTTGCTCAGTGTTGACTGATAAACAGCGTTTTCTCATACCTAATTGAATGAAAATTTGCACGTCTGAAAACATCGGTATTTAAAGTAGCATTCATATTTTAGTAATTATTTTTAACTGTACACTGTCGTTTTGATATAAACTAATGTCATACTTCCTAAATTAGATCAAATGTTCTTCCTAATTTAGTTTCACGAATAACTTATACTAAATGTGATTTTTGTGGCGTACTTTTGGGAAATGTTCTTCGATTTGCAATTGTGATGAATGTCGCTCCGTACAGTAATTATATCTTTTGCTATTTAACCTTTCCGCAGTAGCTACATCTTTCAAACCATAATCATTTTTTAGACTAATTATTTGTAGATTTAGTGATCCCTATCCCCAAGAGTATGACCCAGAGGCCTATCCCTTTATTCTACCATACCATGATTTTCCAGTTCGTCACCTCCATGACCGCCGCCATTGTAGTGAACAGCGATATAATTATCGTTCTTCATGGGACTCCCTCTTTGCAAATATACGGGAACAATCTCAATCATTTCTGCTCAACACGCGGTACGCCTTTTACGAAATTCAATGTTGCTCACCCTCAAATTGTTATCTGATTCTAAGAAAACGCAGCTAACCCTAAAGATGAGATAGCATAAAACTAGATGATTACTTGCATTGTACACCTACAGCATTAGTCAACCAAAGGCGGAATGAGACATCTATTGTGTTGATATTTCACAGAAACGATTTCAGAATCACTCCTTTTCGATAAGATGTAGGATAAGAGTCATTTTATTACTGTTGTAGATATAGTAAATTTTTGATTCCATAGCCAAAGAAAATAAAACTCTGTTTTCTGAACAAGTTTTACACTTATCTTAGCTACTACTACTATGTTTCCGATTAATGAAGGCGACTAAAGTTTTTTTTATTAGTAAGGAACCTCCTCTCCGGATGTGCAAATCTGATCGAGCGTCTGTTCTCCATGTTAGGAGCGGCTCACAACAGCGTCTTTTCCCCATGTTAGGAGCAGCTGATCGTCGTCCGTGTGCCAGCTGCAGCGAGGGACTCTAAGCAAAACTGTGCACACCATGCTGCATCGTGTCAGCATCGCCTTCTCCATGTAGGTAGTGCAACCCTGGTAAGGTATCCCACCGAAGATCCTACAGTTACCAAGAAAGGCAAAAGTAGAGCAAACGGATTGATTCAACGGCAACAGCCCCCCAGGTAAGAAAGATGGAAGGAATATCAGCAGGTGGATTTTGCTATTTGAAAACCGTGTTTAAC
Source organism: Armigeres subalbatus (assembly GCF_024139115.2). Classification (NCBI taxonomy): domain Eukaryota; kingdom Metazoa; phylum Arthropoda; class Insecta; order Diptera; family Culicidae; genus Armigeres; species Armigeres subalbatus. The sequence continues at coordinate 120,645,249 of NC_085140.1, forward strand.
TTTGCGTCAGCGGCGACAAGCTTACACGGGAGCTATACAACTCTTCTGAATGTCCATCGAAAAAAGAATGAAATTAGCTTCAATTTATATGTGACGGTAACAGCTGATGGGAAGGACGAAATCCCGATCGAGCTTCTCAAACACGGAAGTGAGCAGCTGCATCAATCAATCCACCACATTATCCAGAAAATATGGGAGGATAAAGAACTGCCTGCCGGCTGGTTGGATGGCCTCATATGCCCAATCTATAAGAAAGGGCACAGACTAGAGTGTGCCAATTACAGAGGGATCACCCTTCTGAACTCGGCGTACAAAATCCTGTCGCGTATCCTGTTTAACAGACTGAGACCGCTTGAGGAGTCCTTCGTCGGCGAATACCAGACAGGTTTTCGTGAGGGCCGATCAACGACGGATCAGATGTTTAGCCTGCGGATGATCCTTGATAAATTCCGGGAGTACAACTTGCAGACTCACCATCTGTTTATTGATTTCAAAGCAGCGTACGATTCAGTGAAAAGAATTTAGCTGTGGCAGATAATGTCCTAGCATGGTTTTTCGGCGAAACTGATCAGACTGATACGTGCAACGCTGGATGGCTCGAAATCAAGTATTCGGATTTAAGACGAAGTGTCAACCTCGTTTGTGACCTTAGACGGATTGAAGGGTGATGCACTTTCGAATTTATTGTTCAACATTATTGCAGTCGAGGGCGCTATTAGGAGATCTGGCGTGCAGAGAAACGGCACTATCATCACATGGTAGCATATGCTCCTGAGCTTTGCGGACGGCATCGACCTAATTGGAATCGATCGCAGAGCAGTAGTGAAGGCTTTTGTCCCACTGAAGAGGGAGACGGCGAGAATTGGCTTAACCATTAACTCTACCAAGACAAAGTACATGGTGGCAGGTAGAGATAGAAGAAGGGTGGCGTTGGTGCTGAGATAGTGCATTATGGGGATGTGTTTGAAGTTGTTGAAGAATTAATTTACCTTGGAACGCTTGTGACATGTGACAATGACGTTTCCTGTGAAGCAAAAAGACGTATTGCTGCTGCGAATAGGGCCTGTTATGGATTACGTAACCAATTACGAAATTTGCTCTATACAAAACTCTAATTCTGATTCTACCAGTGGCCCTTTATGGACATGAAACATGAACGTTAAAAGAGGCCGACCGGAGAGCTTTCGGGGTTTTCGAGCGAAAATTGCTGCGAACAAGACTCGGAGGGAAACTAGAAAATGGTGTCTGGCGCCGGCGCATGAATCATGAGCTGCTTCAAGTATACAAAGACGCAAATATTGTGAATCGTATAAAATACGGCAGACCTCAGTGGGCTGGTCACATAGTGCGAATGTTGGAAGAAAGAAAAGCGAAAACAATGTGATGTGAGATCCCATCTTTTCGGCAATTCTGCAGAGTCTATTATATATAGAGTTGCGCAAATAGTGAAGTCAAATCTACCTATTCAACTGATAAACCGTCTTCATATCGAGCAAAGTAAACAAATGCTCATTGGTAAATCGGAAGTATTGTTATCGCCCGATGATTATTATGGCGAATTAAAACGCAAGAATTGAAATGTATTTGATTTGTTCTAGAATCAGCTTCAAAACATTTCTATACACCCACAATAAAGTAGCAACAAGAAACTCACGAATGAGTTTTACAAATAAACGAAAGAAAATAAAGAAACTCACGTGTTTGCACTCTGTGGGTGACTTAGTTTTCGAATTAAAAATCTTTAGAAGTGAACACTACCGTGAAGTCAATTGAAGTTGCCAACATAGTAACAAGAGCATCATTCATAATCAGTGTGAGAAGATCCTATTTGCGCAATTTTATAATCAAAAACTCAAGCTCTATCTGGTAAAAGGGCGAATGTTGCAAGAGAGAATTCTCTTAGTCGACTTCCCCTCTTTTGAATAAAAGTGACAAGCAAAGGATTTCTTTGCAGTTTACCACCTCAGAATGCGAGTTCGCATTATTTTCTATCGTTCTGAGGCGATAACCCACATAGAAGTCCGCTGCTTGTCACTTTTATTTGAAAGAGGGGAAGTCGACGAAGAGAATTCTCTCTTGCGACTTTCGCCCTTATTCCATATAGAGCTTGAACTTTGCTTTTCTGACCTGACCTGAAAAATATCCTGGAGTTGAAGCTGATTCACTCCAATATCATTTAAAAAGTCTGGAACAAGATGCAAAATAGTCGCGATTGCGAGCATGTAGAAAGATTTCTTGGACTGATGGTAAATTACTAGAATTTCCATCTAGATTCATCATCATCAATTGATAATAAAACAGACTCTTGTGAATGATGATTAACTCATTACCAAATTTTCAAATCGACGAGTATTTTTATAGCGCGAACATGATCGAAGAAGCGGGCGAAAAAGCTACAATACGTCCACTACAGAGCTTCGTAACTGGGTATCTAGCTTCGAAGATTCCCTGTAGGCCATGGGAGAATGTAAGAAGGATTAGTGCATACGGTTCAATGAAGATAAGGAGTCCGGATCTGAGCGAGTTCTGGAGATCGTGTGGAGCCCTGCGAGCGACGAGTTTTCGTTTTCTACCAAACCAAGAGACGATCTGGTGCCGTTCTTGTCCGGCGAGCAGCTGCCAACGAAACGGATCGTGTTGAGCTGCGTGATGAGCTTTTTCGACCCGTTAGGACTGCTGTCCGTTTTCACTTTCTACGGGAAGCTGCTGATCCAAGATTTGTGGCGTATCGGATGTGAGTGGGACCAGAAGATCAGCGAAGAGTGCGCGGTGGAATGGAGTAATTGGATCCGAAGGCTCCCGGAAGTATGTGGCGGACATACGCTGCGATATGACAGCATGCAACTACATGTGTTTGTAGACGCAAGCCAGGACGCGTACGGTGCCGGAGCATTAATCCGCATAGAGACAGCCCCCGAACCGTTGTGTTCGATCATGATGCCGAGGTCCAAGGTGGCACCATTGCAACACATGTCAATACCACGTCTGGAGCTGAAAGCGGCAGTTTTGGTAGTAAGATTGGCTAACTCCGCCAGCGAGATCCTTTCATAAACAGTAACGAGGAGACCCGTACGTGCCTGAACTTCCATGAGATCTCAGTAACTGCGGTTTTCCAAGTGGAATGTTCTGGCGTGTGTTTACCGATTCGCATCGAATTTGCAGAAGGAAACGAGTTGGGCTGGAAATCGGTTTCTTTCCGGCCACTACAAGAGTAAGAAACTTGGTGAAAGAAAAAGTGCGAATGAAGATATTGCCGCAGAAGCGAAACGAGTACCAGAAGGCGGAGATGTATCTCTGGAGATCGACTCAAGCTGATTGCTTTGTAGACGAGATTCGCGTGCTCAAAAAGAATCATCATACACCCAGGTTTTTTTTACGCGGTTGGAATTCATTAATTTCTCGGTTAACCTAAACTTTTGCAGCTTTTGAAATACCCCCTGAATTTTCTTTGATTTTTTGTGAATTTTTTCGTGGGGTTAACTCATTGTTTCATTGACGCTGAAGGTCTTAAACGACTAAAACCAAACCGTGTAAAAAAAAACCTGGGTGCCAACTAGGCCAGCAGCGCCACCAAGTGGAGAAGACAAGCAGCCTGTACGTTCTGAGTACTTTCCTATATGCCGAAGACGTACTACGGATGGAGGACAGAATAGCGCAAGGATCATTGCTGCCATTCGAGCTGCTGTTCCCGATTATTTTGCCGAAGATGCATACGTTGTTGTTGGTCGAGTTCTATCATCAGCGAGTATCCCATGGGAACGCGGAGACCGCCGCCAATGAAATTCGACAGCGCTTCTACGTGCAGAACCTGCTAGTAGAGATGAAGAGGATTGGGAGAGCGTGCGTCTGGTGTAAGGTGCAGAAATGCCGCCCGACAAACCCAAGGATGGCTCCACTGCCGAAGTCGCGCGTAATGCTGCATTTGCCACCGTTTCGCCAGGCGTGAAAATGGTCGAAAGGGACAATTTTTTTAAAAAGACAGAAGGTCTAAACGGACTTCCTTCTTCTGTTTTCTTCTGTCTTATTCCTTCTTTGTTTTCCTCTATCCTTCATACAAATTTTTTCTTCCATTTTTTTTCCTTCATCCTTTGTTGTTCTTCTTTCTTTCTTTTTCGTTCTTCCATCTTCCTTCTTCCATCTCACATCTTCCATCTTTCTTCTTACTTCTTTCTTTTTCCTTCTTCCTTTACCTTTCTACTTTTCGATCTTTTGTCCTTTCGACCTTCTATCCCTTTTGATGTTTTGTATTTTCAACCTTTTGTTCTTTTTGACCTTTTGTCCATTCGACCCAGTCAAGTATAAAATTGGTTGGTTAAGGTCACTCCTGACGGAATCCAAGTTTAAAAGTGCTCGCGTTTTCGGGGGCACACCAATCGATACAGAGACGGCGCACAACTGTAATTTTTGTTGATTTTGCTTTGCTGCGTCGCAGCATGCGTGAAATAATAAAAATGACAGTTGTGCGTTGCTTCCGTATCGAGTGGTGTGCCCCCGAAAACGCGAGCACTTTTAAACTTGGATTCCGTCAGGATTGACCTTAAGGCATATCGTCCTGCCAACATTGGGGCAATTTGGCAAGTGAACGTTTTCAAAAAATGCAACATTTTTGAATAAGTAAGTAATTTTATATCATACTAGGCGAACCTGGCTGAACTCGCTCGGGTTTTATTCTCAGTCTGTCAATCATTTAGTTGATTGCAACGTCGCACTCTAGATCGATTTTAGTTCGAGGCTCATGGCATACTTCAGAAATCATGTAACCGTTGCATTTGAACAATTTTTCAACTTTCCTCGTCAAATAGATCAAAACTTAGTAGGGGAAGTGCATCGGTTTTGGCCAACTTAGTGCCTAATTTGGCCAACCCTGGAAAATACATATTTTTCCAAAATAATCGATCAGTTGAAAGCAGCGTTGAACCGTGAGGGATATATCTTTTGATGGAACTAATAAAACCCTCGCGAATTGCTTTATTTTTGGAGTTATTCGCAAAATTGGCCAAATTAGGAACATGGCCAAAACCGGTACAGTTCCCCTACCTATATATACACAGCTGATCCAAGACGAATCGATTACTGAGGATATTTTGCAAATCAGTCCATCCGTTTGTGGGTTATATTGTCTCAAAGAGAATGCAAAATCATTTTTATGTTTAGAGATTAACCACTGACGCAAGCTATTTAGGTGCCTAACTGAGTGCTCCAGTGCAAATTTTACGCACAGTATAAAAGCGTCGCTTTATTCTTCTAAGCAATCAAATATTGAAAATTACATCAAATCCTTAGCTTCTAGTATTTTGCTATTATTTCCATTATGTAATACAAAAATATTTCCAAATTCGCATAGTACCTTCGTTAGGTTAGAACGTTAGATGTTCCAAAGAAATGTGGAAAATATGGGGTTTCACGCCTTTCTATCTATTAACTTGACACTTTTCTCTCTGCCCATATAATTATAGGTCTAGTTCCGATACGTCCGTCGTATTTACATTAATCTGACCAAATACTAGAAAGCCGGTTTGAGGCCTCTTCCACAATGACATAAATCGTTTCTAAAAAAATAACGAATCATCAATTACAAATAAATTAAATGTATTATTCTGTCGTAGATCCAAGTCATGCTCTGCTTTTTAACAACCTGCACCTGTCATCGCTCATCACGTGAAGATAAGATAAGAACCCCAGTTTAAGATGCAATGCTGTCGCATTAAACAATACAATCCGTGTCGAGAGACTCGGCAACACACTTATCGGAAGAGCCCTAATGAGCGCTATTCAAAAAGTAGGTAAAAGAAAGTGCAGAGAGGTACTCAAACTTACCGTTCCTAAGTAGCATCGGTGCTTTTTGCTCGTCGAAGTCCACCCAAGGTAGCAGAGCAGCTGGGCCACCAGCCCCAAGACGATGATGACCACGAACGGTTCCCAAAACTGGTCGTTAACTATTGCCGAATACTGCCGGTGAGTCCATAGCAGGAACGCGCCAATCACCAGCTGGGCGCCACCACAAATCTGTCGTGTGGATGAATGAATTCGCCAGATCAAGGGAGAAATGAAAAGTTGAAGAATTTAATGTAATTAGTCGTAAATAAATCAGGCCATATGCAACCATCCGTTCGGCCGCCGTTTGCAACCGAATATGCTAATGGACTGCATATAGGTTTTATAGACAAGTCCCATAAAGAGTGCCAGGCAGTGTAGTTGCTAGAATAATTGCATCTCGTTTAGATAGTTACCAAGATCGCTACAAGCTGAAAGTCAGACGTGGGATTATATGATGGCAATGTGATTTTTACACATCGTAAAAAGTTTGTTTTGGCTGCACCGAGAATAGTGAGTTCTCCGGAAGATGGCCCCGCAATATAAGTTGGAACGCAAAAATAGAACCTACATAAACAGTTGCTACGATACGATGGATACGATACGACCAGGGCCGGGGCTGCCAGATGTCAGAACATGTTTTTGTTTCGAAAACATTGGTAAAAGCGATAATACTTTCATTCGAATAAAATTAACTGGCAACTTTACAAACTACCCTTGTTGTTCCCCCATTCATGGGATCTGTGGAATCTCGAGATGTTGGCTGGTTTCAATACCAAGGCAAAGGAGAAGGAATGGTGTTTGCTTTCAACATGCCATACTCATTATTCTAGTTTAATACGCAGTACCGCACACGATGCATTATTATAAAATGAAGCAAAAATTCGAGTGGTGAAAAAGTTGCGTTGAAGAAAGGGATGCAAATGGCAATAAATATTTATCATAAACTAAAAATGTAACCGATTTTTACATTACTACAATTATATAACTTGCATCATCAATCGCAACGCAGCGACATAATTAATTGAGTATCTTGCCACTCGTCACCATTGAAGGACCCATCATGGATATATCGATATACAGTGGTTAGACAAAAAGATTGAAATAGGCAACATTTTGTCGAAATTCAAACAAGAATAACAGTATGTTCCCTCGTAAGGCTTCACTAAGTATTAAATTCAATTGACGATGAATCACGTTGAACGCCGCTATGAAAAATTCCTTGGGTATCCCGTCTATCCCCGGTGACTTTTTCGATGCACTCGATTTGATTATGCTGAGAAGATTTCATCTGTTGTCACTTCATTCACCAGTTCCAGGTTTTCTTGCGCTTCTCTGGGAATCCTGGTGGACGTGGTTGCTTCCTGGGGATCTCTTATATTACTTGTAGTATACAGATCACGAAAGTACTGGAGAACATGGCCATCTATTTCAGCAGAACCGACAATATATTGCTGTTGAACTTAGATGGATTTTATAAACGTGCTAGACTTTTTCTTCATTCGATCACCTAATTGATAGGACGATATGCTTTCTTCACCGATGAACTGATCATTTATGCGTATGAACTTTTTTGAGAATTCCCGTTGTAATCGCAACTTTTTTCCCTTTAGTAAATTAACTTCACTTATTTTATTAGGATCTTGATAAAGTCGAGACTTGCTGTTCGATCTTATAAAACTATATTCTACTTCACGATTCAAGCAGTCCCATGAATCCCGCATTTGTAAATTTTGAATTAGTGTTCGCAACGCTGCACTTTTGTTGTTAACCCCTCAGGGGTTACCCCTGTTGCATCCTTATTGTGGATAACACAATTAAACTCACCTCCAACCATAACATACTCAGCTCCACTTTGTAAATAGTAGGGAGTGTACTGATTGAACATATTTTCTCTACTTCGATAGTTTGGCACACCACTGGGTGCGTACATATTGCAAATCTAGACCAACATTTGAAAAGGGCGTAAAAGCCTAAATTGATTCCTTCTGATTCCTCGTCCACATATATGTATAGCTATATATGCAGACGAAGATTATAGTAACTGAATTGTTTATTTTCACACAAATGATTCTGCTCTCGAGACTTCGTTGCACATTAGTTACAGGGATATGCACTGTGCTATAGCACCATCTAGTTTATCTCCGTCCACAGCAGGGATTTTGAACATCGCTTGCGATTCTCTCTGTGATTCTCTTATATTGGAGACTTTATCGATGTCTGTGGTAGGTAATGCTACTTTTAACGACGAATTATCATTCGATTCGCGAAGTCGAAGCAAATTCTGCTCTTCTCTTCTATGGGAAATCCCATTGCTATCTGTGATCTGTCAGAGTTTGAGTGAAACATGGCCGCCATCTCCTCCTCTCTGTTGCTCTACTGTAAAAACCCATAAAGAACTGTCATTGTTTGTGTGAAGAATTTTGCTTCGACTTCGCGAATTGCGTCTGAGAAAGAGTTCCCGTTCGTTTACCAATACAGTCGTCCTTTCTGCTTCGTTTTGACCACAAGCAACGTTCATCAGAGTGGAGTTTGTTTCGGAGTGACTTCCCACTGAATGTGAGCCATAATAGGAATTCGGTTCGGAAACCGACGGCACCAGTACTACATGGTTTTCAACAGCAGCAACATCCACAGCTTCAACCTCAACAGCAGCAGTATTTGTAGACCGACCTCGTTTTACATTACCTAGCTTCACAAATTCAGGCATTACAGCTTCACATGAATTTGCTGCAGCGTTCCCTTGTGATGATAAGTCGATTAACATACTCCCTGCGATATCTGCATATGTCGAACGCTCTTCCCGTGCTCGTTGTAATCTTGCACTTAGGTCTGACTTTTGCAAAATCTGCTTTTGTTCTGCATACAGGTCATACCCGGATGCACCTGATTGGTGCAGTGTTTGCACGTGGCTGGCTGCCCCGAATAATACACTAGTGTCTTTTCCCCTTGCACAACGACATACGATTAGATGTGTTTACGCAGCGCTACTCTGGCTACTCGTATGCGAGTATAGACATCTTTGTATATGAAGTTATCACCTCACATAAGCTCTCTAATGGATATTACCTCGCCGTAGTGTTGGAGGGTGATCAGAGGTAACATTTTCGGATAGATCATGGATCTTGACTTCAATTCCACCATCATCCATACTTAGTTTCACTTTATACTTTTCATTGTTCATCTCAACATCACGTTTTCCGTTGTCCAGAATGACGGTCTCTTGTGCAGTCTTGAGATCTCTCATCATTCACTTGTAGTCGTAACACCGCGTCCAATCCTAGTCCCAGAATGTTGTGCACAAAATGATGCGTTTCTTCATACGACATTCGTTTGTGTGGCTCGGAAGCCTCCTTTCAAAAGGCTCGGAAGCCTCCTTTCAAGAGGCTCGGAAGCCTCTTTTCAAGAGGTTCGGAAGCCTCCACTTTAGCCTCTTACCCAGCAACTCCTATCCCTACCTCCCCGCGGTGTTGGCCGGGATACGAGAAACCTTAGGGAAGATCGGGTAACCAACCCCGGTGGGAACTATGGTCGTATGCTGACAGGGAAGGGGGGATTTGCTCCTCTCCGGAGGTGCAAATCTTGTTGAGCGTCTGTTCTCCATGTCAGGATCGGCTCACAACTGCGTCTGTTCTCCATGTTAGGGGCGGCTGATCATCGTCCGAGTGCCAGCGAGGGACTCTAAGTGAAACTGTGCACCATGGTCTACCGGAAATAAGGAAGAATGGTCCTCCGGAAATTTAGGGGGTTTGGTGTCAGGCCCTGCAAGCCAGCCAAAAAAAAAACTCACGCAACGAACAATCCACAAGAGAGTACGGACCGGAACCATCGGCGAAGACCACTGCGACGAAAAGGGACTAGCGATTGGAAACTCGGTTCGTGGAACTACAAATCTCTCAACTTCATCGGGAGCACACGCATACTCGCCGATGTGCTCAAGGACCGTGGATTCGGCATCGTAGCGCTGCAGGGGGTTTATTGGAAGAGATCAATGATGCGAACGTTTAGAGGTAATCATACCATCTACCAGAGCTGCGGCAACACACACGAGCTGGGAACAGCTTTCATAGTGATGGGCGATATGCAAAGGCGCGTGATCGAGTGGTGGCCGATCAATGAAAGAATGTGCAGGTTGAGGATCAAAGGCCGGTTCTTCAACTTCAGCATAATCAACGTCCATAGCCCACACTCCGGAAGCACTGATGATGATAAGGACGCATTCTACGCGCAGCTGGAACGTGAGTACGACAGCTAAATGTTCTAAATGCACAAATTTCTAGTAGGGGAAGGGGGGCAACATGCCCTAGCTAAGCAAACACTGCTCTATTGTCTTATTTGTAACACTATTCATGGGTATTTTTACATTATGCATCAGTTAAACAAGATAGCTAGTAGATGCCATTCAAAAATTGTCAAAAATCTCAATCATATTGATAATACACAGGATTTTGTTTTTACACGATTTTTTTTCGCTCGTATTTTTGATCGTGTGACTTCAATTTGCCACCAAACTCTTCGCAACATGTTTCAAAAAATCCAGAATAAATCAAAGAAAAATCACATTATAATTAAGATACGTTAAACATTTAGGATGAGTGGAAAATTGAAAAAATGTAAATCGCGTAAAAACAAAATCCAGTGTATTCACATTTCAAAAAAGTGGTGATATTCTGTTGCCGGAAAACTCATGAGGCAAAACGCCTTTTAGCTGGCAGCTCCTAGGGAACAACGTACCACGCATCGGTGAATCAGTATTCTAGTATGGATAGTCCGTGGAGATGCAAGTACTTTGTAGGTTATTGCCACTAGGGCGTTTTGCCTCGCCAAAATGTTAGATGTTTCTTCAAAATGTGGAAATTTTTGGTTTTTCCGACCTTCCCATGCACTATTTTGAAACTTTCTTCGCATATCCTACATAATTTTAGATCTATTTTTGTTACGGACATCTTAATGACGGTAAATATGAGGGAAACCACAAAAGGCGTTTTGCATCGGGGGTGGGTGTTTTGGGGCCTCTTCCCCTAGTGCGTATGAAAAAGGTTATGACATAGAGAAGCTTGCATTTAAAAATCAACATGAAATTCTAAATAAAACGATTTTAAATTCACAAAAGGTTCATAGTTCTAAGGAGATTCCTGCGATATGAAAAAGTGACAGTGTTACAGAAAAAAGCACTCAAATTCCTAAAACAATCAAGGTTAAAAAATAGTGTTACAATAACGATTGAAATTGAATTCCAAAACAAATCTCAACCCTTTCAGGACGGATGGGTCATATATGCCCAGCGTTTTAGATTGTTTAAAAAAATAACAAAAGAGAGCTAGGCCACCATTTTCTTTAACAAAATTGTTTATTTAGATATTGGCTAGAAATTTTCCATAACGGGGAAATGTAACAAGTCATTAAAATACAACTTTGGGTCAGCTGTTGAGGAAAACAAATCAAACGCACGGAAATTGATTCAGAGTGCGGTGCTGCAAATAGTTCATTGTGACATTTGCATCACCTGGGCAATAGAGCCCTGCACGGATTGCTTTTTATCTTTCTCACTGCAAAGAAATTAGAAAACAACAAGGCCAATAAATGTCATATTTCACGAAGAACGAGATAGAATGAGATTCGTTCGTGCAGTGCCCTATAGGGCACTATCACATCAATAAAGTGCAATAAAAAAAAGAAAATTTCCATTAAACAGCAATCAAATTGAATTTTTTTTACATGAACTTCAAACGCTTTTAAAGAAGGGGTAATCTATGGAAAAATGCTCAATTTTATTGCATTATTGAAACATCTTTAATGGAAAATTTCCTTTTTTTCCAATGCTCTTTATTGATTTTTTCGTGCAAAGGTTTTAATATTTGGTAAAAAAAAAATTGATTTTGTGGAAAATTTTGTAATTATTAATTGCTAATAGTGATTCATTTATGAAATGTTTGTTTTTTTTCCGTAGAACATTTTGATTTCTCTATGGAAAATTCTTCTTTTATATTTGCAATTTTTGGTTTTAAAAGTGTTAATTTATTTTTATTTTGTGGAAAATTCTTAATTGTTTTTGGAAATTTTGCATTATTTGTAGAAAAATTTAATATTTTTTATTGCTCATACCATGATTTCTTTATTGGAAATTTCTTAATTGTTATGCAAAATTTAAAAAAATATTAGGCTGAGTTTTTATTTCAGTCGATATAGATATCTTAGATCATCGACTCATGGAAGGTCTATTGTAGCTTGTTAAAGTAATAAATTAAATCGCATTGGCTCAATGGACTTGCTTGGATGCTTAGCGGTGCACGGATACAACGTCCAGGACCTGGTTGATCGAGTCGTTCCAAAACTTCGTAATACCATGTCTTATGATTACAAAGATATTTGTGGACATATTCTCAGCTTAGGAAATTTTGTTTCTTGACATGATTTTTGATACTTTCGAGGATATGTACTACAGAGCAGTTTGGCCTATGACACCCAAAAAAAATACGACTTTTCAGTTCTTTCTATAATATTTTTGGCAAGATCGAGTGGAAAACCCTAAATATGTACGTTAAATCCATTTAAAAATCGTCCTGAAAGGGTTAAATACCAAAATATAACAATAAAACCTAGAATACCAAAAAAAACCCAAAGATATTAAAGACTGTATATTTAAAAGGAAAACTTGCATTTTAAGCCAAAACTGTATAATTCAGGCAAAGGAATATAAAGGACATTGTGTTACGGTTCGGATTAGAATCATAGAATCTTGGCATAATGAAGAAAGTTTTGAGATTCCGAATAAAACTTGTATGCCCTTATAAAAACCTATTAATTTGATGATTCTGAGAACAGTACTGGAATTTCTCATGAATGCTACTCAAAAAAAAACAACAGTAGGAGGTTTTATTTGCATCTCTAAGATTACATATTAACTTTGTGATTCTCTGATAAACTTTTTGTTGTAAGAGTTCAGTTCAGATGCTTCGCTGAGGTTAATATATCTTAAGAATTTCCAGTACCTCCAGAGCTACGGAAGGTCCCAAATACTCTTAGGAATCTATAGGGATATTCAGTGATGAGCTTTATAGTTATTTAAAAAAATCACTTTAATAAAGAAATTTTAAAAAAATTAAAAAGTATAGGGATATTTTGGAAATTTTCTAAACCATTACAAATTTTTCGCAAATTTTTTATAACATATTCGCGAATCCACATCTTTTTGTATCCTGATGCATCGGAGGTGTGCGAGTTCTAAATATCCTAATACCTGATACACATTACAACATGATAACATCATCAAAATGTTCGAATTCATGAAAATTTATAATTTCCATTCTGGGTTAAGTTTGATTTTGAATCAGTTGAAATTCCTGTTTTTGTCCATCTTCAAAATTGATCGGGTTAAGGTCACTCCTGACGGAATCCAAGTTTGAAAGTGCTCGCGTTTTCGGGGGCACACCACTCGTCATTTTTATTTTTTCACGCATGCTGCGACGTAGCAAAGCTGAATCAACAAAAATGACAGTTGTGCGCCGCCTCCGTATCGAGTGGTGTGCCCCCGAAAACGCGAGCACTTTGAAACTTGGATTCAGTCAGGAGTGACCTTAACCATATGTTTTAGTTATAGGTATAAGGTTTTTTTAATTTTTTGTACTTGAAAAAACCATGTGGTCATATGGGGGAAGAGGGGTTTCTGCCAAATGACCACGATAAGCCACATGGGGGGAAAGGGGGGTTCAAAAATATGACCACTTGGTTTCTGGATGGCAAAGACCCTATACTGTGTATTAGAGTTCCATACTCATAGCGGACTAAATTTTCCTAATGTCTGAAAAGATTTTCTATAACAACACTGATTGTTAGGTTACCAAGTGATTTGCTTCGCTCAGTTGTCTCCTATTATTGGTGTGCGATGAATATCTTTAAACTTTGAATCAACAAACGCCAAATTTCAACGATCTAGAAAGCTTCATCGATTAGAAGAGCATCCAGTGAATTTTTACTCATGATGTGATTTTTTTCAATGCCTGGACAGGACTATTATAACATAAAACCATTCTTAAGGACGTGGCCAGGTGTGCAGAAAGAATCGCTAATACATTATTGCAGATATTGGCGGAATTTTCAATAATAATGGATATTAGGAGTGGAGGCAGCAAAGACTATGTCCAAGGGCTTGACGATCCCTTCCCAGGCCATCTGCGAGTTGTGGGGCTTGCCTATGATGTGGTGGGGTTTGACAGTGGGCCCTGTTAAACCTCTATAAAAAGCTGCATGTATCCGCAAGTAGGCCCCACCAAAGCGACCGTGTGCCGCTCAAAGCGCACAAACCCAAGTCCTGGTGTTAGGTTGGACGCTAAACAGCCCTGACACGACGGCCCTCCGACGAGACAGGAGGTTTGCGCAGGCCCAATAAGCCGCCTAGAAAACCAATCATTACGAACAATATAAGAGATAATGCGACTCGATATAATCGGCAAAGACCTAGGCGACGAATACAGGATCACGATTTTAAGCTTGGAACATGGAACTGCAAGTCGCTAGGTTTCGCAGATTGCGATAGGATGATCTACGATGAATTACATCCCCGCAACTTCGACGTCGTGGCACTGCAGGAGATTTGCTGGACAGGACAGAAAGTGTGGAAAAGCGGGCATCGAGCGGCTACCTTCTACCAAAGCTATGGCACCACCAACGAGCTGGGAACCGGCTTCATAGTGCTGGGTAAGATGCGCCAACGCGTGATTGAGTGGCAGCCAATCAACGCAAGGATGTGCAAGCTGAGGATTAAATGCCGTTTCTTCAACTATAGCATCATCAACGTGCGCTGCCCACACGAAGGGAGACCCAACGACGAGAAAGAAGCATTCTACGCTCAGCTGGAGCAGACATACGATGGGTGCCCACTGCGGGACGTCAAAATCGTCATCGATGACATGAACGCACAGGTAGGAAGGGAGGAAATGTATAGACCGGTCATCTGACCGGATAGTATGCATACCGTATCGAACGACAACGGCCAACGATGCATAAACTTCGCAGCCTCCCGCGGAATGGTAGTCCGAAGCACCATCTTTCCCCGCAAAAATATCCACAAGGCCACATGGAGATCACCTAACCAAGAAACGGAAAACCAAGTCGACCACGTTCTAATCGACGGTAAATTCTTCTCCGACATCACGAACGTCCGCACTTACCGCAGTGCGAATATTGAATCCGACCACTACCTCGTTGCAGTATGCCTTCGCTCAAAACTCTCGACGGTGTACAACACGCGTCGAAGTCGGACGCCGCGGCTTAACATTGGGCGGCTTCAAGACGCTAGACTAGCCCAAGAATATGCGCAGCAGCTGGAAGTGGCACTCCCAACGGAAGAGCAGCTAGGCGCAGCGTATCTTGAAGATGGCTGGAGAGATATTCGATCCGCCATTGGTAGCACCGCAACCGCTGCACTTGGCACGGTGCCTCCGGATCAGAGAAACGACTGGTATGACGGCGAATGTGAGCAGTTAGTGGAAGAGAAGAATGCAGCATGGGCGAGATTGCTGCAACATCGCACGAGGGCGAACAAGGCACGATATAAACAGGCGCAGAACAGACAAAACTCGATTTTCCGGAGGAAAAAGCGCCAGCAGGAACATCGAGACCGTGAAGAGACGAAGCAACTGTACCGCGCTAATAACACACGAAAGTTCTATGAGAAGTTAAACCGTTCACGTAAGGGCCACGTGCCACAGCCTGATATGTGTAAGGACATAAACGGGAACCTTCTTACGAACGAGCGTGAGGTGATTCAAAGGTGGCGGCAGACGAAAATGGCGGTATGGTGATGGACCTGGGAGAACGCGCGCAGGACATAATTTTTACCGGCTCCGAATCTCCAGGAAATCCAGGAGGAGATTGGCCGGCTGAAGAACAACAAAGTCCCTGGGGTTGACCAACTATCAGGAGAGCTATTTAAACACGGCGGTGAGGCACTGACTAGAGCGCTGCACTGGGCCATTACTAAGATTTGGAAGGAGGAAGTTTTGCCGCAGGAGTGGATGGAAGGTGTCGTGTGTCCCATCTACACAAAGGGTGATATGCTGGATTGTGGCAACTACCGCGCAATCACATTGCTGAACGCCGCCTACAAGGTACTCTCCCAAATGTTATGCCGTCGACTAGCCCCAACTGCAAGGGAGTTCGTGGGGCAGTACCAGACGGGTTTTATGGGCGAACGCTCCACCACGGACCAGGTGTTCGCCATTCGCCAAGTACTGCAGAAATGCCGCGAATACAACGAGCCCACACACCATCTATTCATCGACTTCAAAGCCGCATATGATACAATCGATCGGGACCAGCTATGGCAGCTAGTGCACGAACACGGATTTCCGGATAAACTGACACGGTTGATCAAAGCGACGATGGATCGGGTGATGTGCGTAGTTCGAGTTTCAGGGGCATTGTCGAGTCCCTTCGAAACCCGCAGAGGGTTACGGCAAGGTGCTATTCAACATCGCTTTGGAAGGGGTAATACGAAGAGCAGGGATTAACACGAGTGGTGCAATTTTCAATAAGTCCGTCCAGCTATTTGGTTTCGCCGACAACATAGATATTATGGCACGAAACTTTGAGAAGATGGAGGAAGTCTACATCAGACTGAAGAGGGAAGCTAAGCGGATCGGACTAGTCATCAACACGTAGAAGACGAAAGTACATGATAGGAAGAGGTTCTAGAGAAGACAATGTGAGCCACCCACCGCGAGTTTGCATCGGTGGTGACGAAATCGAAGTGGTAGAAGAATTTGTGTACTTGGGCTCACTGGTGACTGCCGAAAATGACACCAGCAGAGAAATTCGGAGACGCATAGTGGCTGGAAATCGTACTTTGGACTCCGCAAGACGCTCCGATCGAATAGAGTTTGCCGCCGTACCAAACTGACAATCTACAAAACGCTCATTTGACCGGTAGTCCTCTACGGACACGAGACCTGGACGATGCTCGTGGAAGACCAACGCGCACTCGGAGTTTTCTAAAGGAAAGTGCTGCGTACCATCTATGGTGGGGTGCAGATGGCGGACGGTATGTGGAGGAGGCGAATGAACCACGAGTTGCATCAGCTGTTGGGAGAACCATCCATCGTTCACACCGCGAAAATCGGACGACTGCGGTGGGCCGGGCACGTAGCCAGAATGTCAGACAGTAACCCGGTGAAAATGGTTCTCGACAACGATCCGACGGGCACAAGAAGGCGAGGTGCGCAGCGGGCAAGGTGGATCGATCAGGTGGAAGATGACTTGCGGACCCTTCGTAGACTGCGTGGTTGGCGACGTGTAGCCATGGACCGAGCCGAATGGAGAAGACTCTTATATACCGCACAGGCCACTTCGGCCTTAGTCTGAATAAATAAAATAATAATAGGAGTGGAGCGGTCATGGTCCTTTCTCCAAATCAATGGTTTTTCGAAGCTCTGGATAAAATTTCAGCCAAATCGGTCAACGTTTTGGCGGTGCTTTTCGCGGTTTTCAGCATAACATTCTGTATTTAATTCTTTGAAATCTGAATGAGTATTATAGTTCTTCATCGTAAAATGTGCCGTCTAACTGAATATCACTGTTTATGGATGTTTCTGCATACATTTTTGCATATAAATTTCCAATGAGTTTAGCACCGCCAAAACGTTGACCGATTTGGCTGAAATTTTGTCCAGGGCATCAGGGCATCAAATAGAACAGAAGAAGAGGGAGGCCCATTGGAAAATTTGAAAAAAAAAAGTTTTGTGCATAGGTACTAATTTGAGCCACCCTCATGTCATGTAATTGGCGATAAATTGAAGCCGCTAAGTGCAAAAATGTAAAAAAGTACGTTTTGACTAATCTCCCATATTTTGCGCAGTTGCTCGGGGTCCCAGAACAATTCAGAAAAACCTTGATTGGATGAAGTTTGCTTTTTTTCATACAACTGCGCCCCACTCTAATGGATATGCTTATAGATGCAACTCCATCTACGATTTGTGCGAGTGGTCATGCAATGCTTTATTGGCTATGCTAAGCTAATAGCATTTCAGCAACAGTCTATTCGGTCAAACGACTTTTTCGACGAAGTGACCTGTCCGGTCGAAGGACATGTTAGAGTAAACGGCTTTTTCGGCAAAACATTGCAGCAGAGGCAGACTCAGAAGCTCATGGCGTTGCAGCTTCTATCTAGATATATCTTCAATCTAGCCGCCCAGGGTAGAAATGGTGCTCAGGACAGATGAGAGTGAGTGAGAGTTGCTAATAAGCCATCCACCACTAATTTGTATCGGTGGTGACGAAATCGAGGTTGTTTAATCGTGTCTCTTGGCGAACTGGTGACCGCCGTCAACAATACCATCTGAGCAATTCGGATACGCACCGGGATAGAAAATAGTACTTGCTTTGGACTTCGCAAGGTACCAAATAGACCATCTACAAAATTTTCATTAGACCGGTAGTCCGCTACGTACACGAGGTCGGAGCAATGCTCATGAAAGACGAACGCGCACTACTAAATTTAAATAGTTCGCACTTTTCCGTTGCTGTGCGAAATTCGAATCAGAGCAAGACGAACGTATTCATGAATATACAATTTTCGTGTTGTAAATTTTCTCGACATTACTGGGCATATCCCATACATGATACTTGACTGACAATTTTTGCATTTAATAACTGTAGTAGTTCCCAATAAATAGTAAGATATGTACCCCCTAGCAATATGAATTTTAGCGCACCAATCCTTTTCTCGGAGAACTAATGGCATATGTAATTACAACAGTGAAGGTACAACTTAGGTCCCACCACCACTCAACGACTCGGTCAGATAATTAAAAGTCTATAAATTCGTACTACACAACAGATAACATAAACAGAACTCGGCTCCAAGTTCCCTTCCCTGCTCGATTCGACGCGGGACAGGCAGGTTGTAATGCTGACTGCGCTATTCGCGCGGTACCGCCAACCCGCCGCAACCAAACACATTTGTTCGCCCATTAGAAGATGACTAACCGAAGGAAACGATAAGATAAACAGTGTCTAACACCGTGTGTGCAAATAATGTCGACCTTTATGTACTGAAATTTCGAGATTTTTGATTGATTCTTCCTTCGATGTTGGGTTTGGAGGTTTTATTTATATTTATCGCCGTATGGTGAAGGCTAAGCACTTGACATTGTGCGCAAAAACAAGCAGGACTGGTACTGGTAACAATAACGCATCAACACTCTTGATTCACTTTTATTGCATTTGTACTCAGTGAGCTTCAAAAAGTCAACAAGAAAGCAACTCAATCCATTGGAATGATAAAATTGCCGAGAAACTGCAACGATATGTGAATTCCAAAACGCCTTTTGAAATTCCAAATACGAATTGTGATCAATTTATGTCAAGCATCATTCCCGTTAGCTTCGTCTGAAACAAACATGGTGATCAATATTTCGAAACCAATAAGCATTCGGAAGCAATCTATTATCATATCTTTGCAGCCAAGCAAATCGCAGAATAATTACTTTACGGATCAACAGTTCGCCTTTGACTTCTACGTTCTCCCCACATTCCCACTCCTCCAAGTCATAGGTTGTATGCAAATGTCCCACATTCGTAGGCAACACGAGTACAGTGTCTCCATATTCCTCTCAGCGCGGTAGCTCTATCTGACATCGGTTATAGTAGTTACCAGTAACACACTATTCCGCTTGTACCGGCGACGACGACGACCCAGCAGCCAACACACATCTGGCGGATTAGACGATTCCGAAACGGTCGATTTATTCCGCTGAACGGCGCACATTTTGTTTGATCATCATCCCAGCCCAGCCCAGCCAGCAGCCCAACCGCTCGAGAGTGGAGAATGCGATTCCACTTTTCTGTATAGGTTTTCTTTCATTTTAGTGTTTCAGTTCTATATGGGTTGAAAGCCGTCATCTCGTCTGCCATTCACGTCTTATTCGCGAGACAGCATTTGCATACTCATATGCGAAAGTCGTGGCGTTCTGCCGCCAGAGGAGGACGTTGGCCGCTCGCTCGCTCGAAGGAGGACGTATCCAACTCGTTTCGCCGCTATGGCTAAGCTGCTACTAGTGGTGCTGCTGCTACTGCCACTGCATGATAGTCACTTGGGAATTTATCGAAGCATATGGTACGCAGCGGAGGACATAAATTTTTCGCCGGAATCATATGTAAGTCCGAATGATTGGGTCGCCCGAGGAATCAGAGAGTAAGTCCTGCTTTGACTACCAAGCGTGCAAACAGTGAGCAAAGTTCGAGCGAAACGAGAGGATTCTAATCCGGAAAATAGTTGCCCCCTAATCTGGATAATCTGATCTGAATGGTGAAATGGTTAGAGGGACGATGTAGTGAGATATTGGTAGGCATATGAACGAGAAAATAATTCGTTTAGAATTTAGGGGGGCATCTATAATGGTGGGGCGTATTCGGTTGGAGCGATACTTGTGAATAACAATAAGGAAGGAAATTGAGATAGCAATTGTCTGATAATAAAAAAGAAATTGAATAGATTTGTTATACACGATTTGCATGATTTTCAACATGAGAATCGTGGCAGCAATATTGTATGAAGTTTGTTGGCGATGGCTATAAGGCGTAACAGCGAACATAAAACTGAATGCTTTACAGGGTAATTTGTGTGTCTCCGATATCGAATGCTTTACAGGGTCATTCATGTGTCATGTGTTAACCTAATTTTGAATCATTCTATCAGTATCCGACAAAGATGCAGTGACTTGTAAAAATTTGTTAGGTTTTTGAAATGTTATTTAAAATTGAGGGGAATAGAAGCAGAGGGGCTTAAGTGACATTTTGTTTAATATTGAGTTGACTACAGCAAAACATACTTTAATTCTAGAGCTTCAAGGCAATATGCAGATATAGTTTGAACGATGTTTATAATAAATATAAAATTTAACAGAAAATTAGTATTTGTTGATACTACGAATCCATCCATAGACTATAAGTGGCAATAAGAGATCCCTTGCCTTTTGTATACTCAAAAAAAAAATACTGTCACAACATCTTGGTCTTCCTCTTTCGCCTTCAAACTTTGGACGTCGTTTGTAAATGCCCCTTTTTTGTTCGTTGATAAATTCTCTAGAAACTACTTCATTCCCACATTTTTGGTATAACATCGAAAACCTTTCCAGGGCTAAACACCTTACATACACTTCAACCATGGCTTCGACATGATTCGCAATCCGACTGACGTCACATGCACCCACATGAACGTAACGCACGATGTAGTTCGCTGAATATTCGTTGAAGTCAGTGCCAATATTCGAGCCAGTTAATCACCTCTCTTCCCAAGAAGCCAAATTCATTTTTCAATCTCCACTCCACTGTATTTAACTGACTGGACGTCGTCATAAATCATGGGGTTACGACAGCATCGGCTAAGACCAACGTTACCGCCGTACCGAGCAGAACATATTTTCGCTAATTTGCCAACGTCCCATGTGATTTTCACGAATATCTAAACCCGATTGCGGCCACGGTTGGTTGGGTAGAAACCCGGTTCAACATGGGTTTCACCCACTATCGGCGGCCAAAAATAGCTCAAGTGTATGAACCAAAACATCATCGTCACGAATCACGATCATCATCGATCGCGATGTGCTATATGGACTTCTAAATGGTAGTTAGCTGGATCGTGTTCTGATTTCAAGAGGGGATTGAAAACTCCCGTCCGCAAGCGCTGATAGAACTAGAAAATCGAAATAACGGCTGCCCCTCTTCGGTGATGTGGACAATCGTCGAGTTCAATAAATTTCCGAAACGGGGATCGGTTCACGGCTGCCGTCGATGTTGGATCGTAAATGCCTTATAATGGGCTAATTTAGATCAGAATTACTTTGGGGAAATGCATTCCCCGTCTAGTAAAAGCATAAGAGTGGACGTACGTGTTCGATTCAATCAGGGAAAAAACCGACATCCGATATTCAATGTTTAACAAAGAATTAAACAAACTAAGAATGGTGTTTTATTTTGAGTTTAGAATACGGTGTACGACATACCGAAGTGTATTTGTACCGAAGAAATAATACGATGGTCACCAATCTACTCCCGCTACCGGGGAAATATTTCACGCAATTCGATTTATCGGCAAAAGAAATGAAATCGAGATAGATCAATAGCATATAAATTACGAGGCTAATAGTCTGAGTGAAGTATTGACAATTCAATTGAAACCTGATTCTTCATGCCTCCCCCTATTTTGTATATTATTATTAAATTGTTATTGAAGGAAAATGTGAGTAATGTTCTACGAGGATACCTAAATATAACAATCAAAATCCATGATTATACTTGGACGTAAATCCTCCAGGAACCCTGAACGGATTTCTGAACTACTGTAAAGGTTTTCGTCCCTTTTTGCCTTTCGCGTATACTAAGTATACGTAAAGGCTATATGTAGGACCACTCCAAAATCCAACTTTTGATAGAACACTTGGAGACCCATAGTGTTATATACCAATCGACTCAGCTCGACGATTTGAAGTGATGTCTGTATGTGTGTATGTATGTATATATGTGTGTGTGTACAAAAAAAAGTGAGACACACCTTTGCTTGCAACAGGCTGCATTCGACGCGGAATCTTTCCTATTTTTTTACTATTGAAAATTGGCCCAATCGGCCATTGCGTTCCGTAGTTATTAAAAACACATTGTTTTTTTTTTATTTTTCAAAAACTGCTGCAATGCATTTAAATGAACGCAAATAAATGTGAATTGATGGAAATAACTTAATCTGTCTCCCTAAAGAGCAATTTTGGCCTCTTTCATGTGCTTTTCTTGTTACTTTTATGTGTTTTCTTGTTTTATAACACACGAGAAAGGCACCATCACCGCTAAGCAAAACTGTTGCCAACAACTTTTGACCGAGCTCGCAGAAACGAGCTGAATCTTTTAAATATTGATTGAGCGCTTGGTAAAGTGTAAAACTGGTAGCACGATTTCCTGTGGAAATCATTCATGTTTGGGGTGTTATTTGTCATGAACATGTATATTAATCTTCTGGGACTTGCTTGGTCCTGGATTACCCACGCAGTCCCGCCGCTCTTGTGAACGACAAGCGTGCTTTTTTCGAAGGTGTTGTACTTTTTACAACGAAGCGAGTCTCGTGAGGTTAAAAGTTTTGAAGAAAATTCATTGAAACAATTGGAGGAGCTTTTGGTGATAACACCAGAGGAATGTCTCTGATCACACAATACTTTGTACCGTCGTCGGGGGTGACAATGGGTCAAATGGGGGTGAGGATGGGTCACTGTTTCAACTACTTAGAATGCTTGTAGAAGTGATTGAATGTATCTGAGGGCAAGAATACTAAAATATAAGAGACCTTTTTGAACGATTTTGCTCTACGAACTCCAGACTGACGGTGAGAATGTCACCCCCGTATATCCCCGAATGTATCCGAAGAGACTGATGAAGCTGACCAGTAGTAGCCAGCCAGCAGACCTAAAGGACGAAGCAAATCTATATCTCATTGTCCCACCATTCAAGTGAGCGCTGCTACGTGAACTATAGCCGTCACTGGAATAATTGGAATATCTGGAACTGCTGTTGAACGACCAGGGTTCATTCCAGTTCGAGACAGCAACACGATCGGTCGTGTTTTTAGCTCGCGCACGTGTTTTTAGTGCGGTTCGTTTTTTTTTTGTTACAACGGCACAAGCCTTGTTGGCGTTATTTTCTCCCGGATTCGTCATGGGAGACGCGGTGGCCGACACGGTCGTTGGCAAGGTGTCAAAGCGCAGCATAAACGGAGGCGCGGGTAACCCCTCCAAAAAAATTCTTGCTAATAAAGTGTAACAAGCAGCAACTGCAGCTGCCGCAGGTACAACCACAGCAGAAGGAGAAGTGCCCGCCTGTGTTCGTTAAGGGCGATCGCCCGAAAATTCGCCAACTGATCGAGAAGTGGCTGGAATGTACTTTTCGGCTCTGCAGCCAGAGCGTGAAAGTGATGCCAGCAAACAAGGACCATCATCAATCGTTCGCGGAGTTTGTAGAGATCCACAAGTATGAGTACAACACTCATGACCATTTCGGCACGAAGCCAATCAAGGCTTTGCTGCGAGGACTCCACGACATGAAGGAGGAGGAGCTCCAAGCAGAACTCAAAACTTGCGGCCTAAAGCCAGTGGCCGTGCACAAGATCGCTCGTCACGACGAGGCGAATAAGTATCGTGACCAGCTTTACCTGGTCCATCTGGAGCACGGTTCCACCACCTGGAAGGACCTGAAGCTGGTTGGCGTTATAAATTACACCGTCGTTGACTGGGAGCGATATCGGCCAGTGCACCAACTGCTTCAATTTCGGGCACGGCACCAGGAGCTACCGCATGAAGCCGCGCTGCAACAAGTGTGGCGAACCCCATCCGACTGACGAGTGCGACGAGATGAAGGTGGCCGATTCCAAGTGCATCAACTGTGGCGACAAAGATCGGGCCACAACCAAGGACTGTTCAAAGCGGGCGAAGTTCCTGGAAATCCGGAAGAAGGCTTCCACCAGGAACCTATCGAAGAAGAACCGTGTTTCCTGTCCTCAACGAGGTGAACTATCCGGCCATCGAGGCTCCCCGTCGAGCGATTCCATTTTACAAGCTCCAGCACCATCGGCTCCATCCTGCAGCGAATTACCCCCGCTCCTTCCTCCTGGATTCCATCGGCAGCCGGAGAATGAATATGTCCCAGCCGATTTTCTCGCAGTTCGTCACTCGGCTGCATGGATGCAAAACCCGTTTCGACCAGGTCTTCACTCTTGGCATTTTCATCATTGAAAATGGCTGCAAGAGTGGGCCTGGTCAACTGGAACGCTTGCTCGCTCAAGAGCAAAACCATCGAGCTGAAGGATTTCCTAAACTAGTCATTGCTCTTAACTACAGCATCAACTGTCGCCTGCTGCCAAGCCTCCAGGTAAGCGTCATCGATGCCATCGGTGTCGAAGTTACTACCTCTGTCGGCACAATCACGCTCATCGTGACGTACTACCCAGATCAAGCCATAGCCGGCGACGGATCATCGGCCGCTCTTCAGAGGGACATCGTCAAGCTAACTCGGAGGCAAGATCAGTACATCATTGCCGGTGACCTGAATGCCAGGGAGCGTCCACAAATTACGTAACGCTTAGAGGGGGGAGAGGGGATTGAGCGAAGTGTGACGATCCATACAAAATTTTCAGATGTTTCATACAAAAAGTGTGACATGGAGGGGAAATGCCCAATTTTTGCGTTACGTAATTAATGGATTTTCCCCAAGCACCAAGCCTGGGGCAACAGTCGCCGAAATAGAATCGAAACCAACTGGATCAACAATATGGAGGAAGGTTACTATACGATCAGAAGCCCAGACTCCACCACTCGGCTGAGTCGGTCCGGCGTCCATTCAACAATCGAGTTGTACATCACAAACATGAACGATCACATCTCCCAGCTGGTCGTCTACCAGGAGCTCAGCTCGGATCACTACCCGGTGGTGGCGGAAGTAAACTCCTCAGTCGATCAGCATTAGCAGACTCGGCGAAACTACCATTCGACAGTGTGTCGACTCCAACGTCGATCACGAGGCGCTACCGGAAACGCTTGAAGCAATCGACCGGCAGCTGCGTTTTATCAACATGTGCCAAAAGTTTGACAGGTAAGCAACAGGGGAGTCCAGTTAGCCTTGCAAAGATTAGTAAGATTAGATTAGTAAGGCCCGGTCTAGGATGTTTTCGGGTGGGAAACATTCTCGACTCCCTGGGCATATTGTACTTGTCACACAAGATACATACTCATGCAATGGTGGGCATAGAAAGCTTTCAATTAATAACTGAGAAAATTCTAATAGAATACTCAGTTGAAAAGCAGGCCAACTGACTCGAGTTGCCAACGTCCTCAGACGGAACAAGTTTCAAAAACCACCGCCATGACCGTACTCGATGTCGAGGAGGCGTTCGACAATGTATGGCATGATGGGCTTGTGTACAAACTACAACGCTACAATCTTCCCAGCTATCTGGCGAAAATCATTAAAAAATACCTGTCAGCAAGAACATTCCGGGTCTCAGTCAGCGGAGAGAGTTCCAATGCTTACGACATCGTCGCTGGCGTCTCCCAGGACAGTATCCTCGGGCCCCTGCTGTTTAACCTGTTCACCTCCGACATGCCAGAACCTCCAGAAGGCGGCATTCTGTCTCTGCTCGCAGATGATACCTCCATCGTCTACCAAGGTAGAGTGATCAGAGCGCTAGTGGCAAAACTCCAACAAAGTCTGGATGCCCTGATAGAATACCTTACCAGCTAGAAGCTCTGTTTCAACGTGGCGAAGACCCAGGTCATCATTTTCCGCCACTCTAAATCCCCGAAACATGTCTTACCTGAGGACTGCAAAATCATCCTCAATAGCACGACTGTGGAATAGGTCAATGAGGCCGACTACCTTGACTTGACGCTCGACAAAAGGCTTATTTTTCGGCAACAGGTTGACAAGATGGTGACAAAGTGTAACTTTTGTTAAAACTACTGTACTCTTCGATCAACCGTCGGTCGTCATTGTCCCTGAAAAATAAGCTTGCTGTCTAAAAGCAAATCATCCTTCCCGTCATCGAATAAGGCATGCTGGTTTGGGAGAGCTGTGCTAAAACTCATCATCTGAAACTCCAATGAGTACAAAACAAGTGCCTGAGGATGATCCTCAACACTCCTCCCAGGACACGATTTTCTGAGGTCCACCATCTGACACAAAAATGCCAGCAGCGAATCAACTTTATGCGAACAACAACCGGTACATGGTGGGAAGCCCATCCAGAAGATTTGCTTCGGTTGTACCGGTCAACCATCCTGTCGGTTTTAGAATACGGCAGTTTTTGTTTTCAGTCCGCGGCAAAGACCCACATGTTTAAATAATAAGGCCGATACAAATATTTAACATCTATTTTGTCTGTCGAGGGCCCCCCCTCGGATTTTTTTTGCCCAAAAATAATATTTTGAGGGGGCAACAAAATAAAATTCCGATAATTTTGAGGATTTACAAAACATTCTTTAACAAATCCGAGGAGTTTTTTGATTTTTTTCATTTTAATATTTATTTTTTATTATCCCCTGACCTTTCGAAGACCAGTAGGACAAAAAGTTAATTAAATATGTGTAACGGCCTAATAATAATCTATATACTCTTACTCTATATACATAAAAATGAATTTCTGTCTGTCTGTGCCTTATAGACTCGGAAACTACTGAACCGATCGACGTGAAAATTTGCATGTAGAGGTTTTTGGGGCCGGGGAAGGTTCTTAAGATGGTTCGAGACCCCTCCCCGCTTTGGAAAGGGGGGCTCCCATACAAATGAAACACTAATTTCTTCATAACTCGAGATCTAATCAGAGAATAAATCAATTTTAGGCGAAACGAAGTTCGTCGGGTCTGCTAGTTAATAATAAATTCTCTCTCTCGTCGATTCTGGTGTTGTTTTCGATAAATCCATGAAGCAAGATCTCCATGGAATACCTGAGCACCATCGGGCGTTGTTGATACCTTCTTTGTTTTCAAGCAAGTATGGGTATTCTAACGAGGATAGAAGATTTTTCTCAGACGGATCTAAAATGAATGGTTCCAGTGGTTTCGAAGTTCATAACACATTTCATAGCGCCTCATTCAAGCTCCAGGAACCTTGTTTTGTATACATCGCAGAGTTTGCGGCCATACACTATATAATAGAGTATATTGCCTCTCTATCAGCCGACCACTACTTCATCTTCACTGACAGTCTAAGCACTCTTGAAGCCAACTAAGCACTCAGCGTATCTCCTGACTAGGATTAGGGAAGGCTTGAGAGCTTTGTCGAAACGCTCCTACACCATCACAATCGCCTGGGTCCCTTCGCATTGCTCAATTTTGGGTAATCAGAAAGCGGACTTTTTGTCTAAGATTGACGCTCTACGAGGCGATATTTACGAGCGACAAATCGCCTTTTATGAATTTTTCGCATCGGTACGTCAAGAGACCTTGACCTTGAAAATAAATGGAGGGATGGGCAGATGGGGAGATGGTTACATTTAATTTTCCCACAGGTAATAGTAAAATTAGCCCCCCTAGGATTTGAAAAGTTGTGATATCAGTTTTCAACATATAGCATAACGGATTACTGAAAAAGTATGAAGACAAAAGATTCATCTCCCATATTCACCATATCATAAATAATCTCCACAATTCCCATCATCATCCGAGTAGGATTCTCATCAGAATCCGAGAAGAATTCTCATTGGAATTTTTAAAGAATTCCTTTCAGTATCATCTCAGTATTCCAACCGGAATCCAGAAAAATTCACACAGTATTCCTTTCAGTATCGTTGAGGGATACCCTTGGAAATCTCTTGTGGATACCCTTCATAATCTATGAAGGATTTGCTTCAGAATCTCTCGTTGATTTGCCTCGGAATTCCTCCAGATTCGTTCGATGATTTGTTTCGGAATCGTACAGAATTTTGCTTCGGAATTCCTTGACGATTTGTTTCAGAATACTTCGATGATTTGCTTCGGAATCCCTTGAAGATTTGATTCGGAGTCTCTTGACGTTTTGCCTCGGAATCATTCAACTATTTGCTTCCATATCCTTTGAAAATTTGCTTCGGTTTTTCTCGACGTTTTGCCTCGGAATCATTCAACTATTTGCTTCCATATCCTTTGAAAATTTGCTTCGGTTTTTCTCGACGTTTTGCCTCGGAATCCCTCAATGATTTGCTTCGGAATCTCTTTGACGATTTGCTCCGGAAGCTTTGGTTCGGACTCCCTCGACAATATACTTCGGAAACCCTCGACGAATTGCTTCGGAATCGTTCGACGACTTGCTTCGAAATACTTTGATGATTTGCTTCGGAGTCCCTCAACGATTTGCTTCAACATATCTGGAGGATTCTCTTCGGAATCACTAGAAGATTCTTTTCGGAATCCCTGAAGGATTAATTCGGAGTACCTGGACAATTTTCTTCAGAATCCCTCGACAGATTGCTCGGAATCCTTCGACGATTTGCTTCTTCATCCCTGGAACACTGCCTACGAAATCCCTGGAATATTCACGTTGGACTTTCTGGAATATTCCCGTCTGAATTCACGGAGGATTCTATTCTTAATCTCTAGAAAATTCTCAATAGAATTCTTGAAACATTTCCATCGGATTCTCTCTGGAACATTCCCGTCCGAATCCCTGGAACATTCCCGTCGAAACCTCTGGAAACCTGGGCTTCCGAGCCTCTTGAAAGGAGGCTTCCGAGCCTCTTGAAAGGAGGCTTCCGAGCCTCTTGAAAGGAGGCTTCCGAGCCTCTTGAAAGGAGGCTTCCGAGCCTCTTGAAAGGGGGGGTCGCAGCCTCTTGAAAGGAGGCTTCGGAGCCTCTTGAAAGGAGGCTTCCGAGCCTCGTGACAGGAGGCTTTCGAGCCTCTTGAAAGGAGGCTGAGCTCTTGAAAGGAGGCCTGAGCCTCTTGAAAGGAGGCTTCTGAGCCTCTTGAAAGGAGGCTTCTGAGCCTCTTGAAAGGAGGCTCTGAGCCTCTTGAAAGGAGGCTTCTGAGCCTCTTGAAAGGAGGCCTGAGCCTCTTGAAAGGAGGCTTCTGAGCCTCTTGAAAGGAGGCTGAGCCTCTTGAAAGGAGGCTTGAGCCTCTTGAAAGGAGGCTTCTGAGGCCTCTTGAAAGGAGGCTTCCGGGCCTCTTGAAAGGAGGCTTCCAGGCCTCTTGAAAGGAGGCTGAGCCTCTTGAAAGGAGGCTCTGAGCCTCTTGAAAGGAGGCTTCCAGGCCTCTTGAAAGGAGGCCTGAGCCTCTTGAAAGGAGGCTTCCAGGCCTCTTGAAAGGAGGCTGAGCCTCTTGAAGGAGGCTTCTGAGCCTCTTGAAAGGAGGCTTCCTGAGCCTCTTGAAAGGAGGCTTCTGAGCCTCTTGAAGGAGGCTCTGAGGCCTCTTGGAAGAAGGCTTCCGAGTCTCATGAAAGGAGGCTTCTGAGCCTCATGAAAGGAGGCTTGCGAACCTTTTGAAGGGAGGCTTCCGAGCTTCTTGGAAGGAGGCTTCCGAGCCTCTTGAAAGGAAGCATCCGATCTTCTTGAAAAGAGGCTTCGAGTCTCTTGAAAGGATATTTTTAAGCCTTTTGGATTGAGGCTTCCAAGCCTCTTGAAAGGAAGCTTCTTGAAAGAAGGGCTCTGAGCTTCTTGATAGGTTTTCGAGTCTCTTGAAAAGAGACTTCCTTGCCTCTTAAAAGGCCGAGGCGAGTAAATTTGGATTCCGTGAGGATTGCCCGTAAGCCTCTTAAATGGGTGCTTCCGAACCTTCAGATTCAAGATTTTAGTTCAGAAGCTTATTCTTAACATATCATTCAACTATTTTTTTGTTTCAATCAGATCTTTATTGAAAAGTTTTCATTGGAACTGTTAAACATCTGCTATTACGCATTTTTGTCCGAGGTACCCCCTGTGGCCAGCGAAGGTATCCCCAGGGGTACATGTACCCCAGGTTGAGAACCGCTGCCCTATGGCAAATGAACCTTACAAATAAACGCAATACAAAAAAAAAATCAATTTTGACATCAACGCGTAAAACTCAATAACCGCTTTAAAAAACTGCTAAATTATCTAAACCAGCATAAAAAAATCGCGGTGAAAAAATGTGTGAAAGTAGTTTGCGCAACTAGTTGCAAAAAAATATTTTTTGAGCAAGAGTTGTATGTTTATTCAACGAAGCTCGCCGAATTGAGCTTGAACGCGAGCTTGAGCTTGATGACCGTACAATTCGTAGTGGCTACTCCGTGATCCAACGAGGCTCGCCGAATTGGATAAAGAGTGCTGAGCTATTTTTTGCAATGACGAAAAATGGGCTTTAATATGATAAATTTGTACCAAAAGGGCAAATTCAAATTCAATTCGCGTGACCTGGTTGGATAAACGTACAACTTATGCTGAAAAACATCTTTTTGCAAGTACTAAAGAAGAACCCAGCCTAGGGCTGAAAACCTCTCAAACAAAGACAAAAAAAAACTTTTTGTGAGTAGTTGCACAAACTACTATTGTGCAACCCATTTGGGTTGCATAATGGTTATAAAACACCCATTTCATTGGTATGGAAAAGTAGGCCGTTTTTTCACTCAAACACGAACTGTAAACCATAGGTATTATGATCAGGAAACACAAAAAAAGAAAAATGCTTAGATTTCATAATCCGCGTAAAAAGATGTCACAGTGTGTCCATTGTCGCAAGAAGTGAAGAAATGTGAAGTGTCATGAAAAACCAAAAACCATTCGATTTTGGCAACATAAATGTACCGAACGTGTTGCCAAAATCGAATGGGGTCTATATTCTAAAATAAAAATTTACCCTGCATAGATTCAACGAGGTAGACAATCAGGTAAGTTTTGCAGAAATTGTCAAATCCATTCGATTAAAAATAAGTAGGAAAAAATAAAATAAGTGTTTGGATTTTTTAAACAAAGGTAACATGGTAAAAATATACAATTGCAGTGAAGCATTACAACTTCATCATGCATTTGATTTTAAAATAAGCTTCTGTAACAGCTAAGAAAGGGCCTTCCTTACCCGTGCTGTCAAACGCGTGGCTACAAAGCAAGGCAAGGTCTGATTCCCAGTACCGGTGCAAGAAACTTTTGACTTGAACATTTTCTCGACTGGTCTTATGAATCTTGCAGTTAATAACTGCGAAAATGCAAAATGAACACTAGGCTGCGAGGTTACAATGTCCCTGAGGAGGATGCAATGCCAATACAAGAATACCTTTTTTTTTATTAAAGACTGATACTGAAACGCTAGTTGTTATGGCAACAATATCTTCAGCGATTGGTTGTGTATCCCCTGACTATTTAGAAATCAGAATCATATCCCGAATATTGAGAATGCTTTTTTTTTTCAAATCAATCTCAACAGTTGGTGGAACTTATGTGATAAGTCAATAAGTGGCAGCGGTTCATGCCCTTTATAATTGGATGGGCTAGGGCGCAACTTAATACCTATTTGGTGCACGGTTGAATGATCTCGCCTATCGTTCCAAAACTGCTGTGCACAATGAGAAAATTTATTCAAATGGGCATTACCCCCGAATATGAGCACCGTGTAAATCTCTCCCATATTGCACTGCACAGCTCAATGCTGACGGTTGTTGTTTATTTTAGCTACAAACACAACCAGGAATATTGGGTGAAGTTCTACTTGGTTGAGTGATTCGATTCTTGGAAGTATATTCCCTTGTTTGTATCTTTCGCCCTGAAATCCCCAACACTCGGCCGCGCGCTGCGCTGGTGCCAGCCCAGCTTGAGTTCGCCAGCAGTCATCCTCGTAACTGTTTTCCGATGGACATGTGGTGACGAAAAACGCGAAATTGTGATCATTGGCATAGGTATAGAAGAGACTGCTGGCTGGAGATGAAGAAGCGTTTCAACGGGCGGACGTCATCGACTTGGGTGGAGCGTTTGTTGTTTTACACAGCTGAAATTGTAATAATATTATGTTGACACACTACAGGAGGAAGATTTTTCAAACAGCGAATTCTGGGATTGCCTTCGCCGTGATGAATGTATCAAAATAGGATTGGTGATGTGCTAAAGATATTTGGAGCATGGGTAGCAGATGTTTATATTAATGGGTTTTGATGCTGCATTTTTATTAGCGATACCCAGCGGTGATATTTTTTATTATATTTTTGTACGTACAAAAAACTGCCGTCGTAGGACAGAAACAGATTTTAAGTTCCTTTGAAGTCAGGTTTTATAATTTAAATTACCACTAGAGATAAGAGATGTTCAAATTCCAACAAGTTTATAACAATATAAAATAGCACACATGCTACTATATAAATGAACTAATGAATAATTCATAAAACTTACATGACCAATAAAAATAACTGATCAACTTGCAAAAAATAGCAAAAAGTGATCTAGGTGATGTCTATTCCAAAGTCCAAACCTCCAATAAACCAACTGAAAAATAATCATAGCCTGATTAATTATCAAATGTCATTACCATCCCACCAACGGCTACAAACGAGAAACTGTCACACATGATGTTCTATTTGATGAACGGATCCGTTTTGTGTAAATGCAATAAGATCCCACCGACAACAACACAGCAAGCGGCAAGAAATAGATACCCATACTGCACTGTCCGTCTTGATCTCATAACTCGTCGTCGACACTCGCCTCTCGAGTTGAGTAGTCGACAGGTGAAACCAATCAGCCGTGGAAAACTAGTCGGACTGACGACGACGACGGCTGACTGGGCCAGCTAGCTGGGGAGTATGTAGCGGGGACTGTGCCACCAATAGGTTGTAAGATAATATACTGACACTCGATTCAGCAAACACCCTTCAACAAAGGTGTTTCGTGTCGACTTGAAAATGTGCGTTCCATAATAACGAATAAAACCCATGGAAAATATTTTTGCGATCTTTAAATTAGAGCAGAGTACAGAGTTCGATTTCTTTATATATCAGAGTCAGAAAAATATGAATATGCTTCTTCGAAGTTCAGACTTTCAGCTTCTTTAAATTTGTATTTTTTTAATAAATAACATTCCGTTATCTTTATTTTTTTGTAACTTTCAAAATTAGCGAAAATTGACTTTGTCCGGATCCTAGTGGTAAAAATACGTAACGATCTCCTATAATAATAATATTTATAAAGCTCTCGAATATTTATTCAGTATTTTTTTGTAAATTATTGCGGGGAACACGTTGACCAGCCTATGAATCGCATATGACAGCTACAAGTTTACACACCGTCATATTTAAAGTAACCCACTCAAAGAACAATTAGCGAAGCATTACGCCAAACGGTATCCGAAATATTTACGACGGTTAGAATCATATGTTCGACTATTTCACTACCATAATGGTAATTATTTTTCGCGTGATCTTCACCACCTTGTTCGTGTGGGCAATGTTAAGTGGCCGGTGCGGTATAGGACTTAGAGAAACTATGGGCGTCTCACAGCCCGGCATTGAAAATGCAATAACATTTCCCATAGGAATGTGCCGCCGCCGTCGATGATGCTGACAACGCAAATTTAGCTCCCCGGCTTCCAGTGCGATGACAGGTTTATCTGGACGTCGTCGGCGCGGCGGCGTTTTGAATGTCAGCCACCGCGTTTGGATATGTTCATTATTCACTCTGTAGCGGACAACCATGCCAACTTTCGGGCTAAAGTTGGACCAACACGCAGTAGTAATTTCCTATTATTAGTGGCTATCTCTGGAGGGA
Source organism: Armigeres subalbatus (assembly GCF_024139115.2). NCBI lineage: Eukaryota > Metazoa > Arthropoda > Insecta > Diptera > Culicidae > Armigeres > Armigeres subalbatus. The sequence continues at coordinate 120,679,264 of NC_085140.1, forward strand.
TCCATGACTGTGTCATATTTTCGAAATTGGTTTATGTTAATTATATTGTTGTATTAATTTGCTTGGCATATATCTCAGTATCATAGTTTGTAACTAGATGTGTATATTCTGGTTGTAATATGTACACGCTCCTCCAGACGGTGGGAAACAAAGAGTAGTGCATTAAGGCAGTCTATAAATAAGCAAGCTAGACAACAATGATTTAAAAGTTACCATCAAAAATAGGTACATAATCTTCTTTGACATCCAACACCTTTCTATGTCTCAGCTAACAAACTATCCGCTTTTGAATGGATGCGTGTTTAAATCCCGGCCTTTCGAAAATACATGCAAACAAAAGCCAAGAATAGATTTCCAAATGAAAGGCACGTTTACAAAAAAGTTGTGTTAGAAATCAAGCAAATGATTTACTTGAATATTATAATTTACCGAAACATAGACGAATAATAACATAATTCACTTCGAGACCGGACTAAATCTTTTTTCGGTTTCTTCAAGTGTCCTACTCGACCCTATTGCCCCTCCCCTGTGCAGTGCTTCGTTTGCTAGTCTTTGACCACACCAAAGCCGGCTATAAATCCAACAACAGTGCTTGTGGGAACTGCTTGGGTACCCACCCGATAGCAGATGACCATAAATGCAATCAGCACGGCATTAGCATTAGTCTTTTCCCCTGCTACAAGAAATAAGAGCAAAGAGTCTTGAGCTAGAATCCCCACGACTTGAGGTTCAAACCCTAAGGATTGAAAATGATCTTTTCAAAAAGCAACGATACAGAAGTGCTGCCTCTCTCCGTAGGATCTCTCCCCGATATGATCCACCCCGTACATGCTTATAAACCTTCTTCTAGCTCAGTGAACCCCAAAGTGCGGCCCGCGGGCCGCATGCGGCCTTTCAAGCCTTTTCTTGTGACCCGCGAAGGGTTTCTGAGAATACACTACATGTGGCCCATTGATAAGCATTATACGACAGGAAAAGCTTGACATGGAGCCTGTCAAGTTTTTATCATTATGATGTTGAAGTTTGATTTAGGTTATGCAAATGTATTTCGATGTTATTACACCGGGTAATGATAGTAGCAAATTGGTATTTAATTGAAAATTTAAAGGAACTACATGTTGAACTACAGGTAAAAATTATGTAATACACTGCTCCGTAATAAGAATGCTTTTATTTTTCAAAATAGGTTAGGTTTTAGCAAAATTGAACTGAAAATTTGCTGGATTTTTACTTCCTGTAAATACATACGTTGAATGTGGATTCTGTTCAAAATGCCATTCGAATTCTTTTCTGAATCGGAAACAGCTTCTGTTCAGAATGCACTGGCGGCGCCAGCTATTGTTATTTGGTGGGGCACCATTTAGCGCAAGAACAATAGCTTATATATATAAAAACCAATCTATGTATGTATGTTCGCTAACTACTTCTGAACCACTTGGCCAATTTCAACCAAATTTGGTACACGCATTCTATTTCCTCAGGGGAGTTAACAAAGGGGTGGGATGGTCATAAGGACAAGGGGAGGGGTGGTGGGAGGGTTTTGTTCAGAAAACGAACAATTCTGTGTAACTTTCAACTCCCAGGACCGATTTCAACCAAATTTTGTACACATATTCACTACGAGGAGGCGATCATATGAGAGGGGATTTGATAAAGGAGGAGGGGTCTGCTGGGAGGGGGTTTTGTTCAGAAATCGGGCAATTCAAAGTAAATTATGAACCCCTGTACCGATTTCAACCAAATTTGGTACACACATTCTATATCATAAAGAAAAGATAACAAAAACGGTGGGATGGTCATTGGGAAAAGGGAGGGTATAGGGGGAGGTGTTGTCTTTGGAAAACGAGCAACTCAGTGTAACTCCCAACCCCCAGGACCGATTTCAATCAAATTTTGTACACATGTCCACTATGAGAAGCCGATTGTATGGGAGGGGGGTCTGGAGGGAGGGGTATTGTTCAGAAAACGGGCAATTTAGTTTAACTTCTGAACCCCTGTACCGATTTCAACCAAATTTGTTACACCCATTCTCTATCCCAAGAAGATAACAAAGAGGGTGAAATGGTTATTGAGAAAAGATGGATGGTAAGGGGGAAGGGGTTGTCTTCAGAAAACGAGCAATTCAGTGTAACTCCTCACTCCCAGGACCAATTCCAACCAGATTAAATGATTAAATCATTCAACTCTATGATTAAAGGTTATGATTAATGATTTATTCATTTTTGACAATGATGACTGATAAAAATTAACGATTAAATTCATTTTTGACAATGATTAACGATTGTGAATAATGACCAAAAAACCGTTGGAGTATGATTAACGATTACCGATCGTGATCAAATGTTTGATTGACGATCGATATGATTAATGATTAATGATTATGAATGATCAAATTGAATGATTTGCATAGTGATCAATAATCGAGTAACCTTTATTCCAAATTTTAAAAGGCTTAAAAATTATATGATTATGATTAAAGATTAATGAATAAAAGCAAGGTATGCAATGATCCAATGTTCCAGCATAGCTTCTGTACCCCTTGCCCGATTTCAACCAAATTTGGAACAAACATTATTTTTCTTAAGAAGGCGAAGATGATAGGGATGATATTTAGAAAACGGGAAGGTTGTGGAGGGACTGGCATTGTTCAGCTCTCAATCACCTTAGTGTAACTTCTGATCTCCCCTTAGCCGATTTCAGTCAAATTTGGAACACACATTCTTCATATTAAGAAGACGACGATGATGGGTTAAGGATGGAAAAGAGGAGGTTGTGGGGGAGTTGTATTGTTTAGTTATCGATCAACTCAACACTTCATCGAAATCATGGTTTGCCCAGTGAAAAGCAATGATTAATGTGTTTCCTTCTGGACGGTGAATGTGATCCTTTCTTTAAAAATAGACGTTTGCTTGGAAGAAGACATCGGTGGATGTTTTTCCTTCTTTTGAAAAAGACGTTTGCCCTGAATAAGGCGATTTTGGGTTTGATCCCTTTTTCAAAATCAGTCAATGTGTTCAAATGAAATCTGCCTTCTTTTAATCAAATGATGAAGTATAAATAAGAAAACACAATTATCCTGTTGACCAATTTTTATTTTTATTCATTTTCCGATTGTAAAAAAAACTGCGAATCAAACTGGCAACTCCGAGCAAGGCCGGGTACATACAGCTAGTAGCTTATAAAAACAATGGTGTGATTGCATCATGTGGTCCCACTTCTGTCTCCGCCAGTGTCAGAATCCCAAACGGATTATGTTCAGAATATACAGAATCCGAATCGGACTCTTTTCAAAGTTTAAAACGAATCCCGAAAGGACACTGCTTCGAATCTCGTTCTGAATTTTTTCAAAATCACGAACGAATTCAGAACAGATTCTGTACAGAGTCTCGAACGAATTCTGTTTAGAATTGCAATCGAATTCTGTTTAGTATCTCTAACGAATTTTGCTCAAAAAGTTGAGTGAATGCTTCTTAGAATCTCGATAGGATGCAGCCAAAAATCCCATATGGGATTTTTTCCAGAACCCTCCGTTATTTGTTACGACAAGTTATAGTGCATAATAAACGTCAACCATCGAAAACATAAAATCGAAACTACAGAATCGCTCGTAATCTGAGCCAAAAAAGATGCTTTGGTGAAGTTTCGTGTGAAGTGCGCTACTGCAAAAAGGGTACCAAAGACTAAAAGTTAGCTACGGCGTTAAAACCTGTAGAATGAAATGTACTTGTAAACATATTTTATTTGAAAAAGATTCATAAGAATAAAATAGTTAGTACAAATATACAGTATTTTGTAATATGCAATTTGAACTGAAAAATAAATGTTGCAAATATACTGCGGCCCGCTTCAACAGCTCGAAATGTCTGTGCGGTTCTTGAAAGTAAGCATGCTGGGGATCACTGTTCTAGCTCCTTTTCTTCTGCCATCGTTATAAACAGAGAATCCTCCATTATCACTGCCAGTCCCCAGATCTCGCAAGGCAACACCAAAATCTGCGCAAACTAAGCCACCCAGTAAAAATATCAAAACTACCACAAAAACATATGCTTTCAAATTATCTAAAACTCCGAAAAGGAGCCCCACCAGCTCATCTCCTAACCCAAAAACACCAGAAAGTCCCCAGAAAAACAACGTTTGACCCCCAAGAAGAGCGTTAGTGCATCCAACGGGAAAAAAACAACACTACTGTCTCCACTGAGCCAACGCTTAATTCAGGCAGTCGGGTGCCTAAAGACCGGAAGCCGTACCCCAACCGGATCTTTCGGATCGACCTGGGCGGTCTGTGACAGTTGCGGAAGAAGCAACAAATGAAGAAACTCGTGGCGCCGGTAGACTGAAACTAAGACCACACCGGAACGACCAGACCGACCTCGGCACCCAGCGGACGAAGTGCCAAAGAAAAACTTATCTTCTTAACAACCTTCCTAATCTCGAACTGCTCGTACATGCAGGGTTACCATGCCCCAATTCATTGGCCTTCAGGAGGGTAACCGAGTTTCCACAACAACTATGGACCGCACACTCGGAGGAAGATATAAATGAATCGGAAAGATTGGGACCAAGGAGTTCATCTTTGCGGTAGCATACTGGTTACCGTCGGCAACACATACCTCCCCAGCGGTTGAACCTGCCTGGTTCAAGGGTAGATCCCCTTGGGTTGGCCTCCACGAAGCCTTCGAAAATGGAGACTTGGCTGTTCTCAACGATGGCTCCACTACTTTTTACAACGGGCACTCCGCTGTCTCTAATAAAGTGGAAGGCAAATACCGATCCTCACGGGAGCAATCACTACCCCATCCTTGTTTCTGCCCATGCCTCCCCTCGCACTTTTACCAAGCACCCACAGTGTGGATATGAGGATACTGATTGGGGGCCTTCCTTAGCCGTGCATTGAGATGCGCGACTTCAAGACAAGATCAAGCTGAAGGTGGAAGGTGGGTACGATTCCCGATCCGGTCTAGGAAATTTTCTCGACTTCGCTGGGCATAAACGTATCATCGTGTTTGCCTCATGATGTACGAATGCAAAAATGGTAATTTGACTTAGAAACCTCGCAGTTAATAAAATGTGGAAGTGCCTAATGAATACTGAGCTGCGAGGCGTCAATTTCCCAGTGGGGAATGTAATGTCAACAAGAAGAAAAATAAGAGGAAGATTGGGAGAACTGTCATCATCTGCTGCAGAACCCGCTGGAAACTAACGTCCCGGCCTCGAATTTCTTTCTTCGAGTTTACCCGAGGGGGGGTCCGTAGAGTAGTTGTCTACACATCTGACTCTGAATCAGATGGTCATGGGTTCGATTCCCACCCCCTCCACAGCCCTAATACAGGGAAAAGTCAACATGACTTTAAAAGAAAAGTAAAGACAGAATTTCAAATAAGAATGTAAAAGGTCGATAAAGCAGATCACGGTTTGTAAACTCCACGGAGTATAAATAGAAATAGGTTGGACATATAGCCTGCGATGCCGGTCCAGTTAGGTGGGTGTGTGCGCAAAAGAAAAGCACCACCCAAACCAGAAAGAAGAAGAAGAAAAATAGTTTACCCTAGAGTCCTACAAGAAGAGTAACGTCATGTGCCACGTTTGACAGGTCTCCTGCTCGTTTGGAACGCGCATTTGTATGGAACTGACAGACGATTCTGTTCCAATTCTGACACTTGACGACACTGTTATTATAGTCACTGTAGTTTACCCGAGTGATCTTAGACGCAGCTCACGCCACGAATCCACAAACCCCCTGCGTATCCGAGCCCCGTAACATGCGGTGTGACGGTGGATAACGCCGTCCCCAAACAAACCCCTCGGCTCGATATTAACGCGCCGCGTGAACTGTCGTAATGTCTGAGTGACAATCTGGATAATGAATGATAGAAAGAAGGAGAACAGATTAAAAATAAAGTATCCAAAAGATTGATGTGACACATGTATTTGCTAATCATAGCATAAAACTATTTTTGAACATTGAATTCAAAACTTAAACATTTAAATCATTTAATAATTTATAAACTAATTTCCGAAATACATTAGGATTTTTGCCAGAAAGATTACTGAATACACCCTCCGCTATACGTTCTCAATAGAGGTTAGCTTTAAGGTAAGGCACAATAGTACTACATCTTGGATTGTAGTTTAATTATAAACTAAACTATTAATATCAGAATTGCGGCGAACAGTGTGGCTAGGATTCAGTGTTGGTCAAGATTAGGAGCGCGGACCAAATTTGTAAGTCTGATGTAAGAAAAGATAAATGAACGTACACTAATAAAGAATTCAGCTTTTAGCATTACCATCACCAGAATCAACGGTGTAGCTGCTTAAAAGACTCCGAACACTCTCACACCAACATCCGGTATATCCCAGTGTGTTACGGTGTATGATCTACCAAACAGAGCCCTAGCTTAATCCATTTTTCGAGCTAGGGCAATAAGTTGTGGTAATTAAGGATTCATTGTATTTAGTCTTCGCTACCAACAGTAGGGTTTGAACTATAACAACATTAACTTTACCCTGCAGATAGTTGAAAGACTAAAATTTCCACCGTTTGAGGCTAAACTTTATCTAGTGGAAGTAACTTTCCAGCAATTAGTTTAAAAAAAACCTGGGTGCCCACCCTAGGCAGAACTGATCGCTGGAAAATCGAGTTAAGAGTTTGAATGCGTACTAACTTGTCATGAACGGTTAGCAAAGGTATTGAGAGGAACACAGGGACATACTTGTTACTCTACAATTTTTTGAGCTAGAAATGATAGAGCTAAATCCCGTTTTCAGCGTTTTACTGGTGATATTCTAGAAGAAAAACAAGGATGTGGCTAGGGCTCCGATGCCTGGCCAAATAACAGCATTACTGTCCTGTTTTCTCAAGAAAGGATTGATTTCCTATTGACAAGGTGCGCGCCTTCAATGGGATTGCTCTCTGTGAAGGGTCTAAATAGCGGGACCTTGTCATTATGCTCTTGAGAAAACAAAACTAGAACTGTATCGAAACCGATACTGCATTGCTTCTCAATAGTAATGGAGTAATTCGACATGCACTTATACTAGGCTGGTTTAGCTTAGTATGGCGAGAAAAAAATATTGTCGAATTCCACGGGGCACCCCCCAGGATTGTATCTTTTGGTGAAAAAATCAATCTCTGAAAATTTCAGCTCAATCGTTTGTTGCATAAGCTGGCGCATTTGATTTGAAGTTTGTATGGGGTTTTCAGTCAAAATACATAGAAAAATACACCTCCGACACTCATTCGATCTTGAAATTGGTTCTGATTGCTCGATTGAGCTCAGAATTGCAAAAACGGCTGTTGGTATGTTACAAAAGAATTCCACAGAACATTGTACGATGATTAAATGAACTTTTATATACTTTAAAGTTGACTCTATTTAATCAATAAATGCAAAAGTGCACAAAACAGCCCCCAATAAATCAGCCGAAAGCTAAATAAAAGTGCATTTAATCATCGTACACTACACTACTACACTACTAAGCTACGAAGGACCTCCGTCGTCCACCGCAGCTTAGCGGGTACTGATGAAACCAAATTCCCAGCACCAGGTACCAGCCGATCTCTCACAATACATTTTCAGAACTAACTCTCTCAAATGTATTTTTGTACACAATGTCAACCAAGTAGGATGAGTATTTAATATTGTCCGGCTCCTACACACTTGCTTCATCAGCAACGGCGCTCAATGAAGTAGGGTTGTGTGAGGTTGCGCCAGTTTGGTCGTCAGATCCCAACACGACCACACTGATTTTTTACAATCTGTAAATTGTTGTTGTTATTAATAGACAACCGATTTTTCGGAGTGCTGTCAAAAATCTAATTTAAAAATATTTTGGGGGAATTGATTCCTCTCCAAGAACTCGATAAAAGTAGAAAGATCTGTTTTTTTAATATTTTTCCTACAGAATACGCAAATTTTCCGACATTCGGGCGTATTCATTTTTTCGGGCGTAACGATTTTTGTTATGGAATTTGACAACGCTTGCAATCTTAGAATTTGGGGAGATTTGATCCCCTTTCTATGGTATCTACTCTATAAATATTTTCTCGAGCCAATTCTAAGGGACCCTCCTGCCCTCCCAGCCTCCTGATAAGGGGTCAAATCTGCAATTAAATAACGACAAACTTATACTAAATTAATGATTTCGTGTGTGTTACTTCTGCGTGAAGTTAAACGATTTACAATGATATGGAAATGCTAATATCATCTTCCAAACTTGGACGTACATGTTCATGATAGCATTAGAGGCGAAAGTATAGAATTGATAGTTCCGTTAGGATACGGCAGGCATGAAGAATGTTTTTATAGAAGTCGATTTGAAAGCGAGCGGAGGGCAATATTTGTGATGGCACATATCGCACGACCTTCCTTCTGCCAAGCTCCCGTATGAAGATGGAGGAAAGAATATCAGTGTGGAAGCTGATATATCTCCACTGGCAAAAGGAAGGTGGTTTGACTTGCTCATATGCCATCGCGTGCGGAAGGATTTGCTATCGACGAGTACTGTCTCCAAATTTCTAATATGACATCAGCATCACTCTAATGCTATCATGAACATGTACGTCCAAGTTTGGAAGATGATATTAGCATTTCCATATCATTGACAAACTTATGTTTGATTTTATTTGCAGTGGAGTAATCAGAAATTATTTAGGAAAACCCCTGATTAATCGTCGACTTTCTGGTGTATTATTAAAAATAGTATTTTTGTCATAGCTTTTGAGTCCATAGTCCATTTTCAATATAAAATGATAAGACAGGTGTTCAGACTAAGACTAAGACTAAGTGTTCAAAATTTCAAGAAAATTTGGAAGATTTTCTCTAGTAGCTGACAGGGGTAGCCGTGGTCACAACCAATAGTTTTGGTTTTGCTGATGTTGTTGACTAAACCTAAACTCTGATTACCGAAAAAGAACGTCCATAAATTACATAATGTGACAATCCATACACCATTTAAAGATGATTGATATAAAAAGTGTGACGGGTGGAATGGGGGAGAGGGGTTGAAAATTGTCGATTTTTGCGTTACAAAATTGATGGATTATACCTTAAGGGGGATATTCTGCAAGACAAATTCCTTTAGAAATCCTCTAATTGTAAGGATTTCGGTGTTGATGATATTTCCACTTGTTTTACACATGGTCCTCAATGGCAACTGTACTAGAACGAAGCGTTTTATCACAACGTCGTCGGTGGAGAAAATATTTCCCTGCCATTTTTTTTCGCATTTGTATCAGGTGAAGAGCAATTTGTTTTCATGTATTGTTATAATCGAAAAAGCCTTAGGTGCCCGCCAGAGTAAACGCGACGTGCGATGCGACGCGACTCACGTAGAAGAATAACAATTATTATCAATGAAGTGCCGAATTGCAATGTCGCGTAGCATCGCGTGGTCGCGTCTACTCTGGCTTCACCCTTATGCCTCTCGTTCTATGGCAGAGAGATTACGTTTTCATCTGTCGAATAAGCGAATGTTTAATCTGTTTTAGAACCACATTGGATTGATATAAATGGAAAATCTGAAAATTTTGTCTCAAATGTAACAGTCTATTGATTTTTTTAACTATCGCTTATTTGGTAGGCTCATTTGCCGTAAAGAGTCTATTGATGATCGATCAAGTAATTTCATGGAAGGAAAAGAGAGGAAACGGACTCCCATGGGAAAGTTCTCAATGAAGCGAGAAGTTTGTGGACATGTTCAAGAGAAAATAATTGATTCATAGAATTAAGATTAAATATATAGAACGTCCCTACTTCAGTCCCTCCCCTTCCTGCTACGTCCATGTTTCTCTAAATAATCCATATTGTGTGTGAATATAACAGTAATATATTCATTCTAATGGACAAGCATATAGTCAAAGCATGTAGTCAAATTTCAATATAAAATAAAATAACCCTCTCCCACAACCTAGATACATCCCATATTGTTAAAATAATTATATTGTGTATTATTATATTGAAATTAAAAAATTAAAGTAAAAAGTCCGAGTAAAAAAAATACTTCTGATAATCGAGTCTAAAATTTCGGATAACCGAGTCCCCGGAAAGCTGAGTCTCCGGATAATCGAGTGCAACCTGTACTCTGGTTCTCGGTAAAACAGGAGGGTCAAGTATTCCAAGGGATCAAGTCTCCCTGCCTTCTCCTAATGAATAGACTGTGTAGTGTTTACGATAGCTCACATTGTATTAGAAGATTAAAAATTTTAATTTTCAAATGGCTTCGTTGTAAACAAATCATCATGACTGTATATTTTGGTGTATGGAAAGGCTTTGGATCCCAGAGTAAATTTCTTTAATTTTAAATAAACATAAATCTCTACGCAGTACTTGAAACAATTTTCTCAACGTAGATTTATTTTCTTAGATAAGACACATACAATCCAAAACAATAACAGAACGCCTGCCAAAATGGGCATGAATCACAAACATAGTATAAAAATAAATCATTGCACTGCACAGACAGCGAACGCATTCGTAACCGAAAAATTCATACTCCGCAACATCAAACACATTCTCAAGGTCGGGCAACACAAATCACCGTAAGCATTGTCTTACTAACCATTTTTCCACAGAATACGACGATTAATGTTCGCACCACCATTGATGTCATAAAAGCCATTTCCCTACTTTAAAAAAACCACAACAAAAAAATCCCGCACATCATCACGCGTACTATGCTCCTTTCTACTTCCGAACGTGATTTGAAACGTGCGCTCCGCATCCAACAAGCCGCAACTCAACGACCGCGCGCACGGATGCTGACAATGAACAGCTCTCGGCAGAACCACCGCTTTCAGTCTTCACTTGCTTCGGAGCCGAGTATTTCGACCGGCTCGAGAGCATAAAAGCTTTATTTATTTGTTTCAGTCACTAGAAAGCAGTACGAGATAAACCCCCTTCCCGGTACTTGTACGGCAGCGGCGGCAGGCAGTACCACATCGGCAGAATCGACTGCGTTCATGAAGCAACCGAAAATGGAAAAACAGTTTTCCGGATTAACAGTTAGCAAGGGCCCGAGTGGGGAAATGCGTATATTACCGTTGTATGAATGGTTTTCCGTAATGAGTTAATGCTGGAAAGTAATTAAGTATCGAATAAATGGCCCAACATTTTGTTCACGTGCCGTACAACCTGAAACAATATCAATTAGAGCTTATATTCAGTAGGTACTGAACTATTAGTTAGCCTCAACGTCATCATGTTTAGAGATTCAAATCTGGATGCATAGCACTTTTATTGGGCTGCACTTTGCAAGTTCCTTCGATTTCCGGAATCGGAATCAATTGTATGTTCCAGCATAACTTCTAAACACATAGATCGACTTAAATTAAATTTGGAACATATATTTTCCATAATGGGATCTCCAGTTAGCCTTGCGAGTAACCCGAGTAGCACACATGTTGCTGCAATCAAATCTGATCAAAATGAGCTACTTGGGAAAGACCTAGAATTCCTAATCCGGAAATGGCGAGTTTGACTCTCGGTTCGGTCCAGAATGTTTTGGAGTGAGAAACGTTCTTGACTCCCTGGACATAGTGTATCCATTGCTCTTGCCACACAAGATACATTCTCATGCAATGGCGAGCAAAGAAAAACTTTCAATTTGTTTTTTTATTTTTGAAAAACCTTCGAAAGAACACCTTTTTAGAGCAACAACATTTTTTTTTACACTCGTAGACCATAAGCTTATTCGAACTTGATGTTTAAAATCAATTTCAATTCATGAAAGTATGACGAAATTTTAATTCAGCCTCTTTACTGAACTTCGCTGCCTAGCTCACCGTTAGCTCCCTTTCTTCAGTAAGCAGGCGAATCTTACGTTCTGCCTTCTCACTGGACTCTAGTAGGGAAGCTATGACTCCTACACTAGGTCGCAGAGGGTCAGCATGACCTGTTTGAAGTCCCTACTGCAGCTGCTGCGGTTGTTCAGTAAGAACAAGATCACATCCGCCCGTGATGTTTGTTCGTTTCTCCGTCCACTTTAATATGGATTGGGACTTCCTCAATGAGTCACTTTCTCGCTTACCACCGGCGATCTTTAGAGTGACCTGTTAAGGCCATTCCTGCTAGCGAAAGGATCTCTATTTTCCCTTCCCGCACCATTTGCATGTATATTTTTTTATTTTTATTTTAAGGTACAAATATATTGTTCCTAACGATTCGCACGACGAGAGCGGTCTACCACGCCACGATGAGGGACACTTACTGGGGGGGTGTGCAGATACCACGTGCTCCGTTAGCGGCCTGCCATTTATTTCACTCCTCAGACCATGCATCCTCTTGGCACGGGTCGCTTATCACCGTATGATTAGGGGGCTGGGAGATGTCAGGGCCGCCAATTCCGAACTGGGCATACAAAATTCTGGGACGTATTCTGTCTAAGCTTCGTATTCGCAAACTACATAACGCCCAAATGGACCATTTTCAATTAGAGCTATCCATCGCGGCCGCCGATGATGTTTAAGCGCCACCGCAGCTACCATTTTCGACCTGCAATTTTTGGCCCGCGCTGACGATTAATTTTTAGCGCGTTGATAAAATATTCACCGTGTCGTATAAACATCCTTTCAATTGTTTTCCTACCATTTTGATAAAGCTTGTACGGGAAAACCGGCTGAATTTATGAAACAATGCGTTCCTCCCTGGAAGGAAAGCACCATTCAGGTAGTCAACACACAACAGAGCTAGAAATAATCTTCCTCTATAAATGTGGTTTATTTCAACCACTGGAAATCTGAGAAACTCCACTACCAGCAAATTTCTTCTGCAAAAATTTAGGGAATTACTCTCTCGATAATTCTGGAGAATCCCTCTTTCAAGAATTCTGTCTACAAGAAATCTGTGGAATTGCTCCATCAAGAATTCTGGAAACTTAATTGCTATTTCTTCAATTCTGAGGAAATCTTCCCCCAGAAATTCAGGGTAATTCCTTCTCCAGGAATTCTGGGAAACTCATACTCCATTTACTACTATGCTGCATATGCCATCTGAAATTCAATGAATGTTGGTGTCATCAAATGATTTATTTTTTATTATTTGAAAAAGTATTTAAAAAGGTCTCGAATAAATTGGTCTAAACATAACCCAGTTCTGAGAAATTTGCTACTCCATGCTCATACTCCAAGAATTCTAGGTTTGCATATCTCCAGGGATTCTGCAGGAGTTCTGATGACTTGCCTCTTCAAGAATTATGGATGAATCTTTCTCTAAGAATTCCTCAGAACCGCAGAGAACCTAAGCTACTAAGGAATTCCTTCCACTGAATTGGTGCAGAATTTCAATGAAATTCTTGTTGAAGAATTCTGCGGAGCTTCTTCTTATCTTTTTTTTGACGTAAACTACGTCTAAGGGGAAGACTCAGATACAGGGTGCAAAACCGAAATTTCCAAATTCGAGACCGTCACGAAATTAGGATAGATTTCAAACGCTAATAGCGTCTTTATCTTTCGATGGATTTTCGACATTTGCTTATCAATCGATTCAGAAACTCTCCAGCAATTTGCCAATTCTATTGATACTATTGATTATCAACGTTAAACTATTGAAAATGTTATTTCTTTCCAAACCGGGTGAAAAATTCAATTCCGTTCATAAATCCCCAACACGGACATCAGATTGCAGTAAGGTACGGGCCTTTTGATACACTGCTTCGTTTTTCCTGTGTATAAAAAGCCCCGTGTTTCGCGTGCGCGCGTCATTTTCATTCTGGATGTCACGGCGAGCAGACCAGGGCGCCCAGAAGCGGTCCCAGTGACAACGGCTGTCGCAGCGGCGGTGGTGCGGATGAAATTTTTTCGGTCGGTGTAGAGATGTCGTAAAATTCCGACTAATCGATTAGTAACTAATCGATTACTCTCGATCCTTGTCGATTATTGAATCGATTAATCGTTGGATAGTAATCGATTCAAAATTAATCGATTATCAAAACGATGAATCGATCAATCGAGGTAATCATTTAAATTGCGACATCCTTATGATGTCGTAAAATCCTGGTTATTCGATTAGTAACTAATCGATTACTCTCGATTCCTCTCGATTAATGAATCGATTAATCGTTTGGTAATAATCGATTCAAAATTAATCGATTATCACAACGATGAATCGATTAATCGAAGTAATCGATTAATTTGCGACATCTCTAGGTCGGTGGTGGTGGCGGTCGTGGAAGCAGCAGCACATCATTTTCATCCGTGTCCCATCTTCGGCGGATCTGGCAATCGACGGCGTTCGTTGAGCCGAATCATCGGATGGCGGTCGCGCAGCCCAGTGGCTGCTGTTAATAAGGCACATAAGTGGCAATTAATCGGTTCTTTTCAGGACCATCATTATATTTGGGAGGAAGGTTAAGTTGAAATAATTTTCCTAAAGTGCAACCGTTAGGAACTGGAAATGATTTTAGTGATTGAGAATGTTGATATTAGACGAACTTTCTTCATAGAACAAAGCATAATTGTTTGGCATCGGTAGCGGAATCATAGCATTAGTGCCGGTCCGAGCATAGGCTGTCATCGGAAGATTGCTACAGCAATTTATTCACTAATGTGGCGTTTGCAACGATTTGGATGTTGTCGGCACAACATGAAATTTTCCCGCGAGACTTTAATTTTGTATTTTTTCTGTTGATGATTGAAAAAGAAATCGGTTCCGAGATGAACTTTATTCAAAGCGCAACCCTAACGTCGGTAGTTGAATCCCAAGCAAGTATCGGAAAGAGACCATGCAAACACTTGATTCGCATTATGACTGAAGAAAATTGTATGGCTTGTATGGCAGTATTGATGTTTGCTACACATTTTTTCACGTAAACTTCGTCTAAGGGGAAGACTCAGATACAGGGTTTAAAATGGAAATTTCCAAATTCGAGACTGTCACAAAAATTAAGATTTCAAACGCTAACAGCGTCTTTATCTTTCGATGGATTTTCGACATTTGCTTATCAATCAATTCGGAAACCCTTCAGCAATTTGCCAATTCTATTGATACTATTGATTATCATTAATGCTTAATTTTTTTCTATAACAAATATGATTTTGAAAAAGTATCACCGGCGCGTGCTTACTCACAATCTACATGCTGATACATTTACAGTTATATCAAACAACTGAAAACCGAAATACGCCACTCCAAAATTACGAGGTGACAATGTTCGAAAGAGACAAAAGATAGGAAAAATAACACAGTGTGTAATGCCTCCCCGAGTCACCTTAAGGGAAGATCCTTTAATTACGTAACGCAAAAATTGGGCATTTCAAAAACCACCACCCCCCCCTCCCCCCCATATAACACTTTTTGTATGAAGCATCTAAAAATTATGTATGGGTCGTCACACTTCGCCCCACCCCCCCCCCCCCCTAACCGTTACGTAATTTGTGGACGCTCCCAAGAGCCACTTTCATTGATGGTAGCCGATCGTTAGTACTTCATATCAAATATCATATCATATCATAGCATATCAAAGAATATTGTGGCCAAATTCCATAAAATTTGGTCAACAAAAACCCCCCTGACAATAATAGATCAAAACCTGCCAAAGCCGTCATTCCCCCTATTTCAAACAAGAAAATTCAATCTGAGCGCTGCTAATGTTGATGACGACGACCGCGCGACCCACACCATCGCCGGGAATAAAATTTCCGGTAGGAGCTCCGCCGATGTCGAACCACTGGTATCACCACGGTCTGCTCTCCGCGACATCTCGAACGAAATGGCTCGCGCGCGCGGAAGGGCTGCTTTCTTGTAATCAATAAAGTTGAACCTGTAGCCACGCCCCTTTGGGGGGTGTGTGATGGTTACACAATATTTGCAGTCATACCGGACAACAAAGAGGCGGGACTAATGAGCCATCTTTATTGATTATAAGAAAACTGCTCTACCGCGCGCGCGTGGCATTTCAGCACCTAAAAACCATGGATGAGTTGAATCATCGTATGTTTTCTGTATGTATGTAGAATCACTGTATGTATGTGGACTCACTGTATGTATGTAGAATCACGAGCGCGCGTCAAACGGAGAAGCTGCAAAAATGTTTTCGCATGGATGACTATCTACCAATATTATAAGTCTTTCTCTGAATCGTGCTCTCGTGATTCTACTACCGACGGAAAACAATCTGCCATCACCAAGCAATTATGTTTACTTTGATCAAAATTCATCTCGCCTCAAGTTGTGACATAAGAGCTGCTTTCATTGATGGTAGCCAATCGTTAGTAGAAATTACGGCTTTGGCAGGCTTTGTTCTATTATTCTCAGGGGGTTTTCTGTAACTAATTATGCTCAAATTTGGCCAAAACATTCTTTGCATATCAAAAAATATTGTGGCCACATTTCATAAAATTTGGCCAACAAAAACCCCCTGACAATAGAACAAAACCTGCCAAAGCCGTCATTCCCCCTACTTCATACAATGAAATTTAATCTGAGCGCTGCTAAATGTTAATGACGACGACCGCGCGACCCACACCATCGCCGGGAATAAAACTTCTGGTAGATGCTCCGCCGATGCCAAAGGTGGTACCACGGTCTGCTCTTCGCGACATCTCAAACGAAATGGCTCGCGCGCGCGAAAGAGCTGCTTTCTTGTAATCAATAAAGTTGAACCTGTAGCCACGCCCCTTTGGTGAGTGTGTGACGGTTGCACAATATTTGCATTCATACCGGACAATAAAGAGGCGGGACTAATGAGCCATCTTTATTGATTATAAAAAATCTGCTCTCCCGCGCGCGCGAGGCATTTCATTTGAAATGTCGTGGAGAGCGGTTCCAGCATCGGCGGAGTTGCTGAGAGAATTAATCGGTTCTTCTCAGGGCCACCATTCTATACAAAGGAAGAGGCGAGGCGAATATTATTCAAAGAGCAAATTAGCCACTTGGCGACGCCATAATGTTGCCGTCCGTAGCAGAATCACGATTGCGCCCCGGGGGGAGATTCTATATAATATGAATTCGTATGAATGGCATCAGTGGCAGCCAAGAGCCAAGTGAAAAATGTCGGAAGTGAATCACAAGCGTGCGTCGGAGGGAGTTGCTGGAGTAAATATATTCATATGAATGGTAAATTGGTAATGTGATCGCATTTTGACGTGAACTACGGGGGAGACTATGATACAGGGTATAAGATGAAAATTTCAAAATTGGGGACCGTCACGTAGTCTTGTAAGATTTTAAAAGGTAATCTTTATCTTTTGATGGATTTTATCAAATGAATTGGAAACTCTCCACCAATTTGCAAATGTTATTGAAATTTTTGATTATCAACGTTAAAATAGTGGAAATTTCAATTCCTTCCAAACCCAGTAAAAATTCAGACCCAATCAATAATCCTGCAACCCCAACACGGACATGAGGTTGTTATAAGTTACGGTCCTTTTCGCCCATCGCTCCATTTTTCTATGCATAAAAGACTCGTGTCTCATACGCGCACGTCATTTTCGTTCGAGCATTCTCAGAGAGCGGACACGATACTTCATTTGTAGCCTTGAGCCAGCATTGGAGGCAATTGTCGGGCGGAGACAAAGGCATCCCACAGCGATAGGCGGCAGTCAACGATGGTGGAGCGACGGTCGGGACGGCAGCCTCACTGGAGTGAAAATTTTGCCCGCTTGCGGTCCAAGCGACAACGGCTGCCGCGTTGATGTTGGTCGCGTCGTCAATGGTGGAGCTGCGGTAATTGCTGATAGTGAATGGAGTCATTTAAAGTAAATCAATTCTTTGGATTACCATCATTCGCGTGGAAAAATAGTGTTAAGCTGAGATGATTTTCCAAAGTGCAACAACTTGCGACACTCTTGGCGTTCAGTAAAATCTTCTAGCAAGATTCTGAATTTGGTTATGTGCTGTCAGTGATTTCCAATGCGTACCATTGAGAAAAATAACAATATAAAATTGGTCAATTATAGACAAACTTCGGTTAGTTACGCAGAACTTCGGTTAGTTAGGAAATTTAAATGCAAGGATGATATCAGTAGCAGTCAGCTAAAATTTTCATTTTTGGTGTTAGGGATTGGAATTGCACATTATCGAAGGTTAATCGGTTCTTTTTAGAACCAAAATTTTATACAAAAGAATATTAACCAAAACTAATTTTATTCAAAGCGCAAATTATTATTTGCAATAGAAATACCCAAATTAAATTAAGCTCATTCAGAATATTTTCCGAAAAATAAGAAAAAACAACAATGAAATTGATTTTTTTTTAAGTGAAACCCCTAACAAATTAAACAAACAAAACTAAACTTCTCATATTATATAAAAATCGAGAATTAAAATTTTTTGACTTAATTACATGAATATATCAGCTACTTTCAAAATGTAAATTTTTAATTGTCGTATCCAACAAATTTTATGTTTTGAAAATTGCTCTAAACCAGTGTTGTCTCAAAAGTAATCAAAAGAACAATTTTGTAATATTCATGAATTATGGGTCTTGCTAGGTTCTTCATTTAACCAAACGGTTTTACGTAGTTTACGTCGGGCGGTCGTGTCTTGTACACAACCCTTATGATTTTTAGAAATTCAATTTCCAGGAATTCCAGATCGAGTAATTTGGGAATTCCCTCAGCCAGGTGTTCTGAGAAATGATTGAAAAGTTTCCCAGAAAATCGGGATGAATAATCCGTAGAGTTCCATAGTTATCAACTGTGAGATTTCTAAGCTTATTGATCAGTTTTACATTCTTTTGTTATAAGACTAACTTGATGATGCTCAGATGCAATGAGAAGTACAAAAACTTTCAAACACCGTGCCATAAATTGAACCCAATCACCGTCAGCATGATCTTGCTTTGTAGCCACGCATTTACATAATGCAGCATTTTTATTTTCATTTCACTAGTAATCCGTGGAGAATCTCCATGAGGAGTTTCTGGAGGAAACCGTGAATTTAACTTCTGAATAAATTCACGGATAGACGTAAGGTGCAATTCATTTCCTGAAGGAAGTCTTTGAAATAGTATAAGTTATTCTTGAAGAAATTGCTGGTGAATTCTTGAAGCAATTCTTGAAGAAATTCCCGGAGGAGTTCTGCAGAACTCTTGAAACAATTATCAAGAATCTGTAAAAAAGTTATCCAAGATTTCCGAAGGAAATGTTTTAGAAATTTTGGAAGAATAAAGCGAAATTTTCGAAATTCTGCGCAGTTTCCGGGAAAGTTCTTCAGAATTCCCAGAGTTATTCTTCTTTCCAAATTTATTTCCGGATAATTTAAAGGGATCTGCTAAAGAGTTTTCTGGAACAGTCAATCAAAACCCGAAATATGCGAGGCAATCAATTGAAAAGTACGAAATGTTGGGCGTGTTACGGTGCCTCATTGCTTAAAAGACAATATTAATTAAAACAAACAGCGAAGTTATCATTGTTCATTGGAAGTTTTAACTTTCTAAGTCGTACACTTTCTCGATTTATTACAGAGTGAAATGTAAATTAGATAGTTATCTAATTAAGTATCTATATCTAATCCCTGATTTTTGTTGGAGATAAGGGAACCTCCTCACGAAGAAAGAAAAAATACTAGAGTCCCATCTACTCCACGGTAGGCTACTGAACTGTCTGATTTTCTAAGATATGAATAAAGCCAAATATTTTTTTTTATGCTTACTGCCATAAGAGCACGAGAAATGTGAACCTTTTAAAAACGGGTATGCTTTGGGAAATGTTTGAGGGACAATCTTGATCTGCGTCGATCCACGCCGCCGCCGATAGAAAATAGCAATGACGCCGCCGCCGGTCAAAGTAAATCGGCGCACAGATCTACTTTTAATCACCCACCCTTTCATAAAGTTATTTGTATGAAATTGAAAGGGTCATTGGCGTAACTAGTGCAAAATTCTAGGGGGGGCTAACTTTTTTCAAACTTTTCTATTTTAACACTCATAACACAGAAAGTTTACCATTTTCGCTCGATTCAACTGATGTATATTGTTGGTCTACCAGATATTAATGTAATGGACGACTTAAATATTTCAAATGATGTTCATCGACGCTCAGCCCTGGTACAAAAATCTTGAAATCTCGTAGGATTTCTAAAATCCTTGATAGGTACAGAAAACCATAGGTGCTGGGCTAATTGTAAATAGAATGTGAAGCACGATCCTGATTTTTAAAGGATTTTTTGATTTGCTTCGAACCTAGAATACATTATAAATTAAATATTGAATAAATTAGTTAGTTAAACTCTTTTCGCCAGCTTTGAATTCAGTGGCCTGACAATTCCTACGAGCTTTAAAACGGCGATCTAACCACAACAAACCAACGTTTCTTTTCTGCTAGAATAACTTCTAGGAAGATTTAAAAAAAATCAGGTTTACATCCCAATACAACTTATTGGTCGTTAATTTTCAATTTAGTTAAAAAAAACAAATTAAACCTTTTCTCTCAGTAGGTCTGTTTCACGCCTAATGAGACATTTTCACTGGTTTCATTGCTGCAGCGACAATAGGAGTTTAGAGAATTAAATAGTATGCGGAGTTTCTAAAATCCACCCGAAAGAATACAAAGTTCTTTCTTATTCAACTTTTAGTTACCTCTACTTGAAATCTAATAGTTCTACCGAACCTTTCTCAAGAAGCCTACAGTGATAATCAAAATGCGCTGCATCTTTTAGGATTGGTATTAGTTGGGAAGGTTAAGATCATACGCTCGATTTAGATAACAATTACTCACAAAACCCTGGAAAAACTTGAAAATCTCAAGGAATTGTCCATTATCCATTAAGTACTTGTAATACTAATAAATAATATATTTTTAAATTTATTTGTTGATGAGGTATTTCCTTTGGTATTTCATAAGTTATAACGTGTTTTGAGGGATCTAAATTTTGTCGTGAGCAAGCCTTATAACAATTGCTCGAAGTTCAAAAACTTAAGCGAATAGATTGCTGTAGTGTTTCGAAGAGAGTAATTGGATAATGAAGACAATCCTTACTCTGCATTTACCCCCGTATATAATCAGTGGAATAGATCCCGAGCAGCACAAGTCAGACTAAAATGGTTGCAGCAACTTGATAGTGACCAAATCTAGTCGCATATCCGTTGCAGTAATCTATGTGGGACATGTGTGCTACTTGGGATATACGTAATACTTATACAAAGTAACAATTTTTCTAGGGGGGGCTAGCCAGATCCTAGGTGGGGCTATAGCCCCCCCTAGCCCCCCTGTAGTTACGCCAATGGAAAGGGTTATCAAATTTGCAAATTTTCAAATCGGTCAACCCGTTCGTGTGTAACATTGCTACAGAGGAAACCTAAACTCATTTTTGTATATAAGAAAGAAGATTAGGCACAGAGAAGTAATGAAGAGTAACGTCCGTTAGGTGAAGAGTCGGCAACCTGGAAGATGAGATTACATTCTGTCTTGCTCCGTACATCACAGAGTGTACGACCATCACAGGATCTGATTAGAAGAAGAATCATTAGCTTAGCTTAGCTTGATTGACTGTACACATCGTCGTTGCTAGTCACAGTTGGTCGAAAAACACCAAATATGCACAGCTCACCGATTGAAAAGCCTTTTTGGGATTGGAAGACTTTTCTCACTACATGCTTTGGAGTTTCATTAAATCAAGACCAATAACGATACCGGCCACGTCCTCGCACTCAATTTAGGATTAGGAGAGGAAAAGTAGTTCGACATTCATTGCATCCTCTGCATCTCCGTGAGCGCCACAGGAATGGAATAGTTAGTTAGTTGAGAAGGTAGTCCATGGGAAGTCACCTTGGTAAGCGACTAAATGTGTGTTCATTGTCGGTGAAGTTATTTTCAAGACACGAAAACGAAAACCATGTTTAAAATCAATTCAATGCAAAATCAATATGCTTCGTTTAATAAGCTTCTACAACACGACCGATCCCGCACTAATAAATTATCTGCTCTTCGATGCAGAAATTAGCTAGCGTTCCCAGCACCAACATGTTCGAACCCGCATCATATAATTTTCGGCATTTCGATGCAGAAATCTATTTTTCACTTCGTTTTCCGGACTAGCTGGCGAGCCAAGCACCAACACGATCGAACTCGGATTAGAAAAAGAGTCATTTGAGAACAATAACTGGACTTAGAGATTGTGTATTTTGGTAACTTATGGAATTCAAAATGAAAATAATAAATCAATTAGCGGAATAATACATCACCGTGACTTTTTACAATAACTTATTCATTAAACTGTAATTGTGAGCACAATTTACTTGAACCATTTTCAAACGTCACTCAATTGTTGCCTAATTACAGTGACGATATCGCGAAAAACAAGGGGCCATCACATTCAAGAGTGATGAGCATTACAGTTTTTCTTGCAGAACAGTTCTAAACTTCATCATTTTCCTTTGTATGCCCATACCTCCCAGATCGGATCCCTGTTGTTGAAACCGCTCGCGGTTTGGCGGTGAATGTTGTTTGAAAATATCGCGGCGATCTATGATCATCATCGTCGTCGTCATTGTTGTAGTTGTACGTGATGTGTGCGCCCTTTTGTTATTGTGTATACACGCAATATAAATATACATAGTACATCGCCATCCAATATTCTTTCGGCATTTTTCACCAGCAGAAGATGAGTAAGATTAGTTTGTTATAAGCGTGCTCTGTTGCCCGTAATGTCGTTTCATGACAACGGACATTTTTCATGAAAATATGGCTCCATCATCATTCAGCGAACGGTTTATGTGATGAACGATGCTAAGAGCAAGATTTCTAATGATATTTTTGGACTAACGACACACGCGACACATACAAAATGTCAATTATTGCATCAACTTTCAAGTTGAAATTAATTTATCGTAAAATATAAAAGTCATTTAGTGATGAGATTAAAAAATCAGATTCATTTAATTATAAAACTTTATAATCATTGTGATTTACGGCAAAACTAAATACTATACACGCAACGAGAATTGAAATTATCCACCGCCGTTTGAACTAGTATCGACTTTTCATTTGGGACCCTCGAAGGGTGTTTAGAAAACACGCATTACAAAACTACCGTCATCAGCTCCCATCAGACCAAGAAACATCGTGAATTGTTAAATACCTAATTGCCCGTCCCAAAAAAGGGTCACCCCGTAATGTGCCGTAATCCGCCGATTTCAAAATATGATTTACAACTCCCCCACCCGTGCCAGCAGACCATCAAAACATTGCCGCAATCCACGATGATGTCCGCCACCTTCGCTCGACACACCCGGCGACGTCACCAACCGCAACCACCGCGACCACGCTGCCGATATCGCGCGCGCCTTTGCAGTGATTCTATTTTCACCGGGTAAACGCCACTCGGGTTTTGTTCTTGAAATGCTGCGTCGACTATTATTGTCTTTTGACTTTCTATGCATACCTATTTTATTGGGCACTGGCTGTTGAACAATACGGTGCGGCGGCAGCGTCGGCGGTGGTATTCCCCCACGGTTGGTGATTCTCTGGGATAGCCGTCATCGAAGCATAACCACATCACGTTTCGTGTTCAGTCAATGAATAGAAATACGGACGGTTTGAAACTTCTCGCAAGGTAGGGTTCATGATAACATTGTGGTCGCAGAGGATTTCGAGTGTTTGTGTTGAAACACTACAGACAATTCAACAAAAATGCAATAGTGCGAATGTTCTGAGGATAACCGCAATTCGTTTTCATCTAAGCACGGTTTGTTGAAAAGAAATAGTTAAAATGCGAGGTCAGAGGAGGTACCATGGCCCTATAAACGACGCGTGGCAAACGCTAACGATATATCCGTTCAATTTACACATCTGATATTGTGAATCGATGCAAAACTGGCTTCGTTTCGTCTAGTATTTTTCGATAATTTTCTGACAACGATTCTTATTTTCAAATTGTGTTGAATTTGATTTTGAATTTACAAGAAAGTGGGGACAAACGAGTCGAGTTGTAATTAGCAAAAGATCAATTTAAAATGTGCTGGTCCCTATCCAGCTTTCCAATTTGTATTGGTGGTGACAAAATCGAGGTGGTCGAAGAATTCGTGTACTTGGGCTCACTGGTAACATCCGATAACGATACCAACATAGAAGTTCGGAGATGAATCATGGCAGGAAATCGTACGTACTTAGACTCCGCCAAATGCTCCGATCGAATAGAGTTAGCCGCCGTACCAAACTGACTATCTCCAAAACGCCTGGACAATGCTCGTGGAGGACTAACTAGCACTTGGAGTTTTCTATAGGAAAGTTTTGCGTACTATCTATGGCGGGGTGCAGATGGAAGACGGTACATGGAGGAGGCGAATGAACCACGAGTTGCAACAGCTGTTGGGAAAACCAACCGTCGTTCACGACAATCGGAAAACTGCGATGGGCAGGGCACGTAGCCAGAGTTTTGGATAATAACCCGGTGAAAGTGGTTCTCGAATGCGATTCGACGGGCATAAGAAGGCGAGGTGCGCAGAGGTAATTATTATAAATTTGACAGTAACTTTGTCCGACGCTGATCTGTGATCGACACCAAAGTCATATCTAAGAGTAGAAGCATAAGTACTAGAACGCTAGTGGCGCTGTAGTCATTTAAACTATTTTGCCAAATTATCCTCCCACAAGCTTCAATTGGCCATAATTTATGCATCATGTTGTAGTGCATGTTGGGTTTCATCACCAACATCGGTTTGACACTTGTAGTACCGGTACTTTGGCTGCCAGGTCGAAGTAACCTAGATGTTAAGTCACGCAAACAGGTACTTACGACATTAGCAATCTTATACTTTTGAATCAACTTATCTCAGCAACCATTTGTTATTTGTTTACTTTACATACCTACAGCAAAAAAAAACTTTCTCAAATGGATAGATTAGAGTAGAAATTCGTAGTAGAAAGATAATCGTTTTTATACTTCAGGGCATATTTTCAACAGGATAGCTAAGAAAGAAATCCTTTATTGCTGATGAATATTTCTCCCATATCTGGATACCTATGCACGTTTACGCCTGCACCGGAGTTTGTCAAAAAAAAAACAAATCTGACAATTCAAGACAAAATTTTCAAAACGACTTATCTGCTTTTGTAAACAAAGATTCAAACGACGATTCGAAGAATCTGATAGCTCTCCCACGCAAACTAACACCATCAACAGGTAGCGGAAACCTTCACCTACCTATTGATGGTGTTGGTTTGCGTGGGAGAGCTATCAGATTCGTCAAATCGTCGTTTAAATCTTTGTTTACAAAAGCAGATAAGTCGTTTTGAAAATTTTGTCTTCAATTATTGTATGAAATCTTGGCATATATAATTCTGTAAGCTTTTTATACAGATATTGTATTAAAATAATACAAATCTGTGAGATTTCAATACAACAATTGTATTAGAATCTTCCGAAATTGAATATGACCAATAATTATACAGTTTCTGTAAGGGTCTGTTCAAATATTACGTAACGCAATAGGGGTGGGGGCTGTTTTATTTTGTTACGATTTGTTACGCAAAATATAGGGGTGGGGTCCTTCGAGAAATTGTTACGCGTAACAATTGAGAAAAAATATTCAAATTTTTCAAAAAATATTTATTGTTTTCAAAATAGCATGAAATACACAAAAAAAAATAATTTATTGTATCGTGGTTCAAATTCTACCAAAAACAAGATTTTTCCAAAAAAAAATTATTTGTTACGCGTTACGCATAGGGGTGGGGGTAGTTCTAAATTTTGTTACAGATTGTTACGAGGGGGTGGGGGGTTCTTAAAAACAACGTTTTCCGCGTTACGTAATATTTGAACAGACCCTAAGGTACACGGCAGCAGGGACTTTGTCCAAGGTCTTGACGATCCCTCCCCAAGCCATCTGCGAGTTGTGGGGCTTGCCTAGGATGTGGTGGGGTTTGACAGTGGGCCCTGTTAAACATGTATCCGCAAGTAGGCCCCATCAAAGCGACCGTGTGCCGCTCAAAGCGCAAAAGCCCAAGTCCTGGTGTCAGGAGGGACACAAAACAAACCTGACACGACGGCCCTCCGACGAGACAGGAGTTTTGCACAGACCCAATAAGCCGCATGGAAACCAATAATTACGAGCAATATAAGAGATAATACGACTCGATATAAAGCTCTGTCCAGTTAGAATCCTGAATCATTTATTGTATTGCAGCGGCACGGAAAGTGACCACTGCAAGAATTATTTTACAGCGGTATATTTCTGTGGTATAAATTTCATGGTGTTTCGTGCAGCGAGTCAAAAATTATTCCAGATGGAAGCCGAAAGGAGAAAAAAAATTCTGCAAATAATCCTGCTCATCGACGGTGAAACCTACGTCAAAATGGATTTAGGACAGCTTCCTGCCCAAAAATTCTGCATGGCGACGGCACGAGGAGTTGTTCCTGCGAGATTAAGTTTGCTTTCAGCCGGAATGCAGCCTCAGAGCAAAGACCAAAGTGTTCGTGTCGAATAAGACGATGGACTCTAAGCTGTATTAGGAAGAATGTCTCAAAAACCGCGTACTAAGTTTCATGAAAGCGCATGAAGGTCCCGTGAAGTTTTGGCCAGATTTGGCGAGTTACAACTACAGGAAGTCATCCAGCTGTACCGCGATAATAACGTAGATTTCAACAATGAAAACATAATCTACCCAACTGCCCGCAGTTCAAACCCATCGAGACATTTTGGGCAACCATGAAGCGGAAACCTAAAACAGTGGATAAACAGCTCGGGACGCTACTCAGATGACCAAAATGTGGAACAAATGTGCCAAGGAAGCTGTCTCCGGAGGTGTGTGATGTATTAACCTTACTTGTATGTCAATCAACAACCTACTGTTCCCGAAACATCAATTTGTTCGAGAATCCGATAATGAAAGAATACGGACTGATTTTACGGCGACGACTCTTAGCGCGAAACAACGGACACGAATAGGAACATGGAACATTTTAACCCTAGCCCAGCAGGGTAAATTGGCACAACTTGCCAATGAGGCACGCCGCATGAAGCTTGAGATCCTGGGACTGAGTGAAGTCCGTTGGCCAAACTTTGGAGAACACAGAACGCCGTCGGGACAAGTTCTGCTATACTCTGGTTTACGAGGTGAACACGCTCCCCGGCATCGCGGAGTTGGCTTCCTACTAAGCGTTCAGGCACACTCTGCGCTTATGAAGTGGGAACCTATATAGGAAAGGATAATCGTTTTCCAGATTTAGAACACGGGTCCGAAACCTTACTATAATCCAATGTTATGCGCCAACCGATGCTGCCGATCTGCAAGACAAAGAGAACTTCTACAGTCAACTCAATGCCGTCGTAGATAGAATTCCGAAGGGCGATAACAAGATCTGTTTGGGGGACTTCAGTGCGAAAAACGGATCCGAAAACTCGAACCATGAGCGCATTATGGGACGCCATGGTCTCGGAGAAATGAGCGAAAACGGAGAGCTGTTCGCAGAATTTTGTGGTAATAATGACATGGTGACCGGGGGTTGCTCTTCCCTCATCGACCGGTTCACAAGGTCACGTGGGTCTCCCGTGACGGCTTTACAGAAAATCAAATCGACCACATCTGCATCAGCCGAAAATGGGAACGGAGCCTTCTTGATGTACGGAATAAACGTAGTGCCGATATCGCGTCTGATCATCACCTCCTCATCGGCGAAATACGCCTGCGCATTGCGCGGATTCGTCGGCAGGAGGAAAGAGTTGGACGACGATTCAACACACGCCGACTGGAAGATGCCACGGTGAAACGGTCCTTCGTTGAAGAACTGGAGACGCGTGCTGCAGATATTCCGGAAGGTGGCACCGTGGAAGACCAATGGACCGCCATCAAGAATGCCTTCATCGCCACCAGTGAGAACAATCTGGGCGAACTACGCACCCAGAAAAAACAATGGATCACCGATGAGACCTGGAGGAAGATAGAGGAGCGAAGAGAAGCCAAAGCCGCGATAGAGCGATCGAAAACCAGAGGAGCCAAAGTCTTACCCCGTCAACGATACACGGCTCTTGAGAAGGAAGTGTCGACGGGACAAGCGAGCGTGGGCAGACTCTCTGGCCGACGAAGGAGAGAGAGCCGCCGCAACCGGGGACATTCGCCTCCTCTACAATATCTCACGACGCTTAAGCGGGGCGAAGATGAATGCAACGATGCCTGTGAAAGACGCAAATGATCAGTTATTGACCGACCCAACTGACCAGCTGAAACGCTGGTTCGAGCACTTCGAACAACTTTTTCAAGTGCCAACCAGGCCATCACCACCTCGGCATGATCTGCCTAGGATCCGACGTATAACACGTGTCAATACCGGAGCTCCATCACTGCTAGAGATTCAAACAGCCATCCAAAGCATGAAATCGAATAAAACCCGAGGGGTCGACCGCATACCAGCCGAGATGCTCAAAGCTGACCCCATGACATCCGCTCAACTACTGCATCGTTTATTTCGTTTGGGACACCACAACTTTCCCGGTCGACTGGATGCAAGGTATCTTAGTGAAGGTGTCAGGTCACCCTTGACTGTATGCGATAACTGGCGAGGCATTATGTTGCTGTGTACCGTTCTCAAAGTTCTGTGCAAAATTATCCTAGCCCGGATTCAGGAGAAGATCGATGCGACTCTCCGGCGGCAGCAAGCCGGATTCCGTGCCGGAAGATCCTGTGTGGACCATATTGTCACGCTCCGCATCATTTTGGAGCAGGTCAACGAATTCCAAGAGTCCCTTTACTTGGTATTCATTGACTACGAAAAAGCTTTCGACCGTCTCAATCACGAGAATATGTGGGGCGCCCTGAGACGCAAGGGGGTTCCTGAGAAAATCATCGGCCTCATCGAAGCACCGTACGAGGCCTTTTCGTGTAGAGTGCTGCACAATGGGGTCCTGTCCGACCCTATCCGGGTCGTAGCTGGTGTGAGGCAAGGATGTATTCTATCACCGTTACTGTTCCTCATCGTAATCGATGAGATTCTGGTAGATGCGATTGACCGTGAACCAAACCGCGGGCTGTTATGGCAGCCTATAACAATGGAGCACCTAAACGACTTCGAATTGGCGGATGACGTTGCACTACTCGCGCAACGGCACTCTGATATGCAGAGTAAGCTCAACGACCTTGACGATCGCTCCTCCTCGGCAGGTTTAGTCATCAACGTCAACAAAACCAAATCGTTGGATGTAAACACGGTGACTCCTTCCAGTTTCACAGTAGCCGGGCAACCAGTGGAGAATGTTGAAAGCTTCCAATATCTTGGTAGCCAAATGGCGTCAGACGGCGGTACCAAGATCGACATAGGCGCACGGATCAAGAAAGCAAGGGCTGCCTTTGCGAGTTTAAGAAATATCTGGAAAAACAGGCAGATAAGTGAACGCACCAAAATACAAATTTTTAACTCTAACGTGAAATCTGTGCTGTTATACGCTAGCGAAACATGGTGTGTATCAGTGGAGAACACTCAACGGCTGCAGGTGTTCATTAACAGATGCCTGCGGTATATAATTCGGGCCTGGTGGCCTCACAACTGGATCTCAAACAACGAGCTCCATCGTCGTTGTCGCCAGAGGCCGATAACAACAGAAATTCGGGATCGGAAGTGGGGCTGGGTCGGTCACACTCTACGTATGGGGCGGAAACGAAATCTGTAAGCAAGCATTAGACTGGAACCCAGCGGGACATCGCAGCAGAGGCAGACCCAGAGGCTCATGGCGGCGAAGCCTCAATAAATAAATAAAAGAAGTCGACCGAAATCTAACCTGGCAACAGGTTAAAGCGATAGCCGGGCATCGCTCAGGATGGAGATCTTTCAAGTCGGCCCTTTGCACCACCGGAGGTGTACAGGATCCATAAGTAAGTAAGTAAAGTTTGTCAATCCGATACCTTGATACAGATGTTTTATTATTCCGGATTCTAAATGAACATAGCTTTCATCGGCAATGACCTAGGCGACGAATAAAGGATCACGATTGGAAGCTTGGAACATGGAACTGCAAGTCGCTAGGTTTCGCAGGTTGCGACAGGATGATCTACGATGAATTACATCCCCGCAATTTCGACGTTGTGGTACTGCACGAGATTTGCTGGACAGGACAGAAAGTGTGGAAAAGCGGGCATCGTGCGGCTACCTTCTACCAAAGCTGTGGCATCACCAACGAGCTGGGAGCCGGCTTCATAGTGCTGGGCAAGATGCGCCAATGTGTGATTGGGTGGCAGTAATCAACGCACGGATGTGCAAGCTGAGTTTAAAAGGCCGTTTCTTTAACTATAGCATCATCAACGTGCACAGCCCACACGAAGGGAGACCCGACGACGAGAAAGAAGCATTCTACACACAGCTGGAGCAGACATACGATGGATGCCCACTGCGGGACGTCAAAATCGTCATCGGCGACATGAACGTACAGGTAGGAAGGGAGGAAATGTATAGACCGGTCATCGGACCGGATAGTCTGCACCCGGTATCGAATGATAACGGCCAACGATGCATAAAATTCGCAGCCTCCCGCGGAATGGTAGTCCGAAGCACCTTCTTTCCCCGCAAAAATATCCTCAAGACCACATGGAGATCACCTAACCAAGAAACGGAAAACTAAATCGAGTCGATCTAATCGACGGTAAATTCTTCTCCGACATCACGAACGTCCGCATTTACCGCAGTGCGAATATTGAACCCGACTACTACCTCGTTGCAGTATGCCTGCGCTCAAAACTCTCGACGGTGTACAACACGCGTCGAAGCCGCGTATACGTTAGACTAGCCCAAGGATACGCGCAGCAGCTGGAAGTGGCACTCCCAACGGAAGAGCAGCTAGGCTCAACGTCTGTTGAAGATGGCTGGAGAGATATTCGATCCTCCATTGGTAGCACCACAACCGCTGCACTTGGCACGGTGCCCCCGGATCTGAGAAACAGTTACTGGACGAAAATAATGCGGCATGGGCGAGATTGCTGCAACACCACACGAAGGCGAACGAGGCACGATATAAACGGGCGCGCAACAGACAAAACTCGATTTTCTGCCAGCAGGAAAATCGAGACCGAAAGAAACGGAGCAGCTGTACCGCGCTAATAAAACACGAAAGTTCTATGAGAAGTTGAACCGTTCACGTAAGGGCCACGTGTCACAGCCTGATATGTGTAAGGACATGAACGGTAACCTTCTTACGAACGAGCGTGAGGTGATCCAAAGGTGGCGGCAGCACTACGAAGAACACCTGAATGGCAGTGTGGCAGACGAAGATGGGAGTATGATGATGAACCTGGGAGAACGTGCGCAGGATATAATTTTACCGGCTCCGGATCTCCAGGAAATGCAGGACGAGATTGGCCGGCTGAAGAACAACAAAGCCCCAAGGGGTTGACCAACTACCAGGAGAGCCATTGAAACACGGTGGTGAGGCACTGGCTAGAGCGCTGGGTTATTACCAAGATATAAGATGAGTTAATTGTACAGTTGTAAGTTTTGCCGCAGGATTGGATGGAAGGTGTCGTGTGTCCCATCTACAAAAAGGGCGATAAGCTGGATTGTAGCAACTACCGCGCAATCACATTGCTGAAAGCTGCCTACAAGGTATTCTCCCAAATTTTATGCCGTCGACTAGCACCAATTGCAAATGAGTTTGTGGGGCAGTGCCAGGCGGGTTTGATGGGTGAACGCTCCACCACAGACCAGGTATTCGCCATTTTCCAAGTACTGCAGAAATGCCGTGAATACAACGTGCCCACGCATCATCTATTCATCGACTTCAAAGCCGCATATGATACAATCGATCGGGATCAGCTATGGCAGCTAATGCACGAACACGGATTTCCGGATGAACTGACACGGTTGATAAAAGCGACGGTGGATCGGGTGATGTGCGTAGTTAGAGTTTCAGGGGCATTCTCGAGTCCCTTCGAAACCCGCAGAGGGTTACGGCAAGGTGATGGTCTTTCGTGTCTGCTATTCAACATCGCTTTGGAAGGGGTAATACGAAGAGCAGGAATTAAAAAGTCCGTCCAGCTATTTGGCTTCGCCGACGATATTATGGCACGTAACTTTGGGAAGATGGAGGAAGCCTACATCCGACTGAAAAGGGAAGCTAATCGGATTGGGCTAGTCATTAACACATCAAAGACAAAGTACATGATAGAAAGAGGCTCAAGAGAAGATAATGTGAGCCACCCAGCGCGAGTTTGCATCTGTGGTGACGAAATCGAGGTGGTAGAAGAATTTGTGTACTTGGGCTCACTGGTCTGCCGAAAATGATACCAGCAGAGAAATTCGGAGACGCATAGTGGTTGGAAATCGTACGTAATTTGATTCCGCAAGACGCTCCTATCGAATAAAGTTCATCGCCGTACCAAACTGACAAGCTACAAAACGCCCACACGAGACCTGGACGATACTTGTGGAAGACCAACGCGCACTTGGAGTTTTCGAAAGGAAAGTGCTGCATACCATCTATGGTGGGGTGCAGATGGCGGACGGTACGGTACGAATTGCAAGAGCTGCTAGGAGATCGTTCCACCGCGAAAATCGGACGACTGTGGTGGGTCGGGCACGTAGCCAGAATGTCGGACAGTAACCCGGTTAAAATGGTTCTCGACAACGATCCGACGGGCACAAAAAGGCGAGGTGCGCAGCGGGTAAAATGGATCGATCAGGTGGAAGATGACTTGCGAACCCTCCGTAGACTGCGTGGTTGGCAACGTGTAGCCATGGACCGAGCCGAATGGAGAAGACTCTTATATACCGCACAGGCCACTTCGGCCTTAGTCTGAATAAATAAAAATACCATCGTGTGTTCTAAGTTCTCCAAACTGTTCAGAAGTTCAGATCAATTGGTCTACCAGGTCAACTACTGACGAAAAGTGAAGCAATTAGTTCGTAATTTGATGTGTTACGTATCGGACGCGAGTTTTATTCTGTGCAATCGGATAGTAAATCGGAAGCATAACTTTCGCGGGATCCGAGAATTCAGTTCTGTGCTGATTACGCGATTGATCGTATTTCGATTAGCAAGCAAAACGGTCGCGCGTTCAGAGATATTTTGTTCTTCTATGTACCTACTGTTCGGAAAGTAAATCAATTAATGCGTGTTTTCATCTGCATTTCATATAATCTCCTCCCATAGATCGCATCACTCACCAAAGTGAATCCAGATAAAATATCCTGTACAACTAACACGATACCTCATCTAAAGACTATCGTGGAGATGCTTTAGCCGTTTTTCATTACGTTTACATTTTGCTATAGGCTTTTTCAACAAATTTTCAACAATGTCGAGGCGATAAAAAGAGAACATTGACGAAGAGAGATTGACCAATACAGTTAGGCCCTTAGGAGCGATATATTTTTTTTCGTGGCAAAAACTAGAACAATCACCCTTCTTCTTCTTCTTCTTATAGGCATTACATCCCCACACTGGGATAGAGCCGCCTCGCAGCTTAGTGTTCATCAAGCACTTCCACACAGTTATTGACTGCGAGGTTTCTAAGCCAGGTTACCATTTTTGCATTCGTATATCATGAGGCTAGCACGATGATACTTTTATGCCCAGGGAAGTCGAGATAATTTCCAATCCGAAAATTGTCTAGACAGGCACCGGGAATCGAACCCAGTCACCCTCAGCATGGTCTTGCTTTGTAGCCGCGCAATCACCCTAGTTGAACAAATTTATCAAAATGCAGATAGTAATTACATTTTTGGTTTTTTTTTTTTGTATAGTGGTTGAGAACTTGTTATTGTGTATACTTTACGCTCAATACAACATTCTTTCCCTTAATCAATAAAACGTGCGCAAAGTTCCATGGTTCTAAAGCTCTCCAGATTGCCTGTGTTCAATTGTGTTTTGTTTCAAAAAAGCGATAAAAGCTAATATTTCAGATTCAAAGAATCAACAACCACTTAAGTTTTACAGTAACAACGACATCAGAAATAGAGTGTTTATTACAGCTATGCCCAGCGTCGGCTTTTAAATTTGTTATTTCTCGCTTAACTTTTCAAAAGGACCTAAGTAACATTTTTTTCATGAATTAATTTGAGTACTGCAATCAAAAGCTTTCATGTTTTTCTGATGACTGCACTATTCAAATTATTTCATGAAAAAAATGTTACTTAGGTCCTTTTTTTTGAGTTTGAAATTTATTTGAAACTACAAACAGTGGCAGTTGTCCTCAAAATTTAATCGATTATCGTTGCAACCTCTGAAAACCATTATTTTGGAAATGTATTTTCTCAAATCAACGGATGTCAGACCTGGAATGTGTTCTTTGGTAATACTTTCATTGGTTTCGCCACTTCGAACATTCAAAAACAAAAGTGAAAATCAAATGAAGGAGTGTAAGTGACAAAAACTCGGTTTTGAGAAAAATGAGTGTAAAGCTTTTCAATATTTTTTCGTTCCTTACAAATGGAAGTAAAAACAATGCTAATTTTCTATGAATTTTCACATTTTCAATCAATCAATATATTTCCGCAAAGCTCTAAAACCAAAGCATTTGGTCACTTACACCCATCTGCTTCTAGCCCCTCAAATATTCACCGCAAACCTTAATTGAAATTTGGTAATAATATTTAAATTCGGTAAGTGATATTTTCCGCTATGCTTTGAATATTGGAGTAGGAAAACGGAAACGTTGAACAATGCTGTAGAATCACTCATCAAATGTAGAATTCAGTTCTGAAATGAGCTCATGTTGAATACTTGCGGGTCAATTCGAATATTACAGCTTTGCTATTCATAAAATAGATATTAAAAAAACACATGGTGATATAACAATTTCCGTATAATCA
This sequence comes from Armigeres subalbatus, assembly GCF_024139115.2. Classification (NCBI taxonomy): domain Eukaryota; kingdom Metazoa; phylum Arthropoda; class Insecta; order Diptera; family Culicidae; genus Armigeres; species Armigeres subalbatus. The sequence continues at coordinate 120,713,934 of NC_085140.1, forward strand.
AATCGCTGAGTTGATCGTAAAAATGATTACTTATCAAGTTGCGCCCGTCCATTCGTCCGAATCACATTCCACATTTCACAAAGCATGATCCCCATCCGCCACCGAACTCAGTCCGTTTGTTTACAACACTATGTAGGAACCTAATCAGCACTTTTGTATACATTTCAAACGGTCTAGTTTATCATGCAGCGAGTGAGCGTAAGATATTCCACAGGTGAACCGTAAAATATAATGACGCCCAGTATAGGCACTCCAACCACAGAAACACCTTCTCAGCACACACTCACAAAGCTTCTTATGCGTTGCACACTAATTAACGTTTAACCTTCCTAGTGCATTGGGGTCTATTTTGGCCCAGAGATGATTTAAAAACGTTGTAGCTTTGTAATCAAATGAGATAGGGCGTTGAAATTTTCTGACTTTTCCTAACTTTTGGAAATGAAAATTTTGGGGTGATAACCAGCTATCAGGGACCTCTACGAACACCACAACAAAAAAGTGACATATTGTGCATTAGTATTGGTCAATAATGACCCAACTTGAATTCGCTCCCCAAACGTCATTTTCGAACCGATTCTCAATCTTTTGGAACCAAATTGAAGGTATGGAATCCACGGATGTCGCTACGGACAGATTTTTGCACTTTGGCCATTCTGGTTCCCAGGAATCGATGTTGAAGGAACATAGATTCTTAGGTCAATTTTTGGCGTGATTTCTTGCCTCTCGAAGGGTGATTTTAGAAATGCTCATTAATTTGCGTAGCAATAATTCTATTAGAATGTAGCCATTGTCCATTTCCATGGATCAACACAATTTCTGGTTATTTCACGGTCCGGTGTCCCTCCGTAAGATCCGAAACATCCGTAGAAGTGGTCAATTCATTGAACTCATACTAGAAGAGCGCGGTTTTTTCCAAAGCTTTTAATTATCGAACGCTGAGTAACAAATGATTGTGGTGACCCATTGTGATAGACCTGAGTGGCCACCGGAGTTCCTTTAGAAGATCCGGAACATCCGTAAAAATGGTCAATTCATGGAACTCATCCTAGAAGTGCGCGATTTTTTTTCAAAGCTTTTCATTATCGTACTTTGAGTAACAAATGATTGTGGTGACCCAATTTGGTGGACCTGGGTGGCCACCGGAAGTCCTCCAGTAGATCCGGAACGTCCGTAAGAATGGCCAATTAATGAAACTTATCATATTTTGGTGGACCTGGGTGGCCACCGGAAGTGCTCCAGAAGATCCGGAACGTTCGTAAAAATTGCCAATTCATGAAACTTATCATAAAAGGGTGCAGTTTTTTTCAAAGCTTTTCCTTATAGTACTTTGAGTAACAAATGATTGTGGGGACCTATTTTGGTGGACCGGCCACCGGAGGTGCTCCAGAAGATCCGGAACGTCCGTAAAAATTGTCATTCCATGGAACTCATCCTAGAAGTGCGCTTTTTTTCCAAACTTTTCATTATCGTACTTTGAGTAACAAATGATTGTGGTGACCCAATTTGGTGGACCTGGGTGGCCAAGGGAAGTCCTCCAGTAGATCCGGAACGTCCGTAAAAATGGCCAATTCATGAAACTTATCATAAAAGGGTGCGGTTTTTTTCAAAGCTTTTCCTTATAGTACTTTGATTAACAAATGATTGTGGTGACTCAATTTGGTGGTCCTGGGTGGCCACCGAAATTCCTCCAGTAGATCCGGAACGTACGTAAAAATGGCCAACGCATGAAACTTATTATAAAAAAGCTTTTCCTCATAGTACTTTGAGTAACAAATTATTGTGGTGACCCATTTTGGTGAACCTGGGTGGCTACCGGAGGTCCTCCAGTAGATCCGGAACATCCGTTAAAATGGCCAATTCATGAAACTTATCATAAAAGGGTGCGGTTTTTTCCAAAGCTTTTCCTCATAGTACTTTGAGTAACAAATGATTGTGGTGACCCATTTTGGTGGACCTGGGTGGCCACCGGAGGTTCTCCAGTAGATCCGGAACGTCCGTAAAAATGGCCAATTCATGAAACTCATCATAAAAGGGTGCGGTTTTTTCCAAAGCTTTTCCTCATAGGACTTTGAGTAACAAATGATTATGGGGGCCTATTTTGGTGGACCTAGGGGCCCTCCTGGCTGGGTTCGATTCCCGGTGCCGGTCTAGGCAATTTTCGGATTGGAAATTGTCTCGACTTTCCTGGGCATAAAAGTATCATCGTGTTAGCCTAATGATATACGAATGCAAAAATGGTAACCTGGCTTAGAAACCTCGCAGTTAATAACTGTGGAAGTGCAGAATGAACACTAAGCTGCGAGGCGGCTCTGTTCCAGTGTGGGGATGTAATGCCAATAAGAAGAAGAAGAAGAAGAAGGGTGGCCACCGGAGGTGCTCCAGAAGATCCGGAACGTCCGTAAAAATTGTCAATTCATGGAATTCGGCTTTGGGACAGTTCGTCGAATGACGTTTAGTTCAACATTTTGTCGAAAGGACATTTGGTCGAAGGAACATTTAGTCGAATGGACATTTGAACGAAAGGACATTTAGTCGAATGTACATTTAGTCGAATGTATATTTGGTCGAATGGACATTTAGTCGAAAGGAGATTTAGACATTTCTGGTTAAATAATCCATAAGATACATGAATAAACTGGTTGGAGGAATTCAGTGGACATGAGGAATTTCAATCAGCAGCAGAAGAAACGAATAAGGAAGCCAATGAGGATTTTTCATCTGAGCTAACAGAAACTTCTGGAGACCTGGTGGATTATTGAAAAATTGAAAACCTTCAGAAGTAGCAAAATATATACTGCCGCTAACCGCAAGTCGAGCACATCTGTATATGGGGCTCCATGTACAGATGTGCTCGACTTGCGGTTAGCGGCAGTATACCCTCTATTCTATTTCGGCACATGGTCTAAAACCAATGATATCAATGTTATTTTACTAATACTTCATCGCAGTCGGCTTTGGAACATTTCGTTGATTGACATTTGGTCGAATGGAAATGGTTTTTTAATCTTTTCATTGATACTCTTTCTTCCACTCAATATGTATACAATAATTAGTTCAGTATAAAATGGTCTTTGAACCATAATTCGTTAGTTATTGGCCGGAAACTTAGTTTCGACCAAATGGTCATATGACCTAATCTGCCATCACACGCATATTCGTACAATATTTGCTGGAATTTCCGATGTACATGGGACAGTTATGCGTGTAACGGTAGTAATGTCTATTCGGCGTCATGTGTAATGACGAAACATCATTCGACTACATTTCTTTTGACCAGGTGGTATAGATTCAATGTAGTCGGTTAGAGGGGTTCGCGGAAGTCAATATCCAGTCAAGAATAATATCGCAATATTCACCGTTTTCGTATTATTTATTCTTTTTATCAGCCCATCATTCTTTGGACAATATTGGAAAAATAATTATATGACTTTTAAGGAATACCGCAATAAATCATTTATTTTTTAATTGTTATTGGCTTAAGTTCTTTTTTTCAAATATCCATTCGACGGAACGTCATTAGACTGAATGTACCAAGATTATCAATTCGAAAATCCACTTTCGACCAAACGTCATATAACCAAATGTACGAAGATTCTTTCAGAAAACTGATTTCGACTTAATGTCAATTCGACGTAGTGTCCTTTCGACCAAACGTCATTCGATCAAATCTCCTACGTCTCTAGTGGATTAAAAAATCATTTTCGACTAAATGTCCCTTCGATCAAACGTCCATTCGACGTAATGTCCTTTCGACCAAATGTCATTCGACTAAATGTCATTCGACGAAATGACTTTCGACGAAATGGTATAGATTCATGGAATTCATCCTAGAAGTGCGCGTTTTTTTCCAAAGCTTTTCATTATCGTACTTTGAGTAACAAATGATTGTGGTGACCCAATTTGGTGAACCTGGGTGGCCACCGGAGGTCCTCCAATAGATCCGGAACGTCCGTAAAAATGGTCAATTCATAAAACTTATCATAAAAGGGTGCGGTTTTTTCCAAAGCTTTTTATTATCGAACACAGAGTAACAAATGATTGTGGTGACCCAGTGTGATGGACCTGAGTGGCCACCGGAGTTCCTCCAGAAGATCTGGAACATCCGTAGAAATGGTCAATTCATAAAACTCACCAAGGAATAGCTGAATCACCGAACGCTGAGTAATAAATGATTATGATGACCCTTTTTGAAGGACCTGGGTGGCTACCGAGGTCTTCTGGAAGATTTGGAACGTCCGTTAAAGTGCTCAATTCGTGGTGAATGGTGAATATCGATCATGAAAGCAAATTATGCCATACTTGAAAATATTTTCTGGGTTAATGTGATTGTCCTTTCAAAAAAAAAAATAGTGTCATCTTAATTTTTATGAATTGACTATAATTACAGATTTTTCGATCTTGTGGAGTTTCATTCGTGACTACACACGTTCCTGAGAATGGGTTACAACGATCATCCATTACTCAGGATATGAAAATAGGAAAACTATGACAAGTTTCATGAATTGACCGATTTTACGGATGATCTGAATGTACCTGAAGACATACAGTGGGCAATCCATGCGAATTGGTTACGATCATTGGTTTCTAAAATTAGGAAAATAAAAAGGTTTAGAAGAATAGTGTGCTTCATCTTCTTCTTCTATGGAAAACACGCCATTTCTAAGGTGGGTTTTATGAATTGATGATCTCTTTTACGTGTGATACGGACATTCCGAAGGGCCTTTAGTTGCTACTCACATCCGTGAGAAAAGGTCACGGCAATAATTTCATGTTCAGAGTACGACAAGGAAATTTAAAAAAAAAATAGCCTATTCTAGTATGTATTACATAAATTAACCACTTTGACCGATGTTCCGTATCTTCCGTAAGACTTCCGGCAGTCACTTTGGTAAATAAGAATCTTGCTCAGAGCTCGATAATAGAAAGATTTTTTTAAAAGTTCGATAATGAAAAGCTTTAGAAAAAAACGTGCTCTTTTATGATAAGTTTCATTAATTGACCATTTTTACGGGCGTTCTGGATCTTCTGGAGCACTTCCGGTGGCCACCCAGATCCACCAAAATAGGTCACCACAATCATTTGCTACTCAAAGTACTATGAGGAAAAGCTTTGGAAAAAACCGCGCTCTTCTATGATATATTTCATGAATTGACCACTTTCACGGACGTTCCGGATCTTCTGAAGGACCTTCGGCCATACAGGTCCATCCAAATGGGTCACCACAATCATTTGTTACTTGTAGTTCGACAATGAAAAGCTTTGGAAAAAACCGCGCTATTATATGATAAGTTTCAGTAATTGACCATTTTTACGGATGTTCCGGATCTTCCGCAAAACTCCGGTGGCCACCCAGTTCCACCGAAATAAGTAACCACAATCATTTGTTACTCAAATTACGATAATCAAAAGTTTTGTGAAAACTGCATTCTTCTAGGATGAGTTCCATGAATTGACCACTTCACCGAATGTTCCGGATCCTCTGGAGGACCTCCGGTGCCACGCAGGTCCATCAAAATGTGTCACCACAATCATTTGTTACTCAGCGTTCGATAATTAAAAGCTTTGGAAAAAAACCGCGCTCTTCTAGCATGAGTTCAATGAATTGACCACTTCTATGGATGTTCCGGATCTTCCGGAGGGACACCGGACCGTGAAATAACCAGGAATTGTGTTGATCCATGGAAATGGACAATGGCTACATTCTAATAGAATTATTGTTACGCAAATTAATGAGCATTTCCAAAATCACCCTTCGAGAGGCAAGAAATCACGCCAAAAATTGACCTAAGATTCTATGTTCCTTCAACATCGATTCCTGGGAACCAGAATGGCCAAAGTGCAAAAATCTGTCCGTAACGACATCCGTGGAATCCATACCTTCAATTTGATTCCAAAAGATTGAGAATCGGTTCGAAAATGAAGTTTTGGGAGCGAATTCAATTTGGGGTCATTTTTGACCCGCTAATGCACAATGTGTAACTTTTTTTTAATGCACTAGGAAGGTTAAGCCGACCCGCTGCAGCAGTACTGTATCTTGGATCATGTTCCACCAGTTCACTACCTTAGGTGTTGGTACAAGCACGCCAGTGTTGTATAGGTGTAAGCTCGTCAAAGCAGCTAACCCAGCTCGCTCACCTTAACCATTCTGTTCATTCATTTGTTCCCCATTTGTCAGATTTCAATGGGCCAGATTTATTCCCCCGGGACTGACTGTTGACTGTTGCGACTCGGCGTTAAGCAGAACATACTGATGGTGACCGGCAAGATTGATTACATACATGTGTTGGCTATATGCTGCGAACTGCCCATGTAACATAGTTGAAATTTCATTCACGATTGATGCGCTTTCAAATCCGGTGACACCGATCATAAAATGCAACATAACTCTGCGAGGCCGGGCCCTTGCCCGTGCCCACCCTTCACACGCATTACGCATCACATCACTCTTCGAGTGCTCACCACAACAACACTGCGAACAGATCGAGTGCGATCTGTTGTTTCTTTTTTGTTCAACACTCTTTTGGGACAGTCCTTCATCTTTATTCTATACACGCACTGCACAGTGGAAGGTTATTAAAAATGGGATTTATGGTGATCGACATTTCACACATTAGTTGACAATGTTGGATTAGATGTTATTTTGATTTATGATCATATGCAAGTACTTATACGCTTTATTATTGTGTTAACTATTATTTTAACAATTTTTGAAAACTTGAACACGCAGAAAATATACCATTATAAAAATTTGAAAAATGTATCGAACACAACTACTGTCCACAATTTTACGGAGGGATTCTAGTCTTACATTAGTACAATCAATGTTAATTGCCTATATTCCGGGTATTAGCCACCGGGAGTGGAAGTTTCTTTTTTGCCTTTCTCGTATACAAAGTATACGTAAAGGCTATAGGATCACTCCAAAACCGAACTTTTTATAGAAGGCTCGGAGACCCATAATGTTATATACCAATCTGAGCTCAGCTCGACGAATTGAGATGATGTCTGTATGTATGTGTGTGTGTATGCAAAAATGTGAGACACACTTTTTGGTACTCAGTATTATCCGATTTGCTCGCAACAAGCTGCAATCGACGCGGATTGCGGTCTAGTTGTTTCCTATTGAAAATTGGCTTGATCGGTCATTGCGTTCCAAAGTTATTAGAAAAACATTGTTTTTTTTCCAAGGGTGTGGACCCTTGTAGTTGCAGTAACTCGTACTAAATGATAACAAAATTACAATCATTTAGTTTAAGTTATTTCAAGCAGCACTACATCTTCATTATGTGGTTTATGTGGCTTTTATGTCCTCTTGACATGGACTTTTCCACATCTACACTCTCATTAAGATCACTATCAGATGAGGTTTGAACAACAAATAAACAAATTACAAACAGCGAACTATTGAGCAGAGTTGTAGCAAAACCTTCGCACTAGAAGTACACCATTCGAAACCTTTTGCAATTCAGCCTCTGGAACAAGCTAGTGACAAACTACTAAATGATCGAACCCAGATTACTAAATGATTGAAAACATCTTTTGTGTAAGACTATTGACCGATCAGTTCAGCTGTTGGAATTTTGGTGAAATTTCAATGAAATCTGCGATTTGCTTCACAATGTGTGAAATTAGTGAATATCATATTTAAGTCTTTATATTCATAGAACTTGCAGTCGAATTTATTTTTATGTTTATATGGCAGCTTTGACAGATTTTGTAGCTTCGTCCACAATCATATTTACTCTTTCCATAAAAAAAATAAAAAATCTACCAACGAGTTAATTTTTGCCTTTCTCGTATACCAAGTATACGTAAAGGCTATATGTTCGCTCCAAAAACAAACTTTTTATAGGAGGCTCGGAGACCCATAGTGTTATATACCGATCGACTCAGCTCGACGAATCGAGGTGATGTCTGTGTGTGTGTATGTGTGTGTGTGTGTATGTGTGTGTATGTGCGCAAAAGTTTGCAAAAGTCTAGCCCACTTTTCAGGCACTTACCCTTAACGGATTTGCTTGCAACAAGTTGCATTCGACGCAGAATCCTGTCCTATTGTTTCCTATTGAAAATTGGCCGGGTCGGACTATGGGCTCAAAAGTTATGGTCAAAATACTTTTTTTCATACCAAAAGTTCATAGAAATTACTAACTCAAAATAAACGAGAAAGGCACCATGACCGCTAGGTGGATTAATCTGGGTTTTTTCTATATAATATGACGAAGGTGCTGTAAAGTCTTTATACAAATCAAGAAATTAACTTGTGATTAAAATACAGAGCATAGTTTAAAAACTACACAGATAGAGAAATCAATTAAAATTTACGCTAGAAATCATGCACATTATTGGAACGCCAGCGTAAATCCACACGGGATATAGCCTGAATATATACCACATTTGACTTGAATCGTCATTGTTGCAAACAAGTTGCAAGAAAAATCGTTAGGAGTTGGAGAAACTTCTATGTATCGTATGCAGTAATTCATGAAAATGCTTTCTGGCTAAATTTTTACAACACCCTGGAAAATAATTCAGCGTGCAAGTATCTGTAACTTGTATAAGAATACAAGGAGAAAAAATTGAGAGAAGTTCCAGAGAAGGTTCTGAATTAACTTCTGAAAGATTTTTTTAAAATGAATACACGGAAAACTGATTGTAAAATCTTTGGCAAAAATCAATAAAAAAAATCTTTTTTGAAGGATTTTTAAGTGAAATTCGCGAATTTGAATGCTTATTATTTATTTAAACAGGCTAAGACCGGTGTGGCATTTGCAATACATAAATGAATCATTTGTTTGAGAAACTGCATAATTTTAAGAAACCAATTCGCACCAAATCATTCGATTTCTTCGATACATTGATCATTATCCGGCAAAGTTTTCGGCAAAACTCAATATCCTGAAGTACTTCTAGTGCGACAACGGCAACAACAACTCCATAGTTGCTCTTCAAAGTGCGTGCCAAATCGCACCAAGCGCCAATGACCAATTTTCTTGAACAAATTTTCACGTAGCAGATCCAATTGATCACAAACCGTTTCGGATATTCTTCCACTTTATAACTGAGGATATCTTCGGCTTCGACGTGTTGATGACTAGTCCGATCTACTTTCCTTTCCTCTCCATTCTGGTTTAGGCTTCCTCCACCTATTCAAAGTAACGTGCCATAATATCAATATCGTCGACGAAACCAAATAACTGAACGGACTTCATGAAAATCGTACCACATGTGTCATTCCAGCTCTTCGTATTACTCTCTCCAAACAAACTCGTATTAAACTCTCCAAACTACGCACATCACTCGATCCATCGTCGGTTTAACACGTCCAAGGTAGATTAAACATACACAGGATTTTGTTTTAACACGATTTTTTTCGCTCGTATTTTTGATCGTGTGACTTCAATTTACCACCAAACTCTTCGCAACATGTTTCAAAAAATCGAGAATAAATCGAAGAAAAATCACATGATAATTAATATGCGTTAAACATTTAGAATGAGTGAAAAATTGAGAAAATGTAAATCGTGTAAAAACAAAATCCAGTGTAGTTTATTTATGATATTTATGTTATTTGCCTAAGAAAAACATACATCCAGAAAAAAAAAACTAAAAACTTTGATATTTTTGAAAATTTGGCCGCCACGTGGTGGATTCTGGCGATGAATGCATTAATAGCACGTGCTATTTGTACTGCGGATAAATTTTACACATGTAGGGTCGTGGGTTCGAGTCCCATCGAAGGGAAAGTGGTTACCTCCAATACATTTTGAAAATCAATATCTTCCACATAATGTACATAATTCACATATGAGTTTTCACAACAATGACAAACTAGTTGAACATACCCGATCTTGCTCGGGTTTATATTATTTTGCATTAAAACTGTCAATTGTGAAGTTCATTGCAGCGCCGCACTCTAGATCATTTTTTTTTGCGATCGCATTAGGTTTCCTCCCAACTCGCCCTAATATTGTATTTTGACAATTTTTCAACTGTTTGCATCAAATTTGCAAACTCTTTGTATATAAACACAGCTCATTTTTATATATAGAGATAAAAAGATCAACATGTCAAAAAAATTGGTCTCAGTTTTAACCAGGCATTGCGAACAATCCCATCATGCGATTTTTTGAGCAAAGATACTGATGAAATGATGGGATATCGATCTTAGTTATCTATCCGCCAGCAGTGTTGGTAAAAACTCAAAATCTCAAAACTCATGGATGATTCAAATCAAGCGTGAGTTGAAACGCACCCAACTCAGCATCTAAAAACTCATGGATGAGTTGAATCATCCATTTGAATCATCGTAGGTTTTCTTTTGTTCTCCTTCGTTAAGAACAGTGAATTGACGTTTGTCGCATAAAATATTAGACATTCTTTTATGTATAAGCAATAAATTGCCCACAAATTGATTTCAAATGCGTTTTTAAACCAAAATGATTTTTTAGCAAATGAGTGAAATGATGCGTTTTAGCATGAAAAATTCAAGCGTGATGCATTTCTTTAAAATCGCAGACGATTTCGTTCGCACGGGAGCGCTCATTGATTGAGATGTATGAGTGATTTTACCAACACTGTCCGCCAGTAAACAAAGTGCAATGTTTGTCATGGAGAAGCTTTTGTTGTAGCAACACCTTCGCAACGCGAAGAAACCCCGAACTGCGCTGGTTATCCGGATCATCGTCAAACGCTCAAACGATAATATCTTTCCAGAGTGCTCTTTGATTAAAGATAATATCTTTGCACAAGCAAAGATAATATCCTGTGCTCAGATGATATTGCAATGCCTGGTTTTAACCGCTATTTCGGTTTCTTTGAGACTCCGAGAACCGGTTACAAGGTACCGTCATATGGGGGGAAGATGACCATTGAGGTGAAGATGATCATTTGATGTGTCAGTCAGAAGTGCCTGGTTTTTTAATGAAACAATAGTCAACAATATTATCCGTTCAAGTAATGTTACCGCTAGGTAGAAAATCCGAGTTTTTCGATTATAATCATGAAAATGTATTTCGTGGAAGAAAGAGAGAGATAGTCATAAATGACGCTATTTCGTTTCAAATATTGACTTCGTAGACTTCTTTAGGCAGTAAATTCAACATTCATACAAATAACCTAGTGTATTTTGACGGCTAGGTCATAATGATTTTAGTAGAGCTGTCTTGATCAACTTCACCTCAAACCAGATTACTAAAAAATGTGTGATAATTTAATTTATTTTAATAAATGCGAACGCATTTTAGAAAACTAAAGTTGTTTATTAGTGCAACGTATATCAGTACATATTTCGAAAACATTTGTTTTGATTTAAAATGTAAACACCCATTGTTAATGCATGTTTTGTCTTAAAATGATCATCTTCCCCCCAGTTGACGGTACCAAGAAGAAGTCTAAAAATTTCATATTTACAAAATATTTAAAAGTTGTGGACCGGATTATTTCCATTTTTGGACAACGGTCAGTTGACCAAATTTCGAAGGACACTTTTGCTCTAATAACCCAATAAAAACTCCATGTAGTTCGGAAAACGAGCTTTATGGTCGCATTTGTCCCAGCGGCACTTCCGATTCCAGCAAACCAGAAACTAAAAAGGGGAGTGCAATGTGGAAAATTTCGAAATTGAATAAAGGGTAACGGTTCGGCACTTCGCCTATATCGTCTTAGTGAAGATATACGCCTATATCGTCTTCACTATGGACACTTGTTCACTTGCATATATGACTTTACGTTGGCTAAGACCATTTCTATCTGCTCCTGTCCATAGGTTTAATAGAAACAATGTCAATGAGATCTAGTTTCTTTAGTTACTAACATTCATCCTGTAATTGCTGGATTTTCTAGCAGTTCTGTGGAGAAGCCTGTCGGTGCCTGTATGGGACCTAGGCGTATGCGAGGGTGCTGGATTTCCATACAAGTATTGTATGGGACCTTACAGCTTTGCAAGTTTTTGTTACAATATGTTTTGTGTGAGAGTCTAGCAAGCGGGCTTGGTAGTCATATGGCTACTGCTTCTGCATCATACGCAGGAGGTCGTGGGTTCAATCCCAGGTCCGTTCCATTCTCCTACTTTGTATCTTTCTCTTTATTTCTCATGTTCTAGCAATCGCTAGAACTGGAAATGGACTTCCATACCGTTTCCATTACTATTCCTATACCTTCAACTTGAGTATTCTAACAGTAATCTGCTAGAATTGGAAATGAATCTTAGAGTTCGTTTCCTACATCCAATTAGAAATTCCATCAGTTACCTTCTCCTATCTATCACATTGGCAGCTCGTTAACCAAGACGGACCTCTGCCTCTCCAACCTAACCCGGAAATTCCAACAAATTCCGCATGAACTCGTGGCAAGTGCAGAGGTATATTCGGCTTGCAGTGGGCGATTGATTGCATCATCATTTCCTCCCCCTTCCCTACATTGACTTGCATTCTGACGTGGCAGGCACCAGTATGACCTAAGAAATGAGATCACCAGTACTTGTACATTGAAGATGTGAGCTAGTCCCAAGCAAACATCTGTTGGTTCCCTGTGCAAGAACAGCTGATCTGGTCATAATGGAGTAGCAACTACGAGCAGTCAATCAAGCTCAAGCTCAAGCTCAAGCAATATGTTTTGTGTGAGAGTCTAGCGGTTTCTCAGATACCCAGTTCTTGTACAGGCTTGTGGTGATGTGCTTTACTACAGGTGTGGCCCAAACCATCAAGTAGTATTTGTTCAACGAAAATTCGCTCTTTTGAGAGAGAAACTCTCAGCTGAGTTGCCGAAGATGGCCGAAGGCGACCGAATGTGACATCACGTCTGGCATACTCAGTACAATTTTTATAACAGACGTGACGTTTCACTCCGCCCGCCCACTGTGGGTGGCATTGTTTACATTATTTTTCCGACTACTACAGACTAACAGGACTTTGGCCCACACCTTTACTGAAGCACATCGGGCTTGTGGGTTCTTATAAAGAATTGTTGGAGGGTCTGACAGTCGCTGGTTGGGTGCAATTCCGAACGTATCTTTCGTATTGTCAGTAAATCAACAAAGTGTTTGTGCAGTTGGTCAGAAATTTAATTGATTAGTGCGAATTTGATCGTGTTTTCGTATAGCACGCAGAATGTTCGCGGAAGTCGGATTTTCAACTTTCTGCAGTCGATCGGAACGTTAATTAATTAGTGCTCATTTTATCGTGTTTACTGGAAGCATGCCAGGTTTTCGCGGAAGCCAGATCGTTTTGATCTGCTTTGTGCAGACGGTTGAAAATTAAATTAATTAGAGCCCATTTGATCGTGTATTCGCAAATCATGCAGAATGTTAACAGAAGTTGGATCGTTTTTCTGCTTTATGTATTTAGTCGATCGGAAAATAAATTATTCACTAAGCATGCCAAATGTTCGCGGAAGGGGTATCGCTTTGTTCTGCTTTGTGCAGTCGGTTGGAAGCTAAAATAATTTGTGCACGTTCTTTCCGCACAAGGCAAAACTAAATTTCGACGACCGGCCGATTGCTCTGCTCACTGGAGAATCTTGGTAAACCGTCTGCAAGGTGTAGCGAAGTAAAAGGAAAACATTCGAACGCGCGCAATTTTTTAAGCTTTAAAACACAGCTTCTTAAGGCTGCCTTACACATCGGGAAAATTTTCCGCCGGAATTTGTCCCCGTGTATTTTAAAGGGGGCCGGGATTTTGATTTTCCGTGCCCAAATTCCGAGAACATCGCATGTGCACCAAATTCGCGGACCAAATTCCCGAGGTGTGAGGCTACCTTTATCACGGCTCACTATGATCTCTCCAGTCGGAATCGCAATGGAAGGCCACATGAAGTGAGGCGAAAAATGCGAAGACAGGACGTGCTGCTTGTATTGCGGATAAATTTTGCTAAACTACGAGAGCCTTGGCAAATGATCAAATCGTAGGAGAACTGTTCCATTTTCCATTTCACTTTAAAACACATCCCAGTGATTGACTCGTCGGCTTCCATCAAACCGAATATCACGTCAACAATTTCCTACCTATTCCTCAATTGACCTGCATTCGGACACGGCCGGCGCTGGTATTGCTTATTTTTGGATCACCAGTTCTTACACATTGAAGATAATGTTAGTCCCAAATTTCATCTGTTGGTTCTCTGCGCAATTACAGCTGACCTGGCAATAACGGAGTCGCAACCGTGGGTGGTCAATCATGCTAATGCTCATGCTCATTGCGATTCCGACTACTTTAAAATTGGATTTTATTGACCCAACGAAGAACAACAGTGTCTCCAAATCACTGACAAGCCTATTATGAAGTAGGATTTTTCATGATCCGAATGGTTCCGAATCCAATGGTAATTTCAACCATTTCAGAGTTAAATTTTTTGACCCTACCATACGAAATTTGTATATGATAAGCCACGATTTCAAATCCTCCTTCTCCGTGATGTACCTACGTCAGTTCCTTCAATTGAGCTTGAGCTTGATTGACTGCTCGTAGTTGCAACTCCATTATGACCAGATCAGCTGTTCTTGCACTGGGAATTAACAGATGTTTGCTTGGGACTAGCACACACTTTCAATGTACAAATGCTGGTGATCTCATCTGTTAGGTCATACTGGCGCCTGCCACATCAGAATGCAAGTCAATGTAGGGAAGGGGGAGGAAATGATGATGCAATCATTCGCCCACTGCAATCCGAATATACTTCTGCACTTGCCACGAGTTCATGCGGAATTTGTTGGAACTTTTGGGTTTGGTTCGAGGGGCAGAGGTCTGTCTTGGTTAACGAGCTGCTAATGTGATAGATAAAAGAAAGCAACTGATAGAATTTCTAATTGGATGTAGGAAACGAGCTCTATAGTTCATTTCCAATTCTAGCAGATTACTGTTGGAATACTCAAGTTGAAGGTATAGGAATAGTAATGGAAACGGTATGGAAGTCCATTTCCAGTTCTAGCGATTGCTAGAACATGAGAAATATAGAGAAAGATCCGGAACGGACCTGGGACGGAGAAAGAATGGAACGGACCTGGGATTGAACCCACGACCTCCTGCGTATGAAGCAGAAGCAGTAGCCATATGATTACCAAGCCCGCTTACGTCAGTTCCTTCAATTGAGTGCAAGAAACAGCCGTTATGGACAGTATTAGTAAAAAAAACTTTCAGAAATTGTAATAATGTGGATGTGTTTACGGATTCTATACAAAGATCCAAAAATGCTCATACCTCTGCAAGGTCCCTTACAAATTTTGCCTTACTTTACGAATATTGAAAAAAATGTCGCAAAATTTCTATACTTCTTAATCTTACTTTTAGGTTCAAAATGTAGTTTGAACGCAAAATATTGAATATTTTTTTCCAAAGTAGGAGAGGTGCGCGCAAAAAAGATTTCGCCAAGGGCGCCGGGAATCCACGCTACGGCTCTGGGTCTAGTGGTCGAGAAATTTGAATA
The DNA here is from genome assembly GCF_024139115.2 of Armigeres subalbatus. Taxonomy (NCBI): domain Eukaryota; kingdom Metazoa; phylum Arthropoda; class Insecta; order Diptera; family Culicidae; genus Armigeres; species Armigeres subalbatus. Next base: position 120,729,351 of record NC_085140.1, read on the forward strand.
TATCGACATAGGGAGAATGCTGCCGTAATTTTAAAAAGTGACGTATACGCCATTTTCTACAAATGTGTTAACGAGTAGTATTCATAGAACTCTTTAACAGAAAAATGGTAAACATGCATGTTGTAATTTGGTGCATACGTCACTTTTTCAGATTAAGGCAGAATGGTGAGTCTTACCTTGCGACAAGACAAAGGATTGCCAATGCCTAGACAACTTGTCTAGGCCTTCAATCATTTTCAAATTTTCAATGCACTCAATAGATTTTTCTTCCTGAATTATTCATTTAGATTTGTAGATAGATTTAGATTTCTTGTAACACGTTCAGTTTTTGAGAAAAACGAAGCCAAATAATCGTGAAAGTACGTACTTCTGTGAATTTAATTCCATTAAATTCCAAATTCCAATTCCATTAAATTGCCTAATAAAATCTTAAAACTTATATGCGTCCTGCAAGATCCATTCTATTTAATTTTAAAAATAGTTAGAGGCTTAAAAAAATATGGGTTCTTTGTGAAAATTCAATTGAATTTGCCAAATAATCGACTGAGATAATAAAATGAGAGAAAAAAACAGGAAGCAATTGTTATGTGCTTTTCTCAGGATTTTCTAAATTTCAAAAAATACTTTCCGGGATTCGGGAAAACCAGAAATTTGGAAATCCCAGGATGTTTCTTCCTGAGACATCCCGGGATGGACTCTTTACTGCCATTGTACGGCGTATCACTTCGAAGTAAACATTTCCAATCAGAATCATATATTTTCAAAGCATAATGGAACATGCTGAATGGCTTGCATCATACTATTATTCGAACGAGTTGAAACTGCCTAAAGACTCATTTTGTTGAAAATTTTAATTCTTTGCAAATAGATAGTATTATCTTTTATTTTACACACTATAATAATCCCAAAATAAAATAAAATTTCACGTCAATCCATTGAAGCAATCATAAATTGACCATTTTCTGTTCCACTGTGCAGTGATGACTGTATTTTCCAACCCGAAGCCACAACTCACCGAAATTAGAACAATATAGGCATAAACCAGATATTTGAAGCATTTAATCCTGGCCGACAGACGCATTTCGGGAAAGTTATTGGATCCACTCGTCACTATCGAAATTCAGCATGTTTCAAACGATTTCACTAAGCCCCTTTCTTGGGCAGATCTCACGCAATTTCCAATCTTCTGAGGGCAAATCGACAGCGACGCTTCACAAGATCTGCACCACCTTCAACCACATAACACAAACACAATCACACAAAATCCTCAATATCTGAGGTCCGTTCGTGTGTTCCACACCGTATGTACCTGAACGACGTAAACAGGTAAAAGGTATATTGATGACGCGGCGGAGACCCCCGACTTCACAACTACGTCACATATAGTACCACGCTATAACGACGGCGGCGGCGCGCGATTCCCGAACTTTGTGCATCAACCTATCAAGGTGCAAGCCAAACAAGTACTAACTGCCTGCTGGCTAACTGAACGTGGTGGTGGTGGGTGACTGTGAGCTGTGATGACTCCGGTCTCTGGGCAAAGCCGTCCAAACAAGCGCACGCGGCATCGAACGCAGCAAGCAGCTCGGTTTAGCATTTAAGACAAGAGAGCGGTCTCTAAACGCAACCAACACACATCAGCTGTCGGTCGGCAAGCAGACGAGCAACAACAGAGAAGGGACTCGCACCATTCAAGTTAATTTCTGCTAAAATCGAAATTTGCCACCGCCAGAGAAGGAAGAGAAAATCAGAGAGGGTTGTTGTTTCAAAATTTCCATTCCGCACTTCATACGCAGAGTGCGGAAAAACGTTTGTTGCTTCGCATCTTTCGGTTTGTTTTCCGTCGATCGCTCTTTGCTCACTTGGCACTTTCCTACTGCAAGCAGGATTGCGCGTAGTTAAGTAGCAGCATGCTGCTGTTGTTGATTGGTCTGGTCCTGCCCAACAACGAGACGGTATGCTATGCCAATGTGAGATATGATACCGGAGACTTGTCTCGGATGCTGTGGAGACGCAAACGCATTCATACCAACGAATGGCGGAAAGACTCCTATCAGTGTCGATAGCATGGATTCGTTTATATATTTATTTTGGACTAATAGATTAGATATTTTGAAACATCGGTTGTAAAATTTTAATTAACCTACATCTAATAGAATGTTATATTGCTGGACAAACAATGCATGCTCATGCTCACACATTGGAATTTTTTGGCTGAATTTCAGTTTTGTTAGACTTTGTTCTTGTATCTTTGATCTACTTGGGTGGTTCTAGTTCGCATCAGTGTTAAGAGAATCATACTCAAATCTGGATCATCGAGGCCTTATCCGCTCGCGAATCAGGGAGGACTTCGCACTTGAGTTTTTCGGGCAAATTCACCTCGTTTCGCTCATTGGTCGATAAATGATTTCGCTCCAAATGTTGTCTGATCTCATTGAAGACGTCCTATTTGTTTACATATTAATTAATTATCTATATTTCATATGTAAACAATCTGAATCGTTACGAAAGCTCTGCGATCTACACCAATGTTGTAGATGTTATCCGCAAAACCAAGCAGCATGTAGAACTTGTTAATGATAGATCCGTTTCTTCACACAGATCTTCGTATTGAGTTTTCCAGAGTTACGCTGAATAGCAGATTAGATCCATCCATCAGATCCATCTAATCAACGCCACGAACGAAGTGGTGTCTCAAAATATCACTGCTGGTATAGGTCACGGATGGACACGAATTCTTCAACCACCTCTATTTCGTCTCGGTAGTGACAAACTCGTGGTGAGAGGCTTATATTGTCCTCTCTTGAACATCTTCCTATCATGTACTTTGTCTTTGATGTGTTAATGACTAGCCCAATCCGCTTAGATTTCCTTTCCAGTCTAATGTAGGCTTACTCCATCATCTCAAAGTTACGTGCCATAATATCATAACTATTCAAATTTGTAAAATGGATTAAAATATTGAAAATTTAAAAAATCTGGTTTTGCCACATTCCCTATTTTATAACCCCAAAGTTCATCAAGGGGATGATGAAATTGGGATATTACTGTAGTAAGAAGTGGGAAGAGAGAAGTAAAAAGTGAGAAGTGAAGAGTGAGAGGTGAGATGCAAGCGGTTGACCTCCAGGAACGTCAAATTTGAAACTATCCAGAGGCTAGTTGGCGGCCGTTATCGCTCGCGGAAAACTGGATAAGTATCAACATTTTTGAAACTGTTCCGGAAGCATGCTTTTATAAGCTGATGGGCCTTCAAGAAGGTTTTCCATCGAAACGGATTTTACCCCTCTTACTCCATATCTTTAATATCGAATAAGGAAGAGTCCGCATTGAGCTAAAGAACACTTGTGGTTTCAGAATATCGAATCTAGACAATTTAGGTTCCACGAAAATCTGTTTCGTTCTTCTGGGAAAACATGTTTCTGAAACAATTGCTTGGATTTTTTTTAATCTATGTTAGCAGGGTCCCCAGTTTCCTTGTAGGATTACCGATCCGCACACTACAAATTCAAAGTTTTACGATTGTCGAGAATGCAATTGCCGGAATCTCGGCAATAATTCGTCAAATCTCGGTGAAATGTTTACGGTAAACTTTACCGAGTCATCAGTAATCGTTACCGAGATCTCGGTGAAAAGCCATCTTTGCCGAATTTCGGTAAAATTATGACGAAATTTCAGTAAAAGAATTACCGAATTTCGGTAAAAAAAATACCGAGATCTCGGCGAAAATTTTGCTGAGGTCGGCAAAATAATTTAAGTATGCACAGATGCCAAGTTCGATTCTCGATCTAAGATGCTTTTGATTGGGAAATGTGCTCAACTATCTGGGCGTAGTGTATACACTTAAAATTCTAAGTTTACCGATTGCCGAGAATCCACGGCCGAGATATTGGTAATAATTTCGACGAATTTCGGTAAAATTTTTACCGAGATTTCGGTAATCGTTACTTAAAAAATCAACTTTGCCGAATTTCGGCAAAATATTGGCGAAATTTCGGTAAAGGAATTACCGAATTTCAGTAAAACATATTACCGAGATCTAGGCTATTGGAATCTCGGCAAAAATTTTGCCGAGGTCTACAAAATAATTTAAGTGTGTATCTACACACTTAATTTTTTTTACCGGGATCTCAGCAAAATGTTTAACTTTTACCGAGAATCACACAGCCGTGCCCCAGCAAACATGTTTTTTGCCGAGATTTCTGTCAAAATTGCTGATAATCAGCAATTAATTTGCCGAAAATCAGCTAACAAACGCTATTTTTGCCGGAATATCAGTTATTTATTTTGCTGGCGCACGGCTGTGCGGATTTTTGCCGAGCTGCAGAAATAAAAACTGAGTGTGTATGTCCTCACCATACAAGACACATATCCTGTTCCAGGATGACCGGTCCGTTGTTAAACCATCCTATGGCCTAATAACCCAAAAGATCATGATTCCGAAACAATTTCATGAATTGTGATACCCATATTGCCAGGGTTTCTTCAGAATGAGTTTGTAGCCACTTTAGGCCCCACGGGAACCTGTTCCAGTCCGTTGTCAAACCATCCTTTGGCCTAATAACCCAAAAGATCATGCTTTCGAAACAATTTCATGAATTTTGCCAGGGTTCCTTCAGAATGAGTTTGTTGCCAATTTTGGCCCTACAGGAACCTGTTTCCGGAATAACCGTTCCGGGATTAAATCATAAGATGGTCCTGTTAAGTTATATTCTTTTAATTCCCAACGAAGTTCATCAGTCAAGACGCAAGAAATCTTTATTTGGTTGACTATATATCTTCAATTTATACAAACTTTGGGACTTGGCCCAGTAAATCCGGAATTCCGGTAACCAAGTATTTCGGCTTTATGTAACATGTATCGAATAGCAATAGCGGGTAAGTTTCTGAATTTCAAAATCGGTGAAAAACTGACATTGTTATGATCATTTTAATTCCATGGGTACATGGGTACCCTGTCGGTAACGCAAGGGTGTTTTTTTGTCGGTAACAAAAGGATTAAAAAATTGAACGAGTTCCTTATTCAATTTCGGCAGGAATTCCTAAAGCAATTCCCAAAGTAATTCCGTTCATGGCTGATTCATTTCATTTATTTAGTACATCTAAATAGATAACACTGAATCAACAATTTGACGCCACAATACACCTGCCCATCTCGCTCGCTGCACTCCACGCCGTCTCGTACCTGCCGGATCGGAAGCGAACACCATCTTTGCAAGGTTGATGTCCGACATTCGTGCAACATGTCCTGCCCATCGTACCCTTCCGGCTTTAGCTACCTTATGGATACTGGGTTCGCCGTAGAGTTGGGCGAGCTCATGGTTCGTTCTTCGCCGTCACACACCGTCTTCTTGCACACCGCCAAAGATGGTCCTAAGCACCCGTCTCTCGAATACTCCGAGTGCTTGCAAGTCCTTCTCGAGCATTGTCCATGTTTCATGTCCGTAGAGGACAACCGGTCTTGTACATGACACATTTGGTGCGGCGGCGAATCTTTATCGACCGCAGTTTCTTCTGGAGCCCGTAGTAGGCCCGACTTCCACAGATGATGCGCCTTCGTATTTCACGACTAACGTTGTTGTCAGCCGTTAGCAAGGATCCGAGGTAGACGAATTCCTCGACCACCTTGAAGGTATCGCCGTTACGATACACTGCTTCCCAGGCAGGCCCTGTCGCGCTCAGTTCCGCCCACAAGCATGTACTTTGTCTTTGACGCATTCTCCACCAGTCCAACTTTTGTTGCTTCACGTTTCAGGCTGGTGTACAGTTCTGCCACCTTTGCAAATGTTCGGCTCACAATGTCCATGTCATCCGCGAAACAAATAAATTGAATGGATCTGTTGAAAATCGTACCCCAGCTGTTACAGCCAGCTTTCCGCATGACACCTTCTAGCGTAATGTTGAACAACAGGCATTGAAGTCCATCACCTTGTCTTAGTCCCCGGCGCGATTCGAACGAACTTGAGTGTTTGCCCGAAATCTTCACACAGTTTTGCACACCATCCACCGTTGCTTTGATCAGTCTGGTAAGCTTCCCAGAAAAACTGTTCTCGTCCATAATTTTCCATAGCCTTACGCGGTCTATACTGTCGTATGACGCCTTGAAGTCAACGAACAGATTGTGCGTTGGGACCTGGTATTCACGGCATTTTTGAAGGATTTGCCGTACAGTGAAGATCTGGTCCGTTGTCGAGCGGCCGTCAACGAAGCCGGCTTGATAACTTCCCACGAACTCGTTCACTAATGGTGACAGACGACGGAAGATGATCTGGGATATCACTTTGTAGGCGGCATTAAGGATGGTGATCGCTCGAAAGTTCTCACACTCCAGTTTGTCGCCTTTCTTGTAGATGGGGCATATAACCCCTTCCTTCCACTCCTCCGGTAGCTGTTCGGTTTCCCAGATTCTGACTATCAGTTTGTGCAGGCAAGTGGCCAGCTTTTCCGGGCCCATCTTGATGAGCTCAGCTCCAATACCATCCTTACCAGCTGCTTTATATTTATATTTACAGATAAGTGTTGATATTATTGTCTCAAAGTGTTGAACAGATGGTGACAAATGTTTGTCAAACAAAAATCAATGAAATAAATCGTTTCTCAAATGTTTTATTTGGTTATTTATTGAGTAAAAAACGATTTTTAAAAACTTTTGAATAGCACCGATGCCAAACATTTCCAAACCATACCCGATAGCACAACTAGACAAGAATAGTCATATGCTATGAGTCTTGATGTGATCATAGATAGGAGGTGATGGGAGATACTATTTTTTCTTACCTTTTTGCCCAAATTCCCCTATGAAATAATATAGCTCAATGATTCTGAGCAAGGAAATGATGTAGTAATGTTAATTTTATTGATATTTTCCAATGATATAATGAAAATAACAAATAATCATATAATTCATTAAAAATATTGAATTATATGGGATTTACGGGTCATACAGCTCATATAATGTATTTTTTTTATTCAAAATAGGACGACATAGAATATTAAGGGCTTATTCGAAAGGAAGTTTTCCAAGAAATTCAGTGAGAGATGTTTAATAGACGTGAGACACTTCTGTATGTAGTTATTAAGCTCGTTTTACACCAATGCCCCATACATCACAGTTTATTATATTTTTCGTGCTTTTATCTTCCAAGTATTGTACTAAAGATGTGTTCTCCTCTTCATTATAGATCCATAGAAAAGCACTATACATGCTTTGTTGGTAAAAAGTTGGAAATTTAAGGGATTTTGGGGTCAAATGAGTATTAAACTGCACTTTACGTGAATTTTTCATGTATTCTGTAAAAATTAATAAAAATATTATTATTCTCCCAAAATGTTCTACAGACATTGATGTTTGAATGTTTGCGAAACAATTACTAATGAAGTAAATCATTTCGCAAATGTTTTGTTTTATGATTTATTGGGTAAAACCCGATTTTAAATGCTTCTGAAAAGTGCCGATGTGATAATAGATAGGAATAGATAGGAAATATTCTTTTCTCATGACGTTTTACCCAAATTCCCCTTATGAAATAATATAGCTCAATTATAATTTGTCAATGATACTATAAAAATAACAAATATTTGTAGATTTCATTGAAAAAAAATCCAAGGGTTCAGGGCTCAGAACCATTTTTTTTAAATACATAATTAATTAATTTTTTCACTTATTTGTCCCAAAATGCCTTAAAAATCCATTTTTAATGTAACATATGAATATTTGTTTTTTTAAGGTATAAATTCCTGTAAAAAAAATTATGACAATAATATCAACTATTATCCATAAATATCTGAATAATCAATAAGCTGTAGATTTCACCAAAATTGACCATATGTAGAGATACATCAATGCTTACAAGTTTATAAATCACCGTATATTAACCCTAAATGATCATTCGACGTAATATAGCGCAAATGATTTCTTGGTTATTATTATTTTTTACAGAATACATGAAAAATTCAAAAACATGCAGTTTTGTGATTATTTGACCCCAAAATCCCTTAAATTTCCAACTTTTTCCAACAAAATATGTATAGTGATATGTATGGATCTACAATGAAGAGGAAAACAAAATTTCAGTGTAATTTTTAAAAGATAAAAGTACCAAAATATGAAAAATTTTGATGTATGGGACATTGGGGCAAAATCAGCTCAATAACTACATAGCAGAAGTGTATCATGTCTATAAAACATCACTCACTGAATTTCTGGGAAAATTTTCTTTCGAATGAGCCCTTAACCTTATCTGTGAGTCGCTCGTGAGAAAAGTTATCCTATTTTGTATAAAAAGTTGCATTAAATGAGCTATATGACCCCTAAATCCCCTATAATTTAATATTTTTAATGAATTATATGAATATTTGTTATTTTCATTATATCATTGGAAAATATCAATTAAATCAACATTACTACATCATTTTCTTGCTCAGAATCGTTGAGCTATATTATTTCATAGGGGAATTTGGGCAAAAGGTAAGAAAAAAGAGTATCTCCCATCACCTCCTATCTATGATCACATCAAGACTCATAACATATGACTATTCTTGTCTAGTTGTGCTATCCGGTATGGTTTGGAAATGTTTGGCATCGGTGCTATTCAAAAGTTTTTAAAAATCGTTTTTTACTCAATAAATAACCAAATAAAACATTTGTGAAACGATTTATTTCATTGATTTTTGTATGGCAAACATTTGTCAACATCTGTTCAACACTTTGAGACAATAATATCAACACCTATCTGTACATATTACTATTTTTTACAAAATTGCACATAAAATGCACTGTGATGCTTATTTGACCCCAAAATCCCTTAAATTTCCAACTTTTACCAACAAAATATATTTAGTTCCCTTCTGTGGATCTACAGTGAAGAGATAACCACAATTTTAGAACAATGTTGTAAAGATAAAATGACAAATAGTTTGGAAACTTGCGATATATGGGGCATTAGGGCAAAACGAGCTCAATAACTACATACAGAAGCGTTCCAGGTCCATCAAACAGCACTCACCGAATTCTTTGTAAAATTCCCTTTTGAATAAGCTCTTGATCTCTTCTGTAAATTGTTCGCGAAAAAAGTTATCAATTTTTTCCACCTTTGAAATCGGATTTCCCCATTGTGCACTCGTTTACGTGTTTTTGAAGAATTCCTCAACGTTTATCGATTCAGACTGTTCACGAATTTTTCTGCAAAATATTATGAGAGATTTACAAAATAGAATTTTATGTTTCCTGTACAAACCGCAAAAGAACAGTAAACTCTAAAAGAGAGAAATGTATGAAACAGTGCGAAACTAAGAAACCCCTCCAACAGGGAATACATTTTAAAGGGGAGAGTGACTCGCTTTCATTTGACTGTATGTAATGAATATATTCCTTGCCGAAAACTGTGGAGACAATTCTAGTTTGTTTTAGCAAAAAACACAAAACAACAATTAGGTTTTGCAAATTAAAAAAATCAAATTATCCTGTAGAACTCTAAAAGATATAATAAGAGATGAATTATGAGTTCCAATTATTCTGAATAATTGGGATTTTGCCAATTTTATACCTATAACACCTTCGACAACCCCAAACAACGCAATAATCGTTTTAGAATGCCATTTCTTCGGTTCAATACAACTTACAGTTAAAATTGTTCATTAGTTCGTCAGTATATGTTGTAACCAGAATGATTAGGTCTTGCATAGTTATTAGTCGCTATCAAAAAATTCTCAGGACCTTTTGAAACGTCAAGCTAGGATTCAAGAGTCCCCTTGGAGACATTCTTCATCCAGCGCTTCTGCCCAGCATCCTAAGGCATGCACGATTGTCACCTTCATCACTAAGCTTTTCTGCAATCGTTGCCTCATTGTCATTGCTGTGGCGTTGGCAAGTACAATTGCGACAAAACAAGTATAAGTACCTGCCAAAGGGGCACGTGGTTTTTCCACACCGCGCGAAACGCAATATCGGCTCGCAGTTTCAAGGGTAGCTACTTGTTTGGGGCATCGATGGAACACGTGGTGATTCAGCAGTACAGCAAAAACTCCTTCCCCAACGCAGCTCCTTTTGCGGCATTACACGACGCCGGACGGTGCTCATTTTTGTTTCGTTTCAACTTTCAATATCTTAATTGGCCCTTGAATGATGTCGCATTATATTAGGGTGGAAATGGGGTGCGGAAAATCGACTGAACGTGACGGACGAGTCCAACGATGTCGATGATGGGGCGAGGGTTGACGGTTATGCACGCATATTAGAAGAGGCATCAGATGCATGAGCCTTTTTCGCAGACAACTCGAGTTATGCGGGGAAAGGGAAAATTTTGACTTTGTGCAGAGGCGTTCGATTTTCATGAAGGGTGATAATGTTCTGAAAGGTTATGACTGCACTACTGCGAGAATAATTTGATATATCACTACTTTTGATAACATCTGCTTTCCAGTGTATCGTAGCATATGTTATAAATTAGTTGTATTAGTTAAATACTGTTTACTATATAAAATTGAACCTGAATTTTTCGGAGTCTCGGAATAACCAGTAGCGATTCAAATGTCTATTACTGAGCCAATAGCAATAACCTATATAACATTTTTTTACTAGGTTTTGTGTTTTCAAGATTTGGTCAAGTTTCCCAGTAAAATTTATAGTTATTTCCTACATCAACACTGCGGAGCCAAATTTTATTCGGTTGATCCGTACGTGAGTTAAATCGTGACAAACTAATCACCAACTTTTTTTTTACAAATATCGTTATTTCATTTGATACTTCTTGCGCATGCACATTTCTAGAGGGTAATCGGAGTCGCATAGGAACCTGAGAATAGGAACGATTACCTTGGATACCTAGTTGTGTTTGTTGATTTATCAATTATTTGTTTTACATTGATTATGTAGTTACAAACAGACAGCAATTTTTTTTATATAATTACAGTGACATTTCCAAGTTCTTAAATTGGGCAAAAAAACGACCGAAAATGTTTTGGGGATTTAGCGAAGCGCTTGATCTGTTCGAGGAATATCGGAAAACCCAGGACCAGTCGCAGGAAGCACCAGCCGAACTAAACATTCTTCTGTTCGGGGTGGGCGATCCCCGCCACGTGCTAAAAAGTGCTTCCAAAACATTTAAACATACGACCAAACTAAACTTCTACCTCCAGGAAGGATGTCTGGAGCTGATAGCGAGAAACCTGCTGTTGACATGCATCGCGTTCGAAAATGGTCAACATTTGTCAGTGAAAGGAAAAACCCACCTTTTTATGGACGTTCTTGGTAACACTCTGCTGCGTCCGTTCTCCAATGGATATGTTAATACGAAGGCTAAAACGCTCACGAATCTGGTAACGGATCCGGACTATGCCGAAAAAGTGGCACCGATTTTCAAATTCGACGGATTGCGGTATAAGGAGCGGGATCACCTGGAGGATGTGTTTCGATTCTGGATCAATCACGAGAAACACGTGTTCAATGTGGCGCAGTATTGGGATGGTAAGAACTAAACGTAGCTGAGTCTATTGATAATAGAATCTGTTATATATAGTATCCATATATAATCCATCCGGGTATACTTTTATCCATGCTATCTTATTATTAAATTTATGGCAATCTTGCGTTTCACATTTCATCTACTTTAGCTATTTGACTTTTTTCGTACACTGAGTGTGGGGAAAAATCACTGATTTGTTAAGCAGGGTACCTATTCACTCATGGTTTGAACCAAAATGAAGGTGTTTGACGTGTCGTCAATAGTTTTAACCAGACCCAGAGTCTCTCTCATGTACCGTGAATAATCAAATTTCGCACATACTCAAACTTCGGACGCTTCAATTCGTATGGGAAATTTTCTGAAATATTTCGTCAAACTGGATTGAAAGGGCTAATAGTTTTAGCTTGTTTTAGTATAGTTACATTCTAGTAAGACATATGGTCGGGGTTCAGCCAAAACGCACCAAGCGCCAACGAAAAATTACCCATTTTTCTGCCCAAACTTTCGTTTAACAGATTTAATTGATCAAAAATCGTATCGAATATCCCTCAATCCAATAAATGAGGATATCCTATTGATAATGTACGCTTGAATTGATATGAAACGATTTCCGTTGTCCTTGTACGAACAAAATATCACAAGTCAGTCAAAAAGTCGCTTGGTGCGTTTTGGCTGAGCCCCGACCATAAGTAAGTACAGGGGATGTCCAAAATAGCTGGATAAGTGAATTTTGGGCATAATTAGATGTGTTATAACTATGTCAATTATTATCCGATTTGGACAATTCAATTCAGAAATGCCTGAACTAGAAATTTAATGTAGTTTTACCATATGTTCATGGAACCAACCATGGCCATTGGATACCGGAGATATTCCGGGTTTTTCGTAAATTTGTGGTGGGTATTAGGATAAGTTGTGGTTAAAAACAGAATAATATTAGTAACCACAAATTAAGTAGCTTTTTTCAAGCTTTTTGACCGATCTTCCATTATGATAACATTCCAGAAGTCTTCTGCCACGTCAAGAATGAAGAACCAACCAAAAAGGCGGATTCTGAAGTCGCTGGGGTGCCCCCAGGGAACCCGTAGAGGGGACATTTCAGTTTTGGCACCAAATCTAGCCATTCGACGGTTCGTTCTTCATGGTTTTCTATCAGGAAGCGAGTAATGCGTAAAAAATGGACAATTGAAGGCTTTGGCCACTTCCGGGACCTACGGATTTGTCCCCGGGAAACCCGTAGAAAGTTACATTTCTGTCTTAGCGCCAAAACTTGGAATATAAAATGGACCATTGACGATCTTGACCGCTTCCGGGACCTACGGATTGTCTCCGGGGAACCCGTAGAGGGGACATTTCAGTTTTGGCACCAAAGCTAGTCATTCAACGATTCGTTTTTCATGGTTTTCTATCAGGAAACGAAGTATGAGTATAAAATGGACCATTGACGCCTTTGGCCGCCTCCGGGACGTACGGATTGTCCTCGAGGAACCTGTAGAAGGGGACATTTTAGTTTTGTTACCAAAGCTAGTCATTCGACGGTTCGTTTTTCATGGTTCTCTATCGGGAAGTGAGATAGAGTATAAAACGGACCATTGACGGCTTTGACCGCTTCCGGGACCAACGGTGTGTTCCCGGGAGAACCCGTAGAGGGGACATTTAAGTTTTGGCTCCAAATCTAGTCATTCGACGGTTCTTTTTTCATGGTTTTCGAATGACTTCTGGTCGTCGAATGACTTTTTTTGCACTAAAACTGAAATGTCCCCTTCTACAGGCTCTCCTGGAGCAATCCGTAGGTCCCGGAAGCGATCATAATCGTTAATAGTCCATCTTATATTCAAACCTCGCTTTCTGATCAAAAACCATGAAAAACAACGGTCGAATGATTAGTTTCGACGCAAAAACTGGAATGCCCCCTTTTATAGGTTTCCCTGGGGCAGTTGGTAGGTTCCATAAGTGGCTAGAGTCTTTGATGCAGAGTGTAAAATAATCGAAAATTTTTGGTGAAGTCAGTTCACTTCCGACACATTCATAGTCGGCTCTGGACAGTCAATATTCAGTTGAATATTAGTCATTGAATATTTATGCACATTTTACAAATTGATAAATTATCTGAAATCTGAACACGTTTCAAATGAGTAAAGTAATGTATCACATAGAACTGAATCCGATTTTCATCCGCGAGGCACTTTCAACGGTAAACATCAACATAAACAATGCTAATTATGTTTTTTTCTGCACATAGTAAACACACTCAGTGACAGTCGAATGAATGAGTTCGTGGAGTAGTCGTCTGACTATGTTATTCTATGTTTTGAATATTCATGCGATGTTTGTCAATATTCGGACCGAAGTTGCTTCATGAAGATGAATATTTTAAGCTCTGCTTTGATGGTCCTTTTTATATTCATACTGCGCTTCTTGATAGAAAACCATGAAGAAAGAGCTGTCCAGTGACTTGTTTTAGCGCTAAAACTGAAATGTCTCCTTCATCAGATTTCCTTGGAGTTGCGGAAGTGATCTGAATCGCTAATATACGTTCAATATTCATTCCTTGCTGCTTGATCGAAAACCCTGAGAGCAGAACCCTCGAATGTCTTATTCTTGCGCAGAATGTGAAATGTCCTCTTCTACAGGTTTCCGGAGAACAATCCATAAGTCCCGAAAGCGGACAAAGTCGTCAATAATACATTTTATAATCATACTTCTCTTCCTGATAGAAAACTATGAAAAAAGATCCGTTGTATGAATAGTTTTGACGCTAAATTTGAAAATACCCTTTTTGCAGGTCCCGGAAGCGGTCAGAATCGTCAACGGTCAATTTTATATTCATACCTCGCTTCCCGATCGAAAACCATGAGGAACGAGTCGTTGAATGACTAGCTTTGGTGCTAAAACTGAAATGTCCCCTTCTACGGGTTCCCTGGGGACAATCCGTAGGTCCCGGAAGCGGTCAAAGCCGTCAATGGTCCATTTTATATTCAAACCTCGCTTCCTGATAGAAAACCATGGAAAAAGAACCATCGAATGACTGGCTTTGGTGCCAAAACTGGAATGTCCCCTTCTACAAGCTCCCCGGGAACAAATCCGTAGGTCCCGGAGGCGGTCAAAGCAGTCAATTGTCCATTTTATCCCCATTCCTCGCTTCCTGATAGAAAACCATGAAAAACGAATCGTCGAATGACCAGTTTTGGCGCTAAGACAGAAATGTCCCCTTCTACGGGTTTCCCGGGGACAATCCGCAGGTCCCGGAAGCGGTCAAAGCCGTCAATGGTCCATTTTATACTCATACCCCGCTTCCTGATAGAAAACCATGAAAAACGAACCGTCGAATGGCTGGTTCTTCATTCTTGACGTGACAGAAGACTTCTGGAATGTTATCATAATGGAAGATCAGTCAAAAAGCTTGATTCAAATGAATTTGTGGTCTGGTCCCTTTTAAAACTCCCGTTCGGCACCGATGGCCATATCTCCCTTGATTCTGGTCCGATTTAGAATTTCAACATATGGTTCTAATCAGAAAGAGCCCTACTTTATTTGTGGTTACTAATATTATTCTATTTTTAACCACAACTTATCCTAATACCCACCACAAATTTACGGTTCTGAACCTACCTTTGAAAAACCCGGAATATCTCCGGTATCCGATGGCCATGGTCGGTTCCATGAACATATGGTGAAACTACATTAAATTTCTAGTTCAGGCATCTCTGAATTGTTCAAATCGGATAATAATTGACATAGTTATAACACATCTAATTATGCCCAAAATTTGCCTATCCCAGTTATTTTGGACATCCCCTGTATGTTCCGCCCCTCGGATATGTGATCTTGATGCGATGGGTGGGCTTACGCCATAAGGTTCTGCAGCATGACGTCACGAATGAATTCGGTCCTCGTCAAATGAACTATTTTGACAGTTCAGTAGTACTATCCACTGACTCCGACGAGGACTCCGACAAGGTTCGACTTCGTGATTGGTTGGCTGCCCCCGAGTCCAACGCGAAGTACTACTAATCTGTCATCAGATTGAGGTTACGAACAGACGCTGCAGAACCTAATTAGGGGCTCCACACACGCTCCGACAAGTTGTACAACTTTGACTCCGCCCCCAAGTTTGTGCGACTAATTCAGTTTGTACAACCGTCTGACGAACAGTTGGTACAACCAAACTTCCAACAAACATAATATTTAGTATATGCTGATGTGTTTGGTGCTTTTTCACGAATACTGAATTGGATGATTTGAATTGGAATGGAATTGGATTGGAGTGCAATTAGATTAAATTTGAATTGGAATGGTATTAGAATTAGATTGGCTGTGGATTGAATAGAATTTTATTGGAACGTGAATGGCATGTTATTGGAATATTAGTGATGGATAATGGATTGGAATGCGATTGAAATTTGTTTAGAGTTGGAATTGTATTTGATTGTGCGATTGGATTGGAAGTGGATTTGAATTGCATTGGAATCGGATTTTCACAGTCCATACAGGAATTCCTCCGGATGCTCCTCCCGGAATTCCTTCGGATGCTCCTCCCGGAATATCTCCGGAAGTTCCTCCTGGAATTCCTTCGGAAGTTCTTCCAAAAGTTCCTCCCGGGATTCCTCTGGAAATTCCTCCGGAAGTTTCACCCAGAATTTCTCCATAAGTTCTTGTCGGAATTCCTCCGGAATTCTACCGAAAGTTCCTCCACGAATTGCTCCGGAAGCTCCACCTGGAATTCAACCGGAAGTTCCTCCCAGAATTCCTCAGGAAGTTCCTTCCGGAATTCCAACTGAAGTTGCTCCCGGGACTCCTCTGGAAATTCCTCCGGAAATTTCTCCCGGATTTTTTCCGGAAGTTCTTGCCGGAATTCCTCCGGAAGTTCTTCCCAGAATTCCACCCGAAGTTCCTCCAAGAATTACTCCGGAAGTTCTTGCCGGAAATTCCTCAAGGAAATCCTCTGAAAGTCCCTCCAGGAATTTCTCTGGAAGTTCCATTACGAGTTTCTCCGGAAGTTCCTCCCCGAATTCCGAAGTTTGTCTTCGAATTACGAAATTCTTCCAGGAATTCCGAAGTTTCTCCCAGACTTCCTCCGGAAGTTCCTCCATGAATTCCTCAGAAAGTCCCTCCCGGAATTCCTCAGATGTTCCTCCCGGAGTTCCTCCGTTAAACCCTTCAGGAAATCCTCCGGAAGTTCCTTCAGGAATTCCTCCGAAAGTTCCCTTACGGGTTTCTTCGGAAGTTCCTCCTGGAATTCCGAAATTTCTCCAATAATTCCGTTGTTCCTCCCGGAATTTCTCAAAAAAATCTTCCAGGAATTCCTCCGCAAGCTTCTCCAGGGATTTCTCCGGAAGTTCCTCCAGGAATTCCTCCGCAAGCTTCTCCAGCAATTCCTCCGGAAGTACCTCCAGGGATTTCTCCGGAAGTTCCTCCAGGAATTCCTCCGGAAATTCCTCCCGGAGTTCCTCCGGAAGTTCCGTCCAGGAAATCATACGGAAGTTTCTCCAGAAATTCCATCAAAAGTTGCGCCAGGAACTCTTCCGCAAGTTCTTCCCAGAATTCCGCCCGAAGTTCCTCCGAGAATTAATTCGGAAGTTCTTGCCGGAAATTCCTCCAGGAAATCCTCTGGAAGTCCCTCCAGGAATTTCTCGGGAAGTTCCATTACGAGTTTCTCCGGAAGTTCCTCCCCGAATTCCGAAGTTCGTCTTCGAATTACGAAATTCTTCAAAGAATTCCGAAGTTCCTCCCAGACTTCCTCCGGAAGTTTCTCCATGAGTTCCTCAGAAAGACCCTCCCGGAATTCCTCAGATGTTCCTACCGAAGTTCCTCCGGAAATTCCTTCAGGAAATCCTCCGGAAGTTCCTTCAGGAATTCCTCCGGAAGTTCCCTTACGGGTTTCTTCGGAAGTTCCTCCCGGAATTCCGAAATTTCTCCAATAATTCCGAAGTTCCTCCCGGAATTTCTCAAAAAAATCTTCCAGGAATTCCTCAGGAAGTTCCTCCTGGATTTCCTCAGGAAGTTCCTCCAGGAATTCCTCCGCAAGCTTCTCCAGCAATTCCTCCGGAAGTTCCTCCAGGGATTCCTCCGGAAGTTCCTTCAGGAATTCCTCCGGAAATTCCTCCCGGAGTTCCTCCGGAAATTCCTTCCAGGAAATCCTCCGGAAGTTCCTCCAGGAATTCCTTCAGAAGTTCCTCCAGGAATTCTTCCGCAAGTTCTTCCAGGAATTTCTCCGGAAGTTCCTCCAGGAATTCTCTCGTAAATTTCTCCGTAGTTCCTTCCGGAACTCCCCCAGAAGTTGCTCCAGAAATTTCACAGAAAATTCCTCCAGGAATTCGAGCTTGAGCTTAATTGACTGCTCGTAGTTGCTACTCCATTATGACCAGATCAGTTGATCTTGCACAGGGAAACAACAGATGTTTGCTTGGGATTAACACACATCTTCAATGTACAAGTACTGGTGATCTCATTTGTTAGGTCATACTGGCGCCTGCCACGTCAGAATGCAAGTCAATGTAGGGAAGGGGGAGGAAATGATGATGCAATCACTCGCCCACTGCAAGCCGAATATACCTCTGCACTTGCCACGAGTTCATGCGGTTTTTATTGGAATTTGGGGTTAGGTTCGAGAGACAGAGGTCCGTCTTGGTTAACGAGCTGCCAATGTGATAGATAGGAGAAAGCAACTGATGGAATTTCTAATTGGATTTAGGAAACGAGCTCTATAATTCATTTCCAATTCTAGCAGATTACTGTTAGAATACTCAAGTTGGAGGTATAGGAATAGTAATGGAAACGGTATGGAAGTCCATTTCCAGTCCTAGCAATTGCTAGAACATGAGAAATATAGAGAAAGATTCAAAGTAGGAGAATGGAACGGACCTGGGATTGAACCCACGATCTCCTGCGTATGAGGCAGAAGCAGTAGCCATATGACTACCAGGCCCGTTTCAGAAAATTCCTCCAGGAATTCGTCCGAAAAACAAAAAGCACTTCCTGGAATTCCTCTGAATGCTCCTTCAGATATTCCTCCGGAATTTCCTCAGAGAATTGCTTCGGAAGTTCCTCAAAAGATTGCTCCGGAAGTTCCTCCATGTATTCCTCTTTGAATTCTTCCGGAAGATCCTTCTTGAGTTCCTTTTAAAAATCCTCAATGTATACCTCCTGAAATTTTTTCGAAAGTTTTTTCACTTCCAATCTGTGGATTTTTCATAGGAAATCCTTCAAAATTTTTAAGAAATTTTTCTGAGAATCTGTCAATTAATTCTACTAAAGGTTACTTCAAAATTTCAAGTGTGAATTCTTCCGAAAACTTCCCCAGATTTTTTAAGATGTGCTCCCTCGAAAATTATATCAGTAATTCCGTAATCAATGCCTCTGAGAAGTTCTATAAAAGTTCTCACTGGAGTGTCTCCAGAAAATCCTCTTAATTTTTTTTTAAATTACTTCTCCAACTCAACAAAATTTCCCGCCGAAAATCCCAAAAAATCTCCAGATAGTTCCAGATAGTGGAGATATTGTCAAATGAAGTTCATATGGAATTTTTTATAAATTCTTTGACTCTGAAATTCTTGAAGGAATATTTACTGGCGTTAAAGGACATTATAATTAAATATTTAAATTGTCAGTCGGCTTTAGAACAAGATATGTTTGACCGAGCATACGCTGTATAACAAGGGGCCTAGTGGCCAAGCGGCGGGGTCAATTTTCATACGGCGGCGGCGCAAGAAAATCACCGGCGGTGGCGCACAGGTCTAATATTATCTTGTTGTTATTCTATTATTATTATGATTATTATTATTATCGCATATTATCGTATTTTCTTTATTACCGCAAAATCACTTTCTGCTCCTGGATATTCCACCAGAAGAATTGAAAGCAACAGTGCACTATGGTCCAAGATACAGATTTACGCGGAAAGATGAATTTTACGCCAAAACTATATTTTTTAGAAAAAACTGTTGTTCTACAAAATTGTTCGAAATAGTAAGGCCATCATTATGGTTTTACCAAAAAATAGGGTGGCCCATCATATAAAAAAAATTAGAAAATATTTTTTTTATTTCTTGGAATATTGACATGTTAGGGTAAATCACTATTTGGGCCTATGGACCCGGTTCCCGGCTCACTACACAGAAAACTAATGATTTATACTGTTTGGAAGCCGTAGGTTTATGATTGATAATTTTTAAAAAGTCTCCCATTTATTTTTCACAATATTCAATATCTTTCAATCACTTGTTTTACTCCTAATTGATCCAATTGTAGAAAATAAAAATGTAGATTTCAAAATCTCACTCTCCGATGCCACACCACTGAGCCGGAGTGATTCTTTCCACTTTTACAAAACGGTATCATCAAATAAACACCTACCTGAAAATCGTCCTAGTGCTCGTTACAATCATTGCTTCAAGCTTTTAATCACCACACCATAATGCTCCACACGCACTTCAATCTAATCACTAGAACGTATCACTAGAACTTATATAACATAATTAGAATACATTTAAAATGTATTCTTAAACCGAACAAAAAATCACCTCGGCCCAAAAGCTTCTAGCCGCACCGTGCTGCCAAAAGGCCAGGAGAATGAAAATGATCCTTCATCGTTGATAGGAAAACTGTTTAATATGTTGACGCTATCATGTTATTTATAATTTTCTCGATTTCAAAAGGTGAAAAAATATTGTTTTTAAGTATTTGGAAAAAAAATGGATGAGTAAATATATCTTCTCAACCAAATGAAAATGATTATGAATGATACCATCTGGCATCTTGTTATCGTGGAACGTGCATATTTTTGTTTACGTCGCATTTTCTACCATCCCGAGAGAGAATAAGAGAGAAATGTTGAGAGATTGAGTGAAATTTTGCTTAGGCCGGGAACTGGTTTTTGTGATATGCCGAATGGAAATCGCTATGCCTGAAATGAGTGCTGCACCTCGTTAATTTAAATCAAATAAAAGCTTTCTTGAACGATATTTAGCACGAATAGCTATTTTTTAAGCAGAAGTGAACCCCAATGCAGTATTATACAGCCCACAAAATTCAGGAAAAGTTGCTTCATGTCATAAATATCAATTGAATAATGCAGTCGTACGCATGTTAGGCCGGGAATGGGGTAAGAAACCCTATGTTCTACAAAGTTGTAGCGTAGCTTATTCCAATCAATTTTGCTAAAAAAACTTTTTCTGTAGCTCTAAATTTGGAGCAATTTTACCTAATTGGATTAGGGTGTACCTAAAAAAAACAGTATTTTTGATCTAATTTTTTTTTTTTAGATTTCTCGAAAAAGTCGTCTTCAGATGACTTTTAGAGCTCGATGCAACTTTTGATGGGTAAATATGCACAATATTTTTTTCCGATCAAAAGTTATAATCGTTTTTCTGTCAAAATTACATTTTTTTCATAAGTTGATATCTCCGGTTAGGGCAGACCAAAATAATATGTTTACACGGCATTTGAAAGATAAATTAATATTCTTCATTATGTCAAAAAATTGGGGATATGTTATTTTTTTATCTCAAGTTTTACCAATTTTACTAAAATCATGTTTTTTCAAATAAATTAATATAACTCGACAACGGAAAAAGATACAGACGATATTCTTATAGCAAAACACGCGTTTTGAAAAGCCCCAAAAGTCTTCAGAAGATGACATTCGTGAGAAATGAAAAATAAAAATCTACAGCTCTAACACTTTTTATAAGTTTTATCATTATCATCGTATTGCAAGATTTACGAGAAAAGATGCATTTTCGGTCTGAAGCATACTTTTAAGAAACAAAATTTGTTCTACAAAGTTGTTCTGGATACTTGGGCCCTTATTATAGAGTTACCGAAAAATAGGGTGGGCCATTTTATAAAAATGTAAAAATTTTATTTTTTTTTATTTTGCGGAATATTGACATAAAATGTTCTACAAAGTTGTAGCGCAGCTTTTTCCAATCAACTTTGCTATATAAACTTTTTGTGTAGCTCTTAAGCTCACTTGTTTAGAGTAATTTTACTTACTAGGATTAGGGTGTCCCTCAAAAACAATATTTATGATCTGGTCATTTCATTTTTTATTTTTCATGGATGTCACCTTCTGAAGACTTTTCGGGCTTTTCAAAACGCGTGTTTTGCTATAAGAATATCGTCTGTATCTTCTTCCGTTGTCAAGTTATATCAATTTATTTGAAAAAAACATGATTTTAGTAAAATTGGTAAAACTTGAGATAAAAAAATAACATATCCCCAATTTTTTGACATAATGAAGAATATTAATTTCTCTTTCAGATGCCGTGTGAACATATTTTTTTGGTCTGCCCTAACCGGAGATATCAACTTATGAAAAAAATGTAACTTTGACAGAAAAATGATTATAACTTTTGATCAGAAAAAGATATTGTGCATAGTTACCCATCAAAAGTTGCATTTTTTTGAGCTCTAAAAGTCACCTGAAGACGACTTTTTCTAGAAATCTGAAACAAAAAAATTAGATCAAAAATACTGTTTTTTTGAGGTACACCCTAATCTAATTAGGTAAAATTGCTCTAAATCAGCCAACTTAAGAGCTACAGAAAAAGTTTTTTTAACAAAATTGATTGGAATTTGCTGCGCTACAACTTTATAGAACATAACATGTCAATATTCTGAGAAATAAAAAAAAAAATTCTAATTTTTTTATATGATTGGCCACCCTATTTTTTGGTAGAACCATAATGATGGCCTTACTGTTTCGAACAATTTTGTAGAACAACAGTTTTTTCTAAAAAATATGGTTTTGGCGTAAAATTCATCTTTCCGCGTAAATCTGTATCCTGGACCATAGTGCAGTGTTGTACAACCAGTGTTGTAAAATGTCATTCGCATTCGCTTGCATATTTTTCCCAGAACTTTTTTCAGGAGGCAGCTATCAACTCCTGAGGTATGGCGAACTTATAGCGCTTAAATGTGCCTACAACTTTGTCTAACAAGACATTGCTGTAAATATGTAATCTGAGGCGTGGGAGGCAAAATGTCATTCAAATGACATTATGTCAAATGACACGTGACATTTTGGAGAGTTTTGACTTTCCAGCCTCAGATGTTATATTTAGAGTAATGTACCTTTGGACAAAAATATAGCCCTACTCAAGCGTTATGAGTACATCTAAAATTATGATGTAAATTTGGCTTCTGAAGAAAGTTATGAACAAATTAGTCAAGTGACATGCAGATGACATTTTACAAGGCTGTGTACAACAACGCCACACACAATGCAACTTGGTTGTACAACATTTGACTCCACTCACCACAAATCGGAGAAAAATCAAACTGTTTTGATTTCATCCGACCAACTTTTCAACTTTGAAGCCGTCCGTCCGACAGTCGTACAACTTGCCCACAGACGATCCGACTTTACTCCGACTCAACCAAATTTCCTGGGGGCGGAACACATCGAAACACAACACATCGCAGCGTGTGTAGGGCCCAGTAGGACTGAGATGGCAATCAAAGACATATCCTGTCGTGGTGGTATCACATGTTGATTATTTTTGTTTGGTGTCGCGTTACATATCTGGCATTGATGCATTAATTTAACGCATGTGCATGTGATCCAATGGACATCGTGTCTTCACACTTAAATCCAGAATTGCAGCTCGGTAATTTGTTTTACTGATTTCATCCGGTAAAATTAATTTTCAACCGAGAGAGCGGTAAATTTTGAAGATTTTACTGATTTCCGCAATATTTCTTGCCGATGTCTCAGTAGAGTAAAATAATATACTGAGCCTCGGTAGAAAAATTTACCGATTTACTCAGTTTAACGAAATTTTTCTATATCTGTCAATGAATTATACTGATCTCTCAGTAAAAATGATACGATATACTGAGTGTACGGTAAAACATGTACAAAACACTCAGTTTCCGAACAACTTCTGTGATACTTGATGAGGCGCCATTTTTTGGTTACGGCACCTCGTTATTTTTCGAGCGAGAATACTTGGAGTGGAATCAGTTCTAATCACGATTTGTGCCTGGGTTCCTGTTAATAATATGCAATACAGCATACAGGTAAGCACATTATTACTGTTTAAATTAATTGGTGTTAGATTATTGCTATCTGAAATTTTCAGACACTTGCACGTCGAGTAAAATCCCCGTTGCTGTCTTCGAGTTGATTGGGCTTTGTCGGAGAATAAACGACTTTGGACGGCGGAAGTGGAATCAGAAAATAAAATTCCTCCTACCAAACAATATTATTAAAAATAAACTGTTAAATCTATTAAAAAAGTCGGATGTTGTTGATGTTTTTTTGTTATAAATAAAGGAAGACGATACGATATGGTAATTTGGAGTACAGAGGTCTGTGCTATTTTTACAGATTCACCAGTATTTTCATACCGAGTAGTCGGTATTTTCTATACCGAGTGCTCGGTATTTTTGACATTTCACTATCTCGAATGCCGAACCGAGAACTCGGTAGTTGGAATCGATTACCGAGGTGACTACCGAGAGCTCAGCTGTTGAGAAATCGGTAATCCATTTAACGAGCCCGGTGAAAAAAATTAAGTGTGTGGAGCTTTGAATGGTAGTGCAGTCATGCAGAGGCCTTTTTTATCAGTGATAATGTTGTGAGTTCTCTTCTTTTCGGCAATACTTTTCTGATGCGTTCCCTGTGACGATGAGTCGGAGCCACGCTTATATTTAGCTAGCTAGGCATTTATTGATAAACAATGTATTTAAGACATTCGTAGGGAATTGACTGCTGCACTCAGTAGAAGTTTTTTTTTTTAACTAGGAATGTGGTGCCAGTCTTATTTTGTTATGTCTCACTTCGATTAGCCATAATGAAAAATACCACACCTTTTAATGATGATCAAAGACAATCTTATGACGGCTTCATTCTCGATAATTTTTGCTTTACTTTGCCACCGAAAAGTGAAGCTGACCCATTACCAATCATTACAAATTCGTAATGTACTGGGAGCATTTGGACAAATAAATCGTTTTATTATTATCTGGTCGACAGTAAATTTGTATTCGCTACGCTCATGTGTTGCATTTGCAGTTTTCGACCTCTAAAATCGACTGGTGACTGGCGTTAGCTGATTGATTGGGAAAATTCCGAGATTATTTGGAGTCATTTTTATGTTTGCATGATTGCATGTTCATAGAAGTAAAAATACTAAGTTAATACGATAATCGTACGTATGATATCTGGGGTGGTTGACCTGGTAGACCGATTGAACTAAACTGCAGAACAATTTGGAGAACATAGAACATCTGCATTGTTCTTATTTGAAATACAAATTATACGCAAGGGCTCTAGGGACTCTTATGGGCATGCGGTACTGATTTCGGTTTGATTCCAGGGGTGATTTGTATATCCCACAAAGACCTTTGCGAAATCGAACTTTATTTGCCTGTAGTAGTCATCGTACAAACTATGCGAAATTCGGACCCATAAATCAAATGATGGCTGCTTATAATAAACATTGCAATGCTATTGATTTCACTACATCTAAGACTAAATTGAAACAATACTTGCGTACTCAGTAAATGCTTGGTGTGTATAATTTTCATATCGGATAAAAGTGTTTAGTAATTTTAAGTTACGGAGAACTATATTATAAGATTGAATCTGTATCAAACGGTCTACAAACATGATTGACGACAATAAATAAATAAATAGATTGACCTGGTAGACCAATTGACCCAAACTCCAGAACAATTTGGAGAACCTAGAACATCTGCATTGATGTAATTTGAAATGTTCATTATACGCAAGGTCTCTAGGGACTTTAATGGACATGCTGGGCTGGTTTTCGTTATGAACCCAAGTAACACCGAAAACATCATTATTAGCAAAGACCTAAGAATCATGTTGAATTAAGGTCGGGAAAAGGAAATACAAAACATGTTATGTTCGAAGAAAGCTATGAAAAGGTTTTTGCTAAACATATGGCAGTTTGATCATTGAAGATGTTTTGTACTACAATTTCACGACTTGCTTATAACATGTTGGTTTTAGACATTTGATTGGTTTTTCAAGATGTTTTGTTTTACATTCTCTCAACATAAAGGATGTCTACAGGATGATATTACAAACATGGTCATAACATGTTCATTTTTCGACATTTGTTTAGTTAGAAAATACATCTTAATGATGGAATATAGCTAAAACACGCATTTTTAACGTAAGGTCAACATCTTTTAGGTTTAAAGCAACCAACGTTTTCGATCGACTTTGTTGTTTATCGAGAACTCGCCATATTGTTATTTGGGATTTTGTTTACAGATAAATTCCTAAATTATATGATTTTGGCATAGCTTTTTTTCTTCAATCAATGGCGCATGAATTTAGGAGAAGTAAAATGAAAAGTTCGCCAATGAATCATGAGTCGCATATAATTCGAGGCTTCGAAACAAATTTAAAGTCTGTATTTAGTTTGTGTCTTTAATTTTATCAAAATGGTATTCATCATTTCATGGATGCATTTTTTATTCGTTTTTGTATTTTTTTTTTTAATTTCTTTATTATAGTGATTTTTCAAAGAATTATAGAGTTCATCACTTATTCGTTTTTGTATATTTTTTTTATTCCGTTGCAAATGTTGGTCAACATTTTTGTTTTTGTATTCAATTTGACAGAACCATGTTGAGAAACGGTTATTGAAAACTTCTTTAGTACTTGACTTTAGTCGTGTAAATGTGCAATCAAAAACTTGGTTGCGACTGTAAGATGTTGAAAATATCAATAATTTTTGCGCTGTTTAGGTCGCTCGGAAAGATCTTCTAGACTTCTACCGTGATATCTCTGTGACAAAAAAATTAGTCTCCTAGATATTTTTCTTCGATGTCTAGAACCTGTCAGACCTCAAATCCGCCTCAAATGCAACAACCGTTTGAACCGGTGTCTACCTCAAATTTTGGACGAGTAGACCGTTTGAACCGGAAGGGATTTGACAGTTATGGTCTCTTAGAAAGCTCATAGATAGCTCCTAGATATGGGTACCACAATTCTACTAGATTTTTCTTAGACATTGTGGAGATAAGGGTACCTAATGTCATTCTTCTTCTTATTCATTTTGTTTACATTGTGTGACTTCTGGTAGATTTTATTGCGCGTAAAAAATATGAAAAAATATTTTATTCTTTTATATAGTACATGAAAACATTATTACTATGCATATCTGTAAATAAATAATATACTTTAAATCTTGCACATGACATTAAACTGGCGGTAGAAGTAATCATCATCCGTTGGGCTGCAGATCAGATGGACGTTTGCAGAACTCTTCGGGATCATTACGGCTGATGGGATCGAAGGGAGCTCCATAAACTGACCCCATTTCATGACGAACGCGAGACAATGTTAGGTCATGTAACGGAAATTCTCGTTGTACAGTAGACCGAACTAACTCTGGAATGGTGTCATGGCAGCTTCCACAATCGAATGTTTCAGGTTGTCGATTTCCCAGTCATCCTTCGTATATGAATTTGCACGCATCCAGGTGGATGTGGTTGATGGCGACCTATATCGACGTACGTGCATGACGTTGGATCTCCAAACAATGGTGATCTGTGAAATAAGATATAAATCTCTTAAATTTATAATCTTTTATGCTAGCAACACGCAACACTTACAGCAATTTTCGTTGACCGAATCACCGGAACCACCTTTAGACTGCAGAACTGTGGACACTCGACTCGACTCAGTGAAAAAAATATGGCTACGAAAAAAGCGCGAGGTTTTGACAGTTGAACCGTTTGATTGTTTGACAATATTAGTGTACCGGTAGCACACACATGGACGATCATGCTTGGATTAAGGGGAAGATTAAATTGAAGCTTGGTTAAGGTGGTTTGCGTCTTATTCAGGTAGATTCCTGTTCGCTTTTAAACATCCTTCCGTGTGGGTAATGAAACGTGTTTTTCATACCGACACATAACAAACCTATATGCTCGAAAGATGCATTTTTAACATCTCGCAAAAAAATAGCACCCTTAGAAACATAACAACCAGCAAACTACAGGAAACTAGATGAGGTGTATGAGACAGCCGTGAAAGAATTGTGAGTTTCACTTAGAAGACGCCCGGGAACCTGCTGTTTGAAATCATTCTTGATCGCACTATTTGACATGTTAACCAATAACATGTAGAACTTCTCAACAAGTAATTAGGTTGTCAAGTTGCCATACAAACTTGTGCATTTTATTTAATTAACCGGGATAAGTGAAATTTGCATAAAAAGTTCAGTCACAAGACGAATCATTGCACAAATGTACCATCCGTCTCCATATGCTGTTATGCTTATATGCTGCTGAACAGTTTTCAATAGAGATCGAAAACTACAAATGCAACACATTAGCATCGCGAATACAAACATTTTTTTCTGATTTTGTCGTCCAGTGATTATTGGTGGTGGCTGGCCCAATTATTACTTCCGGTTTTTACTATACTTAGTGTAGTAATAGTCAACCATTCGTTCTACATATTACTAATATGGGGGGTAAGCATAATCAATTGTTATAGAATTTAAAAAGAAAACGAATGTTAAGACCAAGTGCCACCGGTTGACTCCAAGTGTAATGTGGGGTAGTTAGGGTTTAACGAAATTAGCAAATAATATAATTTATTTTATCATGCACACTTTTCGGATACTCTCTACGCATCGTATTATTCGAAGGTTTGTTATCAGTTTTACCTCGCGGCAGAGAGGGTTTAAACTCTGCGTTACATTGCATTAGTGCTGTCCAATGATAGTTGAAGTAGCTCGAAGTTTCTCCTGTCCTGCTCATGCCCATTTGTTGACAAAAAGAACGAACAGGACGGGAACAACTTCGAGCTACTTCGAGCTGCTCATTGACAGCACTATTGATTCCCTGATTCAGTGTGTTACTTTACTAAGTAATAGCAGTTTCGAGGCGGTAAGGATATAATTTTGATAAACAAAGTTGATTTGATTTATTTTTTCTGGTGGTGCTAAACTGATAAGCTTTATTAACGTCTATCTCCTCTATTTTGGTCACGATCTTTCGGTATCATAAGCGATCAGCACTCATAATATTACTTAATGTGTGGGGCACGCATGGAACATATTTACGAAGCGTATCAGCCGGCTGACCCGGGATTGATCAGGAGTGTTAGGCTTGATATGGTTATTCTAATTCAGTTTGATTATTTATATTCTTAGGCAGCAAATGATTGGGAGCTTGTTATATAGCTAATAGTAGTGGAAAATTCGGTAGAAAATATGTTCTCCAATTAATATCGTAAAAAAGGTCTATAGAACAATCACTAATGCTTTGGGGCCAATGATGGAGGCCCCCACCCCCCCATTATTTTTTTGTTTCAGACGACCGGCTTTGAAGAACAGCAACATCCAACAACAGAGAGGCATGGAGGCATGATGGAGTTGGATAGATGGATCTAAGAGATAATCGTTATCCATCTTCGTGGAGTTACTATACTAATCATAAAATCATTGTCTCGTTTCAGCAAACGTAAATCTTCTCAACTACATTTCCCTTTCCTATCAACTCTCTTTTCTTTTAATGTATCCGATACTTGTGGGACTGGTTAAACCCAGCGCCTGCTTGTGGTTGGAAGCCGGTGTACTATACGGTCTAGCGCATGATAACGGTGAAGGCTTGGTAGGTCTTCACCTAACTTAAGTGTAGATGGGCGGACGCTGTTGGCCAGGGTGAAGGCTGATAAATTACAATTACAATTACAATTTTGTCGTCTAGTGATTATTATTATGTCTTTTTATGTCCAAGGCTGGCTCATCTCAGAGTTATTATCAAAGAAACTAGATGTTGCTTTTCCAGTTATTCTGTATCTGTACTTTTTTCCAGTTCCTAATCTCCATTTTGAAAGCACAAGGTGATGGACCGATGAAACGTTCGGGTGCAATAAACTGCTTGCTTGAACCACGTTTTGCTAGCTGATCTGCTTTTCCGTTTTCTTCTATCTCGCAATGGCCATGAACCCAATATAGATTAACCTTATTGCGATAGGAAATTAGCTGCAGTAGCTTTGAGCCACACAAGCATTGAATTATAAGTTTTTAACTTTAATCCCTTCAGTGCCGCTTGGCTATCTGAACATATGCATGTATTTGCATTTCGATAATTTTGTTTTAAACAAATTTCCGCACATTCTAAAATGGCGTATATCTCCGCTTAAAAAATCGTTTACTAATTCCCATTAAGATCAAAATGTTAGTATGTACTAGAGCCAGTAATCCCGGCCCCTGCCATTTGATTTTGCTTGAAGCCATCTGTATAAAATATTATTGAGTGAGTTCGAAACTCTGGGTCTCCTGCACTTCAATATTTGCAAGTTAACTCATTGAATCATCATTCATCAAAACCAATTTGGCTGAAATTTTCACCAGAAGTCTATCTAAGCATAAGAATTGTAAATACCAGTTAATCGATTTGTCGATTTGAAGAAACTTTTTGAAATTTGAACAGATCTAATGTAGGGTAAAATGCCCAATAGTGGACCCCTAGGAGCGGACTTAAAGGGAGTAGAAATTTTCAACATTAATTCTGCTTGACATCTAATTCCAAGTTCTGCATCTCCTCTTCACGATACATATGAACCGGTGCCAGCGAAAGTGGTACATGTTACATTGAGTAAATTTTACAGAAGACGCATTTTTCCGAAAACTTCGAAAATAAAATTCAAATTAGCAACTTTCTGCATCTCAACTGTACTAACGTGTTATGACTGATGTGCCTAAAGGTAGTAATGAGAAATATGCGAAGTTTCTTGACGAATTTCAAGTTTGTTGGAACAAAATGAACATGTACCACTATTAATGGGAGCAAAATGCAACAGAAACCTAAAATCGTTGCCAGTAAAAGTGGTACTTGTACATTTTTAAAATTATTTTTAACGGCAATAAACCATCTTGAAATTCAAAATAGGGTTAAAATCTATTGCGGAAACATCTATGCTGTACAATTTTCTTTTCAATGAGCTGTTTTTAGTGGGTATAACTGCACATGTACCACTTTTCCTGGCAACGAAATTGCCATTGTGATATATACCATAAATCAAAAGTGCATATCTCCAGATTTAGTTGTCAAAAATCACTTTTTCGTTATTCCCTTACTAAATCTTTGCTTCCAGAAGCAGTTGGTGTAAAAAGCACAAAATCGACAAAAATGGTTTATGTACCACTTTCGCTGGCACCGGTTCATATATAAAACACTCATACACGGCGTTATTCGTTGAAATTAACATTTTAAAGTCTGACTGAATTCACCCTATAGTAGACTCCCTGGGGTTCGATAATAGGAATTTGCTTCCCTATAGTAGTCGACACTTCATTTGATTTTTATGTTCCGTTTCGGAACGTTCTTCTTCCCTATTGTGGACCCCCCAAATTATTCCTATAAAGTTTATTTTTTATAGAATAAATTGTAAAAAATCATCAAATTTTACTTTCCATAGCATTTCCAATGCATGTAATCAAATTATAGGACTGTAAGGTAGGGGTCGTACACATATTACGTAGCAATTTTTCTGGATTTATTGATCCCCCACCCCCCATGTAAGATTTTTTTTATACATGTGATTTTTTATTTATATGGTGCGTAAGAAAACGATAGACCCCACCTCCCTCCATAAGTGCTTACGTAATATGTGTACGGCCCCGTAAGTTCTCCCGATGGAATTTCATAGCGAAATGTTTACATTGTGCTGTAATAATGCAAAAATGGCTGAAGGATCCACTATTGGTTGGGGGTCTACTATTGGGCACTTTACCCTACATATTCACATATCAGTTTTTAAAACAATTTTATAAAATTTATCACGGACGGATGATAACAATGTCGGACCCAAATTGAGTCCATTCTGCATGACTATTCACATTGAACCAACTGAGGGCTGTCCAACCATTTTGTTTATACCGTCGTTCTGACACTGACCGTCCTCTGAGTATCTTTTCGGTATAATCCGTACTTAATACTAAGAAGAGGCTTGTGGGATTCGTACCATGAGGCAACAAGAAAATAATCTCAATGCAGATGAATCCAATAAATAAAATGGTATAAAAGATATTTTAGTTACAAGATAAAAGTTGTTGCTTTGGTTCACTTTGTTCTGTTGTCTAAACTGACAAATTGTATGGATTTTTGTTTCATGAAAAAAGATGTTCCGCACAGCGACGACAGTGACAATCTTTATCTTGTAACTAAAATATATTTTGTTGGTATGGCAATAATTTCAAGATTCTTGTACCATGGTGCGAATACTACCAGTGTGTCATTTGGAAAAGCAAAATATTCATAAATAACACTATCACTGAAAAATCTTCAATTACAGCCAGAGTACGAGCCATGCTAGGCACTAGATACGATCACAAGATGGGTGCTTTTGATTGGGACCTGCACATGAGAATCCGCGAAAATGGCGCCAAACAAATCTGCCCCCAAGAGTACAAGCACTGGCGCAATACTGGCATTGCATTCACCTTCCCGGAGTACGAGCAAAGTGATCCCAATAAAACCTTCGCCGTGGGTTTGGTTCGCAACGGCGCCGTTTACATGCATCGAGGAATGGTTGGAGATGTAACCAGTGGGCCGTACGCCTCATTTGGAGTGAAGTGTGCCGAGGACAGGCTGTTACATTCCCAGCATGGCGTCAATGATTTTCGCTCAACTGATGTTACCGAGAGAAACGTGTTGGAAATTATGTATGAGCTTCAGGAACAGAAGGATTACACCTTGAACGAAAAAGACATTCACCAATATGGTTCTTTTGTCCTCGAACAAGGTCAAAATCTCAACAAAGACCTCATCAGAACCGAGTCCGTTGAATGCTGCGAATACAACGAACCGCTTATCCAGTGCGAAAACGTAAAAATCCATTTCTTGTCGGTTGAATACCTACTGAAGATTCAAACGCAGCAGGAGCATAGAAACAAATACGACATTATTGTCATTGCGAATAACTATTTCTCGTTCCTCAAAGAAGATTTCCCGCAGCTATTCGCTCCAAATGCTCTCATCTGCTTCGAAACACGACAACTGACAACCTTCAGCAAGGATGAAATCTCCCAGTTCCTGACTCAAATAAAAGATTACGCCAAAGCCCATTCTCTCCAGCCGTTGACCAACTTCGCCATCAATGTCCCTCACTCCATCATCCGTTACAGGAGCATTTCTCAAACGCAATAAAATATCCACTTTCCATCGGTTTTGCGTGCAACGAATAAATCAATCTGTGTATTTAATTTCCCCCTAGTCCCCATCCCCCAAAACATACCGAACCGGCGATGTTTCCCTACGACGTAGCGATCTCCTTCAGCGGCCCTTCCAAATAGTTCACCAGCGCTTGCGCCTTTTGCTGCAGAATGCCGAGCCCAACGTTATCCCTCGCATAGAGACACAGCAGCAGATTAGCCACCTGTGTGATTATTACGTTTCCGTTTTCGCACTGCAGAAACACGTACTTCAGCCGGTCCTCCCGGAAGGCATTGCGGCCGTTCTTCTCGTAAGCGGACCACACATTGCTGGCGATGGCCGCCGTTATCGTGGCATCCCGGTCGCCGTACCCGGAAAAGGCCAGCAGAGCGCCCTCATGTGTGAGCAAGCTGAAAGGATAACGCTTGGCTTTATTAGTATTATTATGAGATAGTTTATATAGCGTTGAAATACGTAGTTTATTAATCATATAATTGACTAGGTATCAGCAGTACAACTTTTAATTATAAACAATTAGTGACATAGCACTGAAAAATATTACACGATAGTACTTAGTATGGCATACGTACATAGTGTTCTCCACTCCTCCGGTATTCGCTTGGCCAAGTACCGAAGTAAGCACTTTTGGTTGTAGCATTTTATGAAGAATTGTTTAAAAGAAATTAAGCTAATCTACTCACAGAAAGAATAAAAGTTCAGTAGATTTTTATTTATGATTCTGTTATCAAAATAGATCAATGCAAACTCTAACTTAACCTCACTTATTTTGACAGTTCACAGAGCTTGTTTACAAGGTGTTAGAAGAAAAATCGATGAGGGGAAAATTAAAATTCATATTTTTAGTTCAAAATTGCTGTGATCCGAGTATTTCAGTGATATTCTTTGCATTCAGCATGAAATCAATCACAAAGAACATCTACATGCGAATAAAATTACCAAACATTTTTATCGGAAGTTTCGCCAGAGACTAAGTCCAGGTGAAATAGCTCTGTGAACTGTCAACCTACGTCATCATGCAATGGTCTATTATGAATGTTTTGTTTTAAGACAACTGTCAAACCATCGAGGGGTGAATCAATTGAGACTCGACTCGACATGAACTCGTCTTAATGGGTTTGGATTTCCGGGAAAATGGATTGATTTAGCCAGGGGTCTGCGAAGCTAGCCACCCTATAACCAGAGACCGGCGGAGTGAAAATCTGTCGAAATGGCAACGTATGAAAATGCATGAAATAGTGAAAATAATACCGGCATCACTTGAACTTTTTGCTTGCTTCTTATGGATGCAAAAAGTAAACAAGTCGAATTGGAACCGCTTTTGACGGTTCGATTGGAAACAAGATGGCGTCTTCGCCGATCTCTTATTGTAGTATTTCTATGCGAAGCGGCCATGTTTTTGATGCCAGCATCAAAATCATCGATTAATTTAACACGAAGACGTAACTATAGTCATCGAAATCCTCCCATTAAAAATATGTTTCAAATATCGTAATATTTTGGCGAAGTAGAGCGCTTGGTGCCGATCGAAATATAAACATTTATTAAAGGCATCAATATTCTTTTTCAAACACACCATGCATTCACACTTTCGCACAAGTTCTCGAAAAATGGTGAAAAATATTTACGTCCATTTGGAAAAAATCAGTTCGTAATAATGGTTTGTTTACAAAATAGAATTGTCAGTGGGAAACCCAATTTCAATAGAACAATGGGAAACTCAAAGATGTTGGCTATTGTCAAACGTAGTGGGTAGGATTGGGGGTGCCAGATACCTGGATTTAGCAAATTTACAATCTCCACACCAGCGCTGTTATTCGCTTTGACGCAGCCGCGCTGTTGCCATCTAGCGGCGACGAACGTGTGCGTGAAATCACTGTTTTTCAACATGGTGAAGTTTAGGAAGTATATTTTAAAATGCTTTTAAAATGTTATTAACAGGGATATGTTGAAAACTTTTAAATACGTATACGAGCTCCATCGCAAAGTGTAGGAAACGAATCCTGGGAGTAACGGTTCAAGTCAGTCACACAGGACTGCAGTCAACCAATCAAAGCGACAGCTATATTCATTTCTGCCAAATCCACATCAACCACAGCCACGGCAGCGAGCCCTCACAAGCCATTCTGAGCCCTGTCTGATCCGCATCAATATACAATCAGCGGAGTTCAATCTTTCACACTTAAAATAAATCGCCGAATTCGGTAAAATTTTACCGAAATCTCAACAGCAGAACTGTTCGGTAAATAATTTTACTGATTTTCGGTGATTTTGACAGTTGAGCAATGGAAAAAAATACAAAAAATCTGTAAAAAAAATTACCGAACAGTTCAGCTGTTGAGATTTCGGTAAAATTTACCGAATACTGTAAAATGAGTTAAGTGTGTTGCCACTCAGCTCAGGGCAACCCGCACCACCCACAGCCATGTATACTCTGCCAATCCATTGTAAAACAATCTTTCAATAAATATGTTTAAGTTTTTTTTGTATATTTTCTTTTGAACAAACACTATCGTGAATTATCTGTATTTGGCGCATATAAATCTACCATGTATCCTAAAGTATTTTACATCATATAGTAAAATAAATCAGACTGAATTACATAATGATATCCACGCAAAAATCCATTATCCTTTACTTGGAAATATAGTCGATCGAAGAGGACTTTCACGTAAAATGTATGTAATCATACCATGTACCATAAAATGAGTTGACGTTTGACATATTTTGCTTCATGTTAACATCCTGTAGCATTTACGTGAAAAGTGGTGTGGAAAAAATCCATGCATGTTTTCACGTAAACCTTACGATGATTATTTTTTGGATGCACTCAAAATAATCAACACATTAATAGTACGTGAAAAATCACGTAGCCACTAAATTTCACTCCCCCACTCAATTTACCTGATGACTATGAAAAGTAAGGAGTGTAACATGAACCTTGACTAGAACTTTTTGAAATTAACCAAAATAAACGATATGATTTACGTGAATTTCACTTCACTGAAGCATAAGCTGAGAGAGAACCTCATTCAGCTTAATGTTTACATGTCAAAACTTTTCATATGTCAAAACTTTTCACCACATCATTGCTGTGTATGAATTCATTATTTTTACTAATTCTAAACAGCATAAATTAATTGTTCATCGAGATTCATAAGGTATGTATTGCTTATACAGATGCCCATGTTATTTTTGTTGCGATAATTGTACTCATCTAGTTTCATAAAATACGTTGTAGGAAAATATCGCTAGAGCATGGACGGACATTTTCCAGCTGCAACTCAACAAATGCACATCATCAACTGCCATGTGTACAATTTCCATACACTCCTCGTCCTCGCATTCGCCAGCATCGTGCTCATATTCATCCAAAATACAACATCTCGTTTCTTCAGGATCAATTTCCTTTGCTTCATACGGCGGCCGAATATAAGAATCATCACAAACTACCCAACAAACATTCACTAGTTTAACTAACATCAGTGTGATGATTCAGTTCAGCACTGTGTTGAATTATGTTTGTACTATTTCTTATCACAACTTCTATTCAGGCGTTGTTCACACAATTTTGGAGAAGTTATACAGCTACAACATCTTATTTTGAAAAACAACTTTATTACCTGATTCGTTAGACCTTTAATAAGCATTTTACTTAGCCTTAAATCAGCTACATGTAAATTCTTCGAAAATAATAACGCATTGAGAGTAACATGATCAAGATCTTAATTAAACGTATTGCAATTGCTATTTTCATATAATCATTTTAAAATTTTCCTAAATCGGGTCTCGAACTGCTGACATTTGATCATCCGTCGGTAACGTTGCCATTCGCGCCATCCTTGATTTGTAAGTTATGTTTTACTCAATGCAAAACATAAATAATCGTATGGCTGAATATGAATCATAATTGGACTCTTAGGCTCTGTCTCATTTCCCGAATTAAATTTAATTTTACTTAAAACTGACAGTTCAAAAATTAAAAAATCACCCGGCCATAAGAATGGCTGCGTGCTACCCAGCAAATCCAATAATACTTGTGACACATATATGATACCAATATCACTG
This sequence comes from Armigeres subalbatus, assembly GCF_024139115.2. Taxonomy (NCBI): domain Eukaryota; kingdom Metazoa; phylum Arthropoda; class Insecta; order Diptera; family Culicidae; genus Armigeres; species Armigeres subalbatus. The sequence continues at coordinate 120,766,055 of NC_085140.1, forward strand.
TACCGCATAAAATCATATGTCTGTCACCCAGAATCACGCTGGTATCACGATAGCACGATGATTTCCGTACCCTGCCCTGCGACCGTTGTATTGTACGAAACAGAACATAATTTGTTGTTTTGAAATGTCAAATACGCCGTTTGACATATGAAATAAAAACAAACATTTGCAAGCTGATTGAGTAAAATTCGTTTTTCTGCAATTCCGGATGATATTTTTCACAACATCGTCAAAATAATTATTCGTAAGCCCATTAGGCCGTTATAAATATTTTATTGAAATTATGTCCTACTGGTCTCCGAATAGTCAAGAGGGGGATAATAAAAAGAAATATTAAAATGCAAAAAAATCAAAAACTCCTTGGATTTGTTAAAGAATGTTTTGAAAATCCTCAAAATTTATGGAATTTTAATTTGTTGCCCCTCAAAATACGATTTTTGGTCAAAAAACCGAAGGGGGAGACATAATTGTTTTAAATATTTGTATCGGCTGCTACAATTACGCGCTGAAGATGTCTTCCTATTGATTTTGCCAGTTCTTGGGTTGTTTCCGGGAAAGATCTACCGTCACTTTTGCATGATATTCAATGGTTTGAGTTAACTGTATCGTGTGATTTCGGACATTTTGTTCAAGGATCCCATGGGTTTTAATTGGAATGATGTCTAAGGATTGGAAAGGATGCGGGCTCTTTGATTTGCCATTAGTCAGAATCTACTTTTTTAGATGGAAAGAATGTTTTGAACCGTTGTTTTGGACAAATTCAAAATTGGATCTGTAGTGTTTGGAGAGGGAGAGAGGAGAGGAGAGGAGGATCTCATGGTGGTAAAAGTGGAGTGCAGAAATAAACGGTAGTCAGCGCGAAGTAAATAACTGTTTGAAAAACCCGGAATTCCGTGTCCGAATAAACCTGTTAGGGGTCGTATACTAATTACGTAAGCACTTTGGGGGGGGAGGGGGGTCTACCATTTTCTTACGTTCCACATAAATAAAAAGTTATTTGTATGGGAAAAATCTTACATGGGGGTAGGGAGGTTGTAAAACCCAGAAAAAATGCTTACGTGATTATTATACGGTCCCTTACATGATCTATGACACAATTGAACAATGCTGGCTTTATCCTTCAAAATGCTCAAAAGAATTAAACGATCAGTGCCGTTTGCACTGAAGTCACCCCAAACCATAGAATAGAATGAATAACGTCCGCAGAAATAATTGCCTTGCGGAATATTTGCAGGAACTCGCATATTTCTGCTAAAATACCTATACAAAGAATTGGAAAATAATGACGTGTTCACATCGATGAATGAACTGCTGACGCGAATTCACAATTTATTCAAAAAATATGGATAAATATTGTGCAATACTCATAAAAACTATAGTAACAGTTTATGATTTCTATATAGGGGGAATGACGGCTTTGGCAGGTTTTGTTCTATTATTGTCAGGGGGGTTTTTTATGACTGATTATGCTCAAATTTGGCCTAAATATTCTTTGCATATCAAAGAATATTGTGGCCAAACTTCATAAAATTTGGTCATCAAAAACCCCCCTGCCAATAATAGAAGAAAACCTGCCAAAGCCGTCTTTTCCCCTATTTTGATGAAAAATATAGTTTTGGAAAGCTGTAGAATCAGTTTCAAAACAAGCTGACAAATAGATACAACGGTGGAAAGAAAAAATGTGTGTCATCTTGTCACTGTACGCGTACAGCATGATACGAAAATCATTGTGCGGAAATCATATGTCTGTCGATAGTATAAAAGACATCGATCAAGAATGATTCGATATGTGTCAAAAGTAATCCTGCTCATCCAGCAGGGTTATTCGATAATTATTGAACTGTCACTTCTAAGTTTAATTTGAGTTTAATTATCCAATTGAGACAGACCCTTAATCAACAAGTCAATCTGTCAAACTACAGTTTGTTAATAACTGTACAAGATTTTTATTTCAACCATGTTTTCTCCCACTGTGTGATAGATCCGGTAAAGGTGAAATCCAATGGTTAAGGCCAGTATCGACTTAAAAAGTAGAAAGGTTACGGAATTTTGTTCAATATTACCAAGAGGAATTTTGACAACTGATCTGCATGGAGCAAATTGTCAACTTTACTTACGGAATAATCGAGCAGAATATTTTTCCGAAAGTAAAGTGACAGCTCCCATTACTTTGCGTGGGAACCTTACAAATGCCAATTTTGTTTTTTTGTCCTTTTCATGTGGATACTGCTGTAAGAATTTTGTTTCGATTCTTTAGTTTTCCGATTCAGTGAACGGAATTTAACATGTGATCGAGATAGAAAAAGAAATTTCTTTTGAATACGATACCAACCTTTAAGAAGGACAACGGTTAAGAAGGATGTCTAATGCTCGCTTATTAATCTACTATTCAAACTCAATTCAACCACCCTTTTAGAGCATCACATCATAGTCGAACAGAGAATTTTGAAAATCATTAGTTCAGCACATTGATGAACTTTCCCAATGTGCTGAAATGTGATAATACTAAAACGTTAGTTCGACCTCAAATAAATGTGGTAAACAAATAAATAGGCCAAGTCGAATATTAGTTGGATCAAATGCTGAGATCACAGATAAACAGACGTCTCACTTAGAACAAATTGCAATCAAAATCATCGTCACGAAAACATTGTCGCCCAAGGCTAAAATCCCGGTGAGTGGCCAAGCGGCAACCAGATGGCGGTAGTGTGCAAACGTCAAACACAAGCAAAATCGATGAAAGCGCCATCGGTGGCCGATTGACCACCTACAAAAAAGTTAAATAAACCGTTAAAAAGGTGTACGATGGAACATATGTTGAGTGAGACGTCTGTTTCTCTGTGCTGAGATGAAATCTGTCTAGCGAATTATTCAGCATCCATTTTATTCAGCTATGACGATTACATATAAACAATAATTCGACTTAGATGCTTATTTGTAGCTTGTCGTTGTTTGTTGGGTATTATTCATGATGTAATGATTAATTCGAATGTGAGAATGATTTTATTTAATACATAAATATAAATGCAAATCATAAATATTTCTGTTTGATTTTTTATTAAATAAAAACAAAACAAATGTTAATTATTCACGTTATTCATGCTTCCCATGTAACCCATTAAAAAGTCACGTAGACTTCATCTTGAATGCCTGTGACAGCCGATCGAGTGGTACTGAGTTCCTTCACCATTGAATCACTTATCTCCCGCATAGTTCTGGACTATTACATTGCCGTCTCCTATATAATTCAAAACCATTCCAAACAATACTTGTACAATAGAACGAATCATCTATCGCAACAATACATCTACACTACCCCAGATTGTTTCGACAATACGATAAATGGTATTTCACCAAATTACAATATATGGAAAGGGCGGTTAAGTTATGTTACAATAAAAAATCGGTCATTTTCTCGAACAAATTTTTCCACATATTATACAACATAATGTTGCGATAACATCCACTTTAGGAGATTCGAACAATAAGTCTTATTTTTAAGTTATAATCGGAGCATATCAGGAGAATTTGTGCAGCGGTACCCCTTGCGTTTAATTATTGCTTTAGATTTTTATTTTCAATTTCTTCCAATGTCATTTATAAAAACTTACAGATTGTTTTCACATCCTGTATATTAACGGTATAATTCAACTATGTACATAAAAATGAATTTCTGTCTGTCTGACCCTCGTGCTTATAGACTCGGAACCGATCGGCATGAAAACTTGTATGCACCAGGTATTTGGGACTGGGGAAGATTCTTGAGATAGTCCGAGACCTGAGTTCGAGTCATTTTGATTCACTGAAATTTAAGCAAACGTATAAGATATTAAAACTTTAAATGCAAATCACAACAAATGCTTACAATTGGTCTTCGTGCACCCGAAGGAATAAAATAGACCCATCTCGCGGTTCCCAGCTTTTTACTCTGCAACTTCTATCCCTACCAGGGGATGACCGGGTAACCAACCCCAGTGGAAACTATAGTCGTACGCTGACAGGCAAGGGGGGGGGTTTGGGTTTTGCTCCTCTCCGGTTTGCAAATCTGATCGAGTCTGTTCTCCATGTTAGAAGCGGCTCACAACAGCGTCCGTTTTCCCATGTTAGGGACGGCTGATCATTGTCCGAGTGCCAGCGAGGGACTCTAAGCAAAATTGTGCACCATGGTACACAGGAAATTTAGGCGGAATGGCCCTCCAAAAATTTAGGGGGTTGGGGTCAAGTCGTGCAAGCCAGCCTTGAATAAAAAACAAGCAACGAATAATTAGCAATAAAATAATAAGTACAGATCAATCAAACTTACCATTATTAATTTTATCCGGTTTGAATATTAATCACAATTACAACGCACTTTGCTAATTAATGCTTACACGGGTTATTTTTTTGAATTAAACTTGTGTTTTATCAAACTTGTGTTTTTCAAGGCGGTGCACGGAATGAAAAAATGTCAACATTTTTTTATTGACGGAGTATATGCAATTATTCATCAACTGTTCTCTGAAATTTAACCATATGTATTGGTGTGCATATGATGTAGTTCATAATCCAATACTGAAAAGCAAATATTGTCTTAATGTAAATGAACAGCAACGTTTATGTTAACGGTGTGTATTAAAATGAGTTTATAATTAGTACTTTATACAAAATGGTTTTTTTCTATGCGGGCTGTTACGTGAAAAGTGCTGTGGAAAAAATCCACGTAGGTTTTCACGTAGACATGACGTGAAGATTATTTTGCGTGTACATATTCGGAAGCTTATTTTAATTATTTGAATATTTGCTCATTACCGTCATTACCAATTATTTAAATATTAGCTAATTACCGTCTGTTGTTATTGTATGAAAATAAACATCATGTGTTTTGTTTACTATTTGTTTTGATTAAATCTGAAAATTGTTTTCGATTTACATCTTTGACCATGCACACCAAAATTTCATATCTTGTTCCAGCAAAACGATTTGCTGGTTCTAGATCAGCAATAAATGTGTTTGCTGAAATCCAGCAAAAACAGCAAAAGTCATGTTATTGCTGGAAATCCAGCAATCGTGTTTATCTGTCAAACTGAAGTCATACATCAGAGATAAAAATACGCGTAAAGACGCTGCCGCCATACTCGCTCTGTTCCCGCTGCTTTTCTCTAATTTAAACATTTAAAAAGGATTGGAACGCTGAACTACGGCTTTTTTTAAAACATCCACTATCGCGAGAGATTATATCGTTTGATTTAGTGATTATTATTTGTATTTTCTTGAAAGTATTTTAAATAAAAAGTGATGTTAATGAGTGAACCAAAATTATCAATTATTTCCTATGACATTAATCAACAGCAGATCAAGTAAAAATCTAATAGGACATTTATTGCTTGATTACAATAGCTGATATATGTCATGAGAAGTTATCTCATTTTCATTATTATTAATTCATTTTCTACTCTACATTTTCTTTTTATTCATTTTCTACTGATATAATATGAGTAATAATAAAAATAAATTGCTGGAAATACAGCAAATTATTTTGTTTCTGGTTTTACTGACCGTCCAGCAAACTGTTAGCGACATTGCTGAAAATACAGTAATGTATCTGTCATTTTTATGATTTTTATGTTTGCTGGAAGAACAGCAAAATAAATTTTGCTGGATGGATTGCTGGTTTTACAGCTCGGCAAAATCCAGCAAAATTTTGCTGGATTCCAGCGAAAAAAAATTGGTGTGTGGAAATTATGTTATTTGATGATAAAATATAATAAACTTATGAATTGGAGTGAATCGGTAGGTGAAATTAAACGCTACACTAAATCATTTCGTAACTTGTTCTCCCGCTCCGAATCAAACAAAAGATATTATTATTATTTATACTGTGGTGAGCATCACAATTGAAAAGGTCCGGGGATGCAAATCGAACAACATTCAATAGTGAAATTGAAATAAAATAGGGTAAAATGCCCAATAATGGACCCCCTAGTAGCGGAATTTTGCTCTTCCTGTCATAAGGCTTAGAAATTTTCAACATATTAACTCTGCTTGATATCTAACAACAAGCTCTGCATCCCCTCTTCACGATACATACATAAAACACCCAAATACACGACGTTATTCGTTGAAATTAACATTTTAAAGTCTAACTGAATTCGCCCTATAGTAGACCCCCTGGGGGTCCATAATAGGAAATTGCTTCCCTATAGTCGACACTTCATTTGATTTTCATGTCCCGTTTCGGGACGTTCTTCTTCCCCATTATGGACCCCCCAAAATATTCCTATAATGGACACTCTCGTGTTTATTTTTTATAGAATTGTAAAAAATCATCTAATTTGACTTTCCATAGCATTTCCAATGCATGTAATCAAATCATACGACTGTAAGGTAGGTTCTCCCGATAGAATTTCATAGCAAAATGTTGACATTGTGCAGTAATAATGCAAAAATAGCTGGAGGGTCCACTATAGGTTGGGGGTCCACTATTGGTCACGTTACCCTAAATTGTGTACAGAAAAAAATGTTTTAGGCTCGACTGCGCTGCCGAACGGCTTAAACTCACCACCGTTAATCTTGCTCTGTAATGATATTGCAGTTTGCGTTGAGTTCGCCAAATGCACGAAGTTGCAGCAAACATGCAAAAGATCTTGTATACAGTGTTGCTGGCTATTTTATCTTTTAAGAAGATTATGTTATAACTAAAGTCGAGCCGGTGACAAGCGGTGATGTCAATAGCCTGATTAAAGTCGTTATGATTTGTCATTCTATTTAAGCAAAATATAATGAGCTCTTACTCCACATTTAAGATATTGTGATAGAAAGTTATTTTTTTACAGGACAGTATCATAAAACTAATAAATAAAGTGCCAATGTTCGACATACTTCCCCTGAAAAGTAAGTAAAATATGATAGCACCACTGCTCTGATGTACACATCAAGCTAAAACTAACGTGAATCCAATGAATAACACGCCTAAAACAGACGAATCAGTATGAATTTTGACAGCTCGTTCCTGTGCAAGTTGCTTGCAGGTTGTCTGTAATGCTAATTTTATTTGCAAATCGCAATAATAATGCTGTCCAATGAGCAGCTCGAAGTAGCTTGAAGTTGTTCCCATCCCTCTCATGTTTATTTGTTGACAAAAAAGAGCGAGCAGGACGGGAACAACTTCGAGCTGCTCATTGGACAGCACTAATATGATTAATATTTTTGTACTTTGTGAGTGTACCACCTTCACCGTTTCTGAAGGGAGTTCAATAATGAGAAAAATCCCGGAATCAAACTGCATGCCAGACACTTTTCCTCTCTCTGTCTGCTGTCAACCTATTTCAGAAAGTAAACAATTGCATGTCAAAAACGAATGTCGTTTGTGCGTTTTCCTGTTTAATTTTGCTAAAACTCTTAATTTTCTAGCTTTTCCGCTTAAAAAATGGATGAGCTAGAACAACTGGAACACCTTTCTTTGGTGTCGAAGATATGCACGGAGCTGGAAAACCATTTGGGATTGAACGACAAGGATTTGGGTACGTATCTTGATTCTGCGTTACTCAACTTACAAACATCGCAAATTGATTTACATTTTTTAGCTGAATTCATTATCGATTTGGCGGAGAAAAATCCCTCTCTTGAAGCGTTCAAACGGGTCCTAGCCGAGAATGGTGCAGAGTTTGCAGAATCGTTCACATCCAATCTGCTCCGAATCATCCAGTTGATGAAGCCTGCCAAGGGAAAAGGCGGCGGCGGTGCTGTGGATTTCGAGGACGATGACCGAGTGGGTGGATTGGCTGTGAAATTTCCGGGTTTGGCCATTCCGAACTCTAAGAAAGGATACGAATCGGACGCGGGGGAGGACGATGAGGATGAAAAACTGGATAAGACTAAAGTAGGAGGTTCGAAGAATGAAGTCGACGACATGTTCGCTGAGTTGGAAAGTATGGCTCCGTCTACATCATCTGGCAAGGGTGAACACAAGAAGTCTCGCGAGCAACAGGAGGTTGAGAATATGTTCGCAGAGCTGGAAAATTTGGCACCATCATCGTCCAAAGATGAACGAGATGAAAAGCGAAGGGACCGGAGGAGTCGCTCGAAGGATAGGAAGCGAAGTAGGTCAAGGGACAGAAAAAGGAGTAAATCAAAGGATAGAAAGAGGAGCCGATCGAGGGATAGAAAAAGAAGTAGGTCAAGAGATCGAAGGAGAAGTCGATCTCGTGATCGTGATCGGAGAAGACGATCGAGTTCCCGGCACAGATCCAGATCAAGGGATCGAGAACGGAGACATAGGAGCAAAAGTCGGGATCGTGAAAGAGATCGGCGACATAGACGAAGTCGTAGTAGATCGCGGGATCGACATCGAAGACATAGGAGTGGTTCCCGGGACTTCGAGCGCCGACCGCCGCCAATGCCAGAAGAACCAGAGCCGGGAAAAATCTACGATGGAAGGGTAGTCAATATAGTGGCGTTTGGATGTTTCGTTCAGTTGACCAGCTTCCGGAGAAAAAAGGAAGGTTTGGTTCATATTTCGCAGCTATCGTCGGAAGGTAGAGTGAATAGCGTAACGGACGTTGTCAATCGTGGCGATAACGTGAAAGTGAAAGTAATTTCGATCGCAGGGCAGAAAATATCGCTCTGTATGAAGGACGCAGATCAGCAAACTGGGCAAGACTTGAATCCTCTGTCGCACGCTCATTTGCAGGAAAATAGTGATCTGGCTAATAGAAACCCGGATCGACCGATGAATGTTCCGTCTATGCTCAATTTGCAAGACAACGTGGAATCTATAGAGGAGACATCGAGAAAGAAAGTGACTCGCATATCCAGTCCGGAGCGATGGGAGATCAAGCAAATGATCTCGTCGGGAGTAATTGATCGCAGTGAAATGCCTGATTTCGATGAGGAGACCGGTTTGCTTCCGAAGGATGAAGACAGCGAGGCGGATATTGAAATTGAAATAGTTGAAGATGAGCCTCCATTCTTGCAAGGACATGGTAGAGCACTTCATGATTTATCGCCCGTTAGGATTGTAAAAAATCCAGATGGTTCTTTGGCGCAAGCCGCTATGATGCAATCTGCTTTGGCTAAGGAGCGTCGCGAGCAAAAAATGCTTCAGCGGGAGCAGGAGATGGACTCGGTTCCGGCGAATATGAATAAGAATTGGATTGATCCACTGCCGGAGGAAGACACTCGTTCATTGGCAGCAAATGTTCGAGGCGTTGGAATGACCATGCAAGATGTGCCGGAGTGGAAGAAGGCGATTATCGGTGGAAAGAAATCCTCTTATGGTAAAAAGACGGACATGAGTCTGGTGGAACAACGCCAATCGCTGCCAATCTACAAGTTGAGAGATGATCTGATCAGAGCCGTAACGGATAATCAAATTTTGATTGTTATCGGAGAGACTGGTTCGGGGAAAACTACGCAGATTACGCAATATCTTGCGGAATGTGGCTTCATTGCCAGGGGGAAGATTGGGTGTACTCAACCGCGTCGTGTGGCTGCCATGTCGGTGGCCAAACGTGTTGCCGAAGAATATGGTTGCCGTTTGGGGCAGGAAGTCGGTTATACGATCCGTTTTGAGGACTGCACCAGTCAGGAAACTGTAATAAAATACATGACAGACGGTATGTTGCTTCGTGAGTGTCTTGTGGATTTGGATCTGAAATCGTACTCGGTTATTATGCTGGATGAGGCGCACGAAAGGACAATCCACACAGATGTGCTGTTCGGACTGCTGAAACAAGCCGTGCAAAGACGACCGGAGCTGAAACTGATAGTGACCTCGGCCACGCTGGATGCCGTCAAGTTTTCGCAGTATTTCTTTGAGGCTCCCATTTTTACCATACCCGGTCGGACGTTCCCGGTGGAGATGCTGTACACTAAGGAGCCCGAGACGGACTATTTGGATGCATCGTTGATAACGGTATGTTTTGAAAAGTTTTGTACATTTTTTATATTCGTCATTTAAATATTTAATCCACCTAAATAATAAACGTTTCCCTTGTCATAAGACGAGTTAATAAAATCCCATTGAATTCCACCACTAAATTGTATCTTGACAGATACGTATTTCGACCTCAACAGTAAGGCCGTCTTCAGTGTCTCGTACTTGACTCGACTTGTCTTATGACAAGTGAAGACATTCCACTAAAAAGCTCAAAATAATTTTCTTATCAATAAACGTTTTCTTTTTTTAGGTCATGCAAATCCACTTACGTGAACCCCCCGGCGACATTCTGCTCTTCCTCACCGGTCAGGAAGAAATTGACACTGCCTGCGAAATTCTGTACGAGCGGATGAAATCTCTCGGCCCGGACGTTCCTGAACTGATTATCCTCCCTGTTTATTCGGCTCTGCCCTCGGAAATGCAAACTCGTATTTTCGATCCGGCTCCACCCGGTAGCCGAAAGGTGGTCATAGCTACGAACATCGCAGAGACTTCACTCACCATCGACGGTATCTACTACGTGGTTGATCCAGGCTTCGTCAAACAGAAGGTATACAACTCGAAAACAGGGATGGATTCCCTGGTTGTTACACCGATTTCTCAAGCAGCCGCCAAACAGAGAGCCGGTCGTGCCGGGCGAACTGGGCCGGGTAAAGCATATCGTTTGTACACGGAACGAGCCTACCGAGATGAAATGCTCCCAACTCCAGTACCGGAAATCCAACGAACTAATCTTGCAACTACGGTTCTCCAGCTGAAAACGATGGGAATTAACGATTTACTACATTTTGACTTCATGGATGCCCCACCAGTTGAATCACTGGTGATGGCCTTGGAGCAACTTCATTCCCTATCGGCACTGGACAACGAAGGTCTGCTCACACGGTTGGGTCGTCGAATGGCCGAATTCCCTCTTGAACCTAATCTGTCTAAAATGTTAATCATGTCCGTGGCGTTGCAATGTTCCGATGAAATCCTCACAATCGTTTCTATGCTGTCTGTGCAGAACGTTTTCTACCGACCGAAGGATAAGCAAGCTCTAGCCGACCAGAAGAAAGCCAAATTTAATCAAATCGAGGGCGACCATTTGACGTTGCTGGCGGTGTATAACAGCTGGAAGAATAACAAATTCTCCAACGCGTGGTGCTACGAAAATTTCGTTCAGATAAGAACGCTCAAACGGGCCCAGGATGTCCGAAAACAACTGTTGGGCATTATGGATAGACACAAGTTAGATGTGGTCTCCGCCGGAAAGAACACCGTTCGAGTGCAGAAGACTATTTGTTCTGGATTCTTCCGGAATGCTGCCAAAAAGGATCCGCAGGAAGGGTATCGTACGTTGGTTGATTCGCAGGTGGTTTACATCCATCCCTCGAGTGCGCTGTTCAATCGACAACCTGAGTGGTAAGTTATAGAAACACGTGGAAAAGACTATTCAGACTCTTAGCATAATCATAGACTACAAACGTAAGCTCTTTTTAATACCAATTTTTCCTTCCACAGGGTTGTCTACCACGAATTGGTCCAAACCACGAAGGAGTACATGCGGGAAGTGACAACGATCGATCCCAAGTGGCTGGTAGAGTTTGCACCGGCTTTCTTCCGCTTCTCAGATCCTACGAAGTTGAGCAAGTTCAAGAAAAACCAACGTCTGGAACCGCTGTACAACAAATACGAAGAACCCAACGCGTGGCGTATCAGCCGAACCCGAAGGAGACGAAACTAAGCAAAAATTCGTTCTGTTTATTACTTTATTCTAGTGTTCTCTTACATCAATTAAGCATCCTAAATACATTAGGACTAAACAGTATCACCCCCAATGCAGATGCACTGGTAACTCATCGCTTTTTGTAGCTCCGATCCGAAAAACTGCCCATGCTATATTTGAACTTCCCCATCAGTTTCCGCTCTTTGAGTCGCGTCTGCAGCTCCAACTGCTGCTCGTCCATCGGCACAATTTTTCGCTTCGGAACGTACTGCAGTGCCTTCTCGAAATCATTCGACGTTTTCAGCTCCAGCAATATCTGCAGCATCTGGTCGATGGTCAACGATTTACCACTCTTGAATTGAAAGTACCGATCCAGCGGCAGCCGTGCCATTCTCAAGCCCTGTTTTTTGGCCTTTCCCAGTGACACTGCCTCCTGGGACGACTTGTCCACCATGGCACCCACGATGTAGATATCGTCCGGATTGAACTCCTCCAGATCGTTCTTACAGTGGGGCGTCAAATATACCAACCGTTCTTTGGGAAACAAGTCCAGATAGCTCTTATCTGTTATATTGAAAGGGAATGATGGGTCGCGAATTTGCACCAAATTTTTCTGCAGGTTTATCATGGTCGTTTTCTGATAATTTACATTGCAGTGATGCACATTGAATGGTTCGTTATGCGCACGATTTAAAGCAAAGCAAAGCGTCAGCTGTTTGGCCGTGTTGCTCATCTCTTTTTCGTTCATGTACTCATCGTAGGAACAATCTATCACGAGATTTTGCCCGAACTGCATCGCTTGAACCAATCTGCAAATAAACATGGGAAATTCAAATCATAGTTCGATTGGTAATACATGTCTAACTGCAAGGTTGAAAGCAATATATTTCACGCTTCCAGAAAGTTGCCGTTTTAATCAAAAATTTTATCTAGCTGATAGCAAAAGCTCTGCTTCAATTTTTTACCTATTATTATTCCAATGATCCATGGTTGAATCGTACACCCGTAGGAACATCGTATTGTGAAACAGCCCATAGATGATGTGATCGTTCTCTGCATTGGCCAGTATTTGTTCTTCCTTTCGCTTAGCGATGTCTATCCGCTTCTGCTCCTTTTTAATACGCTCATTCTCTTTGGCCATCTCAATGTTCCACAGGTACAGATAATAGTGGCGACGCTGGTTTCGTGATTGCAGTGTTAACAAATGCTCCCAATTTTTCTCTTTTATCTTTGCCGGTGTAGGTACTTTCCGTCCCTCCTGCCGCATTACTTCCATCTCTAGTTCGAGGATCTTACGCTTCTTTTCCACGTCAATCGGCGGTTCGAGGCTGTCGCTTTCCGGTTCTCCGTTGGCTATCGGGCGTATTTCTTGATTCTTTGGTAGATTTGCGTAACTTCGGCGGCACAGCATGATTGCTCCATTATTTTTATTATTTGTATATCGTGCCTGGACAGCATTTAGAAGTCTCATAGATAAATTTAATGTACTTTTTGCTCCCACTAAAGCCCGCATCATGTTTTTTTTGTTCTTTGAAACAAACCTAGAGTTTAAATTACTTAATAAAAGATTTTTCCACTAAATTTTTTCAACACTCAACTCTCACACCGTAGTCCGTAACCGCGTTGTATTCGTCGCGATTGACCCGAGACAGGACTGACGTTTAGTGATAAATAAAAAATAGAGTGAAACATTTGTAATGCGGTTCCACCGTTCTTCGATCAATGCCCTTCAGGAACACATCCATAAAGACATTTTAAGGAGAATTGGAGAAGTGTGAAAGATGGTGGCCAAAGACCATAATCGTAATCGTATTCAAGCTATGATATAGCGAATTGGAGAGCATCTACGCTTAGAGGGAGGATGCAGAGTCTATTATATATAGAGTTAAGGTGCCGTCAGACGTTGCAAGCAAATCACTCGCAACGAGCATTTTGCTCGCAGAAAGTGACAACTGTCAAAAATTTGCCTGTCTGACTACACTGAAAGTGATTGCATGCAAACAAATTACAACTCGTAAGCAAACGCTCGTTTGCAATGTGTGACTGCTAAGCGTTAAAAATTTTCAACTCGCAGAAACGAAATTGCGCTTGCTAGTGCAGCACTAGCAAATTTTTCGCTCGCAAAAGTGATAACGTTTTCAGGTGGCAGAGTTGCACTGCAAAAATAGGAATGAAATTAAATTTTGTGGCCGAAAAACAAGTTTTTCGTTTTTGTTTATATTTGCATGAGAGTAAATCTGTCATTTGCTTAAAGTAAAAAACTGCTACGTGTGACTGCAATTGCGAGTGCTCTCAGAAATCATTCGCTCGCACGAGTGATTTGCTTGCAACGTCTGACGGAGCCTTTACGCAAAGAGTGGAGCCAAATCTACCTATTGAACTGTCAAACCGTCTACCTATCGAGCAAAGTAAACAAATGCTTGTTGGTAAGGCGGAAGTCAGTACATTCAAAGTTAATTGCCTATATGCCGGGTATTAAGCCACCCGGAGTGGAAATTAATTACTATGTCTGAAACTTGATTATGCATATGTACAACATGTGATAGATTTAGTTCGGAAAAGGTATTGGAGGGTGACCGCCCCTTCGGTGGGGTTTGATCCCACGACCCCAGTTCGCATGACAGGTGCTTTCCCTACTAAGCTACGAAGGACCTCCGTCGTCCACCGCAGCTTAGCGGGTACTGGATGAAACCAAATTCCCAGCACCAGGTACCAGCCGATCTCTCGCAATACATTTTCAGAACTAACTCTCTCAAATGTATTTTTGTACACAATGTCAACCAAGTAGGATGAGTATTTAATATTGTCCGGCTCCTACACACTTGCTTCATCAGCAACGGCGCTCAATGAAGTAGGGTTGTGTGAGGTTGTGCCAGTTTGGTCGTCAGATCCCAACACGACCACACAAGCGAAGAGAGATCGCCACTCGAGATCAGTACATTCAAAGTTAATTGCCTATATGCCGGGTATTAAGCCACCCGGAGTGGAAATTAATTACTATGTCTGAAACTTGATTATGCATATACATTTTCAGAACTAACTCTCTCAAATGTATTTAGTACACAATGTCAACCAAGTAGGATGAGTATTTAATATTGTCCGGCTCCTACCCGGCATATAGGCAATTAACTTTGAATGTACTGATCTCGACGATCCCAGTTCGCTTGTGTGGTCGCTGGGATCTGACGACCAAACTGGCACCTCCGTCACACAACCCTACTCCATTGAGCGCTGTTGCTGACGAAGCAAGCGTGTAGGAGCCGGACAATATTAAATACTCATCCTACTTGGTTGACATTGTGTACAAAAATACATTTGAGAGAGTTAGTTCTGAAAATGTATTGCGAGAGATCGGCTGGTACCTGGTGCTGGGAATTTGGTTTCATCCAGTACCCGCTAAGCTGCGGTGGACGACGGAGGTCCTTCGTAGCTTAGTAGGGAAAGCACCTGTCATGCGAACTGGGGTCGTGGGATCAAACCCCACCGAAGGGGCGGTTACCCTCCAATACCTTTTCCGAACTAAATCTATCACATGTTGTACATATGCATAATCAAGTTTCAAACATAGTAAGGCGGAAGTATTGTTATCGCCTAATGATTATTATGGCGAATTAAAACGCATGAATTGAAATGTATTAGATTTGTTCTAGAAACAGCTTCAAAAAACTTTAATACACCCCCCAATAAAGTAGCAACAAGAAACTCACGTGTTTGCACTCTGTGGGTGACTTGATTATCGAATTAAAAAGCTTTAGCAGTGAACACTCCCGTGAAGTCACTTTAAGGGTTGAACAAAAATGAAAGTTGCAAACAGAATAACAAGAAGATCGTTCAGAATAAGTGTAAGAAGATCCTCTTTGCGCAACTCTATATAATAGACTCTGGAAGGATGGGGTTACCCAAAGTGTGACAATCCATACAAAATGTTCAGATGCTTCATACAAAAAGTGTGACAAAAGGGGGAGGGGGAGGTTGGAAATGGCCAATTTTTGCGTTACGTAATTAATGGATCTTCCCTTGTGTAAAATAATCCCGGATAAAAATTTACAGTAACTTGTATGACAACCCATTGAAACGAGACAAGTAACGCAAACCAACACCATCAACAGGTAGCGGAAACCTTCACCTACCTATTGGTGGTGTTGCTTTGCGTGGAAGAGCTATCAGATTCGACAAATCGTCATTTGAATCTTTGCTTACAAAAGCAGATAAGTCGTTTTGAAAACTTTGTCTTGACTTATTGTAAAACGTTCATCTTTATTGTACTTACATTAAAATAACAATATATTTAAATGTTAGCAGTACATTTTATTATATTTTTATTGTTCGCTTATGTTTAGTATTGCTCATCCAAAAACTAAACAAATTATAAAAGTATTCGGTTTGGATGATCTGGAGATTCGTTTAATGTAATTGAATTAATATAATTGGAATATTTCATGGATTTATTATATTGATGAAATAACAATTGAAAACAATAAAATTACAATAGCTTTGCTTATTAAATGAATAAAAATGTTATTCCGATTCTCAAGTAATATATTTTCATATTGCAGGTCTAGAAATGTAATGCAATAAAAATTTGAATTGGGTCCTACAGCCCTACCTCGTTTATGGTTGCAAACGATAGTGCATCGGTCAAGAATACTTGAACCGATGTTATAAAAAATCTGGGAAAAGTCTAAATCAGTAAAAATATTTTTTTTATGTTTAATACATTTTGAGGGAAATATTGGCCTGTGCAACATTTCAGAACGAATCAACCATCAGCCCAAAACGTCAGGCCCATATATTAACTGTCAAAGGTTGAGTCAAGTGCCCTGCGGTGTTTTGCTAGTGCGTTTGAACCCTTACGTCAAACAAGACCGAAAATGTCGAGGAAGCATTTTTCATCTATCTTCAAATCTTAAATTAAACAATGTTCCTTTCAATTTTTGAGTCAAAATAAAAACTGACGCGTTCAGGATGATTAACTTCATCGTTCCCTGAAATAAAATCGAATATCGGTTCTTCATTTTAGGACCCAATTCAAAAAAATGAAATTGAAAACAAAAAAACTTTTGCTCATTATTTTACTCGGATTAATTTTAGCGTGTACAGTTTTGTTTTTAATTAGTGAAGAGATGAAAATAATGAAACTGTATGGTGCAGAAAGTGTTCTTTCATTACAGTTTCTGGTGCTGGGCAACGGTAGATCACTATGGCTTCTGTACCGTGGTAAGTATCTTAACTATTAGCCTATTAGAGCGCGTTAGAGCATCATTACTGGGCGCGAGTATTTTGATCACCCTTTGATGTACATAATGGACGCAGTGGTTCATCCCGAACAAAAAATAAATATTTCTGCCTTTCTCGTACAACTAAGTTGTACCGAAAGGCTATCATTTCACTCCGAAACCGAACTTTTTATAGAAGCCTCTGAGACCCATAGTATTATATATCAATCGACTCATCTCGACAAGCTGAGCACATGTCTGTCTGTCCGTGTGTATGTATGTGTGTATGTGTGTGTGTATGTGTGTGCACAAAAGCTATAAAAAACATTAGACAACTTTTTGTATAGTAATTCTTAACCGATTTTCTCGCAACAAGTTTCATTCGACAGGGTACAAAGCCTTGTTGATCACTATTGAATTTTATAACGATTGGTCATTGCGTTTCAAAGTTATGAATAAAATGGTACATCGGACCATATAAACCCCATATAAGGTTGGTGTCTTAACTAAATGCGAGAAAGGCACCACCAACGCTAGGTGGATTAATCTGGGTTTTTTATCATAATACCTGATGATATACCTGGTAACATGTATCCTTGTTCCTTTACAGAAATAAAGCTTATGATGATGTTCACTGATTCAAGATCGTTCAGTGGCTATCATTGGCCAATCTCACCAACGGGATATAATAAGAACTGATGCAGGTAATTTTTTCTTTTCTTCTCGACGTACTTTTTCTAATAAAACTAACATTCTTTTATAATTTACATTTTTCACAGGTTTATAGCTATATGTACTTGTGTGTTCAATAATATCTTCGATCCACCCATGCAAGGGAAAATAAGTCATAGGAGATACATCAAATTCCCTTCTCTAGTAGCAGCAGTTCGGCGTGTTTGGCGAGTATAGCGGGCTGCGTCATTGCCGACTTTCAGCGTTTATGCACCCGTGGCCAAGTAACAGCAAAGCGAGGTAAAATGAGTGTAAATTAAGTTTGAACTGAATTAAAATAAAATTAAAAATAAAATAATTTGTAAAACAATTAATTGTATTGTATTTTTATTGTAATGTTGGAATATAATGTATTCTAACTCCTGTTGTATTTCTATTGTAAAACAATAGAAACAGTAATTTAAAACACAATGTTTTCTATTCTTTTGTTGCTCGAAATCATCCCATTGAAGAACCGTAAAATCAATTGTTTTGCTCAGAATTTTATATGGAAAATTTTCGATTTTTTATACATAACAACCCCCTTTTTTATTGTAAAAGTCCCATTTACCATTCATTTTATAGTGGAAAACCATTATTTCTCATGTGATTTTATTGTCGAAATTCCATTATATTCAATGGTAAAAACTACACGGTTAGAAAAAAGTACCTAATATTAGGTACTTTTCACTCAAATCGGGGGTTCAGTGTGGGAACCCAAAATTAAGTAATGTTTTCTTGAAATGCGGGCCAGGGGATACGGACTGGCGAAAGGGTTTTGGTTTCAGTGGGTCGGGTGATCTCATCCCCACACTACCTGAGTTAACCTCCTCAGGTGTCTGTTTGCAGATTTCCGTTTACCCTCGCCGAAGAAAAAAAAGAGGAAGGAAAGAAATTCTTCATTTCGCAGCCTGAATTCCGCAATGCAACTTGGTACAACAAAGTTGACTATGAGAAGATGTTAAGCTAATCAATCGATTTGATTGAAAACCTCAGTGATTTTTTCAAAACCAACAACTACAATAGGTTGTTCATTTGATGCTACTTGAATTTATCAGAACGATTAGATTCGACTTGTAATGTTAATACTTACTTGGATGCCTGGTTGGCTACAGCGGTAATACACCTATGCTTGACGTATGTAGAACTCCATAATCATCGGTCTTGGGCGATGTTCCTCCAGTTTCCCCGAAAGTTTAGAACCCCAGGTCCGGTTCCACCGTATGTAGTCAGCGTGCTCGTTGGGTTCTACGAAATTGTCTGTTTCTATCTGGTTCTGTGTTGAATATTGTTTTCACCATTCTTCCGACATTCGCACTAAGTGATCAGCCCACTGAAGTCTGTCATATATTGCCGTACTTGATACAGCTCGTGATTTATGCGTCTGCCTCATACACCATCTTATATTTTCCCACCCAATATACTGCCCACAGTCGCATATGAATAGGAAACCCAGCAAGATAAGACTGATATTTTATCTCTATTCGCAGCAGCAATACGTCTTTTCAGTTCACGGGAAACGTCATTGGTACATGCCACAAGCGTCCCGATGTAAAAAAAATCTTCAACAACTTGGACATTAATTTACAATGTTGTGAAAACTCATATATGTACATTATGCGGAAGATATTGATTTGAAAAATATATTGGAGGTAACCACTTTCCCTTGGTTGGGACTCGAACCCACGACCCTACAGTACGCTAGACTGGTGCTTTAACCAACTAAGCTACGAAGGACCTCCGTTGGCCTTCGCAACCTAGCGGCTACTGAATGAGCTATTATTATTTATTCAGACTAAGGCCGAGGTGGCCTGTGCGGTATAAGAGAGTCTTCTCCATTCGGTTCGGTCCATGGCTACACGTCGCCAACCACGCAGTCTACGGAGGGTCCGCAGTCGTCCGTTTTTGTGGTGTGAACGATGGATGGTTCTCCCAGCAGCTCATGCAACTCGTGGTTCATCCGCCTCCTCCACGTACCGTCCGCCATCTGCACCCTACCATAGATGGTACGCAGCATTTTCTTTTCAAAAACTCAAAAAGTGCGCGTTGGTCCTCCACGAGCATCGTCCAGGTCTCGTGTCCGTTAGACTACCGGTCTAATAATCGATCTTGCGGAGTCCAAAGTACGTACGATTTCCAGCCACTATGCGTCTCCGAATTTCTCTGCTGGTATCATTTTCGGCAGTCACCAGTGAGCCCAAGTACACAAATTCTTCTACCACCTCGATTTCGTCACCACCGATGCAAATTCGCGGTGGGTGGCTCACATTGTCTTCTCTTGAGCCTCTTCCTATCATGTACTTCGTCTTCGACGTGTTGATGACTAGTCCGATCCGCTTAACTCCCTCTTCAGTCTGATGTAGGCTTCCTCCATCTTCTCAAAGTTACGTGCCATAATATCTATGTCGTCGGCGAAGCCAAATAGCTGGACGGACCACTCGTTCTAATCCGTGCTCTTCGTATTACCCCTTCCAAAGCGATGTTGAATAGCAGACACGAAAGACCATCACCTTGCCGTAACCCTCTGCGGGTTTCGAAGGGACTCGAGAATGCCCCTCAAACTCAAACTACGCACATCACCCGATCCATCGTCGCTTTGATCAACCGTGTCAGTTTATCCGGAAATCCGGGTTCGTGCATTAGCTGCCATAGCTGGTCCCGATCGATTGCGATATGCGACATATGCGGCTTTGAAGTCGATGAATAGATGATGTGTGGGCACGTTGTATTCGCGGCATTTCTGCAGTACTTGGCGAATGGCGAACACCTGGTCCGTGGTGGAGCGTTCGCCCATAAAACCCGCCTGGTACTGGCCCACGAACTCCCTTGCAATTGATGCAAGTCGACGGCATAAAATTTGGGAGAGTACCTTGTAGGCGGCATTCAGAAATGTGATTGCGCGGTAGTTGCTACAATCCAGCTTATCGCCCTTTTTGTAGATGGGAGACACGACACCTTCCATCCACTCCTGCGGCAAAACTTGCTCCTCCCAAATCTTGGTAATGACCCAGTGCAGCGCTCTAGCCAGTGCCTCACCACCGTGTTTAAATAGCTCTTCTAGTAGTTGGTCAACCCCAGGGGCTTTGTTGTTCTTCAGCCGGCCAATCTCCTTCTGGATTTCCTGGAGATCCGGAGCCGGTAAACTTATGTCCTGCGCGCGTTCTCCCAGGTCCATAACCATACCGCCATCTTCGTCTGCCACATCGCCATTCATGTGTTCTTCGTAGTGCTGCCGCCACCTTTGGATCACCTCACGCTCGTTCGTAAGAAGGTTCCCGTTTATGTCCTTACACATATCAGGCTGTGGCACGTGACCCTTACATGAATGGTTTAACCTCTCATAGAACTTTCGTGTGTTATTAGCGCGGTACAGTTGCTCCGTCTCTTCACGGTCTCGATCTTCCTGCTGGCGCTTTTTCCTCCGGAAAATCGAGTTTTGTCCAGTGGCGTCGCGTAACCTCACTTTTTACCTGTGCACTGACCCAAAAAATGAAAATTTTGATATTTTGACAGCCCAAATGTAAAATAAAATTATCGAAGTCGTTTAAACTAATCAAGATCTAGTTATTCTATGCATCTCCGCACACCAATTCCTTAAATTTTAAGGAAGTGCACAGGTAGATTGAGGTTAGGGAAACGCCACTGGTTTTGTCCTTTCCGCGCCCGTTTATATCATGCCTCGTTCGCCCTCATGCGGTGTTGCAGCAATCTCGCCCATGCTGCATTCTTCTCTTCTACTAACTGCTCACATTCGCCGTCATACCAGTCGTTTCTCTGATCCGGGGGCACCGTGCCAAGTGCAGCGGTTGCGGTGCTACCAATGGCGGATCGAATGTCTCTCCAGCCATCTTCAAGAGAAGCTGCGCCTAGCTGCTCTTCCGTTGGGAGTGCCACTTCCAGCTGCTGCGCGTATTGCTGCGGCGTCCGACTTCGACGCATGTTGTACACCGTCGAGAGTTTTGAGCGCAGGCATGCTGCAACGAGGTAGTGGTCGGATTCAATATTCGGATACACTGCGGTAAGTGCGGACATTCGTGATGTCGGAGAAGAATTTATCGTCGATTAGAACGTGGTCGATTTGGTTTTCCGTTTCTTGATTGGTGATCTCCATGTGGACTACCACTCCGCGGGAGGCTGCGAAGTTTATGCATCGTTGGCCGTTGGCATTCGATACGGTGTGCAGACTATCCGGTCCGATGACCGGTCTATACATTTCCTCCCTTCCTACCTGTGCGTTCATGTCACCGATGACGATGTTGACGTCCCGCAGAGGGCATCCATCGTATGTCTGCTCCAGCTGTGCGTAGAACGCTTCTTTCTCGTCGTCGGGTCTCCCTTCGTGTGGGCAGTGCACGTTGATGATGCTATAGTAGAAGAAACGGCCTTCAATCCTCAGCTTGCACATCCTTGATTTGAGTGGCTGCCACCCAATCACACGATGGCGCATCTTACCCAGCACTATGAAGCCTTGATGAGCTAGAAATTCCCAAATTGGAAGCATAGTCAAATCACTCTCAAATCAATCAATCAAAATTTTTCTTCTCGGAGGCATTCGTCTAACGTACCTACCCGGATAATTGGCAACCAAGCAATGATGACGTTCAGTTGGATTCATGATATAAAAAAAAGAACACGATGGAGCCACAATGAGATGAAACGGCAACAAGAATGCTCCTGAAGATTCTGTTAGGATGCAGTATTACAGAATATGTATCACAGAAAATCACGGCACAATAGCGATTAAGGGGAACAGTGTGCCTACCTAATAAAAGAATTAAGTCAAAATTCGAGTCTTTAGAACAAAGATATAGATGAGTACCAAGTACCAAGCGTTGATCGCGAACAACACAAATGATCCACAATTTCTAGGGAGTTTCTTTACAAATATTGGTCGCCATTCAAATTGGTACAACTGCATTTCATTATCATATCCAAATGATGGCTCAATTAGAAGAGTCTCAAGCGCAAGAGTAAATCTAATTATTCAAATACCGTCAGACTTGCGGTATACTGACCGGGGTCAATTACTTACTGCAACTATCATATGCGTCCTTACTCGATTCCGTACAATTTGAGCGTTCGATCCATGCTGGTCGACGCAACATACTGAGCGTGTTTGCCGAAACGTACGCCTGTTGCCAGCGCGGTGTGATCATTGAATACCTTCAACTCTTGCCATTGTTTGCACAGATAAACTCTAAAATAAATCAAATTAGTAATTTCCCATATACGTTCAGAGCAAATATTTCATACCTGATATCGGTTCCCGCAATCGCCAGATAGGTTCCGCTCTGATCGAAGCAAAGATCCTTCACTTCGTAGCCCTCATCCAGGGTAATCGTCTTGAAGTTCTTCAACTTTCGTAAATCCCACAGTTTTATGCAAGCGTCGTCGGCTGCCGTAGCCAGATAGTAACCGTTTTCAGAAAATGAAATAGCCGTAATAGGGCCGGTGTGTCCCGGGAAGTTGGCAACATTGCTCTGCTCCTTCAAGTCCCAAATTTTTACTTGCGAGTCTTCAGTTCCCGTGCCGAAAATTAAACCATCAGGATGGAACTGAGCCGTGGTGAGACCGATGTCAGTTGGATCTGGCACTTTCGTGAGCAGGCGGCCGGTACGAATGTCCGAGAAAGCCCAGTGCTTGTCGGAGGAAGTGGACAGTACGTAGTCGCCTGTGGGATGCAAAGACAGACCAGTGACCGGGCCATCGTGACAACGAAGAAGCAGTTGCGTTTGGGAGGTCGGGACGTTCCAAATCCGAATACAAGCGTCAGGAGAAGCTGTAATAACGGTGTCATCCTCTGGATGGAAGATGACTTTCGTGACTTTTTTGGTGTGTCCCTTGAGAATTGCCACGATTTGTTCGGTGTCTTTGTTAAATACGGTGGCATTTTTATCATTTCCTCCCGTCAGAATTTTACTTTGATCAGAATGGTTAATATCCAATGCCAAGATTCCAGGAACACTCGCTGAGTGGAGACCGGGATGTGAAGCAAGTGTGAGAAAACCACGAATCTTTTCCGCACTGACCAATTCTTCCGGAACAGTACGACCCTTCTTCTTTCGCTCCTGTGTCAAAACTGTGGCTTTGTCCTGGAGCTTCTGAATTACTTCTGCGCTCATGCCGGCTTGCTCAATCGGCTGTGTAGCCATTCCGCCAGCTTCCGCGGCGATTGACGGTTGTGGAATAGACGACTGAATGGAAGCGATGCCGGTTTGTGGTTTCAGAGTGGCCAATGCTTCACGGGCAGCTGCTACTTCCTTGTTGAGACGAGCGATCACACGGCAGGCCGCATCATGCTGGTAGAGGGCATGAGACAATTCCTGCCTGGCTGTTTGCAACTGTTGTCTCTGTGTAAATGCATGCAACATTAAAGCATCCCATTCGTCTTGCATCATTTTCAGTGTGGCTGGAATACTGGTGGCGCTCGGTGGCTTCGGACGAACGATTGGTGGAGCTGAAATTTTGGATTAAATATGAAAACTGGTTACCAGTTCCGTTCTGAACAAAGCTTACTCTTGATTTCGATTAGCTCCTCCGCCTTCAACGGTTCGCCATTTATAGGATCGCATTCGTTTTCAACGATATACTTCTCTATCAACCGTTTCTCAAATATTGCTCCGGATCGAGGGGATACAACCGGGTGCTCCGGAACTTCATTGGATACTGATAATAAAACAGACAGAAACATTGTTTACTTATTAAAAAAAAACATAACCTGTACAACAGAGGCTTCCGGCTTTTGTCTGGTCGAATTTTTGACGAAAAATAATCTTTTTAATCCAAATACTTACTACTACAAACAAGCGACATATTCGTCCAACTAGTTTAGATATATTATTTCAATCAGTTCTAGTTTTTCATGAACTTTTCTTAATTTTTGTGCACAAATTCTTCGCTTTCTGAACGTTTCGTCGCTACAATTTTTAATGTTTGACAGATAGCTTTAGCACCGTTTGGCGTTCACACCGTTCACACACACAAATAAATACGCGAGTAAGCACCGGCTTCTGCAAGAAAAACATCCGAATCAAGCCTTTGGGGATCGTTCAAATATTATAGACCAATGCAAGATCTTGATCTAACCTCACTTATTTGACAGTTCACAGAGCTTGTTTACAAGGTGTTAGAAGAAAAATCGATGAGGAGAAAATTAAAATTCATATTTTTAGTTTAAAATTGCTGCGATCCGAATATTTCAATGATATTCTATGCATTCAGCATGAAATCAATCGCAAAGGACATCTACATGCGAATAAAATGACGAAACAATTTTATCGGAAGCTTCGCCAGAGGCTAAGTCCCAGTGAAAAAGCTCTGTGAACTGTCAACCTACGTCATCATGCACTGGTCTATTAGCCTTATTAGCCTGTGCACGCGTGGATGTCGACCAACCGGGTCGACATGAGATGACATTTCTATCATTTATCTGGGTCTTTGTTTGTAAACATTGGCATTATTCTTATATGATGTTGAAATAAGATTTTTACAGGTGTTTGGCTTTAATAAGAATGCATATTGGAATCATTGGAAAAGCGCGTAAATAAATTCTGTTGGAATTGTTGAACATTGTAAAGTCGTTTTAGAGTAAAATCAGCAGTCATTAAAATGCGTCATTTTTTTCTACGGATCAATCCAATTTGCAATTACGGCGCTTATTTCTTGGCCGCAACATAATAATTTAATTTAATTGAAAATTTGAAAAACATGAATGGAACACTGCTGAGGAAACCAGTGCAAATAATAGTTTTGAAAGCTGTGGTAGTTAGTCTTCGATAATTATTTTTGAGTCAATCCTTTTATATTAAAAGGGGTAAACATATTTATTGCTCGGAGTTATTAAATTCTTGCGATGGATAATGTATGTGTCATTTATGAGGTCGATTATAACTTGTGTGGTGGTTGAGTACACTCCAAATAATCTAAACGTTGTTTCCACCTGAATTTTCAGGTACATTTTACGTGCACACGTAGCTGCAAATGCTTCAGAAAAAATCAGGTGAAACTCACGTGTCCGGTGAATTCAATCCAAAACTCAGGTAGAACTTACCTGATTTTCACGTAGAATGAAAATTTTATCGAAAAATCAGGTAAAAGTTACGTGAATTTCAGGTGGAAAAAATCTACGTACTTTTTCAGGTGGAAACAACGTGCAGATTTTTTTGGGTGTAAGTTACCATCAGCGTTTGATTATACATTAACACCTCAGCGTGCCGATCAGTGCGCAGCAAGCTATGACTCGGGCACTTCTGGTCAGACTTCCGTGGCGTGCACACGCACCTACGGAGAGCTGCTGTCATAACAATTCGCTCTGGCCATTTGGGGCCACACATTTTGGCGATCCTGCCAGGTTATTTGTTGGATCCTGACGCTTATTTCAAAAGGTGAGTTGAATTCAATTTGTTAATGTGCTAATGTGTTAAAATATTTGATGAAAAAAGCACAAGGCAATGGGTTTGTATTGCTACAAAGCGCGTCTGGAAGAACGCTGAAAATTGAATTATGGTTTGAAAAATCACAAAGCGCGTCTGGAACAGCGCTGGAAAATGGATTGTGGTTTGGAAAATCATAAAGCGCGTCTGGGAGACCGCTGGAAAATGGATTGTGGTTTGGAAAATCACAAAGCGTGTCTGGAAGACCGCTGGAAAACGGATTGTGGTTTGGAAAATCACAAAGCGCGTCTGGGAGACCGCTGGAAAATGGATTGTGGTTTGGAAAATAACAAAGCGTGGCAGACCACTGGAAAATGGTTTGTGGTTTGCAATACCATAAGGCGCGTCTGGGAGACAGCCCAGAAAAAGGGTAACAATCTAGAAAATCCCAAGGTGGGTCATGGGTTTGGTTAAAATAAATTTAGTTTGAAATATATAACTTGGCGAGTTTAGTATACATGAGACTACCAGTTAAGCTAGTTCTAATGAAATCTGAGAGATGTGGAAATTTATCGTATGCTACAAAGTTGTTTGGAAGGCTTCATATATTTTCTTGAAGTTTATTTTTAAATTTACTGACTTAGTAGTCAAAGCGGAATTACCCGTTACATTCACGAAGCTCAAAAACGTTGCCAGCATTCACGAAGTCATAAGTTTGGAGCTATTGGCTAATAGTAATGGTTAACATAAGTCTAAAATTAAGGTATATACTTATGCTATCTCATTTAAGTATGATATCTCTGCGAAATTTTAGATACATATCATATCATAGGCCAGATGTTCACAAACTATTTATACATGCGACCCACCCACCTAGCAGAATCGCATATTGCTTGCAACCCTTCCACATAGGCTTTTAGAATTTGGATAAAATGAGTTTGCGTTAGATTGAACAAACCATTATGAATTGCTTCATATCCCATCATTATATTACTTTGAATGGATTGGAAATGATTTGGAATTCGAACGGATTTGAATAAGATTTTGATTAAGATTGCATTTGATTGGATTTGGATTTGGAACGGATTTGGATTAGATTTTGATTTGATTGAATTTGGAATGGATTTGGATTGATTTAGATTGGATTAGGATTGGGTGTTCATTGGAAATGGATTGAATTTGATTGGATTTGAATTGTTTGGATTTAATTGTATTTGACAAAATCTCAAAATATATTGTTCTCCATTCACTACATAGATCCAAATCTAATGGCTGTGATAGATTTGTGGGATAAAATAGGGACAAAAGTAAGAATCAACGACTTTTGCAACCTATAATTGATCAGCCCACGACCTCTCTAGGAGGGGTTCAGTTTTCAAAGGAAATTATCGGTTTCTCAAAAGCAATATGTTCATCTTCTTCTCGCGTACAAAACTTAAAAAAAAATCATTGCGTTCCATGCTAGAGGATTTTTTTTGTCTTTTTTTAATTAGAGGAGAAGGGAAATGTGGTGGTTGAGTAAGTTACCATCAGCGTTTGATTATACATTAACACCTCAGCGTGCCGATCAGTGCGCAGCAAGCTATGACTCGGGCACTTCTGGTCAGACCTCCGTGGCGTGCACACGCACCTACGGAGAGCTGCTGTCATAACAATTCGCTCTGGCCATTTGGGGCCACACAACTTGGGGTCAACTTCTTCAACTCTGCTTACAGCGCAAACTACACTAATAAAAATCCACACATTTCTATTGGCAAAAAGCTAAAGAAATTTCCAAATAAATTTTATGTGTGCGTTAATAACCACCCGCTATAGGAGAATCCACATCAAGGTTATTAGTTAATAACGGTTATGTGTGTTTCCACATATACGCTATATGCGAATTCACATAGACGTTATGTGGAAAATGCTATAGTCAAAATTTATGTGTGCCAATTTTTGTCAGTGTAGGTTAAAGCTTATGGGTAAACACTGCATAAAGAGTTATGCGGATATGAAGAAATTGGCTGTTAATCATATGTTGTCATTCCAAAAAAGTAGAATGTTGTATTAAATACACGACCGCAAATTGAACGTAGAACTACTTATCGTTCGATAGTGGATGTGAAATTCAATTATTTTGTGCATGTTCATTGCTGATGAGATAGCCGAATTGAAGGCATTTTATTTTGAAGTGAAATTTGAACACTACCTGTCAAAATTGGATTTTCAATAGTTAAATGTATTGAAACAATTGTTTACAATAGTTGTTTAAAATCCTAAGGAGTTAACTGATCGATTCATACCAAAAGCTCCAGAATGCATAAAAAACGGCTGAGTTATTGGCTCTTACTTCCTGACGGTCCCAAATTTGAAACAATGACCCCCCTCCCATTTCTTATCGATTCGAAAAACGTAATTCTACGTCAAATATCATATGTAAACCTTCTGATTTGGTCCATGAAGATATTCAAAATTATAACATTTTAGCCGTTAATAAAACCGTATCAATGCTTACCTAGAATAATCCGAATTATTTAGAAACTTCACTTCTTTAAATCAATATCGCTAGTCAAGTTAAAAACCGGAATGGGGGACTATCGAAGTTGTATTTTTCTCGCAATCCGTACTTCAAACCTAGCTTCGCTAGTAATGCGCTAGTCTAATTAGGCCCTAAGGCAAGATTACCGGTGGTGAGTTTAAACCGTTTGGTAGCGCAGTATCATTACTTGACACTTTACCGGTCGCCAATAAACGCGCTGTTATAACAGTTGCGCGACTGACAGATGACCAAATTTGGTAGCGCGATAAGAGCGCTGCTATTTGATATCAAACGTCACTGGTATGGAATACAGCAACCAAATTGAGAACCGAAAATAGTGACCGATACGGAAACGAGTGACGAAACTAAAATGAAAGCGCTGCGCGGGTGACTAAAATGCTCGCGACCGATAATGATGCTCTAACTAGACTAGCGCGCCACTAGCGAAGTTAGGTTTTACGTACGGATTGCGAGATAAATCCAACTTCGCTAGTCCCGTATTCCGGTTTTCAACTAAATCGAGTGTATCCTATCCTCGATCCTATCCTACGTAATAATGAATACAA
The DNA here is from genome assembly GCF_024139115.2 of Armigeres subalbatus. Lineage (NCBI taxonomy): Eukaryota > Metazoa > Arthropoda > Insecta > Diptera > Culicidae > Armigeres > Armigeres subalbatus. The sequence continues at coordinate 120,795,065 of NC_085140.1, forward strand.
GCAATGAAAGTTTCAATGTATACGATGTACAAGTTTAATCATTAGCGTTGTAAATAATTATGTAGAAGCTGAGGCTTAGGCTGACCAGATCAATTCGGTGAAAAAACGGGACAAACGCGCTTGAAAAACGGGACTGTCATGGCCGAGCGAATGTCTTAGGAAATCAGTCGAATATGTAAAATCTGATGGGTTGTATACTCACAAGCATGTCCCGGCAGAACCAGTAACTCTAGTGATACATAGGCGATGCACCAAACATTCGGTTTAGTTGTCTCCTTGGTTTCGTTTCGTTCTGTCAATCGTGATTTCTTGTGTGATTAACAGTCTAGTATTTGAAAGTCGATTGCTATGATTAAAAGTTCAAAATTTATTCAAATAATTCATGATTTTATTCAGTATTTTCGTTTAAATATTATTCTAATGCAATCTGCTACTATCACAGGGACATGTCAAAACTCTTGTGATAAAATTTAAGCGCAGTTGAAATTTCAAATTTTATGGGCTTTATTTTTATACTCCGTATAAGAAGTTGGAAATATTTCATAGTGAATAATTCACCACCATAACATTCTATTGTATTAAGTTAGTTGTGGAAAAATACTAAACTACAAATGTTTCACTCTTCAAAGGGATGCGGACAAAAATACGAAGGAACAGAAAATAACAAATCTTTCAATATTAAAAAAAGGAGAATTTTGAAATTTTATTTTGATTTATTCTTAAATATGCATTAAGAATTTTATTATTGACCAAAACTTTTCCAATTCTGATTTCCAAACTGATCAAAAACTTTTCTATATCTGAACATTTAAAAATAACAAACAATAGTGAAAGTACTCTGCCTAAGGCAGGTTTTTGGAAAATTGCTTTTTCATGAATATAAGTATGAATAAATCTGCAGATAAGAATAATAAAAATCTAGACAAGGAAAGGACATACACCCAAAAAATCTGCACGTTGTTTCCACCTGAAAAGTACGTAGATTTTTCCACCTGAAATTCACGTAACTTTTACCTGATATTTTGATAGAATTCTCATTTTACGTGACAATCAGGTAAGTTCTACCAGAGTTTTGGATAGAATTCACCGGACACGTAAGTTTCACCTGAATTTTCTGAAGCATTTGCAGCTACGTGTGCACGTAAAATGTACCTGAAAATTCAGGTGCAAACAACGTTTAGATTATTTGGAGTGTAAGAATATGGTTGGCGCATGCGGAAATAGGTCAAATCTAATCAATTCACAGTCCTATTTGATCGAAATTGATTTAAATGACGCTAAAAATAGCCTTACACCTTGGGAATCTTGTCCATTGATTTTGTTACCATGTGTTTCACCCCTGGCCAATTTATAGACTGGTTTACAGCTCGGACATGTGAGCGAAAATTGCAGACAAGCTCCTGATGTGTAAAGTAGCCTTAAAGTACGTGAGGACCTTAAATCTAGCCTTTAATCAGACCAAATTTTCTCTCGGTTCGAATCTGCCTTAAACTCGATTTTGTTCAGTTGATTTTTAAATTATTTCTTCATGCCGTCGTTTTTTTACAGTGGATGATTTCGAAATATTCAGAATTATTCAGAAAGGCTTTGAATGATTCTTAATGTTTCGAAAAGAATCAAATGATTGAAAAATATGTGGTAAAGCAGATTTGAAAAAAAAATGAATAGTAGGAAATTTTAAAAGAATTGAAAATGAACTTAATCTAAAAATTAGAATGTTTGTCCCTGCGCTTCATTTTATTGATGTTGAGGCGTGATCTGAATGAATCGCCCACTATGAGCGTGCTTACAGCGGCACAGAAGGAGTTAACTTTCTGAAATCAGTATGGCGAAAGGCATCTACGGTTCGATTACTCGAAATTAAGCACCTCAATCGAAAAAATATTTGGTAGGCGTAGTAGCGGACACCATCCTTCATAACCGGTACTAAATAGTTTTTCATGAAAAGTTCTTCTAATCTTGAGAAAACCCGCGTTAGATGTCTTTCGCCATACAAATTTCTGGCGGTTAACTCATGCTGGCTATTTTGCGCATATACTATAGCGCCGGGATGTGATAGCGGCGAGTAGAAAATCAGCCACTGTCAATAATTCATTTCAGGAAATACTTGCTTACCAAGTTACTAATGAATTATTGGCAGAGGTTGATTTTCTACCCGCCGCTGTCACATCCAGGCGCTATAGTATATGCGCAAAATAGCCAGCAAGAGTTATCCGCCAGAAATTTGTATGGCGAAAGTCATCTAACGCGGGTTTTCTCAAAATCAGAAACAGTTTACGAAAAACTATTTGGTACCAGTTGTGTAGGAAGGTGTTCGCTACTACGCCTACCAAATATTTTTTTATGATGTTTAATTTTGAGAAATTAAACCATAGATGCCTTTCGCCATACTGATTTCAGAAAGTTAACTCCTAGTGTGCCGCTGTAAGTACGCTCAAAGCAGGCGATTCATTCCGTTCAATCCACTGATGAAATTGGCCATATTTAAATGCTTCCAAAATAAGCAGAAAAAAATCATTGACCATTAAAAACCTTAAGAGAAGTCGATCAATGAAAAATGCAAAACGGCATTGATAGTATTCTTTTAAAAGCTACACTAAATAACATAACATTTCACATTTTTTTTGAAGGGTTTCGTCCACTTTCTTTGTTGAGGGATGAGCCAGCCGAGGGCTGCAAATCTCTCTAAAATACACAAAAAAAATAATATTCTATGAAGGTATTTGATGTTAGATTCCAGCCCAAAATAATGAATTTGTTTAAATATTATTTTGGTGCTCTTGGGAAGAATTAATGGAAAAACGGTACAAATTGAGGAGTTTTTTAATTACGACGGGACAGCACAAACAAGTTTAAAAACCGGGACTGTCCCGTTAGATACGGTACGTATGGTCAGCCTACTGAGGCTTCATTCCGTTTTCTTGAATAAGTCACATTTTAGAGAATTAGGCTCGGAATTAGGTTGAGTGCATAATTGTTCTTTGCAAAAAGCATCCCATGTTATCACATCCTGAGTACGAGCTTTATTTTTTGGTAAAAAGGATCTTGAACATCATATGTGTTATTCCCAGTAAAATTCGAATGTGTGAGCTTCGACATCAAGCTATACTATGTTATAATATAGCTCGTAAGTCTTAACTAGATAGAATATTGGAGGTCTCAATACGAGTTAGGAGTATTACTCCTATAGAGTTAGGCCATTTTAGAAGTCTTGTTCTTCGTATTTGTAAGGATTAAAAAGTGGTACAATTTAAAAGCTCAAAATTGAAAAAAAATTAAGATCAATATTAATTTGAAAATTCAGTTATACAGACAAGTTCAATCAAAACATTGTAGATAAGTAATTGTTTTAAAACTGGTTCGACTTTGGTCATCCGTTACGAGGCGCAAGATCAGAATTTATATGAAAACTTACAAAGACCTTTATGATTATGAGATTTTTCAAACGGAATGGATGCATTTTTTGAACACTTCAATGAGAATAAGTTTGGCCGCTTCGATATAGTTAGTATGTCCATTGCAAGAAGCAGAAGCAGTCTTATATATCTGGGAACATTCAATGCTAAAAATATCAATAAATTATCAAAGCCCTATTAAATGTAGTTAAATTACATTGAATGTTCAACAAGTCCAATAGAATTTAGTTTCGCGCTTCTCCAATAATTCCAATATGCATTCTTATTGAAGCCGAATGCCTGTTAGAATCTTATTTCAACATCATATAAGAAAAATGCCAATTAGCCTGTGCACGCGGGGATGTCGACCACCTGGGTCGACATGAGATGACATTTCTATAATTTACCTGGGTCTTTGTTTGTAAACATAGGCATTTTTCTTATATGATGTTGAAATAAGATTCTAACAGGCATTCGGCTTCAATAAGAATGCATATTGGAATCATTGGATAAGCGCGAAAATAAATTCTGTTGGAATTGTTGAACATTGTAAAGTCGTTTTACTGCATTTAAGTAACAATGTAGAGACATCAAATGCAAAAACGTTGCAAATAATAGTTTTGGAAACTGGTAGTTAGTCTTCGATAATTATTTTTAAAACTTATCTACAATGTTTTGACTGAACTTATTGTATAACTGAATTTGCAAATTAATATTGATCTAAATTTCTTTCAATTTTGGGCTTTTAAATGATACCACTTTTTAATCCTTACAAATACGAATTTCTTCAAGTGGAGTCAAGAACAAGACTCCGAAGATGGCCCAACTCTATATAGGGAGTAATACAAACTCGTATAAGACTACGAGCTATATTATAGCATAGCTTGATGTCAAAGTTCACACATTCGAATTTTACTTGGAATAGCACATATGATGTTCAAGATCCTTTTTACTAAGAAATAAAGCTCGTAATCAGGATGTAATAACATGGGATGCTTTTTGCAAAGAACTGCACTCAACCTAATTCCGAGCCTAATTCTCAGTGAGTTGTTCAAAAAATAGCATCCATTATACATAAACATAATATAAATCAATTAATCATATCTGAATTTGTATACGTGTCGTTTTTATTAACATTTACGTAAAGATAAAAATGTGACTTATTTAAGAAATCGGAATGGAGCCGCAGCTTTTACATAATTATTTACAACGTTAATGATTAAACTTGTATCGTATGCATTGAAACTATCATTATTTGTATTCATTATTACGTAGGATAGGACATTGATTTGAAGAAGTGAAGTTTCTAGATAATTCAGATTAATCTAGGTAAGCAATGGTACGGTTTTATTAACGGCTAAAATGTTATAATTTTGGATAACTTTATGGACAAAATCAGAGGTTTTCATATGTTTTTTTAGGTAGATTAGGGAGATTACGTAGTTTTACGTCTTTCAGTAAGAAGGGGGGTCTTTTCATAGTTTCAAAATTGGGACCGTCACCAAAATAAGTCAGGAAGTAAGAGCCAATAACTCAGCCTTTTGGTATGAATCGATCAGTTAACTCTCTAATGGCGGTAAGCACCAACGAGGATAATACAAGACAAAATTTTCAAAACGACTTATCTGCTTTTTGTAAACAAAGATTCAAATGACGATTTGACGAATCTGGTAGCACTCCCGCAAACCGACACCACCAACAGGTAGTACAAGCCTTCATCTACCCGTTGATGGTGTTGGTTTGCGGAGTGCAATCAGATTCGTCAAATCGACGTTTGAATCTTTGTTTACGAAAGCAGATAAGTCGTTTTGAAAATTTGGTATTGAATACTAGATTTAATCTGGATTTAAAAAAATCCTGCACACGCTAATCTGAAACAACCCAGTGGCCGGGTCGATTCTACCCGGATTTTTTCGATACTAGCGGTTGTCAAAATCTGGGTATGTCAACAAAATGGATCTGAGTCAGACGAACCCGAAATCTGGGTAAATGGGGACTTAAACATTTTCGGATACAGCAACATGGTGCCGGCGTTGGACCGGAGAATAAGTTGCAATTTTTCGTTGTATGCAGCAAAAATAAGGTAAGAATGGTTAAATTTATCAAGGCGGAGCATTGTCGGCACAGCCGGCAAATGATATACGTTGGGGGAAACTGTATTTTTAACATTTTTATACAATAACAATATTCTGGAGCGAAAAGAGCTGGGTATCCGATACCCAGATCTTTTCGCCCAGAATATTGTTACTATTAAAATGTTAAAAACAGTTAACGTATATCATTTGCCGCGACAAATCCGCCTTGAGTAATTTAACCATTCTTACCTTATTTTGCTGCATACAACGAAAATGTTATTCTCCGGTCCAACGCTGTATCCGAAAATGTTTAAGTCCCCATTTACCCAGATTTCGGGTTCGTCTGACTCAGATCCATTTTGTTGACATACCCAGATTTTGACAACCGCTAGTATCGAAAAAATCCGGGTAGAATCGACCCGGCCACTGGGTTGTTTCAGATTAGCGTGTGGTTTAAATTTAGTACCTCGTTCGGTAAGCTCCAAATCTGTATTAAGCACGCAGCCAATTTTCACGTTGCAGTGTAGTAAGGGAGTGTGCGTGCGAGAATGGTAAAAACATAAATAACTAACGATGACGTTTCTTGTTTGTTTTGTTTCATATTTCGTGGCAAAATCGTATAGAAAAAAATATGTTGGAAGTCACCGAAATCAGACCAGACCAGATCAGGAATCAAGTTTCTCAGGATCAGAAGTTTCTTTAACATTTCACCTCAGTATCCCTCAAAACTAAAACCTAGCAAGAATTCACCTGGAACACCAACATAAATTTCTTCAGCAAAACGACAAGGAATAGCCTGGGGAATAGCATCAAAAATTCCTATAGAATTTTTTCACCGGTTTGTTCCGGGTTTCAACCATGGCAACTCTTCCTGCAATTCCGACTGAAATGCCTACAGGGATTTTCCAGGTATCCTTCCATGGAACTCCAACAGATGTTATTCCAATGATTTCTTCAAGAATTTCGCCAGCTTCAGGAACCCAACCAGAAATTCCTTCAGGATTTTAATTAGGAAGTGCAGTTGCCCAAGAATTCTACAAGTTATGCCCCAGAGAGTTCGACAAGTGTTCCACAACACCCAAGAAATATCGTGCAAGAATGTTCCTCTGAATATACTACTGTGGCTCTTAGCAGGAGTTCTTGAAAGTTCCTGGAGGTAATAAGGCAGAGGAACTAGAAATAGAAGTAGCGGTATTCCTCGAAGGTTTACGCCACAAATTTCAACAGATCTTCCAGGGGTATATCCACCAGCAAGTTCTTTGGAAATTCCCTAGGGAAGAACCCTGAAAACTCGCAGAATAATGTCTTGGATGAAATTATATGAAAATTATTTGGATAAATTTTATGAATTCTTTTCAGGAATTTAAGATTTTTTTGGGGAAATTCTTGAAATTATTTTGAGGAATTCTGCAAACTTCTTGAAGGTATTCTAGGAACTTCTTGGAGGCATTCTTGAAGTTCCTTGAAGGAATTCTGGAAGATACTTGGAGAATCCAGGAAGTGACTCAGAGGAGTTCTGAAAATTTGTTGAAGGAACTCTGAAAAGTTCTTGGAGTAATTCCGGGAATACCTTGAATGAATTATGTTTTTTTTTATTTGGTGGAATTCTGCAAAATAATTTAAAAGGAGTTCTGGGAATTCCTTGGAAAAATCCTGGTAAACAATTCTTTTGATTATTTATGGGAATTCATATGAGAAGGAATTCTGGAAATTTATTGGAGGAATTCTCGAAGTTTCTTGGGAGAACTCTGGAAGTTCGTTGGGGTAATTCTGCAAGTGCGTTAGAGAAATTCTGGAAATACAATCGAGGAGTTGGAAGTTGATAATAGGATTTTTGGAAGTTTCCCGGAGGAATTATTGAACCTTCTTGGAAAAATTCTAGTAGTTTCTTGAAGGAATTCTAAGAACTCCATAGAGGAATTCTAGGAGTTCCTTGAAAGATTTTTAGCAATTCATTGGAGAAATTCAGAGAATTTAGGTTTAGGAGTTCTTGGTATTCTGAGATTTCCTTGGAGGGTATCCGAGAATTCTTTATAGGAATTCCGGAAACACCTTGAAGATTTCTGAGAATTCCTATAAGAAAGGAGGAGGAATTCTAAAAGTTACTCAGAGGCATTCTTAAAATTCGTTGAAAGAATTCTGGCCTTTCTATTGAGAAGCTTTGAGAATTATTTGAAGAAATTCTGGGAATTCCATGGAGGAATTCTGGGAATTACTCGGAGTAATTATGGAAATTTTTTGGAGCACTTCTGTGAATTCCTTGGAGAAGCTCTGTGAATTCCTTGGAAGAATTGTGGAATTACTCGGATAAGTTCTAGGAATTCTGGGAATTCCTTGGAGGAGTTCGGAAATTCAGTGGAGGAATTCTGAGAATTCTTTGGAGGAATTCTGGGAACTCCTTTGAGGATTTCTGAGAATTCCTAATAAGGAATTCTGAGAATTCTTTGGAGGAATTTTGAAAATGCTTGGGAATTCTTGAAGTACTGAGAGGAATTCTGAAAAATCGTTGAAGGAATTCTGGTCGTTCTATGGTGGAGCTTTGGGGATTCTTTGGATAAATTCTGGGACTTCGTTAGAGGATTTCTGGGAATTCCTTGGAGGAATTCTGGTAATTCTTTGGAGGAATTCTGGAAATTCCTTGAGGAATTCTGGAAATTCCTTGGAGGAATTCTGAGAAATCTTTGAAAGAAATGTGGGAAATACTCGGAGGAATTCTGGGAATTCCATGGAGGAGTTCTGGGAATTTCTTGGAGGAATTCTGGAAACTCCTTCAAGGAATTCTCTGGAGACAATCTAGGGATTCTTTGGATGAATTCTGAAAACTACTTCGAGGATTCCTGAGAATTCCTATAAGGAATTGCGAGAATCCCATGGATGAATTTGAATTCTGGAAGTTATTCGTAGTAGACCTGTGCGACGATTGAAAATTTATCGGCGGCGGCGTGATAGATCATTTTCAGCCAGTGGTGGCGGTGTCAAGCCGTTGGTAATCGGTGGCGGCGGCGGCTTGGGTCGGCGTAAGCTTATTTCAAGCAATAGATTTTTCCAAAATTCTTCCACAAATTCCTCCGTTAATTCCACCAGAAAGTGCTCTGATACCTGCTCCTAGAATTCTATCGAAGTTCCTGCAGGAGTTCTTTCGAAGTTCCTCCAGTAATTCCTCCGGAAGTTCGTCCGGGAATTCCTCCGAAAGCTCCTCCGGGAATTCCTTCGTAAGTTCCACCAGGAAGATCTCTGGAAGTTCCTCCAGGAATTCCTTCGAAAGTTCCTCTGGGAATTCCTTCGAAAGTTCCTCCGGGAATTCCTCTTAATGTTCCTCCGGGAATTCATTCGAAAGTTCCTCCAGCAAATCCTCCAGAAGTTCCTCCAGGAATTCCTCTGGAAGTTCCTCCAGGAATTCCTCCGGAAATTCCTCCAGGAATTCCTCCGGAAATTCCTCCAGGAATTCCTCCGGAAGTTCCTCCAGGAATTCCTTCGGAAGTTCCTCCGGGAATTTCTCCGGAAGTTCCTCGGGAATTTCTCCGGAAGTTCCTTCGGGAATTTCTCTGGAAGTTCCTCCGGGAATTCCTCCGGAAGTTCCTCCAGGAATTTCTCCGGAAGCTCCTCCGGGAAATCCTTCGGAAGTTCCTCCGGGAATTCTGAAAATTCCTTGGAGGAATTATGGGAATTCCTTGAAGGAATTTCTGAGAATTCTTTGAAAGAAATGTGGGAAATACTCGGAGGAATTCTGGGAATTTCATGAAGGAGTTCTGGGAATTTCTTGGAGGAATTCTGGAAACTCATTCAGGGAATTCTCTGGAGACAATCTAGGGATTCTTTGGAGGTATTCTGGAAGTTTCTCCGGGAATTCCTCCGGAAGTTCTTCCGGGAATTCCTCAGGAAGTTCCTCCGGGAATTCCTCCGGAAGTTCCTCCGGGAATTCCTCCGGAAGTTCCTCCGGGAATTCCTCCGGAAGTTCCTCCGGAAGTTCCTCCGGGAATTCCTCCGGAAGTTCCTCCGGGAATTCCTCCGGAAGTTCCTCCGGGAATTCCTCCGGAAGTTCCTCCAGGAATTCCTCCGGGAATTCCTCCGGAAGTTCCTCAAGGACTTCCTCCGGAAGTTCCTCCAGGAATTCCTCGGAAGTTCCTCCGGAAGTTCCTCCGGGAATTCCTCCGGAAGTTCCTCCAGAATTCCTCCGGAAGTTCCTCTGGAATTCCTCCGGAAGTTCCTCCGAATTCCTCCGGAAGTTCCTCCGGAATTCCTCCGGAAGTTCCTCCGGGAATTCCTCCGGAAGTTCCTCCGGGAATTCCTCCGGAAGTTCCTCCGGAATTCCTCCGGAAGTTCCTCCAGGAATTCTTCCGGAAGTTCCTCCAGGAATTCTTCCGGAAGTTCCTCCAGGAATTCCTCCGTAAGTTCCTCCAGGAATTCCTCAGGAAGTTCCTCCAGAAATTCCTCCGGAATTCCTCCGGAAAGTCCTCCAGGAATTCCTCCGGAAGTTCCTCCGGGAATTCCTCCGGAAGTTCCTCCGGGAATTCCTCCGGAAGTTCCTCCGGGAATTCCTCCGGAAGTTCCTCCAGGAATTCCTCCGGAAGTTCCTCGGCAATGCTTCCGGAAGTTCCTCCGAATTCCTCCGGAAGTTCCTCCGGGAATTCCTCCGGAAGTTCCTCCAGGAATTCCTCGGAAGTTCCTCCGGGAATTCCTCCGAAGTTCCTCCGAATTCCTCCGGAAGTTCCTCCGGAATTCCTCCGGAAGTTCCTCCGGGAATTCCTCCGGAAGTTCCTCCGGGAATTCCTCCGGAAGTTCCTTCGGGAATTCCTCCGGAAGTTCCTTGGGAATTCCTCCGGAAGGTCCTTCCGGAATTCCTCCGGGAGGTCCCCCCTCGGGGATTCCTCCGGAAGTTCCCCCTTCGGGCATTCCTCCGGGAGGTCCTCCGGAATTCCTCCGGAAGTTCCTCCGGAATTCCCTCGGAAGTTCCTCCGGGAATTCCTCCGGAAGTTCCTCCAGGAATTCCTCCGGAAGTTCCTCCAGGAATTCCTCCGGAAGTTCCTCCAGGAATTCCTCCGGAAGTTCCTCCAGGAATTCCTCCGGAAGTTCCTCCAGGAATTCCTCCGGAAGTTCCTCCAGGAATTCCTCCGGAAGTTCCTCCAGGAATTCCTCCGGAAGTTCCTCCAGGAATTCCTCCGGAAGTTCCTCCAGGAATTCCTCCGGAAGTTCCTCCAGGAATTCCTCCGGAAGTTCCTCCAGGAATTCCTCCGGAAGTTCCTCCAGGAATTCCTCCGGAAGTTCCTCCAGGAATTCCTCGGAAGTTCCTCCAGGAATTCCTCCGGAAGTTCCTCCAGGAATTCCTCCGGAAGTTCCTCCAGGAATTCCTCCGGAAGTTCCTCCAGGAATTCCTCCGGAAGTTCCTCCAGGAATTCCTCCGGAAGTTCCTCCAGGAATTCCTCCGGAAGTTCCTACAGGAATTCCTCCGGAAGTTCCTCCAGGAATTCCTCCGGAAGTTCCTCCAGGAATTCCTCCGGAAGTTCCTCCAGGAATTTCTCCGGAAGTTCCTCCAGGACTTCTTCCAGAAGTTCCTTCATTAGTTCCTCCTAGCATTCCTCCAAAAAAATTTTCCGGAAGTTCCCTAACGAATTCCTCCGGAAGTTCCTCCAGGAATTCCTCCGGAAGTTCCTCCAGAAATTCCTCTAGAAGTTCATCCAGAAATTCCTCCAGGAATTCTTCTGGAAGATCTTCCGGAAGTTCCCTCACGAATTCCCCCGGAAGTTTCTCCAGGAATTCCTCTGGAAGTTCCTCTGGAAGTTCATCCATAAATTCCTCCGAAACTCCTCCAGGAATTCCTTCAGATTTTCCCCAAGAAACCCTCGGAAGTTCCTCCAGAGGTTTCTCCGGAAGTTCCTCCTAAATTCCACCAGGAATTGGTTACATAATTCTTCAGGACTTCCTCCGAAAATTCCTCCAAGAATTCCCCCGGGAATTTCTCCAGGACTTCCTCCAAAAATCCCACCAGGATTTCCTCAAAGAACTCCGGGAATTCCTCAAAGAACTCCGGGAATTCCTCAAAGAACTCCTTCAGGAATTCTTCCGAGAAATCTTCGGGGAATTTTTCGGGAATTCCTCCAAGAATCTCTCCGTTAGTTGTTCCAAAAGTTCTTCCTGGGTTACTCCAGAAATTCTTCATGATATTCCTCCTGGAATTTCTACTGAAGTTCCTCTGGAAGTTCCTCCAGACATTTATCTGGAGTTTTTTATAGAAATTCTTCCTAAAATTCTTCCAGGAATTCATCATATAATTCCACCCGGACGTCCTCCGGGAATTCCTCCAGAAATTCCTCCAAGAATTTCTCCAGAAGTTCCTAAAGAAGTTTTTCCGGAAATTTCTTTAAGACTTCCTGCTGACGATCATCCAGGAATTTATCTGGAAGTTCTTCCAGGAAACCCTCCGGGAGTTCCTCAGAGGATTCCTCCGGAAAATCCTCGCGGAGTTCCTCCAGGCATTTCTTCGAGGATAAATTACTGAAAAAACTTCAGAAATCCTTCAAGCACTTCAGAGGAACTTCCGGAGGAATTCCTGGAGGAACTTTTTTAGGAATTCCTGGAGGAACTTTCAGAATACCTGGAGGAATTCGTGGAACTCGAAACGTTGAACAGGAAACTTCCGGAGGAACTTCCGGAAGAATTCCTAGAAAAACTTCCGAAGGGATTCTTGGAGGAACTTCCGGAGGAATTATATGACGAATTCCTGGAGGAATTTTAGGAGAAACTTCCGGAGAAATTCATTGAGGAACTTCCGGAGGAATTCTTTGAGGAGCTTCCGGAGGATTTCTTGGGGGGAACTTCCGGAGGAACTTTCAGAGGAATTCCTGAAGGAACTCTCGGAGGAATTCCTAGAGGAACTTCCGAAAAAAATCCTGAAAAAAAAAATCGGAGGGATTCTTGGAGGAACTTCCAGAGGTATTCCAGGAGGGACCTCCAAAGGAATTCCTGGAGGAAGTTCCAGAGAAATTCATGGACGAACTCTATATGAATTCCTGGAGAATATATCGAAGGAATTATTAGACGAATTCCTGGATAGATCTACTGAGAAAAAAAATCCTAGCTGAGTTCCTGGAGAAGAAAAACTAGCGGAAATTTTGATATGGTTCTTAAAGGAATTCCATCGGTATTCATCGAGAGATTTCTTTAAAAAAATCGGATTTTCCACCAGGATTTTGTATTTCTTGAAACTTTTTAGAGTTATTAGAATTTTTATAGGAACTCTTGAAAGTTCTTCATGAATTTCTTCTTTAGAAACCTTCAAGAGCGATGTCTTTGATAGGGTGTTTGTGAACGGATTCTCTGAGCTTATCCAAAAAGAATGCAACTAGAAATTGTTGGAACTTTTCGAAAATCTACGATGAAATTTCATAGAAATTGTTAATTCCGCTCCAAATGTTTTTCAGCAAAAATCGAAAGACTGTGATGGGCCGGGCACGTAGCCAGAATGTCGAACAATAACACGGTGAAAATGGTGCTCGATAGCGATCCGACGGGAACAAGGAGGCTAGGTGACCAATGAACAAGGACGATCGATCCGGTGGAAGACGATTCGTGCACCCTCCGCAGACTTCGTGGCTGGCGGCGTACAGCCATGGACCGAGCTGAATGGAGACGACTTTTATGTTCTGCACAGGCCACTCCGGTCTGAATAAATTATTAAATAATCCATTACAATCTACGTCTTATTTATCTGTATATATACTAAAAATGAAATGGTCTGTTCGTATCCGCAAAACTTGAAAACGGTTGCTTGACTCATTTTGCAAATCGCTTCGCTGTAACCTTATTCGACAGGTTATTGGGATATTTACTTATTTCAATATAATAACGACAAAAAATCAAATGGTAAAATCGAGAAACACTATAATTTAGATTTGTATTGGCATTTCGCATGATAGCTCAGAAATTCAACAAATGTTTCGTTTGTATTTGAATTTATTTTTAAAAATCATGTTCTGGAACATTTACATTATTATCATTGTTATATGGCTTTGTCAGGTTGTTCTGTTGTTACTTTTTGATGATTGAATACATATCCGGCCCATCTTTGAAAAGAAAGGATCTCCTGGACCACTTTGTGAACTCTCTTATTAATTAGCACACAACCAGCCACTAATGCCACCTGAATTTTGATTGAAATAGATGCATAATTAGACACACCTTTCCCATCCGATTTTATCGATAAACTGCAAGGAAAAAATCAGTTTCTAATGAATAGAAGGAATCGACATTTTCACTGGTTACTTACGGATAAGATTGATAACGATGGTATCTTTTTATCCGGAACCAATTTTTTCGCCTGATCTCGAGCACTTAGCGCCGGTGCGCCACGTCGTTCAATATCGGTTCTAGAGACCACAAAGTTTTAATAAAATGGTTTAGCGATCCGACGAATAGCGAATCAAAAACTAACGTGATCGTTGGCAACAGCACTACTTCCAACCTGCTTCCAACATCTTCAGTTGTTCCATCGGAGCGTCGTTGCAAAACAAACTGCAAGGGAATGACGGATTAACATTAGAAGATAACGACTTTCGTTGGCTTATATATTTTGTAGGTACTTACGCGTTATTTTAGGGATCGACAAAATACTTTTTATTTTAAAACTTTTGCATCAGAACGAAAAACTTGGATTCGAAGCAGAGCGCAAAAAGTAAACATGCAGCTGTCGTTATTTACCTTTGCAGGTGTGCGTGAGAGCAAGTACGGTTTTGGCTGCGTACATTTAAAAAATCTCGGATTATCTTAATACGCCAAAATCGGCGTATTAAAGTTAATACCAGGATGAAAATCGAGGATAATGCCGCTTGGTGCTTATGAAAATCGAGGATAATACTTGATTGGCGTATTATCCTCGTTGGAGCTTACCGCCATAAGATTTTATACAACTATTGTAAAGAATTCAATTTCGATATAGGTATAGCACAGACAAACAGACATAACACATTGAATATTTACTCATCAAATTCATCGTCATTCAAACACTAACGACATCTGTTGATTTCAGATAGTTGGGCAAATCACGAACCAGATGGCGGTAGTGAGCAAACGTCAAACTTGAGCAAAACCGATGCGCGCGCCACGAGTGATTGATTGGCCAACTAATGATTATTTGAATTGACCAGTAAATCAGTGAACGATGGAAATTTGACGAGTGTTATGTCTGTTTGTCTGTGGGTATAGTGTTCAAATTTCACTTTTACAGTAAATTGGCTTCATTTCGGCTCTATCCACCAGCAAATGAACATGCACAAAATAATTGAATTTCACATCCACTAACGAACGATAAGTAGTTCTACCGTTCTACGTTCAATTTGCAATCTTGTCATTGATACAAAATTCTTTTTTGGAATGACAACATACACACTTAGTTTTTATTTCTGCAGCTCGGCAAAAATCCGCACAGCCGTGCGTCAGCAAAATAAAAAACTGATATTTCAGCAAGCAGAGTTAAAGAAGTTGACCCCAAGTTATAATCGACCTCATAAATGATACATTGCATTGCATGAATTTAATAACTCCGAGCAATAAATATGTTTACCCTTTTTAATATAAAAGGATTGACTCAAAAATAATTATCGAAGACTAACTACCAGTTTCCAAAACTATTATTTGCAACGTTTTTGCATTCCATGTCTCTACATTGTTACTTAAATGCAGTAAAACGACTTTACAATGTTCAACAATTCCAACAGAATTTATTTTCGCGCTTATCCAATGATTCCAATATGCATTCTTATTGAAGCCGAATGCCTGTTAGAATCTTATTTCAACATCATATAAGAAAAATGCCAATGTTTACAAACAAAGACCCAGGTAAATTATAGAAATGTCATCTCATGTCGACCCAGGTGGTCGACATCCCCGCGTGCACAGGCTAATTGGCATTTTTCTTATATGATGTTGAAATAAGATTCTAACAAGCATTCGGCTTCAATAAGAATGCATATTGGAATTATTGGAGAAGTGCGAAACTAAATTCTATTGGACTCGTTGAACATTCAATGTAATTTAACTACACCCAGGTTTTTTTTTACGAGGGGGATACGTACCTCGCAAAAAAAAACCGTGTAAAAAAAAACCGCGTTAATTCGAAAATCCGTGTAAAAAAAAACCGTGCTAATTCGAAAATCCGTGTAAAAAAAAACCGTGTTAATTCGAAAATCCGTGTAAAAAAAGACCGCGTTAATTCGAAAATCCGTGTAAAAAAATACCATCGAAAAATTTTCTAAGTCCTTTTCATTGAAAATTTTTTGATAAGTGAAAAGTTTATCAGTCTATTTGATTGACAAAACCTAAGAAACTGGGTATTGCCGGAACGGGCTCGATGAGCGAAAGCCGAAAATTGCAGGGGGGGAGTAAGCCTGTCATCCACGAACAAATCAAGCCTACCTAAGATGTATTATCCGGGCCTCGCCGCTTGGGAAAGGCGGGCCACCCTGGGCCACCCCGCTTGGCAAGTGTAACATTTTTCGAACTGGAATCTTGTAGGATATTGGTTAACCTACACTACTGCTGACCTCGCTGCTGACTAACGAAATGATTGTGGGATTGTTTATTTACATTTGCTTCATACTACATGCAGAGGAGGCGCGATGCACCGCATATTACCCCCCTGGAAAATTGGTGTTTGGCGTTATTTTGAAATTTAAGATGGACGACTTCCAGTTAGACCTGTGATTTTCTTATACCGTCGCCGCGTCGGCGTGCCGCTGTATGTGAATTGGGTTGTTGAGCGGAGAAAAATTTGAGGTTTTTTATAGTTTAACATAAAGAGCATGCTTTTCTGATCTCCAACATATTTTTATTTTGCTTGTAAAACTTTTATTTTCATTTTTGTATAGCAAACAACAAGCCATTTTAATCGATAGAATGACACTAACATTCATAGAATGACAGTTGGCCCATGCAGCATAAGAACAAATTTTTAGCCCCATATAAATTTAAAATCCAAATTAAAAATTGTTCCGGGGCTCCAAAAATTCTGAAAAATTGAGGTTAGGCTCAGTTTTTTATGCAGATTCAGAATATGTAAAAACATATATACCCCTAAACAACCCAATTTACCACGCCACCGAATATTTTCTACCATATCGATGGATATTGGAGAACTGTTAAAGAAGTAGGTTGAAGGGTGTTGTACAATTTTGAAGAGGATTTTTACTGTTAAGTTCAGTTTTATCTAGCAGCATGAAGATTATTTAATTACTTACTTATGAATCCTGTACGCCTCCGGTGGAGCAAAGGGCCAACTTGAAAGATCTCCATCCTGAGCGACGACCAGCTATCGCTTTACCTGTAGCCAGGTTAGATTAAGGTCGAGTTCTTCTATGAGCCGTCATGAGCCTCTGGGTTTGCCTCTGCTGCGATGTCCCGCTGCGTTCCAGTCTAATGCTTGTTTGCATATTTCGTTTTCGCTCCTTCGTGAAGTGTGGCCGATCCATTACTATCGACCTCGGCCTTACTATCGGACAATGGAGCTCATTGTTTGAGATCCAGTTGTGAGGCCACCAGGCACAAATTATGTACCGTAGGCATCTGTTGATGAACAACCGTATAACAGTACAGATTTCACGTTAGAGTTGAAAATTCGGTTTTTGATGCGTTATATCTGCCTGTTCTTCCAGATATTACTTAAACTCGCAAAGGCACCCCTTGCTTTCTTGATCCGTGCGCCTATGTTGATCTTGGTACCGCCGTCTGACGCCACATGGCTTCCAAAATATTCGAACTTTTCAACATTCTCCACTGATTGTCCAACTACTGTAAAACTGGAAGAGGTTGCCGTGTTTACGTCCTACGATTTGGTTTTGGTGACGTTGATGACTAAACCTGCGGAAGACGAGTCGTTGAGCTTACTCTGCATATCAGAGCACCGTTGAGCGAGAAGTTCACGTCATCAGCCTATTCGATGTCGTTTAGATTCTCCATGGTTAAAGGCTGCCATAGGTTTGGCAGATTAACGTCGATTACAATAAGGAACAGTAACGGTGATGGAATACACCCTTGTCTCACACCAGCTACGACCCGGATAGAGCCACACACGACCCCATTGTGCAGTACTCTGCACAAGAAGACCTCGTACTATGCCTCGATGAGGCCGATAATTTTCTCAGGAACCCCCTTGCGTCTCAGGGTCCCCACATATTCTCAAGAATACCAAGTAAAGGGACTCTTGGAATTCGTTGACCTGCTCCAGAATGATACGGAGCGTGACAATAAGGTCCACACAGGATCTTCCGGCACGGAACCCGGTCTGCTGCCGCCTGAAAGTCGCATCGATCTTTTCCTGAATTCGGGCTAGGATAACTTTGCATAGAACTTTGAAGACGGTACACAGCAACATCATGTCTGATAACTGACGAGTACACAGTCAGGTCATCCTTTTTGGGCAGCTTCACTAAGATACTTTGCAACCAGTCGACCGGGAAGGTTGAGGTGTCCTATATTACGAAATAAACGATGCAGAAGATGAGCAGATGTCATGGCAGATGTTTGAATCTCTAGCAGTGATGGCGCTTCGGTGTTGACGCGCGTTACGCGTCGCATCCTGGACAGATCATGCTGAGGTGGTGGTGGCCTGGTTGGCACTTGAAAAAGGGTCGACCAATAACTGACCATTCGCGTCTTTTACAGGCATCGTTGCATTCATCTTCGCCCCGCTTAAGCGTTGTGAGATATCGTAGAGGAGGCGAATGTCCCTGGTTGCTGTGGCTCTCTCTCCCCTTCGTCGGCAAGCGAGTCCGCCCACGCACGCTTGTACCGTCGACAAGCGTAATTAAGTAAAATTTTATTTTTATTAGAAGCTTGCATTCTTGCCGCTTTTTTTAATGTCTAGTTTTTTGTAGTAAGGAGGAATTTCAGCAAGAATCATCGGAGGAATTTTTATTCATATATTTTTTTATTCATATATTTATTTACTACTACTGATTTATTTACGCTACTGAACCGTGATCTACTGTAGTATTCTGCTGTACAGAATCTATGGATACCCGTAGTTCGATATTGTTGTCGTTGCCGATATCATCGTGAGTCCTTGTGTCCATTTGTCCATATGGTGAATCCAATGATCGTTGCTTTGTTCGGTTGCCATTTTTCGAAGTACGTTGGAGGAATGCCTTCGAGATCAGTTTTATCAGTAGTTGTCTGGCAGACGTGTCCGTGAGGCGTTACCTCAAACGCCACCGTTGGGACTGCGCTGCCGGTGACTGACGAGGGTTTGGTGAAGGGGATGGGAATCTAGCCCATGTTCATTCGCTTATAAGGCGAAAGTATAGCCAACTACGCTACGGGACCACATGCCGGAAGAATTCCTTTGAGGATCTTCCGGAGGAACTCCTCTGAGGAACTTCCGGCGGAATGCTTTTGAGGAGCTTCCAGGGGAATTCCTCTATGGAACTTCTGGAGGAGTTCCTGACGGAACTTCCAGAAAAATTCCTTTGTAGAACTTCAGGAGGAATTCCTTCCAGCAACTTCCGAAAAAATTTCTTCGAGAAACTTCTGGAGGAATTTCTCGCTTAACTTTTCAAAAGGACCTAAACAACATTTTTTCAAATTAATTAATTTGAGTACTGCAATCAAAAGCTTTCATATTGGTCTGTGGATTGCAATATTCAAATTATTTCATTAAAACAAATGTTATTTAGGTCCTTTTGAAAAGTTAAGCTAGATTTCTCTGAGGAACACTCGGAGCAACTCTTGGAGGAACTCTCGGTAGCGTTTCAGGAAGAATTCCCGGATAAAATTTCAAGATGAATTTCCAGGGGAGTTCTTGGAGGAACTTATGAAGAAATTTCAAGAAATATTTCTGGATGATTTCCTGAAGGAACTTTTGGAGGAATTTCTGGTGGAACTGGTGAAGGAATTTGTGGTGGAACTTTCGAAGAGATTGCTGGACGAACTTCCGGAGGAATTCCCGGAGGAACTTTCGGAGCAATTCCCGGAGGAACTTCCGAAAAAATTCCCGGAGGAACTTCCGTAGAAATTCCCGGAGGAACTTCCGAAGGAATTCCCGGAGGAACTTCTGGAGGAATTCCCGGAGGAACTTCCGGAGGAATTCCTGGAGGAGCTTCCGGAGGATTTCCCAGAGGAACTTCCGGAGGAATTCCCGGAGGAATTTCCGGAGGAATTCTGGAGGAACTTCCGAGGAATTCGGAGGAACTTCCGGAGGAATTCCGGAGGAACTTCCGGAGGAATTCCCGGAGGAACTTCCGGAGGAATTCCCGGAGGAACTTCCGGAGGAATTCTGGAGGAACTTCCGGAGGAATTCGGAGGAACTTCCGGAGGAATTCCCGGAGGAACTTCCGGAGGAATTCTGAGGAACTTCCGGGGAATTCCCGGAGGAACTTCCGGAGGAATTCCGGAGGAACTTCCGGAGGAATTCGGAGGAACTTCGGAGGAATTCCCGGAGGAACTTCCGGAGGAATTCCCGGAGGAACTTCCGGAGGAATTCCCGGAGGAACTTCGGAGGAATTCGGAGGAACTTCCGGAGGAATTCCGGAGGAACTTCCGGAGGAATTCCTGGAGGAACTTCCGGAGGAATTCCCGGAGGAACTTCCGGAGGAATTCCGGAGGAACTTCCGGAGGAATTCCGGAGGAACTTCCGGAGGAATTCCATAGAAACTTCCGGAGGAATTCCGTATGGAACTTCCGGAAGAATTCCCGGAGGAACTTTCGGAGGAATTCCCGGAGGAACTTTCGGAGGAATTCCCGGAGGAACTTCCCGGAAGAATTAAAGGTGGAACTTCCGGAGAAACTTTCGGAGAAACTTCCGGAGAAACTTTCGTAGAAACTTCCGGAGAAATTCCCGGTGGAATTTCCAGAGAAATTGCCGGAGGAACTTCCAGAGGAATTTTCGGAGGAACTTCCGGAGGAATTCCCGGAGGAACTTCCGGAGGAATTCCCGGAGGAACTTCCGGAGGAATTCCCGGAGGAATTCCCGGAGGAACTTCCGGAGGAATTCCCGGAGGAACTTCCGGAGGAATTCCTGGAGGAACTTCCGGAGGAATTCCTGGAGGAACTTCCGGAGGAATTCCTGGAGGAACTTCCGGAGGAATTCCTGGAGGAACTTCCGGAGGAATTCCTGGAGGAACTTCCGGAGGAATTCCTGGAGGAACTTCCGGAGGAATTCTCGGAGGAACTTCCGGAGGAATTCTCGGAGGAACTTCCGGAGGAATTCCTGGAGGAACTTCCGGAGGAATTCCCGGAGGAACTTCCGGAGGAATTCCCGGAGGAACTTCCGGAGGAATTCCCGGAGGAACTTCCGGAGGAATTCCCGGAGGAACTTCCGGAGGAATTCCCGGAGGAACTTCCGGAGGAATTCCCGGAGGAACTTCCGGAGGAATTCCCGGAGGAACTTCCGGCGGAATTCCAGGAGGAACTTCCGGAGGAATTCCCGAAGGAACTTCCGGAGGAATTCCCGGAGGAACTTCCGGAGGAATTCCCGGAGGAACTTCCGGAGGAATTACCGGAGGAACTTCCGGAGGAATTCCCGGAGGAACTTCCGGAGGAATTCCCGGAGGAACTTCCGGAGGAATTCCCGGAGGAACTTCCGGAGGAATTGGAGGAACTTCCGGAGGAATTCCCGAGGAACTTCCGGAGGAATTCGGAGGAACTTCCGGAGGAATTCTGGAGGAACTTCGGAGGAATTCCCGGAGGAACTTCCGGAGGAATTTGGAGGAACTTCGGAGGAATTCCCGGAGGAACTTCGGAGGAATTCCGGAGGAACTTCGGAGGAATTCCCGGAGGAACTTCGGAGGAATTCCCGGAGGAACTTCGGAGGAATTCCCGGAGGAACTTCCGGAGGAATTCCGGAGGAACTTCCGGAGGAATTCCCGGAGGAACTTCCGGAGGAATTCCCGGAGGAACTTCCGGAGGAATTCTGAGGAACTTCCGGAGGAATTCGGAGGAACTTCCGGAGGAATTCCCGGAGGAACTTCCGGAGGAATTCGGAGGAACTTCCGGAGGAATTCCCGGAGGAACTTCGGAGGAATTCCCGGAGGAACTTCCGGAGGAATTCGGAGGAACTTCCGGAGGAATTCGGAGGAACTTCCGGAGGAATTCGGAGGAACTTCCGGAGGAATTCCGGAGGAATTCCGGAGGAACTTCGGAGGAATTCCGGAGGAATTCCTGGAGGAACTTCCGGAGGAATTCCTGGAGGAACTTCCGGAGGAATTCCCGGAGGAACTTCCGGAGGAATTCCTGGAGGAACTTCCGAGGAATTCGGAGGAATTCTCGGAGGACCTTCCGGAGGAACTTCCGGAGGAATTCCCGGAGGAACTTCCGGAGGAATTCCCGGAAGAACTTCCGGAGGAATTCCCGGAGGAACTTCCGGAGGAATTCCCGGAAGAACTTCCGGAGGAATTCCCGGAGGAACTTCCAGAATACCTCCAAAGAATCCCTAGATTGTCTCCAGAGAATTCCCTGAATGAGTTTCCAGAATTCCTCCAAGAAATTACCAGAACTCCTTCATGAAATTCCCAGAATTCCTCCGAGTATTTCCCACATTTCTTTCAAAGAATTCTCAGAAATTCCCTCAAGGAATTCCCATAATTCCTCCAAGGAATTTTCAGAATTCCCGGAGGAACTTCCGAAGGATTTCCCGGAGGAGCTTCCGGAGAAATTCCTGGAGGAACTTCCGGAGGAATTCCCGGAGGAACTTCCGGAGAAATTCCCGAAGGAACTTCCGGAGAAATTCCCGGAGGAACTTCCGGAGAAATTCCCGGAGGAACTTCCGAAGGAATTCCTGGAGGAACTTCCGGAGGAATTCCTGGAGGAATTTCCGGAGGAATTCCTGGAGGAATTTCCGGAGGAATTCCTGGAGGAACTTCCAGAGGAATTCCTGGAGGAACTTCTGGAGGATTTGCTGGAGGAACTTTCGAATGAATTCCCGGAGGAATATTAAGAGGAATTTCCGGAGGAACTTTCGAAGGAATTCCCGGAGAAATTCCTGGAGGAACTTCCAGAGAACTTCCTGGAGGAACTTACGAAGGAATTCCCTCAGGAACTTTCGGAGGAATTCCCGGACGAACTTCCGGAGGAATTACTGGAGGAACTTTGAAAGAACTCCTGGAGGAACTTCGATAGAATTCTTGGAGCAGGTATCAGAGCACTTCCTGGTGGAATTCACGGTGGAATTTGTGGAAGAATTGTGGAAAATTTCTATTGCTTGAAATAAGCTTACGCCGACCCACGACACCGCCGCCACCGATTACCAACGGCTTGACTCGCCACCACTGGCTGAAAATCTATCACGCCGCCGCCGATAAATTTTCAATCGTCGCACAGGTCTACTACGAATAACTTCCAGAATTCAAATTCATCCATGGGATTCTCGCAATTCCTTATAGGAATTCTCAGGAATCCTCGAAGTAGTTTTCAGAATTCATCCAAAGAATCCCTAGATTGTCTCCAGAGAATTCCTTGAAGGAGTTTCCAGAATTCCTCCAAGAAATTCCCAGAACTCCTCCATGGAATTCCCAGAATTCCTCCGAGTATTTCCCACATTTCTTTCAAAGATTTCTCAGAATTCCTCCAAGGAATTTCCAGAATTCCTCCAAGGAATTTCCAGAATTCCTCCAAAGAATTACCAGAATTCCTCCAAGGAATTCCCAGAAATCCTCTAACGAAGTCCCAGAATTTATCCAAAGAATCCCCAAAGCTCCACCATAGAACGACCAGAATTCCTTCAACGATTTTTCAGAATTCCTCTCAGTACTTCAAGAATTCCCCAAGCATTTTCAAAAATTCCTCCAAAGAATTCTCAGAATTCCTTATTAGGAATTCTCAGAAATCCTCAAAGGAGTTCCCAGAATTCCTCCAAAGAATTCTCAGAATTCCTCCACTGAATTTCCGGAACTCCTCCAAGGAATTCCCAGAATTCCTAGAACTTATCCGAGTAATTCCCACAATTCTTCCAAGGAATTCACAGAGCTTCTCCAAGGAATTCACAGAAGTGCTCCAAAAAATTTCCATAATTACTCCGAGTAATTCCCAGAATTCCTCCATGGAATTCCCAGAATTTCTTCAAATAATTCTCAAAGCTTCTCAATAGAAAGGCCAGAATACTTTCAACGAATTTTAAGAATGCCTCTGAGTAACTTTTAGAATTCCTCCTCCTTTCTTATAGGAATTCTCAGAAATCTTCAAGGTGTTTCCGGAATTCCTATAAAGAATTCTCGGATACCCTCCAAGGAAATCTCAGAATACCAAGAACTCCTAAACATAAATTCTCTGAATTTCTCCAATGAATTGCTAAAAATCTTTCAAGGAACTCCTAGAATTCCTCTATGGAGTTCTTAGAATTCCTTCAAGAAACTACTAGAATTTTTCCAAGAAGGTTCAATAATTCCTCCGGGAAACTTCCAAAATCCTATTATCAACTTCCAACTCCTCGATTGTATTTCCAGAATTTCTCTAACGCACTTGCAGAATTACCCCAACGAACTTCCAGAGTTCTTCCAAGAAACTTCGAGAATTCCTCCAATAAATTTCCAGAATTCCTTCTCATATGAATTCCATAAATAATCAAAAGAATTGTTTACCAGGATTTTTCCAAGGAATTCCCAGAACTCCTTTTAAATTATTTTGCAGAATTCCACCAAATAAAAAAAAACATAATTCATTCAAGGTATTCCTGAATTACTCCAAGAACTTTTCAGAGTTCCTTCAAAAAAATTTCAGAACTTCTCTGAGTCACTTCCTGGATTCTCCAAGTATCTTCCAGAATTCCTTCAAGGAACTTCAAGAATGCCTCCAAGAAGTTCCCAGAATCCCTTCAAGAAGTTTGCAGAATTCCTCAAAATAATTTCAAGAATTTCCCCAAAAAAATCTTCAATTCCTGAAAATTCATAAAATTTATCCAAATATTTTTCATATAATTTTATCCAAGACTTTATTCTGCGAGTTTTCAGGGTTGTTTCAGGGAATTTCCAAAGAACTTGCTGGTGGATATATCCCTGGAAGATCTGGTGAAATTTGTGGCGTAAACCTTCGAGGAATACCGCTACTTCTATTTCTAGTTCCTCTGCCTTATTACCTCCAGGAACTTTCAAGAACTCCTGCTAAGAGCCACAGTAGTATATTCAGAGGAACATTCTTGCACGATATTTCTTGGGTGTTGTGGAACACTTGTCGAACTCTCTGGGGCATAACTTGTAGAATTCTTGGGCAACTGCACTTCCTAATTAAAATCCTGAAGGAATTTCTGGTTGGGTTCCTGAAGCTGGCGAAATTCTTGAAGAAATCATTGAATAACATCTGTTGGAGTTCCATGGAAGGATACCTGGAAAATCCCTGTAGGCATTTCAGTCGGAATTGCAGGAAGAGTTGCTGGTTGAAACCCGAACAAACCGGTGAAAAAATTCTATAGGAATTTTGATGCTATTCCCCAGGCTATTCCTTGTCGTTTTGCTGAAGAAATTTATGTTGGTGTTCCAGGTGAATTCTTGCTAGGTTTTAGTTTTGAGGATACTGAGGTGAAATGTTAAAGAAACTTCTGATCCTGAGAAACTTGATTCCCTGATCTGGTCTGGTCTGATTTCGGTGACTTCCAACATATTTTTTCTATACGATTTTGCCACGAAATATGAAACAAAACAAACAAGAAACGTCATCGTTAGTTATTTATGTTTTTACCATTCTCGCACGCACACTCCCTTACTACACTGCAACGTGAAAATTGGCTGCGTGCTTAATACAGATTTGGAGCTTACCGAACGAGGTACTAAATTTAAACCAGGATTTTTTTAAATCCAGATTAAATCTAGTATTCAATACCAAATTTTCAAAACGACTTATCTGCTTTCGTAAACAAAGATTCAAACGTCGATTTGACGAATCTGACTGCACTCCCACGCAAACCAACACCATCAACGGGTAGATGAAGGCTTGTACTACCTGTTGGTGGTGTCGGTTTGCGTGGGAGTGCTACCAGATTCGTCAAATCGTCATTTGAATCTTTGTTTACAAAAGCAGATAAGTCGTTTTGAAAATTTTGTCTTGTATTATCCTCGTTGGTGCTTACCGCCATTAGAGAGTTAACTGATCGATTCATACCAAAAGGCTGAGTTATTGGCTCTTACTTCCTGACTTATTTTGGTGACGGTCCCAATTTTGAAACTTTGAAAAGACCCCCCCCCCTTCTTACCGAAAGACGTAAATCTACGTAATCTACGTAATCTACGTAAAATATCATATGTAAAGCTTCTGATTTGGTCCATAAAGTTATCCAAAATTATAACATTTTAGCCGTTAATAAAACCGTACCAATGCTTACCTAGATTAATCTGAATTATCTAGAAACTTCACTTCTTCAAATCAATGTCCTATCCTACGTAACAATGAATATAAATAATGACACTTTCAATGTATACGACATAAAAGTTTAATCATTAATGTTGTAAATAATTATGTAAAAGCTGCGGCTCCATTCCGTTTTCTTGAATAAGTCACATTTTTATTTTTACGTAAATGTTAATAAAACGACACGTATACAAATTCAGATATGATTAATTGATTTATAATATGTTTATGTATAATGGATGCTATTTTTTGAACAACTCACTGAGAATTAGGCTCGGAATTAGGTTGAGTGCAGTTCTTTGCAAAAAGCATCCCATGTTATTACATCCTCATTACGAGCTTTATTTCTTAGTAAAAGGATCTTGAACATCATATGTGCTATTCCAAGTAAAATTCGAATGTGAACTTTGACATCAAGCTATGCTATAATATAGCTCGTAGTCTTATACGAGTTTGTATTACTCCCTATATAGAGTTGGGCCATCTTCGGAGTCTTGTTCTTGACTCCACTTGAAGAAATTCGTATTTGTAAGGATTAAAAAGTGGTATCATTTAAAAGCCCAAAATTGAAAGAAATTTAGATCAATATTAATTTGCAAATTCAGTTATACAGACAAGTTCAGTCAAAACATTGTAGATAAGTTTTAAAAATAATTATCGAAGACTAACTACCAGTTTCCAAAACTATTATTTGCAACGTTTTTGCATTTCATGTCTCTACATTGTTACTTAAATGCAGTAAAACGACTTTACAATGTTCAACAATTCCAACAGAATTTATTTTCGCGCTTATCCAATGATTCCAATATGCATTCTTATTGAAGCCGAATGCCTGTTAGAATCTTATTTCAACATCATATAAGAAAAATGCCTATGTTTACAAACAAAGACCCAGGTAAATTATAGAAATGTCATCTCATGTCGACCCAGGTGGTCGACATCCCCGCGTGCACAGGCTAATTGGCATTTTCTTATATGATGTTGAAATAAGATTTTAACAAGCATTCGGCTTCAATAAGAATGCATATTGGAATTATTGGAGAAGCGCGAAACTAAATCTATTGGACTTGTTGAACATTCAATGTAATTTAACTACATTTAATAGGGCTTTGATAATTTATTGATATTTTTAGCATTGAATGTTTCTAGATATATAAGACTGCTTCCGCTTCTTGCAATGGACATATGTACTAACTATATAGAAGCGGCCAAACTTATTCTCATTGAAGTGTTAAAAAAATGCATCCATTCCTTTTGAAAAATCTCATAATCATAAAGGTCTTTGTAAGTTTTCATATAAATTCTGATCTTGCGCATCCTCGTAACGGATGACCAAAGTCGAACCAGTTTTAAAACAATTACTTATCTACAATGTTTTGATTGAACTTGTCTGTATAACTGAATTTTCAAATTAATATTGATCTTAATTTTTTTTTTCAATTTTGGGCTTTTAAATGGTACCACTTTTTAATCCTTACAAATACGAAGAACAAGACTTCTAAAATGGCCTAACTCTATAGGGAGTAATACTCCTAACTCGTATTGAGACCTCCAATATTCTATCTAGTTAAGACTTACGAGCTATATTATAACATAGTATAGCTTGATGTCGAAGCTCACACATTCGAATTTTACTGGGAATAACACATATGATGTTCAAGATCCTTTTTACCAAAAAATAAAGCTCGTACTCAGGATGTGATAACATGGGATGCTTTTTGCAAAGAACAATTATGCACTCAACCTAATTCCGAGCCTAATTCTCTAAAATGTGACTTATTCAAGCAAACGGAATGAAGCCTCAGTAGGCTGACCATACGTACCGTATTTAACGGGACAGTCCCGTTTTTTAGACCTTATTTTGCTGTCCCGTCGTAATCTAAAAAATCCTCAATTTGTCCCGTTTTTTCATTAATTCTTCCAAAGTGGTCCAAAATATTATTTAAACAAATTCATTATTTTAGGAAGGAATCTAAAATCAAATTAGGTACATAGAAAATGATTTTTTTTTGTGTCTTTTAGCGAGATTTGCAGCCCTCGGCTGGCTCATCCCTCAACAAAGAAAGTGGACGAAACCCATCAAAAAAGTGTGGGATGTCATGTTATTTAGTGTAGCTTTTAAAAGAATGCTATCTGTGCCGTTTTCCATTTTCCATTGATCGACTTCTCTTAAGGTTTTTAATGGTCAATGATTTTTTTCTGCTTATTTTGGAAGCATTTAAATATGGCCAATTTCATCAGTGGATTGAACGGAATGAATCGCCTGCTTTGAGCGTACTTACAGCGGCACACTAGGAGTTAACTTTCTGAAATCAGTATGGCGAAAGGCATCTAAGGTTCAATTTCTCAAAATTAAACACCTTCATCAAAAAAATATTTGGTAGGCGTAGTAGCGAACACCTTCCTACACAACTGGTACCAAATAGTTTTTCGTAAAAAGTTTCTGATTTTGAGAAAACCCGCGTTAGATGACTTTCGCCATACAAATTTCTGGCGGATAACTCTTGCTGGCTATTTTGCGCATATACTATAGCGCCTGGATGTGACAGCGGCGGGTAGAAAATCAACCACTGCCAATAATTCATTAGTAACTTGGTAACCCGAATAGAAAATACAATAGAATTACATTAAAATATCATAAAATTACAATACATTTTATTGATGAACATTCAATTCTATTGTTCTTCTATTGTACCAATTAAATTGCCTTATTGTTGTTCCAATAAACTTACAATAAAATCTATTGACAAAAAAATGTTGACAATAAAATAACAATAAATTCTATTGTAATGGCAAAAATTTGTTCGAGAAAAAAACATTTTTTTATTGTTACGGTAACTAACAACCCCTATTTTTTATTGTAAAACGGCCATTTACAATAGGATTTATGGTGGGAAACAATATACTTAATTGTTATTCTATTGTGAGCAACAATAGAGATTATTGTAATTACAATAAAATTTATCGTATTGTTACAATAATTTCTATTGTAATTCTATTGGACTTTTTTATTCGGGAAGCAAGTATTTCCTGAAATGAATTATTGGCAGTGGCTGATTTTCTACTCGCCGCTATCACATCCCGGCGCTATAGTATATGCGCAAAATAGCCAGCATGAGTTAACCGCCAGAAATTTGTATGGCGAAAGACATCTAACGCGGGTTTTCTCAAGATTAGGAACTTTTCATGAAAAACTATTTAGTACCGGTTATGAAGGATGGTGTCCGCTACTACGCCTACCAAATATTTTTTCGATTGAGGTGCTTAATTTCGAGTAATCGAACCGTAGATGCCTTTCGCCATACTGATTTCAGAAAGTTAACTCCTTCTGTGCTGCCAAGCACGCTCATAGTGGGCGATTCATTCAGATCACGCCTCAACATCAATAAAATGAAGCGCAGGGACAAACATTCTAATTTTTAGATTAAGTTCATTTTCAATTCTTTTAAAATTTCCTACTATTCATTTCTTTTTCAAATTTGCTTTACCACATATTTTTCAATCATTTGAATCTTTTCGAAAGATTATGAATCATTAAAAGTCTTTCTGAATAATTCTGAATATTTTGAAATCATCCACTGTAAAAAAACGACGGCATGAAAAAATAATTTAAAAATCAACTGAACAAAATCGAGTTTAAGGCAGATTCGAACCGAGAGAAAATGTGGTCTGATTAAAGGCTAGATTTAAGGTTCTCACGTACTTTAAGGCTACTTTACACATCAGGAGCTTGTCTGCAATTTTCGCTCACATGTCCGAGCTGTAAACCAGTCTATAAATTGGCCAGGGGTGAAACACATGGTAACAAAATCAATGGACAAGATTCCCAAGGTGTAAGGCTATTTTTAGCGTCATTTAAATCAATTTCGATCAAATAGGACTGTGAATTGATTAGATTTGACCTATTTCCGCATGCGCCAACCATATTCTTACACTCCAAATAATCTAAACGTTGTTTCCACCTGAATTTTCAGGTACATTTTACGTGCACACGTAGTTGCAAATGCTTCAGAAAATTCAGGTGAAACTTACGTGTCCGGTGAATTCTATCCAAAACTCTGGTAGAACTTACCTGATTGTCACGTAAAATGAGAATTCTATCAAAATATCAGGTAAAAGTTACGTGAATTTCAGGTGGAAAAAATCTACGTACTTTTTCAGGTGGAAACAACGTGCAGATTTTTTTGGGTGTATGTCCTTTCCTTGTTTAGATTTTTATTATTCTTATCTGCAGATTTATTCATACTTATATTCATGAAAAAGCAATTTTCCAAAAACCTGCCTTAGGCAGGGTACTTTGACTATTGTTTGTTGTTTTTAAATGTTCAGAATTGGAAAAGTTTTTGATATTGGTCAATAGTAAAATTCTTAATGCATATTTAAGAATAAATTAAAATAAAATTTCAAAATTCTACTTTTTTTTAATATTGAGAGATTTGTTATTTTCTGTTCCGTTGTATTTTTTTCCGCATCCCTTTGAAGAGTGAAACATTTGTAGTTTAATATTTTTCCACAACTAACTTAATACAATAGAATGTTATGGTGGTGAATTATTCACTATGAAATATTTCCAACTTCTTATACGGAAACTAAAAATAAAGTCCATAAATTTTGAAATTTCCACTGCGCTTAAATTTTATCACAAGGGTTTTGATATGTCCCTGTGATAGTAGCAGATTGCATTAGAATAATAAACGAAAATACCGAATAAAAGCATGAATTATTTGAATAAATTTTGAACTTTTAATCATAGCAATCGACTTTCAAATACTAGACTGTTAATCACACAAAAAATCTCGATTGACAGAACGAAACGAAGCCAAGGAGACAACTAAACCGAATGTTTGGTGCATCGCCTATGTATCACTAGAGTTACTGGTTCTGTCGGGACATGCTTGTGAGTATACACCCCATCAGATTTTACATATTCGACTGATTTCCTAAGACATTCGCTCGGCCATGACAGTCCCGTTTTTCAAGCGCGTTTGTCCCGTTTTTTCACCGAATTGACCTGGTCAGCCTAAGCCTCAGCTTCTACATAATTATTTACAACGCTAATGATTAAACTTGTACATCGTATACATTGAAACTTTCATTGCTTGTATTCATTATTACGTAGGATAGGATCGAGGATAGGATACACTCGATTTAGTTGAAAACCGGAATACGGGACTAGCGAAGTTGGATTTATCTCGCAATTCGTACGTAAAACCTAATTTCGCTAGTGGCGCGTTAGTCTAGTTAGAGCATCATTATCGATCGCGAGCATTTTAATCACCCGCGCAGCGCTTTCATTTTAGTTTCGTCACTCGTTTCCGTATCGGTCACTATTTTCGGTTCTCAATTTGGTTGCTGTATTCCGTACCAGTGACGTTTGACAGTTGACAGTTCATCAAATAGCAGCGCTCTTATCGCGCTACCAAATTTGGTCATCTGTCAGTCGCGCAACTGTTATAACAGCGCGTTTATTGGCGACCGGTAAAGTGTCAAGTAATGATACTGCGCTGCCAAACGGCTTAAACTCACCACCGGTAATCTTGCCCTTAGGGCCTAATTAGACTAGCGCATTACTAGCGAAGTTAGGTTTAAAGTACGGATTGCGAGAAAAATCCAACTTCGATAGTCCTCCATTTCGGTTTTCAACTTGACTAGCGATATTGATTTAAAGAAGTGAAGTTTCTAAATAATTCGGATTATTCTAGGTAAGCATTGATACGGTTTTATTAACGGCTAAAATGTTATAATTTTGAATATCTTCATGGACCAAATCAGAAGGTTTACATATGATATTTGACGTAGAATTACGTCTTTCGAATCGATAAGAAATGGGAGGGGGGTCATTGTTTCAAATTTGGGACCGTCAGGAAGTAAGAGCCAATAACTCAGCCGTTTTTATGCATTCTGGAGCTTTTGGTATGAATCATTCAGTTAACTCCTTAGGATTTTAAACAACTATTGTAAACAATTGTTTCAATGCATTTAACTATTGAAAATCCAATTTTGACAGGTAGTGTTCAAATTTCACTTTAAAATAAAATGCCTTCATTTCGGCTATCTCCATCAGCAATGAACATTAGACTGGCCCAGCAGGGTTGGTTCGCTCTGAGGAGTATTCAAGAGAAGGTGTAAAAATTTCTCTTTTCTCGATCTGTTATCCGAGTGTATTGTGCAGAAATACACTTTATCTTTGTATGAAGGAGCGTGCGTAGTATCCACTCTTCGTCGCACAAGTCCACAAGTGTAAAGAGTACAGGAAAATGGTAATTTGCTGTTTACCAAAATGCATACATTTAGGCTATATACTAAATCTTCCATGTAAATACGCTGCTGTGAGCGCCTAAACATAGGCCATTTTGTACACAATATCAAAACACACGCGACCGAAAATGTTCTCACTCTTTATCGATCATGTTTCTCTTGGCTTCAATCACACGTACGTGTGAACGCACTCGAGTGTGAATCAATACACTTCTCTTTATTTGTAAATTCTCTACACATTTCAAGACGAAGTGTGAGAAATGACCAACCCTGTGGCCCAGGAAACAAAAAGTTGTCTAATTCCACGGGGCACCCCCCAGGATTGTGTCTTTGGGTGAGAAATTCAATCTCTGAAAATTTCAGCTCAATCGCTTGTTGCATAAGCTGGCGCATTTGATTTGAAGTTTGTATGGGGATTTCAGCCAAAATGTATAGGAAAATACACCTCCGTCACTTATTCGATCTGGAAATTGGTTCTGATTGCTCGATTAACCTCAGAATTGCAAAAACGGCAGTTGGTATGCTACAGAACAATTTCACAGAACATTGTATGATGATTAAATGAACTTTTATATAGGTTTCGGCTGATGCGATTCGATAAAAAAACCCAAAAATACACAAATCAGCTCCTAATAAATCAGCCGAAAATTATATAAAAGTTCATTTAATCATCATGCAATGTTCTGTGAAATTGTTCTGTAGCATACTAACTGTCGTTTTTTGTAATTCTGAGCTCAATCGAGCAATCAGAACCAATTAACAGATCGAATGAGTGAGGGGGTGATGAGATTTCCTATACATTTTGGCTGAAATCCCATTCAAATCCCCACTTCAAATCAAATGCGCTAGCTGATGCAACAACCGATTGAGCTGAAATTTTGAGAGATCGATTGCTCAACCAAATACACAATCCTGGGGGGTGCCCCGTGGAATTCGACAACATTTTTTTCTCCCCATAGTAATCTGGGCCAGTCTAATGAACATGCACAAAATAATTGAATTTCACATCCACTACCGAACGATAAGTAGTTCTACGTTCAATTTGCGGTCGTGTATTTAATACAACATTCTACTTTTTTGGAATGACAACATATGATTAACAGCCAATTTCTTCATATCCACATAACTCTTTATGCAGTACTTACCCATAAGCTTAAACCTACACTGACAAAAATTGGCACACATAAATTTTGACTATAGCATTTTCCACATAACGTCTATGTGAATTCGCATATAGCGTATATGTGGAAACACACATAACCGTTATTAACTAATAACCTTGATGTGGATTCTCCTATAGCGGGTGGTTATTAACGCACACATAAAATTTATTTGGAAATTTCTTTAGATTTTTGCCAATAGAAATGTGTGGATTTTTATTAGTGTAGTTTGCGCTGTAAGCAGAGTTGAAGAAGTTGACCCCAAGTTGTGTGGCCCCAAATGGCCAGAGCGAATTGTTATGACAGCAGCTCTCCGTAGGTGCGTGTGCACGCCACGGAAGTCTGACCAGAAGTGCCTGAGTCATAGCTTGCTGCGCACCGATCGGCACGCTGAGGTGTTAATGTATAATCAAACACTGATGGTAACTTACTCAACCACCACATTTCCCTTCTCCTCTAATTAAAAAAAGACAAAAAAAATCCTCTAGCATGGAACGCAATGATTTTTTTTTAAGTTTTGTACGCGAGAAGAAGATGAACATATTGCTTTTGAGAAACCGATAATTTCCTTTGAAAACTGAACCCCTCGTAGAGAGGTCGTGGGCTGATCAATTATAGGTTGCAAAAGTCGTTGATTCTTACTTTTGTCCCTATTTTATCCCACAAATCTATCACAGCCATTAGATTTGAATCTATGTAGTGAATGGAGAGCAATATATTTTGAGATTTTGTCAAATACAATTAAATCCAAACAATTCAAATTCAATCCAAATTCAATCCATTTCCAATCAACACCCAGTCCTAATCCAATCTAAATCCAATCCAAATCCATTCCACATTCAATCAAATCAAAATCTAATCCAAATCCGTTCCAAATCTAAATCCAATCGAATGCAATCCTAATCCAAATCTTATTCAAATCCGTTCGAATTCCAAATCGTTTTCAATCCAATCAAAGTAATATAATGATGGGATATGAAGCAATTCATAATGGTTTGTTTAATCTAACGCGAACTCATTTTTATCCAAATTCTAAAAGCCTATGTAGGAGGGTCTCAAGCAATATGTGATTCTGCTAGGTGGGTCGCATGTACAAGTAGTTTGGGAACATCTGGCCTAGGTTATGATATTTATCTAACATTTCGCAGAGATATCATACTTAAATGAGATAGCATAAGTATATACCTTAATTTTAGACTTATGTTAACCATTACTATTAGCCAATAGCTCCAAACTTATGACTTCGTGAATGCTGGCAACGTTTTTGAGCTTCGTGAATGTAACGGGTAATTCCGCTTTGACTACTAAGTCAGTAAATTTAAAAATAAACTTCAAGAAAATATATGAAGCCTTCCAAACAACTTTGTAGCATACGATAGATCTCCACATCTCTCAGATTTCCTTAGAACTAGCTTAACTGGTAGTCTCATGTATACTAAACTCGCCAAGTTATATATTTCAAACTAAATTTATTTTAACCAAACCCATGACCCACCTTGGGATTTTCTAGATTGTTACCCTTTTTCTGGGCTGTCTCCCAGACGCGCCTTATGGTATTGCAAACCACAAACCATTTTCCAGTGGTCTGCCACGCTTTGTGATTTTCCAAACCACAATCCAGTTTCCTGCGGTCGCGTCGTCCCGACGCGCTTTGTGCTTTTCCAAACCCCAATCTATTTTCCAGCAGTCGTCGCGACACGCTTTGTGATTTTCCAAACCACAATCCATTTTCGAGCGGTCTCTCAGACGCGAATTGTGATTTTCTAAAGCACAATCCATTTTCGAGCGGTCTTCCAGACGCGCTTTGTGATTTTCCAAACCACAATCCATTTGCAGCGTTCTTCCAGACGCGCTTTGTAGCAATACAAATCCATTGCCTTGTGTTTTTTTTCAACATCAAACATTTCAACACATTAGCACATTAACAAATTGAATACAACTCACCTTTTGAAATCAGCGTCAAGAACCAAAAAATATCCTGGCAGGATCGCCGAAATGTGTGGCCCCAAATGGCCGGAGCGAATTGTTATGACAGCAGTTCTCCGTAGGTGCGTGTGCACGCCACGGAAGTCTGACCAGAAGTGCCCGAGTCATAGCTTACTGCGCACTGATCGGCACGCTGAGGTGTTAATGTATAATCAAACGCTGATGGTAACTTACTCAACCACCACACAAGTTATAATCGACCTCATAAATGACACATAGAGTAGAGTGGGGCAAGAGTGCGCGTGGGGTAAGAGTACGTTTTCGATTTTTTGAAGTAATAAAAAAAGATAAACTAGCAGCACTGCATCAGTTTGACAGGTATTCTGGCCAACTATTATCATGTGTAATTGTAAACGATTTGAATAAACAACAAGGGAGATATGGAGTTAGAAAACTTTTTGGTCATTTTGCTAAAAATAATTGGATTTCCGCAACTAGTATTTCATTACCATATATACGTTCAATCAGGTGAACATTATACCATTTCGATAACCTATTGTATAGAGTACTTTATGGTACAGAACACCAATCCGGTTGGTTTTCCAAGAAGTCAAAACCATTACTTGAATAATTTTTGGGACTGTGGGGTAAAAGTACGCAGGAACCGGTGGGGCAAGAGTACGCATATGAATCTTCAAGTTATGATGTCAAACCCGTATCTCCGGCCGAAATAAGACTTCTTCCAAAGCGTAAAGATCCACAACTAAGAAAAAAGGGACAGAATTTGAAATTATCACAAGTTTTTAGGATAAATTGAAGTAATTTGGTGTTAGAAAGGACTTAGCGAACAAAGCACTGAAGCGAAATAATGAAATTGTATTAGGACTTGTTGTACACCTAAACATAGTACGAAAACACAATTTCATCTAAATGATAATTTCATTTAATCAAAAGAAACATTCATAAATTACGCAACGTTTAGCTGGGAGGGGTTGTGAGATGTGTGACGTTCCATATAATTTTTAGAGGATTCATACAAATAGTGTAAAGGAGGGGGGGGGGGGGGGGATGAAAATAGCCAAATTTTACGTTACGTGATTGGAGGACTTTCTTTAAGGAAAATGCCTTTGTATACGCCACGCGAAACCTGATATATATTTTTACCTCTGTAGTTTTTTGTATATATAAAAAACAATGGTTTTTCGTATGAAAGTGCACATGTTTAGGACCCCCTCCCCCTTTAAGAGTTACGTAATCGTTAAACATTCCCTAATATATGCTCATTAAACATCAATTAAATGTTATTAACTCTTATTTGTGTCAGTATATACTTAAAGCACATGATTGGATAAATGCGTACTCTTACCCCACCCGATGCGCACTTTTACCCCACCGGTGAGGTAAGAGTGCGTTTTTCACTTGTCTTGCAATAAGGGTTCTACTAAAACGAATCTCAATAATTTCAATATTTTTTCCACTGGGTAACATAAAGGAAGAGTACACTCAAAAATAAAATAAATCCGTTAAGGATTATAAATTAACCTTTGTATTCATTTTTGACAGTTATACTTTACATAGTATAAAAAGTATACTATCTGAAATTAAAAATTATACTTAAACGGAATAACGCAAAAATATTGATGTTTGCATACTGTTTTCTGGAAAATTTTATATATTTCATTTGACTTTGAATATTCCAGTTGAGTCGCCGCGTTTTTCAAGCCTATCGATAATAGTCCTTAAAATAATATTTCGATTAAATAAATTGAAGAAAAAACTTCCACATTGATGAAATGGTAAGCAACTTTGAAGATTAATATGAAACAAGGCGTATTTATTCCAATTATTTATTCTTTTCGTAGATCCATTCCGATCCATTCAATGAGCAGCAGATTCAAAAAGTAGGGAAAAGCGGCCAGGTAGACAAGTCGGTCAATGTCATGGCCTTTCTGCTCCAGGATACGGTTCACATGTTGTCGCGAACGACATGTGTAACCTTTCATACCGGAACCTAACCTTACCACCTGAACTTATTCGCAATTACAATGGATCTTGCGAGAACGGATCACTATCCTGTAAAAGCAAGCAGCGAATAAATCAAGTCATTAGGCACCGGCTGTCTACACGCGGAACAAATTCATATGATAGCCTTTGACACGCATACGGGAGAGCGTCGAAGAATTTAGATTGTCTGATTATGCCTGAAATGCAGCAGATACTGAAGAACGACCCTATCAGATTGCAAAATCCGATCACAGAACACACACCATCAGAGCGAAAATATGCCTCGGCGCCTGTCAGCAACAATGCAGGAATGGTTTCCTTTTCCTTGATTTTCCCTGCGGATCATCAGATTGAATAATGGGCACACATCAGATATGTCGGCATATGAATGTTATTTTGGTAAGATAGCATCAATTTTGTTTTTTTTTTTCATATCCAAATCATTTCTTTTTTCCACAGATCGTAGAGCTCAAAGCGAAAGACTGAATGAAACACTTCTCATCTGGTGCTGGTAAAATCTCCATCGGTGGAGAAAACCCAAGCGCCGGGTCAAGGAAAGCCGTATACGAAACCACTTTCAATTCAGCGAGTCAATCAGGATGCAGGTGATCCCCGCCCGTTTCCAGTGTAACTCAACAAAATATCACGAGCATTATCATCATCCACCACCGTTCC
This sequence comes from Armigeres subalbatus, assembly GCF_024139115.2. Taxonomy (NCBI): domain Eukaryota; kingdom Metazoa; phylum Arthropoda; class Insecta; order Diptera; family Culicidae; genus Armigeres; species Armigeres subalbatus. The sequence continues at coordinate 120,832,874 of NC_085140.1, forward strand.
GGATTGCCGAAAAAGTATCAGTTCGGTATTTTCACTGCGATTCATAATGAAATCAAATCACCTTCAAAATGTGTAATATATGTGTCCTCGAGCGTGTCCCTTGATCTACGGCTGAACCAATTTATTGTACATAAGTGACTATACAGAATTTAATAAAATTTCATGAAAACAGAAATTTAATAAATCTTATCTTTTTTATTTTTAAGAAAAACTAAACAATAACAAACAAACATAACCTAGAAATCATAGACATATCCAAAATAAACTAAACAAGTATAAATCCAACTTATACTAGCGAACGATTTTCTTAAAGTTATACTAACCCGGTATTTTTGGATAGAATACGAGTTTGGGGTCAACCAGGCGAATAGCCATTTAGAATGACTTTTAATCTATTTAGTGTACATTTTTTTCAGAGTGTATATGAATCATCGACACTGATTTGATATGCAGAAGCTTGCTTCATAAGGGCCACATGATCGATTGAAAACTAAGTGCGTACTCTTGCCCCACTCTACTCTACATTATCCATCGCAAGAATTTAATAACTCCGAGCAATAAATATGTTTACCCCTTTTAATATAAAAGGATTGACTCAAAAATAATTATCGAAGACTAACTACCACAGCTTTCAAAACTATTATTTGCACTGGTTTTCTCAGCAGTGTTCCATTCATGTTTTTCAAATTTTCAATTAAATTAAATTATTATGTTGCGGCCAAGAAAAGCGTCGTAATTGCAAATTGAATTGATCCGTAGAAAAAATGACGCATTTTAATGACTGCTGATTTTATTCTAAAACGACTTTACAATGTTCAACAATTCCAACAGAATTTATTTTCGCGCTTTTCCAATGATTCCAATATGCATTCTTATTGAATCCGAACACCTGTTAGAATCTTATTTCAACATCATATAAGAATAATGCCAATGTTTACAAACAAAGACCCAGGTAAATGATAGAAATGTCATCTCATGTCGACCCGGTTGGTCGACATCCACGCGTGCACAGGCTACTTCCCGCATAAATCCAAACCTGTGGGAGCTGCGGATAAGACGATCCCCACCAGTGCGTAAATAAAGCCAAAATAGCAACCTCTATCATGACGCGAACTCGCACCGGTCGTTGGTAAACGGGTTTGGGAAATGTAAACGTAACCTTCGGTGAATAGCGAGTTAGCAAATTTGGCGACCCGCTCCAACCGTTGCCAAACCATCACACGGAAATAAAGAGTAACGCATAAATAAAAAATGTGCCGCCTTCTGAAAAATTGTTCGGTTATTCATCATAAAAACCATTGTGATGGAGGTCAGTTTAGTTTGGATTTCAACTGATTGGCGGCGCTAGTGCATATGAAATAACCTGATAGGTTAGATATCTCGAAATCTGGAATTTTTAGAATATTGGCGTCTTCTACAAAGTTGTGCGGCAGGTCAAAACCATCATGACGAAAACAAGTTTAATTTGAAATACAACCGCTTGGCGGCGCTAGTGAATTGGAAATAACCTAAAAGGTTAGATATTTCGATAGTTGAAATCTTAAGAATATTGCCGTCTTCTACAAAGTTGTTCGGATGATTAAAACCATCATGACGAAAGCAAGTTTAGTTAATAATACAACCGCTTGGCGGCGCTAGTGTATTGGAAATAACCTGATAGGTCAGGTATCTCAAAATATGTATTTTTTAGAATACTGCCGCCTTCTACAAAGTTGTTCGGGTGGTCAAAACCATTATGACCAACGCAGGTTTAGATTAAGATATAACCGCTTGGTGGCGCTAGTGTATAAGAAATAACCTGCTAGGTTAGATATTTCGAAAACTGAAATTTTTAGAATATTGCCGTATTCCACAAAGTTGTTCGAGTGAAAACCGTCATGATGCAAGCAAGTTTAGTTTTAAACACAATCGCTTAGCGGCGCTAGTGTATAAGAAATAAACTGATAGGTTAAATATCTCAAATCTGGAATTTTCAGAATATTGCCGTATTCTACAAAGTAGTCGTATAAGACGAGTTCGTACAATTCGATTTAATTCCAACACTTGGTTGTACCTTTGACAGATACTTATTTCGACTTCTATAGTAAGGCCATCTTCAGTGTCTCGTACTTGACTCGACTCAACTCGAGCGCCAATGAGTATTGCGGTTTCAAACAAAACTTCTGGTTTGACTACTCTTTTAAATCTTACGTGATAACCAACCTAACAGATAATTTGGATAACTTTGTAGAAGATGGCCACTTTCCAACTCTAACGGATTTAGAAATATTTAACCTAACAGGTTATTTCTCATACACTAGTGCCGCTATGAGTATGAATTCCAAACTAAACTAGTCTCCATCATAAATGTTATGGCTACCCGAACAACTTTGTAGAAGACAAAATCTCTCATAGATCTCGAGATATCCACCTCACTAAATTATTGCATATAAGCTAGCGCCACCTAGCAGATGTGTGTCTAGCTTATCTGATAATCACAAAATGCATTACGCACATATTTATATTACAAAAGTTGGGGCGCGTTCTGAAAGATTTGAAAATAAATAATAATTTTTTTCCTGATTTTATTTGTTTCCGTGTTTGCCTCAATACACTGATAATAATTTTATAGTAAATGCAACAACATAAACATGTTTAGCTTCACCATGTCAGCATATTGTGAAGGTAATCTTGATATCATATAAAAACGACCATCATATAGTGTGCATTACTATGGAATGACAACGATCCAACTAACATGAACCATATGGTAATCCCAACCACACATTTTGTAAACTGGATTTTTATTCTACCATTTTACCATGAACATTCATGATTGCAGTCACTGTAGCATAGTACAATTTTATCTGTGTTTATTTCGTTCGCCACATTTTGCTGCAAGACCTCTTCCACTCTGATCATCATCATTTCTTGCACATTTATTATATATAAATCGCAGTAAGTAGTTTTATCCAGACATTTTTATGAAAAAAAAACAATAATTCTCGTTTTTTTATTTAGATTACTAGTGTGTGAGAAAACTAACTGGAACTAGCTCCAATCTTCACCGGAGGCTGTTAACTTTACTGCTCCCAAAGATGACGGTTCTGAAATTTTGCTACGACCGGCAGTTTACACCAGTAGGATTGATATTTTTCGCTGCATCTAGTAGGAATATTGATATTCAAATATGCGAAAAATCCTGGCAGCGGAAGATCTTATTTTGGGTTTACGGATTGAATCCCGGGGCAGGCAGATAATAAAATATTTTGTCTATTTCCACAGAAACCTCCTACTGAATGATTCCTGTAAGCTGTGACTCAATATAAAATCATTATCATAAAACATAACCAATGAACATAATGAACTTCGATTACTAAAATGAGTTTTGTTTTGTAATACAAGAAATTTGTTGTTTATTATTTTGAAAAATGAATCACTATACAGTAGCCGTTCGATAACTGCAAAATGTTTACTTTTCAGTTAACGAATGCCGTTCGATAACTGCAACGCATTCCAGATGTGAAACGGTTGCCAATCGACGTCATATGCAATAAAAGTGCATCTAAATGTGCAGCGCAATGCAGCTGTCATTGAGTTTGACATCAGTTTGAAGTTTAGCGGTCCGATAACTGCAAACCTGTTGCAACTATCGAATTGCAGTTAAAAAGCATTGCAGTTAAATGACTTGCAGTTATCGAACGTCTACTGTATTATGAAAACGCTTCCTTGCAGTTGAGATTACCATGTTCATGTTATAACTTACATAGTAAAATCAACAACATATATGGTCAACCATGCTACAATCCCTCGCTTAGCGAAGCATAGTAAAGTTGACTTCAAACATAGTAGTTTCAAATAGGGTTCGCGTTCTGCCAAAATCAAGTGGTGAAATGCATTCAGTTTTACCCTTGATATGGTAGGCGTTACTATGACATTTCTTTCAGTGTAGCAACCTGATATTCACCACCGGTGCGAAGCATGATTGCACTTCAACAACCTTGATAGAAACAATCGGTGCGAGAACAAGTGCATAAATACAATATGAACGCATTTCGTTCCTATACTAGACACTCATTTGGATACACATCGGTGGGGATCGTCTAAAGCCGAAACGATTGTCAAAAAATCTCCAAAGTAAACTGTCAAAAAGTATCCATCGCATCGAGAGAGGTTTCGAACAATTTGAGCGGAGTCGAGAGAGAACACGTATAAATCAACTCATACTAATTATCTGGGTGGTGCGGATAGAATCGATTTGGTTGTCAAACTGAAGCCAAAATTTTCTATTGTGCCGGAGCCAAACATTGAAGATTGTGGTTATGTTCGTTTCTGATCTAATATTGAGAAGTATTGTTATTATTTTGGGAAAAAATAAAAATAAACTTTATTTGAGTTTTGTATTCTTTGTAACAAATATTCTCACATTATATTTCGAGTGGAAAATTAGTGGGAATGCAACTAAAAAGCACTCGTTACGAAATTTCACGAGATTCTGCAGTTGATTAGAGCATGAATGTATGTAAACAATTGTAAAGTCATGTAGAGTCTAGCGCATTTGTGTGCCCTCATGCAGCGGGGAAAGAGAAATTCGAAGAGCGGGAAATTTTTGACAGCCGAGTATCTGCAAAATAATTTTGTTTATGGGAGTGATTTCAAAATATCCCTCTGCTAGCTTGAGCGCAGAAAAACGGCTCTATCCGCAGCACCCAGCTAATTATAACCCATTTTGAACATATTTTAATTTTTTGGTGTTATTTTAAATAAATCGACAGATTCGACATAAGTGAACAGTATGAAATAATAAATTGGATTTCGATTTTCTTTCAGGGAACGATGAAGTTAATCATCCTAAACGCATCAGTTTTTCTTTGGACTCAAAAATCGAAAGGAAAATTGTTAATTTAAAATTTAAAAATAGATGGAAAATGCTTCCTCGACATTTTCGGTCTCGTGTGACGTTCGGAATAATATGATTTAAACGCACTAGCAAAACACCGTAGGGCACTTGACTCAACCTTTGACAGTTGGTATATGGTCCAATGCACCGAATGAACACAATGACGTTTGAGACGGGCGCTGTTTACTAAAAATGAACACTTGCATGAACTCGATGAATGAAAAAGTATTCATTCTTAGTAAACAGCGCACCGCTCAAACGTCAATGATGAACTCGGTGCATTGGACCATAGAGATGAGTGACGTTTAGCGCTCGCACACTGATGTGCAATTCGGCATGTGTAAATACGGTAAATACATGTTTGTTTTCCTTCTGCTCATAACCTCAAAATAGATCGATTCAATACAATGATTGCAAAGGAGTCAAAAAATATATGGAAATATACTCATTTTAACCCAAGCTCCGCTGAGTAGCACGATCTAGGAGTGTTTGTTTTCCTTTTATCGCCACTCATACATTCGGACGCTGCAGGAGATTTGCTGGACAGGACAGAAAGTGTGGAAAAGCGGGCATCGGGCGGCTACCTTCTACCAAAGCTGTGGCACCACCAACGAGCTAGGAACCGGCTTCATAGTGCTTGGAAAGATGCGCCAACGCGTGATTGGGTGGCAGCCAATCAACGCAAGGATGTGCAAGCTGAGGATTAAAGGCCGTTTCTTCAACTATAGCATCATCAACGTGCACTGCCCACACGAAGGGAGACCCGACGACGAGAAAGAAGCGTTCTACGCACAGCTGGAGCAGACATACGATGGATGCCCACTGCGGGACGTCAAAATCGTCATCGGTGACATGAACACGCAGGTAGGAAGAGAGGAAATGTATAGACCGGTCATCGGACCGAATAGTCTGCACACCGTATCGAATGACAACGGCCAACGATGCATAAACTTCGCAGCCTCCCGCGGAATGGTAGTCCGAAGCACCTTCTTTCCCCGCAAAAATATCCACATGGAGATCACCTAACCAAGAAACGGAAAACCAAATCGACCACGTTCTAATCGACGGTAAATTCTTCTCCGACATCACGAACGTCCGCACTTACCGCAGTGCGAATATTGAATCCGACCACTACCTCGTTGCAGTTTGCCTGCGCTCAAAACTCTCGACGGTATACAACACGCGTCGAAGACGGACGCCGCGGCTTAATATTGGGCGGCTACAAGACGGTAAACTAGCCCAAGAATACGCGCAGCAGCTGGAAGTGGCACTCCCAACGGAAGAGCAGCTAGGCGCAGCGTCTCTTGAAGATGGCTGGAGAGATATTCGATCCGCCATTGGTAGCACCGCAACCGCTGCACTTGGCACGGTGCCCCCGGATCGGAGAAACGACTGGTATGACGGCGAATGTGAGCAGTTAGTAGAAGAGAAGAATGCTGCATGGGCGAGATTGCTGCAACACCGCACGAGGGCGAATGAGGCACGATATAAACAGGCGCGGAACAGACAAAACTCGATTTTCCGGGGAAAAAGCGTCAGCAGGAAGATCGAGACCGTGAAGAGACGGAGCAACTGTACCGCACTAATAACACACGAAAGTTCTATGAGAAGTTGAACCGTTCACGTAAGGGCCACGTGCCACAGCCTGATATGTGCAAGGACATGAGCGGGAACCTTCTTACGAACGAGCGTGAGGTGATCCAAAGGTGGCAGCAGCACTACGAAGAGCACCTGAATGGCGATGTGGCAGACGAAGATGGCGGTATGGTGTTGGACCTAGGGGAACGCGCGCAGGACATAATTCTACCGGCCCCGGATCTCCAGGAAATCCAGGAAGAGATCGGCCGGCTGAAGAACAACAAAGCCCCTGGGGTTGACCAACTACCAAGAGAGCTATTTAAACACGGTGGTGAGGCACTGGCTAGAGCGCTGCACTGGGTCATTACCAAGATTTGGGAGGAGGAGGAGGAACATCAGACTGAAGAGGGAAGCCAAGCGGATCGGACTATAGTCATCAACACGTCGAAGACGAAGTACATGATAGGAAGAGGTTCAAGAGAAGACAATGTGAGCCACCCACCGCGAGTTGGCATCGGTGGTGACGAAATCGAGGTGGTAGAAGAATTTGTGTACTTGGGCTCACTGGTGACTGCCGAAAATGATACCAGCAGAGAAATTCGGAGGCGTATAGTGGCTGGAAATCGTGCATACTTTGGACTCCGCAAAACGCTTCGATCGAATAGAGTTCGCCGCCGTACCAAACTGACCATGACCACCGGTAGTCCTCTACGGACACGAGACCTGGACGATGCTCGTGGAGGACCAACGCGCACTCGGAGTTTTTGAAAAGAAAGTGCTGCGTACCATCTATGGTGGGGTGCAGATGGCGGACGGTACATGGAGGAGGCGAATGAACCACGAGTTGCATCAGCTGTTGGGAGAACCATCCATCGTTCACACCGCGAAAATCGGAAGACTGCGGTGGGCCGGGCACGTAGCCAGAATGTCGGACAATAACCCGGTGAAAATGGTTCTCGACAACGATCCGACGGGCACAAGAAGGCGAGGTGCGCAGCGGGCAAGGTGGATCGATCAGGTGGAAGATGACTTGCGGACCCTCCGTAGACTGCGTGGCTGGCGACGTGTTGCCATGGACCGAGCCGAATGGAGAAGACTCTTACATACCGCACAGGCCACTTCGGCCTTAGTCTGAATAAATAAATAATACATTCGGACGTGAGAATCTCAATGGGCTTGACGTTTTGGGCTGATGGTTCATTCGTTCTGAAATGTTGCCTTTTCAGCAACAGAAGTTGCACAGCCCAATATTTGCCCTAAAATGTCTCAAACACAAATATATCATTTTTACTGATTTAGACTTTTACCAGAATTTGTATAACATCGGTTCAAGTACCGATGCACTATCGTTTGCAACCATAAGCGAGGTAGGGCTTTATGACCCAATTTAACATTCAGCACGTTAATTTATACAACGCAGTAAATTGACGATATTTTTTGCAATTGGTTTTAAAAGGATAAACCTGGATAAACATAATGATAATTCAATGTGAGAAAATCGTAACGTGCACATTGAACATCGAGAGGAAATTTGATGGTTTCAAGCAAAATATCTTGAAAATTGTATTCGATCGAGTCCGCAGCTCCCAGATCCAAACGATAGCCGAACAACAAGAATGGCGAGCGCTGTTAAAACTTTCATCGTCAGCATGGTTTACTCGGGATGGGAAAATCAGGTAAAAAATGTATAATTTTTATTAAACGATAAATAATACTCACTCCAATATCTCATTTTCAGAGCTTTCTCTCATTGAGCATTGCTATCGGAAGCAGGTTTTATGTTAATAATAATTATGTAAATATAATTTGCTAATGATAAAATAAAATATCAACCGCACATTCATTTGTATTTATAAATTTTCACCTTGAACAAAGAAAAAAAGTGAAGCATAATTTAATGAAAATAAAATTATTATTTCAACAATATTATATTGTTGAATTAATATGTTTGTATCATTGAAACTACAATGCACTGATGATTGCTTCAACAATAATATTGTTGATTCTACAATAATGCGACTTCAATCATAAAACGGTTTTATTGTAGAAACAACAATATTATGGGTTGTCTCAAACGACAAATATTGTCGCGCTCTTCTTAAACGCTCAACTCTTCGCGGTGATAACGCGCAAGCAAAGATTGCGCAGCAGCGCGCCCATAAGCTTTTACACAGGGTGTGTGTATGTGCTGTTTAATTTAATAAGCCGCCGAATGGGGTTGCCATAGTTGAATAGCCGCCGTGTGCAAAGTAAATGGGCGCGCTCCAGCGCAATTCAACGGAGGCTGATTGGGATAATCACGATCTGAGTGTTTATCTTGGGATGCATAATATTATTAGCCCCAAGATTAGCCCTGAGCTAACAATATTCATTGTTGAATTCAATCCGAATTATTGTTGTTACTAAAATCTACGAAATAGTAGTATCAATCAGATTTTAATTACAATTTGTCTAGAATTTATTATAAGCATTTTAAAATGGTCTTCCTATATGCTGTGCTGTAGGATCTGTCAAAGTTAACACCGTCGTGTGTCTTCTTCTTATTTTTACTTGGATTCGTCTATACATTCTAATGTATTTCTATTATTTCATCTACAGCATAATCTAAGGTCAATTTATTGTTTTGGATAGTAATGTTACAATAAATTGTATTGTTTTTCTATGATATTTTTTATTCGGGCAGCCATTCTTATGAGCGGGGGATTTCATAATTTCGAGTTTAATTTTATTTTAATTCGCGAATCGGACCAAAGCCTTAAAATAACCCTGTCAAAAACTTAAAAATCACTCTAATAAAGTTTAAAAAAATAAAAAAGGAAAATTAAAATAATTCTCGGAATGGTAGTTTCCACTGCAACATTTTTTTTCTGTGTATTTATTCAAAAGTTGACAACTCTGATCGTGCTACTACACTCTAAATAATCATCACGTCATATTCACGTGAAAAATCACGTAACTGATCTGTCTTGAACAAACTACGATTGTTACGTGACGTTAGTAATGTTCACCTGGAATTCACGTAACTTTTACTAAAAATCTTGGGGAATATGTTTGTATGTACTCGTAAACAATTTAAGTGAGATTGTGTTTGTTAGTGCGATTGCAGCTTCGGCATTTACGGAAGACCAGCATGGTAAACAATCTTTACGTCAGATTTACCTGAAAACAAACGTGGTTATCATCTACCATACTTTTCACGTGAGATTGACTTGACAATCAAGTAAGAATGAATGACACTTAACTAAACATAATTAAGCTGCGCAGAGGTAAGCGATTTTTTAGGTGAAACTAGGCGAGAATTTTCAGAACCTGCAATTCCCTGCTTGGAAAAAAATATCAACGGAAGTCGCATGATATTTAGAAGATTTGTAGAAAAGTGATATGGAAGAAGCTTAAGCTACAACAAGTTTAGAAATACAGTTTTTCGGTACACTGCCAAAAATATCTATATAAGATATATGTGTCGCCGTTTTAAATTTTTGCAATAGCTCCACCCTAATATAATCGATATAGAACCACACATAAATTAAATAATTGCTAATTCGAGACCACACATAAAATTTATTTGGATATATATTTTATTAGTAGTTCGCGTGGAGAATGGTTATGTGTGCGCTGATATACATCATAAGTTAAATCTATGGATTTTTGCCAATAAATATGTGTGGATTTTTGGTAGTGTAGCATTAGTACAACATTTTTATTTCATATTTCAACTTCCAAGAGTGGAGAAAGAAACTAGTTTCAACATTTCTGACCACATCTGATAAATTTAATTCGGCATTGGTCAGTAACTTTGACTTGTTCTCCAAAAGTGTTTTAGCGATAACTCAGAAGCACAATAATGGCCGAATGACGTCATTCCTCATCAAAAGCATTTCAACGCATCAAGCGTATCAACAACGCGAAGAGGTCTCCTATTTACGGCTGCGGGCAGTAACTAACTTATTTTGCATTCATTAAAAAAACAATTTTGCAATATATTTCAAAGCATATAGTGATTACCTGATATCATGTAGCTTTCACTAAAAGTTCACGTAACCAGTACGTATAAATCACGTAAGGTTCACCTGATCAAACACGTAAACTACTTTCAAACTTCACGTCATTAGTACTGGAAAATCCAGTCAGATTCACCTGATAAATCACGTAACTCAACGAAGCTCAATTTTGTTCAGGTTACATGCCATTCAGGTCACTCTTACGTGAAAAGTGTGGTGGATGAGAACTAGAAATACTACAATAAGAGATCGGCGAAGACGCCATCTTGTTTCCAATCGAACCGTCAAAAGTGGTTCCAATTCGACTTGTTTACTTTTTGCATCCATAAGAAGCAAGCAAAAAGTTCAAGTGATGCCAGTATTATTTTCACTATTTCATGCATTTTCACACCATTGCCATTGCCATTCTGACAGTTTTTCACTCCGCCGTTCTCTGGTTATAGGGTGGCTAATGAGAACCACATAATATATATGTATATATGTTTTCATATTATTATTATTATTTTCATATTTCATATTATGTTTTCAGGTAAACACGACGTGAAGATTTTTCAGAGTGTATCATAGCTGGTGCAACCAGTCAAACGAGTCAAACAACACTGTCCGTCAACCATCTGATGATCAGTTCAAGACAAAATTTTCAAAACGACTTATCTGCTTTTGTAAACAAAGATTCAAACGACGATTTGACGAATCTGATAGCTCTCCCACGCAAACCAACACCACCAATAGGTAGGTGAAGGTTTCCGCTACCTGTTGATGGTGTTGGTTTGCGTGGGAGAGCTCTCTGATTCGTCAAATTGTCGTTTGAATCTTTGTTTACAAAAGCAGATAAGTCGTTTTGAAAATTTTGTCTTGAGTTGAAATCTGCTGACGTTGGTGGTGGTTGGGTTGCATATTCTCTTGCTTGATGGGGTAGCTTCCGCGCGTGCAATATCTGCAGTGAACTTATGAGGTTGAGATAAGCAATCACATTCCACTAATAAATTATCATTTCAGTCAGTGAGTTGGTTAGTCCGTGCTGTTTGATTAGCCTCTGAAAGCTACGAGTACCGGAAGTAGAATGACGTTCAATTTACGCCAAGTGTATGCATTTGCTCGGGAGTACCATCAGAAGCGGGAGGCCCAGAAGGATGTGCAGTACGGAACGGCTGGATTTAGATCGCAGTGAGTTGGAAGTTTTTCTCCTTCTTGATCTTGATTCTAAAATATGATACTTTCACTTTTGTTTTTGCTTTATTTATTGGAACTGTTTGTATAATAGCTGCAGGCAAGAGTTCGTGGTGCAGAGAGCTTTTTATTATATTTAGTTAGCTATTTGAGGTTTTATATTTGAATCTCACTGATAACACATAGAACGACAAACAAAAATAATCACGATAAGGTATTCTAGATATCGTTTACTACCAATTTAAAAAAAATGCATTATGCTGTTGATAAGAACGAAAGCATTTCGGAAATCATAATAAACTTTTAAACAAATTAAGTCACTTGAAACAAGATAAGTAAGTTATAAATTAATTCCAGGAATGAACTCGTATTAAGTGAAGCTCGCAAAAAAAATCTAAATCAAAATAAAGTGCATTTCACAATATAAATACATAGCATACACTTAATCAATCAAAATTAGAAAACTAATCAGACAAATAGGATTAAATTCAAATCAAATTAAACTAGTTTTCATTTCCATGATCGCATTCTCCGGTCAATGCACTTCAATTTTAATCATGTGCAATTTTATCACTTTTTTTTCTACCATTCGCAGCGCTGATCATCTAGACTATGTGATGTACCGAATGGGACTGCTGGCAGTATTGCGATCGCGTGCCAAAGCAGGGCAGGTGATCGGCGTTATGATAACGGCGTCGCATAATCCAGAACAGGATAACGGTGTCAAACTGATTGACCCGATGGGAGAAATGTTAGAACAGCGTTGGGAAAAGCTGGCAACCGATTTGGTGAACGTGAGCGATGCCAACTTGGAAGAGCAGGTGGCCAAGATTTGCGCTGACGAGGGAATCGATAACAACAACCCGGCCAAAGTTTACGTCGGTATGGATACGCGATACCACAGCCCACAGTTGGCCAAAGCTGTGCTGAACGGGGTGGCTGCTATGAAGGGAAGTGTCAGAGATTTCGGCATCGTAACGACGCCAATGTTGCATTACTTTGTCACTTGCTCAAATACGGATATGGCATACGGGCTGCCTACTGAAGAGGGATATATGAATAAGTTGCTCACCGCTTTCAAGAACATTAGAGGAACCTCTTTTGAAACAGGAAACTACGTTAATAAGGTATATTATGATGGTGCTAATGGAGTTGGATCGTTAAAAATGCTGGGGTTCATCAAGAAATTTGACGGATATCTGGACGTGAAGGTGTTCAACAGTAATGGAAAAATAAACTTTAATTGTGGCGCTGATTATGTAAAAACGAATCAGAGGGCTCCGGAAGGTATGCCTGACTTGGCGCCGAATTCACGTTGTGTTTCGGTCGATGGCGATGCAGATCGTGTAGTTTATTACTTTACCGATGAGGGAGGAGTTTTTCATTTGTTGGATGGTGATAGGATCGCAACTTTAATCGCTGGGTAGGATTCTATATAGCCTTTAACGACAAAGCATTAATTGCTTTTCTTCTACTTGTGCAGATACCTGAAAGACTTAGTTGAAAAGTGTGGCGTTGAAATTGAAATGGGCCTGGTTCAAACTGCATACGCCAATGGTGCATCTACCGACTACATCGTGAATCAGTTGGTAAGTCGGATGATATCATACGAATTGTGTATCATTCAGTAAAATTGCACCACCCAGTATATACTGCCTTTAAACGCATATAATATTTATTCATATGAGACAAATATGTGATGAGTGATAGTATTTTTATTTTTTATCCACTTTTCCGCAATTTATTTTCTCAATTTTAATTCATAGAAAAAATATCTACCAACTTTCAGAAAGTTCCGGTTGCATGCGTTCCAACCGGTGTCAAACACCTGCATCACAAGGCTCTAGATTACGACATTGGCGTTTATTTTGAGGCAAACGGACATGGGACCATCATTTATAGTACGAAGGCGAAGCATAAGATTCGGGCTGTCGCTGAGGATGCTTCCCTCAATCAAGAGAAACGGAACGCGGCAAAGTTGTTGCTCCGAACAATTGATCTCACCAACGAAACAGTCGGCGATGCAATTTCGGATATGCTGCTTGTAGAAACGGTTCTTCACTCCAAGGGATGGAGTCTGACAGATTGGCTTGCCACCTATACCGATCTGCCGAATGTGTTGATGAAAATCAAGGTGGAAGATCGAAACGTCATAACAACAACGGATGCCGAAAGAATTTGTGTAACTCCAGTAGGGGTCCAAGATGATATCAATGGAATCGTTGCTAAGTATAAGAAAGGCAGATCGTTTGTGCGTCCCTCGGGGACGGAAGATGTCGTCCGAGTGTATGCCGAAGCGGATACCAAGGATAACACGCTACAGTTGGCCTTAGAAGTGGCAAATGTTGTGTACGATAAAGCAGGAGGTGTTGGACCACGGCCAGAAATGCCTAAGATTTAGGATTTCAAAAGACTAAACACCTATTATAGCTATCAACACTGCCATTGCAGACAGATTTTGAAAAAAAAGTTAATTTAACGAATCATGCATTGAGATTATTTCATAAGTTTTTTTACACAGCTGTTTTACACAAATAAAATGTATTATTTACCTATTCGCTGTTATACTTTAATTGAAGGTGCAAAGATCCAAGGTGTGTCTAAAAGCTTTCCAGCTTTCTATGTTGGTTAACGGATGGACTGTAACACAAAAAAATAAAATCAAATATGTTCAATGAGATTGAAGCTGGCCATTACCGGAATAACTAAATTCCCATATTTGTATAATATTATATACAGGCCAAATTACCCATTCATGTAATTGCCTCATCGTCTCCATCGATTTCTTCTCATTGACTAAAGATCTCCAAAATTATTCCGCCTCCATTTTGGATCCTAGGGAACTGCTAACCGATATTTGCTTATATGTATCTAATGGCACGTTTGATATAGGCGGAAATCAAACCATTTCATAGATGGAAGTCTCATTTATGAAATAGAAATTTGAAATTGGCATCAAGTGTTGATAAATCGCTGAGAACGGTAACTTTCTGAAATGAAAATATTCTTCGACAGTGCAACAGATTCTTGGACAGTGCAACATATTTTGGACCATATATATTTGCTGGGTTCGTGTTAGATCATCTGCCCCAGAGTGTATGTAATTAAGAGGGGTGACATGTGCCGCATTTGATAGGTCTCGTGCTCGTTTGGAACACGATTTTGTATGGGAATGATAGATGAATTTCGTTCCAATTCTGACATTGTCGCCACTCTTAATTACATACCGTCGTCGGGGGTGACAATGGGTCAAATGGGGGTGAGAATGGGTCGCTGTTTCAACTACTTAGAATGCTTGTAGAATAGATTTAATGTATCTGAGGGCAAGAAGACAATAATATAAGATACATTTTTGAAAGATTTTGCTCTACGACCTCTAGACTGCCGGTGAGAGCCATGACCCATCCTCACCCCCCATTGTCGCTCCCGATGGCGGTACACTCTGAACTGCACCTTCTTTCGATACATGCGAACCATTAGTATGGGTTTCGTTATCTGATTTTTCTACCCACTATGAAAGGGTTACAAACACTCTAGAGCTCTCTAGAGCTATTAGCGAATAAAGGTTGCATGAAGAAGAAGAAGTCGAAGGATGATATTTGAAAAAAAAAAAAAAATCAGAAGGGTTATGTACAAGACACAACCGCCCAACGTAAACTACGTAAGACAGTTGAGGATTGTAGTGCCATCATGCATGAATATTTAAAAAAAAATCATTTGATTACTTATGTCACTGGTTTCGAACAAAACTAGCGTATCTTAAGATATGAAAATTGTTGGATACGACAATTGTTTAAAAAATTTACTATGAAAACCCAAATTTAGTCCTCAGTGGTAATGATGCCTTTCTTGGATCCGAATTGCCTACATTTGGGTTTTGAAGCATGTGATGAAATATTTCAATAGAAGAAGCCCTAGGGAAGCATTCTCTTTTCCGTTTGCAACATTTATTATTTAGAAACATTCCAATCATAGGCATATCTTGTTTTTCGTGCATCACTAGAAATCATAAAATGTCAATCATGTACCAAAACCCAATTAATTTGGTTATGATGCGCGCGAGTCGTAAAAGTTGCGGACGGGAAAATATAGTGTGTGTGTGTTATTACATTCTAACTCCTACTGTCTGGCAGTGTTGGTAAAATCTCAAAATCTCAAATCTCATTGGCGATTCAAACCATGCGCGATTCAAATCCCATCGGAATTATGACCGAGAGATTTGCTCATGATTTTTGCATCATTGCATGATATTTACGTGTTCTTCATTGTTGAATGCATTGAATCAACTATTTTTCGACTAAAACAATGGCTAATAATTATATATAAACAAAACATATGTCTCGATTGCGTTTTGACGCTTTTTAGAACGAAATAATTTTTCAGTGAGTGAGCGAAGCGATGCGATTCTGGCCGAGAAACTCAAACGCGATGCTTCCCCTACAGAATCGCAGGCGAGTAAGCTCGTGCATGAAACCTCAATGATTCAGATTTGAGTATGATTCTACCAACACCGAGTCTCATTATGGATAAAATATTCGTGCAAACATTTTATTAATATCATTGCAAAACTTTTGAATCAGGGAGCAAGAAGGTGATAGCTCTATTGTATCTCATATAGCCTGTTTCAAGAACGTATGCGTTCCGACGCTTTTGTCGTGTACAATAAGTACCGCATTATTGCACCCACGTATTATAAAAATATCTTAAATGCATTCACACTTCCTGAGTCAAAGTTAAATCCTTTTGATTCAGGCGCGCATTATGAATTGGACAAAATATTGTCGCGCTCTTCTCAAACGCTCAGTTCTTCGCGGTGGTAACGCGCAAGCAAAGATTGCGCAGCAGCGCGCCCATAAGCTTTTACACAGGGTGCGAGTCTGAGCTGTTAAATTTAATAAGCCGCCGAATGGGGTTGCCATAGCTGAATAGCCGCCATGTGTGAAGTAAATGGGCGCGCTCCGGCGCAATTCAACGGAGGCTGATTGAGATGATCACGATCTGAGTGTTTATCTTGGGATGCATAATATTATGTATCCCAAGATCTACTCAGATCAATCTTTGCTTGCGCGTTACCACCGCGAAGAACTGAGCGTTTGAGAAGAGCGCGACAATATTATTAAACCGATATAAATATTTTTTAAATATGTCTCACCCACATTGTTATTTTGCTCACAACAAACAAAACAAAAAAAAACAAAAAAAAACTTCCGGTAAATTTTGAGAACTTTCAAAACATTCTTTAACAAATCCGAGGAGTTTTTTTTTATTTTATTTTTTTTCCATTTTAATATTTATTTTTTACTAGCAGACCCGTCGAACTTTGCTTCGCCTAAAATTGATTTATTCTCTGATTAATTCTCGAGTTATGCAGAAATTTTTGGTTCATTTGTATGAGAGCCCCCCTTTCCAGAAGGGGGAGGCGTTGCAAACCACCACAGAAACATGTCTTCTCTTCCAAAACCTCCACACGCCAGATTTGTTTCCTTGATCTCAAGTTATGATGAAATTGGTGTTTCATTTGTATAGGAGCCAGGTTTTAAAGAGGAGAGGGGTCTCTAACCATCTTAAGAACCTTCCCCGGCCCCAAAAACCTCTGCATTCAAATTTTCATGCCGCTCGATTCAGTATACTGAAGAAGTATATAGTATATAGAAGAAGAAGATTACCTTCTCCCCCTTGACTTTGCGGAGACCATAATTTTTAATAAATATGTGTGCGGCCTTATTAGTTTTCAGTTTGGGAAAAAAAGCATTTTCCAAAGTCGTTTTTTAATATAAATTGATTGCATTACTAGCAAGGGCATTAGCAAGGATAACAATTGATCGTCTCATGCCTGCACAAACATGCCCCTATCTGGATAACTTTTTAAACACCATGCACTACATTACGCATTTTTGTTACATTTGTTTCGACCGCGGTCACTGGTCCGGCTCCATTGTTCTACTTTTTGTGCGAAACACCGCACAAAAAGGAGAGTCCAAAAGCCAACCACACTGAACGGCGACGGCCGAAACGAGACTCTTGCGGACAAGAAAAGAGGGTGCTGCCAAAATGATCCGATACCCTATTTTAACATTCATAACCCAAAGTTTCAATATAATTGACAAATTGGTAGAGAATTTCCGAATCGATTGATACCTATATAAATCTCAAAAATTCATCGGAAGATAAAGGCGCTATTAAAGTTCAAAATCTTACATGATTTCGTGACGGTCTCGAATTTGGAAATTTTCATTTGTCACCCTGTATCCGAGTCTTCTTCGTATAGTTTACGTCAAAAAATGCACGGAGAAGCCTACGGGATTTTATTTAAAACTCTTCTCAAAAATTTTAGAAGCAAGTTATTGCGCATAAGCCCCAAAATTTTACTCCCACCTTTGGGTTTCCGCGCCGAGCACTCAGCGCCAGACTCGGCGACAAGGAGATAGTGGTCAAGTTGGTACTTCTGATTTTTTGACAACTGATGTCGATTGGTTGTGTGAGTGCATCGGTGTCAAAAATAGAGCTTTTAGCTGAAAATTTAATTGTCAAATGCACATTTTGACAGCAATATAGATGTATGAGTGAATAAAATGTGCAAATGCTCTATCGCGTAAGCAGTCGCTGAAGACAAGTGTCAATGGTTTCAGTGACGAAACGAAAAGTTTCAAAGCAAAAAGCATAATTAAAAACCTTCTCCCGACGGATCATAGCAGTACGGGATTGGACTTTCCTTCTACTGCATGATAAACGCAATTTCTCGATTTCAAATTTTATTTTGTGATTTCTTTCTTCTTCTTTCTTATTGGCATTACATCCCCACACTGGGACATAGCCGCCTCGCAGCTTAGTGTTCATTAAGCACTTCCACAGGTATTAACTGCGAGGTTTCTAAGCCAGGTTACCATTTTTGCATTCGTATATCATGAGGCTAACACGATGATACTTTTATGCCCAGGGAAGTCGAGACAATTTCCAATCCGAAAATTGTCTAGACCGGCACCGGGAATCGAACCCAGCCACCCTCAGCATGGTATTGCTTTGTAGCCGCGCGTCTTACCGCACGGCTAAGGAGGGCCCCTATTTTGTGATACAGTAGCCGTTCGATAACTATTTTGCAGTTTACTTTTCAGTTAACGAATGCCGTTCGATAACTGCAACGCATTCTAGACGTCAAACGGTTGTCAATCGACGTCAGATGCAATAAAAGTGCATCTAAATGTGCAGCGCAATGCAGCTGTCATTGAGTTTGACACCAGTTTGAAGTTTAGCGGTCCGATAATTGCAAAACTGTTGCAATTATCGAATTGCAGTTAAATAAAAAGCATTGCAGTTAAATGACTTGCAGTTATCGAGCGTCTACTGTATCACACTTAATACACAGCAGAGTGTATGTAATTAAGAGTGGCGACATGTGCCGCATTTGACAGGTCTCCTGCTCGTTTGGAACACGATTTTGTATGGGAATGACCAAGGGAATGACAGATAAATTTTGTTCCAATTCTGACAGTGTCGCAAGACAAGACAAGACAAGACAATTCTGACAGTGTCGCCACTCTTAATTACATACACTGACAAAAATCCAATCATATCCATTATGTGTGGCACACATAAATTTTGACTATAGCATTTCCCACATAACGGCTATGTGAATTCGCATAGCATATATGTGGAAACACACATAACCGTTATTAACTAATAACCTTTATGTGGATTTTCCCATAGTGGGTGGTTATTAACGCACACATAAAATTTATTTGTAAATTTCTTTAGATTTTTGCCAATAAAAATGTGTGGATTTTTATTAGTGTACACTCTGATTCTGATACACAGTATAAGAAAAGTCCAACCCCGTACTGCTATGATCCGTCGGGAGAAGGTTGCGAGTAGGGATCCCATAATGAGAGATATGCGAAAGCGGCCATTGTAAGCCAATCGAACATTGAGAACTGTTAAAACGTGAGCCAAATGAACGTTGTTATTGTTGCAGATTGAGACGAGGTTGAGAGGTATTGAGATAGATTTTAAGAAAAGTCTCATCGAAAAAACAACAATTTGTTTTACTTTCGCGAATAGAAGTAATATAGTTTTTGTCTCGGTTTTTGTATCGTGTTTCGCCTGTTTTTATTGCACTTTTATTTTAGTGATAAAGCTTATTTAAACACTGTTAGTGGACAGACAAACATAATCCAAATTGTTATCAAATGCAAAGTCATATACAAGCTTCAACACTGCGCTGCGGCAAGTGCTAGAAGCGTTTGCTAACAAAAACAGCGTTGCTAAATCGAAAAGTATTTGCATATCTCTCATTATAGGATCCCTAGTTGCGAGGAGGTTGCCGACCTTAAGGAACGACGGAAACCAGTTCCTCCTTCTACGAGTAATACCTTGTTGTGAATCACAAAAAGGTGAAGAAGGAGCGAAAAGCGGTATAGAGGAGGCGAAGGCGCCATTTGCCAAGAAGTGAAGTGCCCGTAGAGGAAAGGGCACACCTTCCAATGGCCATGGCAGGAAAGACAGAGGCGAAGCAATTATCGTCAAGGCTGATGATAAGAGCTATGCTGACGTTCTGAAGGCTTTGCGGGGCGATAAAAAGCTCACTTGCCTTGGGGGTGATGTCAACTGCATCCGCAGAACGCAGAAGGGCAAGATGATCCATGTGACGTGACAAAATGCCCAGGAGGACTATGCCAACCGGCAATCGCAAACCGGTGCACTGGTGGACAAGCACGATAGCTGATCTTCGCAGAACCTGTCTTAGAGCTAAAAGAAGATTGCGACGTACTATAACTCACCGGGTGTTCCACACAGCGAGCAGAGCTCTGAACTACGAAATTAAATGTAGTAAGAGAGCCTGCTTTGAAGAGCTATGTAGGATGGCCAATAGTACTCCATGGGGTTGCATACAGGATAGTGATGGCTAGGACCAACAGCACACCTCCTGAGAAATCCCCGGAGATGTTAGCCAGGATCGTTGAAGGTTTGTTCCCGAAGCATGACTCATCGGACTGGCCCCCCACACCGTGCTCGTCTCCTACGAAAGTTGATACAGATACAGACCGAAGTTGATATGATACAGACCGATAGGTGACTATCATAGCTTGCAATCGACGGGTGGTGAGGTTACCACCCTTGAAGTCGATGTTTCGTTATAACGTCGAGTGTTAGCATAGGCGTGAGCGTTCTCAATAGTCCTCCCCTGATGTATTGCTTAATAGCGGGCCGGGGGATATGGATATGGAAAAGGTTTTGGTTTTAGTGGGTCAGGTGATCCCATCTCCACACTACCTATAAGTAGTAAAATTCTTCTTTATTGTTTCATTTTCTGTTCTACAATTATTTTTTACATGTACAGTGCTCGGCCGGCTTGGCCCTCCAACTTCAATTTGATTTTTTTTTTTGTTTATATTGTTATTCAAGTTTTAAGATATGATATATCATGACGGCCTTTAGGAGGCGCTAGTGTGTTTTTAAAATTTGATAACCTAACTACTATGTACACTAATATCCAGCTTTTCGCGCACGGTAATGGCGGCTTTGTTGATTTAGAAGTGTATCTGTCCCCGTACTTCTTTGACATCTGACTTGGGTTTGACATTTCGATTACCCTCTCCCCTCATCCTGGAACAGGAGGAAAACGGAATGTCAAACCCAAGCCAGATGTCAAAGAAGTACAGGGACGGATACACTTTCAAACCCACAGAGCCGCCATTACCGTGCGCGAAAAGCTGGATTTACAATAAAAATTTGTTATCCTAGATTGAAACTAGCGCCCTAATTGGAGCCTGATCCGAATGCAAGCAACGGACCCTAAACTTTTCTTTACACTCACCAAAGCGTTCATGTAAGGTTTTTATTCCGGCCAGACGGTGGACCTCGGATGTTCTTGTCCTAGGAGGGGTGTTGAGGATCATCCTCAGGAATTTGTTTTGGACCCGTTGAAGTTTGAGGTGGTGGGTTTTAGCGCAGCTCTCCCAGACCGGCATGCCATATTCGATCACAGGGAGGATGATTTGCTTGTAGACAGCAAGGGGTCATCCACAAATTATGTAAGGGAATAGGGGGGGAGGGGGGGTTCCAAGTTTTCTTACATTTGCTTACGATGGAGCGAGGGGGGATTTGTTAAAATCTTACGTAAGATAAGAATATATATAAAAATTTAAATTAGGGGAACAGACGGCTTTGGCAGGTTTTGCTCTATTATTAGCAGGGGTTTTTTTTCGAACGAAATTTATGAAATTTGGCCACAATATTCTTTGATTTGCAAAGAATGTTTGAGCCAAATTTGAGCATAATCAGTCATAAAAAACCCTCCTGACAATAATAGAACAAAACCTGCCAAAGCCGTCATTACCCCTATATAAAATTTAAATTCAAAAAATTGATTTTGCTCCACACCGCTCATCCGATTCTGTCCCAAATTCTGGATGTTTTCCGAAAACCAAAACCTTGAAAAAAACCACGTGGTCATAGGGGGGGAGGGGGGTCTGCCAAATGACCACGATAAACCACATGGGGGGAGGGGGGGTTGAAAATCTTCAAAAATATGACCACGTGGTTTCTGGATGGCCCCTAGTACGTTCTGCGTCTCAACAATTCGAAATATTGAATCCATTGCCTCACTGCTGGGTGGCGATCAGGTTATCTTTATCAGTCAGGACGACAAAGCTAAAGTCCCGATTGGACTCACAGCGGCACACAAACAGTCACCTCTACTTATGCACCTTGAGTACCATGACCATGACTGGGTAGTAGCCCCAAAACACAAACTTACACCTTCCGTCTACAGTGCGATTGTAATTAAACCACATGGACAAGGCTATCCAGAAGGACTCTACGACACTACCCATAATTCCATTACCCATAATTCCATTACCCCGAAGGCCACTACCCCGAACGCCACAACCCCGAATGAGTCACTACCCCGAATGCCATTACCCCTAATGGGACACTACCCCGAATGAGCCAGTACCTCGAATTAATCATTATTTCAAGTTTATACTTCATTTCAATGAAAAAAATGTTACTCAATAAAAGTTTATTCATAATTCCGAGCATATATGAGCAATGAGCAATAATTGAAACTGAAACTGTTTCAATGCAGTACAAAACTAAGTATTCTCACTCTGTAATATCCCGTTCCACTTCGTATGGCACCCTTCAAGAGTCCTGAAAGGTAGGGGAAGATTATGCAGCACGTTCTCATGCACAATGCAGAGATTTGGAGGCAATGGATCAATCAAGGTAACTCATTTTGCATCACCGCATCAAAACAACGGCGGCACTGTATACGCATATTTCTATTCGTGTTGTTTGGACAGAACATGTCTACGGTGGCTCGATCTGTTCGTTTCATAACGGCAGATTTTGCTTTTTGATTTATCCATTGCGATCCACGTCAGCATGACTACAAGGGCAACAAGGTTGAAGTTGTTCCTTGGTCGCTGTTGTAAAGCAAAGGGATTCTGGATGAAGCGTGGTCTAAATCTCAGAATCGACGAGTGGGTGAATGAGTGAGTAAGAGTGAGCGAGTAAGAGTGAGTGAGTAAAATTTAATGAGTGAGTAAGGGTAAGTGAATGAGTAATAGAGAATGTATGAGCGAGTAAAAGTGAGTGAATGAGAGTGAGTAAGTGAATAAAAGTGAGTGAGTGAGTAAGAGTGAGTGATTGCGTGAGAGAGAGCGAGTGAGTCAGTGAGTATAAGTGAGTGCATGAGTAAAATTGAGTGGAGTGGTATGAATGAGCGTAGGAGTAAGCCAGTGAGCAAGAGTGAGTGAGTGAGTAAGAGTGAGTGGGTAAGTAAGAATGAGTGAGTGAGTAAAAGGAAGGAGAGAGTTACAGAAAGTGAGGTAGTAAAAGTGAATAAGTGTGTAACAGGAGATGCATGATTAAAAATGAGTGAGTTAGTAAGTGAGTGAACAAGAGTGAGTGAGTGATTAAGAAAGAGTGAGTGAGTAAAAATAAGTGAATAAGATTAGGCGAGAAAGAGAGAGCGAATGATTGAGAGCAAACGAGTGAGTGAAAGTGGATGACTGAGTAATAGTGGTTGAGTGAGTAAGAGTGGGTAAATGAATAAGAGTGGGTGAATGAATAAAAGTGGGTGAATGAATAAGAGTAGGTGAATGCATAAGATTCGGTTAGTGAGGTAGAGGAAGTGAGTGAGAAGAGAGAGAGAGGGGGGGGAGTTTTTGTTTGTCTTCGGTAAGTTGTGTTGACTTTAACAAGGCATCATCTCTGTTCGGTATCTAACGGGCAGGCGCGTTACTTTTAAAAAGGCATTATTTCCTCTGAGTCCCTTATCTCGGTATAACCACGTTCATAAAGAAGGTATATTCTCATCTGTCTGCCTTATATTGGGCAAACGCGTTCATATTAAGAATGCATTATTTCCTCTATGTGCATTATACCGAGCAAACGCGTCCATTTAAAAAAGGCATAATCTCCGCTGACTGCCTTATACCGGGCAAACCTGTTTGTTTAAAGAATGTATTATTTCATCTAGCGGGGCCCTCCTTAGCCGTGCGGTAAGACGCGCGGCTACAAAGCAAGACCATGCTGAGGGTGGCTGGGTTCGATTCCCGGTGCCGGTCTAGGCAATTTTCGGAATGGAAATTGTCTCGACTTCCCTGGGCATAAAAGTATCATCGTGTTAGCCTCATGATATACGAATGCAAAAATGGTAACCTGGCTTAGAAACCTCGTAGTTAATAACTGTGGAAGTGCTTAATGAACACTAATCTGCGAGGCGGCTCTGTCCCAGTGTGGGGATGTAATGCCATTAAGAAGAAGAAGAAGATTATTTCATCTATGTGCCTCATTTAAAGAAGGCATCATCTCCTCTGTTCGCCTTATACCGGAAAAACGCGTTCTATTGAAAGGCTCTTTTACTCCTCATCTCATTTCGTAGAATTAGTACTTTTCAAGATCATAATGACAGAAATGACAGTTAAAACTAATTAGGAGAAAAATCAAAACTGTTGGTTAAACAGAATATGTAATGCATTTATCTAAGTATCTATATTTTTTTTTATTTTTTTAAAAGATTGTCATTTTGCGGTTCATTGATATCTGTTGGTGTTAAACATAATAATAGAATACTACATATTCGAAACGTTTTCGGGGTAATTGTCTTTCGGGGTAGTATCCCATTCGGGGTGATGGTTTTCGGAGTACTGTCCCATTCGGGGTAGTGGCCTTCGGGGTAATGGCGTTCGGGATTCTGTCATTCGGGGTAGTGGGGTGGAGCCATCCAGAAGCCATGACTTATTCAGGGCCAACGTATATTGCTATTAGAAGCCTCAAGCATGCTGCTTCCAATGCCGCAACGCATTCGGATGATTTAGATACTTTGATGGATGTTGAAGCTTTTCAAAGTTTCATGAAAATTGAAGATGGATTTGTAAGACCAGTCATGTTATCTCTGCAACACTTTCTTCGGTATGACCTTGATGCAATGCTTGTGATGACCAATGCGCCTGGAAGAAGCGCGTTCAATCGCGTAGAGCGGAAAATGGCGCCACTCAGCTCCCAACTAGCTGGAGTGATCCTGCCTGCAGATTCATATGGATCCCATCTTGATGAAAGAGGTAAAACCATAGATGGAGAACTCGAAAAGAAAAATTTCACAGCAGCGGGTGAAGCATTGGGTCAACTATGGAGTGCATTGGTCATTGATGGATTCCCAGTTGTAGCCGAATATAAAGAACCAAGGAAAGCATGTGATCCTCCTAGCTTGCCAGATCATGAGTGGTACAAGGACCATGTACGCGAATCTCAATATGCCTTGCAAATCGTTAAATGTGAAAATACGGGATGCTGCAAGCCATTCCGAAGTAGCTATTGTCGTATTCCAACATGTCGTTGTATTCCAACGAAACGCACGCGAAACTTTGTAATAATTTTACGTATAGGCAAAACACGACTATCCTCGGTTAAAATCGATCACTGAATGAATCTCGATCTCTTTCACACAATCTATTTCCGCAAATCTCAAAAGCTCTCCCTATCAAACTTTGCGTTTTTCTGCTTCCGTGACATAGCGTTTCATCAATCGTTTTTCTTTCTTTTCTTTTATTTTCCGTTTCACAACGCTACCCAGCAAACAAGGTTACTCTAACTTGACCCTAACATGAGTGTAACCTGTTAGAAAGTTACTCTAATTTTCTCACTAACGTTAGGGTAAAATGAGACTAAAATTAGACAGATCTGCAACACTTTTGTTAGATATGTTTATGTAAGTTGCATAATTTTATCTACACTGCCAAAAATATCTATATAAGATATATGTGTCGCCGTTATAGATTTTTGCAATAGCTCCACCCTAATATAATTGATATAGAACCACACATAAATTAAATAATTGCTAATTCGAGACCACACATAAAGTTTATTTGGATATATATTTTATAAGTAGTTCGCGTGGAGAATGGTTATGTGTGCGCTGATATACATCATAAGTTAAATCTATGGATTTTTGCCAATAAATATGTGTGGATTTTTAGTAGTGTAACCTGTTAGCCTCACTTTAGTATAACGTTAGCAATCTTTTGCAGTGAGCGGTTAGGGAGTTGTGAGGGTTGTTTTGAAAGGGCTTTCATCCTGATTTATTTACATTCAGCTGTCATCCGAGGCAGAATTATTATGTACCGTGAAAGTACATAAAACATAACTGCCTTGAATGACAGTCAGATGTAAATAAAGTATAAATAAAAATCTGTACCCTGCAGGTGTATTTTCTGCAGAATAATCATTAAATATTTAATTATCTGGACTACATTTTTATCGAATCATATTTGGGTAAGTAAATTGAAACTTATTTGTCAGGTTGTTTTTGCTCCCTGCTCCGATGCTGCTGTTGTCGATCCGGAGCCGTATTTTCTTCGCGCGAGAACATTAACTGAGAACGTATTGCATTATTCCAGGCTGCATTTGTCGCCCTTTCCGAAGTGGCACTTTTCGGTTTGCTTCTGACACATCCGGTGAAGGTATAAAGCAAAACAGCGATGGGTGGAATCCTCCAAGTGGCACTGCAGAACGAGAATTTCTGGATTTTCAGTAAGGTCTTCCGGTCCAGAACGTACCTCATCGTCCGAAGTTTAGAAGACCAGGAAATTTTCAGAATGTATCCGCTACTTATGCCGATGCCGCACTGTTTTTTCGGTCCTGAATTGTCTTTGCGTTGTGTGGCCTTGATGGCCAGGAGTAAGGATATATTGCAAAAATGAAATGTAACTGATTTTAAGGAAATAAAATGAAACTTATATTTTAGAATACTAGCAATTTCTCCTAGAATCTGAGAAATTATGCATGCACAGATTCTACATTATTCCCTTCGAAAATTTCTGCAAAATTCATCGTCAATATTTTTCAATAACTCCCCTGCAAAGTGTATTGGTAATTCGCTCCAAGCGTTCCTCTGAGGAGTTGCTTTTGTAATTCCGCCAAGAAGTTATTTCGGAATTCCACTAGGAGTTCCTCTCGAAATTATTCTGGGAATCCCTTTATGATTTCTTCTAAAAAAAATTTTCCAAAATTGGTCAGAAAATTCCTCCATGAGTCCTTCTGAGAATCACTACAGAAGTTCCTCTAGGGAATCCTGGAAGAGTTCCATTGGGAATGAGTTCCTCCCAAAGCTGCCCAGAAAATACCTCCAGGAGTTATTCTGGAAGTTTTTACAGGAATACCTTAGGAAGTATTTCTGGAAAATTCTCCAGGAGTTCTTCTGGAAATTCCTCCAGAAGTTCCTCGATGAAAGCCTCTGGAATTCTTCCAGATGTTCCTCTGAGACTTTCTTCAGAAGTTTATCCGGAAATTCCTTCATAAGTTCCTCTACATTTTCCTCTAAAAGTTATTCAGGGAATTCCTCTATAATTCCCATGGAGAATAACTTCAGGAGTTCCTCCTTCTGCTATTTTTTGAGAAATCTTTCGAAAGTTCATCTGTAAGTTCCTCCAACAGTTTCTATGGATACTCCTCCAGGAGTTACTCTAAAAAATAAATCAGGAATTCTTCTGGAAGTTTCGCTTGGTACTGCTTTAGGTATTGCTCTATGAATTCCTTCCGGAGTTTCTCTGGGAATTGGTTCAAGAGTTTCTCTGAAAATTCTTCTAGGAATTCCTCAGGAAGTATCTGCGGAAAGTCCTCCATGAGTTCTTCTGCAAATTCCTGGAGGAACTTCCGGAGGAATTCCTGGAGGAACTTCCGGAGGAACTTCCGGAGGAATTCCTGGAGGAACTTCCGGAGAAATTCTTGGAGGAACGTCCGGAGGAATTCCTGTCGGAACTTCCGGAGGAATTCCTGGCGGAACTTCCGGAGGAATTCCTGGCGGAACTTCCGGAGGAATTCCTGGCGGAACTTCCGGAGCAATTCCTGGCGGAACTTCCGGAGGAATTCCTGGCGGAACTTCCGGAGGAATTCCTGGCGGAACTTCCGGAGGAATTCCTGGCGGAACTTCCGGAGGAATTCCTGGCGGAACTTCCGGAGGAATTCCTGGCGGAACTTCCGGAGGAATTTCTGGCGGAACTTCCGGAGGAATTCCTGGCGGAACTTCCGGAGGAATTCCTGGCGGAACTTCCGGAGGAATTCCTGGCGGAACTTCCGGAGGAATTCCTGGCGGAACTTCCGGAGGAATTTCTGGCGGAACTTCCGGAGGAATTCCTGGCGGAACTTCCGGAGGAATTCCTGGCGGAACTTCCGGAGGAATTCCTGGCGGAACTTCCGGAGGAACTTCCGGAGGAATTCCTGGCGGAACTTCCGGAGGAATTCCTGGCGGAACTTCCGGAGGAATTCCTGGCGGAACTTCCGGAGGAATTCCTGGCGGAACTTCCGGAGGAATTCCTGGCGGAACTTCCGGAGGAATTCCTGGCGGAACTTCCGGAGGAATTCCTGGCGGAACTTCCGGAGGAATTCCTGGCGGAACTTCCGGAGAAATTCCTGGAGGAACTTCCGGAGGAATTCCTGGAGAAACTTCCGGAGGAATTCCTGGAGGAACTTCCGGAGGCATTCCTGGAGGAACTTCCGGAGGCATTCCTGGAGGAACTTTCGGAGGCATTCCTGGATGAACTTCCGGAGGCATTGCTGGAGGAACTTCCGGAGGAATTCCTGGAGGAACTTCCGGAGGAATTCCTGGAGGAACTTCTGGAGGAATTCCTGGAGGAACTTCCGGATGAATTCTTTAAGACACTCTCAGAGGAACTTCCAGAGCAATTGCTGGAGAAACTTCCGTGACAATTCCTGGAGGAATATTTGAAGGAACTTCTGAAGGAATTCCTGGAGGAACTTTGGAGGGATTTCTGGAGGACCTTCCGGAGGAATTCCTGGCGGAACTTCTGGAGGAATTCCTGGAGGAATTTCCGGAGGAATTCCTGGAGGAATTCCTGGAGGAACTTCCGGAAGAACTTCCGGAGGAATTCCTGGTGGAACTTCCGGATGAATTCTTTAAGACACTCTCAGAGGAACTTCCAGAGCAATTGCTGGAGAAACTTCCGTGACAATTCCTGGAGGAATATTTGAAGGAACTTCTGAAGGAATTCCTGGAGGAACTTCCGGAGGAATTCCTGGCGGAACTTCCGGAGAAATTCCTGGAGGAACTTCCGGAGGAATTCCTGGAGGAACTTCCGGAGGAATTCCTGAAGAAACTTCCGGAGGAATTCCTGGAGAAACTTCCGGAGGAATTCCTGGAGGAACTTCCGGAGGCATTCCTGGAGGAACTTCCGGAGGCATTCCTGGAGGAACTTCCGGAGGCATTCCTGGATGAACTTCTGGAGGCATTGCTGGAGGAACTTCCGGAGGAATTCCTGGAGGAACTTCCGGAGGAATTCCTGGAGGAACTTCCGGAGGAATTCCTGGATGAACTTCCGGAGGAATTCCTGGATGAACTTCCGGAGGAATTCCTGGAGGAACTTCTGGAGGAATTCCTGGAGGAACTTCCGGAGGAATTCCTGGAGGAACTTCCGGAGGAATTCCTGGAGGAACTTCCGGAGGAATTCCTGGAGGAACTTCCGGAGGAATTCCTGGAGGAACTTCCGGAGGAACTTCCGGAGGAATTCCTGGAGGAACTTCCGGAGGAATTCCTGGAGGAACTTCCGGAGAAATTCTTGGAGGAACGTCCGGAGGAATTCCTGTCGGAACTTCCGGAGGAATTCCTGGCGGAACTTCCGGAGGAATTCCTGGCGGAACTTCCGGAGGAATTCCTGGCGGAACTTCCGGAGCAATTCCTGGCGGAACTTCCGGAGGAATTCCTGGCGGAACTTCCGGAGGAATTCCTGGCGGAACTTCCGGAGGAATTCCTGGCGGAACTTCCGGAGGAATTCCTGGCGGAACTTCCGGAGGAATTCCTGGCGGAACTTCCGGAGGAATTTCTGGCGGAACTTCCGGAGGAATTCCTGGCGGAACTTCCGGAGGAATTCCTGGCGGAACTTCCGGAGGAATTCCTGGCGGAACTTCCGGAGGAATTCCTGGCGGAACTTCCGGAGGAATTCCTGGCGGAACTTCCGGAGGAATTCCTGGCGGAACTTCCGGAGGAATTCCTGGCGGAACTTCCGGAGGAATTCCTGGCGGAACTTCCGGAGGAATTCCTGGCGGAACTTCCGGAGGAATTCCTGGCGGAACTTCCGGAGGAATTCCTGGCGGAACTTCCGGAGGAATTCCTGGCGGAACTTCCGGAGGAATTCCTGGCGGAGCTTCCGGAGGAATTCCTGGCGGAACTTCCGGAGGAATTCCTGGCGGAACTTCCGGAGGAATTCCTGGAGGAACTTCCGGAGGAATTCCTGGAGAAACTTCCGGAGGAATTCCTGGAGGAACTTCCGGAGGCATTCCTGGAGAAACTTCCGGAGGCATTCCTGGAGGAACTTTCGGAGGCATTCCTGGATGAACTTCCGGAGGCATTGCTGGAGGAACTTCCGGAGGAATTCCTGGAGGAACTTCTGGAGGAATTCCTGGAGGAACTTCCGGAGGAATTCCTGGAGGAACTTCCGGATGAATTCTTTAAGACACTCTCAGAGGAACTTCCAGAGCAATTGCTGGAGAAACTTCCGTGACAATTCCTGGAGGAATATTTGAAGGAACTTCTGAAGGAATTCCTGGAGGAACTTTTGGAGGGATTGTTGGAGGAACTTCCGAAGTTATTCCTGGAGAATCTTCCGGAGGAACTTCCTGGAGTAACTTCTTGACCATTTCTGGAAGAAACTCCCGAATGAATTCTTTAAGACGCTCTCAGAAGAACTTCCGGAGCAATTGCTGAAGTAACTTTTGGAATTCTGGAGGAATTCTCAGAAAAAAACTTGTGGTAAAATTCCCACAGGAACTTCTAAACAATTAAGGAACTACTGGAAGAATAACCGGAGAATCTCCTGAAAAAAATTCTAGAACTTCTGAAGATTCCCCAGAATAACTTCTGGAGAGATTATCAGAGGACTTCCTGGAGGGACTCTCAGAGGAACTCCAGACGAAATTATCGGAGGAATTTTCGGAAGAGTTTCCAGAGGCTTAAGATATTCTAATAGGAACTCCTTGAGAAATTCTCTGAACTTCTGAAGGAAATCTCAGATAAAAAAAACTTTTGGAAGAATTTTCAAATGATCTCCTGAAGAAATTTCTTGGGAATTTCGCTGAGGAACTCCTGTAGCGAGTATCAGAGGAACTCATAAAGAGATTATCAGAAGAACTTTTGAAGGAATTCTCAGAAAAACTTTTGGAAGAATTTTAAGAGGAACTGCTAGAGAATTCAGGAACAACTGATGAAATACCCAGAAAATCTCCTGAATTTCTAGAATTTCCAGAAAAAAAAACTTTTTAAAGAATTTCCAGAGGAACTTCTAGAGAATTCAAAAGCCACTGGAGAAATACCAAGAAGATCTCCTGACGAAATTTATAGATAAATTTAGAAAAAAAATCCCAGAGACACTTCTAGCGGAATTAAGGAACTACTGGAGGGATTGTCTATAGATAAACTTCTGGTGGCAGTTACTCTTGGTGTTCTTAAATTCTTTCAGATGTGCCTCTGAGTATTCTTCTAGTAGTTCTTTTAGGAATTCCTCTAGGTATCTCTCTGACAATTCCATCTCTATTCTGGGTTTTGGGGCCTCGGCAGCTCAGTGTTAATATATTAAGTTACTAATCACAGGGTTACTAAGCCAAGCTAGCAAATTGGCTTTTATATTATGTGACTAACATGATGATATTCCGTGTATAGTAGAAAATCGAAAATTTGTTTTCAATAAAATGAAATATCTGCAGTTATCAGACGTCGCAACTCATTTCTGATTAGTGCGCATGATAGTACATCCATGCGTGCATGATGCGCACTACTAATGAAATATTTCAAATTGTCGCGACTCGCGTCGCAGCGCGAGTGCTCAATCGCGCGGTCCGGTTTGGTGGCGGCCCGACAATACTAAGGTCAGGGAAGTCAAGAAATTTCCCAACATGAACCCGCAATCAAATCCGGCTGGAAAAAATCATGCATCAAAATCAAATTGATCCACAATCGAAAATAGAAAATCATTATTTGAAAGGCTCAAATTTTAACATTTACGATGCTTTCGGATGATTCCGGAGTCAGCTTGGCCATAATGTCTGTGAATGGAAAAATCTTTATCAATTGGAATAAACTTAACGAACATCAACACAAAACTCACAAAACATTACCGGCATCAAAGTCGAAGTTCTGTTCGACTGGTGCCAAACATTAACGGCATCAAAGTTGAAGTTCTGTTCGACTGGTGCCTTTTTACTTTCAGCTGTATATGCGTTCCGCAGACAGCTTCATATCGGCATCCATACGAAATCTGATAATTGGTAATTCACGTTTATTAACATCTGTATGAACATAAACAGAAACACAAAACTCACCGGTAAACATCCTCGACTGCTGTACATCCGGAAGGTATCTTGAAAATTGAATTCGTTTGCAAATTGTCGGCAATCTCCTTACTCAAAGGACAGTTTTTTGTCCTGCAGCCCATGCATTCCGGATGCCTAATACCGGGATCCCCACAATCGCTGTGAATGG
Organism: Armigeres subalbatus; assembly: GCF_024139115.2. Classification (NCBI taxonomy): domain Eukaryota; kingdom Metazoa; phylum Arthropoda; class Insecta; order Diptera; family Culicidae; genus Armigeres; species Armigeres subalbatus. The sequence continues at coordinate 120,865,491 of NC_085140.1, forward strand.
TATATGATATAAAATTTTCATGAATTTAAAGAGCAACGCAAAACTCACCAGTAAACAACGTCAGATCAGCAGCAGACCATCCGCTCGTTTTGTTGAAATTCAGGATTCATTCCATAAATTGTCGGTACCGTTTCGCTTTCCGCATCAGGTTATGTTTTCCGGAGGCAACTTGGTGACACCAGCAGCACGGCCTCTGTGTAAGGCAAATTCAATTTCGTTGTAAATTAAAATTTTCATGAACTTATAACAACAAAAACTCACCCGATAGAATTCGTCAACAGCCGTATATCCGGGTAGCTTATTGGAACCTATTATCCAGCAAATCGTCAGCATCCGTCATCAAAGGAGTTTGCCATTTATCCGTTCTTATTTCTCCTATGCATTCCGGGGGCAACTTATAAATGGCGGTCTTTAAATTAAAATTTTCGTGACCGTCAGCAGCAGCCCATCCGGACTACTTGACGGGATCCGCAAACTTGATCAGAGTTCACTTTTCCCAATTTCCAAATTGAGTCAACTTTCTTTTAGTTTTGCACTTCGTGCGTCAATCAACAAAAAACTAATCAAGAAACAAACTGTCAAAATTGAAAATAAACAAGAATAATTTTTCAACAACATAAAAGCATAAAAATGGATATGTTTCGATCAGCAACATATCTAACACACCCTAACAAAACCCTAACATCTCACAAATTGTTTCCTGGGTAACAGTGTACCCAATATTAACAAAATTAGCTAATCTTATTTATAGTGCATTTCATTTTCAGTGTGCACTTGAAATATTTCACTCTCTATCTATCAAATCGCAATTCAGGAATATTCTCTTTTTGTTTTGTGTACTCAGAATTAAGAATAAACGAGGATAGTTTAAATTTAAATCATTTTTGTGATTTGTATCATTTAACCATTGCATAGCATAAATAGTATACTAACAAACATTAAAATTTATACAAAGGCGGATTTTTGCTTGAATATTTAATATTGTATTAATAATGTTTGCGAGTGAGAACCGTTGCTATTCTGAGAACGAAAAAAACGTGCAATCGAAATAATATTCTGATCTGCAGCCATTTGATTTTTTTTCTGATTCGCCATTCATATTAAATTTTAAAACGTAAGTAATGCTGTAGAAAAAAATAAGCATATTTATAGAATAAATTAAACTTGGGAAATTTTGCTTTTACAGGTGCCGCCAAACAAAAATTTGTCTGTACGAAAAGTAATAAACCAAATGACAGGATAAGACCGAAGTTTTTGACCTGAAGTGATTTTTTTGTTGTGGCTGCAGTAGTTGAACAAAAATTATTAGTTCCATTAGTTCAAAGATACATATCAGAGTAACAAATCAACACCAAGTCCATCAAGTATTGTAATGGTGTCGTCAGTGGGGACTAAAGAATATTGATCGATGCTGTTGAATTGCATTCGAAATGGCGACGGAGGAGAAAATCTCGACCGAGCATATACACCGGAGCAGGTGGAGAATGGAGATTCTGCGAAGAGCGGAGGAGGAACACAGTTCGAGGAGCCGCTTTACGATGCAATTTTCGTGCACGTAAGATTATTTGATGCGAGAAAACGATTGAGATGGTAAACAGCATAGGACGCGTCCGGTCATCATCGTTCCGCCGGAACATCATATGTGCCACTATCGTGATCTCCGAAGGATTTCGGGCCTGGAGGAACAGGAGGATCTCGTGCATTATGAAGGGACGAATTATTGCTCCGAGCGTGAACATAATCATCGAATTTGCCGTTGTACTTTCGTTACAGAATATTATTATTATATTTAATTACCTTTTGCTGTGAAATAAATCAATAAAATGTAATTGGTGTAACCTAAATTTTATGAAAGGAAATAAAATTATTTTTATCAATTATTTTTGACAGAACAAAATCAAAACTATAATCATTAAAACGCTTTTATTCTATTTTTATATACTGGGAAGTTATACTATGCGCTAATAAGTTGAAGTTATACTATCTCCGTTTTGTCCAAGTTTAAACTAATTCGGGGTCAACCAGGCGAATAGCCAGTTAGTATGACTTTTAACCTATTTGGTATACATTTATTTCTGAGTGTTCCTTTTATTATTTAGGCTTTGGTCCGATTCGTGAATTAAAATCGAATTAAACTTAAAAGTGACAGTTCGGAAATTATGAAATCCCCCGCTCATAAAAATGGCTGGTGCTACCCAGCAAGACCAACAAAATATCTACCAAAAATGATTCAACATCTGTTAAAAGTAATCTTGCTCTGCGAGCAGGGTTATTTGAAAATTATTGAACTGTCATTTTAAAGTTTAATTTGATTTTAATTCATGAATCGGACCAAAGCCTTATATTAATGACACACTGATGGTATTCGTACCATGGTACAAGTTGTACCACAGGTGTGTCGCCTTGTACCATGCTGGTACAACGTGAAAAACCATGGTACAATATGTACTAGGGTATATAACCGTGGTACTTGTACCACCAGTGTGTCTTTAGTATTACTCTCGTGCCTACACGCTCATTTGAATCTACTCAAAAGTGAGTCAAATTTGACTCACTTTGAAAAAAAGTGGAACAGCTCACTTTTGAGTAACTGGGCGGTTACTCACTTATGAGTAACATATCATTATGTCAAAATTAGAGTAACAATTACTCACCAATTAAAATAAAAAAGTGAGTACATTTTACTCACTTTGGCACACAGGGAGCATTATGCGCTTAATAAAGAATTGAATTAAAGTAACAATAATAAGGTTCGCCGCTCTGCTTTTTTATTATTTTTAACATGAACTAATATACAAGTGGCCTGTACAGTACATAGTGGTTAATTTACAGCTTATTACCTTGTAATAATAATATCTTATAAATTATAGAAAAAGAATCGTTCAACTCGGTTGAATAAACTTTCTTACAATTGCGATAAATGAAGATGTTTTTACTCCTTAGCCTTGCGGTAAGACGCGTGGCTACGAATCAAGACCATGCTGAGGGTGGCTGGGTTCGATTCCCGGTGCCGGTCTAGGCAATTTTCGGATTGGAAATTGTCTCGACTTCCCTGGGCATGGAAGTATCATCGTGTTAGCCTCATAATATACGAATGCAAAAATGGTAACCTGGCTTAGAAACCTCTCAGTTAATAGCTTAATGAACACTAAGCTGCGAGGCGGCTCTGTCCCAGTGTGGGGATGTAATGCTAATAAGAAGAAGAAGATGCGTTCCAGCCAAGTAACTTGATCAGCCTCTTCATTACTCCACGGTTTGCTTAATGACATGTACCACTTCACATACGAAGAGTCCACCAATCGTTTTAATCCTGATCTAAATTCTATCGAAGTACTTCCTAGTATCATTTTCATCGAAGCATTGTCATATACATGCATACATTCGTTACCGGCACCGGCCCGGTGCTGTGAGGGATAGATGCGTTGGTCGAATATATCGGGTTTGCAGATGACCATTCCTGCAATCAAAAAAGGTACTTTTATGTATAATCCATTTCATTTATGAATAGTGTATCATCAATACCCTTTTACCATTTTTTAGCCATGCGGTAGTTGGTTCGATTCTCGGTCCGGTCTTGGCACTTGCGGGTAGGAAAATTTCTCGACTGCCGACTCTTAAAGGATCATCGTGTTAGCCTCATGATGTACGAGTGCCAAAAAGATAACTTGGCTTAGAATCCTTGTAGTTCATAACTGTGGGAGTTAAAACCTGGTTAAAACCAATGAATGAACACGACCAATGCAAGTTGCGAGGTGGCAATTTCCCAGTGAGGAGTGTAATGCCAATAAAATATTAAGAAGAAGCATACGTTACCCTTTACATTCTGGAACGTTTCCGGGTCATCAGCAGTCCCAGTTCTCCTGTTCTGCACAAAAGACTTCAGAAAAAAAACACAAGAACCATTTCCATTAAAAATTTTCTAACTGTTTGACAGTTGAAAAACAATTACTCGAAAGTGAGTAAAGCATAAAATTCTTACAAGTGAGTAAAAATTGACTCACTTGCTAAATCGAATGTTACTCACTTTTTGACATTTCCATTTAAATTCAAAAGTGAGCCATTTTGACTCACTTTTGAGTAGATTCAAATGAGCGTGTAGTCAAGTCGCCTTATTTACTTCGCAGTGAAATCCTCAGTTAATAACTGTTCTGTGTAACAGTTTCTTCCGCGACTGATTTTCCCGTTTTTCCTCGTGATTCCCTCTCGTTTACTACATTACCCTTCTGCTCCACTCTATTCTAAAACAGCCATCAAAGAGAAGAAAAAAATCCCTCATCTGAGTAACCTTCGCTTTTGTTGACATTTTTTGAGAATTATCAAAAAAAAGTTGCTAGTTTTTGAAAACAATTTTTTGTAATGTTTTATTCTGAAGTTATCTATACATTGTTCTTTTTTCATATTGTGATTATTGAATGTTATCGCTTTATTTCCAGTCAAGTCTGCTGATTCACCAGAAAATTCGGTATACAAACTTATCATCGAATCGTTGCGGTCGGCGGATAATGTCCCTTTGTCGAAGATTTCTGGTTGGAGAGTAATTAAGAGCAGCCCTCAATGGAGAATCCGTTTGCGTTCTTGAAATTGCCGCATGATGATTGTTGTCGAGTATTACTCCATCGCTGACTCCATCAGGCATTACAGCGTCATCAACGTTGTCTGCTGTTCCAGCTGTTCCATTAGAAGAATCAAGTCTTGAGTCTGGAGGTGTGTAGCTTTCTGGGGCCTTCCTAATTTCCCGAATGTTTCGAGCGTACTGGATACCAGATTTACTCATAACAACAACCTTCGCCCCTTCTCTGGCTATCACCGCGTACCGTTCCGCTGAGAACGTAGGATCAACTTTACTTTTCTTCGTTTGGGCTAGAAGGACCATGTCGCCGACTTGGATATTGGATGATTTAGCTCCACGGACGGAATCAGCATATGTTTTGCTGGCGAGTTTAGCTTCTGCGTCCCTTTCTTCCCACTCACTATTGTCAGATCTGTTGGCCGTCCACAAACAAGGGAAGGTACCACGATATCTCCATCCAACCATCATCTCAAATGGAGTTGCTCCAATTCTCGAATGAGGAACAAGAGTATTATGCCGGTGGACATATTTTTGCATCGCAAGTCTCCAATTTTCTCCGTCCAATTTAGCAGCAGCTAGGGCTTTTATTATGCCCTGGTTCTGCCTTTCAACAGAACCATTCGATTGTGGACTTAACGGTATGGATTTTCGAACTTCAACACCCTTGTTTTGCCAAAATTGAATAAACTCAGTACTTTGAAATGGTGGTCCGTTGTCACTTTGTAATATTATTGGACAACCCCATAGCTGGAATATTTCGCATAAAGCATTATTAGTGCTAGCTGCATCTAAACGCTTCATTTCATTGACACATAGATATCGAGAATAAGTGTCGATGACAACAAGAAATTCACCCGACCCATGATTGGGTACCGTGAGAAAATCTACTTGTAGAATTTCCCATGGCCCATCAGGAAGGTTTCTGCTAACCAATGGCAACGGAGGATTTCGTCTTGATAACTGTGCACATGTGTGACAGCATTTCACGAACTGTGACACTTCTGAAGTCATCCGTGGCCACCAGAAGAACATCCACATTATTCTTTTTGAGGCGACTTCACCAATATGGCCTTCATGAGCTAGTTGCAACGCCTTGATACGAAGAGATTTCGGGAGAACCGTTCTATCGTCCTTGAATACCAGAGACCCCAGAGTATGCAAATTTTTTCTTTGCGCTTCGTACCCACGGAGCTCTGGAGGCCATTTTTTTGATGTCAATGCTTCTCGAACCATAGCTAGCTCACTGTCTTCTTCTGATGCAACTTCGATATCGCTCCAAGTCAATCGCATGCATCCAGTGTCTAATGCATACAAATAGTGACAATCGTTGTCTTCGTCGAATGGTTTGTCCTGTTGAGCAGTTGGGATTAGTCTTGATAAAGCATCTGCGATATTCTGGCAGCCTGGAACACGTTCAATCGTAAAGTCATACGGTTGGAGACGTAGTGCCCAACTCTCTGCTCGTGACACCGCTCTTTTTCCTAATCTGTGGTTCGAGTTGAAAATAAATTGATTGGCTTCTGCATCCGTACGAACTACAAAACTCTTGGCCAGCAGATAGAATGAAAATTTTTCAACTGCCCACACTACCGCCAATGCTTCTTTTTGCGTGTGTGGATATTTTTGCTCAGCTGTGGTCAGTACCTTGGAAGCGCAAGCGATGATTCGAGGAGTTCCTTCCGCGTTAAGCTGGATTAAAACCGCTCCCAAACCTATTGGGGACGCATCCACGAATAATTCTGTCCTGTCGTTTATGTTATAGTAGCCAAGCAATTTGATTGATGTTAAGGCCTCCTCCTTAATGTATTCGAACTCCGATTCTTCATTATCAGTCCAATAAAAGGAGTCCGAAGTCGCCAATCGTCGTAGGCACTCGGTCTTTGTTGCTCGATGAGGTATGAATTTGTCGATGAAGGTGACCAATCCCAAGAAGCTCTTTACTTCAGAGCATGTCGATGGCCTTCGAAAATGTTTAATAGCAGCGACCTTCTCTTCATTGATTCGCCATCCATCCGGGGTCAAAGTGAATCCTAAGAATTCCGCCTTTTGTGTGCCGAACGTGCATTTACTGTTATTTAGTTTAACGTTATGATTTTCTAGTTGTGCCAGTACAACCGCCAAGTTTTCGTCGTGTTCTTCTTTGGTATTCCCAAAAACCAAGACGTCATCCAAATAGTTCTTACAACCTTTGCAGCCTTCCAGCACCTTACGCTGTAGAGCCTCTTGAAACAGGTCCGGGGCATTACAAAGGCCGAATGGCAATCGCACGCAACGGAACATCCCGAATTCCGTATAAAAATTTGTAAGATGCCTGGACTCTTCAACAAAATGTAGTATCCATACCGTCTGCAATGGGCTCGATAATATTTGCCGATACCAAGTTTTCCAGCCTTTTTTCAAACAAAGGTTTAACTGCTAGGGGTATGTTTGAAAATATTGTTCTGCATGGTGGTTTATATTTATCGTAGAATATTTTCACTGGTGGAATGTTAAACTTGGGAAAAACCTCTTTCGTTTCTATAGCAGCAATTTCTACAGAATACTGTGCTACTGAATAATAATCCTTAGATGAATCTACCGGTACCTTCAAGCCTAACATCAAAATACTGTATCTAGAAGCAGTTGACCTACACACTTAATTTATTTTGCCGAAGCCGGCAAAATGAATTACCGAGAATCCAACAGCCGACAGTTCGGTAAAAATCTCGGCAAAAGATCAAATTACCGACTGGTCGTAAAATGTACGTAACCGTGCAGCTGTCAAAATTTACTGAGTCGTTCGGTAGTGCGGTGCCGAATGACTCGGTATAGTGTTTTACCGAGATTCAGTAATATAATGTTTTTGATATCCATATTTACAATGAAATAAAAAATTAAAACAATAACCAATATGAATTTACTTATAGGCATTTATTCGGTCTTATTTTATTATAAAACTATCAATCAATGTAGTATTGATTGTCTTTGCTGGAGGTCACTTTTTTGTCTGTTTTATTTTATTCACAACATGGGAAGACAAAGAATACAACACAAATGGGTACAATATCGTAGCACGTGAAGATCTGAGGACTTGAGGGAGAACCGATAGAATCGATTTTTACAAATCCGGCTAACCGCGCGAATTGGTCGAAGTTTTTAGAGCATTCCGCGGTACAGATGGACAAATCAAATACTTTTGGATCTTTACACCCCTCCATTTTTCCGGCAGATCAGGCACACACTTTTTGTTCAACGATCTGCTTTGCAAAAATTCCTCGACCTTTCGATTTTTACGGCGTTTAAAACAGCAGCAAGTTTGTTTCTCCACTATTCATATCAAATGGAATTAATTCTTGAATTGAAACTGAAACGAAAAAACCATACATTAATATTTTAAATAAAAAAACAGTAAAATTAAATTGGATTACTTACACGAATAGGTAATATTAAATTGCAACAATGAAAACTTGTGTCCGTTTATTTTTCTATCAAACACGCGTGTGTTTCTTATTTTTGACACAAGGGATTTACCGAGATTCGGATCAATTCAGATTACCGATGACTGTGGCAAACTTGTTTGCCGGAATTCAGTAATCAAGTTGAAGGTCTTATTTTCCACCGAAATTTCAGTAAAAATATGCTTTACCGACCACGTTCGTCATTTTATATTACCGAGAATAATTCTGGCGATTAAGTGTGTACTGAGAAGCGCACGACTCTCCCTGACGACGTAAAACTTCTCTAGAAGAATTGGCCGGTCTTCTGTGATGGAAAGGTATGCTTCAAATGTAGCAAGAACCTCGATAGACTTCTCTGTAGCGTATGCTTTGAGTGGGTGGTCAGCAGAGTTTTGAACATTAAACTTGATTGTGGAGTCGCGATCAATTTCCGGAACATCTGTTCGGTGAATGTATTCACCTGAGCTCCTGAGTCTATGAGGAAGACGAAATTCATACCCGCCACCTTGGCGTTGATATAACCATCGTCGATATCGCTTGATGCTGCTTGTGTTCGATGTAAGGATTTTATGTTCTGTGAAATGCTACTACGAATATTATCCAGTGATGGTTGGTCGTTTACAATTACTTTATCATCATTGGCGATCAGTTTTAGTTGAGCGTTTCCGAAATCAGCTAATGCTGTACCTGGTAGTACTTTATCGATTTCAGTAGTGTCCTCTTCCGTTTTTTCTAAAATGGCGATCGTATGTGGCTCGTCACGAGTGGTCATTCGTCGCATGTCACCTCCCTCGAAGCCAGCTGGACAGGCACGTCGGATGTGCCCTTTGATTCCACAGTTATTGCAAATTTTGTCTCTGGTGTAACATTCATCCGATGAATGAAACACACTGTCACATCTCCAGCACCTCACCCTCGATTGATTTTTCTCGTTGTTGCTGAAATGTCCCCCACGATGTGCTTTCCACCCACCTCTGGGTTTTTGTACTGATCGTTGGTATGGCTTGTTGCGTCCCTGGAATCGTTCTGAGTATTTACGTTGACTGTGGTACGGGGTGGTAATAGCAGCTACTGAAACGCTGTCCGACCTTACTTGTTTTCGCATGACATATTCCTCGTTCAATCTGATGGACTCTATTTCTCTAACCTTATCGATGAGATCAGTGAAACATCCATTTTACTTAACATCTTCAGTGCTGTTGTGCGCACCTCCTTATGGCGAGCATGTTCAGCAATGGTAGCTACTATCTCCTCAAACTCCTTTCCATTGTCGAATCCACAAAGTCGTGCAGTAGATCCTACTCTGCTGATGTATGCTAAGTCCGTTTCGTCGGGTCGTTGGGCCATCAAAGCCAGTTTTCTTCGCATCAGCATAACATCCGAGCCCGATCCAAAGTACGGCCTAAGCCGCTGCATTGCGTTAGAAAACGGCTTTGATTGTGGATCTGGATCGTTACTGTTAGATTTGGTGTTTCTAAATATCTCCAACAGCTTAATACCGGCTTTCACCTTGAACACTGTGAACCTTGTGTGTTCGTCGTCGATTCCAGCGAGGCTCATAGAGTCAACTAACAGGTCCTTCCATTGCTCGAACGTCTGTCGGTGAATATCTCCGTCATCTGTTGGTTTGCATTCGGGAACATTTATGGAGGCCACCGAAAGTTGATTCATCGAAGAGAAGAAACGGGACTGTTCCGGATTCGTTACATTCCGCATGAAGCTTACTTGAAAGTCCTCCTGATTCGGCCTAGTCGTTCTTCTTGCAGTGCTGATCCGGGATTCTTCATCAGATGACAAGAAACGCGACGATTCCCTTTTATTCGAATCACTCGTATCCAGCGCATCGTGCTGGGATTTATCCTGAGCTTCGTTCGGAAGCGATCCACGTGAATCGCCCAAGTTTGTATCACTCGCAGTCTGTACGTTACTATCGAGTGGCACTTCTTGATTTTCATTGAAAATGGTTGGGCCAGTATTGCGTGTGCTTTCGAATCCATTTCCTCTATCCAAATCGAACATTGTACTTCCATTTGAAGAACTTCTTCTGTCATCCGTCGTTGTTTTCTCTAATTTTTGGGCAAGAAGTTTAGTTTTCTCCTTGCTTTTCTTGAGCTTCTTCCGTAGTACCTTGTTTTTAGCTTGTTCGGCAGCCAGCTGACGTGCCATTTCTTTGAACTTGCTTTTCTTCGACTTTGCCGATGGCTCCTCTGAAATATTGTCGTAAAGGAGAAAAAAATAAACCTTAGTTAAGTGCTTACTACGTGAAGATAGGTTTAATTCTTTGAATTTGTAACCATGCGATAAGACATTTATTTCAGCCATGACCATCGCATGGTAAGCCATTTTATTCCGTGACCTCTCGCACGGCAAAACATTTGCTCTACCCATGACCATCGCATGGTAAGCCATTTTATTCCGTGACCTCTCGCACGGCAAAACATTTGCTCTACCCATGACCATCGCATGGTAAGCCATTTTATTCCGTGACCTCTCGCACGGCAAAACATTTGCGCTACCCACGACCATCGCATGGTAAGCCATTTTATTCCGTGACCTCTCGCACGGCAAAACATTTGCTCTACCCATGACCATCGCATGGTAAGCCATTTTATTCCGTGACCTCTCGCACGGCAAAACATTTTCTCTTATCAACACCATCGCATGGTAAGCCATTTTACTCCGTGCAGGGTGGCCACCGAACCGGGAAAAACGGGAAAAGCGGGAAAAAGACGGGAAATTGAAGTCACCGGGAAAAAAAGCGGGAAAAACCGGGAATTCAGGATATGGACCGGGAAAAAAATATTTTCGTCAAGTCACACTAAAAAATTTTCAAAATTTTTGATGGAGTTGAGATAAGGAAAAGATTTGCTCTTTAATGCTCATTCTACAGTCGCATTCTAAATGAATTATTTAATTTAGTTCTTGTGTGTGTGCGAGGTACAGGTACTGGTGCAGATCCAGATCCATTACTAGATCATTTTGATTTCAGTTTCAAATGACATCATATATTGTGTTATGAGGCACGGATAGAATCGAATATTGAAATATTCCTTCTTTTGAATGAATGTATTAACCTTTAAATTATTTCTCTAGTGTCCAAGACTTTTATTACAGAATACGGAAAAAATGAATATGTTGAATAATTTATATATTAATAGAAATGGATCATTCTACACGTAAAAAAAAATAATGTTGTTTATTATTAATATTTCTAATACTTTTTTGCCAAAGCAGGCGCTTAATGACATGTATAAGAAAAAACTTATACATCGCATTAGTCACATACATTCGGAAACTTATACTTTTCATTAACTTATGAATGTTATTAGCTTTTTGATATGGGATCATTCATTAGGTGGCATAATGAAGAGTATAAAGCATTCAGTACACTGTTTGTCTAATTGACAAATATTTGCTAAATTTCAAAAAATATATTTGCTTTGTGTGTACTGACTTGTCAAATATTCGTTTATCAAATATTTACAACACTGCGCATAACAAATATTTGCAGAAATGACAAATCGTGTACTGTCAAAACTGTTAAATAATTGATTATGTTTGCAACTCTTTACCGATGTTGAGTTGCAAATACTTACAAATAATTTTAAACTTGGACGAATTGACTGATCCAGAACGAAAAAGAAAAGAACAAATCTAGAAAAATAACTTGGTCCTGTTTGTTTTAAGTGCGTTCTGGGATAGTAGATGGTTAAGTGTGTACACATAAATCTCAAAATAAAAATTTATGGATTTTCTCCGATAAATATGTGCGGATTATCCTCAGAGCAGTCCAATATTTTCCACATTGTTTAGAGATTCGGTTCCAAATGATGTTCCGTAGACAATTCCTTGGAAATAAGATTTAAAAACAGATTATTCCACTCATGTGGTGTAATCGGACCTGGGGACCCAAACGTTCGGGGAAAAATAGAGGGAAATAGACCAAGGAAATCCCAGCAAACATGAAACAATTATGCGTCTACCGGCAGTATAAATAAAGTTAGAAGAAACTGCTCATAAGAAAAAAGGCGTAATCCTCCTTGATACAGTTGCGAGTTTTATAAATGTTGCAGCACATTGCGAGTTTTATAAATGTTGCAACAAAATTGTAAAATTCTAGGGTACTCATTTCTAACATAGGGATTAAAGCCCCAAACGCAATACAACGGAACGGCGACGGAAACGGCAAATTTGACAGAAAATATATGGGCTAACTGTCAAATTTTCCGTTTCCGTCGCCGTTCCGTTGTATTGCGTTTGGGGCTTAATTCTCCAATGATAGATGATAGAAGATTCTTAAGGGCCTCATATATGGCCCGGCAAACCTCTGGAACAATTCTGGAGATTGTCGTCAGTGGAATCCTGAAAAAATATTGCATTGATGCTTTCTCCGGTAGCGCAGAATCTCAACGTCAGGGTTAATCTTTCTACTGGAGATATTGATTTGCTCATACTCGTGTCCTGCTTCTGGATACGAATCTCAACTTCTGAGGTCCAACCAAACTTAAAAGGTCGTAAAAATCGGCGGTGGACATTCTGAAAAAGTTCTTGTACAATGTCTAATGCGAGTTTGACGACAAACAATGTACTGTCTTTTGAACAACATTTGACAAATAGTCAACCAAAGTTTTCAAACATAGTATTTGACAAATAGGTTTTATTCAAATATTTGCTCATAGTGTACTGGCACATGACAAATAATCAGCAAACGTCAAATTTTGTTAAAACAGGCTATGACAAATATTTGTCGATTAAACAAACAGTGTACTGAAAGCTTAAGTATTTTCGAATGGTTTTTTGCCATAACATATAAGGTTATTTTTTACGTGTAGAGATAGTGGCGTTCCAAGTGGTCAGCGTTTTAAAATTAGTGAACCGTTCTTTTTGGTCTAATTTTTTCACAGTTTGAAACTAACGTGGTTTCAAAATATTCACTGTGCATGAAGAGAAAAAAATATGTACAGTCCTGCAGTTATGTTCTAAAAATTTAAAAAGTATAATTTATTGATTAAATTACGAATCGAATGTTTTGATTGCCCAAAATGGGCTTAAATCCATCTTAGAAAAAAAATGAATATTTTGATCAGAAATTAATTAAAAATTTAAAAAAGAAATTAAATCTGTGTTCAAATTCGTGGAATTCAGAAAAGCGATACAAAATAACTATGATGAGGTTACTGGTTACTTCATTGCTAAGTTCTCTTAGTTTAAAACATTAATTTAATTACGATAATTTAAAAAGCATCAGATACTCAGGAAGGTTTTCGGAAATAAAAACAGCTGAATAAGATCAAACCGAGAGCTAAACATTCAACATGTTTCGGCTGTATTCCAAGATACTTTACGTTTTCATTGAATATTATGCTCTAAAAAGGAAGAACCAGACTGGCATGCAATATCCATCGGCTTGGTCAGAAACTTACGAAACTTCACAGCAACAACCAAAAAATGGCGAAAGTTTTGCAACTAAAAATCAAATCTTTGTAATTAGTTGCTAATGTGGTATTACCATATTTCAGTGTACCTGTCGATTAAAGCATTTCGCATAACACGTTGTTAGTAATGTAATGTATCTATTTCAAAAGTTCTTTACAAATTATCAGTTGCTTCGATATAAAACTGACTTCCGGTTTGGTCAGAAAATAAAACACCTTGTAAAAGTTCAAAAACTTTTACCCTATTTGTTCCAAGTTAAATAAAAACCGGGAAAATTTGTCAAAATTTATCGGGAAAAGCGGGAAAAAACCGGGAATTTGAAAATCGAATTTCAGTGGCCACCCTGTCCGTGACCTCTCGCGCAGGATGGCATTTTTTCTCAAAGAAATCAATTTGCAGAAATCATACTCGTAGACATGTTTTCTTTAATTTATCTTACCTGCCGACTGTGCCATGTCGTATTCCAACATGTCGTTGTATTCCAACGAAACGCACGCGAAACTTTGTAATAATTTTACGTATAGGCAAAACACGACTATCCTCGGTTAAAATCGATCACTGAATGAATCTCGATCTCTTTCACACAATCTATTTCCGCAAATCTCAAAAGCTCTCCCTATCAAACTTTGCGTTTTTCTGCTTCCGTGACATACACGTAAAAAAATTTAATGTTGTTTATTATTTATATTTCTAATACTTTTTTGCCAAAGCAGGCGCTTAATGACATGTATAAGAAAAAACTTATACATCGCATTAGTCACATACATTCGGAAACTTATACTTTTCATTAACTTATGTATGTTATTAGCTTTTTGATATGGGATCATTCATTAGGTGGCATAATGAAGAGTATAAGTATTTTCGAATGGGTTTTTGCCATAACATATAAGGTTATTTTTTTACGTGTAGCGTTTCATCAATCGTTTTTCTTTCTTTTCTTTTATTTTCCGTTTCACAACGCTAACAGTGTACCCAATATTAACAAAATTAGCTAATCTTATTTATAGTGCATTTCATTTTCAGTGTGCACTTGAAATATTTCACTCTCTATCTGTCAAATCGCAATTCAGGAATATTCTCTTTTTGTTTTGTGTTCCTTTTATTATTTACTCTCGTGCCTAGTCAAGTCGCCTTATTTACTTCGCAGTGAAATCCTCAGTTAATAACTGTTCTGTGTAACAGTTTCTTCCGCGACTGATTTTCCCGTTTTTCCTCGTGATTCCCTCTCGTTTACTACAGCCACAGACAAACAGACGTAACAGCTAGAACAATTTGTTCCAAAATCCATCGCCCAGTTATTTTACCACCACCTAACGTGCATTTTGTACGAAACAAAGTTTAGTACAACAATGTCAACAGAATGCGCTAGTGTGAGATGTCAAATACACAGGTATACGACGCGCGCGCCCCTGGATGTGAAACTCGCAAGCAGTTGAATTTAAAACGACCGTTGAGCTCATGGTCGATGGGAATTTCCTCAGTGTTACGTCTGTTTGTCTGTGCTACAGCTATCTCCATGTTTTACCGAACAGGTTCCTTCCACCACCTTGCCCATTGAGTCAATCTAGTGTGGGTATCATGGTACCAAGACCAGGTGATGTAAAACAGACAGATCGGTTTTTGCCTCTGTTCCAGCGTCTTGCATTGGGTGTACCTATACCTGTTGATTCTGACATGGTTAATGTACCATACGACATGAACTGCCCTTCGCTTCGTAATGAAATCAAACAAAGAACCTGTGAGACTTGTGGTTTGTATTTGGCATCGATGAAAGCTGCTGGTATACACAATACACACTAAATCGGTTCATGGATCTTCGTGCAACAAACAATCTGGTAAAGTTCGTCCCGTGCGAGTAACAGCTCGCCGATGTAAAGAATTGCTGTGTGTGATCCGTGACGATTACACAGGAGCTGAAGATGTTGACTGGATGGATGAAGAGGATGTTGATACCGACAACGCAACTCAACGCAACAATCAATGGACGATTATTTTGCTGAGGTTCAAGCCGTCGAAGCCTGGGTAACAAATGAGTTCACAGCAGCTGATAATCATTTATGTTTGCTGAATCGTAAGAGCACATAAATTGATGGTTCTGCTGATTCGTTTGCGCCAAAATTGATTTATTATTTTTTTATTCAACTTTCTTTTGTATTCAAAGTTTCAATAAAAACATAAACTGCTTTAAGAACATTTCACAAGCAATTTTGAATAATTTTAATGAAAAAAAATGAAATCTTACTAAGATGTTAGGGAGGGGAGGGGGGTCTTTGAAAATCTTATGATGCCTTACAAGGGAGGGAGGGGGGTACAAAAAATGGCAAATAAACCCTTACGTAATTTGTGGATGACCCCCAAGCTTATTTTTCAGGGACAATGACGACCGGCGGTTGATCAAAGGGTACAGTAGTTTCAACAAGACGTTACACTTTGTCACCGTTTTGTCAACCTGTTGCCTGAAAATAAGCTTGCTGTCGAGGGTCAAGCCAAGGTAGCCGGCCTCATTGGCCCATTCCACAGTCGTGCCATTGAGGATGATTTTACAGTCCCCAGGCGGAACAAGTTTAGGGGATTTGGAGTGGGGGAAAATGATGGCCTGGGTCTTCGCCGCGTTGATACAGATCTTCCAGCTGGTGAGGTACTCTGTCAGGGCATCCAGGCCCCGTTGGAGTTTTGCCACTAGCGCTCTGATCACTCTACCGTTGTAGACGATGGATGTGTCATCTGCGAACAGAGACAGAATGCCGCCTTCTGGAGGTTCTGGCATGTCGGAGGTGAACAGATTGAAAAGCAGGGGCCCGAGGATACTGCCCTGGGGAACGCTTGCGACGATGTTGTGCGCATTGGAACTCGCTCCGCTGATTGAGACCCGGAATGTCCTTGCCGACAGGTAATTGTTGTTGATTTTCACCAGGTAGCTGGGAAGATTGTAGCGTTGTAGTTTGTACACCAGGCCATCATGCCATACATTGTCAAATGCCTTCTCGACATCGAGTAAGGCCATGGCGGATGTTTTCGAGACAAACTTGTTCCGTCTGAGGACGTTGGCAACTCGGGTCAGTTGGTGTACAGTTGACCGACCGCGTCGGAAACCAAACTGTTCCTCGAGCAAGATGTTGAGATTTTCGGCAGACTCAAGTAACCGATGATGAATAGCTTTTTCGAATAGCTTGGATAACCCTGAGAGAAGGCTGATGGGTCGATAACTTTTGGGGGAGGAAGGATCCTTCCCAGGCTTCCGGATGGGGATGACTTTCGCTGACTTCCAGGACGATGGGAAGTAGCTAAGCCGGAGACACTGATTAAAGATCAGCGAGAGGTGCTCAAAGAACGGAGCACTCATGTGTTTGAGCTCGAGATTCAGGATGCTGTTGAAGCCTGGGGCCTTCATGTGCTTCGACGATTTGATATAGGCCGTCAATTCGTCAGCTGAGATCTCCAACTCCTCCGAGAAGTCGTTGGGAATCAAATGGATGTTGTTAGCATGCTCGTTGACGGCTGCTTCGTGTGGACTGACGATGTTCTGCCCAAGATTGTGTGAGCTGACGAAGTGACGACCTATTTCAGCGACCTTCTCTGCAGGAGTTATCAAGCGATCCTTAGAGCCATTATTGTCTAGTGGGATCAAAAGTGGAATGGGCCGAGGCTTGGATTTTAGAATTTTGGTCATTTTCCAGAACGGCTTAGCATAATCTGGGAGAGTGCGGATCTTATTCGAGAAGTCGTTATTTTTGAGGTCCACCATTCTGGCCTTGATAATTTTTGTGATTCGATTGCAGCGTGCCTTATACTAAGGACACACCTGTGGTACTTGTACCATGGTACAAGAGAACAAGAAAATTATTCCAAGACTATCTTTAATAAAGACAATAATTGGTATGGTACTCATTTCAAGATTCTTGTACCATGGTACTTGTACCACCAGTGTGTCATTAGTATTAAGCTCAGGCAGTCCAGTACGCTGAAACTGCCTGCGAGTGACATTCCGCAATCGAATCAAATCTTTGGTGAGTGTATCGATGTTTAAGGAGTTGCTTACCTGCCGAGCCGTCGGTACGTGTTGCTCTCGGGCCGCCGTGATCGCCTCCTCGATAGCGCACAGCTGGCGGTCGATACTTTCCGGCGTCTCCGGACGCACCTCGTAGTCGACGGTGTTATCGACGCACTGCTGGAAACGCTGCCAGTTCCGATTGACCGAGAAGCCCAGTTCCGCCACCACCGGATCCGAACTGAGCTCCTGGTATACAACCGGCTCTCCACACTACCTGAGTCTGACTTAACCTCCTCAGGTGTCTGCAGATTTCCGTTTACCCTTGCTCAAGACACAAAAAAATGAAAAAAAGGTACTCTTCACCCACATTTGGGTGAACTGAAGTACGCGTGTGTGTGCCTGTTCACTGACCCTTCAAAAACTTTTTTTATTTCGTTACCTGAAATACGAAAATACATTAGTTTTTGACAACCATTTCGATGACAAGGGAGCGCAGTGGAAACGGAACCGCAAACCCAAACGTCAAACACGAAGTGAAGGTGGAAAACGGGAAACTTTTTCTGATGCAACATCATCAAGTTGGAAGATCCTGCTAGTGAAAAAAAGTGCATTTTTGGGTAATATCCCGGTCTATTTCCGTGCAATTTAGTGAAACATTTTTTCCACAACTATGGCTGAAGATGATGCGGTAAGTTTTGCTTGCTGAAATAATGGTTTAGCGTTTTTCGAGAGTGCCATGTTGGACCCCGTCCAACAAGTACCTGCAGACCTCAGGCACCATGTTATTTCGAGGTTAAGCTCAATTACTTTTCGGAATTCAATTTACCTGCCTGAAGGCAAGCATCCTACCTATAATACTGATCAAAATTCTAACGAGAAGCACTAACATTAAGCATTATAAGCGAAACATTAACGATTCTTCATATAATCGCTGTACATATAGTTCAAAACTTCAAATAACAGTCGAAGCCAAAATATTTTAGCTCGTGATGCCGATGGACAAAACATTGACGAAGGACTTGAATTTCCAAAACTTGTAATTCATATTTTAAATTTTTCAATGAGCCGAACTGAAAAACATATTACATTAACTAATCAATATATCCCATGTCTCATGACTCAAGATAGCTTATAGTCTAGACACAGTATATAGATATTTAAATTCTGACGACTAAAAATCCTCTACCTTAATGTTTGAAATGGATCAATAAAAAAGCAGCTAGAAAATAAATAGATAGCACCACTGTAGATTAATTCTGTCAAAACCGTTCATATGTTAATATACATATACATCAGTATTGCCTTTTTATTGATCTAAAAAAATGTGTTAAAATAATCCGTTTGCTACAGTTCCGTTTGTTCTCGTTTCCAAACAACTTTCCTATCCTCGCCAGCAAAGGATGTTTCGCCAGCGATATTCTTCCTCTATGGTTTATAACCTCTATTATTTGCTATCATCAAATCAACGCTTCGTTTCTTCTGTAAAGCGGAAAATTCTCCACTGGTCCACTGGGTGTGGTGTAGTGTCCGTTGTATAATGCTAGATATTTACGTGTTCAGTCAATTCCCCTCTAATTTTAATTTCGGATTCCTATCGGTACATATTCGCATTCAGTGCCGACAATTCGATGTATAGCTGCAGGTTCGGCACTCTTGAAATGTGTCGCTTCAGAATGTGCAGTCCGTAAAATATTCTCAATTAGTGCGCAACATAAGTTTTGCTGCCGTATATTTGAAATGAATTTAGATTTGAGTGAAATATCGAAGTTTTGGTGCGTTTTTACAGAGAACGCCATTTATCTAAAAATAATGGACATATTGCCGATTGTTCAATATGTATTTTTTCTAATTTCTGCATAACACCATTTGAAAACTAAGACCATCTTTTCTACTTGTGTGAAGGCGGATATTGGGATGTATGTTCGTGAAAAAGTTTTATTATTCTTTATTGTTCGAATGAAGTAAGAAAAGTTGCATGATCTCATTTGAATAGCATGGTCGATGATTCACGAGAGTAGAGTCGAAATCGACCCATTCTGCTTCACTGTACTCTTAGAATAAGCGCATATTTGCCTACACAAAGAAACAATCTTTTCCATTTTGTTCGCATTGCAGATCTTTGATCCTTCGTTGATGAAGAAAAAGAAGAAGAAGAAGACCCCGTTCGATTTGGACGGTGCTATGGCCGCGGAAGAAGACACAGAAGTCCCGGATACTGAAACTGCAACCGGAGCGGCCAGTGAAGCGTCCGTTGCTGGCGGTGCTTCGAACGATGCCGGAAACGACATGGACGATAATTTAGATCTGGACACATTCGGTGGCAAGAAGAAAAAGAAGAAGAAGAAGCCGTTCAATTTGGAAGACATCGACAGTGCCCTGGCCGGAGTGGACGGTGGTGAAACCGAGAAGGAGTCCAAGGGGGCCGATGAGGGCGAAGGTGGTGGCTTCGGCGGGGACGATGGATTGGATGATGATATGAAGATCGATTTCAGCATGAAGAAGAAAAAGAAGAAGAAGAAGGATCTGACCGAACTGATGGAAGCGGAGGATGCCGCGCGGGAGGAGGAAAAGGAGAATGGTAAGTTTTGTGCATTTCTGTTAAGACGTGGTTTATTAGCAAACCACGTAAACCATTTGGTTTTCATGTTTCTAATTTTGTCGTCAGTAGAATCTTTTTCATTTATCTTTCGAAGCAGTGCATCCTTTCAACAAAAGTAAAATAGTAAATTTTGTTGTTGTAATATTTCTAAACAACCGAATTAACATATTTGTGTGAGATGTATTTTAATTTTGATCATCTATCTATAATGTTTTTATACTTCAGTTTTCTTTTCGCAAAAATGATACCTACTTTAGTAGACATTTAATAATATTTTTATAATGCGAATGTTGTCGAAAGTTATCACGAGTCTCTTAACATTACATGCCTTACGGATAACGATGGACTCGTAACGGAATTCGGTATTGTAACAAGTTTTCTAACAATTGATCCTTCATTACTTTTCCTTGGTTCTAATCGCATCTTGCATTCTCTCATCTTCACAGTTGACGAACAGTGTACCCCATGGGCGGCAACGGATCGTGACTACACTTACGATGAACTGCTGCAGCGTGTGTTTGAAATTATCCTGGACAAAAATCCGGACATGGCGGCTGGCAGGAAACCAAAGTTCGTCATGCGTCCTCCTCAGGTCCTCCGTGTCGGCACCAAGAAAACCTCCTTCGCCAACTTCACGGAAATCTGCAAAACCCTGCACAGACAGCCGAAGCATTTGCTGGACTTTTTGCTGGCCGAATTGGGTACGAGTGGTTCGGTGGACGGTAACTCGCAGCTCATCATCAAGGGTCGCTTCCAGCCGAAACAGATCGAAAACGTGCTCCGGCGGTACATCAAGGAGTACGTGACGTGTCACACCTGCCGCTCGCCCGAAACCATTCTCCAGAAGGACACCCGTCTGTTCTTCCTGCAGTGCGAATCGTGCGGGTCGCGATGCTCGGTGGCTAGTATTAAGTCCGGTTTCCAGGCCGTCACCAGCAAACGTGCGGCGATACGTGCAAAGACGGCTTAAGCTGCTGCGACGCTCTCGTGGAATTCGATTGTGTTCTATTGTATGCAAAATTATTGTTTTGTTTATTTGCTTCAATTATTATTCCGTGTTGCGTGGAAAATTGGTTCCAAAGTGGAGTCCCTGCGGTGATTGTTTATGAACCATTAAACAGAATATACAATAGCGAACATAATATAAAATAGACACAAGTTTGTATGTTTAATGATAATCTTTATTCGAGTAGAATCACCTTTTTACAAAACCTCTAATCGACTCAATAAAAATGCACTTTTCCTGTGTAATTATAAATCTGCAATTCTGCAACTAGCTTCTTCGAAAATGTCTTCTCAAACTCAGATCTACATTTGCAAGATGGAAAGCTCCTAAAAGTTAAAACATTTTTTAAGAAATAAAATCGATCTTTGCATGCAGTTTTATGAAAGAAAAAATCGTTCTAAATGATGAATTGAAAATATTAACGTAAGACAACGATTTTTTTTCATCCAAGATGTTCAGTATCAAGCAGTATTGATAGAAACTCCCGATTCTTCTTCTATGGCTCTACAGTCTACATTCCAACTGGAACTTGTCCTTAATTTAGTATTTTATTAGCATTTCCTCTTAATTGAAAGCTTTCCTATGCCCATGAGTATGTATCTTGTGTGACAAATACAATGGATTGGATACAGGAGGGCCCAGGGAGTCGAAAATATTTCGCACCGAAAACATCCTAGACCTTACCGAGAATCGAACTCGTCATCTCCGGATTGGCAATCAATCGACCCGTAAATTTTGATTAACTGGCCGAAGACGAGAACTGATTCGACGGTTTGTCATGAAACATGGAATATTTTTACGTTAGCTCATCATTATCGAAGCTCGGAAGTGCTCCTGGAAGTGAGTACAAAATTGCTAGCCGCCTCTGTTTTTCTCAATATAGGTAAAACGAAGTACGGTGTTCTGCTAAATGGTTAGATTCCGCGCAATGTACATTCCGCAAAATAATTTTCCAGGAAATGTTGCATTCCGCGACGGTTACGATAACAATTACAGTGACTCCTTCCAGTTGCACAATACACCCAGTTCTTTTTCACCACCCGTGTAATTTTAGTCGATTAAGACCTTTATTAGCGTCAATGAAACTATGAGGCTGGGTCGATTACACCTGTATCTAGCTAGAGGCTAGAACTAAATATATGAACGAACAATCATTAGACTGCAACCCAGCTGGACAACGCAGCCGAGGCAGTATAAGTCAATAGGCCTACATTAGGCATTAGGCCAAACGTGGCACAATCTTAATAAATCACCCAATCAGTGCTATTATAAATCAATTTACTTACCTCTTAGAATGCACCACTTGCATACTTTTGTTCGTAACACAAGGCCAGATGCGTCTTCCAGAAGATCTCGGTTGATCTGCCCACTGTATCGTTGTCGGCGTGCATACTGTAGGCATAGATCGATACTCGATCGCTTCGATTCATGAAGGGTCTGCCTATGGCGAAACAACGCGTGCCCAGAGGAAAATACTGCAACCTTTGCTGGCAGCGCGTTTTTACCAAGCCTAGGAGTAACTTCAGATCTGCCAACTGCTGGGGATCTTTCGGAACCTGATCCTCGTTGAGTGGAGTGCGAGTCTGTAAGGTGTTTTCGCAGGAATTCACAGCGGTGAGGTTGTCTGGGGATGAAAATGCAATCAAATCAAATAAGTATATAGGTCAACGAAAGCAGGCTTTCATTATTAATTTTATTCTTACGATGATAATGTTTTCAATCAACTATTTTACAAGCGATTAAAAAACACTCACCCAAATCTCGTTTCAACCCGTGAGCGTAATGGACCTCCACCACACCCGATCCGTCGTCCAGCTTGTAAACCTGTGTATTGTTTTCATGTTTGACCCTGCCGGGGGTAATCCGTCCGTAGATCATCACATTGCGGAAATCGATTCCAAACAGGGAACAAACGTATGACTCCTGGTAGAAACTGATCCGCTGGAGGTGTACCACTTGAAGGGCCATCACTTCGGTAACGTGCTTTACCTGTCGGTTGCGTTTGCTGGTAGCCTGCTTCCGGTGGTCCGCGATGTTTGCAAGAAAGTTCTTAAATTCATCGAAGTACTCGTCGTTGGTGAGGTCCACCAACTCAACGGACCCTGGTATGCCGGAAGTAGTCGCAATTGTTTGAGTTTCTTCTTGTTCAAGATTGGGTTCGGTTTTAATTTGGGCGATCGGTGGTATGCTCATTTTGCAATTTCACTATATTAAACTTGAAAACTACTGGAAATTTTAGCCGCTTCTAGCATTAAAATCGAAAGATTTTTTTTCTAATTTAACAAAAGGATATGCGTTTGTGTTTTAATGAGACCGATTTTACGGTTTTTACGCGCCTTGTAAAATCCAATTAGATTTTCAGTTTTGTTGTCACTACTTCATTCGCCGGTTTGTTTTTGGGTAAGTCGGGTTAGCGGTCTCATAACACTCACCAGAGCCGTGAGTGTATAAATAATAATAATAATAATTATTATTATCGTATACTAGTAGTCTGGCAAATTATCAATATTCATGTCGCCTTTACGTTTATATAGGGTAAAATGCCCAATAGTGGACCCCCTAGTAGCGGAATTTTGCTCTTCCTGTCATAAAGAGTAGAAATTTTCAACATATAAATTCTGCTTGATATCGAACAACAAGCTCTGCATCTCCTCTTCTCGATACATACATAAAACACCCAGATACACGACGTTATTCGTCAAAATTAACATTTTAAAGTCTAACTAAATTCGCCCTATAGTAGACCCCTTGGGGGTCCATAATAGGAAATTGCTTCCCTGTAGTCGACACATCATTTGATTTTCATGTCCCGTTTCGGGACGTTCTTCTTCCCTATTATGGACCCCCCAAAATATTCCTATAATGGACACTCTCGTGTTAATTTTTTATAGAATTGTAAAAAATCATCTAATTTTACTTTCCATAGCATTTCCAATGCATTTAATCAAATCATAGGACTGTAAGGTAGGTTCTCCCGATAGAATTTCATAGGAAAATGTTGACATTGTGCTGTAATAATGCAAAAATGGCTGGAGGGTCCACTATTGGTTAGGGGTCCACTATTGGGCACTTTACCCTATATATCTATATTTATAACTAATATATCAAGCTCTATCTGGTAAAAGGGCGAATGTCGCAAGAGAGAATTCTCTTCGTTGACTTCCCCTCTTTTAAATAAAAGTGACAAGCTGAGAATTTCTTTGCAGTTTATCACCTCAGAATGCAAGTTCGCATTGTTTTCTATCGTGCTGAGGTGATGAACCACAAAGAAATCAGCTGCTTGTCACTTTTATTAAAAAGAGGGGAAGTCGACGAAGAGAATCCTCTCTTGCGACATTCGCCCTTATTCCAGATAGAGCTTGATATAACTAATTAAAAGAGATTAAAAGCATAACATGTTGACAGGATGATTCGGAAAACTTGTTACAGTAAAAGTCTTCGTAAAACAAAAAATATGCGGAATATTTTAGTTGGGATACCAACCCGCATAATCATGGACCATACGTAGCCCGCATCTGTTATAATTGAAGAGAATAAGTGGTATAGTAGCGATGGTCTCACTAGTAGCAGTCAACTATAAATGGACAGTCTAATATACTGTTTTAACAGTAGCTCAGATGGTAAATGGCCAAACTACCATATGAGTAATGGGCGGTTAAGTATAATTAACATTTAAATCTGGTCGTTTTTTCGAACAAAATTTTCGATGTACCATACATCAGTTGGTAGATGTACAATTCAAGAACTATATAATTACACATCGACAGCATGTTATGTATTAACAGTAAGTGTTGATGTAGGCTTGGTATGGTGAATCAAGCTTAAAATTGTATGCTAACAATGAAGTGAATAGTGACAATATATCTTATAAAGCACATGTAATTTTGACCGCATGGCATGTCATTTTTCATTATGCGGGAATACTTTCACTCAAAAAGCTGCTGACTGCATCTGACAGTTCGTGACAGCAGTTGACTGGCAGCAGATGAATTAGTTTTTTCACATTTTTTCCTCTTTGCAGGTTCCGTCAGGTCATTGTCTATATTTATTGTGCATTTAGTCCAAAACTGTTTGCCTGACGCTGATGAACTGGCAGCAAGGCCCACTTCCGACGAGATTCATTCCCATTCGAAAAAATAAAATAAATATGCAGCACTGCACGGTGTAAGCTGTCACAGAATCAAGCTTTGTTTTGTCACTGAAAACGTCGCTGGCTCTAATTTGAAGTTCGTAAGTCGATTTCCACACTTCCGAGCGCTCTTCCGACAATGTGTTGGTGTCAATCTCAAATTTTGTTCTGACAGTCATGATGTCGGAAGTAAAACTTCGGAAGTCAGAAATCAATTTAGTGCTCGCGACACAATATTTATTTTTAAAAACATGCTCAAAACAGGTAATCTCATGCGCCGGACTACAGTGGAATGACTTTATTTGAGAACCCGTCACTCACCGCGTGGTGCCAACTTTAAAAAGAAAAAATCTGCCTGAAATCGAAATGTCAAAAACTTTCATCAATCATCATCATCTTCGAAGGAGAAAAAATTGCGATCTACGTGTGAAAATTTTGCTTCGTGGAAAAAGATTATTTTTCATTGGTTTGATTAGTTTTTCCTACCGAAATAGGTGAATTCTTCAAGGTTATTGATGTGGTGAACGGAAAATATAGAAATTCGTCGTGGTAAGTCCCGCCTGCGGGTGGATATTTGATTTCTTTTTACGGGTAGTCACGCAACCCGATTTGAGGAGCGTGTCTCGCAGGCACCAATATGGCGTTCGGTCATTGCTTCGGTGGGAAGAGTATTACAAAAATAGGCAAAAAATTATAGTTTATATTCAATGTTATTGCTAAGTTGGTTTTGCCAACAAGTTCAAAGGATTTGATCGAAATTAAAAAAAAAAGACTGCTGATTCATTTGAATAATATGAAAGACGCTCTCCGGCTATCAAGATTTTGTCAACCGCACTGCAACTAATACCGTCATATGTCGAAATTGAAAACAGGTGACTGCGTCACAATAAGAAATCAATTTGGGGCCGATTTGCGATTTGGGCGTAACTTGTTTTGTAAACATAGTGCTATCTAATGAGCAGCTTAAAGTTGTTCCCGTCCTTTTTGTCAACAAATGGGCATAAGAAGGATGGAAATAACTTCGAGCTGATCATTGGACAGCATTAGTGCTCTCCAATGAACAGCTTGAAGTAGCTCGAAGTTATTCCCATCCCGCTCATTGTAGTAGCAGCGGATTGTTTTAAAATAATAATCAAAGATACGAAATGGAAGCATGAATTATTTGAATAAGATTTGAATTGCTAAATCGAAGCAATCGGCGTTCGAGTAGTAGGCGCCCATTAGCACACGAATATGAGCTCGATTGACAGAACGAAACGAAGAAAGAGACGATACTAATTCAAATATTAGGTACATCGCCTGTAAAGAGCTACTCGTTTAGATATTCAACGGATGTTCTAAGGATATTCGCTCGGCCACGACACTCATGTCCATTTGTTGACAAAAAAGAACGAACAGGACGGGAGAAAGTTCGAGCTACTCCAAGTTGCTCATTGGACAGCATTGCTATTGTTTAATGGATTCTCTCCGAAACTAATCCTCTTATTTGATAGAGGAAATATTCTGTTGGATGCACACAATAATTTCCTTTTGTTTACAAAATAATAATATACGCTTAAATCGCAAATCCGTCCCGAATTATAAAAGTTATTCGATAAAAAAAATTCGACATGGACTAAGATTTTCTTTTGAACAATTCAGCTCATTGTTTGTAACAGCAACTGTAATTTATTGATTAAACGTGTTCCTTTCACAATACTATCAGGCTGAGCAAACAAGACTTGTTATGCGCGAACAAGGAAATAATAGTGCTATCTAATGACTCAGCTTGAACTTACTTGAAGTAGCTAGGATTTACTCGAGACAACAAAGCTCCCAAGCTACTTCTAATTAGGTTGTCAATGAACGCTTGCCAAGCACAAGATAAATTTATTTAGTATTTTTTTTATTTGTTTTTTGGGATTAATGCAAGAAAAAACAGCCTTTACTTCCTTTGCAAAGTTGCGGCTTCTGTTTGGTAATTTTCAAAAGAGTCAAATTTTTTTTATTTTTTTGTCTTTATTAGCGAGACTTTTAGCCCTGGGCAGTCAAAATATCAAAATCCCGAACCAGGGCTGACAATAGTCATTCTCGTCGTATGAAGAAAGCGTAAAAAATATAGCGACACCAAATCGGTTTCTTCGCACCACATGCCTACCACGAAGATAGTCGCGCAGCCAAAAGTTATGACGATTTCCGTCGTCGTTTCTTCACATAGGGGGAATGACGGCTTTGGCAGGTTTTGTTCTATTATTGTCAGGGGAGTTTTTTATGACTGATTATGCTCAAATTTGGCCTAAACATTCTTTGCATATCAAAGAATATTGTGACCAAATTTCATAAAATTCGGTCGACAAAAACCCCCCTGCCAATAATGGAACAAAACCTGCCAAAGCCGTCTTTTCCCCTAATTGATTGCACGTCGTTACAGACGGAGTGGTTAAAAACATTGACTAAAAACATAACTTGTTTTGTAAACATGTTTTTAACCAATGTTTTTTTGAGTGGTTAAAAACATAATGGCGTCTAAAATAAACAAATAATACGAACTTTGGTAACATAAATGTTTCGATAACATTAGTGCTGTCCAATGAGAGCTTGAAGTAGCTCGAAGTTTCTGCCTGTCCTGCCCATTTGTTGACAAAAAAAAAACGAGCAGGACGGGAACCACTTAGAGCTACATTGGACAGCACTATTTATAACGTCTTGATACGTTACTTCAAATTCATTATTACAAAAAATTAATAAAAAATCTTCGCATGGTAGCTGTCGCTTGAAGAATAATGGTACGGAGTCTTTGTTCTTCGATGTCGTCATGACGCTTTGATTAATGCACGACAAAAGCAATAGTCGTGCGCGTCATTGACGATGCGTCGAGTGGCAATTAGGACAATACAACTCGTCGCTACTGTGGCTTTTCTTGCTCCAACGATGACTATTGTTAGCCTTGCCCCGAACTACCTCGAGTTGCTCGAACTAGCGGGAACTATAGCTTCCAATCTGTTTCAAGCAACTTGAAGTAAGTTGGATTCGGCTGAATGGACGACAAAACAACCAAAAGTTGGTTGAAGTAGCTGAATAGACGCCAAAAATGAATAAAGATTTAGGCAGTTTGCAAAGCACAGCAAAAAATTACAACAGAAATATTTTTTCTGGCGATACCGAGTGTCAGCTCATAGGCAATAAGGACTATTAGTAGTTGTGGATGCTTTCTCCAAGATTTTTGGACAAAAAAATAAGGCCTTCCAACTCGCCGGATTTGAAGCAGAATTATCAATCGGTATGGCTTATATCTTGAAAACCAGAGCAAACAGAACACCAAATACGTCACTGAGACATTCGGAATCAACGACACGGAAATCCCCGACGCTTTCTTTATTTTGTAATTTGTAATTTATTAGTGTTAACGAATACCTGGTAGTCACCTTTTTTTCGGTTCAAAGATGAAACAATCATTAAGTATTATAATTGGAAAAACGAATAGCTAAATACAAATCACCTTTGTAATAGACAACCTTAGATATCGTCCAGTGCTTTCTCAGAGTCTTCGATTGTTTTTGACTTCTAGGGGAAGTCCATTCCAGCTGAATGCTCCATAGACCAGCACACTTCTCCTGCTGCTAGTGATGTTTCTTGGTATGTGAAACGAACTGATTCGTTGTGATTTGTGAGTGGCTATTTGTACGTGCTGTAATAAGATTGTATTCAGGATAAGATTCGTAAAAGGCTCCCCGCATGAAGCTGTAGTGACGCGATACTGGAAGTGTTGCATGTGATCATGTCCACTCATGTCCTAAGATGCTTTCACGAACGGTAGCCGTTGAATCTTTTCTCAGTAAGTTGTACACGAAGCGAACTTCTGCTGCTTTGAAAATTTGATGTAGTTAATTCTTGAGCTGAGTTATCCAGGAAAGCAAACTGTATCGCCGTACGTGAAAAATGGTGCAATAACCGCCTGCATCAATTTCCTACGCATGGGAGTTGAAAGGACAGATGCAGGACTGGTAGCATAACATCATATTGAAGTCGAGGAAAAAAAGTATTTATCATCTCAATCCCACGCTTGAATCTGATAACATTTAGACGTGTCTTATTGAAAGCAGAATAAATATAAAACTCAAAGGTTCAGCCCAATCGGGTTGTATGCAAAGGTGACGTAGGACCACGTAACTATACGAAATGGATGGTATTTGTCATCATAGTTTGTGTCTCTTTATTAACATTGAGAAAACTGCTCGGAGGTCAACTGAATCAAGAAGCCGAATAGTAGCTCCCAGTTGGATGGACTTCGAGTCTCCAACCGTGGAAAAGGGATTAACACGACTCATCGGCCGCATCGCCGCTGAAGCCACTCGAGTGGCTTTCAGTGGAGGACATCACAATCCTAGAAGACACCAAAACACCAAGAATGTTCGAAATAAAGGAAAAATAAGCAGAATAGGAAGTGGCGCGAAACCAAACGCAAATATATTTATTTACAACGTTCGGTTTCCGCCCGCGATGGAAGCGTACGTGTATCGTTTTTTATGGCGCCGGTGGCAAAGAGAGAGGAAGTTCAAGAATTAATTACACACAGTCCTTTTCAGGACTATTTATCCAAGAAAAGGTATTGACCGTTGGGAAAAATCTTCACCCAGACAAACAGACTATTCGGCTCAGGTTTCGGAATTTATCCGTTTAAACGACAATGACGGTTCTAATCATTTATTTTTAGTAATGCGCCATTTTAAAGACTAAAGCAGCTAAACGAAACTTTCCACTAAGATGGCGTCTTCATTGGTATGGCTTTCGTCGGCGGAAAGTGAAATTTTCTGGCACGATTCTTTGATTTTGTTTCTGTTAGTCATTGGAAATGAAATCGATTTTTTCCGGGTCATTATTTTATACAAAAGAAGGTTAATCCGTGATGAATTTTCTTTAGTGCTAAACTGAATCGTTTGACGACAGAAAGTTTTCCTTGGTAGGGGAAAGGAAAATGAACACCTTAAGCAACAATTCAAATAATTTGATATATTCATGACGAAATACATAAATGAAGGAAGCCAACCAATGTCTGGTATGCACTTGTAATATATATATCGACAATATTTGGTTAAAATCATTATTCTATTACTTTTTTTTCTCTCAATTTTAAATTTTATGATATACTGGATAATATAGAAAGGTGCACATAAAATGAACATATTGTGATGGGGATATGAACATGGTCTGGTTGCAAAATGAACATATTGTGATGGTGATATGAACACATTGAGATTAAAACGAAGACATTATTTAAATTTACTGTACATTAGTTAAATAATTACCTACTTTATAAAACAAAAATTCATTTATTTCATGTCAATTAGTTACAAGCGGTGCAAACCACAATATATGGGAAAATTTGCGCCACATACATCACACAAAACATCTTCAAATTCCTCGTCAAGTTTCAATACTTTCGTTCGTTTTTTTCGGTGCCTGTTTATTGCTTTTAGGGTTTTCGTTGCTTTCCGAAATAGACAGTCCTTGACGATAACTTATACTTGTCACTTCAACAACTTTTTCGGCCTTCCTTTTCCGTTTCAAAGTTTTCGCTGCTGACATCTTTGGGAGAGGTAAAATATCCTTTGGTGAGATGTTGAAAGAAGAGTTCGGAAAGGCTTCAGAGAATGAATCAAAATGCGAGTCTGTTAGTCTTAATAACATCCAGCTCGGGCGTAGTGGTTGAAGTGGAGAGAGCAATCGTTGTAGGAAGAGTAATCAGCTGTACTGTTGATCCATCGATCACCATTGGATCGGTTACCGTGATTAACGTAACAATTTCTGGCTGATTTGTCATTTCAGATGGAGCAAATCCGCATCACAGAACACATTTCTGTCTAATGGCCAAATTCCTGTTTTACGAAAACCGTTCACTGCCACGTTAACCGAAGCAGCTTTCGGGATAGCTACGCCCAAGAGTTCCGAGATATCATACATACCAATCACTTGCCCCGGATTGGCACGCATGAAATTTTCTGTAGCACTAGCATAGTAACGTTTGAACGGCGCCATAAAAGCTACATCCAAGGGTTGCATTTTATTAGTGCAGTGTGGCGGGAATGCAACGACCGTATCAAAATTAGCACGAGCCTTATCTGCAAACGATAGATTTTTTGTGTGAGAGCTATGGCCATCTATATAAATCAGCAGTGCCTGTTCCGAGGGGTTAATATGTTTAACGAAGTGGTCGAACCAATCCAAGAATGTGTCGCAGTTCATATATCCCGACGGGTTGTAATTGGATTCTGTTCCATTCGGGGTTCCTTTTTTTTAGTGAAAAATCACAAATGGCGGTACATGTTGGCCAGTTGCGGACATGCATATCACACCAGTGGTTAATGTGCCTCTCCCGCCAGAGGAACCTACAACCAAACTAGCAGTTAATCTTACCGTGTTGATTCCCGTTTCGTCCGCATTAAATATGCGTGAAGGAGGGAACTTCTTAGAATCCAGTAAATTTTCGATCATGCCATAAAATGCGTACACAGACGGTTTATTGAAGCCTCTAGCTCGAGCAGCGGATGTAGCCTCCGGAATGAAATGTGCGTATTTCGCCTGAGGAGCCCCTCTAGCCAGTATCTTCCAGCTATTTCATGTTTGTGGTTGAAGTTGTGCTCTAACCCATTTTTAACCGCCAGTTCGTAAGCCAAACATCTGACGTCCTTCATGTGCACTCCATAGAATCTTGCTTCCATATCCAAGAGATGGTTTGCCAGTTCCTTTTCTTGTTCTTTTCTCGTTTCTTTGAACCGAGTCCTTTTTGTTTGGTTGGACAGGCAATCCATCTTACCAGAGTTACTCTTGGGATGTTGCATTTCTCGGAAGCTGATTTTACGGACAGCGGCGGGACAGCTTGCTTTGCTGCGGCAACCTGTTCATCTGTCCAGGTCTGCCTTTTTGTTTTCCTGACGTAAATCCGAGACATCCGGGAGATTAAAATAATGTTTGCAATATTCATTTTAACAGCACAGGCAGGCCTGGTAGCGAGTCACTTTTTAGTGACTTGGTCACTATTTTGAGTCTAGTCACTAAAAAGTCACTATTAGTATCCAAAAATCACTAAAGTCGCTATTTTTCTGAAAATGGTCACTAAAGTCACTATTTTTGTTAAAAAGTAAAAAAATATATTTGTGCCTACACATCAAATGTGAATGTGATAGCAATATATAAAATTAGGGAAATATGCACCAAAGAAGTTCCAAGTATGTTGAGAAAATCGTGAGGTTATTTCCCATTCATGTCGACTATAATATTTTTCTTCACGAATGGAATTTGTTAGAATGCGAAAGGTTGATCTCGAGTTTAGAGTACAGAATTGAGGAGTATTGGAACTAGAACCACGTCTGTTGGTGAACGGTTATAGCCTCCTATGACAAAGATAGTGAACAGCCTCAGTTTCATCACATGACAATGATGTTTGATGTTTCTCAACGTCAGGATGAATAATGAGCGATAAGGACGTTGATAACAGAAAGTACATAATGATTGTGAAATGGTTGCTAAATCCGCCTTACGATCCTTCGGGATGAGTTTCGAAAAAATAAATTGTAGAGCAAGTTATGTCAGAAGATAATTCTGGCACAAGCCATTAGGCCAAATGGCGTTTTGACCGTGCGTAAAAACAGGCTTTACGAAAATGAGTTGCGGATCATATGCAGGAAGTCGTGAAAGAGAAAATGCTTGATTAATGGGTTTTTCACAAAGAAAAATAAAATAACACGACACTGTTCATTTTTGCTAACCAGGGTGTTCATATTTACTGTGAGTTAGTACTCCTAACTCCGGTAAGATTTGTAAAGAACATTAGGCTTTCTGAGAGAATGTCTGAGACTTGGAAATTACTGAACCGATTAGCGTGAAAATGTGTATACAGAGGTTTTTGGGGCCGGGTAAGGTCCTTAAAGACCAGCATCACAGAATCCAAAATTAAATTCACTCACTTTTCAACACTCAAAATAATTTTCACTTAGAAGCTACTTGAAAATATATGCAGATATTTTCCATGTAGTTTCGGGTGTAAAATTTAAATGATTCATTAGTTATGGCACTCATAATCCTTAATTCACTAGAAAATAAAACAAAATTTAAGTGAATTTTCGTTTGGCCATGTACTTACATTTTAAGTGAAACTTCGATAATTTTTTATCTATGGTGTCCCCGTAGTTGATATCCCGTCCACTAGAAGCGGACGAGGACAAAAAAAGGAGTAGAAAATTAATTCATATTCAAACATATTTTTTGCAAATCGTGCTCATAATGCTTCTGCAAAATGTTTCATTAGCGATTGTTAATAAACACACCTTTCGCTCTGAGAACCCCACTCATTTCTTTTCATACATTCATTATGAGTAGAATTCACTAGAAGAGTATATAGATATTATTTTCTATGTTCTCTTATGAATTCCACTATATTTCTTATTAAGATGCACTTGTGATTTGAGTAAGTTTTATTTGATTCCAGTAAGGCCGATGAAAGTTTTGATTTTTAAAGTCTACATGACTTTTTATAGTGGAATTAAAGTGACAATTATTTTGAGTGAAGGGCACACCGCTCAATACTGAGACAGCGGACAACTTTTGTTTTTATTATTTCAGCTTTGCTGCGTCGCAGCATGCGTGGAATAATGAAAATGACAGTTGTGCAATGATTTCATATTGAGTGGTGTGCCCTTGAAAACGCGAATTTTGTTTTGGATTCCGAGATGCTTTTCCTTAATTTCGTTCGAGACCTCTCCCCCCTTTGGAAAGGGGGGCTCCCATATAAATAAAACACAAAATTCTTAATAACTCGAGAATTAATAAAGCAAACCGAACAAAATTTAGTGTATGGAGATTTTTGAAGACAACAAAATTGCGAATGTAAAAAAAAATCTGGAAATAAATCAATTTTAGGCGAGACGAAGTTCGTTGGGTATGCTAGTCTAAAATAAAACAACCTTACAATATCCATGTATATTTTTATATCCTATCCTTACAATAAAAAAATCGATTTTTTCTAAAACTTCTAGAAATTATTGTACATAATTCTATTGCCCACATTTGACCGGTAATAGAATCTATTGTACGTCTTATGGAACAACAATATGGCAACTTGATTAGTATAATATAGGAACAGTAGAATTTATTGTTTATCAATAAAATTTATTGTATATTTATAATATTTTATTGTAGAGCTATTGTATTTTTTATCTGGGTGTTCCTGAGAAGGACTAATTTTCTTTTCCCAATACGCCTTTTCAATAACTAACTGCAACCAAACGCTTGTCGGGACCTTGCTTTGGAATTTCACTCGATGAGTTTTTGCTAAGACGCCCCCATTTTTGGAATACATTGTCAGCATTGCCATTGGTGGCACGGGATAGCTACAGACGCCACCACTAACGCGATGGTTTTCCGTTGAAACCTCTACCAGAGCCATCGTGCTGCTGAGTCCGCTCTGCGTGAAATCTTGTTCGACCGCGCGCTCTCTGAAGAATCGAGATCAAAATTAAAAAAGAATCGCGAGCGTCGAAAATCAGCTTTCTTGTATTCAATAAAGTAAGCACGTTAGCCCCACCCCTCTGTGATCGGATATGGGTGTAAATATGATGTGCACTCACCACGATTAACGAAGGGGCGGAGCTAATGGATTTATTCATTAGGATACAAGACCACTGCTTTCCGGCGCGCGCGAGCTATTTTGATCGGGATTCAGCAGTGAACGGTCCCGGATTGTGAATTTGGTTGTGAGCTATTAATGAATCAAAATTTGTTTTGCTGAAAAGAGTAATATAATAAATTTTACCCAAGACGAAATTTCTTCATCGTACAAAACATATTCGCTTGGCGCCTGTCGGTCTGAGCTGAAGAAATTTTCCTCTAAAGTAGCGTCTTTATCGATTTGGCTGTCGCTGCAGAAAGTGAACTGGCAAGATTATTTTGGTTTGTTTCTGTTAGTATTTGATTTAGTTTCTGTTAGAAATCATTTTCTTCCGGTTCGCCATTTCATACCTTCTTAGATCCGAGATTGATTTTCTTCAAAGTAAAAAACTTAATCATTTGGCGACGACAGAAAGTTGCCCTTTAGTGGCAGAATCACAAGCACGCGTCGGAGGGAGATGAGGCAATACATTTGTTCGAATGGATGAAATAAAATCACTAACAGCAACCAAGCTACGGCGATGCCACCGAAATAGGCCATTTTTGCAATAATCCCTTTCTGTACAGAAAATGCTGGTCCTGAGAAGATCCAATTTTCTTTCCCCAATGGGCTTTTCCAATAAACTAGCTGAAACCAAACCCGATGACTTTTCGATAAGACGCTACCTTTTGGAATAAATTTTCAGCTTCGCTACTGCATCACGCGGGATCGCAAGAGATTTTAGTAATCCACCTTTTCTTCACATAAAATGCTGATTCGTTAAGGTTGAATGATGACCACTGACGCCGACGACCACCATCAATGCGATGGTTTTCCGTTAAAAATGATACCAGTACCATCGTGCTGCTGTCTATCATATTTTCGTGACGGTCTCTGATTTTTCCAATCGCAAAGTGTACGCCAATATAGATAAGACGTAGGACTACGTATAAACAAATTTGAAGACAAATAGTTCAGTAAATTGTGATGAAAACAAGTGATATTTCACGTATATTTGCTTAGAATTTAGTTCTGAGCCGCGCGGATTTGGCGCGGAATGGATTTCATGTCGATTGGTCCATTGGCGATAACAAAAAAAAAAAACATTTTTTCTGCCCAAGCTTTCGCTTAATATTGATTCAAAATCGTATTGAATTTCCTACTACCCCATGACTAAGGATAAACTACAACAAATGTGTGGATTAATTGATATGAAATGATTTCCTTTTTACTTTTACGACCAAAATAACACAAGTCAGTCAAAAAGCCGATTAGTGCGTTTTGGCAGTGTCCCGATCATATAACACTAAGGATCTTCGAGTCTTCTTTTAAAGGGTCGATTTGGGAGTTTGTTGTAGGAGAAAGGCAACAATGATACAACTGTACTTTAGGAAGATTCATAGTGGAAAAGTGTAGAACAGATCACTCGTCGTTAGGAAATAGGAAACTACTGTAGTAGGTAGTCTATTCAGATAACGCAGTGATGAACTCTATTTTTAAGAAAAATTTGGTACTCTAATAAAGTTAAAAAAACAGATTACAAGCTTCATTACGTGTTAAAGTGGAGAAACAAGATTTAATGTATGAATGAGTATTGAGATCAAGTTATTTTTTATTATATAACAAATCAATACCAAATTTTCAAAACGACTTATCTGCTTTTGTAAACAAAGATTCAAACGTCGATTGGTCGAGTCTGATAGCACTCCAATGCAAACCGATACCACCATCAGGTAGCTGAAGCATTCACCTACGTGTTGATGGTATTGGTTTGCGTGGGATTGCTATCAGGCTCGTCAAATCGACGTTTGAATCTTTGTTAACAAAAGCAGATAAGTCGTTTTGAAAATTTGGTATTGAAATAGTGTAATCTGAATAAGCTATAAAATGTTTAAATGAGGCCGAATCAAAAATACGGAGCGACAATGACCTCTATTATATTCGATGTCAGGAGTCCTGTCTATTATGCAGCCCTTGGATTAATGGTAATGAAAATTTGTTCAATTTAGTAATTGTTATTACCTAGAGGATTACCTAATATAACATTTCTATTTGAATTTCCAATTGTTAGGATCGAAAGGAAATGAGTCAAGTGAATTCTCGTTTAGCACTTAGATTTAGCATTTAGATGTTTCGACAACTTGTCAACTTGTCATGAATGTATTTCGGCATTCCTCGTCCACTTTTCCATTGGTATCAATCTGCACCGGGTGTTCATAATGCCCCTATTTCCCCTAGAGTTCTCAATATCTAGACCAACATTTGAAAAAATCGTAACAGCCAAAATTTATTCCTTCTGGTTCTTTGTCCACATATATAGCTATATATGTAGACGAAAAATCAGCAGGAATAAATTTTGGCTGTTACGCCCTTTTCAAATGTTGGTCTATCATCACTAAACGGTAATTTTAGCTTCAATTTTTTTCGGTTTTGGTTTGTTTTTCGCACAGGATTGTGCGTAGTTATATCGAGAGTTCGTTGTTTTAATTCCATTAAATTTTAATGAATAAAGCATACAAGTATATCAAAATCGACCAAAGGGCAGAGCTGCACCTTTTCAAGGAACGGTTTTCGGATTTTAACTAACATGACACTGACTCCATTCAAGATTTATATTAACTAACAACAGAACAAGCAGGAATGCGAAACTGCGCAAACG
The DNA here is from genome assembly GCF_024139115.2 of Armigeres subalbatus. Lineage (NCBI taxonomy): Eukaryota > Metazoa > Arthropoda > Insecta > Diptera > Culicidae > Armigeres > Armigeres subalbatus. Next base: position 120,902,940 of record NC_085140.1, read on the forward strand.
TAACGAGTAGGTATCTATACAATAAATTACTAACCGTCCTAACACAAAACTAATGAACATAATAATGGCTGGCTCACTGCTTACGGGACGAAAACCGTTTGAAGCCCCTCAGTCTTGGTGCAATGTACTTGGCTGGTTTCCCCGTGGTCGGCGTAGGAGTATTTTCCGTTGTGGGTACAAAATCATCCGAAATGTCCATTTTCTTCATTCCTTTTGTTGTCGTTTCCGGCATGATGTGCCCCTTCTTGCTTGTCGGACTGAAATCGAACGAAATCGGAATGTAATCGTCAGTTTTGAGCGATTCGAAGTTGAACTTGGCGAATTCGAACGGTTCGTCGAGCTGACCGGCCAGGGACTTGATCATCGTTACATTACGAGTGGCAACGGCGTTCGCCAGCTCGGAGAATAGTAGATCCGGGGTGGCTGTGTCGTTTTCACTGTAGAGCTTGAAGTCTATCGTGCTCGGCGGAGAAGGATCCTTGATGGCGTAGGGAGTGCTTTTAATTTTATCGGCAAACTCGCCCGAGGCTTTGGAAACCTGTTTGAAGGCGAAGGTTTTCGTTTCCGGCAAATACACATATTCGGTTTGGTCGAAGTCATCTTGGTACATGGAATTCGGGTCGAACGAGTTGTAGCTCTCGGGTTCGAATTCCTTGATTTTTGTCGGTTCAACCTTGGTGCTTAGCTTGCTGGCAGTTTTGGGTTTGCTCCAATCTTTTGGTGTGCTGGTTAGAATGCTTGTGTACTCTTTTGCTACACTAATGACGCCGTTATTCTTTTTCTTCATCATTTGAGCATCTGGTGGGAACATCACTGGTCCTGTGTCGTCGTTGGCCAAGTTTTGAGTTTTCAACAGTTTGCTTTGAGTTTTGGCTGCACTTTTGGCTATTTCAAGCAGCTCCGCTGGATGCTTAAATTCTTCCTGTGGGGGTTCTCGAATTTTTGGGATACTAGGAATGTCGAATGTAGGCGGTTTTATGGTGATTTTCTTCATTTTGTTCGTATCGTCTGGGGGCCAGTACTGAACTTGTTCTTGTTTCTTGTGGCCACTCAGATCAAACGTTTCGAAGAATTGTTCCGTGCGATCGCTGAACATTGTGCTGGTGGGTTTGGGTATGGATACATTTTTGATGACAGTCACAGTTTTCACACGCCCTCCATTCGAAGATCCCATATCAGTCGCGGCATAGCTGTATGTCATGTCTCCGAGCACAACGCCTCGCTTGAACAGCGAAAAGCTGTGTGGATGTTCGATTGATAACGGTCGGACGGAGTGGACTAGTGCCATAGTAATGGTTACTATCTGGAATGAGGAAGTAATGGAGAAATTTTTATTCATTTGATGAAATTTAGATGGTAAGTTTGAAAAATAAAAAAATAAAAAATGTACAGAATAACAAGAGCAATACTTTTTTTACACAATCCTGTGTAATTCAGCAACGTGAAAACTAATTCATGCGAGTAGTACCATTAGCATTAGGGATTATTTTTTTTTAGTTTAAGAAGATTAGGTTTCTTTGTAATTCAGATATCAAGTTCAAGTTTATATTGCTCTCATGAAAGTCAGATCGGTTTAATTAGTCTAAACACAGCAGAGCTCCAGCATTCTATTAACCGGTGATCAATTTTTATTTTTTATGCCTAAAGCTTAAGTACGAGTGAATTGTTTTTCGTCTAATATTGGTTTAGTCCGTCAGATATCTGTGCCGATGTCTCATCCGTCTGCTAGATGTGTGACCGAACTCAACAAATATTCGACGTTAAGACAAAGAGCGTACTAATACGCAATACGCAATGGTGATTAGTGTTTTAGTTTAGTCACTACACAATGATCTGATTCAGACTATTATTGAGTATCGATGCAAGTTCTCTGAAACAATTATTCAGACAATTCATCATGTGCTCTCGTTCTCGAAGAACGTTGCATGTGTGTTATTAAGGACAATCCTCACGGAATCCAAAACTAAAAGCATTCGTGTTTTCAAGGGCACCCCATTCAAAACGGAAGCCACGCACAATATTGTCATTCATATTATTCCACGCATGCTGCGACGCAGCAAAGCTGAAATAATAAAAATGACAGTTGTGCGTTGCTTCCGTATTGAATGGGGTGCCCTTGAAAACGCGAGTGAAATTAGTTTTGAATTCCGGGAGGCTCGCTAAACAACGCTCCCATAGTACTGGTTTCGGATAGATTAAATCTCAACCACAGCATTAGACCATAAGTTGCTTCACTCGTTGCCATTGCGAGGACTTACGAACTGAAAGGATTGTTGAGAATTCGCGGATTTCGTGATTTAGGGTAAATCGTCGAATGTTGAATGGCGAAGTTTTCGCCTATAATACGCACGTACATTTATTATGGATAACAATAAGCAAGAATTTTAGCCGTTCGAGAAGATGTTTGATTCCAATTTCGAGTCAATTACTCCAAAAACTAGAGTTCCAGCCGAACAAAAGATACAAGTAAAGAATAAAACCACGAGCTTTGGAATCTCTAAAATAACGGAACTAAAATCTAAAATTATGGGTCGTTATTACGGAACATAAAATGCTTAATTTGCCTCCCGTCAATTTCTGTATTTGGTAATAACACTAACGTCAACATTTTCGATTATTTGACTGATTTCAGATCAATTCAAGAAAAAAAATTAAAACGACTTATCTGCTTTTGTAACCAAAGATTCATACGTCGATTTGACGAATATGATAGCAAACCCACGCAAACCAACACCACCAACAGGTAGCAGGAACCTTCAGCAATAGGTAGCTGGTGTTGGTAGATGGTGTTGGTTTGCGTGGGAGTGCTATCAGATTCGTCCAATCGACGTTTGCACTTTTGTTTACAAAAGCAGATTAGTCGTTTTGAAAATTTTGTCTTGAATTTTCCTATAGAACAAAATTGTTTTGACGGGTCCAAGGGTCCCCCCCTTGGAAAAAAAAATCAAATTTTTTTTTTTTCAAAAACTGCATTCAAATGGACGCAAATAAATGTCAATTGATGGAAATAACTGAATCTATCTCCCTAAAGTGCAATTTTGACCTCTCTTATGTGATTTTCTTGTTACTTTTAATAAAACACTAGAAAGGCACCATCACCGCTAGGTGGATTTTTCTGGGTTTTTAAATAGTTAGAGGTATCAATAAATAAGGGTTGTTTGGGAAAATAATCGACTTAACAAAAAAACGAGATAAAAATTTTGACCTGAGAGGTTGAAAGCAGAAAAATGTTGATCCAGGTCTTGTACAAAATCTTTCCGAGCTGGAAAAAATAATTCAATAATACCTAATTCTGTTATGATACCTTACTTAGATATAAATTTGGGTTGCATAAGTTGTGTTTGCGAGATCGAATTTTTTATGCCAAATGTCTTTGTTTAAGACAGCGGTTCTTAACCTTTTTCTTGAGAGGTACCCCTTCGTGTTTTTGTATTAATTGAGGTACCCCCCATTTTAATAAGCGTAGTTCATAAGATGGCCTCATATGCCCAATCTATAAGAAAGGGCACAGACAAAGTGTGCCAATTACAGAGGGATCATCCTTCTGAACTCGGCGTACAAAATTCTGTTGCGTATCCTGTTTAACAGACTGAGACCGCTTGCTGAGTCCTTCGTCGGCGAATACCAGGCAGGTTTTCGTGTGGGCCGATCAATGACGATCAGATGTTTAGCCTGCGAATGATCCTTGATAAATTCCGGGACTACAACTTGCAGACTCACCATATGTTCATTGATCTCAAAGCAGCGTACGATTCAGTGAAGAGAAATGAGCTGTGGCAGAAAATGTCCGAACATGGTTTTCCGGCAAAACTGATTAGACTGATACATGCAGCGCTGGATGGCTCGAAATCAACTTTTCGGATGGCAGACGAAGTGTCAACCTCGTTTGTGACCTTAGACGGATTGAAGCAGAGTGATGCACTTTTGAATTTATTGTTCAACATTGCCCTCGAAGCGGCACTATCATCACACGGTTGCATTTGCTCCTCGGTTTTGCGGACGACATCGACCTTATTGGAATCGATCGCAGAGCAGTAGTGGAGGCTTTTGTCCCACTGACGAGGGAGACGGCGAGGACAAGCTTAACAATTAACTCTACCAAGACAAAATACATGATGACAGGTAAAGATTGGGGAAGACCTAGTGGTGTTGGTGCAGAGGTAGTGCTTTATGGGGATGTGTTTGAAGTTGTTGAAGAATTTGTTTACCTTGGAACGCTTGTAACATGTGACAATGTCGTTTCCCGTGAAGTGAAAAGACGTATTGCTGTTGCGAATAGAGCCTTTTACGGATTAGGTAACCAGCTTTGGTCCCGCAACATGAAGACGGAAAAGAAATTTTATTTGTTTAAAACTCTTATTCTACCTGTGGCCCTTTATGGATATGAAGTATGGACGTTAAAAGAGGCGGCCCAGAGAGCTTTCGGGGTTTTCGAGCGAAAAGTGCTGCGTATAATACTCGGAGGGAAACTATAAAAGGATGTGTGGCGCAGACGCATGAATCATGAACTGTATACTTGATACAAAGAAGAAAATATTATGTAAAATGGTGTAAAATACGGCAGACTTCAGTGGGCTGGTCACTTAGTGCGAATGTCGGAAGAAAGAATAGCGAAAACAATATTCAACAGAGAACCAGATAGGGGCCGGCGACTTCGTGGAAGGCCACGAACGCGCTGGCTGCACGCGGTGGAATCGGACATGGGGACCCTGAACGTTCGGGGAAACTAGAGGAATATCGCCCAAGACCGACGCTGTAGGTAGGTAGTTCATAAGATTATCTTGAAAGAGTGCTTTCGAACCTATTGAAACGAGACTTTTGAGCATCTTGAAATGACGTTTCTGAACCTTTTGAAAGTAGGCTTCCAAGCTTCTTGATAGAATTCCGAGCCACTCGAAAGGAAGTTTCCGAGCCTCTTGAACCTGGGCTTCCGACCCTTTTGAAAAGAGGGTTCCGAGCCACTCGTGGGGGTTGGCTAAAAGAATTCTCAGCTCCTCTAATAGAGATTTCTGAGCCTCTTAAAAGAGGTATTTCATGCAAGGGGTATTTCAAGCCTCTTGAAATGAGGCTTTGGGCATCTTGAAATGACGTTTCTGAGCCTTTTGAAAGTAGGCGTCTAAGCTTCTCGAAGGAAGAATTCCGAGCCCCTCCAAAGGAAGTTTCCGAGCCTCATGAAAGGGCGCTTTCAACCCTTTCGAAAAGAGGCTTCCGAACTACTTGAAAGGGAGCCCCTTGAAAGGAGTTTTCCGAGCCTAATGAAATGGGTCTTTCATGCCTCTTAACACTTACGTACCTGACCCCCAATTTCATGGAAAACTATTTTTTCAAAATGATGGTTCTCAGCAGTCTTGCATCGCAATTTGGTTCTGTTTTCTGCAATCGATCACAAAATTCCTATAGTTTTTGGGACATTGGTCATCGTTTGGAAAATGGCCATGGTTCCGGAGATATTGATGGGAGTACTGGGGTAACCTCCCATCCCGGAAAAATGGCCACTTCCTGATCAAGCCGGAAACATGACTTGCGTCGTGTCAAACTTCATGGTTTTTCAAAAGAGTTCATAAGAATGTGTTCTGAGGACATTCGGTCCATCTGACCCCATTCCGGCACACCCTGGGTTGCTGGTTCCCTGGGGAAGTGGCCACTTTTGACCGGTTCTGAAACCTGGCTTGCGACGTGTCAAACTTCATGATTTCCTAAGAAAAGTTCATAGGAATGTGTTCTGAAGACATTGGGTCCATCTGGCCACATTCCGGCACACCCTGGGTTGCTGGTTCCCTGAGGGAAGTGGCCACTTTTTAACAATTCTGAAACCTGGCTTGCGACGTATCAAACTTCATAATTTTTCAAAAAAGTGTATAGGAATGTGTTCTGAGGGCATTCGGTCCATCTGACCCCATTCCGGCACACCCTGGGTTGCTGGTTCCCTGGGGGAAGTGGCCTTTTTTACCAGTTCTGAAACCTGGCTTGCGACGTATTAAACTTCATGATTTTGCAAAAGAAGTTCATTGTAATGTGTTCTGAGGGCGTTTGGTCCGTCTGGCCACATTCCGCCACACCCTGGGTCGCTGGTTCCCTGGGGGAAGTGGCCACTTTTGATCAGTTCCGAAACCTGGCTTTCGACGTATCAAACTTCATGATTTTGCAAAAGAAATTCATAGGAATGTGTTCTGAGGGCATTTGGGCCATCTGGCCACATTCCGGCACATCCTGGGTTGCTGGTTCCCTGATGGAAGTGGCCACTTTTTAACAGTTCTGAAACCTGGCTTGCGACGTATCAAACTTCATGATTTTGCAAAAAAGTTCATAGGAATGTGTTCTGAGGGCATTCGGACCATCTGGCCACATTCCGGAACACCCTGGGTTGCTGGTTCCCTGAGGAAGTGGCCACTTTTTAACAGTTCTGAAACCTGGCTTGCGACGTATCAAACTTTATGATTTTGCAAAAGAAGTTCATAGGAATGTGTTCTGAGGCCATTTGATCCATCTGGCCACATTCCGGCACACCCTGGGTTGCTGGTTCCCTGGGGGAAGTGGCTACTTTTTGATCAGTTCTGAAACCTGGGTTGCGACGTATCAAACTTCATGATTTTGCTAAAGAAGTTCATTGTAATGTGTTCTGAGGGCATTCGGTCCATATGACCACATTCCGCGACACCCTGGGTTGCTGGTTCCCTGGGGGAAGTGGCCACTTTTTTATCAGTTCCGAAACCTGGCTTGCGACGTGTCAAACTTCATGATTTCCGTAGAGAAGTTTATAGGAATGTGTTCTGATGGCATTTCGTCCATCCGGCCACATTTCGAGACACCCAGAGGGCGCTGGTTCCCCGGGGAAAGTGGCCACTTTTTAAATGGCTCTGAAATCCGTCTTGCGACATCTCAAAGTTTATGATTTTGCAAAACAAGTTCAAAGGAATGTATTTTGAGGGTATTTGGTCCACTTGGCCACACTCCGGAACATCCTGGGATGCTGGTTCCCTGGGGAAGTGGCCACTTTTTGAATGGCTCTGAAATCCGACTTGCGACATCTCAAAGTTCATGATTTTGCAAAACAAGTTCAAAGGAATGTGTTTTGACGATATTTGGTCCAACTGGCCACACTCCGGAACATCCTGGAATACTGGTTCCCTGGAGAAAGTGGCCACTTTTTGATTGGCTCTGAAATTCGTCTCGCGACATCTAAAAGTTCATTATTTCGCAAATCAAGTCCAAAGGAAAGTGTTTTGAGGTTATTTGGTTCCAATTGGCCACATTTCGGAATATCCTGGAATGCCGGTATCCTGTAGAAAGTGGCAAATATTTAAAAGGTTTTAAATCTAGCTTGCGAAGTCTCAAATTTCATGATTTCGCAAAACAAGTTTAAAGGAATGTGTTTTGAGGGTATTTGGTCCATCATGCCACATTCCGGAACATCCTGGGATGTTCCCCGGGAAAAAGTGACCAAGTGACCAAGTGCATTCCTTAAAATCTTGGAATGCTGGTTTCCTAGGAATTTATAAAATTTAGAAATATCATTCCGAAATACTTTCACCATTCTGTCAATCAGACACATTACATACAAACCATTGGTGTATGGAATAAATCAGCTAATGCTAATTGTAATTAAGAATTGTGTGATTATCATAAGTTTAAAATTTATTAGTATTATTCATTTTGAAGGTGGTCCACTCATTGTTTGTTTATTTTTGTACATTTAAGCAAGGAAGGAAAACTTCGTTTTACCATCACTTGCATCCACGCTCGGTAGGCAGCTTCGTCATTGACTCGTGTTTGTTTTGATCAGAAGATCGGCAATGCAGGCACGAATATCTCGCAGCATGCTGTCAAACTTCCATACCAAATCCGATCTTCAAAAGCCGATTGATAACCGAGTGTAAAAAATGAATATCTACCGGGGCTGAATTGAATATTTGGAATTGTGGTTGATTTGCACCGATAAATGATAATTATTTTACTTTATTTACTAAACGGATGCATTTATTTTAGAAATCTGTCCTCAAAGTGTTAAATCCATGCACTGCAGTATGAAATGATATTCATTTTTTGAGATTTCAAATTGAATATCAATGAGCAACGATGAAGATACCTTTTGACAATGCACACAACAATGCTGACACCCAGAGTAGACGCTTGCTGCTGTTCGTGCACATGCCGTCCTATTCATTCGCACATTCAGATTTGTAAATGACTGGTGATTTGATTGTGTGTTGAATGTCAACTGTTTGAGAGTAGTTGAAGTGACTGTTTCTGTCCCTGAATTCATCCCTTTAATTGTTGTATCAACATGCAATTATAACATAAATCGCATCAAACTTGATTTGTTTTATTCAAAATCGTTCAACATTTAGAAAAACCCAGTATGCTTCAGGTTGCTAAAGCTGGAAGGGTACGATGGGCAGTACATGGTACAAGAATGCTGAACAGCAAACCCACTTCCGCACCGACAGGCGTAGAGCGCAGCGACGGGCTGACGGTTGACGGACCAAATACATAACTATTTAGCGAGCGTGAGCCGCAACCAAATATGGAGAGATGTGGTCTCGCATCATGTATTGTGGCGTCAAATTGTTGATTCAGTGTTACATATTTATATGTAAGCCTCAGACATGAAATCATCATTTAGATAACAAGTTTGAACGTATTCCACCAGGTTACAGGAATCACGTGTCTGAGCATTGCTCATCAGTCAATTGTTAACATTTTTCCCTAAAACGCCTATTTTGCTGCATCAGATGAGCCACCACACTTACGATGACTGTTTCCGGGAATTCAATGTAAACAAATTATCCGTACGTTTAAGTCGCTGTTCGATCTCGTGTTCAAAATGTTAAGTGATTCGGAGTCGGAAAGCTCAAGTATTGCCGATCCGGATGCAATTGGTGTCGAAAATGATATACTGAATGAGCAAGTTGAGGATGATCCATTTTATTCCGATGACGAAGCAGAGAGTAGTGAATATGTTTCAAAGTGCGGAAATATAAAATGGAGCAGTATCCCTTGGCCAAATAAGAATAAATCTGGTAGTGAGGGTTTTGGCCCCAAGTTCAATGTGGATCTTAGTAAAATAAAAACTCCAATGGATGCATTCTTATTATTTTTGATTCATCGTTAATTGATTTGATTTGCCGCTACACCAACGCCGAAGGTGCCCACGATTCAAAATTCAAACCATTGGAATATGACGAGTTTCTCGCTTGGATTGGAGTGTTATATGGAGCTGGCAAGAATCACGATTCGAAGACTCATATACGAGAGTTGTGGTCTACAGACGAAGTCACGAGTCGTGTATTCTACTCAGCAATAATGTCAAGAGATAGGTTTGATGATTGATAAATTTTCTAGAAATCAAATTCATTTGATATGTTTTCTATGCATTTTAAGATATGAGCAAATATATAAATATATTCGGTTTGATGATTCGCTGAGTAGACGCCCAGCTCGTGGATCAAATACAAGCAAACAACCATCCAAAGATCAGAATAGCCATGATCGCTTACGACTAATTAGAGAAGTTTCTGACCGTATTCAAACAAATATTTTGACCATATATGAACCTTCGAAAGATGTTACTGTAGATGAGCGAATGATTCCGTTTCGCGGAAAATGTGCTTTTCGGGTATATATGAAAGGAAAACCTTGCCGTTATGGTATAAAGATGTGGTGCGCAGTTGACGTTCACAACTCAATGCTTGCTAATTTCGATATATACGCCGGTAAGCATTTAACTTTTTATATACTTTATATATATATACCACTCGAATGATAGTTCACTAAAAATGTTTGAAAAATTCCATTAAAAATATTCATCAATTACAAAAATTGAGTACTTTACCTAATTCTAGGAAAAATTGGAAACAAACCGGAGAAAAACCAAGCTATGCGTGTTGTTTTACAACTTTGTGAACCGTTTTGCAGCACACATCGAAGAATAACTTTCGATAACTTCTTCACCAGCGTTCCGTTGGCATATGAACTCTTGGAGAAAGACATGGTGTCAATTGGAACACTCAGATCAAATAAAAAGGAAATTCCCGTAGAGTTTCTCGGTAACTCAAAACCCCCAGGAACGGTTAGATATGGATTTCATGATCCATTAATGTTAGTGTCATGGACAGCGAAAAGAACAAAACCGTTCTTCTATTATCGACCGATCCTGAAGCCATACCGGATGTGGAAACGATTGAGAAAAATCAGCTGAATGCTGAGTGTCCTCCCAGTTCTTCGAAAACTGACACAAGAACGGTGGTGGTGAGTAGAATGATTGAAGCAACATAGATAATCCATTTGTTTATTTTATTGATGTGAGATAAACAAATTACTCGATATACAACAGCAATTGAGCATATTTTTGACAAACATAATTTTTTTATAGGAAAAGCCGAAAGTGGTGGAGCTATATAACTCTCTAAAGGCTGGTGTGGACACTCTAGATCGTGCGACAGGAAGCTACTCATGCAAAAGGCGCACGGACAGATATCCTCTCGCAATTTTTCTAAACTTTTAGACATTTGCGGCCATAATTCTTTCCACACGTTTTTAGCAGCTCATCCAACATATCTTCCGAATGACCGCAGTAAAAAGCGCAAATACTTAGACTGGTTGTCAAAGGAATTAGCTTTGAAACACGTCAAATCGAGGAAAAATGAAACAGGTCTGCACCATGAGGTCAAAAGCAAAATCGAGCTATTCATTCGAAATTTCGAGGACATGTATGGAGAGTCGAATTCACCGACATCTATTTGTCTATCATGCACTTCAACGGATGATTTAAAGGTTTGTGAATCATGTGGTAAAACAGCATGCAGCTCACATTGCCGGAAAGTTCAGTGTTTTGCATGCCCAAACTGCTTTGAGTCCCAAAACGAGTTTCCGGAGTTGCAACATATTACCCGTAAGTCTAAAAGGTGTAGTTTCTGCCCTCGAAACAAAGACGTAAAAACGATGATAAGTTGTGTATCGTGCAACAGTGCGATTTGCGAAAGACATGTAAAACGAGAATCAAAATATTTTGACATATGCCGGACCTGTATGGTATAAGTTGTTGAAATGTTGAAATGATCAGAAATAAACTACTCATAAAAATCAAATACAAAACAAAAAACCCAAAATATCACCTAGTATCGATAATACCTTTATAGTATACAGCCAAGAATCCGGATCCGGAGATGACCACATTCTTTAGGAACACATTCACATACTTATCGAAAAGTGTTCACTTGCTCCGGAAAACAAGCATTATAAGGTCGAATACACTTGAAAAACATACTTTTGAACTTGTTTTGAAAAATCATGAAATTTGAGATGTCGCAAACTACATTTCAGAACCATACCCTCTAGACACATTCCTTTGAACTTGTTTTGCAAAATCATGAACTTTGAGATGTCGCAAGTCGGAATTCAGAGTCATTCGAAAAGTGGCCACTTTCTCCGGGGAACCGGTATCCCAGGATGTTCAAGAATGTAGCCAGGAGAACCAAATACCTTCAAAACACATTCCTTTGAACTTGTTTTGCAAAAATCATGAACTTCAAGATGTCGCAAGACGGATTTCAGAACCATTCAAAACGTGGCCACTTTTCCCAGGGAACCAACATCACAGAATGTTCCGGAGTGTGGCCAAGTGGACCAAGTACCCTCAAAATACATGCCTTTGAACTTGTTTTGCAAAATCATGGAGTTTGAGACGTCGCAAGTCGGATTTCAGAGCCATTCAAAAGTGGCCACTTTCGCCGGGGAACCAGTATTCCAGGTTGTTCCGAAATGTGGCCAGATGGACCAGATACCCTTAACACATATTCCTTTGAACTCGTTTTGCAAAATCGTGAACTTTGAGATGTCGCAAGACGGATTTCAGGGCCATTTAAAAGTGGCCACTTCCCCAGGGAACCAGCAACCCAGTGTGTCTTGGAATGTGGCCGGATGGACCCAATGTCCGCAGAACACACTCCTATGAACTTTTCTTAGGAAATCATGAAGTTTGACACGTCGCAAGCCAGGTTTCAGAACTGACCAGAAGTGGCCACTTCCCCAGGGAACCAGCAACTCAGGGTGTCTCGGAATGTGGCCGCATGGACCCAATGTCCTCAGAACACATTCCTATGAACTTTTCTTAGGAAATCATGAAGTTTGACACGTCGCAAGCCAGGTTTCAGAACTGATCAAAGTGGCCACTCCCCAGGGAACCAGCAACCCAGGGTGTCTCGGAATGTGGCCGGATGGACAGAATGCCCTCAGAACACATTCCTATGAACGTTTCTTAGGAAATCATGAAGTTTGACACGTCGCAAGCCAGGTTTCAGAACTGATCAAAAGTGGCCACTTCCCCCAGGGAACCAGCAACCCAGGGTGTGCCGGAATGTGGCCAGATGGACCAAACGTCACATGAACTTCACATTTCAATGAACTTCTTTAGCAAAATCATGAAGTTTGATATGTCGCAAGCCAGGTTTCAGAACTGTTAAAAAAGTGGCCACTTCTCTCAGGGAACCAGCAACCCAGGGTGTGCCGGAATGTGGCCAGACGGACCAAACGCCCTCAGAACACATTACAATGAACTTCTTTTGCAAAATCACAAAGTTTGATACGCCGCAAGCCAGGTTTCAGAATTGTTCAAAATGTGGCCACTTCCCCTAGGGAACCAGCTACCCAGGGTGTTCCGGAATGTGGCCAGATGGTCCGAATGTCCTTAGAACACATTCCTATGAACTTCTTTTGTAAAATCATGGAGTTTGATACGCCGCAAGCCAGGTTTCAGAACTGTTAAAAAAGTGGCCACTTCCCTCAGGGAACCAGCAACCCAGGGTATGCCGGAATGTGGCCAGATGGCCCAAATGCCCTCGGAACACATTCCTATGAATTTCTTTTGCAAAATCATGAAGTTTGATACGTCGAAAGCCAGGTTTCGGAACTGATCAAAAGTGGCCACTTCCCCAGGGAACCAGCAACCCAGGGTGTCGCGGAATGTGGTCATATGGACCGAATGCCCTCAGAACACATTACAATGAACTTCTTTAGCAAAATCATGAAGTTTGATACGTCGCAACCCAGGTTTCAGAACTGATCAAAAGTAGCCACTTCCCCAGGGAACCAGCAACCCAGGGTGTGCCGGAATGAGGTCAGATGGACCGAATGTCCTCAGAACACATTCCTATAAACTTCTTTTGAAAAACCATGAAGTTTGACACGTCGCAAGTCATGTTTCCGGCTTGATCAGGAAGTGGCCATTTTTCCGGGATGGGAGGTTACCCCAGTACTCCCATCAATATCTCCGGAACCATGGCCATTTTCCAAACGATGACCAATGTTCCAAAAACTATAGGAATTTTGTGATCGATTGCAGAAAACAGAACCAAATTGCGATGCAAGACTGCTGAGAACCATCATTTTGAAAAAATAGTTTTCCATGAAATAGGGGGTCAGGTACGTAAGTGTTAAGGTCACTCCTGACGGAATCCAAGTTTTAAAGTGCTCGCGTTTTCGAGGGCACACCACTCGATACGGAAGCAACGCAAAACTGTCATTTTTATTATTTCACGCATGCTGCGACGCAGCAAAGCTAAATCAACAAAAATGACAGTTGTGCGCCTTCTCTGAATCGAGTGGTGTGCCCCCGAAAACGCGAGCACTTTTAAACTTGGATTCCGTCAGGAGTGACCTTAAAAGGAGGCTTTGACTATCTTGAAATGACGTTGCTGAGCCTTTTGAAAGTAGGCTTCTAAGATTCTTTAAAAAAGAATTCTGAGCCCCTCGATAGGGTTTCCGAGCCACTTGAAAGTGAGCTTCCGAGCCCCTTGAGAAAGGGGTCCAGGGTCTTTTGAAAGAGGGCTTCCAAACCTCTTAAAAAGGAAGCTTGTAACCCTCTTAAAAAGGTGGCATCTGAGTCTCTTGAATGAGAGCTTTCTATCTTTTTGAAAAGGGGCTTCCGAATCTCTTGAAGGAGGCTTCTAACCCTCTTGAAAAGGGTGCTTCTGACTCTTTTGGAAAGAGGCTTTCGAACCTCTTCAAAGAGAGGTGGTTGAAAGAAGGATTCCGAGCCCCTCGAAAGGAGGTTACAGAACCTCTCCCGAGAAGCATGAAAGAGGTATTTCGAGCCTCTTGAAGGGAGGCATTGATCATCTAGAAATTACGTTGCTGAGCCGTAGCTTCTTAAAGAATTCCGAGCCACTCGAAAGCAAGTTTCCAGCTATTTGAAATGGGCTTCCGTGTCCCTTGAAAGGAGGCTTCCAACTCTCTCGAAAAAGGAGCTTCCGAGCCTCCTGAAACTGGGCTTCTGACCCTTTTGAAAATAGCTTTCCGAGCATCATGAAAGGGGTCTTTCGAGCCTTTTGAAATGACGTTGCTGAGCCTTCCAAGCTTCTCGAATGAAGAATTCCGAGCCCTCGAAAGAAAGTTTCCGAGCTACTTGAAAACGGGCTTCCAAAAGCTTTTATGTTCAGAAGCACTTTCAAATTCAATATTTTAGTTAAGAAATATATTCTTAACATATTTCATAATTTTGTTTCGATCAAGTAGATTGCATTTGAAGATTTTTTAGATCTTTTGTCCCACAGCCCTGTGGCTGTGGTGGGCATGATTCGATATGTTTTGATTACTGATTGCTTTGCATATTATGTACAATACAAAGTCTTGCAATATAAATTTATACAATTATTAAGACTTTACCAATATTTTTTTTATTGGAATTGTATTACGTCATTACGCCATTACGTGATTACGTATTTTCGTCCGAGGTACCCCCTGGAGTCAGCGAAGGTACCCCGGGGGTACAAGTACCCCAGGTTGAGAACTGCTGTCTTAGATGGAAGCAATGCACTCTCCAATAGTCGAGATCTGTCCTGGCCACGTCCTTGTGAATGCTGAGGAAGGGGAAGGATGGTTAGTTAGACGACTACTTAAGAAAGATGCAGAGAACTCTACGATCTCATATAGGTGTGACGGGAGGTTTTTGGAATTGTTGGTGTGGGAGGTTATAACAGTAGGAATCGTTTTGGTAGAACGTGAAACACAGGTAGAACTTAATTAGAAAGAAACACAAAGTAGGAATGGGACGAGCCTGGAAGTAAACCCGCGACCTCCTGCTTATAAGGCAGAAGCAGTAGCCACTAGACCACCGAGCTCGTCTATTATGTAAAAATATGACTTTTGTTGTACATAAACATCGATGAACAATTTTTTATTATCGTCGAATAGATCATGGAACTTATAGACTTCGCTAGAAAGTTATCCTGATAGTTATAATCGAGTTGTCATTGACTATAGCTAAGTGTTACATCCGCTACATGTCTTGGTAATCAATATACTTCTACCCTAAACATGATATTAAAAAAAAATGTCAACTTGTTTGTGAATATGGCGACATTTTTAGTTGCAGCTGGTAAGTATTCTATTAAGTCTATTTGCATAGGTTAAATGACTATTCATATAAATAGTAGAGTTTGTAGAGGTTCCGTCTTCAATTAAGATGAAAGTTGGTTAACATTTTCTGTTGAACCTCTATAGAAAGCAATATCTGCTTTATTCATTTATTTAGTTAACATCTAAACAGATAACACTGAATCAACAATTTGACGCCACAATGCACGGTTCGAGGCCGCATCTCTCCATCCTCGGATACGCCCCACGCTCGCCAAGTCGTTCTGCATCTGGTCTGCCCATCTCGCTCGTTGCGCTCCACGCCGTCTCGTACCTGCCGGATCGGAAGCGAACACCATCTTTGCAGGGTTGCTGTCCGGCATTCTTGCAACATGTCCTGCCCATCGTACCCTTCCGGCTTTAACTACCTTCTGGATACTGGGTTCGCCGTAGAGTTGGGCGAGCTCATGGTTCATTCTTCGCCGCCACACACCGTCTTCTTGCACACCGCCAAAGATGGTCCTAAGCACCCGTCTCTCGAATACTCCGAGTGCTTGCAAGTCCTCCTCGAGCATTGTCCATGTTTCATGTCCGTAGAGGACTACCGGTCTTATTAACGTCTTGTACATGACACATTTGGTGCGGTGGCGAATCTTTTTCGACCGCAGTTTCTTCTGGAGCCCGTAGTAGGCCCGACTTCCACAGATGATTCGCCTTCGTATTTCACGACTAACGTTGTTGTCAGCCGTTAGCAAGGATCCGAGGTAGACGAATTCCTCGACCACCTCGAAGGTATCCCCGTCTATCGTAACACTGCTTCCCAGGCGGGCCCTGTCGCGCTCGGTTCCGCCCACAAGCATGTACTTTGTCTTTGACGCATTCACCACCAGTCCAACTTTTGTTGCTTCACGTTTCAGGCGGGTGTACAGTTCTGCCACCTTTGCAAATGTTCGGCCGACAATGTCCATGTCATCCGCGAAGCAAATAAATTGGCTGGATCTGTTGAAAATCGTACCCCGGCTGTTACACCCGGCTCTCCGCATGACACCTTCTAGCGCAATGTTGAACAACAGGCACGAAAGTCCATCACCTTGTCTTAGTCCCCGGCGCGATTCGAACGAACTGGAGTGTTCGCCCGAAATCTTCACACAGTTTTGCACACCATCCACCGTTGCTTTGATCAGTCTGATAAGCTTCCCAGGAAATCTGTTCTCGTCCATAATTTTCCATAGCTCTACGCGGTCTATACTGTCGTATGCCGCCTTGAAATCAACGAACAGATGGTGCGTTGGGACCTGGTATTCACGGCATTTTTGAAGGATTTGCCGTACAGTAAAGATCTGGTCCGTTGTCGAGCGGCCGTCAACGAAGCCGGCTTGATAACTTCCCACGAACTCGTTCACTAATGGTGACAGACGACGGAAGATGATCTGGGATATCACTTTGTAGGCGGCATTAAGGATGGTGATCGCTCGAAAGTTCTCACACTCCAGTTTGTCGCCTTTCTTGTAGATGGGGCATATAACCCCTTCCTTCCACTCCTCCGGTAGCTGTTCGGTTTCCCAGATTCTGACTATCAGCTTGTGCAGGCAAGTGGCCAGCTTTTCCGGGCCCATCTTGATGAGCTCAGCTCCGATACCATCCTTACCAGCTGCTTTATTGGTCTTTAGCTGTTGAATGGCATCTTTAACTTCCCTCAAGGTGGGGGCTGGTTGGCTTCCATCATCCGCTGAACTGACGTAGTCATCTCCTCCGCTGCCTTGACTTTCACTGCCTGTACTCTCAGCGCCATTCAGATGTTCCTCGTAGTGCTGCTTCCACCTTTCGATCACCACACGTTCGTCCGTCAAGATGCTCCCATCCTTATCCCGGCACATTTCGGCTCGCGGCACGAAGCCTTTGCGGAATGCGTTGAGCTTCTGATAAAACTTGCGTGTTTCTTGAGAACGGCACAGCTGTTCCATCTCCTCGCACTCCGCTTCTTCCAGGTGGCGTTTCTTCTCCTGAAATAGGCGGGCCTGCTGTCTCCACTGCCGTCTATAACGTTCCACGTTCTGCCGGGTACCTTGCTGCAGCGCGACCGCCCGCGCTGCGTCCTTCTCCTCCAGAATCTGTCTGCACTCTTCGTCGAACCAATCGTTCCGTCGACTTCGTCCCACATACCCGACGTTGTTCTCCGCTGCGTCGTTAATGGCTGCTTTAACTGTAGTCCTCCACCAGCAGTCCTCCAGAGGGGCCCCATCAAGCTCACCTCTTCCGGCAACGCTGCCTCGAGATGCTGCGCGTATGCAGTGGCGACATCAGGTAGCTTCAGTCGCTCTAGGTCGTACCGCGGCGGTCGTCGGTACCGAACATTGTTGATGACGGATAGTTTTGGGCGCAGTTTAACCATCACCAGATAGTGGTCCGAGTCGATGTTAGCGCCACGATATGTCCTGACGTCGATAATGTCGGAGAAGTGCCGTCCATCAATCAGAACGTGGTCGATTTGTGATTCTGTCTGCAGTGGTGATCTCCAGGTGTACCGATACGGGAGGCTGTGTTGGAAGTAGGTGCTACGAATGGCCATATTCTTGGAGGCGGCGAAATCAATTAGTCGTAGGCCGTTTTCGTTCGTCAGCCGGTGAGCGCTGAACTTTCCAATAGTCGGTCTAAACTCCTCCTCTTGGCCAACCTGAGCGTTCAAATCTCCTATGATGATTTTGACGTCGTGGCTTGGGCAGCTGTCGTACTCACGTTCCAGCTGCGCGTAGAATGCGTCCTTATCATCATCAGTGCTTCCGGAGTGTGGGCAATGTCCATTGATTATGCTGAAGTTGAGGAACCGGCCTTTGATCCTCAACCTGCACATTCTTTCATTGATCGGCCACCACCCGATCACGCGCCTTTGCATATCGCCCATCACTATGAAAGCTGTTCCCAGCTCGTGTGTATTGCCGCAGCTCTGGTAGATGGTATGATTACCTCTAAACGTTCGCACCATTGATCCCTTCCAACAAACCTCCTGCAGCGCTACAATGCCGAATCCACGGTCCTTGAGCACATCGGCGAGTATGCGTGTGCTCCCGATGAAGTTGAGAGATTTGCAGTTCCACGAACCGAGTTTCCAATCGCTAGTCCCTTTTCGTCGCAGTGGTCTTCGCCGATGGTTCCGGTCCGTACTCTCTTGTTGATTGTTCGTTGCTTATGATTTTTAAAGGCTGGCTTGCAGGGCCTGACACCAAACCCCCTAAATTTCCGGAGGACCATTCCTCCTTATTTCCGGTGGACCATGGTGCACAGTTTCACTTAGAGTCCCTCGCTGGCACTCGGAATATCTGCTTTAATATTGTCTTTATCATCACTTTCAACTCGGTGAATTAAGGGAATATACTTGATTTATCGACTAGTTATTGTTTTTTTGCATATATCTATAAACTTATTTTGAATCATTAATTTTAAAACAATGCACAAACTCTAAGCATGGCTGATTTTCACGCAAAAGCATTTTGTACGTGGCCACATTTGATTGTTACTTAACAGAATTTTCTGTATTATGTGTGCGCTACTCGGACTCGTACGGGCCCATTTTCTGACAAAAACTACCAAAGTAACATTTTGGTGTTATTATGGTTCTATAGAAGCTTTGTAGAGCAAATATTGGTTTTGATGACCGTTATAAAACCAAAAATGTTACTTGGGTATGTCTAAGGAGGGGAAGGCCGAATTTCCGGTGAGATTTCGAAACCTTACAAATTTTCCAAATCCATTGAAACCATTTGGGACCATTTGGGAAGCACCCACTATTCCCGTCCACAACGTTAATAACTCAACCGCGTTCCAACCAAATGGCTTGATTGTTTATACAGCACTAGATATCGACAGGAACTAACCATGTTCTAAAAAACAAGTAATTCGGTTGTAATGCGCTCGAGTAATGAACGTTACTGACGGGAATAGGGGGTACTGCCCAAATGGTTCTCTACCCTATTACTAACGATAAACTATTGAAAATAACATTTTACTAACAACAATGTTCAAATCAACTAATCTATCTCCGCAAACTCATTCCTTGTCGAGCTACCGCGCGAGACGGTCGGTTTTGTCTTGCGCTCCGGGTTTGAATCGTTTTTTTTTCCTAGTGAGGTTTTCCGAAGTGAAGTGCTATAAACCCAGGCTCCCTGGAAGTGGTTCTATTTGACGAAGTCAATTAGTTTCCATCAAACGAATTTCTGCTACATCGTTACCGAAACAGCCACGTGATCCATCGGCATCATATCACGCGCCCCGCGCCCCGCGCCACCGGGCCAAATGCGTGCGCTCCGCATCAACTATCGGCATTAGATCGAACCGAACGTGAACGCAATCATACAGTGAAGTGTGCGGCATTGGTGTTGGTTTCCTGCGCGTACACAGATTGAGTCGACCGGTTGCAGACACAGCAAAGACTACAGAAGATAAGAATAAATATAAAATACACCCTTCCTTGTTTCCCCTCCTTGTACCGCTTCCCACATCACTAAAGTTAATAGTTGAATAGGTAGTAAATTTTTTGCTAGTTTTAGTTACTCTCCTCTCCCATTTTAAACGTTTCTTCCTGGTGTGCCGTTGTGGTGTGCTACCACCGGCAATGAGTAACGATAATTTCGGCGGGGGCCCGTCGCGCTCCCTATCTGAGTCTTTATTGTTGGGTAATTCAAATGAACAATCAATGGACGTGAGCAACTTTTCCCTCACCCCTCCGGTGACCTCTCATAATACATCACAAACGAAATCTTCATCTACGACCCCCCGCCCGAAGGCTTACCCGCCGAACTCTGGCGGGCCTTTTGTTGTCTTTTTTCGACCTAAAGGGAAAAAATTGAATACAAGTCAGATCAGCAAGGATCTGGCGAAGCGATTTTCGTCGCTGATCCGTATTGACACGATTGGTACAAGTAAGCTTCGGGTTACTGTTTCAGACCGTAAACAAGCAAATGAGATTGTCACCTGTGAGCTCTTCACACTTGAGTATCGCGTTTATTTACCCTCAAATGAGGTCGAAATCTCGGGAGTAGTCACCGAAGGGAGTCTGACCTGTGATGAAATCAAGCAGGGCTTCGGATGCTTCAAGAATCCTCTCTTCCTCCTGTACAGATACTGGACTGCAGGCAGATGCATTCAGTGCTGCGAGAGGGGAGAAAAGGTTTTTCACTTTCCGACTCATTTTGTGTGACTTTCTCTGGATCAGCGCTTCCGGATTTCGTTGTCATTGGGAAACTTCGACTACCAATTCGGTTGTATGTACCGAAGATGATGAATTGCACCAATTGCAAGCAGTTGGGTCATACGGTTCAATACTGCTGCAACAAACCACGTTGCTCATCGTGTGGCGAAAGACATTTTGACGGCGCATGCAAAACACCGCCGAAATGTGTATACTGCAACGGAGACTCCCCGCATGCACTCGACGCATGTCCAACGTAAATACAGTGACGAGAAACCCTTAAGCGATCTTTGCAACAGCGTTCTCGGCGTAGTTATGCCGAAATGTTGAAGAAGGCCGCTTCTTCTATCGAGTCATGTAACATCTTCTCTAATCTACCAATCGACGATCAGGGCTCTGATTCTGACGTTGACGAAGGGATTCCATTTACATTCAAAGGTTCGACGAGGAAGCGGGTGAAGCAAAGCCAGAAACCGTCAAAAAAGCCTAGAAAGCTGCCTCGCAATAATCCCCAACACAACATGCCCAATTCTGAAACAGGAGCAAATGCCTCAAAACGTTCATCTCCGGGGTTCAACCTCCGCGAGACTAGAGACTTTCCGCCTCTTCGGAATGTAAATAAAATCCCGGATACTGCAGTTTTCCCGATATGGCAGCCAGAAAATGAGCACCCAGAACGTCCTGAGCAAGCACAGAGCGCTCCAATGTTCACATTTTCTGGCATCGTTGATTTCATTCTCAACTTTTTTAGCGCTTCAGATTCAGTGAAAAACTTAGTCAATTCAATCCTCCCTCTTTTGATTCCGCTTTTGAAGCAGCTGGCTTCTAAAATGCCCATCCTCGAAACAATCGTATCCTTCGATGGCTGATTCAGTCAACAAAGCTAATACGATTTCGGTTCTACAATGGAACTGTCGAAGTCTTCTTCCAAAGCTAGATATTTTCAAATTTTTAGTCAATAAATTACAATGTGATGTATTTGCGTTAAGCGAAACATGGCTAACTTTTGGTGTAAACCTTCTTTTCCTTGATTAACATCATCCGCCGGGATCGTGCAAATTATTATGAAGGGGTACTTTTAGGAATAAGGAAGTACCACTCGTTTTACCGAATCGATCTTGCGCCAATGTCAGGCATCGAAGCTGTCGCATGTCAAATGACTGTTCGAGGAAAAGAACTCAGTATAGCCTCTGTATATCTCCCACCAAAACTGCGATACCTCATAGAGATCTTTCGAATATTTGCTCGGTTATGCCTGAGCCACGGTTGCTGTTGGGTGATTTCAACTCCCATGGAACAGGCTGGGGAGAACTTTACGACGATAACCGCTCATCCATGATATATGACATCTGTGATGACTTCAATATGTCTATTTTAAATACCGGAGAAGTTACAAGAGTGGCACCTCCAGCCAAAGATAGTCGCTTAGATCTTTCAATTTGTTCGAGTTCATTATCGTTGGACTGTACATGGAAGGTGATCCAAGATCCCCATGGCAGTGATCATTTGCCAATCGAAATTTCAATGTCCAATGGAACATACCAGAATCCCCTAGTCAACATTGCATATGACCTTACGAAACACATCGACTGGAGCAAATATGCGGAGGCGATTTATGATGGTGAACAAGTTGAGGTGCTTCCACCGCGTGAAGAATACCAATTTCTATCAGATCTAATTCTTAACAGCGCGCTTCAGGCACAACGTTTCCCAGTGCCTGGCAGTTCGGTTCGTAAAAAACCTCCCAGTCCGTGGTGGGATAATGAGTGTACAATTCTGTATCGCAAGAAATCCATCGCGTTCAAGGACTTTCGAAAGCAAGGTTTGGTCGATCTTTTAAACGGTATATTGATTTTGAATCCCAGTTTAAAAGCTGGTTAAGTCGAAAAACGCGATTATTGGCGCAGCTTTGTCGAAGGATTGTCGCGAGAAACTTCAATGAGAACCCTATGGAATGTTGGCAGGAGGATGCGTAACCCATCGTCGGTTAACGAAGATCGTGAAAATTCTCCGCGGTGGATCTTTGATTTCGCTAAGAAAGTTTGTCCGGATTCGGTACCAGTTAAGCAAACCTGTCGTGATACTTTAGCTCACAGAGACGATATGGACCGACCCTTTTTGATGGCCGAATTCTCAATTGCTCTATTATCATGCAACAATTCCGCCCCAGGGATGGATAGAATTAAGTTCAATTTGCTTAAAACCTCCTGACGGCGCGAAGAGGCGCGTTTTGAACATGTACAATCGATTCCTGGAGGATAATATTGTTCCGGATGATTGGAGGCAAGTGAGAGTGATAGCCATCCAAAAGCCGGGTAAACCTGCGTCCGATTATAACTCGTACCGTCCTATCGCAATGCTGTCGTGTCTACGTAAGCTTTTCGAGAAGATGATTCTTTACGGTTGGATAGCTGGGTTGAATCAAATAATCTATTGTCAGATACACAGTTTGGTTTTCGTAGGGGGAAAGGAACGAACGACTGCCTTGCGCTGCTTTCTTCGGAGATTCAACTTACCTTCGCCCATAAAAAGCAGATGGGTTCTGTATTTTTGGATATTAAGGGTGCTTTTGACTCAGTTTGTGTTGACGTCTTATCTGACAAGCTACACGCGTGTGGACTATCGCCGACTTTAAACAACTTCTTATACAATTTGTTGTCAGAGAAGCATATGAATTTCTCTCTTGGTGACCTGACAACCTTACGAATCAGCTACATGAGTCTCCCGCAGGGTTCATGTTTAGGCCCCCTATTTTATAATTTTTACGTCAGAGACATTGATGTATTTCTCGTCTCATGGAAAATAGCACTTTAAAATAGCTTGCGGATGATTGCGTTGTTTCCGTTTCGGGATCAAACGCACCTGAACTGCAAGAGCCGTTACAAAATACTATGGATAATTTGTCTAACTGGCCTTTGAGACTTGGTATCGATTTCTTTCTGGAGAAAACTGAGATGGTCATCTTTTCAAAAATGCATAAACCGGCAAAGTTTCCGCTTCAGCTGATGGGTAAAACGATCTCTCATAGCATGTCTTCCAAATATCTTGGGGTGTGGTTCGATTCAAAATGTACATTTGGAAAACACATTGTATATCTGACACAAAAATGTCAGCAGCGAATCAACTTTATGCGAACAATAACAGGTACATGGTGGGGAGCCCATCCGGAAGATTTGCTTCGGTTGTACCGGTCAACCATCCTGTCAGTTTTAGAATACGGTAGTTTTTGTTTTCAATCCGCGGCAAAGACTCACATGTTGAAAATTCAACGTATTCAGTACCGGTGTCTTCGCATCGTATTAGGTTGTATGAACTCGACTCACACGATGAGTCTAGAGGTACTTGCAGGAGTACTTCCTTTGACAGATCGTTTCGCGGAACTTTCGCTCCGGTTCCTCATTCGATGTGAAAATCGCAACTCATTGATCATTGAAAATTTCGAGAAGCTGTTAGAACAAAATCCTCAAACCCGTTTCATGAGTATTTACTACTGGTACATGACGCTGGATGTGCGCCCATCTACGGTAGTTACAAATCGCGATAACTTCTCGAACTTCGTCGGTTCTGATGTAGTTTTTGATAAATCCATGAAGCAAGAGCTCCATGGTATACCTGAGTACCATCGGGCGTTGTTGATACCTTCTTTGTTTTCAAGCAAGTATGGGTACTCTAACGAAGATAGAAGATTTTTCACAGACGGATCTAAAATGAATGGTTCCACTGGTTTCGGAGTTCATAACACATTTCATAGCGCCTCATTCAAGCTCCAGGAACCTTGTTCTGTATACATCGCAGAGCTTGCTGCCATACACTATACAATAGAGTATATTGCCTCTCTTTCACCCGACCACTACTTTATCTTCACTGACAGTCTAAGCTCTCTGGAAGCCATTCAGTCTGTGAAGCCAACTAAGCACTCAGCGTATCTCCTGACTAGGATTAGGGAAGGCTTGAGAGCTTTATCGAAACGCTCCTACACCATCACATTGGCCTGGGTCCCTTCGCATTGCTCAATTTTGGGTAATGAGAAAGCGGACTTCTTGGCTAAGACTGGTGCTCTACGAGGCGATATTTACGAGCGACAAATCGCCTTTTATGAATTTTTCGCATTGGCACGCCAAGAGACCTTGACAAGTTGGCAAAAAAAATGGAAGAATGGGCAGATGGGTAGATGGCTACATTCAATTTTCCCACAGGTATCGAAAAAACCGTGGTTCAAAGGGTTGAACATGGGTCGCGATTTCATTCGCGTCATGTGTCGCCTGATGTCCAATCATTATGTACTAAACGCGCACACTTTCCGTATTGGGCTTTCAGAAAGCAATCTATGTGTTTGTGGCAACGGCTATCAGGATATTGACCATGTCGTGTGGAATGTGACGAACATCGTGAAGTAAGATCTGAGCTGACTGACACTCTCCGAGTCCGAGGAAGACGGCAGAAGCCCATTAGAGAGGTGCTGGCATGCCTTGATATCGATTACATGCAACTTATTTATTTGTACTTGAAGCGCATTGATGTTAGAGTTTGATTATAGCTCACACCACGTCCATTGTATCTCCTATTCAACTATCAAAATCTCGTCGTAGTATCATTTCCAAAAAATCCTTATCCTTATCCTTTCTCTACAACAACACCACCATAAATTCTCACGACTCCCTTTCCATCCTATTGAAAAAAAATGTAGTCCCTAACCTTAACTCAACCGCGAGTATATCGGTTTCCCAAACTAACCTAGTTTTAAAGACTCAGAATAAAATTGTAAAAATGTAAAACAAGAATTTCGGCTCCGTTATGCCCAATGGCGAATGAGCCTTACAAATAAACGCAATACAAAAAAAAAAAAAAAATCTCCGCAAACTAATCGGACGAAGTTATACTATTTTTGATCAACCGCATATGTTTTTCTCTGCATTAAATGTCGTGTTGGATGACGTGTATGCGACAGTTTGTACGAGATTTCACGGAGAACGATACAACGGCACAGCAATAACGGATGCAGAAAATTCAAACCGATGGCGCCGGCATTGCTGGTGGCAGTTGTCGGCGAAAGTTTGCAACGATGGTATCGGTTCCAGCGCAAAACCATCAGCATCAAAAGTTGTCGCCGTTGGTGCCATTTTAATTATTTAGACTAAGGCCGGTGTCGAGTGGTCTTTGCAGTGCACAAGAGATTTCTTCAGTCTACCAAATATCCGAAAATCATTTTCCACCTCATCGATCCATTTTCATCGGGTTATTGAACGACATTCGGGCTACGTGCCCGGCTCATCTTAGTCGTCCAATTTTCGCGATGTGAGCGATGGATGGTTATGCCAACCGCTGCTGCAAAGATGTAGCAGCAGAAACTTCACATGCAAGAAATGTCGTTGATTCAAGATAGCAACATCGAAATTTTATCCATAAAATTACTAATCAGCCACAACCTTTGTGTTCAGAGTTTTGTCTATCCGAGTCATCGCTGAAACGTCGCTGGATCGACGTCGACGTTTCTGTCACCGAAGTAGTTGAGACAAGTTCATATTCTTGTTTTTGTCTTATTTGTTGTCGACAATAATGACAGCAGAGTCCGCTTTTCGTACAAAATGGCCAACTTTGAAAAGCTGTAACTTTGTGCCTCGATGACCGATTAAGCTAAAATTTCGGCAGTGAACTACAAATATGTTGAATTTACGTAAATTATCATTTTTTGAATTAAGCGGTTTCTGTTTTGGAAACATCTGGATAACAGTTGATTGTGATGTATTTCTATGTATGGTCTACGAGCCTTCTATGAATAGTTCGTTTTCGAAGTGAAATAATAGCTTTTGAGTACAACTTTGTTGTACCGGAAAGGCGAAAGATAGAAATGAGCGTGTACCGTAAGCTTGATGCTCGAAAAGTTGTAATCTACACTTATCATTGCTGCTATTAGCGGGAAAGTAATTTTCATTGATATAAGCGGTCGGTACCTCAATTTCAAGCGTGAAATCAATCTATATTACCAGAGATGCACTATTAGTGACAGTTCAGAGATTGTAGTTCTCATCATCCGATATGCGATATGTAATTTAATATAACTTTAATCTTAAATCATAATATTAAAACTGAATCGGTTCGTTTCAGGACCACAATTTTACACAAAAGAGAGAGTTGCCTGTGTGTGTCGTCCTCTATCCCTCACTAAAACGGTGGCGTTGATCAAACAGTACGAATAATTTGATCAGATCTCATGCTCCGTAATTGTGCCCTTTTTGTTACCACTACTACAAAAAGGATTCACTTCTGAAGCAAGATAGGTTTCTTCAGAATGTGTATGGGAAATAACATGTACAGCAAAACATCACAAAGACGCCTTTATTCGTACTAACAACCCAGGGAACAGAAGGTCAAGAAGAGCGACCGTTGCTAACTGAAGCGTGAACACAATACCTGGGACTTAAGTTTTGTTAATACAGCAATGAAACAAACAAAGTATAAACTAATGATATGGAACGCTCTAACCGGTTTAAGTTCCTTCACTATGGAAATAACTCTTGTTTTGAACATGATACACCATACACCATGCTACACTATGCTTCCACCTGAATTGTAGTCGCAATTCTCAAAACTGTGCCCGATTCGGCGGATGTGAAGATGTTCATGAGTTTTGTAACTGTGTCATGATTGTTTCTTTTCGGGACATAGCTAGACCAACATTTGAAAAGGGCGTAACAGCCAAAATTTATTCCTTCTGATTCTTCGTCTACACGGTTAGAAAAAAGTACCTAATATTAGGTACTTTTCACTCAAATCGGGGGTTCAGTGTGGGAACCCAAAATAAGGTAATTTTTTCTTGAAATTAGGCAAAATTCACTTAAAATCAAGTAAAATATACTTAATTTTAAATAGAAACTAACCAAAAGTTAGGTAAATTTCACTCAACTTTTGTAAACATGATATTACTCAACGTTGGGTTCCCACACTTTAATGCCCTTGTTGAGTGGTTTTGCTCTTCATTTTATGACAACAAAGGAAAGAGGGAGGGAGATGCAAGAGAAAAAAAGTACCTTAAATTAGGTACTTTTTTCTAACCGTGTACATATATAGTTATATATGGATTCATAATGGAATCAGAAGGAATAAATTTTGGCTGTTACGTCCTTTTCAAATGTTTGTCTAGATAGGCTGCGGTCCCCCAACGTTGTGTCGTTTATCAGCAAAAGCAGTCGGAGGAATGCAAATTGCATTATGCAACTTCGGCTTTGTTGGTTAACCAGGCAAAGATGCCCATGCTCAACGTGTTCTGATTTTTACTTCATATCTCATCGTTTAACTAAAATCAAAACGGCGTTAGCTAAAATATTTTATTCTTAAACGCGAATTGCTGGACAAAATCAGCAGACAAAAATTGACAAATCCAATCGCTTGCGGCACACTACGATCTGTAGCGCATTCCTATGTCCGAAATTTAGCATTAGCATTAGCATTAGCATTGTTACGGTGTAATTCGTAGATTGGACACTAGTGATACTCATGTTTTACTTTTGAGATCCTTATCTAGAATGCTATCAGAAATCAAGAAGGGGAGTAGTCCTTGATTCCAGTCTTAAACAAAAATAACAAAAGCATGAGGATTACTACTCCTGGCCACGCCCATCTTCACCGTAACTAGGGAGAGGAAGGAAGTGTTGATGTAGTACTTACTTAACGAAAGGCCACCGACTTAGCGACACCCTCATAAGTACCACGGAGTTGGATAACGAGGAAGGTATTCGTTGGGTAAGGATTTGCCTGTAGCTGGCAATGTAACCGTGGTAGATCTTGCCCCACGCAAAGGTGTCTACCCAGCGTTACGGGTGACCGTAGAGCATTCCTATGTCCGAAATCACACAAAACAGAAAGTTGATTTGTCAATAAAATGTTTCAAAGTATTAAACAATCGAATGGCAGCTGCAGAAAATTCTTCAGCATCAATTGGCATTGGCTGAGGTCTTAGTATAATGTATTCATCACCTAAGGTACATTCCATCTAAGAGATAGTGATTAGTCTCAAATCAATATCTGTGGTAACGGATGAAAGTGATGCTACTTTCATACAGGCTTGTACTGCCCATGATCGCATATTTGTAACACTCGCATTTTTGTTCATTTTGTAAGAAGCCTGTGAATCGTTCAGAAAGCTCAATTTATACTGCATCTTATCCCACATCAGTAAAATAGGCTTTAATATCTTGCTTATCTTTGTTAAGATCTAAATAATTGAGTTTGTGGGGAGGATTGACAAACGATTTACAAAATCAATCAAAATGCAAATGTTACAAATATGCGATCATGGGCAGTGTACCACCTGCGATTTTTTGCGAATTGTTCAATGCAACAATTTTGGTTACTTTTCATAAGGCGAGTTCTATCTGTGTAGCGGGGACTATCTGTGTAGTTCGCGATAAAGCTAGGAGCTGAATAGCTCAAGGATGAAAGAGTTCGGCTCAGAAAAAGAATACGCTCCCGATCCACCAACGGGATCAGGCCGAATAGATCACGAGTTAAAGTGCCGGTCTCTGGTTTTTGAGGCGCCGTCAAGGACATACACGATGGAATCCACTAATGTTTAGCCCTGTTTAGCCCTCACCTCGCGTTCTTGGATTTACAAATCTCTGATTGGTTCTGATAGCCACTTTTCACAGCTTTTGTTAAGGCAACACCTTCGCAACAAATGATAATCTCTTTCCAGATTGATAAGATAATATCCTGTTCTCAGATGATATTGCATTGCCTGAATATACAGTCTATCTAAGGTTATACGGATGCAAACATAAACCAATTCATTTTTATACATATAGATTCATTTTTGAAGAAATAGCTTTCCATTACCTCTTGCTGTAAGAGAAAGGCGAAACAAAACACAAATGCTACGTCTATTTAGTTAGGGTATATGGCTCAAACCTTAGCCAAATATGCTGTGGTTGAGCACATTTCTCGTTGTAAATCTTCGTACCGTGCTGTGCCCTTATTCCAACCAGCGCCTAATTCCGTTCACAGAAGATAAAATAATAAATAATGAAGATTTTTTGTATAAAAATAACAGAAACATATTTTTGTACTTTTATATGATTATGTATGCATGAAATGAAACGAAAAACAGCGTCATTTTTAGCGATTAAAAGTGAAAATTTCAACAGAATTTGTTGGTCGTCACTACAGGCGCCATATTGACTGTTTTTATTAAACCACTTGCTAAGAACGTCTCATAATATTTAAGCATTTTTAGGTGAAAATTTGCCCTGAATTTGAAACAAAGCATATCTAAATCAGTTCCTTATTTCGTTCTACGGGTTTGGAGGATGGATTCGGAAAATTCCATTCTTGAGAATATAATCTATGAGTAAGAAGAGGTACATCGTACATCGTGAATGTTGAACTTTAGAACTTCTATCATGCAAGCAGTCAGACCGAAAGGAACTCCGTTTACAACTCTAGGTAAAATAGTTATAGGAACGTTTTTCAATTCATTCATGCCGGGAAAACGCAGTTTTTTTTCAGTTGATGGTGAATGACGAATTGTCAAGTGATTGCTGGACAATGTTAAGAAAGGGTTTCCGAAGAACACGGACAGTTTCAAACAGCACAACCCATTTTATTGTGGCGTTCTTTATCCAGATATTTTTTGACGAGTTTCGAGTCCATTTTTAAAATACTGCCATCTCTGAGCTATCAATAAGGGTATTTTTTACCGAAATCCATTAATACTTTGTAGAAGTAGGGATTTTCGGTGTTTTAAAGAATACTGAGCAAATATTCAATTTGAACGAAACAGCGATAAGAACAATTCCAAACAAACAGAGACATTGTTTTGGAAGATTCAGGTCAAAATTGAAGGCCTAGTGTTCACCCTCAAGTCTACATTACGTTGAGGATAAAGTAGAAAAGTCCGATAATGAATCGTATCCAATGAGGTAGACTTTACTAAGGTGGCACAGATCAGCACAGCGTGTCACTAGTTGTCTCTTTCTCTCTCCCGTTGTTCTTATGCAACGCAAATAGTGACGTCACTATTTGCGTTGCATAGATCAACGGGAGAGTGAAAGAGAGAACTAGTGGCACGCAGCGCTGATCTGCGCCACCTTAGTAAAGTCTAGCTCCTTGAATCGTATCTGTCCTTATCTGTGGTACCTAATGCTACTGGGCAGCTAGCATTAATGCATATGTTGAACTCGAATGGAAAGTGAAACAAACGAAAAAACAGCCAACTTGGCTAAACTAAGGAAATATCATCGTTCAATGTAGGGGGAATGACGGCTTTGGCAGGTTTTGTTCTATTATTGGCAGGGGTTTTTTATGACTGACTAGGCTCAAATTTGGCCTAAGCATTCTTTGCATATCAAAGAATATTGTGCCCAAATTTCATAAAATTTGGACGACAAAAAACCCCCTGCCAATAATAGAACAAAACCTGCCAAAGGCGTCTTTCTCCCTATTTTAAATTTGAAAGAAAATAACATTTTAAGTTTTTGTTTTGCAATAATAATTAATGAAAAGATGAATTTATGAGAAAAAATGCCTGATCTCCAAAAAATAAAATGTTTTTGAGGTGATTGGAATTAGGAACACTAAAGAATGGAATCAGGAACAATGCCATTTCCGAATATTGGAATTAGGACCACATAATTGCTCAAGTTTGTTTTCACTATTGGAACCTAAGTTTATGAATGCATCCCAACATATTTTATTTTCAATTGTATATAGAAAATGACACTATGTAGCGAAATTGCCGCTTCAAAATACTTACCGGCTATTTTTTCGAGTTTTTAGACATAGCTTATTGTCTTAGGTTACGCCAAGAAGTCAAAAACACAAATTGTTCACAATATCCTATTTAAGCTATCAAATATGTCGAGCGAAATGGACTTGGGGGGCAACAGGGACTATGTCCAAGGGCTTGACCCCTCCCCATGGCCACTGCAAGTTAGGGGGCCTGCCTAGGACGTGGTGGGGTTTGACAGTGGGCTCTGTTAAACCTCTACAAAAAGCTGCATGTGTCTATAAGTAGGCCCGATCAAACCCAGTCAACTGAACACATGAACGTATATGGTAGGATGCTGAAGTGGAGGCGATAGAGGTGCTTCTCCATACAAGATGTATGTATATCGTACGATTTTATGTTGACTGGGGAGCGACCGTGTGCCGCACAAAGCGCACAAGCCCAACACGAGTGCCAACCGGCACATCAGGATTAATACCAGTGAGATCCTGATTACGGTATACTGGTCACGGCAAATGACACAAACGCGCGCGCGCGAAAGTGATGCAAAATAAACGACATGTAAAATAAACGTAAATTGACAAAATATGTCTGGCTGAACATTCTTCTTCTTCTTTGGCATTACATCCCCCACTGGGATATTGCTGTCTTGCTGAACATTCTTATTCATCTTATAAGGGTTGTTGATTGACATTAGCTTTCCGATTATTATCAATGCGGTTGAACAGCCGTGAATATTACTTTATTTTCAATTTTAATCCCGTTTCTTGTTTTACTTTCCTTACGTTAAAGAAATGATTACGCGGGCGCCTGATCCGAAATTCAAATGAACAATCGCTCACTTTGAGCAATTGATTGTTTATTATCGCGAAGGATGAGCAATTGAACAAATTAAGGAAATGCTAATACTGTTATGTAGAAGTTTCATAGGTCACATCACTTTCCATGGTAAAATCCTAATCTATGTTACTGATTCCCCACCCAACTAACACAACTTCCTTCCCGAGGTAATTGTGGGAATGCAGAGGTATTTTCGGTCTCTAGTAGCAACGATAACCACATACTAACATTTCCCCCCTTTCCCAACTGACTGTAAGAACTTGGCCGGCGAGCTGCTGAAATATGCACTTCGAGAATAGATGGTAAATCCCAACCACTATGGACTTAGATCGTGATCGTAGTGCAATTTGCACCAGTTCTGATCAATCACGGAATAGCAACCAATGATATGTACAGTCAGTCTAAGCTAAGCTAAGCTTTAATATATTAAAGGATACTAGCGTAAAACGCTGTAAATATTAGACATAGAGCAATGTACTGTTAGGCAAAGTTGTAGATGAAGAGGAAACATAGTACTGGGAGTCCACCATAATAATAACACATTTCAAAATTCAGCCTCTGGAATTAGTTCTTGGCTGAATACTAAATGATAATGAAATGATAATTTACTTCTCTGCTAGGGAGCTAAGCATGTTTCCCACCCAAAAACAACCTAGCCTGGACCGAGAATCAAACTCGCCATCTCCGGATTGGTAATTCTACGTCTTTGCTCGCAAAGCTAACAGGAGACACAAATGTAGTGAACGTCATTTGAAACACCCCTTAAAAACGGCGGACCTGGAATAAGTGCTGCGAAAAACTCAACATCTCGAAACTCATGGACGATTCAAATCCCTTGCGAAATGAAATACGCCGAACTTATTTCCAAAAAAAGTATGATTCAAAGCATCTGTTTTTATTATTTTGGATTTTTTATGCTATGTTGAATGCTGTGTCTGTGTAATGCTCTGGACATAGAGAACAATAATAATTTTGCCAACAACTCAATGATTATTATTGAGCGTCTTAGGGGAAATGTTATAAATTTAAAAGACTATTCCATTTACTTTCACTACAATCAACAGGTACGTATTTTACGTATTCTACTTTAAAATTTCTTCAGTGTTTTGTATTGTTATCGAGTCGATAACAGATACGAAATGCGTATATATAAATAGTGGAAGTAAATGGAATAGTGAAGTCTTTTAACTCAAAAACTCAAGTGCGGTGGGTTTCTCATTTAAAAGCACAAACGAGTATGCTAAAGCGTGAGGATTTGATAATTTAGATTTGAGATTGATTTCACCAACAATGCCTGGAATGCAATCGAAGTCTTTTGCATACAAGATATTCAAACTAAATATTTAGCATATTTACATAGAATATTTTCAAACACATTTGCATCCATAGCGTAAATGTCACATTATGTCAATAATTAAATTCCTTTATCTCTGGCCTCCGCCTTGAAAATCCACTACACTACACCCATCCCCCAGATAAACGAACAGTCGCCTCCACTTTAGCATCTTATGTTGCATCATATACGATTTTGTGTTGACTGGGGAATTTGGTTGAATCCTTCGAACACTTGCTGGAATGGATCATATTTCAGAAAATTGCCACTTGAATTTCGAACGGCTAATTTCAGTAAAATAAGAAAAGAAAATTCTCAATTTTCTCGCTAATTTGTTATGTTTGACTTTTAATCATAATTTTACACAACTTGGCAATATTTTGGACGTACCCGTTTTCATTATATATTGCCAATATTTCAGATAATCTACCATACACACGTATTCACCGATCTGGGCTGCGCAAATCTCGGTTATAGTTTATTTGCCTAAAATGATATCGGTTAATTATGACATATGACAACGGCTGTTTTGAGACCCGTACAATTACCAACTTGTGGCAATTGGATAATATGACATAGTAGGGTTGTTGTTATGATTCTTCACCTCGTATATACCATATATATTATAGAAACCAACGGAATGAAAAGCAATGTTGCTAGTTTTTTCAGTAATAAACACGCATTGTAGCAAAACAATTGATTCCGTCCTTAATTACTTTCTAATCAGATGAAATCCATTTGTTGCAGTGATTTTAAAAGTAGGATAGTATTCTTGATTGTTTTAATGTATTCTGCAATAATGGTTTAACTAATGGGTTTAACAAAATAAAAACGTTCACAAGAAATGCGTTTCTCATGTCCTTAATATCACACCGAAAAAAAAACACAAAAACTCACTTGCACTAGGTTTGCCATGTTTAAAAAAGTTTTTTTTTCCAACAGCACTAAATTAAGAAACTCGCACTACCTACTAATACCGCGTATCCATTGGGTGGCGAAATAAATCCGTATACTAAGTACCGCTTGATGCGTGGACCTATCTTTATAGTTTTTCCGCACCAGTTAGTTACATATCTTCGTCATTCAGGAAAAGCTAAACTTTCCCCACCCAGCTTCGAACGCTCTCGGTGACTGCAGTGATCCAGCGTAAATATGATTGTCCGCTGGTAGCAACTCCAGCAATCGTTTCTTGCGGGTCCACATGTTTTATGGTAGCTCAAAGCTTAGATCGTTGTTGGGGGTAAATAATTCAATGAGGAGTCTATCGGAAAACTCGTTTCTTTTAGTTGGTAGTTTTGCAGAGCAAGTCCAGTTTGATGAAAGATGATATTGATTAATTCGAACATGTGAGCTGCCCTTGTCAGTTGGGCTTTATCCAGGGGCACCCTTTTCAATATTGTTCTTTTCTCTTTTCTAGGGTCTAAACATTGACGCCTGCACAAGGTCGCGAGGTCATCGGATGAGCTAAAGAATCTAGAGAACACTTCTAACCATCGGAATTGGAGGGGTTGGGTGTTCCTTCCATTTACAAAAAATATACAATAGTTGGAAGGAGTGTCATTTTGATTCGCCAGAATGAGTGTCATAATACGATTGCAAAACTTGCCCTGGTCGGCAAATGCACTGGATGTTCGTAACTTTTTTAAAGGTCTCTCCATACCGGACGGCGGAGTTCACATCGTTGGCGGCGAAATGGGCGACGCATTTATCGCTTTCAGGTTTGTATATCGTTAGTTTACATCACTCGTAATCTTGTCGCTCATTTCTGCAACAAGAAGAGTGTTCCGACGCTATATCAATTAGTACTCAGAAACATTGCATCTGCAGCCTCTCAACGATCTTTCGTACGGTATTGGGTCACGAAGGGGTTACATGGCAGACATCCACTTTGCTGGTTGTCTATCTCATTGCATAATGTGTACGTCCAGTATAAACAACTTTCTTACGGGAAAAAAATCCTAGTTTTATTCTCACTGCCAGGTATTCATTGTATAAGTAGGTAAATGTGATAGATATTCCACGTTAGCGTGTATATCTAACGGTTAGCTCAATCCTATTGGCAAGCATGATAGAGCGGTGTTGAATATTTCCGCACAACAATGTGTGTCGCAACTTTTCCGGTTACTCAACTCAGCATCATCAATTACCGATGATGCACATGATTATCTAGCAAGATCGAATATGCTTCCAATCAAGGAAGCAATCTGAAGAAACCAAATGTCTACAATTCACTGTTTGGACAAATCCTGATCGTGAGCGTTAACGCGAAACCCCGTCGATCAGTAGGTTGCACTATCTTTTATGGACGCGGCTGCACTGCATGTTTTTGTATCTTGTCGTTACGATTGGTCTCGACCATGTGCCCAGTACCGGTTTCTGGATGCGTATTGCAAGTTGTGTAGTGCACTTCAAGCCTATAGATAACTCGAAGGCACAATAATGTTGGACTTCTGTTCGCCCGTGGTTTCACTTTCATTCACGATCAAGTTCAATTAGCACTTTTATGAGACTTATGTAGCCTAGGGTAGGGCATTGAACATTTTCGTAAAACAATTAGAATCGAACGGCAAAACATCATTATATGCTATTGGAATAGTAATTCATTCTGTCAATATTTTATAATAAAGAGTGCAATAAATGAATGTTTGGATGAAGAAAAAGTTTAGTTCAAAAGAAATTATGCCTCGTAGTTGCTATCTTATGTTATGATTGATAGGTAAATTACAAGTTTCCATGTTGGGAAGAGAGATTTTCTGAGCAGCTGATTGTAGCATAAACAGGTAAGTGAATTAGTCAAACGATTTTTCTTTTGAGCTTCAGTAAACTACTGTGCTATGCTGCTGTTCATCAAAGGCAATCAACGGCTTTTGGAATTCGTGAAGTCGAAGCTCCAATGTGTCATCTGAAAAAAGTTTAGTTTGTCGTCGACTTCGTGAATGCTGTTGCAAACGTCGATTATACAGTTTTACAGCTTTTTTCAACCTTTGTTTTGTTTATCCTAACGAATGTTATTAAAAATACGGGGTTGGAATTACGTAATCAAGTTTCATGTAACATCTTTGTAATCAAAATTATTAATATAATTTTGTTATTATACTTTAATAATGATAAAACAGATAAATTGGATTTTGAACTAATACTATTACGAATTACAATGTTTAAAAACTCGTTGCGCATATGCATATCAGTTGTGTCCAATGAGAGCTTGAAGTAGATCGAAGTTTCTCCCTGTCCTGCTCATGTCCATTTGTTGACAAATAAGAACGAGCAGGACGGGAACAACTTCGAGCTACTTCGAGTTGCTCAATGGACAGTACTATGTACTATCATGTGACACATTTAATTCGAAAAATGTATTGGAGGTAGCCACTGTCTTTCCAACATTTTTTGGTAATGCTTAGAGGAAGGAGAGGGGTATTGGGAGAAGTGTGATGATCCGTCTAAAATGTCTAGATGCATCATATAAAAAGTGTGACAAAGGGTGAGCGGGTTCAAATTGATCAATCTTACGTAAATAATGAATCTTTCCTAAATGTCCATGTTGGGTTATCGGTCTCGGGGGTGGTCTACCCAGGAAATAAACAATTAATTTTAACCGAAATTCACGAATGTTAGTGTCTTTCTATCGATCATGAATCGTTCGTTTCAGAAAAACATGCTATATCGAGAAAAAACAATTTTTTGTGATTCTTTTGATTAATCCGGAGAAAATGCTTGCTTTAAAAGTATTAGGGTTAGTGCGGGCAAGATGGGTCATGGGGTAAGATGGGTCAGGGCCGTTTTTGAGCATCGTATACATTTTAATGTGGAGATTATGACTTTGTAGGAGGAATAATTTGGTTCTACTTTATTGTCACTCGATTTGATGATTTGATGAATTTGATGATTTATTTTTAGAGTATGGCAAGGTAAAATATTTTTCTTATGCGAAACACACTTTCTATAAAACGTGTAATCTCGTCGAGCAATGTAAAATTTTAACATTTCTAGTAACATAGTGAACGTATTATAAGTAATGTAGGTGATGTTATACTAACTGCGTTGAAACAAATAAATTTGATCGAAAATTAGACATTCTTTCATGAACTTACAAATGGGGCAAGATGGGTCAGCACATACTGAAGGGCATAGTTCGTATTCAAAACATATTTTCCATTGATGGTTTAATCATTTTAAGTTTACTTTTGACATAATGATGTTATTATGGTCGCATCGCTTATCATAGTGAATCCAGATCCAACGATACCTTCCCACTAACAAACCATCCTTCCTGTGTTTTTTGTGGAGACGCAGAGGTAAACACGGTCTCCGAGCAGCAAAATTCACTTACTAACTTTCCTTCCCGCTTCCTACCTGACTGTAAGGACGTGGCCGGCGCCGTTATTGATCATTATATTGTTTGGGTCACTGAACTTGCACAGTGAGAATTTTGTAGCCACTCCCAGCTAAACATTCAATTGATTCATTGTGCAACTTCACTGATCCTGGTCAATCACGGAGTAGCAACCATAGATATGTACAGTCAGTCTAAGCTAAGCTAAGCTAATGATATTAATTTGTTTATTGAAATTGTCTATGTTTTGTCTTTAAGAAAGCAATACTCAGACGGCTTGTTTTTATATATTATAGAATTTGCAAACAATTTTGCACACTCACAAAAAACTTCGCATTATATTCATGAGTTCACACATGGATTTTTGCAATGGGGGTAGCGAAATGGATTCCATATTTTCGACACATATATTCCATGTGCCCACATGCAATGCATGAGTGTTCACACATACTATCCACGTGGGTCATAGAATCCATGTGTGAATTTGTATGCAATTAAGTATGTGCCGACGCATGATATGCATATTTCAGAATACATGGATTTTTGCCATAAAGTATGTGTCGATTTTCCTGAGTGCAGACATCCAAGGCTCAAAAATTATTTTTTATTCAGGCTCTGTCTCATTTCCCGAATTAAATTTAATTTTACTTAAAACTGACAGTTCAAAAATTAAAAAATCACCCGGTCATAAGAATGGCTGCGTGCTACCCAGCAAATCCAATAAGACATCGATCAAGAATGATTCGATATGTGTCAAAAGTAATCCTGCTCATCCAGCAGGGTTATTCGATAATTATTGAACTGTCACTTCTAAGTTTAATTTGAGTTTAATTATCCAATTGAGACAGACCCTCAATATAATCATTGGCAATAAAGCTATCTATCTGTGTGTAATTCAATATTGGGAATAAAAACATTATTAATTGCAGCATTTAAAGGTGACCATCTTGCCCCGCTGTTTGACCCATCTCACGCCATTTTTTGATTGAAAGAAAAATAGACTTCTACTTTAATGACTCGAAATGGAATAAAAAGTGGAGTTTTTGTTATTTCATACCTCTGGCTTACAGATTATGAGCTATTTTTATAGATCCATGTTGAAAAGTTGAAAATGTTTCTGTTTTGAGATATTCAGGGTTCGCCTTAGGCGACCCATCTTGCCCCATCATACCCTATTATAACTCATTATTACCATATCATGGGGTTCCCGAGGCGTAGTTGGCTACAAGTTTAGCGGATGTTCATGGATTCGATTTTCAGCTCCCTTAACAACTTTTTGTCATGTCCCTGAAAGCAGCTTGAAGGACGATGCTTTGTGGTACGCTTCTGCATCATAATTACTGGACTGCGACTGATAATAATCCCCATTATAATCGACTCTGAGACCAAACTGTAGGTATGGTTAGATGTTATTTACATAACAACACGATCACGCTGTGCCCAAAGCCATTTTCTTTTCAGGAATTTTCTTAAAACATTCTTCAAAAGATCTAAACTAAAAGAACAAAAAATTGAATGAAGCCATCCAGCGAAACGTTGAAGCTTTTCTGTGTATTTGTCAAAGCATTAAGGAATACGCCCTCTTAGCCTAGCGGTAAGATGTGCGGATACAAAGCAAGACCATGCTGAGAGTAGCTGGGTTCGACTCCTGGTGTCGGCCTAGGCAATTTTTGGTTTGGAATTGTCTCATGTCATGATATACGAATGCAAAAATGGTAACTTGCTTAGAAATCTCGCAGTTTTTAATAACTAACTGTTGCGGTGCTTAGGGAACAGCTGCGAGGCGGCAATGTCCAACTGGGTGATGTAATGCTAATAAGAAGATGAAGAAGATTAAGTAATACGCGGGAATTCTAAATATGAAGAAGTTGACAGAGGGGTGTCTAAATAAATGATTTTATAATTTCTTTTCTTAGATATTGGCAAATAATGAAAAATGAAATAAAAAAGAAACGTTACATTGTTTGCCATGGTGTCTATATGTATGTTTTTTTGGGGAATTTGTCATTCCAAGCCTTGTTTTTCAAGGGGAAAATGCGATCTGCAATGAGAATGATGAACAATTAATGCATGGAATGCTCGGTTTTTTTTTCTGTGGTACTTTTCATTATTAAAAAAAAGGTCTTTTTGTGCGTATTGAATTTTGTTTTTCTCTTTGAAGATAAGATAGGTTATAAAGCGGATCTCTTTGGAGGATAAATATTGTGCTCAAAATTAAATGTATAGTAAAGGCAACAAAACGTCATACCAATTGGTATTTCCTGACAACAATCTTATCTGGTCTTATTGTCTCAAAGAACTCATATTTTTTAGGCCTCACTATATTTTAAAAATCAAAACCAAGAAACTGAAAAAGTGCTGCACGTACCGGCCTCAAGAATTGGGCTGATGATGGTTCAAAGTCTCGCGAATGTTAGACCAAACTTGAAAAACAACACAATTTACTAATTCAAATTTCAATCTTTCTGATGAAATGGTTTATCGAACAATTTGTATGAAATTTTTACATTTTGTCCTCCTATATCTATAAAATTGAGTTGGCATTCGTACGCCCGCGCATCACTCAAAAAATGGACAGACTAAATTCTGCTCATTTATACTTGATTTCTTCTTCTATTAACCAGGCGAAAAATCGAGGTAAGAATAAGCAGATCGTTTTCTGCTGATTGAAATGCTGAAAAAAATTAATAAAGAATTAATTTATTAACAGACTTCCAATTTAATTATGAACGCAATACAAAACTATCTGCAAACTAACCAACTTTGGGCGAGACTAAGTTCGGCGGCCACTAATTTTAGGTATATGACGTCCACTCTTTTAGAGATTTCTAGACCGTTCTCTATCACACTTTTGTATACCTAGTACTGTCACAAAATCTTTG
The DNA here is from genome assembly GCF_024139115.2 of Armigeres subalbatus. Classification (NCBI taxonomy): domain Eukaryota; kingdom Metazoa; phylum Arthropoda; class Insecta; order Diptera; family Culicidae; genus Armigeres; species Armigeres subalbatus. The sequence goes on from NC_085140.1 coordinate 120,943,584, forward strand.
ACCTAAAAGTACGTTTTTCGCTTAAGCAGCGCTGTGAAGCTGATTCGGCAAAAAACGTACTCACACCAATCTCCTCTCCCATTAAACCTGTGACTTTGAACGACTTACCATTTTTTTCTCAAAGAGAATTCCTTCCTCCTGTGAGGAATGTCGCGAAAGGTAGGTTAAAGGCTATTGTTCAATATTGCTTTGCCAGCGTATTATGGCAGTTTGGATATTATAATACGAAGAACAGTTATTTACAATACAGTTTGTCATAATTTTGAAGTGATAGAAGGAGTAAGACCAGTCTGAACAGAGGGAGTTTGGGCCTAATTACGGATTCCGGTATGTATTAATTCTAATATGTTGCCTTATGAATGATGATTTTCATTTAAAAAAAAGTAAAATGCGGCCAACTGTGTTTGAAGCATGAACGTCGGGATTGGGAGACCGGTATGTAGACCACACGCTCATCGACACTCGGATACTCGGGGAAGTAACTGCATATAAAAATCACTGTTGGTCGAATAATTAGTCGAAGATTAATAAGGCAACAGTTATGAATTTCGATGAGTTGCACTTCACTATTATGTGGAAACGGTAATAGCGCAGCAAATGTCAAATGATCGGAATGTGCCGTTATTTTATGTTATGGAAATGTTAAAAAAATGTCATGGGATTGCTATTACTAATTTGTTATTAACTTTTTTCAAAAGTAATTCATATTTCGTTTTTTTCATAACATGTAATGCTTAAAGGATCCTAGAACTGTGTCAAACAGATCATTGTTCTAAATACAAAGTGTGAAGCATGAGAACGAAATTTAAAAAATGTGACGGAATGTCATGACATTAATGTCATTTGACAATAAATTGGCTCTCGCGCCGCCAATCGCCGATTTAGAGCAATGACCTATTAGAAAAAGGTTTAAGTATCCTTTAAATGCTATATGTTTAAATAAATAATACAATTGTAAATAACCTATGAAAAAATCTGTGGTGATTCAATCGAGGTAGTCTTATGAATCGTTTGATTGGTAAAAACGATATCAAACGTTAAGAAAATTATTTTGAGCTTTTTAGTGGAATGTCTTCACTTGTCATAAGACGAGTCGACTTGAGTCAAGTACGAGACATTGAAGACGACCTTACTGTTGAGGTCCAAATACGTATCTGTCAAGGTGCAATTAAGTGGTGGAATTAAATAGGATTGTACAAACTCATCTTATGACAAGTGATATCAAACGGTTCGGAAAGTTATTGTAGTTGTAAATCATTGTAAGAAAATGGTCATCTACAAAACGCATATTTTTCTTTTTTTATTTATCATCTGACTTGAACACCTTTATCTGACCTATGTCTTAATGGAGTTAAAAATCTAGATGTGACACAGTCGAATTGCTGAAACCTTTCGTTGAACATGGATACCATAAACCGTATGAAGTTATGTCGCCAGAAGGACATTTCGTCGTTTCAAAGATCTTTCAGAGACATATACAGGGGTTAGACAAAAAGGTTGAGATAGGCAAAATTTTGTCGAAATTCAAATAAGCATAACTTTGCGTAGAATAATCCGATTTCGATAAAACCGGGACCATTGGACGCGGACACTCTTCTAGTATTCTGTCTTCTTCTAAAACCTTAGATTAGCCCTTGACCACCGGAGATGTTCCGGGTTTTCCGAGGGTATGTTGAAAATGCATTTTTTCTTCTGCTTGTCATTTTATGTGACGTTTACTTTCATCATGTTTTATGCTTTCTCTAGAAACTAGAATTTATATGCCGTCTCATGCTGACTGCAGATTGAAAATCCGTCAGGTATACGCAGAAATATGGCCATTTCCGTGAAAATGGTTCGGGATTGACCGTGGATCGATTTTGCTCCACAGTGCTCATCTGATTCTTTACCATGTTCTGAATGTCCTCTGAAAATTTGAGCTCATTTGGATTAAAACTGATTTAGCACAAGCCGTTTCAAGTTTTCATGCAAATTAGTATGGTGAAATTTATTTTTTCAGTATACTGTTAATGACGTTTCTCCATTAAGCGCAGGTTAAGGCTCTATAAACCATAATCAATCCGATGATGACGATGATTTTATTCGAATACGCACTAATACTAATAAAGTTTTGAACTAAATTCAATATTTTGGGGCTATTTGCCGACTTACCTCAATCATTGCATATTCATTACATTTTCATATTAATTTTTCACTTAACCAAACTAACAATTACTGAGGAATTGCTGGAAAAACGCTGAAAACTGCTTTTTTCTTAGACCGACATTCGCATTTTTATCGAACGCATACTACACGGATACAAATTTCATCCATTTGAATCAAAAATATTCATGTTTGTTTGCAAACAGATAACAATGTTTGAATCAAACATATTTAATTTGAAAACAAAATAAAATTCCTGTTTGTATTATGCATGCACTAGTGAGCAGCCCCTCGCTAGCTCTTACAGATGTAAACAAAAACTCGGAGGCTGCACCAAAGCAGCAGCAAAGGAGTGAAAGCATATTTTTCCATGCTTCTAAATTGTTAATGAGGATGATTTTAGGTACAAAAAGGTATACCTTACTTATAAGTAAATGAAGTACGAACGTGCACATATGTGAAATCTGGTAGTCTAATGCTACCAGAATATGAATATTTGTAGAATTGATAGAGAAATATTATTAGCGGCCGAACCAAAACAATAATATGTATGTTTGCTTTAAACAATCCGCTGATTGAAACAACAGGAAATGTATATTTGATTCAAACATAATTTACGTTTGTTTTGATTGCTACATTATGTTTGTTCATAACCATATTTATATTTGATGCCAGAACAAATTGAAATTTTGTTAGATTTTACCTAGAATATGTTTGAGTCTACCGTAATTTTTTTCTGCGTGTAACTCCAAACGTTCGGAGCAAACACATACACACGCACTTAATTTTTCACTTGATCTTTTTCCACTGTTTCCTTGATTTAATCACTTCTAAAACATATTCACTAACTGAGTTTCACCTTTTTCTTCAATCTTGACTACCAATTAATTCACTTTACGTCCAAAAACTGTCAAAAACTGCTTTCCAGAAATCGAAGTGAGAGACAAATTTGACGACCGTATTGTGAATGCAATAAAATGCGGAAGACTCAAATTCACTTGCGCAATAAGTGAAATGGTGATAACAAAATCTACGCGATGCAACTTCGTTCAATCCGAACAATACAACGTATACGCCAGCCACGTCCACGCCAACACGCAAACAAAGATGTGCATACACAAGAAAATAATCATCTCTTCACTGTTGCCAGATTTATTTATTGGAAAAAATCATTGCTGATTGTCGGATTGAACAAATAAACCAGAAATAAAAGTTTAAACAAGTTATGTAAGCTTCTGTTACATTCCAAGTGGTGTATACAAAAATTTTAACCGGTAAATACCCATATATTTGATACACCGTGAACATGTGTTATGATATAAAATAAACATTTCGTCAAGTCTGGTAACATTATGCATCAGCTGGCATATTTTTAACACCCCATTTCCACCCACCCCAGTTGTAAACAAAATTTATTTATCGCTGCTGCACTTATCCGTACCTGGGAGCTGCGGACTCAATCGAATCCAATTTTCAAGATATTTTGCTTGAAACTCGCAAATTTCCTCTCAGTGTTTACTGTGCACGTTACGATTTTCTCACATTGAATTATCATTATGTTTATCTTTAAAAAACTAATTACAAATATTTCGTCAATTTGCCGCATCGTATAAACTAACGTATCGAATGTTAAATTAATTCATACCCTCTACTTATGTTGAATCCGTCGATATATTTAAAATGACGCCGTAAAATTGAAATTTGTTGAAGAGGAGCTATATTTAGTAAGAGTTGATTTATACGTGTACTCTCTCGTCTGCGCTCAGAATGCACAAAACCTCTCTCGATGCGATGGATACTTTTTGACAGCTTACTTTGGAGATTCTTTGACACTCGTTTTGACTCTATCCGCAGCTCCCCTGGGAGCTGCGGACTCAATCGAATCCAATTTTCAAGATATTTTGCTTGAAACTCGCAAATTTCCTCTCAGTGTTTACTGTGCACGTTACGATTTTCTCACATTGAATTATCATTATGTTTATCGTTAAAAAATTAATTACAAATATTTCGTCAATTTGCCGCATCGTATAAACTAACGTATCGAATGTTAAATTAATTCATACCCTCTACTTATGTTGAATCCGTCGATATATTTAAAATGACGCCGTAAAATTGAAATTTGTTGAAGAGGAGCTATATTTAGTAAGAGTTGATTTATACGTGTACTCTCTCGTCTGCGCTCAGAATGCACAAAACCTCTCTCGATGCGATGGATACTTTTTGACAGCTTACTTTGGAGATTCTTTGACACTCGTTTTGACTCTATCCGCAGCTCCCAGATCCGTACCAATTGCCTCACTATTACAAACAAGCGCTACAGTCATTAATTTTCAAAACATTGTGATGGAGTCTTGAGCCTTAAAAGAAAACCTACATAGCTAAAAGGGATACTCAACAGCTTTTACCCAACGAAAACCGCATGTTGATTAATCGTCCCAATAATTAGTAATCGATTTTAAGACAGGTTGCGAATCTTTAGTCATGATCGTTAAACTTCTTTGAGGGCATCACTGAAATGTGCAGTGCAACATAGTAGCCTGAATTTGCGTGTGCTATCTTTCGCGCCAGGAGCAGCAATGTTGCCTGTTGATGAGTTATGCAATAAGCTCCAGAAAACCACGGTATAGATTAAATTCGATTACTAATTATTGGAACGATTAATTGAGATGCGGTTTTCATTGAGTTTGTTAAGTATTCCTTTTAACTATGTAGGTTTTCTTTTAACATGCGCTTGATAGGGAAGCGTCGTTAACAGTATAATGAAAAAATAAATTTCCCCATACTAATTTGCATGCAGACTTGAAACGGCTTGTGCTAAATCAGTTTTAATCCAAATGAGCTCAAATTTTCAGAGGACACTCAGAACATGGTAAAGAATCAGATGAGCACTGTGGAGCAAAATCGATTTTTTGAACCACCCTATTGACCATATAACCTGAACAGATGTCACTTTGGCAGAGCACCCGGAACCTGTTACAAATTGGCTAAAGAGTCTTACAGACCTTAAAATGTATCTTTATTATAGATTCTATATTCATCGTCTTGGAAAAACATGAAATTTTACACCCATGTATGCATGGTTCCAGATGGTTACAAAACCGGTCCCTTCTCGAAGGCCCCTGGAATCTGCTATAAGGGTGGCAGTGGACACTATCATCCTGGAAATGATTCTGTAATCATCGTCTTGCAAAGCCATGAAGATAGATACCTATATTCGCATTATTCTGATCTGTTACCATTTCATCATGTTCCCGGAACCGTTTTTACGGAAATGGCCATATCTCTGCGTATTTTTAATAGATTTTCGATCTATAGCCAGCAATGGTCGGCATATTAGTTCTAGTTTCTGGAGAAAGGATAAAAAATGTCAAAAGTGAACGCCACATAAAATGATAAGCAGTAAAAAAAATGCATTTTTAACATACCCTCGGAAAATCCGGAACATTTCCAGTGATCAAAGACCAATCTGAGGTTTTGGACGGGAACAGATTAGTAGAAGAATGTCCGCGTCCGATGGTCCCAGTTTTATCAAAATCGGGTTATTCTACGCCAAGTTATGCTGATTTGAATTTCGACAAAATATTGCCTATCTCAACCTTTTTGTCTAACCCCTGTATGTCCATATCAAAGAGAAGAGCTGGAGCATCGAGCCAATCATTGCATTACAGATCTCCTGTTTTACAGTGATTCTAAGGCAAATTAAGTTACATCGGTGTTCATACAGAGGAAGAAGTACGGGATCATGTCAAGGACGGTTTCGAAGTGTACTGTATTGTTCAGGGAACTAACAGTCAACGGTTATGAAATTTAGTAAATGCTCGTCTTTGAAAGAGAAGAGAAGTTGGAAGAACTATGGTAAACTATTCATGAAGCCAGTACATCGAACTACAACTCGGTCGAAATGGTTCGAAGTGTTCAACTAGCAAGACTTTTATATAGACTGTTTGCCTAACGACGTGCGGCTACGAACCGAGCGAAGTGCAGTAATAACTCTTCTCCTTCGTATACCAAGTTTTCTTCGACTAAACATCCAAAATCAAGTCAAATTGTTCTACTGGAAAAAGAAGCTGTCATATAACGAAAAAGGAGCCAACAAACTTCTATAAATAAGGGAAAAATTGGGAATTGGTCTATACATGACTATGTGAGCTACACAAGAAAAGTTGGAACTGCATGACCTGCATATACCACCTATTTTCGAAGTACACGTTTCAGCAGCTCACATATCTAGATTAAAGAGGCTGCACTCATAACAAACAGATGAAGTGTCAAAATTGGAACAGCGCATTTGCTGTCAAATCGATTGTTCCAATCGAGCACAAGGTTGTTAAAGGTAGGAGTATTGCGTCTCTTTGTTTTTAATCCAGGCTCGTTAATCTAGATCAATAACGACGCCAGCCAAGTCCTTACAGTCATTTGGGAAAGGAGGGGAATGTTAATAGTGTGTAGTTATTGTCCGAGTTTGCAGAAATTGCTCTCAATAGATAATAAAAAAGACGCAAGGGATAGAATTTTCCTCAACGTGAGCAAATTCATTCTATTTTCTCAAGTTTTCCGCTACAGTTCTGTAAACAATGAAAATATCTTTTGATCAAAACGATAAACACTTGTCGATGGAAACATTTTCCTGATCATTTTTTTAGCAGAAGAGATAGCCGACGAAAAGAGTTTGCTTTTCAGTTACGCCCTATGATATTTAGCGTTAGAATTTCAAAGGGCAACCTCAAATCTAATGCTTTGTGCTAGGAAAATAATATTCATATGTATTGCATATCACATTTGGAGCACTTCAGCGCACCTCGAATAGCCTATTCATATTACGAGCATTTACTAAGTATTCTACGTGATATAATTTGAAATGAAGAATAAGATGAGTGAACTTTGACATCAAGATACTCCTTATCATGTAATTAAGCTCGTTATCTGAATTCCGTGATGAACTTAATATTATTAAGTTAATAATATAAAAAATAACGTAAAGTCTGAATGGGCTATAACCTTAAACGAATCACAGTGAATCTGCCTCATGGCAGACTTCGTGGCCCCACGATTAACGACGTCAATCGTAAAACCGCATGTGCTATGGAGTGTGGGTTCGACTCCCGCCTCGGTAAGGAGCAAATTTTTCGTAATCGAAAAAATCTCTACTGATCCACTGAGTGTTATGTGTACTATCCGTTGTCTCTTGTGCTAGGTGTTAAGTGTTCAGTCTGTACGACCTCTGGTCGAAGACGGTGTTCCTGTTTTTTTTTTATTATGGGACGCCATGGTCTCGAAGAAATGAGCAAAAACGGAGAGCTGTTCGCAGAATTCGGTTGAACCAGAAAATCATTTTCCTCATCGAGGTACAGTACGAGGCCCTCTTGTGTGTGTGTTGCACAACGGTGGCATTATGCCCATGAGCACCGAGATGGCTTCAAATTGTCGGGTGATGTTGAATTCCTAGCTCAACGGCGCTCTGATATGCAAAATAAGCTCAACGACATTGGCGAGCGCTACTATTGACGGCGGTACCAAGATCGAATTCAGCGAATGGATCAATAAGTTAAAGTTTATATGCTAGTTTAACCCTTAAAGGCGCAAGGCATTTTTTTTTCGAAATCGTCGGGAATATTTTTACCGTAAATTACCATTGAAATCATTAACATTAAACGTATTTTCGGTTTGTTGTTTTAAAACAAGAAAATAAGAAATATATGAACAAAAAATCAGATAAATGAAACTATCAAAATCCGGATTTTTAATTCCAACGTGAAATTTGTGTTGCTATGCGCCACTGAAACATGGTGTGTGTCAATGGAGAACACACAACAACTGTAGTGTTAATCAACACATGTTCGCGGTATATAATTCGTGCCTCTCAACTGAATCTCAAACGTCACCAGAGGCCGATAGCAACTGAAATTATAGAACGGAAGTGCGGCTGGGTCGGCTACACCTTATGTAATTGTGGAAACGAAGTCTGTAAATAAGCACTAGACCGGAACCTAGAAGCTCATCGCAGCAGAGGCACACCCCTAGGTCATGGCAGCGTAGCATCCATAATGATATATAAAATAAGTCGACCAAATTTATTTTAGCAACAGGTCAGGCGATAGCTGGACATCGCTCAGGATAGAGATCTTTCAAGTCGGTCCTTTGCAACACTCGGGGTGTGATGATGCCTTTCTCGTGCATTATAAAATATATAGAAAAAATCACATTAGAAAGGTCAAAAAAGCTCTTTAGGGTAATAGATCACATTTTTTCGATCAATTTGCATGTTTTTGCATTGCCACCATTTTGGATTTTTTTTCGGTTTTGAATTCCAATTTTTCAATAATTTCAAAATGCAATGTCCGATCGGGCTAATTTTTAATTGCAAACAATGGGACCGCATTCTACGTCGAATGCAACTTGTTGCGAGTAAATCGGATAATGCTAATTTTTAAAAAGTGTGTCTACAAAATTTGTACACATACACACACATACATACATACACACATACAGATATCACCTCAGTTCATTGAGCTGAGACGATCGGTATATAACAATATGGGTCTCCGGGCCTTCTATCAAAAGTTATTTTTGGAGCAATAATAAAGCCTTTCGTGTGTATACAGGGCAAGACGTAGAGTTATTAGATCAGTCGAATTTTCTTTGTAAGTGTATACAGGGCCGGATGTGTGGGGGAGGGGATCCGGGGGCCCTGAAACACGACTGGACAAGAAACAAATTTTCACTTTCTAATTAATTTACTCACCCGCACAATGCAGAACAAAATTTCGGTGACCGGCTGATCGTTTTGCTTTCCGCACAAAGCAAAACTAAATTTGGACGTCCGGCCGATCGCTCTGCTTACTAAAGAAACACGACAGGACAAGAAATGTTTTTTCCCTTTCTCTGCCAGTCAGCTGCTGTCCGAAACAAGAGAAAACACGCACTGAAGAATAAAAAGTATAATGGAACAAAAAGTCGAAATAGACAAGAAACTAAAAATAAAATAAATCTCGCACAATATAAGATTTATTCATTTCTTAAATCAACAATCTTTTTGCTTTTCTGACCATTATAGCGATGGTGTTTCATAGAAAAGAAGTCAGAAAAGAAGGTTGTTATAAGCAGAGATGCAGATTTTGTTGAAAATACAAGCTTTAATTAGGAACCATACAATACTAACGATGCGAAGACGGAAATACTCGAATATAAGTTGGGAGGATCCAGAAATACTAGAAACATCAAACATGAAGAAAATGTGAATGAACGGATGTTCATTGCAATACAATTCGATGAATCTTAACCACTGTGCAACTGCCCAGCAGCTGTTGTGGCAGTCGGTCTCGGAGTCGAGGACTGATGTCGCCCTCCTGTCCGACCCGTACAACGTCCCTGTCGATAACGGCAATTGGGTGGCGGACGGGTCTAGGATGGCGGCTATTTGCACGACGGGACGGTACCCGATCCAAGAGGTGATACACTCCTCTGCTGAGGGTGTCGCGATAGCTAAGATCAATGGTGTGTTCTATTGTAGCTGCTATGCCCCACCAAGGTGGCCATTAGAACAGTTCAACCAGATGATAGATAGGCTATCGTCTGACCTAGTGGGTCGTAAGCCGGTCGTCATAGCAGGAGATTTTAACGCTTGGGCAGTGGAGTGGGGTAGCCGCTGCACCAATCGAAGGGGTCAAGCGTTACTAGAGGCGCTAGCGAAGCTCGACGCAGTGCTAGTCAATGATGGTTCCGCTAGCACGTTCAGAAGGAACGGGGTCGAGTCATGGATTGACGTAACGTTTGTCAGTCCTGGTCTGGCACCAGACTTGGATTGGAGGGTGGACGAGGGTTACACCCATAGTGATCATCTAGCAATTCGCTTTAATATCAACTATGACGTGCAACATCCGGGGTCCGGGGATCCCTGCCAGGTCCGGGGTGGAGAACCAATCACTTCGACTGCGAAGTTTTCACGGCGGCCCTGGGACTGGAAGCCAACACTGAAGGTCTAAGCGGGGATGCGTTGGTAGCTGTCCTATCACGCGCGTTTGACGCCACCATGCCGAGGAAAGCCCTGCCGAAAATGGCAGACGCCCGGTATACTGGTGGAGTCCCGAGATTGCGGCCCTTCGATCAACCTGCCTCAAGGCTAGACGAAGGATGCAACGTGCCCGCACCGAGGATAAAAGAGCAGACCGCCGTGAAGTGTTTCGAGCTGCGAAAATGGCCTTTAACAAGGCCATTGAGAGCAGTAAGAGAGCGTGTTTCGACAACCTAGGCGAAGGAGCCAACGCGAATCCATGGGGTGACGCCTACAGGATAGTGATGGCCAAGACCAAAGGGAGCTCTTCACCCTCTGAACGGTCCCCGGATAGGTTGGCGAGGATTATCGAGGTACTATTCCCGTCTCGAGCCACAAGTCCCTGGCCTCCTGCACCACAAGGCAATATGGGTGCGGCCGAAATGGTGGCTCCGGTGACGAACGAAGAGTTACTCGCGGTGGCCAAATCCCTGGTAACGAACAAAGCTCCAGGGCCTGATGGCCCCCCGAAAGATGGAAAAGACAGAAACTGGTGTTGTTGCCGAAGGCCGGGAAGCCGCAAGACGGGCAAGTTTCTAGAGAGGAACATCCTCAACAGGCTGACCCCGTACTCAGAGGGTACGAACGGCCTGTCTAACAACCAGTTCGGTTTTCGCAAGGGTAAGTCCACGTTGGACGCTATTAACTCGGTGGTAAAGACCGCCGAGATTGCGATCCAACAGAAAAGGCGAGGTATTCGATACTGTGCGTTAGTGACACTTGATGTGAAGAACGCATTCAACGGCGCTAGCTTGGATGCCATCGCGCTCTCGTTACACCGGCTTAGCCTGCCGGTGAACCTGTACCGGATTTTGGAAAGCTATTTCCAGAACCGTGTACTATTATACGAGACCGATGCCGGTGTGGCGTGGCCGTCGATTGAAAGATGAATTTTGGATCTGTCGATGGAGCTGAAGCTCCGCTTTATTTATATATGCTTAAATCTATACCTTTCTCTATTATCAAACGTGTTTTCCATACGCAGATGGATAATCATAAAACTAGTGGGTGCCCTTCGGGCAAATGAACTTGAAACTCCTCTTCAGCGCATGCATATTTAATGTGATGTTTATCTTGGTGTCATGATTTCAAGGTCATTACATCTCGATGCGCATTATGTTGAAGTACATCTTTTGCCTTTCTGTATGATATCCGATACTGCGCCTGGCTTAATTTTATGTCGACGGCCCTTTATGATTATACGCACCTTAATTAACATATTTGTTTATTGCATATGTTGACATACATGTTTTGTGTTTCCATATGAGTTTATCTACTAGCTTAGGTTTACATTATTACCAATGGTGCATGAACTTATGCTAATGCATACGTAATATCGTTGGCTACACCGGTCATAAAAGCGTACCTATTACCGCAGGAGTTCCGCAAGATTCAATATTGGGCCCGGTACTATGGAACCTTATGTATGACGGGGTTCTGAAGCTAAAGTTCCCTCCTGGTGTTAAGATCGTCGGTTTCGCAGATGATGTAACCTTAGAGGTCTACGGGGAGTCAATTTCCGAGGTAGAAATGATCGCAGGACACGCGATCAGGACGATGCGCAGTGGTTGAAATCCCGAAAAACGTGATCGTCAGCTTTTTCGGTATGAAATCGTGTTTTAAATGGCACAGTATGTTCAGCAAGTATGTTGCATACATCAAGGGGTATCATTTGAGAAAATTTTATTTTTGATTAGTTCACCTAAAAGTGAGATAGTAATTTAATTTTTTTTTTCAAAATAGGGGGAAAGACGGCTTTGGCAGGTTTTGTTCTATTATTGGCAGGGGTGATAATTTCAAGTGTCTGTATGCAGATTTACCTTCCGCTATAAAAAAATACAATTCGATGAAGACAGTGGTGATGAATCAATTTGCCGCTGATTTTTTTTTTGATACAACATTACAAAATGATGAGATGATCCCAAAGTAGATGAGTTTGAAGGTAATCGCAGATTCGAGCGTTCGACAAAAGGCCTTCTTCCCGATCGATATCGCGAGGAAAATCCGATTAAAAGATGAATCTCGCAATTATGAAGAAGCATATCATGGTGCGGAAAAGGAACATTGGATCATTGGATGATAGCTAATGGAAAATCATACCTGGGAGTCTGATAGACCCCACCCCAGGCGGGGTGTAAAGCGGATTGAATCTTGAGAATGGGCCCTAGTTATTAACTTCATATTGACTGTGTTACTGGTAAAATCATTCCAAATCTTATTCATCAAGTTCTTGTTAGCAAATTTTGAAGGAAAGCATCAAGCTTGAGTTTTTCATGCGAAATCGTTTTGTTTTACTCATTTCATTCATTTATTTAGTTAACATCTGAACAGATAACACTGAATCAACAATTTGACGCCACAATGCACGGTTCGAGGACGCATCTCTCCATCCTCGGATACGCCCCACGCTCGCCAAGTCGTTCTGCACCTGGTCTGCCCATCTCGCTCGCTGCGCTCCACGCCGTCTCGTACCTGCCGGATCGGAAGCGAACACCATCTTTGCAGGGTTGCTGTCCGGCATTCTTGCAACATGTCCTGCCCATCGTACCCTTCCGGCTTTAGCTACCTTCTGGATACTGGGTTCGCCGTAGAGTTGGGCAAGCTCATGGTTCATTCTTCGCCGCCACACACCGTCTTCTTGCACACCGCCAAAGATGGTCCTAAGCACCCGTCTCTCGAATACTCCGAGTGCTTGCAAGTCCTCCTCGAGCATTGTCCATGTTTCATGTCCGTAGAGGACTACCGGTCTTATTAACGTCTTGTACATGACACATTTGGTGCGGTGGCGAATCTTTTTCGACCGCAGTTTCTTCTGGAGCCCGTAGTAGGCCCGACTTCCACAGATGATGCGCCTTCGTATTTCACGACTAACGTTGTTGTCAGCCGTTAGCAAGGATCCGAGGTAGACGAATTCCTCGACCACCTCGAAGGTATCCCCGTCTATCGTAACACTGCTTCCCAGGCGGGCACGCATTCACCACCAGTCCAACTTTTGTTGCTTCACGTTTCAGGCGGGTGTACAGTTCTGCCACCTTTGCAAATGTTCGGCCGACAATGTCCATGTCATCCGCGAAGCAAATAAATTGACTGGATCTGTTGAAAATCGTACCCCGGCTGTTATACCCGGCTCTCCGCATGACACCTTCTAGCGCAATGTTGAACAACAGGCACGAAAGTCCATCACCTTGTCTTAGTCCCCGGCGCGATTCGAACGAACTGGAGTGTTCGCCCGAAATCTTCACACAGTTTTGCACACCATCCACCGTTGCTTTGATCAGTCTGGTAAGCTTCCCAGGGAAGCTGTTCTCGTCCATAATTTTCCATAGCTATACGCGGTCTATACTGTCGTATGCCGCCTTGAAATCAACGAACAGATGGTGCGTTGGGACCTGGTATTCACGGCATTTTTGAAGGATTTGCCGTACAGTAAAGATCTGGTCCGTTGTCGAGCGGCCGTCAACGAAGCCGGCTTGATAACTTCCCACGAACTCGTTCACTAACGGTGATAGACGACGGAAGATGATCTGGGATATCACTTTGTAGGCGGCATTAAGGATGGTGATCGCTCGAAAGTTCTCACACTCCAGTTTGTCGCCTTTCTTGTAGATGGGGCATATAACCCCTTCCTTCCACTCCTCCGGTAGCTGTTCGGTTTCCCAGATTCTGACTATCAGTATGTGCAGGCAAGTGGCCAGCTTTTCCGGGCCCATCTTGATGAGCTCAGCTCCGATACCATCCTTACCAGCTGCTTTATTGGTCTTTAGCTGTTGAATGGCATCCTTAGCTTCCCTCAAGGTGGGGGCTGGTTGGCTTCCATCGTCCGCTGAACTGACGTAGTCATCTCCTCCGCTGCCTTGACTTTCATTGCCTGTACTCTCAGCGCCATTCAGATGTTCCTCGTAGTGCTGCTTCCACCTTTCGATCACCACACGTTCGTCCGTCAAGATGCTCCCATCCTTATCCCGGCACATTTCGGCTCGCGGCACGAAGCCTTTGCGGGATGCGTTGAGCTTCTGATAGAACTTGCGTGTATCTTGAGAACGGCACAGCTGTTCCATCTCCTCGCACTCCGCTTCTTCCAGGCGGCGTTTCTTCTCCTGAAAAAGGCGGGTCTGCTGTCTCCGCTTCCGTCTATAACGTTCCACGTTCTGCCGGGTACCTTGCTGCAGCGCGACCGCCCGCGCTGCGTCCTTCTCCTCCAGAATCTGTCTGCACTCTTCGTCGAACCAATCGTTCCGTCGACTTCGACCCATATACCCGATGTTGTTCTCCGCTGCGTCGTTAATGGCTGCTTTAACTGTACTCCAGCAGTCCTCAAGAGGGGCCCCATCGAGCTCACCCTCTTCCGGCAACGCTGCCTCGAGATGCTGCGCGTATGCAGTGGCGACATCAGGTTGCTTCAGTCGCTCTAGGTCGTACCGCGGCGGTCGTCGGTACCGAACATTGTTGATGACGGATAGTTTTGGGCGCAGTTTAACCATCACCAGATAGTGGTCCGAGTCGATGTTAGCGCCACGATATGTCCTGACGTCGATAATGTCGGAGAAGTGCCGTCCATCAATCAGAACGTGGTCGATTTGTGATTCTGTCTGCAGTGGTGATCTCCAGGTGTACCGATACGGGAGGCTGTATTGGAAGTAGGTGCTACGAATGGCCATATTCTTGGAGGCGGCGAAATCAATTAGTCGTAGGCCGTTTTCGTTCGTCAGCTGGTGAGCGCTGAACTTTCCAATAGTCGGTCTAAACTCCTCCTCTTGGCCAACCTGTGCGTTCAAATCTCCTATGATGATTTTGACGTCGTGGCTTGGGCAGCTGTCGTACTCACGTTCCAGCTGCGCGTAGAATGCGTCCTTATCATCATCAGTGCTTCCGGAGTGTGGGCTATGGACGTTGATTATGCTGAAGTTGAAGAACCGGCCTTTGATCCTCAACCTGCACATTCTTTCATTGATCGGCCACCACCCGATCACGCGCCTTTGCATATCGCCCATCACTATGAAAGCTGTTCCCAGCTCATGTGTGTTGCCGCAGCTCTGGTAGATGGTATGATTACCTCTAAACGTTCGCACCATTGATCCTTCCAACAAACCTCCTGCAGCGCTACGATGCCGAATCCACGGTCCTTGAGCACATCGGCGAGTATGCGTGTGCTCCCGATGAAGTTGAGAGATTTGCAGTTCCACGAACCGAGTTTCCAATCGCTAGTCCCTTTTCGTCGCAGTGGTCTTCGCCGATGGTTCCGGTCCGTACTCTCTTGTTGATTGTTCGTTGCTTATGATTTTTCAAAGGCTGGCTTGCAGGGCCTGACACCAAACCCCCTAAATTTCCGGAGGACCATTCCTCCTTATTTCCGGTGGACCATGGTGCACAGTTTCACTTAGAGTCCCTCGCTGGCACTCGGACGATGATCAGCCGCCCCTAACGTGGAGAACAGACGCTGTTGTGAGCCGATCCTGACATGGAGAACAGACGCTCAATAAGATTTGCACCTCCGAAGAGGAGCAAACCCCCCCTTCCCTGTCAGCACTGTCAGCAAAACTATTTTGCGTAGTTTCCCTATAAATAAGGGTCTTTGCGCTAATGGGCTAATATATGCACTGTTTTTCATCAATCTCAATCCACCCTTACTGCTTCTATATGCTTCATTTAGGCGGAATGTTACAAAAAAAATGGAATATGAAACTTTTGTTGGCGGATCCATTATGTTATGGGCAGCGTACTTAGGCGGTAAGATAAAGGTTAGCAGCGTATTTTTTTTATATGAAGTAAATGCGCCTCACTATTTCAGGGATCGACTGTTTGTATAGGCGGTCACCTTAGATCAGTGGTCCCCAGCCTGCTTACTATCGAGGGCCACACAGCAGTTTTAAACTGTTGAAGCGGGCCGCGGTATATTTGCAATATTTGTTTATCATTTCGAATTGAATTTTGAAGTATAATACAAAGTAATAAAAAAATCTGTTTAAAAAAACATACTTGTAAGGGTATTACATACTACAGCGTAGCTGAGTTTTAGTTCAATTATTACACACTTCTGCGATAGCGGGCTTAGCGTGAAATTTTACTTTCGCAGCAAAATCTACTCGGCTTAACTATTTTACCAAATAAACATCTGTCGACCGATTCTAAGAGTTTTTTTTTTATCCTCGGGGATTATTGTTCTATGAAAGTCGTTGCAAATAACGACAGCATGTTTAAATCGTGTTTTTGAAGCCAGGTGAACTTACCAGCAGTACTTATTTTTCGACTTTTTCGATCTGAGATATTCAAACGGGATTAAACCTGCATTGCCCGACATGTCGACTCGTTTATTTGATCTTTTTTCTCGGAAAATGGTCATCAGGAAAAAGACTCAATAACGGGCCGAAACGTCGGACACTGCAAATGTAAACCTGTTTGAATATCTCAAACTAACAAATTCAGAAAATAAGAACAATTATTCTTAGTGTGAAGTACGTTAACATAACGCATTTTCAGGAATTATAAATCAAGAAATTTTCAATCGAATTTTGCCACAACTTAATATATTTTAAAGAATGAAAGAATTCATATTAGGGTGCAATGTATGACAACATTATTTTTACCTAAGAACGTTATATATTCAGCTTGGTTAAAGCGCCAAAACTACCATCAAAGTATGTTGCCGTTAGCCTACATATCATGTATGAAGTGAGAAATTTATTTGATTTTGATGATAAAAAGATTATTGGTTTATATGTTTCTTGAACATCAACATAATTTGAACAAGACATACACACTCAGTTTTTATTTCCGCAGCTCGGCAAAATCCGCACAGCCGTGGGCCCAGGAAAATGCAAAAAACTGATCTCTCGTCGAAAATGAGGTTTGTTAGCTGGGTTTCGGCAAATTATTTGCTGATTTAAAGCAACTTTGACCGATTTCTCGGCGAAAAACATGTTTGCTGGGGCTCGGCTGTGTGAATCCCGGTAAAAGTTGAACAAATTGCTGAGATCCCGGAAAAAAAAATTAAGTGTGTATGCTCAGCCCGAGTACAACGAAAAACTGGACACTATGAAAGCTTTTCCTGGATGTGATATTTGTCAATGGGCCTGAATTCTGAAACCCTTCGCGGGCCGCAGGAAAACGCTTCGAGGGCCGCACTTTGGGGATCACTGCCTTAGATAGTGTACCTACCTTGTCCTTAATACATCATAGCACGAATATAGAAAATCGTCAGGTAGTACTGAAATAACATTTGAAGCCCAACATTCGATATTTACAAACTGTCAAATTCACGTTTTAACCATACATCCGAGCAAATCCACGAGCTCGCAGGCCCACCAGAGGTCGCACAGACTGAATATTGACTGAACACCTAGCATCAAATTAGATTAGATTGGCCGGCTGAAAAACAACAAAACTCCTGAGGTTGGCCAACTACCAGGAGAGCTATTTAAACACGGTGATGAGGCTAGAGCGCTGCACTGGGTAATTACCAAGGTTTGGGAGGATGCCATCGACTAACGCCAATTGCAAGAGAGTTCGTTGGGTAGTACCAGGCGGGATTCATGGGTGCAAGCTCTACCGCGAATACAACGTGCCCACACGTCATCATTTCATCGACTCCAAAGCCGCATATGATACAATCGATCGAGTCAAGCTATAGCAGCTAATGCACGAACACGGATTTCCGGATAAACTGATACGGTTGATCAAGGCGACGATGGATTGGATCGGGGATGTGCAATGAGCAGCTGAAAAAAATCACAAAAATAAGAAACAAACCAAATTCCTTTTCATTGCTTCGTTTTTGATGCGATGGTAATAGGAGCTATGGGATGAAGTGCCGAACCGTTCCCCTATAAGTATTTCGACCTTAACAACAAACCCGTTTTCAGGAAAAATATTTCAAAATGCTGGATACGGAAAAAAGAATAGCAAAAAATCCAAAAATAGATTATACGGAAAGAGGCAAGGGACATCTACTACTTAGCCTTGTACACCACGTTTTGGTAAATATTTTTCTCTCTTTAAGATCAAACTCCTGTCTTGTATATAGACTGTTCCAGAAATTATGCAATTAAGTATGTGCCGACGCATGATATGCATATTTCAAAATACATGGATTTTTGCCATAAAGTATGTGTCGATTTTCCTGAGTGTGGTGCGTTATGAGAAAATCATTAATTGGGATCTCTTTCTCGGCAATGGGTTCCTGGGGTATGATAAAAGGTAAGAATGTATAATGTGCCCCACCTGGCTAAAACGCCCCCTTCAATTTTTAGAAAACTATAACTAACTAAACTAAATAAAAATCAGTTGGTAACTTTAAATATTTG
Source organism: Armigeres subalbatus (assembly GCF_024139115.2). NCBI lineage: Eukaryota > Metazoa > Arthropoda > Insecta > Diptera > Culicidae > Armigeres > Armigeres subalbatus. The sequence goes on from NC_085140.1 coordinate 120,962,076, forward strand.
CAAAACCATCATACTATGTGAATGTGGAAGTATTTTTGTATTACAAAATGAAAATAATAGCAAAATACAAAAACTTACAGTTTTGATGTAACTTTTAATGCTTGTTTGCTCAACACCTTTGAGCGATTCTAGCATACTGTCCGCAAGACTTGCACTGGAACACTCAGTTGGGCAATAAAATAACTTTTCTCAGTGGCTAATATGATATAAAATTGCTTCCATCTTCGATAATGTAACGATTTTTGAAAATTTGTTTCACTGGTCAAAACGCCCCAGTGTAGGCAGGACGGTATGCCCTTACCAACTGGACACAAGCACAGCGAGCCTGCAGCAGTTGCTTCCAAATTATATGGAAAATATTGAAATGTAATTCACACCTGTTTAAATGGACTTATGTTCGTTTTTTAATGTTAAGCACATAAGGATTTGTAACCTTTTTATTATGGGATAGATAAAATACTAATGAAGGGCTATGAAACGTCTTTGGTTAAGGTGGTATTGCCCAGGCACTTCTTAAAATCGATTTTTTAACGACTTTTCAAAAAAGTTTTATTACGTTAATTAATGATTTGAGTGTGTTACTTCTACGTGATGTTAAACGATTTACAATGATATGGAAATGCCAATATCATCTTGCAAACATAGACGTACATGTTCATGATAGAATTATAGGCGAAAGTTTAGAATTGATGGTTCCGGCAGGCATGAAGAAAGTTTTTATAGAAGTTGATTTGAAAGCGAGCGGAGGGCAATATTTGTGTGGAGATATATCACCTTCCACACTGATGTACTTCCCTCCCCCTTCATACGGGAGCTTGGCAGAAGGAAGGTCGTGCGATATGTGCCATCACAAATATTGCCCTCCGCTCGCTTTCAAATCAACTTCTATAAAAACATTCTTCATGCCTGCCGTATCCTAACGGAACTATCAATACTATACTTTCGTCTCTAGTTCTATCATGAACATGTACGTCTAAGTTTGGAAGATGATATTAGCATTTCCATATCACTTCATTACGTGTTCTCCGTAATATTTTTATATGACTACTCACAGGCAATGCATTTGCGACTTTTAGGACTACCAAGTATCACAAAGTTTCCATAAATTGCGTTGAAAAGTAAAAAGTTATCATAAGTTTGCCATTGGGGGGGTGGGGGGGGGGTTGTATTATTATACCGTCTTACCCTACAACTGTTACAAAAGGATGTTATCGATCATTTAGTAATCTGCTTTCGATCATTTAGTAGTTTGTCAATTACTCATTCCAGTGTCTAAATTTTAAAATGTGTTGTGTGGTGAACTTCTAGTGCGACGGTTTTTCTGCAGTTCTTGCAAACAGGTCGATGTTTGAATTCCACTATTAATGGAGTTATGGCTCATCCACAATGGTGAGTGCATGGGTTAATTGTCAAAACGCGCCGCTGCGCTCATCATTGTGGGGAGCCCTTTAAGACGCCAGTTGCAGTAACTGAGGGAGCGTCCACAAATTACGTAACGCTTAGAGGGAAAGGATGTTGATCTAAGTGTGACGGTTCATACAAGTAGTATGAAATAAGGGGGGGGGGGGGGTGTTCAAAAATAGCCAATTTTTGCGTTGCGTAATTAATGGATCTTCTCTTATACTAAATCAGCGGTTCTCAACCTGGGGTACATGTACTCCTGGGGGTACCTTCGCCGGGCCCAGGGGGTACTTCAAAAATGCATAATAGCGAATTTTATTCAATTTGAATCAAAACTTGTTGATAAATTTTTGATTTACCGTCATCGGGGCTGACAATGGGTCTAGGGGGTGAGAATGGGTCATCGCTCTCACCGACAATCTGGAGGTCGGATAGAAAAATCAATCAAAAAGGTCTCTTATAATTTAGTTTTCTTGCTCTCAGATACATTCAATCTATTCTACAAGCATTCTAAGTAGTTAAAACAGTGACCCATTCACACCCCCATTTAACCGTTTGGCACCCCCGACGACGGTATGTATATTTTTTTACTTCAAAATTTTGTCTTGTACATAATATGCATGACGATCAATAACTCAAAGACTATTGAATCCTCCCTCCACAACCAGCACATTGGATGAAGGGCTGAGAGACAAAAGATCAAAAGGACAGAATGACCAATGAACAAATTTTAAAAATCTTCTACGCAATCTACCTGATTGAAACAAAATGTTGAATGCTATGTTGAGAATATGCATATGAACTAAAATTTAGAGTCTACACGTTTGAAAGCCACTCAAGTTGCTTCGTTGCAAGAAGATTGAAAGCCTCCTTCTAAGCAGCTCAGACTCAGAAGACTCCTCCCAAGAGGCTCGGAAGTCTCCTTTCAAGAGGCTCGGAAGCCTCCTTCCAAGAGGCTCGGAAGCCTCCTTTCAAGAGGCTCGGAAGCCTCCTTTCAAGAGGCTCGGAAGCCTCCTTCCTCCTCGTGGCCAAACGATTTCTCTATTGCAAAAATAGGGGGTACCTCAATGAATGCAAAAGTGCGAAGGGGTACCTCTCAAGGAAAAGGGTGAAGCCAGAGTAAACGCGACGTGCGATGCGACGCGACAGTGCAATTTGACAGCCTGAGTCGCGTCGCGTCGCATCGCTCGTCGCGTTTACTATGGCTTGCCTCTAACCAGTGTTGCCAAAAATACAGAATAATCTGTATTTATGCAGATATTTTACTCGTTTTCAAATACAGAATCTGTGTACATATACACATATACAGATTTTTTGGATCACGATCTGTATCTACAGATATTATAAATTTGTATTTTCCGTGAAATGTCTTTAATATTTTTTAGTGTTTTCTTATTTTACGTTTCTTATACTTATGCAACTAGGGAGTTAATTTCTTCATGAACAATCTTCGGAGTATGGCGGCATTGGTTCGACAGACAGTTATGGGTTTTACCATTAAAGTGAAGAGAGGCATCAACTTCGTAGTTGCAAAAAGGAAACGTTCATCTTCATATAAGGGAACTTGTCAGCACTTCATCTCATAGCTTCCATGTTCCTCCCATCAAAAACAAAGTGATGAAAAGGAATTTGATTTGTTGTTTATTTAGTAATTTTTTTTCAGCAATAAACACGCATGTTTGCAAAAAGAAGCGACGAGATTGTTACTCTATTTCTTGGTTTTGCAATGAGATGAATATATGTTGAGATGAAAAACGGAACAGTAAATCATGTTTCGGCGAGATGAATGGGAAGGAGGTCGGTTGTCGGCTCCCTTTCGTTCTTGGTTCATAACTTTTATTCAATTGAACAAAGTGGTGATATTTGCATACCAATGGAAGTCTATAGGCAAAGGTAATAACTGGTGATGAAATTTGATTGATTCTATCTAATGAAAACATGTTAATAATAATTTTGATAAGTGTTGATTTTATGCCGTTTAGAAAAAGGTGGTCAGTTGTCGGCACCCTAAAAACGCATTGAAAACGGAAAAATATAAACTGAGGGCGTTATGGCTGAAAATATCAATATATAATATGTGAATGCCAATGAAATTATACGTTTTTAATCAAGTTTTCAAAAACTGTTGTTTTTGCTCACATCGTGGCTATTAAGGTGATTATACAATCTAGCCGTGTGGTGAATTTCGAATTCACCACACGGTTTTCTACTCCTGTTATCAAAAGTTCAAATCTAGCGTAATAATTTTTGTGCAATGCTGAAATTAAAGTCGATTGTTTAGCATTAGTTAGCAAACGATCTACGGATGTTTTATCGCCATGGGCGTTGTGGTTCTTTCAATTCGTGCTCTTGAAAAATCACTAGAAAAAGCACGTGGTTTCCAAGATGGCCGATTTGTGGCTTTGACCTTAACATGAAATTAGTCAATTAACTTTGATTTGTCTTAATATCTCCCTTGGAAAATGGGGTGCCGACAATCGACCATGTTCGGATGCCAACATCCGAAATAAGCAATCATTTTGAAAAGTGAAAATAAAAGTTTAATTTAATTAACCAATCAATATTGAATTACAAAATAGAGTAAATTTACTTACGTAATAAATTTACCTTTTCGATCGTTTTATTCGTTTTGTAGTAGGTAGTAAGCAAATGAAGGGGGTCCCGTACATAGTTGGCTACACGTTCGTCTTACCATACCCTCGTCAGCCGCCGGATCCGCAGCCCATACGGTTGCGTTTTGGGGTACGCGCCTTACCGCCAGGGCTGCCTGATGACGACCGACAACTTGTTCTTATCGGAGGCATTCCTCCAATGTTACCCGAATTAAATGGCAACCGAACAATGCAACGATCATTGGATACACGAGATGGACAAATGGACACGATGGACTCACGACAAGATGAACTGGCAACGACAACAATAACGAATAATGCACTCAAAATAATTGTCACTTAATTTCCACTATAAAAATCAGGTAGGCTTTACAAATCTACATTTATGACGACCTTACTTGTGTCTAATAAAACTTACTCACATGTCATATGCATACCAAAAAGAAGTGTAGTGAAATTTAAATGAAAACGTAGAAAACAATATCTATATTCTTTTCTAGTGAATACTACTTGTCACGAATGTATGAAAAATATATGAGTGGGGTACTCAGACCGAAGTCCAGGTTTTGCATCAATCGCTAATGAAAAATTGTGCAGAAACATGAGAGCAATTTACAAAATAAGCCTTTGAGTATGAAATAAATATTTCTTAACTCTATTTTTGGTCCCGTCCGCCTCTAGTGGACGGGAATTATTATCACTCACACGAGTATTGCGCCAACTAATATTCCAATTCACTTAAAATCTATGTGTTTGTTGAAATTTCAATTCACTTAAATTTAATTACATTTTTTAGTGAATTGAGAGCAGTGAGTACCATCACTAACAAATCATTTAACTTCTACAAACGAAACTAGATGGAAAATATCCGCATATGTTTTCATATAACTCTTAAGTGAAAATTATTTTGAGTGTGGATATCTAAAAATAGATTCTGTATGGATTCTGTACAGCAGAATTCCATACTGCCGTTGGACGCATAAATGTCACATGTTACATTTTTGATGTTTTGACGTCTAACGTCATAATTTGATACGTATTTTTGAAATATTTTGTCAAAACAGAGGTTTTATTCTAGAAAACTCGAAAAAAAATCTAGAGTCAATTTGTCACATTCGAACAAATGGACGCATACTTGTCACACTAAAAAAAAAGATAGAACAATCACACAAAAAGACACATAGCACTACGTGATGTGTCCTGAGGACCGTCCATAAAATATACCATGCTTTTAGGGTCATCTACAATCCACGTGGATAGTTAAGAAGGGTGACTGGTAAGTATACAAGGTCTTTCCCTACTTTCAGTTGTTCATGAAAAAAGAGGGGAGGTATTATATTGTCTAAAGCCTCTCCAAGTATAACGTGAACGGTTTCTTGCTAGAAGGCGATATGAAACTGTGACATATAATTAAAACATTCATAGCCCGTAAAAAGTGATAAAAAGGAACCCTTTAGCAAACCAATTTTTTTGTAAAACTCATAATTATTGTGACATGTTATGGCGATAAAATGTATTCAAAGTATGAAACAAGTACAAAGATTAATCAGAAGCTTCTTGCTTCGTCGGAAGATCAATGAAAAACGATTTTTCCTCTTCGGTAACAACAGGTTGAACCACTTTCATTAGAGAAGTTTTCTTCAATTCTTTGAGGAGCATTTTGCCAACGTACATTTCTAATCTAATCTAATCTCATACTTGCGCAGCCAATACTTGAAAGCATCCTGGAAAATGACGGTTTCTAAATTCCGTCATTTTTCTTTTCATACGGCTAGGCCAACTACGCAGTATGTACCGCAGAGATGATTTCTAGATACTGAGCGACTTCAGAATTTGTAAACCCTTAAAGTCGATCCATACCATGAAATCGAGGGGATAGGAAGAAAGCGTGGACCTCCCGTACCAAACGCTTCCAGTTAGTATAAATAATAATCAAATATTATATTAATGAATTTTTCGTTGGGAGCGAAGCTATTTAAAATTATGAAATGCTCCATTCGGCAAGTGATGGTTGACGTCGTGCTCAGAATAACTACGTTCTCTATAAATAAGAAAAGAAGAAGAAAATCATCATTAGTAGATGGTAACGTCAGCTTCTTTCCTCGGTAACAGATGTGATGACAATTCTGAAAATAAAAGAAGCGCTAGCACAACATTAGAAGATTGGACACTTTAATTATACTCATGTTATTTTTGAAATGCTTTTCCAGACTGCTATCAGAAATCAAGGGGGGTTAAATCCTTGATTCCAATCTAAGAAAAACATTACAGGGACATGAGTATTACTATCTGCGGTTGGGAAGCATCTAGGAAGTTGGAAGGAAGGATTAGTGTAGTATTTACTTAATGACTTACCGACAATTTCATAAGCACTACAGAATTGGAAATTGGGGAAGGTTTTCGTTGGGTCAGGATTTGCCTGTAGCTGGCAATGTGACCGTGGTAGATCTTACCCCGTAACACACCACGTAAAGGTGTCTACCCAGCATTACGGGAAGAGGAGCATTTTGCCAACGTACATTTGTATCAAAAGAGGATGAATCCTTTACAACCAACTTAAATTGCTTCTTGTAAAGCAACTTGCAGTATTTAAGGTCTTTACTGTTGATATTGTTTGTGCATTCAAGTTTACGGCCTTTTTCAAATACCACTTTTCGCATGGAATCCACGTACGGGCGTGGCTTGTAGGTGTTTATCGTATACTCCAAAACGGTGAGCTTTGAAGAAGTTAGTTGCTTGCATATCAAGTACGTCAACATTTTTCTTTGCATTGCCAACCACAGACTTGAAGTTTTCATAACTAACGACACGGTCATGGTGCATTTTGGAATCAAACACCGCATGGAAAGCGTCAGGCCATTAACGTATGTCCCGATTCAAAGTTCTCCAAAGTTCTTATTTTGCGATCCACAATTATCCAACCAAAATATAATTGTCTTCAGGTCAGCGTACTTCATAATTACTTTGAAAATCAGCTAAGGATTTCGTTGGCTGTGCGACCATTTACTGACTCGGACCGAATGCACGCAGACAATGGGAATGATCGTATGTAGGGGCCAACCGGCGAAAAGCTCTCATTAAAGACCAACAGCCTTTACGAGAAAATAATGCTCTTGAAGCAATCCCACTGTGGAAGCCGTAGGACCTAGAAAATAAGTTCATAACTTATAAATAATTGAGAACTTTTTTGCAAATCCACAGAAAAACTGCTTCACCTGGTAGCACTTTGTCACCATCATTTCGATAAGACAATCGTGATTCCTTTGGACGTTGAAGATGTAGTGCATATCCTTGTCCCGGACAAGAAAACTATGCCACTGCCGCTAAGAATCGGTTGGTCAACCTCTGGGACCGGTATTGAAACATTTGCCGGCTCTGCAAACGGAAAACGATCACCTGTGTCATTTTTCAAATCGAACCCGAGGAATTTTTCCAGAGGGGGACAACGGATTTTTTTTCATATGGAGTTTGGCAAGTATGACAGTACCCTTCATTTTTGGCGCATAAATTTATACTCCAATGTCAAAATGCTCATATACTATTATAAATTGTGGTGGTATTTGTAAAAATTTGTATTGTTTACCGTTTTTACAAGAGAGAGTGGTGTCGAAAGCACATATTAAATTAAAGATCGCAACGAACAAAAATACACCAAATCCGTAAATATGTAGTGTTTTCACTTTATTCCTTACGCGAAATATGCAGATAAATAATTATGTTGGTAGAAGAAACTCTGTGCTGAGCAGAAACAGTTGTTTCTTGCATTATCCAAACTTTGTGCGTTTCAGAACATTCTCACTCACTGCAGTGTTTATTTTTCATAGACTACGGCTTGGTGTTAGTGCCGTCGGCATTCGCTCGATTGGTGGCAACAAAAATTTGACAGCTTAGCACCCGCCTGAATTTTTCTTCCGACTCCGCGCCTCTGGATTGTCTGTATTGGATATTCCATTTCCGGTTCCACTTCTACCGACAGCGAAAAATCGCACCAAAGAAATACAATCGTTGCTCGCGAAATGTAAAAACAAATTTACAACAACTATCTTCCAGTTCACGGTGTGACAAATATGCGTACATTTTTCGCCTGGCCAGTGAATTTCGCTGCATAAGTGTCACATTCGGGTTTTGATTAAAAAAATGTGGAAAAAATAATTGTTTTTGGCAATGTTTGAGTCCGGCCCATGAGTAGGGTACATCACTACTTGGGCCTATGGACCCGATTCCCGGCTCACTGCACAGAAAACTAAGGATTTATACTTTTTGGAAGCCGTAGGCTTATGATCAGGGAATCATTTTTTCTGAAATGCGCTTGCGAAACAAGCGACAAAAGAGAACCAACGACAAAGCTTTGTTTTTGTCGGAGATAATAATGACAAAGATTCGAAAAATTTTGTCAGCAACAAAAAAGAAGACAATCTTGTTGCTAACTTTTCATCCCGTTATTTTTCATTATTTCTAGAGCAAATTTCGTATTTCTGCTTTTATGGAAATATTCGAGAATCGAACAATGATTACAAAATTAGCATCGTATTCTCGGAAATATTAGAGCATGCAAGGCAAATGATTCTTGTCATATTGTGTTCGGGTTCTGATAAAGGTTTGTCGCTACACTGAAACTAAGAGCGAAGTAATTTTAACCATGGTCGTGTAGTAAAAATAACAATTATGTGTATTGTTGAAATAAATTGATAGATCTTATTAATAACAACATTGTTGTTAAATTCACTATGTTGTCATGACATATTTTACTATGCCCATAGTAAAAAAAACTGCTACTCCTGTCAACTTGATATTTTTTTTCAAAAGCACGCAATTTTATTCACTCTGTGCTAGCAAATTTTAGTTCTTTAATTATTTATATCATATAATGTAAAATGTGTGCAACAAAAGGCAATCAAATTGTAGTATGGATGCAGAGCAAATTAATGGTTTGTATAGCCATGTTTCAGACAAAATTTATCCTCAAACTTCGTTTCTTTTTTCAGCCCGTGACAAAAATCCGGAGCTCTGGGAAATGTTCGGTGGATTCATCAATTTATTTTATTTTTACCGGTATGATTTTTGTTGTTGCAATGAATTGTATTGAATTCATATGTACTTTTCTATAGAACATGGCGTAATGATGGATTTTGTGATCATCTCAGCGGCCATTGACGATGCGGCCGTGAAGGAAGTTTTTTCGGTGACGAGAAAAAAAATGTAGCCACGAGATCCGAGGACCGGTAATTCTCCCGTGTTTGCATCCAAACAACATCTCTCGTGAATACCTTCTCATATTCTTTCTACACAAGTAACTTTGACTTTTTGAACAACAATCTCGGATGGAACGAAAAGGAAAATTGGGACCCAGTTTCATAAAACGCACCTGTGTTAAAACAATCAACATAGCGAACACCAGGTTTACCGTGGTTGACCAAGTGGTCGAATATTACAATGTGAATGGCAACGTCAGATATTTTACGATTTTAGTATCACGTAGAAAACTTTACCATTTCTACTATTAATTAATCTCGTTATGTAACTTGTTGTGTAATAATTGCAATTCGTAAAGAAAAAATAAAACATTATTTGTAATTTAATCATTGTGTATATTTATAATACCAAAAATAGAGACAAACGAAAAATTTCCATTACAAAAAACTACTGCGAAGTGCAGTTGAATTTACCGCACAATTATTATTTTAAATGCAACAAATTGTTATTTTTTTAACCTCAGTTTAAATTCAGTTTAATTCAGTTTAAACAACCATGTTTCATGGTAATTTTGACATTTGTTTGTACATTTGTTGCCATGGTAAAATCCACTACAGATTATGTATGAAATGAACGCGGTATGTAGTCTGCACAAATCAATTGGTACTGTGCATTTAAATTGAACTATCAATATGGTAATTTTTACCACAATGCTGTTTTGAGTGTAGGTGCGTTTGTCAGTAACAAACTCTGTTGACGACAATGGGTATATTGTTAGGCGTTGCTCGAATAATGATTCCCTGCTTATGATTGATAATTTTAAAAAAGTCTTCCATTTATTTCGCACATTACTCAATATTTTTCAACCATTCATTTAACTCCTAATTGGTCCAATTATAGAAAATAAAAATATAGATTCCGAACATTCGCTCTCCATTGCTTCATCACTGAGCCGGAGTGAATCTTTCCACTTTTACAAAACGAAATTTTCATATAAACACCTACCTGAAAATCGTCACAGTTCTCGATACAATCATTGCTTGAAGCTGTTAATCACCACACAATAATTCTAAACTCACGCACTTTAATCTTTTCTATTTGTTCGTTTGACTAGAACTAATATAAACATATTAGAATACATTTAAAAATGTATCCTCAAACCGAACAAAAATTCACCTCGCCATAAGAACTTCTAGTCGCAACCGTGCTGCCAGAAGGCCAGGAGTCTTTTTTAGTATGAAAATAATACTTCATCGTTTATAGGAAAACTATCTAATACGTTGACGCTATCATGTTATTTATAATTCTCTCGATTTCGAAAAGTTCAAAAATATAGTTTTTAAGCGTTTGGAAGTAATTTGGATGAGTGAATATATCTTTTCAACCAAATAAAAATAATTATAAATAATACCATAATACCGTCGGCGTTGAACGTGCATATTTTCGCTTACGTCGCCTTTTCTACCGTCCCGAGAATGAGAGTAAGATGTTGAGAGATTAAGCGAAATTTTGCTTAGGCCGGGAACTGGTTTGGAAGTGGGCCGGATATGCAATCGCTATGACTGAAATGAGTGCTACACATCGTTAATTTATATCAAATGAAAGCTTTTTCAAACGATGTTTACCAAGAAAAGCTATTTTTAAGCAGAAGTGAACCCTTTTGCAGTATTACACGGCCCACGAAATTCAGGAAAAGTTTCTTCCTGTCATAAATATCATTTTTTTATTTCTTTATTAAAGAGGCTTGCAGCCCTAGGCTGGCTCACCTCTGGACAAATATCAATTAAATAATGTAGTCGTATGCATGTTAGGCCGGGAATGGGGTAAGAAACCCTATTTTTTCATGCGATAAACTCAATAATAAAGCGAAATTTTGCGATAATAGGATGAATGCATTTTGAAACTTCAAATGCGTTTTTCTCATTTTTCTCGTTTGTAACATGTGACATTTATGCGGCAGCATAGTAAATCACGGCACAGTAGCGGTTAAGAACACAGAGTGCCTACCAAATAAATATACGAATAAAAAAAAGTAAGCAAATGGCAACAAAAACACTTCCGAGTAGCACAGTAGCACATCAGCACAAAAAAATAAGAATAATCGATTTTCTTCCCAAAGGTTGAACTTTACTACATTTCACAGGCCAAATCTCAATTGCTGGGTTGATGAAAGCGTCGTTCTGTTATAGGATATACTTCATCATACAACATACTTCATGATTTTTCCTATTGATTAATAGATAGCCGTTAAAACCCAATTAAGCGACAATAACAGTTCCATTCAGATATCGATACAGATTTTTTGAACAAGAAATACAGATGAAAAGATTTTTTTGGTGGAAAATTCAGATTTTCATTCACCCTCACCCATTTACCCTGCCCCTAACTCGTTTTATGACAAGTCAATTGACTTGCCTAAAGTTGAACATGTTTTACTTTCTTTTCGTTCAAGTAAGCTCAACGAAAGTGCATGAGTGATAAATGAATCAGATGATGATTGAATGAACGACTAGAAATGACGATTCAGTAGGTAGAATGTTGTGAGCTAATAACGAAATGTTTGATCTAAAAACCGGAACAAATTGTTTCATAAAGATCTGGGCTAACTCACCTGCCATAAGCCAATTTCCTACTATACCATTTAATTCCACCACTTGAATGTAACTTTAACAGATACGTATTTGGACCTCAACAGTAAGGCCAACAGTGTCTTGTACTTGACTAGATTTATCGACTGACGAGTCAAGTACGCGACACTGAAGTCGGACTTATCTACTGTTGAGGTAGAAATACTTTCCACGACTTTTTTCAAAGATTTCAATAGGAAGGAATCATCTATGGAAAAAATGCTAGAACAAAAGTTATTTGGCATAGCTAAAATTAGTGGAAAACAAAAAAAAAGTTTTTGATTGTAAATCAATAGTTACTTGATTGTTTTCAATAGTTTCACTATTTTTACTCAAAATTGATTATATTTGCAGTCTAATGAAACCAAAAAGTTGCCTCTAGGTTGCGAAGGCCGACGGAGGTCCTTCGTAGCTTAGTTGGTTAAAGCACCAGTCTAGCGTACTGTAGGGTCATGGGTTCGAGTCCCATCGAAGGGAAAATGGTTACCTCCAATACATTTTCCAAATCAATATCTTCCACATAACGTACATATTCACATATGAGTTTTCATAACATTGCAAATTAACGTCCAAGTCGGGTGGTTTAATCCCCGGAAATAGGCAATTAACTTTGATTGAACCAAAAAGTTGTGCCAAATACTGCTTTTTGTTGTTGAAATAATTCGATAAATGTTAAAATTAAGGTGCAAAATTTGATGGAGCTCTACAGCTACCATGGGAAGGATAGGGTTAAGTTACAACCAAGTGGTGGAATTGAATGGGATAGTACGAACTCGTCTTATGGAAAGTGAAAACATTTTACTAAAAAACTGAAATATTGTTCTTATTAACCACCTGACTAATCACGCAGTTGAAAAAATTAAGGCGCTTTTTTATATGCTTCTACAATTACCTTGGAAAAGTGTTTTGGTCATAACTATCGAATACATTTACGGGTTTGCTCCTTTGAATGTGAAAAAAAGTTAAATTTCTGGTCGAATTTAGCTAGTTGCGGAGCATCAACACGCTAGCACCAAGAAGTGTGTCACTACCGTACAAAGAAAACAGTCGTATACCATGTATACAAAAGAGGTCTGCAATGTAATGTTCTTCAGTTTTAGAAACTAAAAAAAATATTTTTGCCCTTTTTCCTCAACAAACAGCACCGACGAAGACGCCCGTCAAGCAATGATGATGAATGGAGGTAAAATAAAGGAAGTGCAGGTCACGCTACTTCTATCCTCTCGTGCTGAAATGCAGAAGGTCATCGAGGAGGCCCGACGCACAACGGTGTCCTTTATGCAGCTATCTGCCCAGAGTGCTCCCGCCATCCCGCAGCAGCCTCCGATTATCCCGAAAGCTGCAATGCCGGCTGTAACAGTTGCACAACAACCCCAGCCGCCGGTTATAAGTCTATCGGGATTTTTGGCGCAGAACCTTAACCAACAGAAAAATCAGGCCATCTATTCGGAGATTCCTGGTCTAGGATATTTGGGTGGTGGAATGTTTCAACCTAATGCTCCGGCGGCTGGGTTATTTTCGGCGCTCAACGCCCAATCATATAATGCAGGGGCGTCTACAAATGCAGCCTTCACTCAGCTTTCCGAACAGTTGAAGAAGGTTGGCGAGGCGGAAAAGGCGGCAGGATCAATGAATGTGCCGGCATCAAACTCCTCATCACTGAAGAAGGAATCTGGAGAAAGGAACAGTCGTAGGAGCCGGTCGAGTTCCCGTGAACGGGATAGACGCCGTTCGTCTAGGGATCGATCTAGAAGTCGCGATCGGGGTAGCAGACGACGTGGAAGAGATCGCAGCCGTAGTCGTGATAGAAGAAGCAGAAGCCGCAGCCGCGATCGCCGTGATCGCAGGCGTCGATCACGATCCCGCGATAGACGCGATGATCGAACGAGAGATAAAAGCCGGGAAAGGGATCAAAAAGCATCGTCGGATAAGAACTCTAAGCAGAGAGGATCTAGGTTTACTGATCGTGGAGACAGCAAGCCGAGTTCTGAGGAAGTTGTTAAGATTCCGAGCCCAAAACTAACGCCAACCGCACTACAACCGACGAGTTTCACTAGTCCTTGGGATACGCCAATTCATAAGAATTTGTTGAATTTGGCTAATTCTGGATCGGAGAAGCCAGTCGTTCAGCCATCGATTCCAAGTCCTTTGCAAAGCTCAAAAGCAGCCGGAGATGAAGTGGAAGAACGTACAGAACCGGAACAAAAGACTTTTGTACAGAATCCGATTCTGAGTTACCGGATGAACTTAATGCCAGCTGTAAACTACGGATCGTTCCAGTCATCGAAGCCGCTAAGCAATGAGCAGTTAAGTAAGCTACAGCAGTTACAAACCCAGCGGGACTCGAAAATCTTCCAAGATTCGACGAACATGGGTGGAAACAGACAAGGAGGGCATTTCTCTGACGGAGAAAGCACGACTGTTGCTGGAAATAATAATAATAATAATAAAGGTAGATTCGATTTCCCGCCACGTAGGGATGGCGGCAACAATAGATCTGGCGACGGTTACAGCACTGATGGAGGGTTGAATAAGCGAAATCAGAGTATGGAAGAGAGATCAGGCAGGTATGATGACATCGAGGGGCAATCCGTAAAAATATCCCATTTGCAGAATGTTACTGGATATGGAGAGGTACGAAGGTTCTTCCATGGACAGACGATCTCAAGCAATGGAATAAAGATGATCAACGATAAGAACGGCAGGCGAACTGGAGTGGCTCTAATCAGATTCATGCGAAAGGACGGCAAGCGATATGCGCTCTCGCGAGATGGCATGAGATTGAAAAATTCGGTGGTTAAAATTGAACCGATTACGGATCAAGAGTTCGATGAAGCTGTTGACTCGTACCGCCCGGGCTATGATGATGTTCCGAACAACTGGAGAGAAGTTAATGCGGATCGGTTTGAGCAAAAGGAAGAAGATGTGATTGAAATTGGCGATGAAGATCAAGAAGGCAAGCAAGGATCAGTTGTGGTATGGAATTTACCTTCTATGACGTCGGAGGTGGATTTGATGAGAATCTTTTCGGACTTCTCGGTTGTGGAGGTCCTTATCATAAAGAACTACAAGAATCCGAAACAGTTGGATGGGTACGTCAAATTTCATCGACTGCAGGATGCCCGGAGAGCGTGTAATGCAACGCATAAGCACTACGTCCGAAACAAGCGAGTGTTCGTGAAGCAGTGTTCGGATATTGAGTATGATGCGGCCAAGAATGAATATGAAGCTCCACAAGAACCGGAGCCGGTGACTGTGGAGCTGGATGATTCTATTCAAGATTCGAATGAATCTACTAAAGATTCCAAGAAGCAAAAGTCGGATGATGATCAAATGGATTTAGCAGAAGATGAAGAAGATGATGAAGATAGGTTGCAGATCAACATTAATGAGCCAACTCCACAGGATGAGCCTGAATACGTGTTTGGATCGCCTCCGCCTAACATGCCATCTGGTCTGCCAGGAACTAAGAATAACGAATACCAACAAGCACCGGTTAACAGAGGACCGTTGCCAAATCAACAGTTTGACGACAAAATTCAAGAAGAAAGTTGGGAACCAGAACAAGCTAAACAGTCTGGCCCACCGTTAAACCGTGATCCCAGGGGTATGGTCAACCTGAACTTTAATCAACAGCAGCAGCAGCAACAACAACAACAGCCTCCAAATTTACAACAACAACAGCAGCAGCAACAACAGGCTCAACAAATATCTCAGCTGAATCTTGGATTCGGTGGAGATATGAATCGAGATCCACGTCGGCGCCAAGACGCGTCGAATCAGCAGTTTGGGATGGATCAGGGTAACTTTTTTGCTGATAATAGTCGCGACAGTTTTGGTTCACAGCACTCACAACCACGTTTTAATCCCCAAGGTCCTCCTCCGCTTATTGACAGTAATCGGTTTGGTCAGCAGCAAATGGGCCCCATGGGTCACAATAATCGTTACGACCAGCAGCAGATGGGTAACAATCGCTACGATCAACAGCAGCAGCAGATGAGTAACAATCGCTACGATCAGCAGCAACAGATGAATAACAATCGCTATGATCAACAGCAGCAGATGGGTAACAATCGCTACGATCAACAGCAGCAGATTAGTAACAATCGTTATGATCAACAACAACAGATTGGTAATAATCGCTACGATCAACAGCAGCAGATGGGTAATAACAATCATGGCTCCATGGGTAATCGTTTTAATCAGCAAATGGATTTCAATCAAGGACCGCCAATGGGTGGTAATCGGTTTGATCAACAAATGGGCAACAACCAAGAAGGTTCAATGGGCAACAATCGTTATCAGCATCAGCAGCAAATGCCCAGTGCCCAAGGCGGTCAATACGGTAACAATCGGTTCAATCAGCAAACAAATAGAAACAATGATGCTGACGAAATCGCTGGAGCCAATGATAAGACAACTTTCATCTTGATCACCAATCTGGAGTATGCGTTACAGGAATCCAAAATCTACGATTTCTTCGACCAGGAGGGATTCAGTCCTAAACACGTTCATATTGTGCGTAATAGGAATGGTCGATCAATAGGTGAGTGCTTGGTAGAGTTCGAGTCACCCCAGGAAGCCGAAGAAGCGCTTTCCAAGCATGGTGAAATAGTCGGTAAAAGGAAAGCTTTTATCAGACATCTGAATCGAAAGCAAATTATGGATCAGATGCAAAGGATGAACAAGAATGGACCTGGTCAAAATTATCAACGAGAAGGAAACACTAATTTTGGCAGTAACAATTTTGATGGAAATGATTTTAGAAGCAACCTTGGTCGCAATAATTTTGGTAATAATGGTAAAGGAGGATTTGAAGGAAATGATAATCGCTTTATGAATGACAATAGAAATTTCCATGAAAATAACTTCCGGGAAAATAACTATCGAACATGTCCGGATGAAACTTTTGGCGATAAAAGGCAAGAAGACGATGCAATAGTTTTGGATGATAACATGGATCAACCGCAAGAGAACGAAAAACCAGTGGTAGAGGTTGAAAAATGTATCGATCAGCAAACAGTCGACATAAAGGAAATCGTACAGCCTATCAAACAGGATCAGCAGGATGCAAGAAATGTGGGAAACGTTTCTGTTCAGCACGGCCCTGAAAAGGATGATCCACCGGTGAAACAACCCGGTGCTGACTATCTGCAACAATCTAAAGAGAATCAAGATGAAGACGTTGAAGACGAGGAAGCTGAAGGGGAAGAACATGAGGAGGAATCATCAGTACATAATGAAGACGAAAATCACGATGAAAACACACAGCAGGAACAACATACGGAACTTCAACCGCAACATCAAATGAGAGAATCACAGGGGCTGCAACAATCCCAAACTACGCATCAGCAAGAAAGTGAAAAATCAGAATCCACTATGCAAGATGAACATGAACCGGACATGCAACAGGATAGCCAATCGGAACCAATCAAGGGTAACATCCTTTGTTTAGGAAATCTGCCGTTCCGGGCGAAAAACGAAGAGTTGGTCGTCTATTTCCGCGAGTACAATATCACCATAGAGGATGTTAAGCGGCGCTATCTGCCTGATGGGCGGACTACGGGGGACGCGATGGTCCGGTTCCGAAGTGCGGTGGATGCGAAACAGGCGATGCAGAGTCATTACAACAGACGTATCGGCGGACGGCCGGTTCGAATGCGTATTCTGGACGATTGAGGTGTGCGAGACGAGGGTGAATGGAAACACGCGTAATCCGACGTTTTTGAGCGGATTTCTTTAACCTAAGCTTATTGCATAAGTTATGAGTTTTTGATTTGAATAAATTAACTTTATCTGCTACATATGATAATGAAGTCACCGATGTACATATATAACTAGAATACAGCTATAGTACGTTTGAAAAATACAAAATTAGATGTTTTCTTTGGAAAGAACTGGAAGAAGTTTTACTAAATCAAGACCATGTGGTAAGTAATTAGAATTAGGGTTTTTTGTTCTTTAATAAGGCCGTTACAAATATTAATTTAACATTTGGTCCTACTGGTCTCCGAAAGGTCAAGAGGAGGGATAATAAAAACTAAATATTAAAATGAAAAAAAAATCAAAAATCTCCTCGGATTTGTTAAAGAATGTTTTGAAAATCCTCAAAATTATCCGAATTTTATTTAATTTAATATTTGGCAAATAAAATCCGAGGGGGGGGGAGAAAGAATAGATTTTTAATATTTGTATCAGCCTAATACTTAATAATACATTTATTTCATACATCACCACCGAAGAGCACAATTATTGTTTTTTTCCACTTGTCCACGAATATCTTCGCCGATGACTAATCGCAATAAAAAAAATCAATGAACTTGACTCAAATCGAGTAAAGTACGACACACAGAAGACGGCTTTATAGATGAGGACGAAATACGTATCTGTAAAGCAATACAACGTGGTGGAATTACTTGGAATAGTACTAAACTCGTCTTATTATAGTTCATGAATGTTGTTAAGGTGGAACTCGTCAGAATTCAATTTCAAATCTACCTCAAGAAATGGTGTCTCTAAATTAGTGTGGTGACATACATTGTCTTGGTTAATGAATAGGTTGATTGATTAGTTTGTGAATCGCAAATTATGTTTGTTGTGGTACATAAACTTTTGTGAAGCCTTGAATACGTGCCCGCATTCTTATAGGATTTGGCATTGGTGTAGGCAAATCATTGCAGCTCAGGAATTTGAAGTTAGACTTATCTAGACAATAATTTTTGTTATTTATTCAAATCAACCAGGCTATTTATTTTATCAATTTTCTTCGGCCATTATTCCATGAATTCCTTAAATTAATTCTTCCGGATATTGCAAAAGAGATTTCTTCGAAATTTGTCTTAGGAATTTATTCAGAACTTCTTCCAGAAATTCCTTCAAAACATTCTCCAGGAATTCTTCCAGAACTTCTTTCGAAAATGCTTTCATGAGTTCTTTCCGAAATTCTTTCAGTAATACGTCCGAAATTGTTTAGTGTTTGTTGTGTTTTGTTTGTTTTACTCTTTAGAAAATTCATTTAATAACTCCATTCAAAACTATTTCATTCTTTAATTAAGTTTCAAAGGTTTTCCTGGAAGAAATACTGAAAGAATTTGTGAATTAATTTACGAAGGATTTTCGAAGAAACTTTTAATCTTACTTATGGATCCTGTACACCTCCGGTGGCGCAAAGGGCCGACTTGAAAGATCTCCATCCTGAGCGTTGCCCGGCTATCGCTGTAACCTGTTGCCAGGTTAGATTCCGGTCGACGACGATGGAGCTCGTTATTTGAGATCCAGTTATGAGGCCACCAGGCCCGAATTATATACCGCAGGCATCTGTTAATGAACACCTGCAGCCGTTGAGTGTTCTCTACTGATACACACCATGTTTCGCTAGCGTATAACAGCGCAGATTTCACGTTACAGTTGAAAATTCGTATTTTGGTGTGTTCACTTCAAGGATGTTAACGATCATTCAGTAATTTGCGTTCGATCATTTAGTAGTTTGTTAATAACACATTCCAGAAGCTGAATTTCAAAATATGTTGTATGGTGAACTTCTAGTGCGAAGGTTTTTCTACAACTTTGACTAACGGTTCGTTATTAGAATTCTACTTAAAACGGAGTTAGAGCGCTAGTTGCAGTAACTTGAACTAAATGATTGGAATTTTGTTATCATTTAGTCTAAGTTACTGAAACTATAGCTATAACTCCGTTACTAGAGGAATTCAAATAATGAACCATTAGGCAGAGTTGTAGAAAAACCTTCGCACTAGAAGTCCACCATACAACATATTTTGAAATTCAGCTTCTGGAATGTGTTATTAACAAACTACTAAATGATCGAACGCAAATTACTGAATGATTATTAGCACCCTTGGTTCACTTATCTGCCTGTTTTTCCAGATATTTCTTAAACTCGCAAAGGCAGCCCTTGCTTTCTTGATCCGTGCGCCTATGTCGATCTTGGTACCGCCGTCTGACGCCATTTGGCTACCAAGATATTGGAAGCTTTCAACATTCTCCACTGGTTGCCCGGCTACTGTGAAACTGGAAGGGGTCACCGTGTTTACATCCAACGATTTGGTTTTGTTGACGTTGATGAATAAACCTGCCGAGGAGGAGCGCTCGGCAAGGTCGTTGAGCTTACTCTGCATATCAGAGCGCCGTTGCGCGAGGAGTGCAACGTCATCAGCCAATTTGAAGTCGTTTAGGTGCTCCATGGTTATAGGCTGCCATAACAACCCGCGGTTTGGTTCACGGTCATTCGCATCTACCAGAATCTCATCGATTACGATGAGGAACAGTAACGGTGATAGAATACATCCTTGCCTCACACCAGCTACGACCCGGATAGGGTTGGACAGGACCCCATTGTGCAGCACTCTACACGAAAAGGCCTCGTACTGTGCTTCGATGAGGCCGATGATTTTCTCAGGAACCCCCTTGCGTCTCAGGGCGCCCCACATATTCTCGTGATTGAGACGGTCGAGAGCTTTTTCGTAGTCAATGAATACCAAGTAAAGGGACTCTTGGAATTCGTTGACCTGCTCCAGAATGATGCGGAGCGTGACAATATGGTCCACACAGGATCTTCGGCACGGAATCCGGCTTGCTCGCATCGATCTTCTCCTGAATCCGGGCTAGGATAATTTTGCACAGAACTTTGAGAACGGTACACAGCAACATAATGCCTCGCCAGGTATCGCATACAGTCAGGTCACCCTTTTTGGGCACCTTCACTAAGATACCTTGAATCCAGTCGACCGGGAAAGTTGCGGTGTCACAGATATTACGAAATAAACGATGCAGTAGTTGAACGGATGTCATGGGGTCAGCTTTGAGCATCTCGGCTGATATGCGGTCGACCCCTGGGGCTTTATTCGATTTCATGCTTTGGATGGCTGTTTGAATCTCTAGCAGTGATGGAGCTTCGATATTGACGCGTGTTATACGTCGGATTCTAGGCAGATCATGCCGAGGTGGTGATGGCCTAGCTGGCACATGAAAAAGTTGTTCGAAGTGCTCGAATCAGCGTTTCAGCTGGTCAGTTGGGTCGGTCAATAACTGATCATTCGCGTCTTTCACAGGCATCGTTGCATTCATTATCGCCCCGCTTAAGCGTCGTGAGATATCGTAGAGGAGGCGAATGTCCCCGGTTACGGCGGCTCTCTCTCTCCTTCGTCGGCCAGAGAGTCTTTTAATCCCTGGAGAAATATTTGAAGGAATTCTTGGCGGATTCTTTGAAATTATTTAAGGAACAACAATCTTGAGGAGGAGTTTTTTAAGAAGAGGGTTTTGTGCAGGAATTACCATATAAATTTTGGAAGGCATTTTTAAGAAGAGAGTCTGAATGGATTTTCGAAAAATAAAAATCCCCCTAAGAGTTTTTGAAGGTATTTCTTGAAGACTTCCCAAAAGAATGCTTAAAGGAATTTCCAGAGGAATCCGTTAAGGAACTTCTGAAGGAATTTTTGATAGATTTTTTGAAGGAAATTCCGGAAGAATTTAGAGGAATATACCTACTGGTATTGCAGAAATGCCGCGAATACAACGTGCCCACACATCATCTATTTATCGACTTCAAAGCCGCATATGATACAATCGATCGGGACCAGCTATGGCAGCTAATGCACGAACACGGATTTCCGGATAAACTGATACGGTTGATCAAGGCGACGATGGATCGGGTGATGTGCGTAGTTCGAGTTCCAGGGGCATTCTCGAGTCCCTTCGAAACGCGTAGAGGGTTACGGCAAGGTGATGGTCTTTCGTGTCTGCTATTTAACATCGCTTTGGAGGGAGTAATACGAAGGGCAGGGATTGACACGAGTGGTACGATTTTCACGAAGTCCGTTCAGTTATTTGGTTTCGCCGATGACATTGATATCATGGCACGTAACTTTGAGAGGATGGAGGAAGCATACATCAGACTGAAAAGCGAAGCTAAACGGTTTGGACTAGTCATCAACACGTCGAAGACGAAGTACATGATAGGAAGAGGCTCAAGAGAGGTCAATGTAAGCCACCCACCACGAGTTCCTATCGGTGGTGACGAAATCGACGTGGTTGAAGAATTCGTGTACTTGGGCTCACTGGTGACTGCCGATAACGATACCGGCAGAGAAATTCGGAGACGCATAGTGGCTGGAAATCGTACGTACTTTGGCTCCGCAAGACGCTCCGATCGAATAGAGTTCGCCGCCGTACCAAACTGACTATCTACAAAACGCTTATTAGACCGGTAGTCCTCTACGGACACGAGACCTGGACGATGCTCGTGGAGGATCGACGCGCACTGGGAGTTTTCGAAACGAAAGTGTTGCGTACCATCTATGGTGGGGTGCAGATGGCGGACGGTACGTGGAGGAGGCGAATGAACCACGAGTTGCATCAGCTGTTGGAAGAACCATCCATCGTTCATACCGCGAAAATCGGAAGACTGCGGTGGGCCGGGCACGTAGCAAGAATTTAGGACAGTAATCCGGTGAAAATGGTTCTCGACAACGATCCGACGGGAACAAGAAGGCGAGGTGCACAGCGGGCAAGGTGGATCGATCAGGTGGAGGACGATTTGCGGACCCTCCGCAGACTGCATGGATGGCGAAGTGCAGCCATGGACCGAGCTGAATGGAGAAGACTTTTATGTGCAGCACAGGCCACTCCGGCCTTAGTCTGGTGAAAAAAAAACCTACTGGTATTTGGAAATTTGTTTAGGAATCTCTTTAAAAATTTATTCACGAATTTCTTAAGATTCTTTAGGGATTCCTTCGGATTTTTTAACGAAATTCCTCCAAGGGTTGGGTTATCTAGCAAGTTCCTTGACATTTTTTCTGAGATTCCCATTGGAATTCTTTCAAAACTATCTCAAGCAATTTCTAGATAATTTCTCCGGGCAATCCTTTGAAAATTCCTCCAGCTAATTCTTTGGTAACTTTAGGAAGCTACCTACATATACTGACAATACTAGCTCTGTACACATCGTTGATTCGTCCTGTCGCCCTGCACGGTTATGAATCATGGACATTAATAGATGCAGACTATTAAATTCTCGGAGTGTTTGAGCGGAAAATACTGCGCTCAGTACTTGGCGGCGTGGAAGAAACTGATAAATGGCGCAGACGAATGCATGAATCACGAGTTGTATCAAGTGTACAAAAATGCAGACGTAGGCAGGCTGATAAAATACGGCAGATTACAGTGGGCTGGACATGTAGTGCGTTTGCCGGAAGAGAGTTCGGGAAAAATCATGTTTAGCAGAGACCTGGAAGAGGACGTCGGCTCCGAGGTAGACAGGGGTTGTGTGGGTGTATGCAATCGAGGAAGATGCGCGTGCAGCCAGCGTGCAGGGGAACTGGCGACTGCGCGGCCCAAAAATGAGCGACCTAAACTAGGAAACATTCGGTTTTTCTCTGGACAACACGAAGTGTACGACCATCATGGGTAGAGGTAACTTTAGGAAGAAATTCTTAGACATTTCCCTCAGGAATTCCTTCTCAACATTCCCTCAGGAATTCCTTCACACTAGAGATGGGCAAAACAGCTCATTGCAGTGAGCGGATCTGATCCGTTCAGCTCATTAAAAAGAGTCAGCTCCTGAGATCAGCTCTTCAGTTCTTTAATGCTACATATATTGAAAAATAATTTTTAATATTATTAGTTTGATTGTAATTATTGTTCAAAAATTTGAAAAATTGATGTAATTCATTCATTCATTGCTTCATCATCCATCTATTTGCCTCACTTTGAAGTTTTTAAAATGTTAAGCTATAGTGAGGTAATAATTTCTTTTGAAATACTGACAATTTTAAACTAATAACATTTATTACGCTTTTTCTGACCGTCTAGTTTTGAAGTCTATGAGTTCAATAATTCAGTCCCTAGTCATATGTAGGGACACGGCAGGTATTTTCGTCTGTTCGTCATAGTCTCGAAAACCAATAAAAGAGGCGCTTTTTTGTAAAACTCATACGTACCAAATCGTAAGCTCAGGACAAACGTTCTGCTATAGTGGAGTTCTAGCAAATGTACGTTGCTTTCTTTGGTTTTAGCCCCTACGACGATGGACGGAAATACCTGCCGTGTCCCTATATGAACCATATTGCGTGTCATAAGTTTTCTCTTCATACTCGGCACAGTAAATCAATGCCTTGTTTGCGCGCGCTTCTAGCCATGCGTAGTTGACATTTTCAAACAAGCGAGCGCATTCATCTAATTGGTTTCCGAAATGCGAGAGAACCAAAAACAAGAGAGTAAAAAATACAGAGCACGGTGCAACAAACAAACAGAGTGCACATGTAGCAGTATGCTAGCGGGAAAACCCGTCGCAAGCAAAAGATCCGCTCCGTGCAAGACACAGCTCCCAGTTCGGTTCCCAGCGACCCAACGATAGAATCGCGGCGATGAAATCGCTTAGGTCTGGGGAAGCTTTAAACCACACAGTTCGCTAGATTCGGTCAAGACTGATCCGAATCGAGATCCGTGTCGCAAGGATCTGAGCTGGTAGCGAAGCTCTCGCTTCCATGTCACAGCAACTTCGAGCTGAACGAAGACATGAGCTGAACCTAAGAGTATTGTTCGGATCTTCGGATCTTTTCCTTGGTACGGTTCGTACCGCAGTACTAGGTATCTTTTGTGTGTCCTTTCGTAGCGCCGAGTATGTGGGTATGAGTTTAGAAATAGACGGCAAGCTAGTTGGATTATTTTTGCTTGTGTGTTTCTTATTCCTTCCTGCAGCAAAAATGCTTTTTGTTGCTTAGCTTGATGGTGCTTGAGGTGCAAATAATAAACGATCAGCATGTTCGCGGTACTGGACTGGAATGCTCATACAAGCTCGCTTGTGCTGTGTACCGCGAGCGTGGTAATTTCGTTTGTGTTGTACGCGCATACTCGAGTGCGTACGCTCGATGGAGTTTCTCTAGGCGCGTGTTTGACAATGATTTCATCAATTTAAAGTGAGCTGCTGAGCTGGGGTTCTTTCAAAAAGATCCATGGTTCATCAGCTCAATGTAAGGAAGCGAATCTTTCGAACAGCTCCTGAGCGGAGCGCCCATCTCTACTTCACACACAACTTCACAACAAATCTATTTCTTTTGATTTTATTCGGAAGGTCATCAGAAATTCATTCAAAACTCCTTTAGAAATTTCTTCAGAAACTTATTTAAAAATTCCTTCTAAAATTGCTTTTGGGATGCATTCGGAAATTCTGTTAGGAATTCCTTTGGAAATGTTTGTGTGGATTTCTTCGAAATTTTCTTAGAAGGTTCCTAATCATTTTTCTTCGGAATTTACTGCCAAAGTTCTTCCGGAAAATCCTCCAAAAATTTTGTCGCAAACGCCTTCATAAATTCTTGCCGACATTACTTCAGGAATTCACTCGGAAAGTCCTTTAGAAAATTCTTTTAGGAATTCCAGGGAGTCAATATTCGAGAAACGCCTAACAATATACCCTTTGTCGTCAACAGATTTTGTTACTGACAAACGCACCTCGCAACAAGCCTTTATCAGAACCCGAACATAATATGACAAAAATCATTTGCCTTGCATGCTCTGATATTTCCGAGAATACGACGCTAATTCTGTAACCATAGTTAAATTCTCGAATATTTCCATAAAAGCAGAAACTATGATAGCATAAAACCAAAATTTGCTGTAGAGATAATGAAAAATGACGGGATGAAAAGTTAGCAACCAAATTGTCTTCTTTTTTTGTTGCTGACAAAAAATTTCGGATCTTTGTCATTATTATCTCCGACAACAACAAAGCTTTGTCGTTGGTTATCTTTTGTCGCTTGTTTCGCTTGCACATCCAAGAAAAATTGATTCCCTGAGGAATTCCATCGGAAACTAGTTCATTGTTTGATAAATTTTAAAATGAATTCCTGCAGGAATATTGTATTGTTTTACCAAAGAGAACCTAGATTTGAGGAAAAATATTCAATTTGGTTGGTCATCGTGCCCCAGTCTTATGGAACGTACATACGGTCAAGCAGTTTGACCAACATTGACTCCACTGCCGTAATCTGGAAAAGTGACGTAACAGCCATTTTACAACATGCATGTTTTCCATTTTTCTGTTAAAGAGCTCGATGAGTAGTACTCGTTAACATCATTTTTGGAAAATGGCGTATACGTCACTTTTTCAGATTACGGCAGTCCACCTCTCGTTTATTCAAACATCCATCAAGTTTTACCAACAGCTGCACAAACAATCAATTTATTCGATCAACAATATCACACACGAACGACCGAAGCGCAAACTTGAGCACCAACCATCAAAAATATATAGTTTGTAATTCACTACAAATGCTCAAACATGTTCAGGCGAACCTTGTCTGCTCGACAACTCAAACCAAAAATCAAACCGTTTTAATTTTTTCAGGTTAACTGTCAATGGTTGTTCGAACACACACGTTCAAACAAAGCAGCACCGAAGGTTTTCTGGGGCAGAGTCAATGTTGGTCCAACTGCTTGACCGTGTGTACGTTCCATTAAGCAGCGTACACACCAGTCAAGCAGTTTGACGTACATTGACTCCGCCCTCAAGAAAACGCTTTGGTTGCTGCTTTGCTTGAACGTGTGTGAAGTTGTTCGAACAACCATTTGACAGTTGGCGGCTCGGTTGGAAAAAAATAAAACGCTTTGATTTTGGTTTGAGCTATCGGGGGCGGAGTCAAGGTTCGCCGAACATGTTTGAGCATTTGTAGTGAAGTTGCACACTGACAAAAAACTCCGCATTATATTCATGAGTTCACACATAGATTTTTGCAATGGGGGTAGCGAAATGTATTCTATATTTTTGACACATATATTCCATGCGCCCACATGCATTATATGAGTGTTCAAACATACTATCCATGTGGGTCATAGTATCCATGTGTGAATTTGTATGCAATTAGGTATGTGTCGACGCATGATATGCATATTTCAAAATACATGGATTTTTGCCATAAAGTATGTGTCGATTTTCCTGAGTGCACAAACCCCTATACAGTCAACTTTCGCTCGTTGGGCTAAACTCGTAGCCCATCTAGCGTAAGACTTTCGTTAGTTGGGCTGAGATTTCATCTGTCAAATCAGCGAATACAATAGAAATTCAGAGCTGCCAACTGCGAAAAAGAAAAAAAAACTGTCGTTGATGTCATAATTTGACGTCCACCTTCGTTTTAAGTGGGCTACAGCCCAACTAACGGGCGCCCAACTAAATCGTAGCCCATCTAAAGATAGCCCAACGAGTGAAATTTGATTCACATTTTTTGATGATTGGTGCTCAAGTTGACGTTTCGGTCGTTCGTGTGTGATATTGTTGGTCGAATAAATTGATTGTTCGTACCGCTGTAGACGCTGTTGTTACTCAGCTGGTATCAGTTATGTTGATCATCTATTGAGATTTGTGCATACAAGAACACGAAGTGCTGAATAAACTGTCCTTTATGGCTGTCATTAATGGATTCCATTGTGTATGTCCTTCCAAGATCCAGGGGTTACAGGTGGTGAACGAAGCGCCACAGCAAATTATATGTATACACTGGATTTTGTTTTTACACGATTTACATTTTCTCAATTTTCCACTCATCCTAAATGTTTAACGTATATTAATTATCATGTGATTTTTCTTTGATTTATTCTGGATTTTTGAAACATGTTGCGAAGAGTTTGGTGGCAAATTGAAGTCACACGATAAAAAATACGAGCGAAAAAAATCGTGTAAAAACAAAATCCTGTGTATATGTAACTCAAAGAATAGTACTACAAATTTTTATGAATTTTAGATATGAATGATATCAAAATCCTGAATTGGAAATAACTTTTGAAAAAAGTTATAAACACAATTAGTTCTGTGGCACCGGAAACTAATTCTCGATACTGCTCAGGAGTCACGAAAGTTGTTAAAATTAAATCAATTTAAATGACATTTTGAAATCAGGTATTGATTAGTGTCGCCGGCAATTAATTATTTTGAATATGCTGTTTGATGATCAGAAAACGTAGAATTTTAATTGCAATTATAATCCACTGAAGTCAATTTTTATACGGGCGATTCCACGCCGGTTCACGCCACCGCCGCCGCTGCCGATAAAAGTCAACGGCACGCCGCCTTTGCCGATGATATGACTGCGCACAGGTCTGTGATACGCATTTAGCCAAGACTCCAATTTTTTGCGATACTAGCTGTGATAAAAAGTTTCATTCTTGCACATTCGTTGGTGAACAGTTTTATTTCGTGGAGAAATGTGCAACAAGTATCGGTGCCCCCTTATTTGGAACTTTCATATGCTTCCTTCGGAAATGTCAGAAATGTCTCTAACGTGCAAGACAGATTGGCAAACAGATTAGCGACAAAAAGATTATGCTTGCCATTGTGTCTTTCTCTTTGTATGTGTAATGCGATTGTTATGTCTGTTTGTTTGTGTTATAATCCCCAGGCCCTTTCCTGCCCAATGACCTTTTATTGTATACTACTTAACCTCAACCAAGCCGCGGGTTTTTCGAGACTAACATCTAGACTAATGTGACCAGACATTCCGCGTTTCGCGGGACGCTGCATTTTTCAACTTCGTTTTACAAATTTATTATCATTCATACAGCCTTGCAAATATTGTTCCAATTTTTTTTGGGCCAAAATCTATGCGAAATGCACTTTTGGAGGATCCATTTTCGAGCCAGTGACGCAATCCAGACAGGCGTCCCGCGTTTCGCAGGACGCTTGCTGTTCACATTAATCTAGACCTTAAATGAAATCTATGAAGAAAATTTCCTCGGAGAAATACAGAAAAATAAGTCATGTCGATTCACATTCTCCTCACTGGGTAACATTCCTTTCGATGTCACGTCGCCGCCGACGATTTCCGGACCGGCGCACACATCTACTAGAGTTCCTGTGCTAAAACACTTTCAGTTCCAAATTTTTCAAAGAAAGAGTTCAAAAAATATTCTGTAAAAAAATCCTACATCAATAAGCCGAGTCAGAATGAACTTACATCTGATCTCGATACAGTATTGATAGGTTCTACAAAGATCATATTTGAAGGCATTACAAAAGGTGACGATTTCATAGCAATGTGATCCGCACCCAATGGAGACGGATGGTATTTGATGGGCTGTTGAACATTCGCGAGCAGTATGCGTGCATGGCAACCGGCAACCGCTAGGCTCGCCTCTCGGTCGATTAATTAATAATTCAATCCGTTAATTTCGCTTTCGATAATGAAACACTCGCAGTCGATTCATCTTTCGTCGAATAATTTGCCCCGGAGCGGTAGTATGTGGTCCACGAGGGTAACATGTGTGCGACACGTCGGACACATCGCGCAATCAGTGCATTTGGGCAGTCCGAACCGAACAAAACCGTAAACCAAATGACGTCGTTGCAGCAATAAACTCATCCATATTATATCATTGCCGTAATGCATCCCCAGGTCGCACTCTAAATAGGCTCGGGAATCCGGGTCGCGGGTCGCGTCGATGCGAAATCGTTTTTAATCAAATTGCTCACACCATTAAATATGCATGCCATATCACGACCAATCTTCTGTTTCGTTAAATGAATCATGTTTATTTTGTAGCCCAAAGTGTAGTTTGCTCGTAGGGGTAGAAGTCTCGTTTCCGGTCATGAACTAGAACTTTGCATCAATTCAATGTAATATTCATTTTGACCCAAATATCATAAAGTTTGGAATAGCTCAGTTCAAAATTTTTAGCAAAATTGTTGATGGAATTTTAGCTTTTGAAAAATTTCAAAATTTTGCTTAACAATGCTTTATATTATCGATGTCGTTGGCGACAACCAAATAGCTGAATGGACTTAGTGGAAATCAATCCACTCGTGTCACCCCCCAAACCCTTCAAATCAATGTTGAATAGCAGGCACGAAAGACCATAACCTTGCCGTAACGCTCTGCGCGTTTTAAACGGACTCGATAATGCCCCAAAAACTCGAACTACGCACATAACCTGATCCAAGTCCAAGAGTTTAGCTGGGAATCCGTGCTCGTGCATTAGATGCCATACATCGCTGATCTCGATCATTACGGTTTGTTGTCTACGCTCAAGCCGCCGAAAGTACAGTGAGGAATCAATTTACCGTGTGCTATTTTTTAACGTAAGTGCCGAATCTTCTTTTCGAACAGCTGGGATCGCCACCAGTAAGACTGCCACTATTGTTATTTGGAACAGACTGAGCGTTAGGTTCTTACTGGCGTGGGGAACGATACATGGGGATGCTTGTAGAGGAGCCAACACGCCACAAATTGGGACGAACGGTTACACCGCAACGTCGACAAGCATTTCCATGATTTGTGTAACAGATTCGAAGCACCTAAAACAATTTGCAACTGAAGGTGGTTGGAACATGTTTACTGGACATATACATGAAAATAATCTCACACATATACATTTACCGCAGAGATGTGGTCTACTGGCTCGGTAGCTTCGTCTAGCTGCCCAAGTAGCACAGTTCAGATCGATTTGGTTGAAGCAACTCCAATGTGACTGGATTTGGTCGCATATGAGTCACAGTGACTGATATATGACAAGTGTGCTACTTGGGTGTTTACACTGGAAATTTACCTCGGTGTCCAGGGACCTCAATTCCATACTTTCACCCAGGACCTCCTGAGCTGTATCACTCGGATGTGCTGCATGTTTCAGCATTAGGTACAGTCCACCAGCCCTGGTACGTTTGACGCTTCGCACGACCGGACTCAGGGCAGCAGGGACTATGTCCAATGGCTTGACGATCCCTCATCAGACCATCTGCAAGTTTTGGTGCCTGCTTAAGATGCGGTGGGGTTTGATAGTGGGTTCTGTTAAACTTCTATAAAAAGCTGCATATAACCGCAAGCAGGCTCCGTCAAAGCGACCGTGTGTAGCTCAAAGCGCACAAGCCCAAGTCCTGGTGTTAGGTGGGACGCTAAACAGACCTGACACGACGGCCCTCCGACGAGACAGAAAGTTTGCGCAGGACCAATAAGCCGCCTTTAAAATCAACAATTACGTATTACATAGAAGATAATACGACTCTATAAATCGGCAACGAATAAAGCATCACGATTGGAAGCTTGGAATATGTAAGTCGCTAGGCTTCGCAGGTTACGACAGGATAATCTACGACGAATTACATCCCCGTAACTTCGACGTCGTAGCGCTGCAGGAAATCTTGCTGGACAGGACAGAAAGGGTGGAAAAGTGGGCATCGAGCGGCTACCTTCTACCAAAGCTGTGGCACCACCAACGAGCTGGGAACCGGCTTCATAGTGCTGGGAAAGATGCGCCAACGGGTGATTGGGTGGCATCTAATTATCGCAATGATGTGTAAGCTGAGGATAAAAGGCCGTTTCTTCAACTATAGCATCATTAACGTGCACTGCCCACACGAAGGGAGACCCGACGACGAAAAAGAAGCGTTCTATGCACAGCTGGAACATACATACGATGGATGCCCAATGCGGAACGTCAAAATCGTCATCGGCGACATGAACGCACAGGTAGGAAGGGAGGAAACGTATAGACCGGTCATTGGACCGGATAGTCTGCACATCGTATCGAACGACAACGGCCAACGATGCATAAAATTTGTAGCCTCCCGCGGAATGGTAGTCCGAAGCACTTTCTTCTCCCGTAAGAATATCTAAAAGGCTACATGAAAATCACCTAATCAATAAACGGAAAACCGACATCACGAACGTACGCACTTACTGTAGTGCGAATATTTAATCCGACCACTACCTCGTTGCAGTATGCCGGCGCTCAAAATTCTTGACGGTGTACAACACGCGTCGAATTCGTTCACAGCGGCTAAACATTGGGCGGCTACAAGACGTTAGACTAGCCCAAGACTACGCTGGAAGTGGCACTCCCAACGGAAGAGCAGCTTGGCGCAGTGTCTCTTGCAGATGGCTGGAGAGATATTTAATCCGCCATTGGAAGCACCGCATCCGCAGCACTAGGCACGGTGCCCCTGAATCCAGGAAATCCAGGAGGAGCAAGGTAAAGTTGGAGTTGACCAACTACCATGAGAGCTGGGTAAACACGGTGGTGAGGCACTGGCTAGAGTGCTGCACTGGGTAATTACCAAGGTTTGGGAGGACGAGGTTCTGCCGCAGGAGTGGATGGAAGGTTTCGTGTGTCCCATCTACAAAAAGGGCGATTTTTGTTTTTTCCAAAAAACAAAAATCTTCTAAAAATTTTGTCTCGCAGTCACGGGGGTGATATGTCCAAAACCACCCCCGTGGCTACGCCACTGATTCTCGAGTATCTTCGAAACGCGCAGAGGGCCACGGAAAGGTGATGGTCTTTCGTGCTTGCTATTCAACATCACTTTGGAGGGAGTAATACGAAGGGCAGGGATTGACACTTAAGGTAAAGTAAAAAAAAATAAACATGTTATGTCAACAAGAGAAATGTTAAAAAAGGAAACATGTTACAAGCGCATAGTCTCAACCTAGTATAAAGCTAGTGCTTCTACCTTTGTGTTATAAGAGAGGTGAGATTTTTTTCACCACCCAGTTCAGCCAACCATGCATGTTTTATTTAAAATAATTTAACATTGCCGCCGTATCCAGGGAACTAACATTATCGTTGTGGCACGGCTTTGAAAGCGCACATTCCGGCAATTATCGTTTTGGTGTCGAGCCTTGCTTTTATTTTATGGAAATTACATTTTCGCGGCTTCCGGGTTCTCTCGCGCAATGATGATAGCAGATTTGTGGTTTGATTTCTGTTTTAATGTTTCGGTTATTGGATAGCTGTATGAAATTTATAAACCTAAGTGGGCAGTCTCCAGTACTGGAGACAAACAAACCTTTAGGAGATTCTTCAGTGAACACACATCTTGCCAGTACATCTTGCCGTAGATCTAACAGCTGAGATCTCATGTTTTCAACGATTCTCGGTAAACATTTAGCCGAGATTTCGGTAAGCCTTACCGAGACTTCGGTATCTATTTTAGCAAAAATTCGGAGAACACTGACGAAAATTCAGCAGAATTCCGAAATTTTTAACTGGCTTAACAGCTATTGGATTTTTCGTGAAAATTATTCGATTTTGAACTGATTACTGAAATATACGGAGAGCGAGCCCATCATGCTTCTTTGGTTTCCGGAAAGTCAATTCTTCAGCAAGTCTGCCATTAAAACTCATGTGGACGCAATGGAGGAGTACAGAAGTTACAGAAAGAGGTTATCGATGTTGTGCTGTGTGTAAAAAAAGTTTGAGCTGGGAAGCTACCAATTGTTCGCGGAGCTTGATCATGAATAGCTACTTCCTGGGCCAAGTGCTCATGTACGAAACAGATGGAGGCCAAGAAATGATGTTAATCATGGGATGAATCGCCGAAGATTTACTATTGCAAATTCTAGGTGCAATAGAAATGGATCCATTTGAAAATTTCTCTTATAAGATGGCTCAATAATGACTCGAAATCCACGAATCCTGAAACATTATTTCGGTGCCAAAAGTTTAAAAAAAGATTTTATAAAGATCTTGATAAAATTTGGAGTTTTCGTTGAGTTGTTTTAAAACTTGGAGTTTTCGTAGAGTTGTCTTCGAACATTATTTTTTAGTTATTACTGAATTCGTTAATCATTAATCACAATTACCAACGTGTTATAAACGACAATTCTTCTAAAGTTTTAGAAATATGTCACTATAGGTATAAGATTTCTCGACAAAATGGCCTTGATACAAATTTATCATGCTAATCCACTATCTTCGTTCCTCCCAATATGCAGACCGTCGATAACAAAGTATATGATGTCTGGAATTTTCGCATTAATCATAAATTGCTCGGTTGGGTGGTAATTCCCCTAACGTAAAAACTTACGGTTCGTCCGTTGTTTCCATGCACCGTTCAAAGTTTGCCCTTGTCGATGATGGGGATAAAATGCAACCACCCCCCACTTTGGGGAACAAGAGACAATTTTTCATCATTGCTCTCCATTGATCTGCTACACACTTACTTTGAGTCCTTTCTCTGCGAAGGATTATTTCGCTGAAATCGGTAGAGGATTTGGATGCGACCGAAATATTCAAAAAATAGTGCAACAAGCAGCATTGGAGCTGTTTTTGCCGAGGTTTTTCGCTAATAGAACAGTGCAGTGCACCACCGTAGTTGCTAAAGTGTGATGTGAGATTTCCAATACCTAACCCTTTTTTTCGTTGCACATTGCACGTACCGGTTTTGTTCATGTGTCGATGAACTTGGCAGAATTCAGTCCATTCAGCGATAGTTGAATGAACTTCGATAACACCAGCGGATATTCTTCCCTCCCCCTTCATACGGGAGTTTGGCAGAAAGAAGGTCGTGCGATATATACCATCAAAAATATTGGCCTGTGCTCGTCTTCTATAAAAACATTCTTCATGCCTGCCGTATCATAACGGAACTATCAATTCTATACTTTCGCCTCTAATTCTATCATGAACATGTACGTCTAAGTTAGGAAGATGATATTAGCATTTCCATATTATTAAGAAGTGAGAAGTTAAAAGTAAGAAGTGAGAAATGACAAATTTGAAGTGAGA
Organism: Armigeres subalbatus; assembly: GCF_024139115.2. NCBI lineage: Eukaryota > Metazoa > Arthropoda > Insecta > Diptera > Culicidae > Armigeres > Armigeres subalbatus. Next base: position 120,996,412 of record NC_085140.1, read on the forward strand.
ATTGTGAAGTGAGATGTGAGAAATGAAAAGTGAGAAAAGCAAAAAGTGAAAAGTGAGAAATGAGAAATAAGAAGTGTGAAGTGAGAAGTAAGAATTGAGAAGTGAGAAGTGAAAAGTAAGAGGTGAGAAGTTAGAAGTGAAAAGTTTGAGCAGTGAATGGTAAAAAGTGAGAATCGGAAAGTGAGAAGTAAGAAGCGACAAGTCGAGGCTCAACGAGGAAAAGAGTGAAACAGAGCCAGCATGGTCAAATCAAAAGCGGATGGAAATGCACAAAAACGTTCAACTTTTGTGATTTCACATCTGGATGAGCCAGAGTTTCCGCCGCTTCTGGGTACATCGCCACCAGCCAGAAAAAGAGCAAGAGATCGAACGGAACAACCTCCGGGCGCTCCAATGTTCACGCTTTCTGGCATTATGGAGCCCATTCACAACTTCTGTAATGCTTCCGACCCCATTAAAAACATGGTGAAAACAGTTCTTCCTATTCTGCCCCTCCTCGAGTCATTTGTATCCTTCGAAGGCTAACTTCATCAATAAGGGTAACATGATTTCGATTTTACAGTGGAACTGTCGAAGTATTCTCCCCAAATTTTATATTTTTTTCAATTTTTAGTTAACAAATTACAATGCGACGTTTTTGCGTTATGTGAAACATGGCTAACACCAGATGTGAACCTTCATTTTTCAGATTTCAGGATCAAAAAACAGCACTCCTTCTATAGAGTCGATCTTGCCCCGATGTCAGGCACCAAAGCTGTTGCATATCATGTGACTATCCGAGGAAAAGACCTCAGTATCGCCTCGATATATCTTCCTTCAAACACTGCAATATCTCGTAGAGATCTTTCGCACATCTGCTCGGTTATGCCTGAGCCACAATTGCTCTTTGGAGATTTTAACTCCCATGGAACAGGCTGGGGGGATCTGTACGACGACAACCGTTCAACAATGATATACGATCTCTGCGACGACTTCAATATGTCAATTTTGAATACAGGAGAGGTTACACGAGTGGCACCTCCAGCAAGAGATAGCCGTCTAGATCTTTCATTATCGTTGGACTGTTCTTGGAAGGTGGTCCAAGATCCCCATGGTAGTGATCATTTGCCGATCGAAGTTTTAATTTCCAATGGACATAATCAATCCGCTTCTATCGACCTCTCATATGACCTCACAAAGCACATCGATTGGGGGGAATATGGGGAGGACATCATCGATAGCATACAGTCGATAGAAACACTTCCACCGCGGAAAGAGTACCAGTTTCTATCTCAGTTGGTTATTGACAGCGCTCTCCATGTACAACGCCGGCCGGCGCCAGGAGCTTCGGTTCGTAGGAAACCCCATAGTCCGTGGTGGGACACCGCGTGCACACACACAGCTCTATCGTGAGAAATCCAACGCGTTTAAGGAATTTCGGAAACACTGATCGATCGTTCTTCACAAACGGTACATCGCGCTCGAAGTCCAGTTCAAGAAGCTGGTCAAGGTGAAGAAACGCGTATATTGGCGTACTTTCGTTGAAGCCTTTGTCGCGCGAGACTTCAATTAAATCTCTTTGGACCGTCGGAAGGAGAATGCGAAACGCGTCGTCCGTTAACGAAGATCGTGAAAGCTCGCCTCGGTGGATACTCGACTTTGCAAAGAAAGTTTGTCCGGATTCGGTACCAGTGGAGCAAGTATCAAGTGATACTTTTGCTGACAGGGGTGATATGGAACACCCCTTTTTGATGATTGAATTCTCGCTCGCTCTCCTTTCATGCAACACTTCTGCTCTGGGGATGGATAGTATCATGTTCAGTTTACTCACAGACGCCGCGAAGAAGCGCCTATTGAATTTGTTCAATCAGTTACTGGAGTGCAACATTGTTCCGGATGATTGGAGGGAAGTGAGGGTGATAGCCATCCAGAAGCCCGGAAAACCCGCGTCGGATTATAATTCGTATCGCCCAATCGCGATGCTTTCCTGCCTTCGGAAGGTGTTGGAGAAGATGATCCTTTTCCGGCTAGACAAATGGGTTGAATCTAATGGTTTGTTGTCAGATACACAGTTTGGTTTTCGTACGGAATAGTTGCTTGTATTGCGTTGCTTTCTTCAGAAATTCAGTTAACTTTCGCTCAAAAAGAGCAAATGGGCTCAGTATTTTTGGACATTCGGAGCTTTTCATTCAGTTTGCGTCGATGTCTTATCCGACAAGCTTCACGCCTGTGGACTTTCTCCAATTTTAAACTACTATGTGTACAATTTGTTGTCAGAGAAGTGTATGAGTTTTTCTCATGATTACTTGGCAACTTCACGAATTACCTACATGGTATCCCCAGGGCCTGCGTTTGAGCCCCCTTCTTTACAATTTTTACGTCAGAGACATTGATGAATGTCTCATGCCAAATTGCTCTTTGAGATAGCTTGAAGATGATTGTGTTGTATCCGTTTCGGGCCAACAGCGGTTGATCTGCAAGGACCATTGCAAGATACTTTGGACAATTTGTCTACTTGTGCTTTGAAGCTGGGTATCGAATTCTCCCCGGAGAAAACTGAGATGGTTGTCTTTTCAAAAAAACATAAGCCGGCTAAGTTCTCGCTTCAACTGATGGGTAAGACAATCACTCATAGCATGTCTTCTAAATACCTCGGGGTCTTTTTTTTTTTTTTTTTTTTTAACGAAGGTAATGGAAATCTGCAAACAGACACCTGGGGAGGCGAACCCAGGTAGTGTGGGATGGGATCACCACCCCGACCCACTAAAACCAACTCCTTCCTCTCCAGTCATTCCCCTGGCCCGCAATTAAGCAATACTGGGGATGACTATTGGGCATTGCGCCCCTCCATGACGTACACAAGTGCACGTATGCGCCTCAACTCTTCGACACTCCCCATGCAACACATTTGCATTAAGACACACTGGCACCACATGTGCCCCAACACTCACCTACCTATGCTGCTTGAATGACTGCAAGGGTACAACGGGTACCTTGCAGGGGGTACCCCATGCCGCCATCTCACAGCATAGGCAGTCCTCACTCAGTGTGGTGTTCACCCCATCCTGCAACAGGGTGGCACCACTTGTCTACCAAGCCGGAGGCGACCCTAGGTTGGTGGCTCCTATGCCGCTCCTACCTCAGCTACGAGGCAGACCCTTTCATGTCTCCTATTTCTGAGGTGCCGCAGAGGCATCAACCCCCCGACACTCCTGCCAGTCATAGCGAGACTTTCGTGTCCCCTACTTCTGAGGTGCCGCAGAGGTATCTGCCCCCCGACACTCCTGCCAGGCCTAGCGAGACTTCACTCATTCCGTCCCTGACAGCCGGATCACACTACTGCCTAAGCAGCCACTCTGACCATACGTACCATGCGAGTCTAACTTGTGTGCTCGCTCATACATTCAGTCCCAATCGCTTGCACCACTTGTGCACCACTCTCTTTGACATTCAGTCACTCACCCAGTGGGGTTGTAATACCCCATCTCCCATTTTTATCCACTCTGTGCACCTCCTGTGCATCGTTTAAGGTGGAACACCCGGCACGTCAAGCGTGCCTAACACTCACCTACCTGGGCTTTGATACTGTCAATAGGACTCCATAAGGTACTATGCCGGTAGCACCCACCCATTGACGTTTCGAGGCCCAGGTAGTCTCAGCCAATGTGGTGGTCTCCCATCCTGGGACGGGGTCACACCACTACCTTACATGTCTCCGATTTCTGAGGTGCCGCAGAAGCATCAACCCCTGACACTCCTGCCAGACGCAGCGAGACTTTCGTGTCCCCTACTTGAGGTGCCGCAGAGGTATCTGCCCCTGACACTCCTGCCAGGCCTCACCAGACTTCAGTCATTCTAACACTACCGACCATGCGTACCATGCGAGACTTACTTGTGTGCTCACCCATACACTGGTCCCTCCTCATTCTGTGGGGGTATTACGAGTAATACCCCCAACTTCCATTCGCTTGCACCACATGTGCACCACTTGGGGTGTGTGGGTACCACCCACTGCCACCCGCTTGCCGCCGAAGCAGCCCTCACTCTGTGGAACCTCCACAGGCTCCGTTAACGACCTGGCTAATTGTTTCACCCCCAGGCCATTCATCCCTTCGGCACGGGTCGCCTGACACCTTGGGATTCGGGGTTAGGGCTTGTATGCTTTAAGCGGCACACGGTCGCTTGATACCTCGGGGTCTGGTTTGACTCGAAATGCACCTTCGGGAAGCACATTGTGTATTTGACACAAAAACGCCAGAAACGAATCAACTACATGCGAACAATAACCGAAACATGGTGGGGAACAACAATTCTGTCGGTTCTCGAATACGGTAGCTTCTGCTTCCAGTCCGCGGCGAAAACTCACATGCTGAAGCTTCAACGGATTCAGTACCGCTGTCTCCGTATCGCGTTGGGTTGTATGAATTCGACTCATACGATGAGTTTAGAAGTACTTGCGGGAGTACTTCCTCTGACAGATCGTTTCGCGGAATTATCGCTCCGGTTCCTCCTCCGTTGTGAGGTTCTCAATCCATTGGTCATTAACAACTTCGAGAAGCTGCTTGAACAAAACCCTCAATCTCGTTTCATGAGTATTTACCACTGGTATATGACGCTGGAGGTAAGCCCATCTTCGGTTGACACCAATCGTGCTAACTTCTAAGACTCCTACAGTTCCTCTGTATCATTTGATCTGTCTATGAAGCAGGAGGCTTATGGAATACCAGACTTGCTTCGTGCGGAGTTAATACCCCCATTAATTACAAGCAAATATGGGCACGCCAGCCAGGAGAGAAGCTTTTTCACAGATGGGTCAAAAACGGATGACTCCACTGACTGGCTTCGGTGTTTTTAACGTTTTTCATAGCGCCTATTTTAAGCTCAAAGATCCTTGTTCCGTGTATACTGCTGGGGTAACAGCTATACACTATTCACTCGAGAGCAAATCGCATCTCTACCTCCTGACCACTTTATAATCTTCACCGACAGCCTAGGTTCATTGGAGGCTGTTCGGTCAATGAAACCGGTGAAGCACTCAGCGTATCTCCTAAATGGGATATGAAAAGCATTGAGTGCTCTATCGAAACGGTCATTTACAATCACCATGGCTTGGGTCCCGTCTCATTGCTCGATTCCGGGAAATGAGAAAGCGAACTCTTTGGCTGAGGTGGGCGCTGTGGAAGGTGATATTCACGATAGGCAAATCACCTTCGATTAATTTTTCACATTAGTTCGTCAAGAAACCTTGACAAGTTGGTAGCAAAAATGAACAAATGGGGAGTTGGGTGGATGGCTGTATTTAATTTGCCCGCAGGTGTCGAAGCGTCCATGGTTCAAAAAATTGAATATGGGACGAGACTTCATTCGAACCATGTCTCCAGAATGAATTTATTTATTTATTGTACATGGTCTTCAACTTGTAAATTGCACTGATTGTTTGCACTGATTGTTTGACTCTTCAACTTGTAAATTGCACTGATTGTTTGACTTAATCCTATTTTTAAAAACTAATTTGGTAACATTAAAGTCGAAAAACAACACACTTCGTTGAATAGTCTGCAGCATAAGTCCAATGGATTATTTTGACCGTAGTATGTGCGGTGACCACGGATCTCGTCTAATGTCCAATCACTACACTTTAAATGCACATCTTTTCAGAGTGGGGCTCTCAGAGGGTAATCTCTGTGTTTGCGGCGAAAACTATCAGGATGTCGATCATGTCGTGTGGGCGTGCGAAGAGCATCGTGGCCTCAGATCTGCTCTAACTGAATATCTCCGGGTCCGAGGAAAATAACCAAAGCCTATTAGGAAGTGTTATGGGTCTCGAATACATGTCCCTTTGTCTACCAATTCTTGAAAGTTGCTGATGTTAGACTGTAACCATTGTCCACCCATCTATTTGGCTATCGTAATCCCTTAAGAATGTCTTCATCTTGTCGTCACTCCCCATGCCCGCCGTTCAACCCCATCCGGATGTCTTCTATCTCGTTGTTGTCTCCCGAAGGAAATGTATCTTTGTCCCGTTACAGATGTGAAACATCACCAAGAATGCCAACCATGTGAACATCTGCATTGTAATTGATTAAGCACCCTAAATTCCTTTCCCTTCCTACTGTATTATTGTAATCCCTAACCTCGACCAAACTGCGAGTCTTTCGGTTCCCCAAAACTAACCCTATATATAAGAATCATAAAATGTATAGAAAAATATGATTTTGGCTCCGTAACGTTTCATGGTGAATGAGCGTACCAAATCAACGAAAGATAAAAAAAAGCGCAAGTGAAAAGTAAGAGGATCAAGGAGTGAGAAGTGAAAAATGATGTGAAAATTGAAATGTTTTATCTTAATCTTTATTTCTTTTCATCATTCCTTCTCATTCCTTTCTGCTTTCCTTGAGAAGTTAGAAGTGACAAAATTGTGAAGTGAGAAATGAAAAGTGAGAAGTGAAAGGTAAAAAGTGATAGGTGAGTGCTGACTTGGCTTATCTTATTTTTTACTTCTCAATTCGCTCTTTTCACTATTCATTTCGAACATCTCACTCCTCACTTCACTTAAAAAAGAAATCAATTTTAAATTTTCGGCCAAACGGTATTCTGTCAAATGACCCAAACATATCAAATGACCCAAACATATCAAACATATTTCTTCATGTTATGAAGAGTGTTTGAGCAGTTTTGCCGCCGCTGCTGTCGACAACAGTCGGAAGTAAGCGTTCTCTCTGCAGTCCGTTTCGTTCTCCACACAGTGTGTGCAATTTGGTAGTGATATTATCACATACGCTTTGTCTCGCGGTCTTTCACATTTGCTGCATTCGGTGATAGTGCTTGTTTTGCTGTTAGAGGAAACATTTCATAATCTAGATGTGTGTAATCGTAAACACCATACAGTTTCGATTTCCTACGGGCAGAGTTTTCCATTAAACAAATAAGCCTAATAAATAAATAAATAAAAAAGTGTTTGATATACCTTCCTAACTCAATGGTTCCTTCAGTATCGATCTTCTGACAATACAGATGTCAACAAATGAACATGTTATTTGTAAATTCGTGAAATCATCCTGACTACATGTTTTATGTCGTGAGAATGTAAAACAAAACATCTTAAAAACAAAAATTGAAAATCACATGTTATCAGCAAATCTTGCAAAATTTCTCTCTGTCTGATCCTTATAGATTCCGAAACCCCAAACCGATCGGCGTGAAAATTTGTATGCAGAGGTTTTTGGGGCCTGGGAAGGTTCTTAAGATGGTTCTCGAACCCTCCCCCCTTTGGAAGGGGGGGGGGGCTTCTATATAAATTAAACAGAAAATTCTGCAAAACTCAATTTCAGGCAGAAACGAAGTTCGTCGGGTCTGCTCTTGTAATATAAAATATCTTCTATGATCAATGAACTGTTCAACAAAAATCCTTTTCACAACTTTCTTCGAACTTGTTTTTGTAATTCATATTGCTAACCATCTCAATAAAAAAGATGCATTCGTTGTTACTCGGGATGTTTATCTGTGCTTGATTTGTCAATATACAACCTAACATAAATACTCTATTCGTCATATAATTCGTGTCCCAAATCCTACTCTTTGGTTGCTTTCCTTTTAATGTCACAAACCGATAAGGGCCGTACACCAATTATGTAAGCAGCTTTTCTGAGTTTTTCAACCCTCCTCCCCCATGTAAGATTTTCTTCATACAATTTAATTTTTATTTATATGGAGCGTAAGAAAATGGCAGACTCTCCCTCTTCTTTTTCCGTAATCGCTGACACCCACGAGCATCATTATTGATGCGAAATTGTGTCATGATAAATGTGAAACTAGGTTCACTTTTAAATTTACATGGCTGTATTATTGAAACAAAAATGATAAAGTACCAGACGGGAATCAAACATTGGTTCACTGCGTGAGTGTCACTCATGTTACCACCCAGCCATCACCGCTTCATGAGGAAGAAGAGATCAAAGTGAAACAAGTTTTACATTCTTCCGCGTATGCTATGTTCATTGCATCAACCCGTCGCACATAGGAGTACGCAGTATAAAAGCGTGGCCAAAACTATGCCAATCATTTTGTCGGCTGTAAATGCATTCAATTTACAGTAAAGCGTATTTTATTGTTTTTGTGCTCTTTGTATTACACTAGTAGTGAAGTATGACCACCGGCGACGTCAGTTGTTATTATTAGGTAGAGCACCACTTGGCGTAAGAACGCTGCCTTTGGGAACTCCAGCGTGCTTGCGACGAGTGGTGTCCTCCTCTCACTCTGTCAATGAGTATGGTTTTTATGTTAATTTTCATTCTTTAATTATTACTTACCAAGATTGCTGAAAATGTGCTTCGTTTGTTCACTTCAACTATATCAATTTGTCATCAGATAATGTTAAAGTCCCTGGATAATGTATTGATATTACAATTAATGGAGCAGATCAGATAAATTCGTTGCACTTCAACCGCTTTATTTTTTAACAACCTTTTACATCCGAAAAATTCGTATCCTTTTCATCAAAGTCCAGCTCTTCTTTGAAAGCGAACCATTTTATGAGCTTTATCGCCTAAAATCATAAATATTTATTTTTTCGCCTAGTTTTTCTTAGAAACTTCACTATATTCAATTAAAACAACTTACGATTGCGTGAGGATGCGTGAAATGTTTTCGTGGAGCTTATTGAGGAAACTTCAATCTTTCCAACGCTGACAATTTTGTTGCTTGATCGGGCTTGGAACCCAATTAAAAGTTTAATTTTGTAAAACATTATTGTAAAAAAGGTAAAAAAGCTAGCAATTAATATCATCATTATGGATCACCTAAAAACAATTTCAGACCGAATCATGCTTGGAAACGATTTTACATACCCTCATTATTGATACCTATATTGATTTTCAATCAATAAAACCCAGAAAAACACGATAAAACATGAACATTTTTTCATGGACAATTGCGATAAAACTAGCATGTAAATTATGGTGAAGTTTTGGCAGCCAGCATTGCTCACAAGTAATCAATATTGATCCAAAATCCCAGGGCAAATTAGTATTACTATTTGAGAGTACAAAAACGAAAAATAATATGGAGATATCTGAAAATATTGTTTTTGGACTTTTGGCCAGGATTTGGGGTGAAATACTTCTTAGTGCGTCGGCTGCTTGGGTGTTGGGTGCGTGTGTTATCATTTCATACTTTCATCGCACTGGTTGCTGTGCTTTGGGTTTGATGGATGTAAACTTCAGTTTGTTCTTCATTGAAACTGTGGCGATTGAACTGAAGCTTTCGTGTGCATCCAAGTTGACTGAAAAATAAATCTCAATTCATATTACGTTTTGCGTTATTGTGTCAGCTTTTTCAATTACGTCACCTGTAACATTAATAATTTTTTGGTGTGTAATTACTTGGTACTTATGAGAGTGTCGTTGAGTCGGGGGCCTCTCTATAAGTTAGTACTACATCAATACTTCCTTTCTCTTCCAAGTTACGGTGCCGATGGGCTTGACCAGGGGTAGTGATCCTCATACATTTAAGATTTTCGTCCTAGATAATTTTTGCCATTACAATGGAAACCTGATTATTTTAAACATCATTAAAACTATATAAAAATAGTTTTTGTTATTTTGAAGTACAGGAACATTGAACTACACCATTGAGGAATTTTCTGTCTTCTAATAAATGATATAGTTGGAACGGGTTTCTGAGGTTGTATTGTATTTCATTTATTAGAATTTATTTGGTAAGGAAACGACACCCATCTAGTGGTTGAATACTCGACACCGATTTGAACCACCGATGTAGGAACCTTTCACATGTAATCTAATGATAGTGAGATTGAACATAAAGAAAGATCCAGAAGTTCCAGATCCTATTCGTATTACTTTTACCAGCATACACAGTTGTCAAATTAAAACCATTACACAAATCGTAGAAATGGATGCTCTATTACCAGTTGTCCAGTGATGATTACAGAAGAGAGATTGACGCTCCACAGCTGTCGACAGCTAATCAATGCATTCGACCTGCTGGAATTTATTTGAGCTTCAAGTTCCTAAAGAAACCAACTGAGTAGAATTGATTTAATAAACACCGACACATCCGACATGAAGACGTTTAATGGAAGTTAGATTTGGAAGCGATGACAATTTACTTCGAACGCTCATTAAACAATGCTTCTTATGTGTATAATAATTAGGTATTAAGCCTGTTGATTGTATTTAATAAAAAAGCAATAAAGAGTGAAAGCGGAAGCACTAAGATCCGGTACATAAAAAAGAAATATTCTCTCCTCGGAGTAGGCAAAGCAATGATCCATCAATTATCAATGAGGCACCTTGCGTCTCCATTACAGAGTCACAATTTCATCCATTTTCCAAAATCTCATACTTTCAGAATATCGGGTGCTGATCATTTGCATTTTCAAGGGAAGACTCTCACTCCCGCTAATCTCACCCGCCTTCAACGTTTTTTCTCGTTGTTCTCTCACTGCTAGGAGTTACTGAGTGAGACTGCTGCATCCGGTGATGAGACCGGCTTCGTCGTTGTTGTTGGCGGTCTTCTATCGCACAATCTTTTCGATACGGGAATTTCTCTTGCTCTCAGCAGAGGGATGCAGTTCTTTGAGGGATTTTCAAATGTTGAGGATGATGGAGCGTGACTAATGGCGAACCCAAAACAAGTATGCTCAAGAATTTGTGATTGTAGAAACGAAAATCTGATGATGCAAGGATGTTAATAAATGAAGGATGGATATATTTTTATGGCTCTGCTTATACGTTTTGTAGCAAAAGTCCAATTTTCGATACCTTTCGATGGAAAACTTTCAGCAGAATTTGTGAAATAATCATGCAACTAGAATGAAGTAACATTCTTTAACATGTCGTGCCAAATTGTCTAGATATCCGTCCTCATATCACAGTTGGTATAGATTGATGGTATTCTCGGTAGTTTACTCTCTTACACTACTAATCAATTTCTTGATATTACATTACATTTTGCCATTAAACTAATCCTCACTTCTAAGAACATTTTTGTATATAGTAGTTTTTTAACTACTATATACATTTTTACCAAAAATTTCACTTTAGAACCGTTCTAACCATTCTAACATGCTCCGCGGACCACGGTCTGGCGCCACCTCGGGCACAATGTAATCAGGAGCTCGTTCGTTGTCCCGCAAGAGTCAACGCCAGAAGGCAGCATCATCGTATGCATCGAATCGGTCGGGTCGGATGCTCGGATGTTTATGCTCCGTCGTCTGGTCTCGACACTTGTTCAGTCTTTCGTGGACCGGTATCCGAGTTGGACGTTTTTCGCCTAGCGCGTAACCGCGGTAGTCTTCCGGGTTCTAAAGTTCATCATTATCATCCCACATCCGACTTCGGTGGTGCTGAGTTGTGCTGCGTTGAGGGGGAGTTTGTCGCCCCACCGACTGGATTCGGGGTTGCCGCCAGCCGCCAGACGTACGCCGTCTTCTCGGGGTAGGGGTTGATAGACATTCTTGGAGGATTTATCTCGTTGTGTGATGGTGAAGGCAGGCCGCGCGGTTTCGGAAATTAAATGAGTTGATACACACGCGGCTGGTATTGGAGTCCATCTGCTTGTTGTCGTCTTGTGATTAATTAATTACAGTGATTTCTGAAAATTGGATCAAAATGTGATATCGCATGCTGTTGTCGACGTCGCGCCGGTTGTGGGTTGGTTTGATGTGACATGTTTTCGCTTTTATGAGTAGTAGAGCGTTAAATTCCTTACGGGGTTCGTGGAACATTGTTGCCTCTTGAGTAAACGGGGAATATTCTCCGCCTGCTTCGCGAGCGATAAGTAAGTGAGTCTTAAGCGCGACTAAAGCAGGGGGAAGTTTATGAGTTTGTAGTGAATAAAGTATGAACGCATAGTCGTAATAAATAAAGTAAAAGTTTATCATGAAATCTCAGCTAAAGACCTAAATATATATTTTTTTCAGTAGGTTAATAGTGAGCAAATTAAATTTAGCAGTTGTACAATTTTGCACATAGCACAGGATTCTTCTCCCAATCTTCTTAAAAAATGTTCAAAACGAGAATTTGATAGATTCCATTTAAAATTCGTTCTGCAAACTAATTTAAAAATCATGTTTGATATCAAGTCTGCATTCAAATATTTATTCTTTTCAATATGTTTTCCAATCGGTTTTACTCCATGAATTATAGTTGCTTACATCGTGTGCTGAGTGCAAAATCTCGCCTCTTGTTGTTACACACTTTCGGCATTGATGACTGCATAGTGTTTAGTTCAGTGGGTTTTGCTCCTTTTTTGGAGTGGCAATCGTAAACAAACGTAACGCAAACCAAGAAATTTCAAACATTGTTCCAAGCAGAACGATGTGTGAACAGCACAACAAGGAAACCATACCGGAATAAATCTGATTATATTTTATCAGTATTAGACACTACAAACGGATTGAATCACGGTGATTTGGTGAACTAAAAGCATCAACAGTCTTATAACTGGTAAGTAATATTTATAATTTGAAAGGGTTTTACATGAAATATTTACCCAAGTAAGCTTCCATGCTCGACGAATTGAGGTAATGTCTGTATGTGTGTATGTATTTGTGTAAGTATGTATGCATTTATGTGGGTATGTGTGTGTATGTATGTATAGAAAAAAGAAAAACCCCTTCTAATCAAGTGAGATCAAGGTTTTTCTGACTCGTTTTTGGACCCCAATAAACTTTGTAAAAATGGGCTTGGAATCCCCGCTTTTCGCATCGCGTTCGAAATTTATATGGAGATTAGTATGAGAAACGTACTTTTTTACATTTTTGCTCCTATTGGTTTCAATTTATCGCCAATCACGTCACTCAATACGTTTGCATATAGACTGAAGGATGCCGACATACTTTGCTGAAGAAGGTACGATGCTGGCACGGATACAAAAAAAAAGTTATAACGCTCCGAAGATGGATTGTTTGAACCGTGTGCGAGAAATCAATGTTTCTGCCAGCACTACCGGCCTGTTAGGAGGCAAATCCCTTCTTCCTTCTTATCCGGATTTTTACATTGAGAAATGATTCCGAATAACTTCAATTAGATTCCCAGCCCAATAAGATCGAACACTCAAGAGAACACTCAGTTAAATTATTGGTCCACGTATTTCGGCAGTGCTGTCAGAATAAACGATTTTTTGCATATGGTTTGAACAATCAAACTTTGAAGCGTCATAACTTTTTTGCAACGTTCCAGCAACGTACATTCTTCAGCATTATTTGGGTTATACTTTAACGCAATGTGCCACTTGGTGCACAATGAACCGTAACATCTAAGAGTAAAAATGCAAAATTTGCGTTTTTCCATTCTCATAAAAACTTGAAACGCGATGCGGAAAGCGAAGAAGCAACCAATCGGGCCCAAATTCTGTACAGTTGTTTAGGACCCAGAATGGTTTCGAAAAACCATTGATTTGAAAAAATGACCATGATGCCCCACTCTAGTATGTATGTGTGTGTATATATGTACAAAAAATGTGAGGCACACTTTTTGGTACTTTTGCATTATCCGATTTGCTCCATGTTGTTCGCTATTGAAAATTGGCACGATCGCCAGAGCTATGGTCATATTGGTGCACTAGCATTCGTGGCTTAATTGGTTCATTTATAATTTGGTGTCAGTAGTAAGAACAATAATTGGAGGCGTTAATCAGTCAAGTGAAGAATCAATTTAAAAAAATGTCAGGAAATTTAAAATATCACGAAATTTTTATTGCATTTCATCGTCTTCAAAATGCAATGCAATCATCTAATGTATTGAAAAGGTCTCTAGAAATTCTTTGGAATTTTTTTTTTCAAAAACTTACAATTCAAAAACTATTTTACGTTTTCTTTCGGATATCATTGGAAATTCCATCACTCGGAAATTTCTCCAGTAATTCCTATGGAATTTCCAGCAAAAAAAAACCTTTTCAAAAATCTAGGACAGCATTTCAGGAATTTTCTTAGGAGTTTCCGAACGAATTGCTAACGGAAGTGACAACGGAACTCCTGAAGGTATTTCTTTGGACATTCCTCCAAGTTTTTTTTTTGAAATTTACTCTAGGGATTTTTCCAGAGTCCTAAATATGAGAAATACCTTAGAAACTTCCTCCAGGAAATTCTTCGTAAATTATTTTAGTAAAACGATATGAATTTTTTTCACAAATTCCTGCAGGAATTTTTGTTGGAAGAATTTTTCCGAGATTTTTCAAAAGAATGAAATAGGTAATATTAATAGAATTTCCGGAAGAGTTACTAAGGGAAATTGCAAAGTTATTTCCAGATGAAATTTACGAAAGTACTCTTAAAGTTATTTCCGAATGATCCTAAAATATTTTCTGAACAAATTTCAGACTTAATTCCCGAAAAAAACTTAAAGGAATATCCGAAGATCTCATGGAATTTCTAATGAAATATCCGGAGGAATGTCCGAATGAATTAAAAAACATCCAAAGAATTTTTTAAGGATTTTTTAATGTTTTCCAAAAGAATTTCTGGATCTATTTCCAAAGTAATTTCCAGAGAAGTTGCCGAAAGAATCCTTGGAGAAAATTCCGAAGAAATTCTTGAAGAAATTCACAAAGAAATTCAAGAATATCGGAAGTTCCTTTAGGAAATCGTTCAGAAATTCTGAAAGAATTTTCAGACATATTTTTAAGGAATTTTTGCAAGAACTCCTAATTTTTGATGGTATTTATAGATTTATTTGCGGAGGATTTTTGAAGAAATCCCTTGAGGAGAGAGAAGAAATTTCCGATGGAATTCTTGAAGAAATTTTCGAAGACTAACCGAAATAATTCCTGAAGGAGGATTTTCCGAGCAAACTTTTGAATAAATTAATGAAATATCACCTGAATGATTACTGAAGAAATTTCCGAAGTAACTCCCGAAGTAAATTCCTAAGGAATTCTCGAGAATATCTGTTGAGGCTACCGTTCGCCTAAAGCCTTGGATATGGGCGTAGCCAGGATTTCGAGAAGGGGTGGAGGGCGGCGGTTGGTTTCCCATAATTTTTAAGAATAAGAATATTCCGTGGAAATTTCGCAGAATTGCCAGTAAACATTTTTACTTATTTCACGAAAAATCTTCGAATTTCTTGTGTGAATTCCATAAAATTTTCCGTGAACTGTTTCGAATAATTTCTTGTGAAAATTTTAAAGGATTTCTCCAGGAATTTGCACTGTAAATTATAGAGAGCACAGAAAATTATACCGAAAATGAAATCAACTGAATGGAATTTTCGGAGGAGTTCCTAGATTAATTCGCAATGAAATCCTGAAAGAATTCCGGGGGTGGAAACTTCCAAGACATTTCTCTGAAAATTCTCCTCCTGGAATTCTTTTCCAGGAGTTCCACCGGCATTTCCACCAAGAATTTTTCTAGGATTTTCTCGAGAATTATTTCGGTAGTCTTCTATCAGCAGTTCATCTGAAAATTCTTCCGGGAATTTCTGCAGAATTGGAATCTTATTTAGGCTTCTTTTCAGGAATTTATATAGATTTTTCCACTCAGAAGCTCCTCCTGAGAAATTTCTCTTATGAGCTCCCTTTCAGGGAATTCTCCGGGAGGTCCTGTGATGATGATGATGGTCCAGCTACATACCCCAACAAAGGTGTTCTGTAGCTAGACGTGAGGATTTGTCTATATAAGATGGAATTCTCTTGGTTTCTGAGGATGTTTCTGGTAGTTTCAGGGTTCTGTTTGAAAATTCTTCCGGGAGCTCTTTTTCAGAAATTCCTTCCAGTGAAAAATTCCTTCGAAAGTTCCTCCGGGAATTTCCAACAGCAATTCATCCTGGAAGTTTCTCCAGAAATTTCTCCTGGGAGTTCCACCAGAAGTTATTCCTAGTGAAATTATTTAGGTTCTTTCTTCTAGAAATTAAGCAGTGAAATTCCTCCCTGGAAGTTCTTCCGATAGTTTCTCTGGGAGCTCATTCGGGAGGTCCTCTAGGAATTCTTCTAGGAGTTCCTCCTGAAATTCCTCCGGGTGTTCTTACGGGAGCTTCCGCTGGAGAAGTTCCTTCGGGAATTCCTCCGAGAGATCCAATTCAGCAGTTTCTATGAGAATCTCTCTGAGTTTCACCGCAAAGCAGTTTCTCCGGGTGTTTCTCTGAAAAGGAACTCCTGGAGGAACTCCCAGGAGTAATTTCCGGAGGAACTCTTGGGGATTTTCTGTAGGAATTTCCGGAGAAATTATCAGAGAATTTCTCGGCGGAACTTTGAGGAATTCTTACTGAAGAACTACAGGAAGAATTTCCGGAGTGGAAATCCTGGCGGAACTTCCTCGTGAAAATTCTAGATGAACTCCCAAAAACTTCTGTAAAAATTCCAGGAGGAACCCCTTGAAGAATTCTCTAAAAGAACTTCCCGGAGGAATTTCGCAAAGAACTCCCAGAGAAATTCTCAGAGGAACTTCTCTGGAGGAATTTGGTACATACATGCCTAAAGAAATGCCAAAGGAATTCCCTGGAAGAAAGCCTGATTGAATTCCTGAAGGAACTACTGGTGGAACTTCAGAGGAACATCTTGGTGGAATACCCTAGTGGAAGAGAAAAAATATTTCTGAAGGAACTTCCGAAATCCCATTTCAGAAATTCTGCCAAATATCGTCCAGGAATTCTGCTAAAAGTTCCTGGAGATAATACCGGAGAATTTCTTGGAAAAACTCCTGGAAGAACTCCCAATAAGCACTTCCGTGAGGAATTCCCACATGGAAGTCCTGAAATAATTTTAGAGAAGTTCCTAAAGGAATTTTCGAAAAAATATCTGAAGGAATTGCCAGAAAAATACCAGGAGGAATTAATGCAGAAATTCCCAGATGAAATCCTGAAAGTATTCTCCGATGAATTGCTGAAGAAAAAATCTCTGCGGATTGTTCTGAAGAAATTTCTGGAAGAACTCTTGGCAGAGAGTGAAGAAATTCCGAGTGAAGTTCGGAAGGAATTTTAGTACACTTCTCCGCGAAAATTCTCCCGGAGAAAGGGGATATTCTGAAGTACCATTAGAAAAGAATTCCAGATTAGAAATTGTTAGATGATTTCCTGCTATTGAATGTTTGGAGGTATTCTGGAAAATTTCCTGGAAGTTATCCTGGAGGAATTAAAGGAAGAGTTCCGAGAGGAATGCCCGGAGAAGTTTCTAGAAGAATTTCCGAAGGAATTTCTTATAGATTTACAAGTGAAATTATGGAGCTAAATTAAAGGATTTCCGTCATAAATTTTTGAATAAACTTCTGGTAGAATTTTGGGAAAAATTCCGTATGTATTCTTGACGGAACTCTCGAATGCATGCCTGAAGGAAATGCTGGATTCTTCCTGAAGAGAGAATAGCCGAAGAAATATCATCTAGAAGTGAGAGAAGAAAAGATATCTTCTAAGTGAATTTCCTCGTGATTTTCCTAAAAAAATAGTGGGGGTTTCTTGATAAGGAGGAATTACAATTACATGAGAGGATTTTCTACCACCTTTCAGAGGGAATTGTGGACAACTCTCCTGAGGAATTTTAGTCTCCAGGGAGCTTCTAGAAGGATTTCAAGGTTGAATTTGTGAGTCTGGAAATGTTCTTGAGTTGTTTTGATCCTTCATATATTATGGATCCTGGATGCCCTAATAAGTTTTGGGAATTTTTTGAATTTCAATCACCTATTTCTGTATATGATTGGATCGTAAAGTGCACATGTTTGAGGGGATTCATTTCAGTACCCGTTCAATCTTTCCACAATTTAGAGGGGGGCGACGCCACCCCCCTGCCCATCCTTGGCCTTGGATTCCGTTCCTCCGGGGATGACAAGGCCTATCGAAGATTCTGGGCCAACCAACGTTGCCTAATGCCGAATGATCCTTGAGTAGTTACTTGGCTTCGAAAAGGAGAATACTTTTGCTTCTGAGTTGACCTTTTTGAATAGCTACTTTTTCCTCCAGTCAGGAAGAAAAGTTTTCACTTTGCTAATATCACTGAACTATATTTACCTTCATTTGGAAGTTAAATTCGGATTCATTTACGAGAACCCTGGAGTGAGTTTTGAACTTGATTTATTTTTGAGTAATATGTACAATATGAGTCTTAATCCCACAAGCGGTGTAACATCGATATGTATTTTAAATAATGGTTTTATTTCGGCTGATAATTTTCCGAATCCCAACGGTCTCATAAGGGCTAAATTTTATCACCATTTTTTCTATTTGCTTATGGCGGTTCCAGATCAGGAGAAGATTGCAACACATTTGTAGAGCTTAATGTATCCTTGCTAAAGGATAAAGAGAGATGGATAATTTATGCACGCGTGTAAATTGCGTGGGCATATTTTTCTTATCTCAAGTGCTACTTAACCTAACATCTGCTAAGCATAGAAAATAAAGGAAAAAGAGAAGGTCTGCTTTCCTCTACTTTTAATTTCATTTTCTTTTGAATTGTATCTGCATCTAGTCCTGATCAGTATTTCTGCTAGTTCAGTCTGATTTTCAATCTGAAAATAAATTACCTCAAGTGTCTACAATTTCAAAAAAGTATGATGATGAATTACTGTAATCCCTTTATATTAGTTTTTTTGGTAAGTCTTAATTTGATTCAAAACAGGGCGTTTTGTTTTACAGTCCGAACTTTCTGAAAGAAATACAATATGAAAAAATTTCAAGAAATTTGGCTCGATTTTTTTCTTTCGACTAAAATCCTTCAACAATTCCTTCAGAAATTCGTTTAGAAATTCTTGTCTCAAATCTATTCTGGTTGTTCTTCGGAAATTTATTCACAAAATCCTCAGAACTTTCTTTGTGAACTCCTCCAGGAATAATTTATATAATTCCACCCGTAGGGATTCTTTAGTTAAACCTCCTGAAAGGCCTTTGTAAATTTCTCCAGAAATTCCTATGTTGAATTCCTTCCAAAATTCCTGCAGGAATTATTCCGGAACATTTGTGTAAAACTCAGATTTAATCCAATTAGCGGTGATGGTGCCTTTCTCGCTCGTTCAAAAGGTTTAGGAAAATCTAAAGGTTACACCAATTTGCGGATTGGTCTCATTTTTCATATTTATTTATATGCATAAAAACCTCGCCAAACGCAGTACTCAGGCAAACAAATCGGATGAGCATAAGAGTAAAAATGGCATTTTTATTTTGTAGTTTTAAAATTAGTATTTCTGCTTCTATATTCGCATAGATCCAAGTAACCATAGTGTATGAATCCGATATATAAGTTACTGTGATTGATGCAATATTTGCTTCTCAGGTCCAGCACAGATTGCATTCGACGCAAAATCTTGTCCCATTGTTTCA